>NW_024870984.1:0-1246250 GCF_019054845.1 Dipodomys spectabilis
AAAAAATAAAACATAATAACAATACTATGAAAGGAATTTATAACTCAGTGGTAGAGTATTTGCCTACTATCTGTGAAGGATCCTTGTTAAATAAGCTGTAAATGTATAACAGACCAAAAATTTAAAATATATATATATATACAAGAAGGACAATAAAGCACATGGTTTGGGACAAGTAAGTGGTTTACTTCCAAAAAAGAAGTAGCAACAGAATGATTTTGGTGGTATATATATACTTGAAATCCAAACATTCATTCTTCAGTGGTTCAAGTGTTCAAGGCCAGTCAGCTAAAAACAAGAGCAGGAGCAGGGTTAGGGAGGTCACTCAGTGGTAGAGTGCTTGCCTTGCATGCCTGAGGCCCTGGGTTCTATTCCTCAGCACCACATAAGCAAAAAGGAAAAAGCCGGAAGTGGTGCTGTGGCTCAAGTGGTAGAGTATTAGCCTTGAGCTGAAGTGCTGAGGGGCAGTGCCCAGGCCCGGATTTCAGGCCCCACGACCGGACCCCTTCCCTCCCCCCAAAAAAACCCCAAAAAACCAAAAACAAGAGGGACATGACAGAAGAAATAATAGAGATCTGAAACAAAAAAACTTCATCTGGATGGTGAGAAGAAGTATGTCAGGTGTGTTGTTTTCTTTTAAATAAGATTCTAACCTTTCCACCATGTGAGTATGCAGCAATAAGGAACACATTAAAGCCCTGTTGAAGCTGATCTCTCAATACATTGAATTTTCTGGGTCCTAGATCTTGTCTTTCAGAATTTCTGTTGAGTACAAATAGCTTTCTCTAAGCTATTGGGACCTGGTCTTCAGGAATTTTGTTATAGCATCACAATGGAATTGAAATACACAGCTATGCCTCTTTCTCTAAAGGAAGACGGATGGATTTGGTAGTAGGAGAGTTCAAGCTGAGGACCTCCAATTTTCTAGACAGGGGTTCTACCACATAATTCCCTTACTCCAGCCCTTGTTCTTCACTTTGAACATATCAACGCACTGTCTTATGGACTTCAAGGCTTCTGATGTAAACTCTATGATAAAAAACTATCATGGGAATGATGCTCTCTTTTCTCTCACTCCTGTAGTTGCTAATAACCTGCTTCATGGAGATGTATGGAATAGGGCATTTTGCTACAGTATCAGATGATTCTGAAGTGATACCACTATTCTTTTGACATCAGTCATTCTAGATTTAAAGAAAAAGACATTGACTATATTGAATAAATTGATGAGGTCTTTAAACCCGAAAGTTAGAGCAGCTTTTCAGATTATGGATGCCATAAAGTATCCTACTGGATTTAAATTCAAGTGAGAAAACAGCCACTTGCATGACTCACCTAAGTATAAAACTTTCTTGGACATAGTTTCTTTGCATATTAATGAAAATGACAAAAGTGCCAACTTACTGACTTTATTAGGGGACTCAGCATTACATAATTAAATAGTTGTCAAAATTCACTGATTTGAATAGAGAACATGCCTAATTTGTATTAAAGTAGTAATGTATTGCAATTAATACACGGATGTGTTTTATTAGTAAATATTGAAAAGGAAAACAAGTATTTCTACAGTGGATTCTTCCTGGCAATAGTCACTTTGCAGTAGGGTGTCACTATCTGCCTCCTTTCAACCACATGTTATTGCTGAGTGTGATATTGTTTTGGTTCTACTCAACAGCTATGGGACTCATCTTGGATTCCATTTAGAAGACACCAAAGTGCATACAGATATTACAAATTTTTAAAGACCAGAAATTATCTATTTTATGGTGCCAACAATAAATAAACTCCATACCAAATAAGGATTTAATCTTATTTTAAGCAGTTGTGCAAGGGATATAATTCAACAAATAAGGACACCTCGTATGCCTTAATTACTTCTGTGAATTTTCTCTTTATTGTCAAGTTAAAAAAAATCGGATCCACTTTAGTGAAAGTTTCCAATTGGACACTTAGTCATGTGCCCCCTACACCTAGAAATACATAGGAATCCACTTTGTTTTTGGATTGTTGGAGCAAGTTCCAAGACCTAAACAAATGGTGAATGGAAGCCACTTGTTGGTGTATGTTTGGCTCCTGCACATGGCCAGGGGTCTAGCAGAAACAGACATGAGGATATCCATAATACTCAAGGACAAAATATTTGGGAGCACCACTAGGACCAGGAAGACATCAAGAACAGAAGGCACTTTCTGATGCACTTGAAGTTCCTGCAACACTGCCATGGCAGCAGCAGTGGCATCATTCTTTGCACCTCGCATCCCTGTGGAAACTTTGGCAACAGTCCTACAGGCTCAAGACCAAAAGAGCCAGTGGGTTCATACCAAGCTGTGATTGGTCCAATGCAGCTATTGTGAGTGGTCTCTGCAGTCCATTATAATGCTGGGAATTTCTGGTGACCTGCTGGATTCAGTGCTACATTGACAATTTTGAGTGGGGTTTTTTTTTTTTTTGTGGAGGTTAGCTTTGTTTTATGTGGGTTTGGGTATTTTCTTTTGGTTATTGCTCTGGAGTTTTTATTTTCTTAGCCAAGTTTAGGTAGATTTACTCCTTGACATCCTAGCAGAAAGATGGGAGAACACAGTGAATTATCCTCAAGCTCTTCAGAGAAGGAGATTTTCACTGAACAAGACAGTATGAAGGAGATCATTGGCTATGGAAAGAGGAGATTTTCCCTGAACAATACTGTGTGAAGGAGAAGTTAATTGAATATGGTAGCTATGGATATGTAACACTGGCTTAGCACCACCTCATAGACAATAAGGTGGTAGGGAAAATGATCCTGAATTGAGAGTTAAACAATTGTCAGACCAAAATGAGATGGACAGGCTGGGAAGGTGTCTCAGTGTTAGATGTTTCCCTCACATGCATGAGGCCCTGAGTTCAATTCCTCAATGCCACATAAACAAAGAAAGCCCGAAGTGATGCTGTGGCTCAAGTGATAGAGCACTAGCCTTAAGCTGAATAGCTCAGCGATAGTGCCCAGGCCCAAAGTTCAAACCCCAGAACCCACAAAAAATTTTAAATGAGATGGGCATTATTAAGATTTTCCATCAACCACACATGATCAGGTCATTCCAGGTGAGGGAGAAGGAAGAGCAACAATGCCTAGCAGTGGAACTGGCCATCCAGAGACCTCCTGAGATAAATGTGAAAATCATGCCACCTATTCAATAATGAAATCAGAAAATTGTTCAGTCTTATTGTGAGGATTGCACATTGCTTTAAAGAATATAGAAATGAACACTGAGACATTAAACCTAATAAGACCATGTTGGATGACAAAGGCAATGTGAAGGTCAATGACTTTGGCATGAGCATAAGGATTTCCCAAGGGTAGTTGCTGAAGGACATATTTGGTACAATAATTTTGTCTGTATAAAATATTCCTGCATGAAAATTACAATGGCTGCAAAGCAGGCTTGGAGTCTCATTTGTATTCTATAGGGATGGCAAATTTTCCATTTGAATATATCAATTTTAGCCAGATACAAGTAATTGTCTTGGAGGTCACATACATTTCTCCATTCACCTGTATCCAAAAGAACAAAATATCATCTGGAAACTGTAAACTGCAGACCCAAGGCAAAGGCACAATATAGAACAAAAAATGGAGATTGGATCAACTAAGTTGAGGAATATATCCTATGTCCTAATGAGCCATCATGTAATGAGCTAACCCCTATTATTCTTGCATTCATGTGTGACATGAGGTACAGCCCGCCTGATATGAACAAAATGATATTAGACAGGACATTAAATGAAATCATGGTCATCTATTTTTTAATAAAAAATGTCAAAGTAGAATGACCGCAGTGAAATTAAATCAGTGCCTGCTTTTGTCTCAGTGTGCCCATCTCCTGCAGATATACAGTATGTATATATCTCACAAATATATTACATATTAAATATATTATATATAATTATATGCATAAATATGCATCATTTTGGAAATGAGTTTCATGGAATTATCTGCTTTTGCTTCAAGCCAACATTCTCCTCATCTGAGCCTCCTTAGCAGTTAGGATTATAGACTGGGACCAGGCAAAAGTTGTCTTAATCAATGCAGCAGAGAGCTTGTCTTTAACTTCCAAGAAATACTAGAAACTTGAAGACAGTAGAATGATGAATGTAACATAATAAGTTTAACTCAGTGTAAAATTTCCAAAATTTATTTTATACAAAAATTAGGGGACAGTGTTATTGGATATATCCTTGAAAAAAATTATTAATAAAAATTAAAGACAGATATAGATCCCAGTTAGAAGTGTGAAAGTAAGTGGAACGCTCATAATTTCAAGTCCTAATACAGGCCCATAACCAAACATTAAATTAATTTTGTATATCTTTTATTGTAAAAATACTGTACAGAGGAGTTACAGTTAAATAAGCAAGGTAAGGAGTGCATTTCCTATCAAGCATTGTTACTTCCTCCTTTGTTTTTCCCCTACCATCCTTTTCCTCCCAACTCCACAACTACTCCACCCACCTCTGAAGTTGCAAAGTTCGTTTTCAATGTAGTGTGTTGTACATCGCATTTTTACAATGGGTCAACCTGTATGCCTATTTATTTAAGCATTTTCTGTTTTCCCTTACCCTGTCCCAATTAGAGAACTGTATATACAAGATGCAGGGCACCAGAATCAAATACAGTGAAATCAGGGGTTATACCATGGGGGAGGAATATACAAAGCAACCAAAAATCACATGGTACATTATAAATAAGTTAGAAACAGCAGCAAGAAAGGAAAAACCACCTGTGTCCCTATCTTGGGGTTCATTTCACTTAACTTCATCTTATGGGTGCTTGTCCTAGGCATATACTAGTTATTGCAAATAAGGGAAACCATGGGACCTATGTTTCTTTGGGCATGCCTTACTTGACTTAATATAATTTTTATCTAAGTCTTTCCATTTCCTAACAAATTAGGAGATGTCATTCTTTCTGATGGAGACATAGAATTCATATATATATATATATATATATATATATGTATATATATATATATATGTATATATATATATATATATATATATACACATATTTTCTTGATCCATTCATTTACTGAGGGGCATATGGGTTGGTTTCATATCTTAGCTGTGGTAAATAATGCTGCAATAAACATACTTGTGCTGATAGCTCTAGTATGGCCTTGTTTGTGATCATTTGTGTCAATGTCTGAAAGTGGGATTACTGGATCATAGGGGAGCTCTATGTGGAGTCTTTTGAGGAATCTCCATACTGCTTTTAAAAATGGTTGAACAAGTTTACACTCCCACAAACAATGCAATAGGGTTCCCTTTTGGCCACATCCCCTCCAGCATCTGTTGTTATTAGATTTCTTATTGATAGGCATTCTAACAGGGGTAAGGTGAATCTCAATGTTGTTTTGATTCGCATTTCTTTTTTTTTTTTTTTGATAGAGAAGTTGAGCTTTTCTTCATGTGTCTATTGGCCATTGTTATTTCCTCTTCAGAGAAGTTTCTCTTTAAATCTTTAGCCCACTTATTTCATCAGGCAGTTGTTTCTTTGAGGATTTGTTGTTCGGGATTTAATTTTTTGTGTTCCAAGCATATTTTAGATATGAGGCCCTCGTCTGTTCTACTGCGAGTGAAGATCTTCTCCTAATCCGTGGGCTTTCTATTGATTTTGTTAGCCATGTCCTATGCCATGCAGAAGCTCTGCAGTTTCATGCAATCCTATTTGTGCAAACTTTCTTTGATTTGTTGTGTTTCTGGGTCTCTATTAAGAAAATTTTGGCCTGTGCCAAGGAGACCTAGCGTTTCTCCTATTCCTTCCAGTAAAGTTTTTAGGGTGTCTGCTTTGACTCTGAGAACGACAATTAATTTTGTATGTCAGAACTTGCTTTTTTTCCATTCTTTTTGTTCATAGGAATGTGTCTATTTTGTGTAAGCCAGCTGCTCACTAAGGTATCATTCCGGGTCATATATTAGTTATTACATGGCTCTATGTAAGTATTGTGTAATGACATAGAGCTTTCTAATGCCTTACATACGTAAATCTATTAATGTTAATTGTCATGAAGAATGCCAAACCTCCATTTTTGTGCCCATGTCCATCTTTGTTCTCCCTATTGTCTAGCAGTTTATATCACAGTCATCTGGCACATGGACTAGACATGGACTCGATTAATCCTGGCTTTGAGATGGCCCCAAATACAGCAAATAACAGAATCCATGAGATCAAAGCAGTTGTCCCAGGTGCCTGATTGTATGAATGTCCTCAGCTTTCAATGGTCTCACCTGCCTCTGTCAGAAGCGTGGTGATGGTCTGTCACCATCAAAGCTCACACTGAAGCTTAACTTCTCAATGTAGCAGTGTCAGAAGGTGGAACCTCTAAAAGAGGTTTCAGTCATAAATGGATTAATGCCATCTAATCAACTCTCAAGCGACTAATATTATCACTATTAACAGTTTTTGAAGGCAACTTATGCCCCTTACTCTCTGTCATTCTAGCACATGCCATGGTGCTGATATTCTCTGTGATATGATGCACCTAGGGAGACTTGTCCCGTGTGCTACCATGCTATTTAGACTTTCCAGCCACTACTATTGTGATTGAAATAGACCTTTTATTCTTATGAAGTGTACAGCTTCAAGGATTTTGTTAAACCATGACCAAATGGATGAGATGCTATTCTTTTTATCTTTTTCATGGTATTGAGGATTAAACTGAGGGCCTTACAATTACTAGGCAGATATGGTACCAGTTGAGCCTGCATACCCCCAACACTTTTTTTTCTTTTTCAGTTTACTTTTTATATAGGGTCTTGTGCTAACTTCACTCAAGCCACCCTCAGTATCCCATCCTCCTATATCTCTACCTCCCAATATCTGGGATTACAGGCCTGTGACACCACAGTTTGCACATTAGAATATGCTGTTCTTTTGGGGAAAGAGATACAGACCCCCTGAGATGCTTATGTATTTCTGTGTGTGTGCCTGTGTGTGTGTGTGTGTGTGTGTGTGTGTGTGTGTGTGTGTGTGTGTGTGTGTGTGTGTTTGTGTGTGTGTGTGTGTGTGTGTTCACGAGAACTGTTCTTGGTGATTTACTTAGTACTGAGGGTGAATCTTCATGAAGAATCTGTATTATTAATTCCTTTCACTATAAAAGAAATGCTTCTCTGCGTGTTCGTAGCTCTCAACTGTAAACTTAGCTCTTCAGAATGCTGAGATTTTGGGATAACATTGTTAATCCAGGTGAACCAGGAAAAGTCCATGACACTCTTATCTCCATTTAATCACCAAAAAAGTCAAAAGTCTAGCTGTGGCTTAAGTAATAGAGTAATATTATTGAGGAAAAATATAGAAATAGCACCTAGACTCTTTTTAAGGCTCAGGACCAGCACCCGTACAAAATCTCCAGATAGCACTTGTGATATTACAACGAGCTCTTTTGCTATTACAAGTCACCATTATGTCTCATGGGTTATCTCTACAGGACAGTTGCAGTAAAACATCTTGTATTTCTTCGTAAGATATGTTCTTTCTGGACCAGCTTTATACCCCATTTTTCTCTCTGGAATGATGTCTTGATTTTGAAATAGAGGAAAAATTCAGTGCGGAATATGGTCTCTGTATCCCTCCCTTTTCCATTGTTAACATGTTCTCTTTTTTTATTTTTTGGCAGTCTTGGGGAATGAACTCTGGTCCTGGCCACTGTCACTGAGTTGCTTCTTTGCACAAGACTAGCACCCTATGCACAGCGTCACTTCTGGCTGTTTCTGTTTATGTGGTACTGAGTAATTGAACCCATGGCTTCATGCATGCTAGGCAAGCACTGTACCACTGAACCACATTCCCAGCCACATGTTCTCTTTCTAAAATATGTCTTTTTATTTGTGCATTTATTTTTTATTTTAAGAATACTGTACAGAGGAGTTACAATTACATGGACAAGGTAACGAGTACATTTCTCATCAAGCACTGTTGCCCCCTCATTTTTTCTAACATGTTTACCTCTGTCCCATCTCTGAAGCCACTGCCACTGCTCTTGAATATATCCTCAGTTTTACCCCTATTTTCATATCCTATAACTGCCGAATTATTTTCCACTCGACCCAAGGAATTATCTTTCATTTTCTTAAATTTCAGACCTCATTGGCTAAAATCAAACAATAACTCAACATTATCAGTGTCTGAAATTGAGGACACATAGAATAATAAACAGCTTTTTCCATTTTTTTCAGGTGTAGACTTGAATACTGGACCTTGGGCACTGTCCTTCAGCTCTTCAGCTCAAGGCGAGGCCTCTAACACTTGAGCCACACTGCCACTTCCAGTTCTCTGAGTTTATTGGGGATAATAGTCTCTCAGCGTTTCCTGGCAGGATTGGCTTTGAACTGACAGCCTCAGATCTCATCCTACTGAGTAGCAAGGATTACAGGAGTGAGCCACCAGTTCCCATCTAATAAATAGCTTTTCATGTGTATCAGGTGATACACAACAACTCAGACCCTTGGGAAGTTTTTTATCTTCCAGTCTGGGCAGGATCTAAACCTACAATATACTCTGGTAGATAACAAAATTAAAGAGATTCTACAAATGTAATTAGTTCCCACAAGAGTTGGATATGAGTTGTTTCCAAGGTGTGAGTGCAAATTAAGGATTTTCTAGAGGTCAGTGACATCAACAGAATGAATCAAACAGTAAGGAGAATATGTTTGTCAAGAAAGTATAGTGGTGCCTAGGAGCTGACAACAGTGGCTGTATGATAGGTGACCAGAAAGCAGAAACCACAGTCTCACAACCACAGGACCTAAACCCAGCCAGGCATCCTTTAATCTTGGAAGAGATCCCCACATTCCATGAGAGACTATAGCTTTTTGGCCCCCTGCTAGAAACTGAGCAGCTGCTATAGACAAACCACACCCAAACCACCAGCCCAAATTTCTAACCTAAAATAGTTGGTATTTGATGGACGAACAAATAAATTTGTGGTAATTTGCCACAGATCATGACAAAATAAATGCATCTCTCAGAGTGCTGGTGCCTCATACTTGTAATCCCAGCTACATAGGAGACTGAGATCTGAGGATCCAGATTCAAAGGGATCTCAAGCAGCAATATCTGTGATACTCATATTGCCAATAAATAACAAAAACCTGGAAATGGTAGTATGGCTTAAAAAGTAGGGAAACAGCCTTAAGGGAAAAGATAAGTAAAGCACAAGACCCTAAATTGAAACTCCAATACCAGCACTTACACATACACACACAAAAAAAAACACAAAAAAGAATAGAAAAATGAAAACATTTGTTGAAGACCACCTGGTATTTTCTGTACTCTGTGTAAAACTCTAACATCTCTCAATTTTTTCCTTGTGTGAAGTAATTCATTATATTTTATAACTCCAACATCAAGATATCTAACTACACAACTACACAAATGTGTTGGCCACACACTTTTCTATATATCATATTGTAATTGTTACTGCAAACAAAGTACCTTTTCTACCAATTTAATCTACTTAATTGCAGAAACTGGATTTGTATCTTAGTTGAAATTAAACTTAAACTTTTTAACTCATTAAAAGGGAAAAGTTATGATATATCTTCAGTTACATTCCTATCTGTCACGTTTCCTACAAATGAAATTAGTTGATTGCATCACTTAAAATTCCTATATCCCAAATCAATACAAGACTCTGATTAAAACTAAAAAAAAATTAAAGTGTTTTCTATTCCTGTTTCATTTGGACAAATTACTTAAAGATATCTTTGGACTTCCATAAAGATATCATATCCAAAATTCATCTATACCATAGAAAAAAGTTCATAAATGGTTATCTATAATTCACAGAGGTGTTGCTCAATTCACTAGAGCAAAAGAACTATAAATTCTGACCTACATATATAAACATCCCATAACAATTTCTAGAAAATTCCGTTTTTCTTAGAACAATGCTGGCTGCCAACAAACTCACTAATTGTGAGAAGAGAAAAATAAAGTTTGCAATGGTTGACATTCTACAAAAGCCTTATTCACATGTGGGTACACACAGAAAGCCATGCAATGTTCAGGTTTACCTGGAAAGAAAAGGGACTCATCATAATAAGAGAGAAAAACCCTTGGCAGGAACTACACATAACTGCACTTTAGCTTCTTTGCTCAAGCCTGGTGCTCTACCACTTGAACCACACTCCACTTTGGGATTTTTAGTCATGAATTGAACACAACAGCATCATGATCTTTCCTGGCTTTGAACCTTGATCCACAGATCTCAATCTCCTGAATGGCCAAAATTACAGGAATGAGCCTTCAATGCTGGCATTAGTGACAGACCAACGCACTGATTTCAAGCCCCAACACCAGCACAAAATCCAAAACCACAATCAAACTTGATAGCCAATAAATATACTAATAGTATATTAAACCAATATAATGAAATGTGGAGAAATGTGAAGGACATCAGAAAATGATTATCATTATTAGCTTTTCTGATTTTTAAAAACTTAAAATTACTTTCCTAAAATTTAAAATAAGTACAGAAGACCTCTGGTACCTAGGTGTATGTTTCAAATTAGATAGCTGATGAAGACAAACTGAGAATGCTGAGGAAAACAAAGAATTTTAGAATTCAGTGAATACTACACAGAAAATATACCTGAGAATCTGTGCTTTGAAAAAGTTTCAATTAGGCTAAGTTAATGACACAAAAACATTGTTCTTCTCATTAATACTCCTCATAAAACAGGTCTACTTTATTCTCTTTATTTCGGAATGCTCTGAATGTTTGATTCACTTTTCCCAAAATGACACTAAAGACATTCAGTCTTACAAAACTCCAAATTTTGTATCATAGTACTGAAATTAAGTATATCAACTATCTTCTTTATGTTGGGAGTATCATAACAACTTTTAACTTGTTCTTTTATCATTGAGGCTGGGGGGTGCATTTTGACAAAAAAGGACAAGGAAACACTCAGTAGATCTCCTGATTCAAATATAAGTGGATTACTCTGGAGGCTGAGATCTGAGGACCATCATTGAAAACCAGCTCACACAGGAAAAAGAAAGACTCTTATCTCCAACTGAAAATCAAAAAGCTGGAAGATGTGGCTCAAGTGGGAAGGTGCTAACCTTGAGCAAGCAAAAACAAAAGGGGGGTGGGGAGAGAGGAGCGCACCCAGGGCCAAACTTCAACCTC
This sequence comes from Dipodomys spectabilis, assembly GCF_019054845.1. Lineage (NCBI taxonomy): Eukaryota > Metazoa > Chordata > Mammalia > Rodentia > Heteromyidae > Dipodomys > Dipodomys spectabilis. The sequence continues at coordinate 11,169 of NW_024870984.1, forward strand.
AAAGACCGTCACACATATAACTCTGACAACAATTCAAATTAACATCATCTGAACTGCCTAATGGGAAGTGTGCATGAGAATTTAAAAATATTTTCATTTTTAAGAAATACATTTTTAAAAAATATATACATAGCATTTTCAATTATGGTTAAAATTTTACGTGGTTGCCAAGTTTCAGTGGCTCACACCTGTACTCCTAGCTACACATGAGGCTGAGATATGAGATTGTGGTGCAAATACAGCCCATGATGAAAAGTCAGTGACACTCTTATCATCTGAAAGTTGGAAGTGGAGCTGTGGCTCAAGCGGTAGAGCACCAGCCTTGGGCTGAATCACTGAGAGTCAGCGCCTAGGCCCAGAGTTCAATCCTCATGACCAAAATTTAATTTTTTTATATGGTCAAAACACAGGTAAAAATTCTGGGAATATATTGGCTGGCATACTTCATTCTGCCTTAAGCAAAAGAACTTTGTCTTTGGATTTATTATAAGATCATTATTGCCATAGCATCATTTTGGCTCAAGTTAAAGTGTTTGGCATAAAAGAGGAGGCTTTGTGGTCAACATATGAAAATTTATCTTAAATCATCAATGCAACTGAATTGATCTCTTTTGTGGTGAAGTTCTTCACATCACTCAATGTTAAGTTGTCTAGGATGATACATACATTCACTCACAACCTTTCAACAAATCTAAGCAGTAAGACTGAGCATGGTAGATATTGCTAGTATGGGATGTATTATGCAAGGTGGAAAAGGGGAAAACTGGGGGTAGCTTCAGACCACAGCAACTCACTTGGGTTGAACTCATTTCCCCGATGAGTTGATGTTGAAGGCATCACCACTAAGTTTTACTGTAGGGCAAGCCCTTCCCCTCAACAACTATATAGTGAGGGAAAGCCTGTCTTATCAGTTTCTACCAACATATCTGTTTCTAGACTATGACTGTATCTAACTAGATTCCTCAAAACCTAAAACTTTGAAACATTCCAATACACTGGAATAAACCATTTTTTCTATCCTACACTCAGATGTAGGGAGAATTTAAAAAGATGTTCAAGGGCTGGTTTATAGTTCATTGAGAGTTTTTGACTAACTAATGAAACATCCTGGGTTCAATCCTCATTAATACAAAAGGAGATGCAAAATCAGGTTAAAGTCCAGAAAGTGGAAAGTAATTGAAGTAAAACTCCTGAAACACGGACCAACTCTCCTGGTATGTGTTAGGAAAAGAAGAAGAAAGGCCACCCCTGGCACCTGCCATAGCTACCAAGTGTGTTATACCTGGACCAATCAAATCTCAGGTAATCAAAACTGAAGAAACAAAACCATAAATACTATGGTTTACTGCAGGGTATTGAAGGATGAGGGAGGGAAAATGGGGAGAAGGAACCCTGGTAATGGCAGCAGCCATATAAGTAAAACAGTGAATGACATTATCTTGAGTAGAACTTGGAGAGATGCACATGGGACACAGGAGAAATTACATTGACACCCTGCTGCTCTACAAGTTAAAATGAACCTTTGCAAGCTAACACCTCAGTTTATGGACATATATGTTCAGTCAGAATGTGTACACAGATATATGTACATAGTCCATATGTGCACACAGATCACATCCAAAAACAGGAAGAAAGTAATACCACAGAGGATGAACAGTTCAAACTGAACAGTGTGTTGGTGCCAGCCAATACGTCAGAATGCAGATTCTTTACCTCCCTTCCTTGCATTCTTTGGATATGTTTATGATGTATATGGCTTGGAAGTGAACTAAAGATTACTGCTGCTGGGCAGAGGAGCCTTATTTTTTATTATGGCAGCTTGCCATAATTGATCTCCCCTTCCTGGATGAATGAGCAAATGATTAAATGTTAATGATAGAATCCTTAAACATAAAGCCTGGCTGCTTTGACTGACATCTTCCTCCATGGAGCTCTCACCCTTCAAGCATAAGAGATTTGGTAATACATTGTTAGGTTGAGTCTTAGTTGCCTTCATTCAGTCATTTTTGTATATATCCAATGGTTGTTTGATTTGTCTTTTGTTTTGTTGTTTGAGTTTTTTTTTCACCCTTCCTGCTCCATGCCTCCATTTTCAAATGATTTATAACTGAAGTTCAGTAAGACATTAAGTCCTTAGAATTGTCCAAAGATGGAAGGAAATATTAATGTGAATGCACATACAAAAGAACAAAACCCTTAATCCTCCTTTTGTTTCCTACAGGGAGAAGGCTGGTGGGGACCTACTTACCTTGCAAGGTGGCATCTGGCCATGGTACCTGCACCTGGGCTGACAGGGACCAGGAAAATGGGGAACTAGGAGGTGAAGAATAATAGGCCCTTGGGCAGGGAATTTTTGTAGGCCCTAGAAGCTGTGTTCAAGTCCCAGTATTGGAACAACAAAGAGGTAAAGAAAAGAAAGGGAAAAAAACAGAAAGGAAAAGAAAAAAGAAGGATCTATTGTTTGAGTGCATTTTATACATTAACTATGCCTCATGGGTATGGGTGATATGAATCCGTTACCCCAGATGTGTCCCATTCTATCAACTGGTCTTCGCTATAAACCTCTTCCCAGGGCACCAGAGAGTTTTGCCCCTGTCAGGCGAATAGTTAAATGGAGTTTCTTTCCTTTAGTCTAGATTGTGGGGCATGGGGACTCTAACAAGCTGGGCTTACCCCCGACAGAGCACAGATGAGCATAGCACACAGCACTTGGAGAGAGCCATACTGGACAGCACTGTTTCCTGTTAAGTGGACCCAACCCCTCTTCTTGCTCCCCTACCCACTCCTCCACTCTGCTAGGTTCCTTGTCCATTACCTCACTTTCCCATCATACCATCATTGCCCCCATCCACTGGCCCATCGCCACCCCGTGTTTCCCCAGCCTACCACCCTGGTAAGCTGTGCCTACTATAGGCTATGTGCCCTACTACCCTGTTTTGAATCAGTCCCCTTCTTGAGGTCAGACACCCCTCAAGAACCCACTCATTCTCCTGACCATCCCCTCTCCCAGCCACAACGTTTAGCTCCACCCCCACCTTTACGGCCCCAACCCTTCTAGCCCTAACCTTTATGGCCCCTGTGATGTCCCCGTACTGCCTGCCCAAACCTCCGGTGGGAACACAGGAGTGGGAAGGGTAATGTGCATATGCCCATCACTTACTACATAATGCCAGGTGCCAGAATGTTCCAAACATGAGCTATGGCTGCTGCAGAGAAGGAAAGCTCAGATCAGAGACTTCCTCTCCTCCCTGCGTGGCTAAGCCTGGACAGCCCCGGGGCTCTCTGGTTTACCTGACTTCACTTGTGGTTGTGGGACTGGAGATGCAGTCCTCGCCTCCATCTCCTCAACCAGTGCTGTGCCTTCCTGAGGGATCTTTGGTTTCACTGTGTGGACCTCCAACTTTCTACGCAGTGTGGGCCCAGCTGCAAGCACTATACCATGATGAACCCGATTTTAGGTGAGAGCCCCCCTCCCTAAACCCCTCTTTTTTCCATTTTCTTCTCTGCTCCCCTATGGGAGCCTCCCATCTCAACGCGGTTTCAACTGAAGTGTGCCATCCCCTCTTCCTGGGTCCCAAAATCCCTTCCCAGGCTCCTCTTTCCACCACCACCCGGCTCTCCCACACCCTGCCCCTCAACACATGGGCCAACCCTGCCCTGTTCCCTGATCCTCCAGTGCCCCACAAACCTTTGTTGGGTTAGGGATGTTGGGACTCAACTGCCAAAGACAATCCTAGAAGACCCAGTTTCAAGGATACGGGGCCCCACTCACCCCAATATCCTCCTCTCCACCCCTCATGGTCTGAACCTAACTCTCAACTCGGCCCCTCCTCTCTCAGTGTAGGAAGATTCATTGGTGAGGGGAAGAACCTCCTCTATAAAAGGAAGATAGGGGCTTAGAGTTCACCCCCATCCCCTCTTGGTCATGCCCTCAGTAGTCACCGGTTCTTATGAAGCAACTTCCAGAGGCATTGCATCTGTATGACATAAGTGGGTGCCCTTCCACTCTACCATTGAGGGAACAAATTGCTGGTGAGGGATTGTGTGCATGTATACATATGTTTACTGGAATGCATGCAGGTTGTGCCAGAGTGGCCAGACAGGTGCTACATTGGACCCAGGAGAAGGAAGGCCAGGTCTTGCAGACTCTCCCAAGGTGGAGCAAAGTTACCTGTTCTCCACTTTGTGGACTGTCATCTTGGTGGTTCCTCCCAGTAGTCCCAGGTACTGTTATCCCAAATACCCCAATTTTGTGGCAAGTGGGCCTTCTTCCTTGTATCTGGGAAACAATTCCCGGGTGAGGTTTTGTGGGTATGTGATTGTAACTGTGCATACCCAAGTTTGAGGTACACACATTTGCCTCTTCCGGTTAAATTGTGGTTCCAAGGGAAGGAAGACCATACACAGGGTATTTCAGGAGTCCCTTCCAGGCTATAGACTTCATTGCCCTGGGTTATGTGCTTAGAGCCTGAAATGATTCTGTCCTTCCAAACCAGTGCTTAACCTGCTACAGAGCATGATGAACAGCTTTTCCTTACTTTTAAAAATACTGTATAGAGGAGTTACAATTACATGAGAAAGGTAATGAATACATTTCTTATAAAGCATTGTTTCCCTCTCCTTTTTCCCCCTACCATCCATTTCCTCTCATTTCCACAACTACACATCCCCAGCCCCTGCCGAAATTGTAAAGATTATTTTTCAACATAGTGTTTTGTACAACTCATTGTTACAATGGGTCAACCTGTATCCCTATTTAAACATTGTGTTTTTTCCCTTCCCCTCCCCAAATTATACCCATATACAAATCAACCAAAAAATCAAATGGTACCTTATAGATACATTAGAAACAATAGCATTAAGAGAAGAAAAACAACTTGTCTCCCTATCTTGGGGTTCATTTCACTTAACTTCTTCTTATCAGGTCATATGAATATAGCTTTTGATGTTTTCTACTTGTCCTAGACATATACTAGTTATTGTAAATAAGGGAAACCATGGGAAATATATTTCTTTGGGCCTGGCTTACTTCACTTAATATAATTTTTTTCCCAAATGATTCCCTTTTCTAACAAATTGGGCTATGAGGGGCTGGGAAGGTGGCTCAGTGGTAGAGTGCTTGCCTTGCATGCATGAGGCCATGGGTTCGGTTCCTCAGCAACACATAAGCAGAAAAAAAGCAGGAAGTGGCGTTATGGCTCAAGTGATAGAGCACTAGCCTTCAGCTAAAGAGCTGAGCGACAGCCCCAGGGCCCAGATTTCAGGCCCATGACTGGACCCAAAAACAAAAACAAAAGCAACAACAACAACAACAACAACAAAAAAAACAAATTGGGCTATGTCATTCTTCCTGATGGAGGCATAGGATTCCATTGTATACATATACCTCATTTTCTTGATCCATTCTTCTACTGAAGGGCACCTGGGCTGCTTCCATATCTTACCTATGGTAAAAAATGCTGTGATAGGGCTGGGAAGGGGCTCAGTGGTAGAGCACTTGCCTTACATGCATGAGGCCCTGGGTTTGATTCCTCAGCACCACATAAGCAAAAAGAAAAAAGCTGGAAGTGGCGCTGTGGCTCAAGTGGTAGAGTGCTAGCCTTGAGCTGAATAGCTGAGGGACAGGGCTCTGGCCCAGAGTTCAGGCCCCACGACTGGCACCCCCCAAAAAATGCTCTAATAAATATCGTTTTGCTGCTAACCTTAGTATGGCCTTGTATGTGATCGTTTGGGTAAATGCCCAAAAGTGGGATTGCTGGGTCTTAGGGGAGCATTATGTGGAGTCTTTTGAGGAGCCTCCGTGTTACTTTCTTAAGTGGTTGAACAAGTTTACAGTCCCACCAACAATGCAGTAGGGTTCCCACCTGGGAACATCCACTCCAGAATCTGTTATTAGAGTTCTTTTTATATTAATAAGTTTTTTAGATTGTGAAAATACAGTACAGAGGGGTAACAATGACATGAGCAAGGTAATGAGTACATTTATTATCAAGCATTGTTGTCTCCTCCTTTGTTTCCCGTTACCATTCCTTTCCTACCATCTCTCCTCTGGGTCCTCCAAAGTTGTAAAGTTTGTTTTTAGAGATACCATCTTGTACATCTCATTGTAGGAATGGATCCACCTATATCCCTATTTAAACAGATTTTTTTACCTTCCTATCCACAAATTTTACCAACATCACCTACAGGGAAAACAGGGGTTATACCATGGGGCAGGGAAATTCAAAAACAAAGAAATCATCTCATAAATACGTTAGAAACAATAGCAAGAAAAACCATTTGAGTCCTTATCTTGGGGTTCATTTAACCTAACGTCAAATTGTCAGACAGCTTCTGCTTGTCTCAGACATATATTACTTGTTGCAAAAAGGGAAATCATGGGACCTATGTTTCTTTGGACCTGGCTTACTTCACTTAATATAATTTTTTCCAAGTCTTTCCATTTCCTAAAAAATGAGGCAATTGTTGGAGGGAGTGTAAACTTGTTCAACCAGTTTGGAAATTAGTATTGAGGTTCCTCAGAAGACTCCACATAGAGCTTCCCTATGACCCAGCAATCCCACATTGGGCATTTAACTGAATGATCACAAACAAGACCATAATAAAGCTACCAGCACAAGTATGTTTATTGCAACATTATTTACCATAGCTAAGATATGGAACCAACCAAGATGCCCCTCAGTAGATGAATGGGTCAAGAAAATGTGATATGTATATATACACACACACACACACACACACACACACACACAATGAAATTCTATGCCTGCATCAGAGATCTTCATTATAGCAATTCTAACTGGGGTGAGGTGGATTCTCAATGCTGTTCTCATTTGCATTTCTTTTATGTCTAGAGAGGTTGAGTATTTCTTCCTGTGTCAATTGGGCATTGTTATTTCCTCTTTAGAGAAGCTTCTCTTTAAGTCTTTAGGCCACTTATTTATCAGGCAATTGTTTCTTTAAGTATTTGTTGTTGGGCAATTTAATTTTTTAACGCCAAGTATATTTTTGATATGAGATCCTTAACGGTTGTGTGGATAGTGAAGATCTTCTCCCAATACATGGGCTTCCTATTGATCTTGTTAGCTATGTGCTCTGCCATTTAGAATCTGTACAGCTTCATGCAATCCCATTTGTGCAACCTTACTTTGATTTGTTGTGTTTCAGGATATCTATTAAGAAAAATTTGACCTATGCCAAGAAGACCTAGGGTTTCTCCTATTCTGTAATTTAATGTTTTTAGTTTGTCTGCTCTGACTCCTAGGTCTTTGATACATTTGGAGGTGATTCGCTTGCAGAGTGATATATTCAGATATAACTTTAGTTTTGTACAGGTGATTAACCAATTTTGCCATTTCATGAGGATGCTGTCTTTCTTCCATTCTATTTTTTAGCTCCCTTATTGAAGATTAGGTGGCTAAAGATCTGTGTGTTCATTTCTGAATTTTCAATTCTATTCCATTGGTCTTGAGGTCTCTTCTTGTGCCACTACCACACTGTTATGATTGCTATGGTATTGTAGTAGAATTGGTAATTTGCTATTGATATTCTCCCAGCACTGTTTTATTCTGTTAAGGATTGATTTTCCTAAGCACAATATTTTATTGTTCCATATGAATTTTTGGATTACCTTTTCTATTCCCTTGAAGAATAAGGTTGGAATATTGACAGGAATCACATTGAATTTGTAGATACCCTTGGGAAGTATTGCCATTTTCATGATATCAATCCTTCTGATCCAGGAGCAAGGGAGGATTTCCACTTTCTAAGTTTTATTTTGATTTCCTTTTTCAGGTTTATATAATTTTCATCTTAGTGGTCTTTCCCTTTTTAAGTTAACTCCTAGGTATTTTATTTTTTGTGGGCTTATTACAAAGGAGTTGCTTTCTTAATTTCTGCTGTGCTCTTCTCATTGTTGGCATACGGAAAAACCATTGATTTTTGAGGGTCAATTTTATACCCTGCTTCTTTACCAAATTTTCGAAGCAGCTTGAGTAATTTGGGAGTAGAGTCCATGGGATTATTTAAATACAAGATTATGTCATCTGCAAAGAGGGAGAGTTTTACTTTGTCTTTCACTATTTGGATTCCTTTTATGTTTGCATCTTGTCTTGTTGGTGTAGCTAGGCATTCTATTACTAAATTGAAGAGAAGTGGAGAGAGTGGACATCCTTGTCTCGTTTCTGAGTTAAGAGGAAATGGCTTTAGTTTTGCACCATTATGTATTATGCTGGCTCTCAGTTTGTCATATTCAGCCTTTATTGTATTGAGGAATGTTCCATGGATTCCTAATTTTTCCAGAGCCTTCATCAGAAAGAGGTGTTGAATCTTGTCAAATGCTTTTTCTGCATCTATTGAGATAACCATGGGATTCTTATCCTTGCCCTTATTGATGTTATGAATTACATTTATTGATTTGCACATGTTGAACCACCTTTACATCCTTGAAATGAATAATCCTATTTGATCGTGGTGTATGATATTTTTGATGAATTTTTGAAGTTGATTGGCGAAGATTTTGTTGAGTAGTTTTGCATCGATGTTCATCAAATAATAGGTCTATAGTTCTCTTTCTTTGATGAGTCCCTGCCTGGTTTTAGGATGAGGGTCATAATGGCTTTTTTTTATTGTAAAGGTACTCTACAGAGGGGTTACAATTACAAGAGTAAGGTAATGAGTACATAACCTATCAAACATTGTTACCCCCTCCTTTGTTTTTACCCTATTATCCCTTCCCCCCTTACCTCACCAACTCCTCCCTTCCCCCACACTCAAAGATATAAAGTTCATTTTCTTGTACATATCATTGGTATAATGGTTCAACTTATAACCTTATTTCAATATTTTGGTACTTTTCTTCCCCTTCCCAAATTTAAAAATTTGTATATATAAGATGTAGGGTAGGGCTGGGAAATTGGCTCAGTGGTAGAGCATTTGCCTTGCATGCTCGAGGCCCTGGGTTTGATTCCTCAGCACCACATAAACAAAAAGAAAAAAGCCCAAAGTGGCGCTGTGGCTCAAGTGGTCGAGCGCTAGCCTTGAGCTGAAGAGCTGAGGGACAGCGCCCAGGCCCAGAGTTCAGGCCCCACGACCGGACCCAAAAAAAAAAAAAAAGATGTACGGTGTTGTACTAATCTTTCTTCACCTTGGGAACTCCCTGATTCCTCGTCCTAGTTGGCCTAGGTACATATATCATCTGTCGTTTTTTTTTTTTTTTCAAGGTAAGTGGTTCCTCTTCCTCAACTGTAGGAACACAATTTTAGTACAGGGGTTGTGGGTGTGTCTTTGGCCTTAAGAGAACATCGTTTTCTTTCTCTTGCTGTCACTTAAAGAACAAAAGATTTTATGTTGTAATATACACAAATTTTTTGATATTTTCCTATATATATATTTCCTTTGTGAAATAAATTTTCATTCTTAAAACACTCACTTAGTATTCCTTAAACGTCCATGGGATGATTTCTACCTTTGTGTCCTTATTTGTTTTTAGGAATTGTTTTCAAAGGCTTTAACTCATCGTATACTTGGTATTTATTCATATAGATAGCTAGCTATCCTAGTGGCTGTTTATTTCATAATCTAGTGTCTGATATCAAGTTCCCACTTAGGTTTGGTTCTTATTTCTCTACTATTTTCTTATTGCGTTTCTTCAGCTTTAATATCAGACTGTCTTGATTACTATGCTTCAGTGAGACAAATCTTCATTTCAGGTGGGATGTGTCCCCACTTGTTCTTCCTCATTCTTTGCGTCTTTGATCTTTCACAAGACCAAACCCAGGTCTTCTGCATGGATGGCAATTTCTCTACAAGTCAGCTACATGCCCACCCAACTCTTAATTATTTGAAACAGCAGTCACTGGCTCCATGTGGGGATTTTTTAAGTTTCCATCTAGAATTAGGGTCTCTTTACTTACGATCCCTCACTTTGGTCACAGAATAAGAATTTCCAGAGAAATCACCATGGCAAGAAAAGTTGGCATAGCTTTATTGAGTAAGCAAGCAAACCATCAGCAGCAGACAGACAGAGGCACACTCAGTATGTGGGTACTGTCACAAAGAGAAACATAGAGCTGTTTGACATCAGGGGAGTTTTTCTGAAAAAAGCAAGGTCTGTCATAAAGTCATGCAGATACTTATTTATCTTTACTTTGTGTCATTCCTGTTGTTACACTTTTTGAGTTCTTGATTATTTATTTGGTGACTCACTTTTTAGTATATTTCTTCTAGGAAAAAAACACATTTTGCCATACAACAGATATTTGTCCTTAAGATGAGGAATGCATCCTCTTGATTCTCAGGCTGTATTTAGAAGCAAAGAAGATGTGCTTGCATGTTTCTAAATGTCTTGTTTCTTTTTGAGTTCCTGTCTGCCATTCCTCAAGGCTTATTTTTCCTAACTGATGGTGCCTCCAATCTATACAAATTGCTGTGAAGACTTATCATAGTATTGCATTCAATGTATAGATGGTTTTGATGGAAATTAATACCTACTTGATGCTGTGTATTACTGTTCACAATTGAGCCATGGTTCTCCTTTTAGCTCTATTTCAATTATTTTTGCAAGTTTTAATTTTCTTTACAACGTATGATGTGTTTTTTTTAGATAGTTCTTAGTGTGCTTTTATTGGGTTGTTTTGGTATGAACAACACTGGGGATTGAACTCATACCTCATTTATGGGAAGAAAGCACTCTACCACCTAAGTCACAATCAGCTATGGAAGTTTGTTGTTTGTTGTTTGTTTGTTTTTCTTGGTCATGGGGCTTGAACTCTGGGCCTGGGTGCTATTCCTCAGCTCTTCATCTCAAGGCTAGACCCCTAGCACTTTAGCTACAGTGCCACTTCCAGTTTTCTGCGTGGTTATTTGGAGATAAGAGTCTCATGGGCTTTTCCTTCCCATGCTGGAGTTGAACCACAATCCTCAGATCTCAGCATCTGAGTAGCTAGGATTGCATATGTGAGCCACTGACACCGGGATATGATAATTTTTTTTTTTAACAATTGAAATTATTTATTTTTGTCCTAATTTAATTAAATATTTTTATCTCTTTTTTCATCACATGGAATTGAGTATAGGACCATTTATATGTATGTATGTGCATGCTTCTGTGTACATATGTGTCAATACTAAGGCTTGAATTTCCTTAACTTTTTCCAAGCAAGGTTGGCACTACACCACATGAACCACACTTTCAGGGATTTTTTGCTGCTTAATTGAAGGAAAGAATCACTGACTGGCTACTTTGAAGGATTAGTTGTGTGATGAGTGTTCAGAGCCAGATTGTGCAGTCTCCTTCCTTCTTCCCTCTAATAAACTACTCAGGAAAAGCTGCAAGTGTCACTGTGGCTCAAGAGGTAGAGCACTAGATTTAATGAAAAGCAACTCATATACAGTGCCTAGGCCTGAATTTCAACCCTGGGGCCAGCGGGTTAAAAAAATAACAAACTCTGAATTGTCTGACCAGTCTAGCTTTAAACTATCATCTTATAGCTCTTAGCCTCTGAAGTAGCTGGGATTACAGTAATAGTAATAGTTTTCTAATATTATTATTAATTGATGCTTTAAAAAACACATGGCTAACAGTGACTCATGTTTATAATCCTTGATATTATGGAGGGTGAGACATAAGATCCTCGGTTTGAAGTTGGGACCAATTACACTATGTTTGAGTCGTATCTCCAACTAACAACCAAAAGGTTGTATGTAGAACTGTGGCCCAAATTTTAGAGTCATAGCCTTGATCAGAAAAATCTCAGAGACAGTTCTCAGGTAATGAGTGCAAGTCCCAGGACCAGCACAAAAAATTAAAATAAATAGAACACAAAATAATCCCAGGTATGGCTAGTGACAGTTTGCATATTTTTCCAACAAATTATGTACCCACAGCCAGATGAAACTTCTGCTTATAAATCTGCACTAATTATATTTAATCAATTATTACACTCTTTCATTTAGAAAGTTAGCCAACAATTAATGCCAGTTGAAGAGAAATTGTATGTGATTACTACTTCAGCAACAATGCATTTTTTTACTTTTTAAAAGTGTCACCTATTTATCACCTTTCATATATATATATATAAAAAACATTATTAAATTAATTTCAACTAAATATTAACTTCACTGTCCTGTAAATTTAAGTGTTGAACTAAATTTTATATCAGAGTGAATTATATAAACATTAGGGAAATAACTGAGGCAATGAAAAGGGGAGCAACTTGGTTTGAGACTGGCTACCAAGGTAGGTCTTCAAGAGGCCAGGACTGTTTCTCATTCCTAAGGTCCATTTCCCTGACTGGTCCTCCTTCCCTTGAGTTTAATCAAAGGATTAGCTTATAGGTATGGGAACAGCAGCAGCTTGATTTGAAGGCTTACTTTAAAGCCTCTTTCTTTTGTTTAAATGCAGGAACAAGAGAAGTCACTGGTTGACTGGTCTCTGACATGGAAAGAAATTCGAAATATGAAGACCAACCTGTGTGGTCTGTATGGAGGAGGATGTGGTGGTGACAAAGAATAGATAGAACTTTTGTGCAGAACTTGCACATTCTTACTCCTGTGTGTACGTCAGCAATCTTCCCATAGGAAACTGCAATATCCCAAAATGTTAGAAAGGGGCTTTAATTTTGTTAGAATTCCTTTTCAGTGGGATACCTGATCCCCCACTGTTCCTTTAGATTCTGTAGTTTTAGAAGGCAGCAGCATGCTTAACAGAAACAATCCCTTCTTTCCACAGCACTGGATGCTGCAAGTATGTACACATTTAAGGAAAGTTTGAAAATAGCCTTCATCAGGTAGGAGAACAATGAGAGGGATGGTGTGATAATGGGGCTAAGCTATTATTGGTTAGATTGTGACAAGTGTTGCCTGTCTGTTGAGAGGCCTCTGGCCTTTCCTGATCAACACCTCATTTGGGCCTAACAGCAGGGGACTTACTGGGCTCCCCTACATACACATGTAATCAGCTTCTTTTTAGAAGCTGGTAGGATTTTTAAACTTTTAGACGCTATCAGATGAACTGATTGAACTCAAGAGGGTTCGGGTACTTAACTGTTCACTGCTACTCAGGTTAGAGTCCTGGGTAATGTATTGGACAGTTTATATAAGTGATAAGATCAAAGCAAATTGAAGGCTTCAAGTAATCTTAAAGATCTTTAAGAACATAAAATCCAGTGGAAAGTGGCACTGTGGCTCAAAGTGGTAGATTACTGGCCTTGAGCAAAATACTCTCAGAGACAGTAGCCAGGCTCTGAGTTCAAGCCCTACGATCGTCACACACACAAAAAAATTGAACAAAGTATTTGCTTGTCTCATTTTTAAATGTCAATTTAAGTTTTTTATTTAAAGTTTATACAAAAAGAAAGTATTTGGTGTTCTAGGAAATTTCACCAAAAGTTAATGTAAAGCAGAATATAGAGCCATTGTGAGATTAATTAGGAATTCAGAGCTGTGAACGACTATAGTTTTAAAAGCTGAAGTCAATACATGTCAGAGAGATGGAAACAAAACTTGGCTTTCAAGCAATAGACTTTCAAGCCTTTTCAACACATTTGGCTGGGTAGATGGTGCTACATTTGGTAATTTTGCTCCACTCTGAAAGTCTTGTGTAAGAAGAAAATCCTATTTGCTTTCTTATTTATGAACTGCATGTTAAAACTTTAGCAAAGGACCTTGTGTGGCCCCTTTTCAACTAGAAGTATTTCAAGTTTTTTAAGACCTTAGAATCCTTCTGTACTCTAGCCAGGCTGTTTTGAACTATTTAATTTGAAATTTATTAGCATAATCATTTATCATTGTTGGGGGGATATTCCTATGCTTAGTAAATCTACTTGCTGGAGTTATTTGTAAGCAATGAAGAATTGGGTCTTTCAGAGTTAGCCTGTGAAGAGTAGAATGGATTGAGGTGACATTTCCATGATTTATAGGCAAAATCACCCTGTTCTATTAGAAGTGTGGGATCAAATGAGTGATGGGCCTTGGTTTAAGGTTTCTTTTATTTTACTATGTATGAATCCTCCATCATATATATGCCTTTAATCTTTCTGATATGAATTAGTTTTTAAATGAAATAAACAGGACATTTGGCCTTAATTATGGAAGAATTTGATTAATTTGATTAATTTTGATAGACAAAAATATTGTCAGAATTAAATTATAAGTTTATCATCAATGGAAAATAAATATTGAAAGTACATAAAGCAGAAGAATGTAGGTGGTGCTAAATATATTCAGCCTTTCTTGTTTATGAGGTAAAAAAAGATTTGCAATCGGTAACAGTCCTCTTTGTCACCTAGAGTTGTTACTTCAGCAAAGGTATGATAGTGTCTGAGGATGTTGAACACTAGGTTTCTAAAAGCAAGAAACACAGATGTAAGTCCTCAAAGATGCTGACCAAAATGAATGAAATTCACACTCCATTAATAGGAGGGAAGGACACCATTTTCTTTGCTATCTTCAAAAGCCAAATGCATTTTTCTCGGCAGGTGACTATCAGCAAAGTGGTGGGTGATTGTAGACAGACTCGATTCGTGGATCTTATTCAATCAAGAGAATAAGGAGCTGTGGTGATGACTGGTGTAGATGGACAACAGTTCTACAGACATCAGACATCATCATTGAAGAAAGACCTGAGAAGTTTCAGAAAGTGAGCCAGCAGTGTCCAGGCAGGTATAGTTTGAACACCCTTCTTACTGCTGAGAATCTTATATTACAGGCATGATTCCTATAAGGGTTGAAGAAAGCAGTTGCTTTCTTAGCATTGGCAGGTCTTACAGCAAGAGGGGCTGTGTGTCCTGAAGTATCTTGGTGTCTCAGACTAGTGAAGCAGTCTAGTTATTACAAAAGAACAGAGGTCATCTATGGTGAAGTTGATGATTTCAGGTAGTCACTAGGCCTCAGATGTACTGTAGCTCCATAATACCTGTAACAAGAGTGGTGTTCATGTAGGTAAATGAAACTGAATCATATCCACTTGTGAATTCCCAAGTAAATTAGAATAGAAGATATCCATGAGAGAAGTCAGTGGGGCTTCTGCGTCAATAAAGTAAGAACAAACCACATTTTGAATTTGTTTATTGAACCTTTCTTGACTTTCCAACCTTTCCCTTTGAAATTTCATTAACTATCATGTATGATGAGAATTTCTCAATTAGAAAACTCTTTAAGAGTCACTCCATGTTTGTGGCTAAAGAAATACATAGTTTTGGAGGCTGGACATTAATTGCTCAATCCTGTAATCTTAGCTACTCAGAAGTCTGGGACAAAAATCTCCCTTTAGTCCTCAAAAACCATGTAAATGTAGCTTTAACTCAAGTTACAGAGCACTTGTCTTAACAGAAAAGCTAAAGGACAGTGCCCAGGCCTTGAGTTCAAGTTCTCATAGTGAAACAAATAAAAAGTAAAAAAGAGAGATGGAGAAATACTAGAATTTCCTGTTTTCATAAATTACCAGGACCACATGGAGGTAATAATCCTGTTAAGTTAAAAGAAGGTCCAGTTGAAGCAAATGTATGAACAGTTGAAAAGTGGCAGCAGAAAGACAAGAACCTTCAATATGGATAACACGCTTAGCAAAATCAAGGGCATTCATCTTCAAGAAAGTACACTTCTCTAATGACATATTCATTTTAGATTATTCTCCTCATATCTATGAACATCCTCTAAGATTGGCTACACATATCCACTAGAGTCAGCTAACCACAGCATACTGTTTGTGACATTTCCTGGATAAAGTTGCTTGTCCTCATTGTTATTAGCCTTTCAGCAGTTTCAGTGAAGAGAATGTTCTCCCATTTTGCCTGTAGTCGATAGCATCCTGTTCTATTTCCCAGCAAAGAAACTGTGGCTATCAGGCTTGAGAATTGTTACATTCAGAGGTTCTTCAGGTTTGCCTTTTTCCTTTCCTTTCTTGGTAAGTGAGTTGGAATAAGAAAAAAAATTAAGCAGTGTGTTTTAGTTTTAACTTAAAGATATTTATTTGAAAATACTACAAGTTATAATTCTTTAAATTTATTATTAATTCGCATATAATAGGGCTAGTTTTAGTGTTGCATGCCTTTAAACCTAAATATTTAGAAAGCTGAAAGCTGAGGATCATTGTTTCAAGACAGACAAGGTAAAATCTATCATGAGACTGCTATCTTCAACTAAGAACCAAAAAGCCCAAGGTGGAGCTGTGGCTCAAATGGAAGAATGCTAACCTAGAGTAAAAAGGAAAAGCAAAAGAAACTAGGCCCTGAATTTAATTCCTAGTACTAGGACACAGGAATTGTATATGTGTGTATATATATGTATATATATATATACTACATGTATGCACATATATGCATATTTGTGTGTCAATATGTATATAAATTGTATATGCATATGTATATATATAATTATATGTAATTAGCAAGTGTCAACTATATGCAAGTGAACATTTAGTCTTGCTCTTAAAAACAGATTCATATGCAATTATGAACCCCTGTGATTTATAGGATCTAACATACATAGAAACGTAAACCACCAGACTGGGAAATTAATAGAATGGTTTTTGTTGTAGAATAGACTGTATGCACAAGATTAGGTAAATGATACTAAGTTATTTACTAAAACATTGAAAGCAAAAACATAATAGTACAAGAAATCACATTTAGACATGGACTATGACACTCAGTGGACAGGTAGATCGTGAAAATATGATAGCTATATGCATATAAGTATGCATATATATGTTCATATTCATATATATGCTTATATACGTACACATGTACATGCACAGTGGAATTTTATTTATCCATTTGATAGAATGATAATGCATCATTTGCAAAGAAAGGAAAGAAATTGGGAGAAATCATGTTAAGTAAAGTAAGGAAAGAAAGTTAAACCCAAAGTGACAAATGAGATATGTTTTCTGTTATATAGGAAGTTAGATATAATCTAGATCACTGCAATATGCACACTTTGGTGTGGAATCCAAGTATACACCTAGGTACGAACTGAAATATGATTGGTTCTGAAAGGAATTCAAAGAATGTAATTCCTTAGAATAGCTAACTCAAATTCCAACAAAATAAACACTAGGAATCAAGTATTCACAGGTCAGGCTGGGATCAGGGTAGGGAGAAATAGATAAATGAAGCAATAAAGTGGGGAAAAATGCAATGATCTAACTTAATGAATATCCTACAAAATGAAGAAACTTGAGGAAAAGATGGGAGTGCCTGTGTTGGGAAAATTATGAAAGAGGTGACATTGATCAATATCCATTATACTCATGTACTCATGTATTGAATGTCAACTCATGTGTACAAGTAGAAATCAAAATAAAATTTAGAAAAACAATACTCGGTATGCTCATTCGAATATTTCAGTGATGGCGGTTCTCTGAATAACTAACAAACAATGAAAGGTTCAAGAAAATAAGTAGCAGAAAGGGAAGTCAGGTTTGGCCGCAGAAGAGGTTTCAGAAAATAGGGGGCAGATTAATGAAAAGACGAAGGGATGGGAAATACAATCATATTGCTGATATATATGTAAACTTGGAACCAGGAAATATAGGGTGGGTAGTGTTGGGAAAGATGGGGTAGATCAATAGAACATTAATCAAGATGCATTGTACTAATAAAGAAACTCATTGAATTGAAAACTATTCACACAACAACTTTATGATAAATACA
The DNA here is from genome assembly GCF_019054845.1 of Dipodomys spectabilis. NCBI lineage: Eukaryota > Metazoa > Chordata > Mammalia > Rodentia > Heteromyidae > Dipodomys > Dipodomys spectabilis. The sequence continues at coordinate 28,823 of NW_024870984.1, forward strand.
AATGAGTAAAAATAAAGACATGAATTAAATTTGTGCTCTATTTCTTGTAGCAAAGTAATATATAGTAAGCTTTAATTTGGGCAAAAAGTAAAATTAAATTAGCTACATGACAAAATAAGAAACTGGAAATGTCTTGGGGATAACATTGCCTTTGGAAATATACATGCCTCATAATATACATTTCAAAAATATCAATATTCTGATTACTTTTTTATGTTTTTTTAATTGTGAAAATAGCATATGGAGGGGTTACAATTACATGTGCAAGGTAATGAGTACATTTCTTATCAAGCATTGTTGCCTCCTCCTTTGTTTCCACTTCCCATCCCTTCCCATCTCACCCCTCCCCCTGCCAAAATTGTAAAGTTCGGTTTTCAACGTAATGATTTGTACATCTCATTGGTGCAATGGGTCCACCTGTATCCCTATTTAAATGATTTGTTTTTTTCCCTTCCCCTCCAAAAATTATGCCAACAACAAATACAGTGAAAACAGGAGTTACAGAGTATGGGAGGAACATACTAAGCAACAAAGAAATCATCTTATAAATATGTTAGAAACAATTGCATGAAAGAAAAAAATATTTGAATACTTATCTTGGGGTTCATTTAACCTAACATCAACTTATCTGACCTTTTCTACTTGTCTCAGACATATACTAGTTATTGCAATTAAGGGAAACCATGGGAACTATGTTTTTTTTTGGCCTGGCTTACTTCACTTAATATAATTTTTTCCAATTCTTTCGATTTCCTAACAAATGGGGCAATGTCATTCTTTCTGATGGAGGCCTAGAATTCTGTTTTGTATATAAACAATATTTTCTTGATCCATTCATCTACTGAGGGGTATCTGGGTTGGTACATATCTTAACTATGGTAAATAATGCTGCATTAAACATAAATAAAGTGATCTGTGAATTTTGGGACACTATTATCATAATGTCTTATGATACATAATTTAGCTAAAGTTGCTAAGAAAACCATTATTTATCTTATATTGTAAAATATAAGGAACTCTGATAATACCACTACATTATAACATAGATACTGAAGTTTCTCTCTTTAAATTGCTCCACGGGAGACTGTTACATATAAGCTGCTACAAGACCCAAAACCACAAATATAAATAAATTACTTAGAAGGAATTGTTAGGAGGACAATTCTTATCTTCCACAATCAATGTCAGCCATGGACTTCCTGAAAGAAAGTCAATCAGAGACAAATGTGTTTGTTTCGCTAGGCCTCCAGTGCCAAACAAGAGTGTTGAAAAGACCCTTAATTCTCAAAGCAACTTAATTCTCAAGGTCAGACCACAGTATGGTCAGAACCTCAAAGTCTACTATATGGAAGAGACTATCTCTGACCCCCATGCTCTTCTTTTTACCAAAGAAAAAGTTCTTTTAGTAATTTATGGTTTTTGAATTTAGATAATGAATGAACATTTTTTACATAAATGAAGGTTGAAATCCCTTTGATCCATTTTCCCATTCTTAAAACTAGCAACACAATAAATAATAGTTGCCACAAATTAGAACTTTTCTGAATCAATGGAAAAACAATCTAGAGAATATAGATTCTACAAAGAACCAAAGGAATCCAGAGATACTTCTATTTTCCATACAATTGTTCCAACGGAATAAACACCAACATGGTTTCTTTAAAGTAAGAATTAGTCTAATGTCTGCACACTCACACTTAACAAATATTTATTGTAAACTTACTGGCTGTATTCTAGGTAGACTTTCTTATTGTTGACAGACAAAAATTGCTTGAGTGAAACACAGGAATCTTAAGGAAGACTTACAGATAAAGGACATAATTTGTTAGAAGAGGAAACCATGGTAGGAAAATGAAAGTTACTTTTTGTTGGTCACGGGGCATGAACTCAGGGCCTGAGTGCTGTCTCTCAGCTCTTTGGTTCAAGGCTAGCCCTTTATCTCTTTGGGACAGAGTACCACTTCGGGTTTTTCGTTGATTAGCTACAGACAAATCATATAGGCTTTCTTCCCAGGCAAGTTTAGAACCATAATTCTCAGGTCTCAGCCTCATGACTAAGTAGGATTATAGACATGAATCACCAGTATCCACCACCGCACAAATGGAAACTTTTGAGCTTCTAGTAAGTTCAATCAATTTTCAGTGGAAACCTCAAAAAGTGTGGTCAGGAAAGGCCTCATAGAATGGTTCTTTCAATATGATTAATCTTCAGTACAAATCTGATCTTGTTGTCACCTCTTGGCAGCAGCAGAGCCTGGGTCTATTCTATCACAAATGTAAAAGACTAGCAAAAGTATAGCCTATGGTATTTCTGCTTAGGAGTCAGGACAAGTAGTTGAATGCAGGAATGAAGCAAGATGTTCCTGGCATAGGAAGGCATGGGAGAGATAACAGACTAGAAAGAAAACTGGTGGACACAACATTTAACCCCTTCTCCTTCAAGGAAAATGACCTCCTACAAAGTGGCAGTAACACAATTGACCTACTGCATTTTCGAATATGAAGGAAGGTGTCATGTCTCACTAAACAACTCACTTGTAGTCAAAGAAAGGGAAATTCTTTAGTGTCCCCCTTAGGCCCAGTCTCAGTTAATCTCCATCTTAGACTTTGTCTAGTTTCTATTCCCACCAGAAGGTCCCTGATGAGGCCTTGTGGGAACTGAAACCACTATCAGTTTTGGATCTGTTCCTTCTGTCAAGGCTGTGGTGGGTGGTGGGAAAGCTCATTCTTGGAATTGTGCCCTAGTACCAAATATCTTCAGAGAAAGTCAAGGAATAACAGATTCTGCCTGAGGGAGTGAGTTTCTCCATTTCAAAAGAGATCAATTAATATCTGATTCTGAGGCCCAGGTGGAAGTCCTTCACTAGATCCTCTAAGCTGGAGTGGAAGTTAGCACAGACTCCAGGCCACCCTCACATTTCTCCATCTCTTTCTCATGAACAAAAAGATTACAGGAGTTGAGTTCAGAAACAAGGAAAAATGAGAGTAGTAAAAAATCATGCGCAGTGGGAAGAATTAGAAACTCTGGGTAAAAATGAGGTCAGAAAATCTCCTAGGATCACTCACCTAATTCGGGAATCACATCATAAGATTAGAGAATAAACGTAATAAATTACTGTCTAAATTAGTCACTCTACTGTTCTGACTACAAGTGTTCTTTTAAAAGCTAGGTGTCCTAGATCTAGGTTGATGAGGAAAAGAAAGCACATTCTTTCCTCACAAACTTCTACTGAGTATCTTCATCCATAGCACAAGTTGTTCTTACTCTCTACTTTTTTGTTACTTTTCTTTGTTGGATTCTATCAATGATATTTGACAGTGTTAACATCTTCAGATATAACTATATTTTATTTTAATCCATTTGTTATGAAATTAAACAAATTATGGGGAAAATCTTTCTATGGTAAATTTTCTTCCATGACCTACTTATTTGATTTTATTAAGTATTATTTTTATAGTTTCATTTTTTAAAATTTGAGCAAAATATTTTGTTAAATTAACACAAATTTGTTGCACATTTTTTGTATTTTTCTGTGTCTGTATATGTGAAAATACATCTTGATCAACACCCCATATGTTTTCTTCATCTTCTTTCCTCCCTTCCCACACAAACACAGATATCTTCAAACAATCACATCAACATTTTTGGCCATATTCTCTCTCCTTCACAGTTCTGATCCTTCTGTGAATTTCTACTATTACGTATACAAAATACAGATACTGTTTTGTCTTTTCATAAGCATTTTAAGTGTATTTTATGTTTTAGAATGAGTTTCATCAGTGTACACCAAATATGCTTCATTCAACTTGACCATGCAGATGAAGGATTTTCTAACTTTCATCCATCTTCTACCATTCAACAGTTTCTGATGTGTCTTATTTTATACTTTCTTCATTTAGCTTTTCAAGATAATTTGTTATTAAGCTTCTAGCATTATCTTTTTCCCAATTGTTGCCTTCTTAACATTGCTTCAAATTATAAACTATATATGATCGTCCTGTATGTGTTCACTAATATATTTAAATTTTGGTCTAATAGTCATCCATTAAAGGATATCCTTAACCTGTTGTAACTGCTCTGAAAATCAATATGGATGTTCCTCACAAAAGCAAAAACATAATGCCATAAAAGCCCATGAAATTAGTATTAGGTGTATATCAAAAAATACGTTGCAATGAAACAGTAGAAGCATTCACTTCTCTTATATCCGAGAATATGTTTATAGCTACGAACAACACATTTTCTTTATTCCCTTTACTGGTACACCTAGGTTGATTGCAGATCTTGGTTGTTATGAATACTGCTGCCATGAACACGGATGTTCATGTTGAATCATATTCCTTCAATATGTACCCAAGTTATTGTAAAGGTCATTAAAATATGTGGGGTTTTTTTGGTATTTTGTAAATCTCCACTCTGAGCTCCATATGGCTTGCACTAGTTTACAATTGCCACACAACTAAACACAGTTCCTGATTTATTTCAATCTCTCCGGTACTTGTGTTTATTTGTTTGAGTGGTTATAAATATTCTGAGGTGTAAGATTGGAGCTCAGTAACTTTTTGATATGTGGATAAGAATTTCAAATATTTCATTTATTTATTAAACATTTACATTTGTACTTCATTCCTGATCAGTGTCCTTTTTGGTATTTGATCAATTTTTAAGTTTTATAATTTGTGATTTTTTCCCATTCCAACTATTTACATTAGTTAAAAAATTATTACAGTGGTGCACAATTTACTAAAATCAAGTGATTGTACATTTATAACACTGGTTTTTTGTTTGTTTGTTTGTTTACACCCAGGCAATTATTTCAATAAAGATGTTGAACTTCTTTCACTAGAAAAGTAGATTGAAAGGATAGTATCTCATATTAGGGCTAAGATAATCTCAAATAAACAGTCACTGTGTAGGCCCTAACAATTGGGCAAAGTAAAACATATTAACACAGCACAAATTGCATTTAAAGCGATCAAAAGGATTCATAAAAGATGTTTTAAAAAGGCACCAACTTCAAGAAGCAAATGGTGAAGTTTACAAGCAGACCATAGGAATCTGATCACCAAGAAGATGAAGGGATAAAAGTATGCAGAATGACAACTTTAGAACGTTGACTAAGAATTTGTGGAGGAGAGAAAACCACTAGATACAAAATGTCAATGCTGAAGGGAAGAAGTGTTTTACCCTAAAACTCAGGTGTGTCTGATTCTCTCACATCACACACACACACACACACACACACACACACACACACACACACACACACACACACACACCTCGTGTACACATAGAAATCCAGGGGCAGCTGTATCTGGGACAATGAAGCTTTTTTCCTCTTGCTTTCAGATAATCAAACATGATAGTGCAGTTGGCTCCACAGCCACCCAACGCTTGAGCAGGAGGAGGGAAAGCATGCCTTAGACTGCAGCACAGACTTGTGTATCCCTGGCTTTCTGTGTAAGAATGAAGTTCGTGGTCCCATAGGCATGGGTGGCCAAGGTGAAATAGGGGTACACTTTGCCTGGAGGATGGCACACCATGAGCCTTGCATGCATGGCGAACCAGTTGTGGGAAGCCCTGTGAGCATCTCCATAATGACCTCTCAATGGCATGGAATTGACACTGTACTTGGATGTGGCAGGAGGCAGGAGGACAGCTGGAATCCAGAAGGTGGAAGAGGCACAGGAGTGAATGGGCTTTTCTGTGGAGAAGCCTAAGGCAAGCTAAGGAAGTTCCCAGCTCACACATGACAGACACCATGCTGGTTCCCAGAGGACACACCTAGTCTTGTCAATGGCAGAAGTCCAGATCTACAGCTGGAACTTCCCCAGTGGCCCTTTTCCTGGCTGGGCTGGAACAGCACCAGCCAGGCATGTTTCTTCCACCTCGCTGTGCATGGCCTCCCAGACACTGCTCTGTGGGCAGTCCGAGGCTGTGCTGGCCATTCCTGGTGCCAGGTCCGAGACCAGTCATAGACTGAGCCCACAGCATTGGAGCTGCCCCTCACAAACTTCCAGGAGGCGTCAAAAAGGTACACTGCAGCTTGAATCCTGTGGCGTCCACCCTCCACACCCCCAGATTTTGCCTCCAAGTCCCCGCCTTTGTTGTTGAAATTCTTCATCCCCTGGTTGTCTCATTTCACATTGTCGGCTTTGGCAGCACTTGAGACACCTTCCTCTCCTCACTAGACTGCCAGACCGCAGGAGATCTGCCCCAAACATCCCACCTCAAAGACACTCCCCAGACCTAGCTATCATAAGGGTGGCTGCTGCTTGAGCCACTGACCTGCCCCTCGTTCCTCCCCTCACCAGCCTCTGTCGGGGCCGACCTTCCTCTCCCCACCACCCCTAGCACCAACCCCAGTGCAGTCTCCCCCGTGTCCTACCCTCCTCTCCTCACCCCCACCCCCAGCTCCAACCCCAGCATGGCCACTGCTCTGGGAAAGCCAACTGCGTGCCCCAGGTAGCATCAAGGGTGCCACAGTGTGTGGCTGGCTGAGAGCTGGAGGCAGCATAGGTCTCTCTGATCAGCGTCTTTCACTTTACTTACTCATGTGTTCATTATTTAGTATTTAATTTTGGGATCTTATAAGTATCATTTCATTAATCCTTTGCATAATAGCTGGTAGAAATACAGTCCCAAAATGCAGATTGTCTGTTTAATTCTTTCCAGATTCAGAGATGTTTTAGGTAGTCATAATAATAATGATCTCTCATTTCCATAGCAGAGTGCTATTGAGAAATAATTGCTTGTGCATCTGTTATTAATTATTTACAATACTTAAAACTTTTAAATTTCAAATATTACAGGAACAACTTTGATTCATGTTGAGTGGATGTTTGTGAGTAGGTTGAGCTGTTGTATACATTCCTGTGTGTGTATGTATGTGTGTGTGTGGCGGGAGTGTATATGTATTATTGAAATTACAGATACAGATGATGAGCGCTGTTCTGAACTTGTGTCCTTTTTCTGAGATATATATTGTGGTGTTTCTTTGTTGGTGGTAGGCTCTGACTGCTTGCCTTTGCCTGATGCACACTTTCCAGCTCAATTTTTCAATAAAGGCTTCTTATTGAGCATATAGGGCTCTGGTATTACTTTGTCTTTAGTCTGCCATCAGTGATCATATTTTCCTCTTTAAAAATTAACAATTAATATAAATTTTATTTCCTGGTTGATTTTCCCCTTTAATTTGCATTTAGAAATATATATTATAAGACCTTTGAGCTCTGTATTCATGATGAAAAACCATTTTGAAATTTCTTTTTAATTCTCTTGTTAGCATCAAGATTTTGAATTTTTGTAGTTTTAGTTTAAAATACCCTCCTTTGTGATTTTGGCAGGAGGAGACAAACAATTCCTGGTAACAATGACAGCAGTTTTATTTGTTAAAATATCAGATAATTCATAATTTTGAATATGTGTAGTGGCAAATGCATATATTTGCTCAATAGATTTGCTTGATAAATCCATGCACAAAAATACCACTTTTAGGGACTGGGAAGGTGCCTCAGTAATAGACTGCTTACCTTGCATGCATGAGGCCCTGGGTTGGATTCCTCCGCACCATGTAAAGAAGAAAAGGCCAGAAGGGGTGCTGTGGCTCAAGTAGTAGAGCACTAGACTTCGGCTGTAAAGCTGAGGGACAGCAACTAGGCCCAGAGTTCACCACCAGCAAAAAAAAATAAATAAATAAAACTCAAATCAAAAATATTAATTTCAAATGTTGATTACCATGTTACTTAGGGGCAGGGTGTCAAGACATAGTAGACCTCTGTCCCAAAGCTTTAAGAAGGATTTCAACACCTGACAATTACTGAAAAAAGAAAGAAAGAAAAAAAAGAGCTCTGCCAACAACATAGAGAATCTGCACTCAAACATAAACAGTTACTAAGAATGGAGCACTTTTTATAATATTTCTTAAGAGATTCTGCCTCTATATTAATTATCGTATAAATTAATCTTTAAAAACTCCACAGATGGGTCTGAGTCTTAAAGGCCTCTGACAAAAACCAGAGGAGAGAATCATCAACCCCGATTTTTAAAATTGTTATTGTTAAGATAGTGTACACATGGGTCACTATTTTGTAAGTCATGTAATGAGTTCATTTCTTATTGGACAGTCTCATCACTTCCTTTGCTCTCTCTCTTTGCTTTTCCCTCCTGTCCCTGTTCACAAGTTGTATAGTTCATTGTCAAAATAATATGTACAGAGAACCATCCTTGCATTTGTTTCCCTGTTCTCCATGAACTTCTGTGGCTTCCTCACTGCCCATAAATGGATAAAAAAGAACAAAAAAAATCCCTCTTGTTTCCAATTCCTGGAATTCATTTCAATATAAACATCAGTAGTTTTATGAGAGTGTCAGGGTCTGTCCACACATCCCGAACACTTATACTTCAAGCAACAAGTCATAACTCCCACCAGATTCTAAGGTCCAGAAAGTAATTCTTTTCACTTTCCACACAGGAAGAAGCTGAGATTCAGAAAGGTTAAGTAACTGACTGGAAATACTGGGTTGAGCATTGAAGCTCACTCTTGTAGTTTATCTAATCCAGAAAGTGAGATCTGAAAACCACAGTTTGAAACCAACCTAGATTGGCATATCCATTACATGTTGATCTCCAGATAACCAGCAGACTTGTGTGTTTCAAGTGGTAAAGTTAGAATGCCACTAGTCTTGAATGGGAAACATAAAGGACACTGCCAATATGTTGTTTTTTTTTAACAACCAATGCTATCCCATACAAAATCTGACACCACACACACACACACACACACACACACACACACTTTAGAAAATATGGTAGTAATGAAATCCAAATAGCTTATTTTTTTATTTTCATATGTTTTAGAATTAGCTTTAGTGAGATTTGACTTGGTAGTCTCTGCTGATGAGCCACAATTTGAAAACTCTTGAAATGACTACCCATATCCGGGATCAGAGAAACATTTTCCTATTTAAGTGTTCCTCCTTTCCAGCAATAATAAATTGTCTTTCCTTGGCCCAGTTTCCACTTTGGGACTCAATATCTTAGACTTTCCTGTCTTAATAAGCAGGATTATAGGTGGCAACTACTGTACTGGACGGTATGTGACTTGGAAAAAGTGTTCAAACTTCACTATTCAGTGGAGGTTGTTAGCCCTCACCTACGATCATTCTGTGCTCAGTATTGGGAACTTTCTAGGGCCAGGAATTCAGGGGAAGCACTGTGTGCTACTTCATATTTTTGATTTACTAACAGATTTCCATCCATTGTTTACTTTAAGCATTGTATGAAGAGAATGATTGCCTCTAGGAGACAAAAGCACTGCACTAACTGTTGCTCTCATAACACAGGAGGAGGGAAAAAATTTCTGAATGAGTCATATAGCCTAGACACTGAGTTCTTAGAAACTCAGTCTGCCTGTTTTCTTACTTTCAACCTAGAAAGTCAGAGCCTGAAGGGGCTTGTAAGCTCCATTTATATTCCTGATCATGGGACTCCCTTCCCCTCTGCCCTTCTGACCCTTTGCTTTAGGGTTTGACAGTGTGTCTTTCTTTCTTGTTACTTCATTGCATATTAAGAACACCCAACCGCAGGTTTCCATTGTCCTATTAGATGTTTTGCATTCCAGGATCTTCCTTCCAGGGAACTCTCTTCTTGAGACCTCATATGCATATATCCACAGAAGTGAGTGACTCACAGACTGTGGAACATAGTTGCTCAATGATGATCAACTCAGAGACTCATGCAGGTTGAATTTGGGGCCTTTCTGAGAGGTCTTAGCCTAAGCACTGTGGGCAACATTGACAGCAATTCCTCAGAGCAATATCACTGACAGCAAGTGAGCCCTGACTAGTCCTTAGTCCTTGACAGTTCTACTTAGGGGTGTGAACAAATGACTAGGCATGTTTAGCCTATTGCACAGTACCCACAAGCTCTGACGTCATTTTAAGCCTAGGAGAAAAATCTCCCTGTGTAAAGCAGTACACATAAGAAGCAGATGATGTGCCACACTCAAACGCTCCAGGAGAAAAGAGTGTATTGATGTCTACACAGATGGGAAATAATATTCTGAGGAGTCGGAAGGGAAGATTTCAGATATTAAACTATGCAGTATTTATAAGTTTTTGAATTGCTAACCCAACTTCCTTGCTGCCCCTTAAATCTAGTTTCAGGAAGTGGTGGAATTTTTATGATCAAAAAATGGAGCTTTTAAACCCAGGCCCAAACTCTAGGTGAGCTTGTTAGATCATCCCACCTGCTACTCATATCAAATAAAGAGATGTGGTGAAGATCAGGAAAGGACATTGATTAGATTGCAGCCATAACATGACAAAAACTTAGCACAACTTCAGAACACTAAGCATTACTCACCAACAACATTTCAATTCCCACATGTCATTAGATCTGACTTGTATCTAGGTATCCTCAGTGCCTTCAGAACAGGAAGATCTAGGGCAGAGCCCAAGACTGGTCTGGAATTTTGTAAATAAACTAACTTTTTTTTGGAAACTATTTGTACTGTCGTAATGGAAATGTAGAGACTGATCACAGCACATTTGCATGTTTGTCAATGAGCAGTGATTGGGAGGGGAGTATTTAAGATGCTACCCATGTTCTTAGTTGCCTAGTACCACCTTGAATTCCAGAGTCAATCTTGATAAACAGATATAGAAGTTACATGTAGCTAGCTATGCCCTATTCACACCTAGAGAGGCAGATGAGAAATTGGAAGGGTTTGGTGTGAAAGCCAAGGTTGATCCAAAGCAGAAATCAAAAGATGTGGAGATGAAGCAACTACCTGGGAGGAAAAGGAGAGACAGTTGAAGGTGATGATCACCTAGAGGAGACAGAGAAAGTTTGAAGCCACATTTGGTCCTGTAGATCAAAGTAACCCATCTGAGGTAAAACAGTCTGGGTGTCCAAAGCCACAGAGATGTTGGAAGAACAGCAGCAAGTGCTCTTGCCCATTTCAAGGGAGCTCCCAGAATGCCAGGGTAAGAACTGGTACCTTCCCAGAGCACTGCTGCTGAGCAGTCCTCAGATCCCTTGCTACCATGATAATTGATGTTGGAGAGAAGCAGTGAGATTTGTAAAAGGTGATTGAAGCTCACTATGTGGAGCTTGTTCTGCAGCATTGTGGAGTGTCGTCTCTCAGGATGCTTAGGGAAAAGATCCCAAAGCCACTGTCAAACATTGCAATCTATTTGGAGTAGACATTTATGGATGGAACATGCCTGAACCCAACATACTGATAATGAGCTGCTAGCAGTAGTTCCCTAACGATCTGACAGCCAAAACTGGAGAGGGAAACACTGAGCTCTGCACCACATCAGTATACCATGCAAATTGCTTCTATCCTCGTACTGGCTACCCAGTTTGCACACCCGTGACCTCGTTACCCTGATTGTGCCACCTTAATCCCTCACAACTTTTACTCTTTCACTTTCTCTTTTCCTCCTTATCCCTGCTAAACTGTCTGGATACCTGTGTTAATTACTCCAATCCCTGCAAAGCTGTTGCTGCTACACAATTTCTTGGTACTGCAACTTAGCGAATACAGTCACAATTCCCCTTTCCAAGGTATCCTATTCTCTACTACTCTGTTCTGCTACCTATAATTCATAACACCATTGTTCCAGCCACCTGATCCCTGACATCCCTGTAGCTGATACCCCTTTCCCTAACATAGCAAGGGTAGAATGGTCGGAGCTAGTTGACTTGGGTACTGCTGTCTTCCTGCAGGGATATCGGGACAAGTTATTCCTCAAGTATTTAACATGAAGGACTAACTGGAGGTGGAAATGAAAAAGGTTACTCAGAGGTGACTAAAATCTAGAGACATCAACATATCACTGGTTGTTAGGAAAAGAAGGGCCTAAGATGAAAATTGATGAGAAAAGAAAATTTTACAAAGAATATTAGGAATGATGCAATAGGTTTAGCTTATTGTCTTCTACTAGTGATCTGAATTATTTTATGACATAGATATGCAAATGTTTTGCATTTTAAAAATTACATGAAATTACACATTTATGTGGTATGTGTATTAATTTATGGAATAGGTACATAAGATCACGTTAATGATATTCAATATTTTATGCTCTATGATATGCTCATTAGTCTGCATATGTCAATATGAATTGAGCTCTCTATCAATAAATGGCATTTCATTGTCAAATACTAGAAGATTACTAATGTTGGTAGCAAAATGAAAGCTAGAACAGGAAAACTGAATAAATCTACATGTTTGAAGGGAGGGGTCAGTGGTTGTAAGGGTTATGATGAAAGAGAAATTCTTCATCATGCAATCTGGGAAGAATAGAATATATTTTGTTGAATTACTATATTTTAACCTGCGGAGGAAGAACATTATCTTTATTTTGCTTTTTGGAAACTGTTTAATGATTGGTTTACTATAAATAATCAATATAATTTTGAAAATTCACAGATGTGAATTATCAGATTATCATTATCCTCAAAGCTGTCTTTAGAGGCAAGAAGATTGCATTCCTTTTCTAATGAATTAATGGAGTAATCTTACTTTGGAATGGACAGACATCCATGACACTTGTTCCAAAACAAGAAAGATACTGGAGAAAAAAAGAGGAAGTAGACCCAAGGCTGATGAAATAAGCATATTTCCTGTTTGGACTTAAAAAGGATTTTTGTACAAACAATAAGAATTTCATCTTAATATTATAATTACAAAATCTAGGTGCTACAGGACATCTTTTAAATATAATATTTAATGCTGTTGAATTACTTGAAGAAAAAGTTTTACAGAAAACCTTAAATTCCACAAAAACTGCAATGCTCCAATAAACACTAAGAAGAAATATAATTTAAATATCCAGACGGGTTGTGGGAAAATGGTGAGGTTCTCACAGGCAGCCCTCTAAGTGTCTCTGACCAAAAGAAGATCTAGTGCCACAGCCACCCATTACCTCAAGAGATCCACTCCAACCAAACTTTAAATACCTAAAGTCCTTTTCTACTACAAAAGGACTATCCTAGCAGGCAAAAAAGAAAAGGCAAAAGAGAAAAAGTGAAGGGGACTCCTGTGGAGCACCTGTACCACATAGGTCTATGCAATGCTGCACTAGGACTTTCTGCAGAGTTTTAGCAGAGGAGCACTGAAAAGCTGAAGAAAGTGTTCAATACTATACCTGTGAAATGTTAGAAGGGAATCTGGTGAAGATCTCTGAGTTGGTGAATGCCTTCCCACTTGCCCCCTCCCCCGCCCAGCCTATGGGGAAGGAGCAAACTTAGTATTACCGCCACCATTACAATTGCCAGAAATTGGCACCACCGGGTAAGCCCCAAAAATCAGCCCAAACCTGCAGCACTGGAAGGATCACAGAGGGCCCTTGTCAACCCTGCACAAGGTCGCCAGGAAACCACAGGTGCAGCCAATCGCTCTATGCCCTATGGTCTAATTGCCCAGCCTATTGAGCTTTCTGATGGGACTGCTCCCTCCTTGCTACCCTGCACAGACCCCTGGCTCTCACAGCTGTTGCATGACCAAGCTTCTGCAGACATCTCTGCTGACACACCTAGCAGACACAGGCAGAAACCCCCAAGGCTGCCTTCCAGTGCCTGCCACCTCCCACCACATCTGCTCCAGACCAGCATGACTCCCCCCACAGTCCACACCAGCCTGCCACTCCAATTTCTACCCAGTCCTCCCAGTGCCAGGACTCCTCACACCAACACATAGGAGAGAGACCCTTCAGCATCAGCAAAGCCATCCCCCCATCTAGATCTGATAACACACAGACCCTCTGATTTAGAACCTGCCAACTCCATCTTAGCCACCATAGCACAGGCTCTGTGGTCCAGCACACCACCAACTACAGACCTATGAGTAACACAACTGGATCCATGCCCTGGGGGTGGTAATTCTCTGAGGGATCCCAAAGCACCCTGACTCAAGCCCCCTTCCAAAAGGGATGGATTACATCAAAACTGAACACAGACATAAGCTCTTTTCTTAAGGCTCCTGTGGCTATCTGGAAAAGCCTGGGAACCCAACTCCAGGCCTATGATAGCAGTCTACAAAAACCTGAAATCCCCAAAACTGCCTGGCACCAGGCCTGAGGATGGAACTCTAGATAGCAGGCACCAATCAAAAAGCCATCTGCTCCCAACCAAGCCACAAGGAAAGTGGACTACAACAAGGCACACAAGGTTCCATAAGGAATCTGCTCTGAGGATTACAGGGAGAATAAACTCACCAAAGAACCCGAAAAATCCATTCTTTAGTATTTTATTCTTGTTTTTGTTTTACGTTGTTAGTTGTAATGTCTGATCATTTGTTGTTCAATTGTATTTCTATGTGTTACTTATGTGTATTGTGATTTAGGATTTGCTATTCCACTTAAAACTTCTGTTTTTCATTATTATTTGGTATCTTATTCTACTTTACAATTTGCTAATTTGTAAGTTTTTTTTCTTTCTTTTCTTCTTTCTTTTCTTCTCTTTTCTACCCCTTCACCTCTCTCTCCCTCTCTACCTTATACTATTACTCAATCATGGCTACCCTGTCTAGTTCTATGCACAAATAAGGCCTCCTTCTATGTGAGTAAACAATAATTACAGGAGTTAACTTAGAGTAAGCAACTTTTCAATAATATCTGACTGATATTTTTCTAATCTCAGCAAGTCTCCCCAATACACTTTCTTATTTTCATCTTGATCTCTAAGCTACTCCCTACATAACCTTTCTTCAAATTCTTTTCAACCTGTTACATTCAGTAATAAGGTATTTATTCTCTTCCTACTACATATAGTTCTCTCCTAAGCTGTTCTTACCCCTCTACTATCATTATACCCAAGTGTTCTTCTGAAATTAAATTTATATCTCTCTAATCTTAACCCTTCATTTCTTCATCTAATCCAGCCCATTGATTCTTAATGATTTATATCTGACCCAACTTACAGTTGGTTCTATATTTGACTACAAAATTGGTTCCATTTGAGCACTTTGAGTACAAGGGGCCCATCTTGTTAACTCTAAGGAACAGACTACTTATTAATCAAACCTAGATCGCCTCAAAAGTTACAACTATATGCAATCTCGACCCCAAAGCCAAAATATCCCTCTGCAAGCAAAGAAAAAGAGAGCTAAACAGGAAAAAACCTAACCTTACCACTGAAACCCTAAGATCTACCCATCTACATGACATTGGGTTGGCTCTGGTCCTAAAAGACTGTCCTACTGTTGTAGCAGTGTGGTTCTTGTCTCCAAATGGGCAGAACTAACTGCAGAAACACAAGAAAAATAGCCAATAAACAAATCCAACCACCATCACCATATAAACAAGCTACATAGCAGTGCCAGTATGACATAGAAGATAATGATCAAGATAGATTAAAAACATGGCTAGTAAACCTGCTGAATAAAAAATTGGAAACCCTACATGGGGTTATCAGAGAGTGTAAAGAGGCCAACCAGAAGTTAATAGATAACTTCATGGCCTCCACAAATAAAAAGGTAGAGGAACTCCAGCAGAGGAAGAAAGAATCTAATAAAAAGGTAGGAACCTAGATTATGGAGTGGAAAGAACAGTCTGATAACCAACTCCAGGAGGTAAGGCAATCTATTCAAGACTTGAAAGAGAACCTTAATAAAGAGCTGGGCACCATTAAGAAGGACCAGCAAGAAGGAAAGGAGTTAAACAACAAAGTACAATGTCTTCAACCTAGAATGGAAGAAGCCAAAGAAAGAATATAGATAGCTGAAGACAGTTTAGACTCCATAGAGAAAGAGCACACCATTTTTCATAACAAAATTAAGCATGACAGATCAATGCAGGAAATACAGGAAACGTTCAGAAAGCTTAATTTGAGAATAATAGGAATACAAGAGGGGCTGGAGAGGGAAGCCAATGGATTAGGAAATGCATTCAGCAAAATTCTAGCAGAGAACTTCCCAAATATACAAAAGGACAGGCCCATACACATTCAAAAAGCTTTTAGAAACCCAAATAGACCAGAATAGGACATCCCACCTCTACATTACAATCCATACCGCTCAATAGCCACTAAAGAAAGAATTCTTTTTTTTTTTTTTTTTTTTAATTTAATTTTATTTTATTTGTGAACATACTGTACAGAGGAGTTACAGTTACATGGGCAGGATAATGTGTACATTTCTTACCAAGCATTGCAGCCTCCTCCTTTGTTTATCCTTCACATCCCTTCCCAGCCTCCCCCCTCCCCCCCTAATCCCAATCCTTCTCCTTCCTCCCTCCCCCCAGCACCCCCCCCCCCACCAACATTGTAAAGTTCGTTTTGGACATGACAACTTGTACTTCTCATTGTTGCAACAGGTCCACCTGTATCCTTAAACAACTGGTCTTTCCCCATCTCCTCCACAAGTTATACTGACATCAAATATAGTGAAAGCAAGGGTTATACTATGGGGGAGGGACATACAAAGCAACAAAGAGATAATCTTATAAATGTGTTAGAAACACATGCATGAAAGAAAAAAACATTAAAATACACATCTAAGGGTTCATTTTCCTGACATCCCATTATCTGACCTTTTCCGCTTGACTCATACATATACTAGATATTACAAATAAGGGAGAAGAGATCAATCACATATAAAGGTAACCCAATCAGAATTACCTCAGATTTCACAGAAGACACTATAAAAGCAAGAATGTCCTGGAAAGAGGTATGCCATGTCCTAAAGTCAAATAACTACCAACCAAGAATAATCTACCCAGCTAACCTCTCATTCACAGCAGAAGGACAAATAAAAACCTTCCACAGCACGTTAAATCTGATGCAGTATACTGCTTCCAAACCAGCTCTTCAAAAATTCCTCAAAGAGGTTCTACATATAGAAAACCAACTAGAACAGAATATAGTCAATGAAGTGGTCCACAAACACAGAAATATGTAATCACAAGAACAGCCCAGGCACAGCTTCCCCTCCAAAAATTGGATAAAATAGTAGGGACAGACAAACACCTCTGTGTCTTAACCCTCAATATTAATGGTCTTAACTCTCCAATTAAGTGACATATATTGTCCAGTTGGATCAGAAAGCAAGATTCTTCTATCTGCTGTCTTCAAGAGACACACCTTGCCCACAAAAATAAACATTCTGAAACTGAAAGGCTGAAATAAAATATATCAAGCAAATGGACCCCATAAACAGGCAGGATTTGCAATCCTAATATCAGATAAATAGACTTCAAATTAAAATCAATGAGAACTTATAAAGAAGGTCACTACATACTAATTAAGGGATCTCTTCTTCAGGAGGATATTATGATCCTAAATATCAACTCACCAAATAATAGAGCACCAAAATTTATCTAACAAACACTACTTTCACTCCAGTCTCACATAGACTCAAAGACATTAATTGTTGGGGAATTTAACACACCATTCCTTTCAATAGAAAGATCAATATGGCATAAACTCAAGAGAGAAATCTCAGATTTTAAAATATGCATAGATCTACTAGACTTAACAGACATTTAATGAATATGTCACCTAGCAGCATCAGATTACACCTTCTGCTCAGCAACACATGGGACATTCTCCAAAATAGACATCATTCTAGGCCATTTAGCAAATCTGTCCAAATTTAAAAAACATTGAAATTATGCCCTGTATTCTGTCAGACCACAAGGAATAAAATTAGAATTCAACATCAAAAGCCACCAAAGGAAATACTGTAACACATGAAGGCTGAACAACACACTGTTGAATCATCAGTGGAAGGAAGAGATTAGAAAGTAAACACAACTGTTCATGACATTCAACAAAAATGAACAAACAAATTACCAGCTTCTCTGGGACAGAGAAAGGCAGTACTAGGAGGGAAGTTTATAGCTCTGAGTTCCTCCATTAACAAATTGGAGAGATCTGAAACTAAAAATTTAATAAGTCACCTAAAGCTCCTAGAAAAAGAACGAGCTAAACCCAAATTCAGTAGATGGGAACAAATAATTAAAATTAAATCCAAATTAAATAAATTACATTTAAAGAAAAACTATAGAAAGACCTGACAAAACTGATTCTTGGAAAAAATTAATAGAATTGACAGACCCCTACCAAATCTAATCAGAAAAAAGTAGTACACACCCAAATAAACAAACTCAGAGATTAGAATGGAAACATCGCTGTAGAAATAGCCAAGATTCAGGGGCTGAGAAGGTGGCTCAGTGGTAGAGCGCTTGCCTTGCATACTTGAGGCCCTGGATTAGATTCCTCAGCACCACATAAGCAAAAAGAAAAAAGTCGGAAGTGGCACTGTGGCTCAAGTGGTAGAGAACTATACTTGAGCTGAAGAGCTGAGGGACAGTGCCCAGGCCCAGAGTTCAGGCCCCACGACCAGACTCCCCCCCAAAAAAACAAAAAGAGGAATAACCAAGATTCAGGATATACTAAGAGGATACTTCTCAAAACTTTATATTAGTAAGTTTGAGAATCTTAAAGGTATGGACAAATTTCTAGCAAATATTGATATGCCCAAACTAAACCAAGATGATTTAAACCAACTTTACAGAGCCATATCAAGCATCAAAATAGAAGCAGCAATAAAAGACCTCCAACTTTTCCCAGGTGCCTGTGGCTCATGCCTGTAATCCTAGCTACTCAGGAGGCTGAGATCTGAGGATCACAGTTCAATGCCAGCCTGGGCAGAAAAGTCCGTGAGTCTCCAATAAATCACAAGAAAAAACGGAAGTGGTGCTGTGGCTAAAGCGGTACAGTTCTCACCTTGATCTGAAGTGTGCAGGGACAGTGCCCAGGTCCAGAGTTTAAGTCCCATGACCGGCAAAAAAAGAAAAAAGACCCCCCCCCCCCCCCACCAAAGAAAAGTCCAGGACTAGATGGATTTACATCTGGATTCTACAAAGCCTTCAAGGCGGAACTCACACCAATACTGCTCCATCTCTTCAATGAAATTAAAAGTAAAACATACCTACCACACTCTTTTTATGAATTCAGCATAATCCTCCTCCCAAAACCAGGGACTCATCAAAGAAAGAGCACTATAGACCCATTTCTTTGATGAATTTCTTTTTTTTTTTTTTTTTTAAATTTTATTTTATTTTATTTGAGAACATACTGTACAGAGGGGTTACAATTACATGGTCAGGATAATGCATACATTTCTTACCAAGCATTGCAGCCTCCTCCTTTGTTTACCCTTCACCTCCCTTCCCAGCCTCCCCCCTCCCCCCCACCCAATCATACCCCCCCTCCCCCCCCTCCGACATTGTAAAGCTGGTTTTGACATGACATTTTGTACTTCTCATTGTTGCAACAGGTCCACCTGAATCCTTAAACGACTTGTTTGTCCCCATCTCCTCCACATGTTATACTGACATCAAATATAGTGAAAGCAGGGGTTACACTGTGGGGGAGGGACATACAAAGCAACCAAGAAATAATCTTATAAATGCGTTAGAAACACATGCATGAAAGAAACAAAAACATTAAAATACATATTTGAGGGTTCGTTTTCCTAACATCACCTTCTCTGACTTTTTCCGCTTGACTCATACCTATACTAGATATTGCAAATAAGGGAAACCATGGGACCTATGTTTCTTTGGGCCTGGCTTACTTCACTTAATATAATTTTTTCCAAGCCTTTCCATTTCCTAACAAATGGGGCAATGTCATTCTTTCTGATGGAGGCATAGAATTCCATTGTGTATATATACCACATTTTCTTGATCCATTCATCTATTGAGGGGCATCTGGGTTGGTTCCATATCTTAGCTATGGTAAATAATGCTGCAATAAACATAGTTGTGCTGGTAGCTTTAGTGTGGTCTTTTTTGTAAACATTAGGGTAAATGCCCAAAAGTGGGATTGCTGGGTCATAGGGGAGCTCTATGTGGAGTCTTTTGAGGAACCTCCATACTGCTTTCCAAAGTGGTTGAACAAGTTTACATTCCCACCAACAATGAAGTAAGGTTCCTTTCTGTCCACATCCCCTCCAGCATCTGTTGTTGTTAGAGTTCTTGATTTTTGCTGTTCTAACTGGAGTGAGGTGATATCTCAATGTTGTTTTGATTTGCATTTCTTTAACATCGTGAAAATGGCAATACTTCCCAAGGCTATCTTTGATGAATTTCGATGCAAAATTTCTCAATAAAATCTTGGCCAATCAACTTCAACAACTCATCCAAAAAATCATATACTGAGATCAAACAGGATTCATTTCAGTGATGCAAAACTGGTTGAACATAAACAAAACGATATAATTCATCTCATCAATAAGAGCAAGAATAAGAACCACATGATTATCTCAATAGATGTAGAAAATACTTTCCCAAGATCCAACACTTATGATGAAGGCTCTGGATAAACTAGGAATCCATGGAACATTCCTCAATACAATAAAGGCTGTATATGACAAACCTACAGCCAGCATTATACTTAATGGCGAAAAGATAAAACCATTTCCTCTAAATTCCAGGAACATGACAAGGATGTCCACTCCCTTCAGTTCTATTCAAACTAGTATTAGAATGCCTAGCTAGGGCAATAAGAGAAGATGCTGACATAAAGGGGATCCGAATAGGGGAAAATGAAGTAAAACACTTCCTCTTTGGAGAAGATATGATCTTGTATATACAGAAACCTATAGATTCAACTCCTAATTACTTGAGCTGATCGGAAACGTTGGCAAAAAAGAAAGGTATAAAATTAACCCTCAGAAATCAATAGCTTTTCTGTATTCCAATAATGAGAAGAGGGCAGCTGAAATTAGGAAAGCAACCCCTTTTGCAATAGCCCCACAAAAGAATAAAATACTTAGGAGTTAAATTAACCAAATGGATGAAGGACCTCTATGACAAAAACTTTAAAAACTTAAAAAAAAGAAATGAAAGGAGAACTAAGAAAGTGGAAATACCTCCCATGCTCCTGGATTGGGAAGATTAACATCGTGAAAATGGCAATACTGCCCAAAGCTACCTACAAATTCATCGCGATACCTATTAATATCCCAACTTTATTCTTCAATGAAATAGAGGAAGCAATCCAAAAATTCATATGGAACAATAAAAAAACCCCGAATAGCAAAAACAATCCTTATTTGAAAGAGCAGCACTGGAGGAATATCAATTCAAAATTTCAAAACTCTAATAAAAAGCCATAGTAATCAAAACAGCTTGGTACTGGCACAAGAACAGACCCGAGGATGAATTGTTTAGGACTGAAGACCCAGAAATGAACCCACAGACCTATAGCTACCCAATCTTTGATAAGGGTGCTAAAGAAATTGAATGGGGCCTGGGAAGGTGGCTCAGTGGTAGAGTGCTTGCCTTGCATGCATGCGGCCCTGGCTTCTATTCCTCAGCACCACATAAGCAGAAAAAAAAAGCCAGATGTGATGTTGTGGTTCAAGTGGTAGAGCTCTAGCCTTGAGCTGAAGAGCTGAGGGACAGCACCCAGGCTCTTAGTTCAGGCCCACAATCGGACTCCCCCCCCCAAAAAAAAAGAAATTAAATGGAAAGAAAAAACAGCTTTTTCAGTAAATGGTGTTGGTAAAATTGGTTAAAAACTTGTAGAAAACTAAAGATAGGACCGTATATAACACCCTACACCAGAATCAACTCCAAATGGATCAAAGACCTCTAAAGAAAAGCAGGGTCCATGAAAACATGACAGGAAGGAATAGGAGAAACTCTAGGGGTCTTTGGCACAAGCCAAATGTTTCTTAATAGAGACCCAGAAGCACAACAAATCAAAGAAAGGTTAAGCAAATGGTATTGCATGAAACTGCAGAGCTTCTGCAATGCAGAAGACATCGCTCACAAGATCAACAGAAAGCCCACGGACTGGGGGAAAATCTTCACTAGCCAAACAATGGACAAGGGTCTCATGTCTAAAATATACTTAGAATTCAAAAAACTAAATCTCCTAAAAACCAATCCTCAAACAACTGCCCAATTAACAAATAGGCTAAATATGTAAAGAGAGACTACTCTGAAAAGGAAATAAGAATAGCCAATAGACATATAATGAAATGCTTAGCTCCTCTAGCCATAAAAGTAATACAAATCAAGATAACGCTGAGATTCCACTTCATCCCAGTTAGAATGGCTATAATTAGGAAATTTAGTAACAGATGCTGGAGGCCATGTGGCTAGAAGAGAACCCTACTGCATTGTTGGTGGGAGTGTAAACTTGTTGAACCACTCTGGAAAGCAGTATAGATGTTCCTCAAAAGACTCCACATTGCAGGGCGCTGGTGGCTCACGCCTGTAATCCTACCTACTGAGGCTGAGATCTGGGGATCATGGTTCAAAGCCAGCCCATGCAGGAAAGACCATGAGAATCCTATCTCCATTAAACCACTAGAAAACTGGAAGTGGCGCTGTAGTTCAAGTGGTAGAGTGCTCGCCTTGAGCTGAAGAGTTGAGGGACAGAGGCCAGGCCCAGAGTTCAAGCCTCACAACCGACAAAAAAAAAAAAAAGACTCCATATAGAGCTCCATTATGGCCCAGCAATCCCACTTTTGGGATTTTACCCAAATAATCACAAACAGGGTAATACCAAAGCTACCAGCACAATCATGTTATCACAGCATTATTTACCATAGCTAAGATAGGGAACCAACCCAAATGCCCCTCAGTATATGAATGGATCAAGAAAATATGCCATAAATATATACAATGAAATTCTATGCCTCCATCAGAAAGAATGACATTGCCTCATTTGTTAAGAATTGGAAAGACTTGGAAAAAATTATAATAACTGAATTAAGCCAAGCCAAAAGAAACATAGTTTCCATGGTTCCCTTGTTTGCAATTACTAGCACAGGTCTAGAACAAGCAGAGAAGTTCAAAGGCTATGTACACACGAACACATGAGATAATGTGAAGCAAAATGTACCCCAAGACAGGGACATAGTGGTTTTTTCTTTATTGCTAGTGTTTTATAATGTACTTAAAATGCACTATGTGAATCTTTTGTTTCTTTTGTATGTTTTTTCCCGCCCGTGTAACCCCTGTTTTCACTGGATCTGATACTGGTGTTCTGCACCTTGTACATACATTTTTGTAATTTGGGGAGTGGAAAGGATATTGGGGAACGTTTAAATGAGGATGCAGGCTGAGCCATTGTGATGACAAGATGTACAGGACACTATGTTAAAAAACCAACTTTACAATGTAGGGGGGGTCAGGAGGTGTTGGGGAGGGGAGAGGGAAGTGATGTAGAGGGAAAACAAAGGAAGAGTTGAATGCTTGCTATGGAATGTACTCATTACCTTACTTATGTACCTGTAACCCCTCTCTACAACATTTTTATTATATATATATATATATATGTATACATATATATTCATATATATATGTATCTACATACATATATTTTTTAAAGAAAATGAACTTTACAACTTCAGCGGGGGAGGGGGTTTAGTTGTAGAGGTGGGAGGGAAGGAGTGGTAGTGGGAAAACAAAGGAGGAAGCAACAATGCTCAATAGGAAATGCACTCATTGCCTTGTTCAAGTAATTGTAACCCCTATGTACAGCATTTTTACAGTAGAAAACTTACAAATAATAATTCATGATTCAAAGCAAGCCAGAGCAAGAAAGTCTGTCAGATACGGATCTCCAACTAACCACGAGAAAACGGGGAGTGGCACTGTGGCTCAAGTGGTAGAGAGGTTGGCTCGAGCTGAAATTCAACCCAACGACCAACACAAAGAAAAAAAAAATGAAAGCACCAAACAACCTGAAGATGTTGTTCAGAATAATGAGTGGGGCATAATGGAATTACATGACTTAGTCACTTGCAACCTAGTTTACCAGGGGAGATGGTGGGTGATTTGTGTGTGTACCAAAACCTGCAAAATTATTTTGCTCTTTCCCAAGGAGGGAGGAAGGGAGGAATGGAGGAGGGGAGAAGGAGTTTGTTTGGCCTTGCCTTTTGGTTCAGTGATTGCCTTCTGGAGTCAAATTCAGAGAAATTCAACTTGTAATCCTACTTACATGCCGGGCAAAGAAGTCATTCCATGGAAGTGGTCTGTGTCCTGTCCTTGGCCAGGTCCCAACCACCACTGGGTAATCCAAGTCCCAATTCAGGACCAAGATGCCTTGAAGACAACTGATCCACTGGGCAGGTGGACCTAACCACGGCCAGAAAAGACAGAAAGTACCATGCTCAGGGCAGCACCGGGGATTTAGACTGGGCAGAGATTTTTTGTGATTCTCATTTTGTATTACCACTTTGATTCTACAAAATAAACTATGGATTTTAACTTTCTTCCCTCCCTTTGGATAAAACACAAAAACCTTGTCTTTAGCTTTTAAGACACTTAACTCTTAGGTCTGGCCAATCATTTCCAGGATAGTGAATTACTTAATTGTATTTTGAACGCATAAAACATGCATATAAAACTAGCATATTTCGATCTTATGAGAAAACAGCCTTGTTCTTCTTTGGTGTTATGACTACTGTGATAATGCTCACTCAGGTTTATATCATTGTGCAATCAATGTTCCATTTTGTTCAGTAAACAGTTTTTCAGGACACGAGAGCTGTGAGGGGAGAATATAGGATGAATATTTTATCTGTACTTCTTGTGGCCTGAGAAGGGCTTCTCAGAATGTTGGCAAGAGGAAACAGGACTCCATATAGACCGAATATAGAAAAAGATACACACCTTCAGTGCCACAGAAGGACAAATAAGAAAACTCATCCAGGCTCAGAGCAAAGCAACATGATGGGTTGTTTAGGTGCGTGAAAATTTGTGGATTGTCTTTCTTACTATAGAGAGATCATTCAATGCTGGCATTTACATGTTCCAGGACTCATATCTGTTTAGGTCTGTTTCCTCTGAAGCATCTTTGATAGTGACAGAAAGGAGAATGTAACAATGGCACCTAGTTATGTTCTCTGAACGAGATTTTATCTCTTTCCCGAAACAAGTTAGGTTGTAATGAATGACTTGGATTTCCTGAGAGAAATTCATGTGTAATTCTTGTTTCTATTAAAGTTATCAAATGAATAACCTTAAATTTGTAAGATGTTATTATAACAAATATGAGATAATGATTTTTATGTTACCAGGATGCAACCAGTTTCCTTTTAGATAGAAAATATTTGGTTGGCTTCCAACTACAATCTTTGCATCTCAGCCTCCAGAGTACCTAGGGATGTAGGCATCAGTCACCTCTCCAGTCTGAGACAAATATTTTTGGTAAGGAAAATTACTATGATATGGAACATGAGGCATGAAGAATGTAGACTAAAAAGGAATATTTTGAAAGCATTAACAAAACTGAACTTATCACAAGTTTACTGTCTTCAGTGAGGAGAAAAATGAGAAAGAAGTTACAGAGGCAGACAATTGGAGACTAAAGAGAAGTTAGTGAATATTTCTTTGTTATCAGAACTACTAAAGATTTCTTTTTAGAAAAATTCAGCTTGATATAGTGGTACATGCCTGCAATTCTAACTACTTAAGAGCTAGACAGTGGAAAGTATAGGAGGTTTGCTGTTTGTATGGTAAAAATGTGATACAGGTACTTCAATATTTAAAACAAACTGGTGCCACATGTTTATAAGTGAGGGAAAAGTAGGAGGATAAAGGTTTGAGGCCAGTCTAGGCAGTTAATAAGAAACTATCTGAAAAGAAATCTAAAGCTCAACAAAGTGCTAGGTGTATGGATCAAGAGCAATTATCCAGGAAGGTTGAGACCCTGAGTTCAATCCTTTCCCCTGAAAAAAAAGAGACAAGAAAAAGGAAAAAGATTATGATACAATTTTCAAGATATTTTCTATGCATTTTTTGGCTACAATTTATTTCTTCAATTGCCTTAAAAGTTTTGTGAATCATTTACACAGATGAATACCATTATTTGGGGAATTCATAGGAAATTCTTTACAACTCGTTTTGTTACAGAACAACTCTATAAATCCGAGTTCAATGAGCTCAAAAGGAAAGGTAATGGTTTCATGAAAATGCACTTCATAGCTATGCGTCAGAATGTGAGGAGTGATTGAGTTGATTTTATATCAATTTTAAAAATTAGGGTAAATTCTTTTAGAATTTGGGATACACTTTCAAGCAAGATTTTTAGACAGTAAAATTATGGTTGATATTTTGATAAAAGCTGTAAGACAATTGTTTCATAGATTTTTATAGAAGCTATTCAACAATTGTTGGATAAATTCCAACAATGCAAATGTGTGTTCTGTTTCATCAGATGGTGATACATATCTCATCATCTAGGGTTAGGAGGATGTTGTCTTCATTTTCAAAATACAGAAATGGAGGCAAGAGGAGACTTCGTGTGTTTCTGAAGGCTGATGTGTAAATGACAACTGAGACTGAGCAGAAACCAGAATCCATGGCTCAAATTCAATTAATGATTTGCAAACCCCGTGACTATACTAAAACTTAAAATTTTTGTGCTAGCTGGGTGACATTGGACATGTTTCTTAGAGTTGTCATGTGTTGTTTTATTTCTGTAAACAGGTAAAAATATTGGTGTTTTCCAGAAATAAAGAATCTACCTTTTGTAAAGTGTTATGCACAGAACATGAAATAAAAATTCCATGAATTCTGAAGTTCTTTATGCATTTTTGAAAATCATTATTGGAAGAATCAAGATAGTAAAATTATTTACATTCCTTACATTCCAGAAAACAATATCTGAACACATTTCAGAAGAATTTCTATAAAATTCTTGTAATATATGGGTTTTGGATGTGCTTATTTGCCTTCTCTCTGTATCTTCTTAATTGTTTTATTTATTGTCTTATTCGTGTGTTTAAGAGTCCTTTATATATATAAATAAAAGCTATTTTTGAAGAACTTTATATTTTTCTTCATTATATTAGCAAAAATGCCTGCTATGTGTTTGAATACAAATGGATGGCATCTTTGCCTGACTTCAGAACAACGGGGAATATTTTCATTGTAATGCAGTACTCTTTATCAGGTCAAGAAAGTTCCCATATAATAATTTTGACAAAATTCACCATTCTGCTATTTTGAAAAGTGAAGATTTATTTTAGGGTCACAGCAGGGAATTGCCCTGTGACCTGTCTCCTCTACGGGCATGGAACCCTTATTTGCAAACTGTTGATCATACTAGAAGTAATTTTTGCTTATAGGACTATTAAATTTTTGGCCTATGTACTCAGGATGTTTTGCCAGGAAACAAATACTCACATAGAAATTAGATCATCACAACTCTTTAAATTGGCATTAGCAATACATATTTGTATTCTTGATGTGCAATATCACAAACTGTGTTTGTGACAGAATAAATATAAGTGGATCACCTAGAATCTGGGTATGGTTAGTAAACTTTTAGAGAATTTTCTCATACTTTCAGACCTTTCATAAACATAATTAAGACAAACCAAATGAGGTGGTTTATACCTATAATCCTAGCTACTCTGCAAATGGAAATATGAATAGTCACTGTCCAAGGTCAAGCTGGAAGACATACAAGAGACCTTCTTCTCAAACAATAAAAGCTGGGTGTGTCAATGTGTGGCTGTCATCCTACCTATGTTGGACATACAACTAGGAAGTTCACTACCCAAGTATCCTAGGAATAAACAAATGCAAGGTTCTATCTCAAAAATAATTGAAGCAAAAAGTGCTGGATGTGGAATGAATTAAGTGGTATGGTGACTGCTTGGCAAATGCCAGGCTCTGAATTTGAATCCAAATATTTACCAAAAAATTAAAATTAAACAATATGAATTAATTCTCTGAACTTCTCACTTAGTGTAATTATCATATGTATTCTCCAAATAAACTTGTAGTGAAGGCAGAGAATTAAATAATCCAGATCAATATAAAACTCCAGAATCATAGAATGGCTAAGATTCAGCTTTGTGATCATTCAAAGTCTGGATCTTATTGTTCTTAGATCCACAATCTTATAGGGAAAGAAAAGAATGTATATGTACAGTACATTCATTTACTCCCTTCATCCAGTTTCACATATCAAAATTCTATCTCAAATGTAAGGTTATAGAAGTGGGCCTTTGTGTGTACATGGATGGTAATTAAGTCATGCAAGCAAAACTTCATGAATTGGATTTAAATAAACAAAACCAAATAGATTTCACTCCTGAACTTTAAAACAGGGCCTCACTCAGAAATAAAAAATCCTGACTATGCTGGCATTGTAATCTTGGACCTACACGCTCCAGAATGGAAAAATAAATTTGTTGTTTATAAGCAATTCAGTGTCTGGTAATTTGTCATCATACGTCAAAAGGACTGACAGTAAGCCAGCTGAAAAGGACTGTTGTGGTTTCTTTCTTTCTTTCTTTCTTTCATTCATTCATTTTTTCTTTTATTCTTTCTTTCTTTCTTCCTTTCTTTCTTTTGGTTGTGGGGCCTCAAATCTGGACCAGGGCACTGTCCCCCAGTTCTTCAGCTGTAGAACAACGCTCTATCACTTCAGCTTAGGCCTCAAATCCGGCTTTTTCTGAATATGTGGTGCTGAGGAATTGAACCCAGGGCCTCATGCTTGCAAGGCAAGCACTCTACCACTGAGCCACTTTCCCAGCGCCAGTTTCTCTATTTTATTTTTCCATCTTTCCAGAGTCCTTCTGATATTGAAAAATGGAAAAGCTCCATAGAGAAACGTTTTAAAAGTGCCCTTTTGTCCAATTCTGACTTCACAAATTTTGGAATGTAAGGAATGACATCAAGTACCCGAGAGACCTAAGACAGGACACTTCATCGTCTTACACTTTGCTCATCAGCACTTAGTGCAAATTTACACTATATAAACAAATCAACTAATGGTAGTTATAATAAATTTTAAAATGCATAGCCAGAAAACACTTTATGAACACTCTTGCACTGTAGTCTCATGGGCTTCCATGTCCAAAATAGGAAACTGAGGTTTAAAGAGAGGTTGCAAAACTGGTATATTGGTTCATTTAAACTCAGATTGATCTATAATCATACTTAGGCTAACATACTATGTGCACTTATTTTTCTGCTCACAGAAATTTTTTCAAGTTCTACACTCTTATATGCTACCATGATATCTTTATCCTGGGTGCTTTACTGGTGTCCCCATGTCATATCAGCTGAAGTTGGTACATCTATTCCCACTCAGATAAAACAGCTGAGAATTGGGCAACGGTACTTTTAAAATCTCCCATGCAGTAATAATGTGTAATTAACAGTATGAAATCCTGGGCTAGAGAATATAACTTGTAGACAGGCACCAGTGGCTCAAGCATGTAATCCTAGCTCGTCAGGAGTCTGAGATCTGAGGATCATCGTTCAAAGCCAGCCCAAGCAGGAAAGTTCATGAGATTCTTATCTCCAATAAACCACTAGAAAACGGAAGTGGCATTGTGGCTGAAGTCGTAGAGCCCTCACCTTGAGCTAAAGAGCACAGAGAAAGCCCCCAAGCCCAGAGTTCAACCCCGCGACCAACCAAAAAAAAAAAAAAAAGAGGAAGAGAATAAAACTTCTATGATGATACTAGGCCTACCTCACAAATCTTTCTTGATCTCTTCCTTCCTTCATTTTTATTGCTGGGGATTGAACCCAGGGCCCTGTGCATATTAAGAAAGTGCCATAACACCAAGCTATATGGCCATTTCCTTTTCTCCAATTTCACTCTCCAACTCACCTTGTTCCTGGTACCTTACATTCCTTGGTCATAATATTTGGAGAATACTGAACTTCCTAAGTTTTTCATCATTTTACAGAATATTTGTTTTCTCCCTTCTTATGTATCAAGACACTGTGCAGGAAGGAATTTTTTCAACTCTCCAGGCAGATTTCCTATATCATTACATTTATAATAACAACTCACTTAAATAATTGTTTGTCTTTTTCAGACTATTAGTAGACCCATGTTGAATCCTAGCTTTTATATAAACAGGAATAGAATTCTTCTTGTGTTATTTTACTCTTTTTGACTTGGTCAAATTTTCCTGAATTTGTAGGAAAGGTTTTTCTGCAAGAATAATTTTCAGGACATTTCTGCATATTGTGTATAATAAAATTAAGAGATTTCCAGCCAAAGCAAACAACTCAGAATTCTAGAGCTTAATGACGGTACTCTGGGTTCCTGTGTCCTTGGCACTGCATTTGGCATCTTGGTACTACAAAAATAGACAATCTATAGTGAAAGTTGCTGTCTTTTTGGTTTCCCCTTTTCAACCATATGAAGCATTTAAGGTGTATAGCAAGTAAACTGTGTGAGTATGAGCTGGTAATCTTTTAAAAATATTTTTATTGTAAAATATTGTATAGAGGGGTTACAGTTACATGAGTAAGGTAATGAGTACATTTCCCGTTGATCATTGTTACTCCATCCTTTGTTTTCCTCCTACATTCCTCTCTCTCCTTAATTCCCTAACTCTTCCTTCTCCGTATCCCGAAGTTTTGAAGTTCATTTTCAACATAGTGCATTGTACATCTCATTGTTACAATTGGTCAACCACTATCCTTGTTTCAGCATTTTGTTATCCTTCCCCTCCCCAAATTAGAAAAATGTATATACAAGGTGCAGGGAACCGGAATCAAATACAGTGACAACAGAGGATATATGAGTTGGTAGTCTTTAGCCTTCAAATTCCAAAACAAAAATAAGCAATGAAAGATCAAATTTGTTCATAAGGGTAATCTCTGCCTTCCCAATGATGCTCTTATTCTTCCATTAAAATAAAATCCTGTTCCAGGATGAAATGCAGATACCCGTGGAAATGATGACATTAAGTTGCTATTATTTAAATATGGCTTCCTATTAATGAAATACCATGGAAAAGGTTTTTACAAAAACTGGATGATAGCAAGAGTCATTTCAGACAAAGTTTATAGTGGGTAAGGTGGGTAAAAGTTACAAAATTGGAACCAAATGCTGGGAAAAAGAGTAACTTCACAGGGAGGAGTAACTTACTGTTTTAGATGAGCCAAGTTAAGATGGATCATTATGTAAGAAGAAAGTTTGTATTTGGTTCTTTCTAACTAGCAGATACTTGTCTATAAAAAATGAATACTAGAGTGAAAAATCCAAAAGAACTTTGATGATACATATAATATTTTGGAGACGACAAATATTTTCAGTAATAAAAACAGTTCAATTAATTATGGAATTTATAAACACTGGACTCCCATGTAATCATTATAAGTGATGCTCTTAGAACAGTATGAAATTTCTAAGTATGTTATTGGGTAGGAAATATATGCATGATACAATGAGATGAAAAGTCAAAGTATAAAGTAGGCTCACACCTGTAATCCTACCTACTCACAAGAGTGAGATTTGAGGATCATGGTTCAAAGCTAGCTCCCGGAGAAAGTCCATTCAACTACCAAAATGCCAGAAGTGGAACTGTGGCTAGCACTGAGGTGGAAAAACCACAGAGAACAATGTGCAGGCCCTGAATTCAAACTGCAGTTTTGGCAATAAACAAATGAATAATCAAACAGATACATGAACCCAAATTGTAGGCATATATATGCATATATGCAAGGGAGAGGAGTGTAACCATGATGTTCCAGTGTTCACATTGTGGAGATCCAGGATGGGAACAGCACAAAAATTTACTTAATGGAAATCAAAAGTGACAATCTGTTGGAAATGATCTGTACAATTTGGGCGGTGGGATTGAGAGAGCCAGGGAAAGAGGAAGGAAATGAGGAAGGGTGTAACAAGTTACACAAGAAATGTTATAACTGCTTTACTTATGTAGGTGTAACCCATCTGTACATAACCTTGACAATAATATTAAAATTACCAAAAACAAAACAAAGCTTTTATTTATGATATTATATTTAAAAGTATATTTTAAAAGAATTATATGGATGTTTTAAATTTCTAATGCATTGTCCCACTCTACGGGATTATACTGGAATATTGGAAGAATTACTTACACATGAGTCCATGAGTAAGGACCCCAATAAAAATTCCACAAAGAAATGTAAACATGGACCAAAGGATCCTAATCATAATAACTTACTTCTGTAGCAAATCACACATTCTCCCAAATCCACATAATTTAATCATGATGATGAACCAAAGTCTCCATTTGTAGAAATACATACTTGCAACAAAGATGGAAAAGGCACCAAGAGCCAAAGTAATGATACACAATTTTAAGAAAGATTACATAATAAAGGAATGTGTCCCACAAATTTCCAACTCTAAATCTGGGAAAGTCAGTTATCTTTGTCATACTAATAAAAAGGCACAAATAAAAGCTAACTGTGGGAATCAAAAAGATTGTCTGAGAACAGGTGTTCATTGTGACAGCAAAGCAACTCCAGTGTGAATTTCTATGTCTCTCTTTCCTTGTCTTATTCCCACCTCATTCTTGAATTCTGAAGGTCAGATTCTGGGGAGCCAGTTCTCTTAGCTCCAGTAATTAACAAAAGGGTGGTTGGAGATACAATTTGCTCACATAGTTCATGGATTCTCTTTCTTTATTAAGCTTACTGAGTAATAATGGGACTATAAAACACAAGAAAGTCTTAAGTTTTCCACTAATTTTTAAAATGCCTGCTGTAAGAAGGATCAAAATTAATGAAAAAAACAACTCAGACCAAGGGTATCTCCTATTCCGTCCTGTAATGTTTTCAGGGTGTCTGCTTTGACTCCGGGGTCTTTGATAAATTTGGAGTTGATTGAATGACATTGTCCCATTTGTTAGGAAATGGAAAGGCTTGGAAAAAATTATATTAAGTAACGTAAGCCAGGCCCAAAGAAACATAGGTCCCATGGTTTCCCTTATTTGCAATAACTAGTACATGTCTCAGACAGGCAGAAATGGTCAGATAAGTTGATGTTAGGTGAAATGAACCCAAGATAAGTACTCAAATGCTTTTTCTTTCTTGTTATTGTTTCTAACATAATTAAGATGATTCCTTTGTTGCTGTGTATGTCTCCTCCCCTGGTACAATACTTGTTTTCACTGTATTTGATGTTGGTATGGTATGTGGAGGGGAAGGGAAAAATTGTTTATTAGGGTTACAAGTGGACTCATTGCAACAATGAGATGTACAAGACGTTATGTCGAAAAACGACCTTTACAACTTTGGTGCAAGGGGAGGCATGGGGGTGGGGAAGGGGGAGATGAGAAGGGATCATAAGGGGAAACAAAGGAGGAGGCAACAGTGCTTGATAAGAAATGAACTCATTGCCTTGCTCATGTAATTGTAAAACCTCTGTACGATAGTTTCACAATAAAAAACGTAAAAAAAACCCCTCAGAAACCATATAAAGATATTTGTGGTGTACTGATACCAGGCAAAATTAAAATGTCATGTGTAAATACCAAATGACATTTACAAGCACAGATCCTAATTCTTCTGTGAGCTAATGTGATAATTACACATTTATACTTTCCAACAAAGTCACCATCGAGAATACCACAGCCAATTCCAATCACAGAAGCAATGCTTCAAAGAATTGCTAAATTTTTCATCTATTCATTCCTAGAGTTGAGAGACTTGATTCTGCTGACGTTGACTGTTTGATCCTCTTCCTCCTCACAAATAAATGTGCCTATGTAGAACAATTTATATCTATATCTTAACTTGATGGGTTTCTAGAATTTCTGGTCTGATCTTCAATCTGAGTACCAGCTATGATGCATATGTAGTTTAGGAAGATGGATTATTTCTTAACAAGCAGAAACACACTCTAAAACAGTTTTATCAGAAACATCTTTGATAGTGGAAATATTCTATATATGCATTGTCTAACAGACTAGCCACTGGCTATATGTGGCTACAGAATCTCAAACGTTAATAGTGTCTGAGAAATTAATTCTTCCAATTTCAGTTAAATGAAGTTTTAAATAATGAGATTCATCTACTCTGTTAACTGGACAGTGCAGTTTTCAAATAAGGCAGCTGAAGTTCTCACAAAGATGGTGATAATATATAGTCAAGTGAAGAAGATTCTACTGGATACTAACTGCATGCCTCTGAATTATCTGAGCTTTTATGTCTTATAGAATTCAGTCATCACTCACCTAGTTTGACAGCTGGGAAGAAAGGGGTAGGAGATATACATAAGCTACTTGGGTTACTGAAAATTGTTCCTTGAAGATGAGGATTGTGCATGAATCTTTTCTATATTTAGCAGACATCAAAGTGTGTAGAATCCTGTAGGAGGTAGAAATATAATGTTTGTTTTTCATTATGTCAAAGAGGTGCTCTGTTTATGAAAATGGGAGAGAAGTGAGACAGGTGAATTCTATAAATACACAAACAATATATACAAAATTTGCTACATTCTATTCCATGATAGGCCCTGGAATGAACTTTGGTTCTTTGCACACACTATAGATATTTACACACTAAAAAACAGAAATGTAATCCTTTAATACTGTTAAAATACATAGACTATCTTCTTAAAATATATTCGTGGACCTATTTTTTCCTTAATTTCTTCCACACCTGCATTAAGAAATGTCTCTAAAAGAAAAACTTCTAGATGTGTAAAATTTGAACTCCATCTATTTCTTTTGTTGAATTGTACTCTAGATAGGATTGAAATCCCTATTTCATCTTAAGGCTTAGAGCTAGAAAAAGAATAAGTATTCTTAACAAATTGTCAAGCTTCATTTTTAAGGAGAGCTATGTACTTATTAGGAGAAATATGTATCTGTCTTGGTAGCTAGGAATCTTCAAGAAACAAAAGAAAAAGAATAATTTCATGGCAGTCTCAAGTATTTGCATACCTTCAAGTGAACACTAACTGCTCTATATTCTATAGTATATTTGCAAGAATATTTTCATAAGCTATTTCTAAGCTAATGTCCTCCTCCAGAGTAAAGTTCAGGTATGCCTATGTCTCATTATATAGATTGTTGTTGCTCAAAGTCAGAACCTATTGTTTGTATAGGTTTCACATGGCTATCTTTACTTCACTCCGTGGCACTGAGGGCTGGGAGATTCACTTCAAATATATAAATACACACACATACCCACACATATCTCACTGGCTTTCACTATTGTCGTACAAATTAACTCCTTTTTGCCTCTAACCCAAGAGTATCATAAATCTTCTAGCATACACGAAAATGTGACAAGTTCATTATTAACTTGCAAGTAGGTTATATCTCTAGCTTCACACAATTCTAAATACTCATATGAAGAAAAATATATATCTAGAGTTTTGGTGTGCATTTATATTACAAAGTTCTCAATTTTCATATTATTTGCCTGGAAGAGGCAACAGTGCTCGATAAGTAATGTACTCATTACCTTACTCATGTAACTGTAACACCTGTACAGTATTTTTACAATCAAAAACGTACAAAAAGGAAAAAGAGGGAAATTGGATGCCACGTATTTCTATTAGAACTAACTAAATATAGGGGCTTTAAGTTTCTACAGGTTTTAAGAACTTAGTAAATTTTGGATATGCCCCAAGGCCATTACTAAAAGCTGAGGGAGAGAGATCCAAAAGTGGAAGTAGATAGGTGACCAGAGCATAATTTTGTATCTTTAGTTCACTGTTACAATAACAGGGGTACAAATCAATATGATGGTTTGTAGATACAGGACCAGAAGACATACTGGAAACTTACATCAGAGTAGGGTCATTCATCTTGGGAAAACACAAATCGGGAGGCAACAAAGGATACAATCAACAGTGTCCATAAAACAACACAGAATGGTGTAAAGTCAAAGTGTTAACCAGCCCACGAAGAAGGTGTTTAACATCACTAATCACCAGAAAGTGTTAGTCAAAATAATGAAGAAAATTAATGCTTCATATGAATTAGGTAGGATAACTACAAGAAAAAAAATAACAATGTTGACAAAAGTGTGGTAAAATTGGAACCTCTCTATGGGAAACAGTAGAGCATCTCTTCAAACAATTTAAAACAGGATTGTTTATACTTGTCATCCTAACCACTCAGGACAGGGGCTGAAATAAAAGGATAGTGGTTCAAAGCCAGCCTGGGCAGAAAACGGAAAGTGGATCTGTGGTTTAATGTGGTAAAACACTAGCCTTGAGGAAAAGTTCAGGGACAGTGGCCCTGACCTGAGTTCAAGCCCCATGACAGAAAATAAAAAAAAAGAAGAAAAGAGAATTTTCATATGATCCAATTACTCCATTTCTGGGTATATACTCTAAAGATCTAAAAGCAAGGTCTGGAAGAGATCCTTGTACTCTCATATTCATTTTGTACAATACTCAAAACCTGGAGGCAATCCAAGTGGCTATGAACTAATGAATAGCTAAGGCAAATGTGGTTTATACCCACAGAAGTATATTATTTCAACTTTAAATAGAATTATGTTTTGACAGCTGCTATATTATGCATGAATCTTTGGGACACTGTGGTAAGTGAAATAAGCCAGTCATAAAAAGATCTAATATTACATGATTCTACTTATATCAGTTATATAGGACAGTCAAATTGATAGAGACAGGAAGCAAAATCTTACTTGATGCATATCTTGAAGCACAGGAGAGTGGAAAATTGTTTTACTGAATATACAATTTGAATTTTGGAGGATGAAAAGTGTGAACACTGATCTTATACAATATTGTAAATGTACTTACTACAACTATGCTGTATTCTTAAAATGATTGAAATAATAAAAGAAAAACCTGGGAGAGGAGAAGGAGAATGATGAAGAGGTAAGTATAATCAAGGGACATTGTATGCCTATGTGGATATATCAAAATCAAATACACTTATTTAACTAGGTAAAGCTAATACAGAGTTTAAAAAAGATAATACATTTTAAGTTGTTTGCATTTGAACACAATTATTGAAAAAAAGAAAAAAACAACAAGCTGGGAAACAATTTAAATTGTCAGAATTCTATAAACCTGTGTTCAAAACTATATCTCATTTAAGTGTGTGAGGTTTTTTTTGGGGAGGGGGTTCCCGTCATGGGTCCTGAACTCTGGGCCTGGGCACTGTCCCTCAGCATTTCAGCTCAAGGCTAGTGCTCTACCACTTGAGCCACAGCACTACTTCTGGCTTTTTTTCTTTTTGCTTCTGTGGTGCTGGGGAATCAAACCGAGGGCCTCATGCATGCAAGACAAGCACTCTACCACTGAGCCACATTCCCAGCCCCTGTGAGGTTGTTTTTTAAACATGTTTTTATTAGTATTATCTTTAAGTAGTTGTACAAACAAGTTCCCATTCTACACAACACTATATGAATACGATGTATCTGACAACATAATCACCCATCCCGCTCAACCCAACCCTTCTCCCACTTTTTAAAAAAATTGAGATAGGTGATTACATAATACTCACATAATTCACAGCATTGTGGAATCATGATACTTAGTAAAAGTCACAAACATATTTTAACCATACAAGGAAAATTATCATTTTCATGGTCTATAAAGTTTGTGAGCTTTGACAATACCAACTATTTCTTCCATATCAGGTGATGTTTACATTTCTTGCCTTTTGTACAGTGTAGATTATTCCCGCTTTCCCTCTTTTTCCTCCCTTCCAATCACTGTCTTTGGATTGTTTAGTTCTTTTCCTTCTATGACTAGTGGAGCTGATGGGCCTCTTGTTGTATGTTGTTCTGTTTTCCACTCATTGTGTTCCTCCTTCTGGCTTCCCTCCATTGAGTGCACATTTTTTTTAATGTAATGAGAGTATGCTCAGGGGAATCACCCCGTTATTTCAAAATAGATTGTCAATGTGCCTTAATTTGGATGTTTTCATACACATTTTCAATATATAATAGCACATGTAGCATATGAAATATGTTTCTTCTTTTTCTTATGCTTGAAAGCAGTTACTAGTTGCAGATAAAATGCATCAACTATTCCTCATACAAAATAGTAAAACATTACACACGAGTTCTAGAGCCCTTGATATACATAGCAAAACATCTCAGGTGCTTACCATAATATCCAACCTTCTTTCTGAATCAATAGATTTAACTAAAGTCTTGGGTAAGTAAAATAGTGATAACATTTCCCAATAGTGATAACATTTAGATAATACAGATAAAAATGTTACCTGATAGCATCTAGGATATTGCTTTAAGGCCAGTCCACACATGTTCTGTATTTCTTGATTTCCTTCTTTCTGTTCCATCATCTCACTTCCTGGGACTTGGAAGTGATTACTGGCAATTTAGGGGTCACTTTGGGCCAAGACAGTGAGGGCTATATCCTAATGCTGGGGTATGCCTCCATCTTCTTGGAATCTTCATGTCTGTACTGTCTTCCTGTGGGCTTTCTACAGATAAGAGACTAAACCATTACTAGTTGCATTTTTATGATCACTTGAGTTCTCCTATCTTTAAGATACTTACACTGTGGATTGAGATGCACTCACAGAAAATACATAGTATTGCATATATGTATATGTATATGTATATATACATATACATATATATTCCTTTAAGTAGTTGTAGCAAGGGTCATCATTCAACAAGTCAGAAAGTAAATACAATGCAGCTTGATCAATATCACTCCTTTTATCATTTTTCTTTCAAAATGTCATTACCAGTTTCTTCTCTTCCTGTTGTTCTGAGATAGAAATTGATCTATTCTAAAGACAAAGGATATGTTTCCTTCACTACCTAGATCACGTTCACTGACTTTTGCTTGCTTAAAAACTGTTTAACTCCTGCAAGAAGGAATTGAAGGCTGCCAGACAGGAAGGACTGAGTGTAAGGTGTGGGAAGTGTTCTCATACTCTGCATCTAGAGGGCTAGTAAACATGTTGATCTGCTCGATGCCTCAAGCAATTCAGAAAGTGGCTTGCATTTTCTAAAACCTAAATCTAAACTTTCCCCTTCTCCTTCCCACCAAGAATTCTCCCTCAGGCCTCTTCCTACCATAGTGTCTTGGCAGCTTAGAATTGCTTTACCTCAGAAATGTGGCACCAGAAGTGTGCCTTATGTTCAGCCAAGCATCTGGGATCTGGCTGATTTATCTATGACTCTGAAAACACTGCAGTTTAATCTGTGTCCTGTGCTCAGGGTTCAATATGTGTGCTTAATCCATAGCTACGTGACTCCAGAGAGAGCAGGCTTTCCTCTTTCTATTAGCATTAGGAGCAGAAGTACCAGATAGGTTCTTTATAATAAAGCATCCACACACAGCGGTTGATTTCATAACCACTTGCTGAGGTGAGTTTGCCTAAGGGAGCCAAAGCAATATGTGAATAAGGTGGTTTCAACTGGAAGCTCATAAGCCTCCATTCCTAAGAGGAAGCTGCTGATAATAAATTCTGTCTGGGAATGGACTGTGTAAGAGATAGAATATTTTTCTGTGAAAGTGATTGCTTGAAGGAAAGCATTGACTACACATAGCCATAATCTTACAAAAATCTATTTTAACTAAAGTATATCCTGTAAGTAAAATCGTTCTAGGGACATGGTTCAACTCATAGGCACAGTTTAATTCATAGAGCACAAGCGTAGTAAGAATTTTCTAACAATTTCTGGCATGGTTGTCCTGGTTTCATTGATTGCTCTGAAACTGATCCCCTTTCAAACTAGCCAGCTGAGCTTCAAAAGAGCCAATTGAGCAAGATTGTGAACACAACTTCTGATCAATACCAGAAGTAGTAACTCATTAGGGGTAAAACCTACTTCCTACTCAGACTTCCTACTCAGAGCGGTTGCTTCATTGGCTTCCTACCAATAACATGCCCTTCAACAGAACTAAACTTTGCCGTGCTAAGTTTCTTTCAACTTGCTGGTCTTTCTTGGGATATTGGCTTACACTGTGGGAGTATTCCCAATAATCTAGGGTATTGTCCACAATCTTTGTTATGCAAGGGGGGAACCCTTTAGAAGGAGACACATCCTGCCTTGTTGAGGTAGCTCAAGGCTGGGTTAAACCCACCCATTGTGGTTAATGATGGAAAGTGTATCAGCAATGTCAGGAAAGGGCCGATGGAAGCACCCCAATAAAAAGTTACCTCATGCATTGGCCATGAGAGGAAAAATTGGACTAGTGCACATTACATTGTTGGTTGGCGACTTTCATGTGCTGAGTGAGTCTTAGGCACAAAGAAAACTTGAGTCTTGATGTTTGTTTTCATTCTCTGGCCCAAGAATAAATATGTGGGACCTGGAGGAAGCCATATTTAAGAAATCTCCAGTAAGGGGAGAGTTGAATATGAGAGGGGAGCACAAGAATCTTACACTAGATAGGATTTAGTGCATCAAAAACAGAAATCTCAAGAGACCTGCTAAAATGGGGAATAAGAATTCTAGGCCTAAGGAACCAAAGAAAAATGATCCAAGGACCTGCTTCTGATAATCCACTGGGAGAATGGTGAAAATGATCTCAGAACACTATTAAACAATGGATAATTTTTATTATTGAGATCCTTAATGTACACTTGTCCAAACAAAAATGTGTTATACATAAGTGCTTGAATGTGTGTGTTTTAAATCTTATATGCTGAAAGGGGAACTCAAAAAAGTCTTATTCACTAAAATCCTTCAGCTGCCTACTTTGACTCTGAAGCCTGGATTGATCCTCTAGCAGATCCAAGGATGTATGGCATTGGAGCCTCAGTTTAAGAAGCAAACTTTCTGGGTAAACTTAAAATTCAAGTCCAAATCTGGGTGCCAGTGACATGCACCTGCAATCCTAGCTACTCAGGATCTGAGGATTGGGGTTCAAAGACAAACAGAGCAGCAAAGTCCTTGAGACTCTTATCTCCAATTAACCACCAGAAAACTGGAATTGGCGGTGGGCTCAACTAGTAGGGCTTTCTTTCGCCTTGAGCTAAAGAGCTCAGGGACAGTGCCCAGGCCCAGAGTTCAAGTCCTATGACCAACAAAAATTAATGCTTGGGTGAAATGGATTAAATACTCTGCTCACCATTACTGTTAAGATTGTGTGGCACAGAGACCAGAAAAACAAGTGGTACAGTTCCCACTGTAATGAACCTCAGACCCCCAAGGGCATGGAGTGCATGATCTGTCAGCCAAACACAGCTTGGGGAAACTCGAAAGACCCTGCTGTTGCTGTTTGCAAGAGGAGGATCTAAGACAAAAATCCTATCTTCCCAAAGCCTACTATACCCCTTGCCTCTGTAGGTACGGGGGACAACTGGCATTTCTGGGAAACTTATCAAGATGCAGTGAAGGCCCAACCTGTGAAGAGTTGAGCAGTAAGCACTAAACATAGCCAGGGGAAATGTCTGATGGTATTGTGGAGGACTAGTGCTGGAGACCTTCCTGGCCAACTAGAGTAGAACCTGTGCTTTGGTTCAATTTGCCATCACTTACATCCTAGCATATCATCCACCTGTCCATTCTCAAACATCTTATACTAGTTAGGAGAGACCCCTTCCCTAGAGGGTCATTCATATTTCATATTTACATAGGTACTATTCAGGATCCACCCCCAAAATTTTCCAAAAATTCGAATCAGGCCCCAGATAGCAGCTTAGGAATCAGTATAAATAAATTATATAATTAGTATAAATAAAATGTAGTTTGGAGGCTAGGAATTTGGCTTAGTTTTAAATTGTTTGCCTAGCATGCATGAAGCCCTGGGTTTTATTCCTCAGCACCTGATAAACAGAAAAGGCTGGAAGTGGGACTGTGGCTCAACTGGTAGAGTGCTAGCTTTGAGCAAAAGAAGCTCAGGGGGCACCAGGACTGGCAAAAATAAAATGTAGAGTAGAATAAGATCAACAGAGATTTGTTAATTATACTAAAGGATTTTTTAGTAAGATGACATGGGAAAATTAATTCTAGAAACATAATCTATAAAGGGTAGATTTTGTGTGGTGATTGAAGGCCAAAGCTGCACAAAGGACTTAGACGAATTCAACATTGGCAAGTGAGTGAACTAAAAACTCAGATGAAGGGCTGAGAAGGTAACTCAGCAGTAGAGTGTTTGCCTTGCATGCTTGAGCCTCTGGGTTCGATTCCTCAGCACCACATAAGCAGAGAAAGCCACAAGTGGTGCTGTGGCTCAAGTTGTAGAGTGCTATCCTTGAGATGAAGAGCTGAGGAACAGTGTCGAGGCCCAGAGTTCAGTCCCAAGACTGCCCAAAAATGGAAAAAAAAAGGCAAGCTACACATAAAGGGTTTCCTACCAAGAGTGACGGAGGATTTCCTACCGAGAAGGAGGGAGTTTGGCGGATTTTTATCTAGCAGGAATGCAAGTTTCCATTCTAGTTGGAGAAGGATTGCCTTCTAGTAAGGAGGGTGTTAATGATCACATTGGTCAAATACATCATTCAGTTTCATAATGCCCAGATAAGTGTCTTATGTTTGTCAGGTATTGACTTGTTAAAACATATATTTTTTAATGTACTACCATCTGTGTGTCAATCTGTTCTTATTTTCTCAAACCCAGGGGCTCAATCTCAGGTCCTGCATAGTTTGTGTCAGCTCATTTTGCCCAAGGATGGCCTGCTGACACTCACCCATTCATGAATTTGGCCCTGTAGGCCATGAATTCAGATGCCAGCATTCCCAAACAATAATCGTGGATTAAGACGCTGATGGTGACATATGTTTTCCTTTTCTGCGAAAGTCTTGGGTGTCAGGTATGAAGTGGAAAACATATGCAGTCCTATATCCTATGTAATCAAAGTAATCAATGTTCTATGTGCCAAAATAATCAATAAAATAGTCAATACATGAAAAAATGAAAAATAAAATGAATAACTACACTGAACATAATATAAAATCAACATATGTATGTAAATATAAATCATACATCTAAAATGTACACCAATGAGATGTTTTCTAGTGTGGAGGATCGGTTTCAGGCCTAAGGAACAGAATTGAATTTCTTCACTTCAGGGAGGCGAGCTTCCCCTTCCCATAAAGTGCAACAGAGTTACCCAGGCCATGAGTTCCAATCCCAGTCCTGGCAGAGAAAAATGGCATCTCTATACTATATGATGCCCAATTCTTAGGTATTTCATTATGCCTTCATTAAATGAATGTCATTGTGTAAATGCTTCATAAAGAATTGATTAAAATCCATCAGTGTCCTATAATAGT
The DNA here is from genome assembly GCF_019054845.1 of Dipodomys spectabilis. Taxonomy (NCBI): domain Eukaryota; kingdom Metazoa; phylum Chordata; class Mammalia; order Rodentia; family Heteromyidae; genus Dipodomys; species Dipodomys spectabilis. Next base: position 71,752 of record NW_024870984.1, read on the forward strand.
GTATAATTTTATCCTGGAATCATTCAAGAACTGCCTATTCAATCATACATACATCCCATTCCATTTGTATTCATATTGATATGAATGAGTGTCTTAGGATCTCCTGCCATTTGGAGTTGGCAGGACCAGGATTTGAACTGTGGGCTCCAGCTCCCACCACTTAAACCTATGGATAGGGAACTCACTGGTCTGTCCCAGAACATCAGCAAGACCAATGATTAGGCAGACACCAGTGGCTCTCAGCAGTCCTCCTTGATACAAGCCTGTATAAGAGGATTATGGTCAAAGTCACCATAGGCAGGAAAGTCCTTGAAACGCCTGCCCAAGTTCAGTGTCAACAAAGCCATAAGTAGAGCCGTATGGTAGAGGGCTAGCTTTGATCAAAAGCAGCTCACGGACTCTGCCCAAACCTTGAGTTCAAGTTCCGAGATTGGCAACAAACAGTCATACAGAACAATCTGTGCAGCCATCCGGCTAAAGCAAGTCACCCTCTTGTTTCCAACTGAATTGGACAGAGTTTCCTTGGAAAAGGGCTGGGGAGCCGCTGTCATCTTGACTCCACCTATGCAGCCTGCATCACAGGATTCTGACTGCACCCCTATTCTTTCATGTTTCTTTCTAACCAATGGGATACAAGAATTGTGGCCACTCCCATATTCCATGCTGTCCAGTAGCACCCAGATTCCCTCTGTTGGTTGACACCACTACCAGCAGTTGAGGAAGTTAGAGGTGGCTGGGTGGTGAGCAAGAGTCTTGAGGCGACTTTGGAGTGGATTAGGAAACTTACAGCCTAGTCAGTGAGTGGGAGAATAGAGGATTACCCAGAGCCTGTGAATGTGGCCAGCCCATCTCTTCCATCCTAGTGCTCAGATGTCTTTAACAACCAGACTCCGTGACAGAGCTGTGGGCAAGAAACATCTTCTTGAAGAAACGACAGAAGAAGCCTGCCCCAGACCTGCAACATTCAAGAAAACAAAGAACACAAAAAAGGGAGGGATCAGCAAGACAAACACCACTGGAGAGCGTGATTCAAAGGAAGGTCCAGTCAAAGGTAATGTCAACCCCGGGCCACCCCTGCCTTTGGAGACTGTTACAGCCATCAAGTTCCAGAGTGTCAAGGGTCCCGATACCACCAAAGATCTTCAGAGGTGCTACCAAAACGTGGTGCCTTCCCTGGACCACAGCAAAAGAAGAAACCAGGCAGTCTGTGGCAATATCTAACCACTGAATCAGGAAAAGACAGACCTGCAGTATCAACGGGAGAAAGAGAGGGAGAAGATAGCCCATGGGCACAAAGAACTGATAATAGAGCTAGAAATCCACAAGCCACTCATACAGAAGTTGGTTTTGGCAGAAAGCGATTTACAATCAGCTCCGGCCCACATGCAGTACGTGGCCGATGACAGAGTAATGGAGCACAAAGCTCTCACCAGCTGCCTGTAGGCCACATAGTGGTGCATGGCAGAGCTGGAGATGGAGGCTTCTGCAGTCACTGCTGCACAGAAGGAGACTGAAATATTCTTCGAACAGCTGAATGATGTAACACTTCAGCTCGAGTAAAAGATCAGAAGCCTCTATGACCTGGAGCAAGTGAACAAAGAGTTGCAGGAGAAGCTGGAAGCACTCTGGACATAGAGGAGCAACAGGAATAACAGAATCTGCAAGCTCCAACAAGCACTGGCAGGGAATGAGGTACTGACAAGACGACTGGACAACCTGAGCTGAATGGTGACAGCAGAAAATCTGGTGACAGACACCTTCGTAAAGGACCTGAGAACTGAGAGGTCCACGCAAAGGAAGAGGCCCAGCCGCTGACCGAGCAGGTGAACCAACTGACAGAGCAGAAGGAGGGAGGGGCTATGCAACTGCTGGATTTTGAGAAAGAGCTGGGGGAACTGAGAAGGAAGCTGGCAGAGCCACGGCCCCCCACAGGACTATCTCAGGTCAAGCAGCAGCTGCAGACCCAGGCCTACCGCATGCAGATGGAGTTGAAAAAGCTGGAGGAACAACTTCACATCCAGGTCCAGGAAAACCAGAGGCCCCATCTTCAGAATGCAGAGCAGTGGGAACAACTGCGGAGACTGGAGGAGAAGGCGGAGGGTTGGCAAGGGATCCCCGAGACCATATGATGCACATGTCTGTGCGACCCACAACTAGAAGAACAGCTGGCCTTGCTGTGGGTTGCTCTCCATAGGGTGAGCGGTGAGAAGGAGGAGTTTGCTAGCATCTTGGACTCTGAGCAACAGGTGAAGAAACATCTGCAGGAACAGATGGACCACTCAGAGGAGAAGATAGAGGAATGGAAAGAGATGGATGAGAGAGAGACCCAAGTGGCTTGGGAGCTGCAGGAGCAGCAGGAACAGTCCCTGGCCCAGCTGCAGGAGCTCAGAGCCACCTGTGAGCATCACATCACCTCCAATGAAAGACTGAGCTCCAAGAAGTAGGCCTTGCAGCAGCACCTGCAGAGGCAGACCAAGCTGCTTGAACAGCTTTAGCAAGTGCAGGGCCAGACCAACTGTGGGACTAGGTGATGCCCCCAAAGTGGCAGGACACTCTCAAGTGCCTGGAAGTAATCAGAACACAGGATGAGTGCCTGCAGGCCCAGCTGATCATTCTGGCTTTCCCTGGGGAAGGGGAAGGTGTGAGCCCTGGAGAAGCAAAAGGTGAGAAAGCGACTCCCCCAGATGTGCCCATCGCAGAGGATAGAGACATCCCCCAAAGTAAGAGGGATGTGACTCTGTGAGCAATCTTTGAGGCTGACATCCACAGGGGGAAACTCCTGCCGCAGGAGCGGCGGACCTGTTGCAGGCACTCAATCCACCCAACAGCTCAGTGCCAGATAGAGCTGGATCCACAGGTACCTGCCCCGTGAGCTGCCACCACAGCATGTGTGAGGATGGGAAGTGGGACATGTGGGAGTCCAAAAAGAAAATCTGCTTAATCCACGACTTGCCTGATGAGGTGCATTTCCATAGTCCAGCGAATGAGCTCCACCATCCATGCAGCCAGCTGTTGGCACATATCCACACCGTCCAGGAGTTGCTCCTGGTGTGTAAAGGACAGATGTTCGTCCTGGATCAACTGTGTCGGGAGAAAGCCAAGGGAATGTGCCAGCTGTCCCAGGAGAAGATAGAGAAGAGGAAAGAGCTTCAGGAGCTTCTGTCTCTCCTCTCAAAGGGCTCCAGATGTCGGTCCAGTCTGAGCCCCCATCTGTGTTGCTGCTTTAGAGGCCTCAGGCTCCTGGGTGGGCAAAATGAGGGAGGAGCAGAAAGGTTTTGAAGAATTGCAACTTCAAGACCGTGTAGAAACTGCCAGAGGAGAGGTCGGGGTTCCTTACCCTGTAGAGAACTCTCCCACAGAGCACATCCTGCCACAGATGTCCCACATCCAGAGCCACCCACAGCTGGTGAACTCAGGCTTGCAGCACTCTGTCCCTTTTTTCTGTAGGCTGATGGGGATGATGACTCCCTAAGTGACATATTGAGTCTCAAAATCCTCAGCAGCCACCAGAACTAGGTGGCCAGGTGGCCTTCTCTAGGTCTCTATCTGCTTGGTGATGGGAAGGGTAAACTGTGGGCTGGGTAGAGCAGAGGCTGCTGGGAGGAGACAAAATTCAAGGGATATCTAATGGCCCATTGGTGACCAGGGATGAGGCCCATGTTATGCTTATCACAAAGAATAAATTGTTTTCAAAGGGAAACAAAGCCTCCACAAAGATTTGTTCTTCCAGTCATGGGGCTTGAACTCAGGGCCTGGTCACTGTCCCTGAGCTCTTTCTGATCAAGACTGGTGCTCTACCAGTTGAGCCCCACTTCTCCTTCCAGCTTTTTCTGTGTGGAATTGAACCCAAGGCTTCAGGCATGCTAGGCAACCACTCTACCACTGAGCCACATTCTCAGCTAAGATGATCCCCTGCCCCAAAACACATATAGTCATTACTCAGATAAATTGGAAGTAGGGGCTAGGATGAATATGAAGCACAAATCTGGTTCACACAGAAATACTCCACTGCCCCCTCTTTTACACCCTTATTTAAAGTTTCTCTTTTACCATTGAGGGATGAGAGAGGGAGAGGTGAGTCCCGAGAGAGGAGTACCAAGAACAGTGGCCCCCTGAGCCCCACAGCCTCCCGCACAAAAGTAGTCCTCCAGATTCTGATCTTACCTGACTCAATGTGGACTCTACATTGTCTCCTCACCCCTACAAGGCTCAGGATGAAATAAATGTCATCCCTGGACTCAGCCCACACCCAGGGTGGAAACTCCTAGTCCCAGACCGACTTCCACCCCTAACTTCCCCGAGTTTGGCTAGACCCACCACTCACTACAATGTTGGCGGCCATGATCTCATGGACGGATTCCAGGAAGTAGGTCTATGGCAGAAGCAGCAGGGTGAGCATGGAAGAAGGAGTTGGATGATTTCTCTGGGATCTTCCTCCTCGGAGCCCTCCCGTCCAACTAGTGCAATGGTGACCAGAAGCATGCCAAGGTCAGAGGGTGAGACAGATGGAGGAGCACAGGACTAAAGGAGGTAATGCTTTATCTTAGTGCACTTGAAAATTCCAATTTTATTCGGCCCATGTCAATCCCAGAGCCAACATGCAATGCCTCTCGTTGTTGTTTTCCATGAGCGCTGTCCCTAAGCTCTTTTTCTCAAGGCTGGCACTCTACTACTTGAGCTACAGGGCCACTTCTTGTTTTCTGATGTTTCATCAAGGATAAAATCTCATACACTTTCCTGCCCAGGCTGGCTTGTCACCATGATCCTCCAGATCTCAGCTTCTTGAGTAGCTAGGATGACAGGTGTGAACCACCAGTGGCCAGAATGTGATGCCTTTTAAAAGAATCTTGGCGAGTGTGTAAAAGGAGCCCCAAAGGGCTGGGATAGATCACGACCCAATCAAGGAGCTGGGATGGCGAATGCTGACTTTCTTGCCATTCTGTTCCCCAAAATTAAAGATGCCAAGTGGTGTTGTATGCATCAAACTCCTAGGCCAACAACCACCAGGCTTAATGCGGAAAAGGTAGAGAATAACTAAAAATTGCAGTGTACAAATCTCTGATTTTGCATGCACATAGTGTGTGTGTGTGTGTGTGTGTGTGTGTGTGTGTGTGTGTGTGTGTGTGTGTGTGTTTACCGGGTCTTGAACTGAGAGCCTAGGTGGTAATCTTTAGCTTTAGCCTGTTTGCACAAAGTTGGTGCTTTACCACTTGAACAATAGTAGCTCCACTTCCCAGCTTTTTGGTGATTCATTGGAGATAAGAGTCTTCCCAGGTTAGCTTTGAATCTTGATTTATCCTCCAGTGTCTGCCTTGAGGAGCTAGGATTATAGGCATGAGCCACTGGCATCCAGCTGCATGGATGTCTTTTCATAGTCTCTTCTGTTCTAACAGCTATCTACTTGCTCTTACCTAGATCTCTGGCCTCTACCTCAGCTGCCAACAGCCCCTGACTGTGTGGAGAACATAAAGCTCAAACCTGTCAATGCATCCTATTTCTTTGTCCTCAGGGGAAGGAATGATTTCTATGAAACCTGGAGGGGTATGGGCTAGGGGTAGAGATAGGTGGGATAGCTGTAGATGGGTGCTCAGCTAGAAGACAGGTATTCTGTTTTATCCAAGAAGGAAAGCATGGCCAGATGCTAATGGCTCATGCTATTATATTCCTAGCTCCCTCAGGAGGCTGAGATCTGAGGATTGACATTCAGAGGCAACCCAGCAAAAAATATCTGTGAGACTGTCCTCTCCCAAAATACCACCTGAAAGCTGGAAGAAAAGTTCTGGCTCAAGTGGTACAGTGCCATCCTTGAATGAAAAAAACTGAAAGACAGAACCCGGGCCCTGAGTTCAAGTCCTACTACCAAGATGCACTCATGAGCATGTGCACACACACACACACACACACACACACAGGGAGGTGGTATTGATAAGCGGAGCTATAACTGGGGGCAGTCCTGAGGCATAATCATAGTAAACTCTTAAACCACATCAGTTGTTTCTCCCTAAGTCCTTCTTGGGCTGAGGGATCTGGGCCATGGCAGTAAGTTCCATGGAACCTGTGCCTCCATCTAACCAGTGGGGAAGAAAGCAGGGTTCCGAGCCCTGAGACTCCTGGGATATGGCGTTTACTACAAAGAGCAGCCAGCCGGCTCTGGATTCCTGAGCCTACAAGTCTTTCACTCAACACCGCCCAAGGTGTGCCTGACAAATGTGCATTCTTGTGATATCCATATGAGCGGACATTTACTGCTTTACCACTCCTGGACCAGAACTGTGGTCTGAGACGTCGATTTAGTGCTCAGATCCACACTGATCTCATGATAGATGTCATTCTGTTGACCGGGTTGATGACGTCCGTGTCACAAGAGTCGATCCTTCTCTGGTACTGTGGCCCACTCTGTATGCAAAGGCCTCCAAGGAGGCTGCTCTAAAGAAGTGTAGGACACCTAGACATTGGGAGACCCTCAGGAGCGCACTGGAAAATACTCTGCTTAGAGCCACAGCATGAGGTCAAAGAAGGCCAGGTATTGGTCATGTAGCTCAAACTCTGGGCCTGGTTGCTGTCCCCCAGTTCTTCATCTTACCACTTGAGCCACAGCACTACTTCCGGTTTTCTGGTGGTTCTTGGAGAACAGAGTCTCCCGGACTTTCCTGCCCAGGCTGGATTTGAATGGCAACCCTCCGATCTCAGCCTCCTGAGGAGCTAGGAGGACAGGCATGAGCCACCAGCGCCCAGCTGATCTTGCCTTTCACCACAGTGGACTAGGAGCTCCTGAAAGCTTTTCTTTATTTTTTCTGTGCCAGTACTGGGGCCTGAAGTCAGGGTCTGGCCTGTGGTCTCATAAATTTTTCCCTCAAGGCTGGCAATCTACCACTTGAGCCACAGCTCCATTTCTGGCTTTTGGTAGTTCATCGGCAAAAAAGTCTCACTAACTTTCCTCCCCTGAGCTGGCTTTGACCCACGATCTCTGATCTCAGTGTCCTGAGTAGCTAGGATTTACAGGGGTTGAGCCACTGGGGACACTGGGTAGAAGCTTTTCTTAAGCAAGCATTCTTCCTTGCATTTGCCCTGACTCCTCCATGCAAAGAGGCCTGAAGGTGAGGAGCTGTGAAAAATAGGCTTCCGGTCAAAGAAAATGGCTGGGGTCCTTGGTGAAAAGACACGCTAATCTTCCCCTGGACCCCATTCTGCCCTAACTGTGACTCAAGTGTAAATCTTGTCCCAGACTTGAGTGTTCTGCCAGACTTGTCTGAAGTCACAGAACCTTCATTCCACCCACACCACCAGCTCTACAGCCCACCTGAGGACCTTTGCCCACGCTGTACTTATTGCCTGAGGCGCTCTGTCTTGTTCCACATCTTAGAGCTCTTGTGGAATTTTGGCACTGGTTATATCACCTCCTGGAGCAAGCCTTTCCTTCCCTTCTCCCCCTTTTAAAAAAATATTGAGTTCCTACAGATGGAACTTGTGCAGGCTGACTGGAAAATGCTCTATTGTGGTGGTGGTGGTGGTGGTGGTGGTGGTGGTGGTGTGTGTGCGTGTGTGTGTGTGTGTGTGTGTGTGTGTGTTTGTTTGTGTGTGTGTGCATGTGTGCGTGTGTGCATGTATGCATGCGCACCCACGCATGTGCATGTGCGCAAACACGCACGCCAGTCCTGGGGTTTGAATTCATGGCCTGGACCCTATCCCTGAGCTTTTGTGCTCAAGACTTGCACTGTACTACTTGAACCACAGCTCTACTTCTGGCTTTTGGGGTTTAATTGGAGAAAAGAGACTCATATATCCGTTCCTGCTTGCAATTGGCATCCTCAGATCTCAGCCTCCTGAGTAGTTAAGATTACATGGGTGAGCCACCAGCACCTGTCTTCTACCTCTTACCATAACGGCCCTCCTCTGAGTCCCAGAAGAATATGTCTCACTCTGCTGGCTTTTTTTTTTGTCAATCTTGTGGCTTGAACTCAGGGTCTGGGCATGTTCCTGAGCTGCTTTTTTTTTTTCAAGACTAGAACTTTTGTCACTTAAGCACAGTGTCACTTTTGTCTTTTTCTCTTTCTGTGCTAGTGAGGAATCAAACTCAGATCTTTGTGTGTGCTAAGTAAGCACTCTACCAGTGCCACGCCTACTCCGGTGGAGTCTGCTTAACATGGGAAACCTGCTTTCAGACCAGAGAATGGGGCTTCACAGAAGCCTATCTCTGAGAATTGGACTTCACCGAAGTCTACCTCAGAGAATGAGGCTTCAAAGAGAACTACCTCTGAGAATGGGACTTCACCGAAGTCTACCTCAGAGAATGGGACTTCAAAGAGGCCTACCTCCTGGAAAGGCTGGCAAGCCCCTGGAAAAGATGTGTTTCTGTTCCTGTTTTTCTTTTCTTCACTGTATAGGAGTGCCTATTAATGTTTTACTGTTCCTGCTGCTCATTGTACTTACTCATGCTCAACCTTCCCTTATTCAAGGCTCTTTCTTAAAAGTGTTGACGACTCCAACATCTGTTGAGTGTCTTAAGAATATGACTAACTCACCAAAGTTAAGTGCTACCCTGAAAGCCCCTCTTGTGTAGGCTAGTAGACAAGTCATAAGTAAATATAAAAGTATTGGGTGTTTCATGACGTCACTTCAGCAAAAGAAATTGTTTGTAAGAGATTTACAAGAAGCTGTAGGCACGGCTAGAGCAGAAAGAGTGTATGGCTATTGGAGACTTCCCTTTAATCCTAAAGCATATACAATAGATTCATATAGATGTCTTGTAGATAAAAAAGATGTAGAAGGATATTTAGACCAAAAGCTAAATAAGATTCCAAAAAAGGTTGGTAGATAAAAGGTGGAAATGGCTTATCAGAGGAAAATGGTGGGATCCTCCATTATCTAGAGGACCCCCAAAACTTCCCCCAGATCCATAGCCTTTTCACAGGTGTGTATGATAAGGATGGCAACCATTGGGAAAACTACTTAGGAGAAATAACTTCCTATTACTCTCTTTCATTTACTGAGAGACTTGCTAGATCTAGGCTTCCTTGGTGCTTACTACTAAAGAAGGAACAAGAAAGATCTTATGAGACAGTTAAGGCCTCGATAGAAAAGAGTAAACGATTATGTGAAAGGGTTACAGAAAAGACACTATGAGCTTAAGTTTGATATATGGCCAGATTTAACTATGTATAATGAATATCATGATTTTTGACCACAAATTGGGAACCCTCTAAGTACAATTGCTTAGAAAAGATTTGAAACGTATAAAGTACAAAACTAAACAAAGGTAACTATGAAGTACTAGAGTTCATGCCTTTCTGTTCAGCACCTTGCCCATATGCTCTGATTAATGGTTAATTGGTGATAAACATCGAAACCCATTGTATTTCTTAAAAATAGAGGTAAAGCCGAAAACAAGTGCCTATCATCATAGCTCGTCATCCAAAAAACAAGATCAGGCGACCAGCTGGTGACCACCCAAGAACGAGGCATTGCAGCAAGATTGTGTAAACTTTTGCCCTTTCTCATGGAGACTTTTGCTATAAAAGCTTGTTATCCTCTGCATTAAATCGCACTCAGCATCCACTCCTCTTGTGAGTGAGTTGTCTGTTTGCCATCTCCCCACCTATTCCAGTTCCTCCACTAGGTGTCCTCCGTTGTCCCGACAGAGCTGGTCCGCGGCATACCAGTAAGCCATATTCGCAGACCAAGGCTCATTTCTAAAAGAGGTTATGATGGTGGGATTTATTGGATTACCGCTTTTGCACAGAAATCGCTGACTCTTTCCTATCTTTGTCAGGGTTTGGGACCACTCTGAGACTCTGCAATAAGGAATGATGAATGAGTGATGGCCACCAGGCCCCAGAGGTCTAAGCTCACATCTTACAGAGAGATAGAGGAAATGGAGACACAACCTTCGACAACTCCTACAGCCTAGGAACTGTGTTTTCCCTGGAGGCAGTGGCTGGCTGCTAGGTGTTCTGATGGTGTCCCATCAGAACATAATGCACCCATTGCACACACCATAAAGCTGAATTCAGAAATCCTTACCCAAAAGACCACCAGAGACCACCACCAATGTAAAAGCAAAGTAGTCTTTATTGCAAGCTCAAGCTTGGTCCCCTCAGACTTACATAGCAGCAACCGAGGTTTACAGCACCTTTTATACACTTTTTAGGGAAGGCAGGGACTTTGCATACACCATAGCATCTTCTAACAAATCACTACACACTGTGGGAAAATCATAAAACAATTCTATATTATGATTGGCGAACTACAAAGTGGGAAAGGACCAGAAACAAGTTGTTGGTTAGATCAAGGGGGCTGACATACTTTAAACTGGTTGGCTTGTACCACAGGGAAGTCTCAAGATGATATGTGCTAAACTGCAGGGTGTCTGGTTTAGATAATGGTCACCAGACCCCAGAAGGGGCTGTTCTGGAGTTTCTGATACCTTGACACCCTGCCTTAAGCAAACACCATGTGTTTCCCAAAATTGTCTGTGCAAGGCTATTTCAGATATCTCCACATCCTGGCATCTAGTGTTCCCAGGACTGTCTGTGGCTGGAATAGGTCAACGGTGGCAGAACTGAGTTGGGGTCTTCAGTAAAATAGAGGTTCCTCAACCCCAGTTGCACACACCAGCCCAGGCAAAGCCTTCGTGGCTTCAGTTCTTAAATGGCAGGGAAGGAAGCTTTGTTCAAGCTGCAGACTTAGTACTCTCTGAGGGCTTGTTCCAGCTTGCCCAGGTTGGAGGGCTGGGCATGGGCAACCTGCTGAAAGCCCATCATCCAGGCCCTGTCCCTGAGTTCCTTTTGCTCAACGGTAGTGCTCTGCAACTTGAACCATTCAGGGATTTTGTTTGTTTATTTCTTGTGTTTTCCTGTGATCTCTTAAGAAATACAAGTGTCGCGGACTTTCCTGCCCAGGCTGCATTCAAGTTGGCATCTCAGCCTTCTGAGGAGCTAGGATCACAGGGAGGAACCACTGACAACCTGGCTTACTTTTCTTCTTGTTGTTCTTTTTTTTCGTGACAATCTGAAATTTTAACGGTGTCATTCCAATGGTTTGCATTCGAAGAAAACTTCCCAGGCCTGGAATTCGAATGCTAGGACAGGCACCCACAAATGGAGGGAGATCCTGCAAACTCATTCCTATTCATTTGAATGCTAATGGAATGTTATAAAACTAATAAGTAAATTTGAAATTAATTCATGATTCTATTTTAGAATGCCACACAAAAATTATTGAACTTATATCATCCATTCTAGCACCATGGTATGATTAAGGATATTGACTGATATTTTATTAATGCTTTTGTAAGTATTCAACGATGATTCTTCATTAAATGGAGGCGTAATTTAATCACTAATAATTGGTAATTATATATATAATTTAATAATATCATATTCCCTCTCTCTATATATATGTGTATGTATATATATACATATATATGTATATATATGTACATATATATATGTATATATATATTGGGCACTACTGTGGCTTGATTATAGATCCTCAGAACTTCCTGGCAGCTCAGTTTCCTGGAGGCTGGTGTGCTAAAACTGTGACCCCATTTATGAATTGGGCATTTTAGGCTGTGAGTTGAAATCCCAGCATGGCCAAAAATTTATTCATGGAGTAAGAAGCCAATTTTGACACATTTTTTTCCTTCTCTGTGAAAGTCCTGGGTCTCAGTACATGTGATATGATATAATAAAATAAAAGTTATATGTACAATAATACTAAATAAATAAGTGTAATGAATGTCATATTGAGTAAACCCGTATGACATAGATCTAATATATGACTATTATATTTTATAGTGCTGGGGCTTCAATTCAGGCCCTGGGAACTTGTCTGAATTGCTTTTCTTCAAGGATGGTGCTCTTCCCCTTCACCCACAGTGCCTCAGAATTCCCAAGACCCTGAGTTTAAATCCCAGGCCTGCCAGAAAAATGGTGCAAATTCCAAGCCAGGGCCTTATTATTATTATTATTATCATGTTTTGGGCCAAGCACCGGGCTTGAACTCAGGTCTTGGTATTTCTGCCACAGCCAATTCTTGGATCCTAGGTCCCGAGATCAAATTTCGGGGCTGGCAATAATAAAAATAAAAAGGAGAAGGATAAAACTGAGAAGTTCAAGGAGGTGGTTTTACTTTTTATTTTTTGCATTGTAACCATCCTGGGTCTAAATGACAATACCCAGAAAGTGTACATGACCTTACATTGCTGATATTTGGATGGCTATTAGGGAAGCCAAGACGAAACCGGCAACTTAAGCCTGGAAATCGAATCCTGGACTGCCGGGATGGCAGGAGATTCTAAGAAACACTTTCCAATATACATCTGTGTGAATGGAATGTTGTAAAAGTAACAATTACATTAGTAGTTAGTGTACGATTATATTATAAAATTATACACAATTATACAACATTGAATAATTTTCAATTAATATTTTATTATGTATTCAATCATGATGCTTAAAAAAGGAAGGAATAATTTAACTGCCAATAATAGGTAGTAATATTGTATATGCAATTTCATAATATAGAGACATCTCACGTTATATACATCTATCCATCTATCTATATATCTATCTATCAACAAGTCTAAACATTTATCTGTTTATACACTTGTCACTAATGGGGCTGAGTGATAGAGTGCTCGCCTAGTACATACAAAGCCCTGGTTTCGATTCCTCACTACTGTGTGCATAGGAAAATTAAGAAGTTGTGCTGTCACTCAAGCAGTTGAACACTAACTTTGAGCATAAAAGATTAGGGACTGTGTCTAGACCCTTACTCAAGACCCATGACTGGCACCAAAACAAAAAATAAAAAGGAAAAGATAGAATGTTCTGACTGCAACTTTATAAGGATAGGGCTGCAAATACCTCATCACAGAGCAAGGAGGGAGTCTAGTGCTGACAGCTGCCGTCTAACCTGACTTAGCCAGAGGTAAACCACTGCAACTCAGCTCCACAGAACCGGATGCTGCTGCCTTACTTACCCCTGTCATCCAAGATATTCAGGGGCTGAGATCTGATACTGGTGGGTTTAAAACCCAGCTCTGTCAGGATGTCTGTGAAACTCTGAGCTGTGGCTCAAAGTGGTAGAGCTCTAGTTTGAGCAAAAAATCTTAGGACAGTACCCCCAAATTTTCAGTGCAATTCCATGGCTGATGCCCTCCCCCCAAAACTCCATCCCTCTAATATCTAAATTTGGACTGTTTGTGAGGTGTTTCTGAAAGAATGGTGATACTGATGAAAGCACCTTAATTTAATGACAGCATGTGGGATACAGCTATGTGATCAGTCCTTCATGAGATGTTGTGTGTTGAGTCATTCACGCGGTGCATTTTTTCATCTGGTTCTTATAAGAGCTCCACAAGTAAGATGATGATTTGTCTTTGTCAGTGCCAAAATTATGTATGTACCTAACTCTAGTGAGTTGTCTCCTGCAGACAAATTTTTGGTTTAAGTTTCTCAGTGATGAACCTTGAACTCAGGACCTAGCCACTGACAATTACCTGTTGGGATCATGGCTAGTGCCCTACCACGTGGAACCAAGGACCCCTTGCAACAGAGTATTAGGGTCTAGGTGTATAGTAGCTAAGGTCTGTCATCCTGCAAACTCAGAAAGCTGAGATCTTACGATCTGGGTTCAAAACTATCCCAGACACAAATGGTCCCAAGAGACTTTTATCTCCTATTCACCATTTAGACACTTGAAGTGGAAGCCTCGCGCCTGTCATGCAAGCTACTCATGTGGCAGAGAGCTGAGGATCACGGGTCCAAAACCAGTCTGGGCAGAAAATTCCTTGAGATGCTTCTCTCCAGTGACCCACCAAAAACCAGAAGGGGTGCTGTAGCTCAAGCAATTGGCTTTAGCTGAAGAGCTCAAGGACAGCACCCAGGCCTAGAGTTCAATTCTTCCAACTTCCAAGAAAAGAAAGAAAGAAACCTGCAGTGGTGTACTGAGAATGTGTCTTAGGGGTAGAGTGTTTTGCATGTATGAATGCCTGGGTTTGAGTCCTTAGTACCACATCATTAGAAAAAAGCCTGAAGTGGCTGTGTCGCTCAATTGGTAGAATGCTATCCTTGTACAGGAGAAACTCAGGTACTGTGCTCAGGTTCTGAGTTCAAGCTCCAGGACAAGTGAATGAACACACATACATGTACACACACACACACACACACACACACACACAAACACACACACACACACACACACACACACAAACACACACACACACACACACACACACACACACAGATGCCAGAAGTGAAGCTGTGACACCAAATGGTAAAGCACTGAGCTTCTGTTCTGAGCTCCTGGTCAGCACCCAGGTCCTGTGTTCAACCCTGAAACACAGCCACTCAGGGCCCAACTAGGAGAGGTCAAAGGTTTCAAAATCTGATGAGCTTCACCAGCCCTAGATGACAGGAAGCATTGTGATATTACACATGTGCTTAGATTTAGCAAGCTTCCAGAAACCTAGGGAGGCACCATTGCCAATAATGAGTCATTTCATTAGGTTCAGCTACCTAGTTGTCTGCCAGAAGGACCCTTGAATTAATTGTAGCAGGTTATTTTAAAACTGGAACATAGTCTAACAAAGACAGGATAAGTGCAGGGAACTTGGCCTATCATGGGAGGCTGCACAAATAAAGACTTCCTGTCAAAACAGCACTGGGGAGAGAGATAGCTCGGGGGTACAAAGAGGCCTTTTTCTCCTGGCCTTCAGAGCCAGCCCACACTCCTCCTCACTAATTGGCCTCAATAGAGTTTTTTGTTATGCAGCAGTACAGGAGTGAGGGCTTTTGTCTGCCTGTTCCAACAATGAGGCAGACTTCCTCCAGCAGGCCCCAGTGAGGAGAAAACCTCAGGCTATAAAGGGAAGAGCAAAGGGAGCCCCGGAACATGCACTGTCTTGAAAGCACTTTCTGTGTTATGAAATCATTCTATTCAAAGCAAATTTCCTAGCCAGATGTTTTTCATCATAGGGACTCTGGACCTTCACCGATAGAAATATATGCATACATACATGGGGAGACATAGAGTTACTGGCTTTTTTTTTTTGGCTGTTGCGGGGGTTGTACTATGAGCCTAGGCACTGTCCCTGAGCTCCTTTTGCTCAAGGATAGTGTTCTGCCCTTGAGCCATAGGCCCACTCATGGAGATTTTGTATTCCTGTGATCCCTCAGAAATGAGAATGTGGTGGACTTTCCTGTCCTGGCTGAGTTCAAACCGGCATTCCCTACCTCTCAGCCTCCTGAAGAGCTAAGATTACAGGCAGGATCTGCTGACACCTGAGTTTCTTTCTCTCATACTTTTCTTTCATCGTGACAATCTGAAATCTTCACAGTGTCATTCTAATTGTTTGCATTTCAAAGTAAACTACCCAGGTCTGTAGTTCAAATGCCAGGACTGCCACCTACAAATGGCGGGAGATCTTGAGAAAACCATTCCTATCTATAGGAATGCTTACTGGAATGTCATAAAAGTAACTATTAAATTTGCAGTTATTTCATGATTCTCTTATAGAATGCCACACAAAAACTATTGGATTATGTCTTCCATTCTACCACAATGGTATGATTCTCCTAATTAAGGAATACTGACTACTTTTACATTAATGGTTTAATAAGTATTCAACCATGATACGTCATTAAGTGGAAGCATAGTTCAATAACTAATAATTCAAAATGTATATAATTAAATATTCTTACATTGTCTCTCTCTCTCATATATATACCAAACTACACATCTGTGTGTCTGTCTGTCTATCTATCTATCTATCTATCTATCTATCTATCTATCTATCTATCTATCTATCTATCTATCTGTCTGTCTGTCTGTCTGTCTGTCTGTCTGTCTGTCTGTCTGTCTGTCTGTCTGTCTGTCTATCTATCTATCTATCTATCTATCTATCTATCTATCTATCTATCTATCTATCTATCTATCTATCTATTTATCCACCACTGCTATTGCTTCATCGAAGGTCCTCAGAACTGACTGGCAGCTCAGTTTGTCAAAGGCTTTTGTTCTACAACTGACCCATTCATGAATTGGGCATTGTGGGCTGTGAGTTCAAGTCCCAGCATGGCCAAAAGTTTATATGTGGAGTCAGAAGCCAATTTTGACACATTTATTTCCCTTCTTGATGAAAGTCCTGGGTCTCAATACGATGTATAATCCATATGCAAATAAATCCATGTGATAAGATGTAATAAATGAAATAAATGTTATATATGTAATAATACTAAATAAAATAAATAAAAATAAATAAGGGTAACAAATGTCATATGGAGTTACCCCATGTATGTAAATAGATCTCATATATGACTATTATTTTTAACAGAGCTGGGGCTTGAATTCCGTCCCTGGAAACTGGTCTGAAATTCTTGTCTTCCACGACAGTGAGTTTCCCCTTCCCCACAGTGCCAGAGAGTTAATCATACCCTGAGTTGAAATCCCAGGCCTGCAGAAATATGGTGCAAATTCCAAGCCTGGGTCTTAAATTTTTTTGACCAGGATCATGCACTGTCTTGAAAGCACTCTCTGTTCTATGACATCATTCTATTCAAAGCAAATATCTTAGTTGTTTGCCTTTCTTCATAACGACTGCATGTTCACCGATGGAAATACATGCACACATACATAGACACATGGAGTTACTGGCTCTTTTATATTTTTGATGCAGGTCCTGAGACTTGAACTATGAGCCTAGACGTTGTCCCTGAAATCCGTTTACACAAGGTAGCACTTTATTGTGCCTTAATCCATGATACATCATTAAATTGGGGCATAATTTAATACCTAATACCTAGTAATTTAACAATAATTTAATACCTAATAATTATTAGTAATATATTACATTTAATTTAATAATATACAGACATCTCACATTCTATAAATATATTTATATGTTTAAATATACAGTGGAATATATATATATATACATCTCTCTCTAAATATATACATATATATATTTATTGGCAGCAATTTACAAATCTACCTATTTATATATTGGCCACTCCTGGGGCTAGAACTCAGGTCCTGGGAACTGCCTGGCAGTGAATTTGTTTGAGACTACTGTGCTTACAATGACACCTTGATTAATTGGGCATTCCATGCCCTGAGTTCAAATCCCAGCAGTGCCGAAGACAATAGGTGAGTAAGAAGCCAATATTGTCCTGTTTTCCTTTTTGTGGAAATATTGTGTCCTAGGTACAATATGTAATGTCTATGCAAATACATATATATGATACACATTATACATGTATAGAAATATTATTTTTGCCTGTTCTGGGGCTGGAATTCACACCCTGGGAAATGCTCCTGAATGTTTTTCTTCCAGGAGGTTAGTTTCCACGTCACCCAGACCAAAATAGAATTACCCAGTCCCTGAGTTCAAATCCCAGGTCTGGCAGATAAAATGGCCCAAATTCCTAGACAGGCCCTTAACTTTATTGGTGGTGCAGGCATGGGGCTTGAATTCAGGTCATCACAACTCTGCCTCAGCCTTGATTACCCTAGGCTGGGGTGCAGCTTTTACACCCACAGATGATCCAGGGATCCTAGGACCAGAGTTCAACTGCCAGCTTTGGAAAAAAAAAAAAAAAAAAACCAAACCAACCAAGATGGAAGAGGAAAAACCAGGAAGTTTTACACAACAATTTTACCTTTCTTTCCTTAGCACTGTGACCATCTTGGGTCTTCATGACTCGTCTTGAAAATTGTACGAGACCTTGCTCGGCCGAAGGCTGGTGGGCTGTCAGTGAAGCCTGAGCCCAACCCAGAAACCTAGGCCCTGAGTTCGATCCTGGGACTGCCACCTACAGGGCTGAAGTTCCTAGAGAACTCGTTCCTATCTATAGGAACAATAATAGAATGTTTGTAATGTACTAATTAAATTACTAATTAGCTAGTCATTCTAGTATAAGATTGTATGAAATAAATATAGGTCATTGATTAATTTAATTAATACTTTATTAAGTTTCCTACCGTGATTAAATAATGGAGGCATAATTTTAGACTAAATAATTGGTAGTAATAGAATATATAAAAATAAGATATGGACATCACTTTTTATATAGAATTATACATTAGAATCTACATAAATGTCTATCTGTCTCTATAAATTTATTTATAGATGCATATACATATGTAAATACACACACACACACACACACACACACACACACACACACACACACACTTGAATCTACACATCTATCTGTTTATATATTGACCACTCCAAGGGCTTGATCTCAGGTCCTCAAATTTGCCCTACATCTTCATTTGAATCAGACTGGTGTGCTAACATTGACCCATTCATGAAGTTGGCCTTCTAGGTCCGAAGTTCAAATCACAGAACTGCCCAAAACTTAATCCTGGTGGAAGAAGCCAATTGTCCCACTTGTTTTCCTTATCAGTGAAAGTGCTGGGTCTAAGGAATGATGTATAATACATAGGCAAATCTGTGTCCTATGTAATAGGATGTAAAAAATGTTATACATGTAATCATACTCTCTAAAATATATAATAAATAAATAAAACACAAAATAAAATGAATAACTACACTAACTGCCATATGCAGTAAATATGATTATGAAAATATAAATCATGTATTTAAAATGTATACGAATATTATTTTTTTGAGTGCTAGGGCTTGAATTTAGCCCCTGGGATCAGGCCTGAATTTCTTGTCTTCCAGTTCGGTGAGCTTCCTCTTCCCCCACAGCGCTGCAGATTTACCAAAATCCTGAGTTCAAATCCCAGGCCTGGCAGAAAAATGGCCTGAATTCCGAGCAAAGGAGCCTCATAATTTTTAAAATATTTTTAATGTATGTCTGTATCTGTCTGTCTGTATGTGTGTGTGTATTTTTATTTTGTCAAGGACAGGGCTTGAACTCAGGGCATGGCAACTCTGCCTCAGCTTTGATCACTCTACGCTGGGTTGGAGACACTAGACACACAGCCGAACCTGGGTCCTCAAAGGCTGACAGGAAAAAAAAAAAACCGGCAACATTTTTCTTTTCAAGGTGATCATCCTGGGTCTGAATGACACAGCTAAAAAGTGTTTGCAACCTGGCATTGCTGAAGTCTTGTGGGCTTCCCGGGAAGCCATAGGCCAACACGGCAAAATAGGCTCTGTGTTCGAAGCCCAGTCCTGACCCTTACCAGTGGAAGGAGATGCTAACAGTCTCATTCCTATTCACAGGAATACCGATGGAAATTATGAATGTCAAGGTTGAATTTGTTGTTCCTGAATGATACTACTATAAAATTAGAGACTGATTTTAGGAGGCTGATGGATTTTAATGAATATTTTTTGACACATTAAGAGAATACTATTAATTACATGGATGCAATAGTTTAGGGACAGTGGTTAATTTAATTAATAATTCATTAAGTATGAAAACAATAATATTAATTACATGGAAGCATAATAAATACCCAAAAATTGGTAGGAATGTAGCCTATATAACTAAATAATGTATAGACATCTTTGGCACTCTATAAATATCTATATCTATTTGTGTACTACCTTCTGCATGTCAGTCTGTTCTTATTTTGTCATCCCTTGGGGCTTAATCTCAGGCGCTGGGAACTGCTTGTCAGCTCCATATGCCCCAGGCTGGTGTGCTGACACTCACCCATTCATGAATTGGGCTTTGTGGCTGTGAGTTCAGATGCCAGCACTCACAAAAATTGAATTGTGCAGTAAGAAGCCCATGGTGGCACGTTTTCCTTTTCTGTAAAAGTCCTGGGTGTCAGGTATGAAGTTTCATACATAGGCAAATCTATATCCTATGTAATAAATGCTGTAAATATTCCATGCATAATAGCAGTCAATAAAATAAATTGCAAATGAATAAAACAAAAAAAAATAAAATGAATAACTACACTAAGCACAATTTGGAGTCAACATATGGGGCAGGATGTCAGGGACTGGGGACCGCCTGGCAGCTGATTTGGCTAGAGGCTGCTGTGCTGGCAGTCACCCATTCATGAAATGAGCCTTTTAGGCCGTGAGTTTAGATCCCAGCACTGCCAAAAATGTAATCTTGGAGTGAGAAGCCGAGTGTGACACATGTTTTCCTTTTCTGTGAAAGTGCTCAGTGTTACATAGGATGTATAATTTGTGTACAAACCTATATGCTATGTAATAGGATGTAATAAAGATAAAAAATGTCATAGGTGGAAGAATTGTCACTACAATAAATGATAAACATTGAATTAGTAGTGAATAATTCTAGGATAAAATTAGACACAATAAGTATAGGAAGTACATTAATTTTAATTAATATTTTATTAAGCATTAACCGAATAAAAATTACATGGAGACATAATTAAATACCTAATGATTGGTAGTAACACATGATGCATAATTCAATTATATATAGACATCTGTCTCATTCTATGAAATATTAATTATATGTATGGAAATATGTACATATATGATAAACAATACTGATATTGAGTAATTATTAATTGATGCTTTATTAATTGTTAACTGGGACACATCATTAAATGGAGATATAATTTAATACCTAAGAATTGATACTAATATTATCTATATTTTAATAATATGCAGACATCTCTCTTTTTGTGTCTACAATATTTATATACAGCAATCTCTATGTATTTATACCTTGTTCAATCCTGGAGCTCGGTGGTTCAGTGCTCACCTAGTAATCATGAAGCCCTGTGTTCAATTCCTCAGTGCCACATAAATAGAAAACAGGAAGTTCTGCTATCTTTCAACCAATTGAGCACAAATGCTTAAGGACAGTGTATAAGCTCTTACTCAAGCCCCAGGACTGCCACCAAAAAAAGGTAGGATGTTCTAACAGCAATTATAGAAAGACAGAACTTCAAATACCTCATTACAGAGCAAGCTAGGTGCGTGGTGCTGACAGCTGCCACCTAACCTGACTTAGCCACATGTGAACCACTGCAACCCAGCTCCATGGGTTACCCATGTCATCCTGGCTTATGCCCGTCATCTTAGCTGCTCAGGGTGTTTAAACCCCAGTCCTGGCAGGATGTCTACGAGACTCTTCCAAATGTGGCTCCAAGTCATAGAGCTCTAGCCTTGACCAAATATTATTAGAATAGTATCCACATGCTTTCAGTTCAAGCCCCATGACTACCTCCCCCAAATAAAAAACCACCCCATTAAACCATTAGATGTGAACTTGTATGGTTTGTGAAATTTTCCTTAAAGAACGGTGATATTGATGAAAGCACCCTAATTTTAATGACAGCTTGTGGAACAGAGCTATGTGCTGAGTCTTTCACAGGGTGCAGTGTGCTGAGTCCTGCATTGGGTGCTAAGTGTTTCACAAGATGCTGTGTGCTGAGTCATGCAAAGAGTGACATGTACTGTGTCCTTCACAGGGTGCGTTCTTACATCGTGCCCTTGTAAGGGATCCACAACTGAGATGATTATGCAGACAAGAATATTGAGGCTCAGATATGTTCCCATGGCAAGTACAAAATTATGTATTACTGAAGAGTAGTGAGTTGTCTTCTGTGGACAAATGTTTTCCTTTTTTTTCTGTCATGAACCTTGAACTCGGGTTCTAGGTGCTGACCCTTACCTCTAGGGCTCATGGCTAGCACTTCACCACTTGGAACCATGGACCCCCTTGCAGCAGAAGCCACGGCCAGGTGGTCAGTAGCTGGTCTTTCATCCTGCCTTCTCAGGAACCTGAGATCTGAAGATCTGGGTTCTAAAATATCCCAGACACAAAAGGTCCCATGAGACTATTATCTCCAATTCACCACTAAGAACCTGAAGTGGAAGCAGGGTGATTTTCCTCATGATGGTAATCCTAGCTACTCAGGCGACTGAGATCTGAGGATCATGGTTCAAATCAAGCCTGGGCAGGAAAGACTTTGAGACACTTAGCACCAATGAACCACCAGAAAACCTGAAGTGGCGCTGTGGCTCAAGTGGTAGAGCACAAGACTTGAGCTGAAGAACTCAAGGAAAGCACCCAGGCCCAGACTTCAACTCCTACAACTGACAACAACAACAACAACAAAAGACAGAAAACACTCACAAACCTGAGGTAGAGGCCTGGGAAAGTGCATTAGGGATAGAGTGCTTTGCATCTATGAAACCCTGGGCTTGATTTCTCAGGACCATATCATTTGGAAAAACCCTGAAGTGGCTCTGTGGCTCCAGTGGGAGAAGGCTACAAGAGAAACTAGGTACAGTGCTCAGGTCCTGAGTTCAAGCTCCAGGACTCATGTATGTGTGTGCGTGCACACACACCCATACCCCCCCACCCCCCCACACACAAACATACACACTCACAGACCAGAAGTGATGTTGTTACACAAAATGGTAAAGCACTGGGCTTCTGCACTGTGCTCCTGCTCAGCACATAGGCCTTGTGATCAAAACCTAGCCACCCAGTGCCCAACAAGGAGAGGTCAAAGGTTTCAAAACCTGATGAGCTTCACCAGCCCTAGATGACAGGAAGCTTTGTGATATCCAACATGTGCTTAGATTTCCCAAACCTAGGAGAGGCATCATAGGCCCATCATTGCTGGCAATGAAACATTTCATTAGATTCAGTGCCCTAGTTGTCTGCCAGAAGTACTCCTGAATTATATTGAGCACTTTATCTGAACACAAAAACATAGTCTCACAAAGGCAGGATGAGTGCACATAACTTTATCTGCCATGGACAGTGGCACAAATGAAAGCTTCCTTTTAAAACAGAGCACTGGGGAGAGAGATAGCTTGGGGTACAAAGAGACCCTTTTCTCCTGACCTTCAGAGCACGCTCACACTCATCCTCACTAACTGGCTCAGGTGGAATTGTTTGTTACCCAGCTGTACAGGAGTGAGGCCTTTTGTCTGCCTGTCCACACAATGTGAGAGACTTCTTCCAGCAGGCCTGGGATGCAGAGAAACCTCAGGTTACATTGGGAACAGTGAGGGGTTCCCTGGAACATGCACTGTCTTGAAAGAAGTCGTCTCTGTGTTATGAAATTATTGTATTGAATACAAATTTCCTAGCTTGGTGCCATTCATCATAGCTATTCTGGAGCTTCACCTATAGGAATACATCCATACATGGACAATGACATGGAAGTACAGGCTCTTTTTGAGGGGGCAGGTCCTGAGGTTGAACTATGAGCCTAGGCATTGTCCCTGAGCTCCTTTTGCCCAAGGGTAGTACATGAAGCTTGAGTCACAGCCTCAATTCTGGTTTTTTTGTGATCTCTTAGAAGTAACAGTGTCATAGACTTTCCTACACTGGCTGGATTCAAGCTAAGATTCTCTTAATCTCAGCCTCCTAAGGAGGTGGGATTACAATCAGCAGCCACTGACACCTTTCCTTTCTTCTTCATTTTTTTAATCTGGACAATCTGACTTCTTAGCAGGGTCATTCCAATGGTTTGAATTTATAAGTAAACTACTCAATGTTTATTATAGTTGCTTTCTCTCTTCATCTTCTTCTCTGGTCACAGGTTTGAGGCCAAACGTGAGAAATGAGTGTCACAGTATTTTGGAGCAAATATCCACAGGATATGCCAGTTCTGTCACTTAGCATTGAGCTGCAGTGAATTTACTGTCTCAGGATGAGAGGACTGAAATCTGGAGTGATCCTCATACTGTCTGCATTGCTCCTTTTGCCTATAAAATGATCTAATAATTATGAGTGTTTTGTGTCTCCAACTTTAAGTATCTAGAACACACTAGAAGCATCTTTCTGTTTCTGTTTTTCTCTAGTACCTCTCGAGATTTAGACTAAGGATTGGTGTGAAAGGGCTCCTGTGTGAATCCCTGAGAAAAGCCACTTAAAGCCTCCTCAGGAGATCGCCATTCAAAGCCAGCTGAGCAGGAAACTCGGTGAGACTCTTATCTACAATAAACCACCAGTGAACCCGAAGTGGAGCAGTGGCCCAGACGGTAGAGCTCCAGCTTTGAGAGAGAAAGCTGAGCAGGACATACAAGCCAGACCATGCAGGAAAGCCTGGGAGTTGATTATGTCCAATTAACGACCAGATAGCTCTTCAATTACTTTCTGTTGGTATGTTGCATGGGCCTAGGTGAGAAGTCTTGCCCCTGTTATCTGATGATACAGGTAACTGGGACCTGAGATCCTAGGACCCATGGGTGATACAGAAGAGAAGTATTTTTAGGCATCATATCAGCAAAATTTGGGCATAATCAGTAGGAATGCTTCAGAAATATGGAGAAAAACAGTTAGGGACCAGCGAGTTAAAACAATAAACAGA
This sequence comes from Dipodomys spectabilis, assembly GCF_019054845.1. Classification (NCBI taxonomy): domain Eukaryota; kingdom Metazoa; phylum Chordata; class Mammalia; order Rodentia; family Heteromyidae; genus Dipodomys; species Dipodomys spectabilis. Next base: position 96,001 of record NW_024870984.1, read on the forward strand.
ACAGCAGAATAAAATTCCATATAGATTAGAGGAAAACAACACTCATTTTTTGCCATGTGAATTCAGAAGGCCATGTTCACTTAGACGGTATCACATGTTTGTACCTAAAATATTGTGTTGATACATTTTATATTCTGATACATATTCTAAACCTAATTATTTATATTCTAATTCTATTTATTGGAATAAATATCAATTAATTCTAGTAAGTTTCATAGTGTGAAATATAAAATGATCACATATAAATGTAAAATACATGACTACATATAATATAATGAAAAGGTTCATGTTTTGCATTGTGCTGTTGTGGTTAGGGTATCAAAGGCAACTCTGTTTTAAAGTATTATTCCATTATCTCTACCTCAGTGTTTGGTAGAGTTAAGCCTAAAGTTTTCCATTTGTAGATTTACAGCCTGGAGTCAAGAGAAAACACTTTTTAAAACATTACCAATTTAGGGAGGTTGAGTTTTTCTTCATGTGTCTATTGGCCATCCTTCTTTCTTCTTCAGAGAAGTTTCTCTTTAGGTCTTTAGTCCATTTATTTATTGGGTAGTTGTTTCTTTGAGTATTTGTTGTTGGGGATTTAATTTTTTGAGTTCCAAGTATACTTTAGATATGAGACCCTTGTCCATTGTATGGCTAATGAAGATCTTCTCCCAATCCGTGTGCTTTCTATTGATCATGCTAGCTATGTCCTTTGCCATGCAGAAGCTCTGCAATTTTATGCAATCCCATTTGTCCAACCTTTCTTTGGTTTGTTGTGTTTCTGGGTCTCTATTCAGAAAATTTCGGCCTGAACCAAGGAGAACTAGGGTTTCTCGCATTCCATCCTGTAATGTTGTCAGAGTGTCTGCTTTGACTCCGAGGTCTTTGATCCATTTGGAGTTGATTCTGATGCAGGGTGATAATGCAAATCAAAACAACATTAAGATACCACCTCACCCCAGTTAGAATGGCAAAATGAAGAACTCTAATAACAACAGATGCTGGAGGGGATGTGGACAGAAGGGAACCTTACTGCATTGTTGGTGGGAGTGTAAACTTGTTCAACCACTTTGGAAAGCAGTATGGAGGTTCTCAAAAAACTTCACATAGAGCTCCCCTATGACCCAGCAATCCCACTTTTGGGCATTTACCCAAATATTTACAAACAAGACCACACTATAACTACCAGCATAATTATGTTTACTGCAGCATTATTTACCATAGCTAAGATCTGGAACCAACCCAGATGCCCCTCAGTAGATGAATGGATCAAGAAAATGTGGTATATATACACAATGGAATTCTATGCTTCCATCAGGAAGAATGACATTGCCCCATTTGTTAGGAAATGGAAAGGCTTGGAAAAAATTATATTAAGTGAAGTAAGCCAAGCCCAAAGAAACATAGGTCCCATGGTTTCTCTTATTTGCAATATCTAGTATATGTATGAGTCAAGAAGAAAAGGTCAGATAATGTGATGTTAGGAAAATGAACCCTTAGATATGTATTTAAATGTTTTTTTTTTCTTTCATGCATTTGTTTCTAACGCACTTATAAGATTATCTGTTTGTTGCTTTGTATGTCCCTCCCCCACATTATATCCCCTGCTTTCACTATATTTGATGTCGGTATAATTTGTAGAGGAGAAGGGAAAAAACAAGTCATTTATGGATAGTGGTGGACCCGTTGCAACAATGAGAAGTACAAGTTGTCATGTCGAAAACGAACTTTACAACGTTGGTGGGGGGAGGGTTGGGTGAGGTCGGGGGAGGCTGGGAAGGGATGCGAAGGGTAAACAAAGGAGGAGGCTGCAATTCTTGATAAGAAATGTCCTCATTATCTTGCCCATGTAATTGTAACCCCTCTGTACATTATGTTCACAATAAAAATAATAATAAAAATAAAAATAATAAAAAAAATTACCAATTTAAGGCCTAATAATGAAGAGATATATATGGACTTCTCTTGTAATTAAGAAAATATTTGGTGATAAAATGGCAGTAGAGTAAGTTCCTGCCTGGTTGGAAGGTAGAGAGACCAAGACATTAGGTAATCATGCATGTGAACAATTTTTCACTTTCTTGGCTTTAGCTACTTTTGAAATGGTAGGTATCATAAACAATCGTATTTTGATAAAATTCCTTCTAGTATGAACAGTTCTGGCTGAACTGTTCATCTCTCTATGATCCCTTGTAACTAAGATTAGTTTTTTTCCAGTAATACAATCTATGCTGTCAGAGTAAGATATTCTGGTTGGTCTGTTCCTACATGGAAGAAGGGTAAAGGGTGAGGTAGACATTTGTGCCAATAAGACCTCATTTGGGAAAATTTCAACTGCATATGTTTAGAAGTAGCTCTTAAACAAGGCTTACTTTGAATCCATTGGCTTCACAGAGCTAACACAGTTGGATAAATAATTACTTGAAAAAGCCGTCTCCTTTGGACTAAGCTATAAATATTTGAAGGTATGATCAAATTCTAAATGAAAAAGACTTAAAATAGTCATTGACAAAAGGATTGCAAATGTGGGCAATCAACTGAACAACATATTTTTTCAACTATTCACAGAATTTTAGGGAAATAAGATTAATAGCATTTTTAGGAACAAGAAGGTTTCCTTGTTACAAATAGGCTCCTAAGCATATAAGCCTGTATAAATATTTCATCATTAACTACTTAAATTTACAAGGTACTACATTCTTCAGCAGGTTGTATACCAAAATTACAACAATACAGAGAATAACATGGCACTTGTACAAGGGTGATATGAAAATTTGTGAAGTAATCAAAATTTTTCATTCTTCAGATGCAAGAAATGAAAAACAGCTATTAAAAAGTTGATTACAAAATTACAAGTGTAACAATACACATAATTCATATAATTAAAAGTTACTTTGACATCAATGTATTAAATTTTCACCTTAGAAAGGCCTTTACATAGCATAACCTTTACACAACTTTTGAAATTAGACAACATTGTCCTTTTATCCCAAAGAAATATAATACTTTAAGGACCTAGGGGAAAAAAAGGAATCTTAAACTGTTTCTATATGGAATGCAATCTGAAAGGACACATTAATGAACTTATATGTTATAAAACCATGTAGAATTCAATGTATTATATCTAGGAGAGAATAAAATAGATTATGGACACTATACAAACATAGAATATAGAATATTTTAAAATATACTTTTTCAGACAAACACCGGAAATATCTTGAGTTTCTATACTACTCATTTCAACAGATAAGTGAAAATTATTTCTGATTAACGAAATCACAAACTCTGCATAAATAATTATAGATGTACACAAAAACTCTTGAATACATTTTGACATCAAAAGCAGGCAATTCACTTGGAAGAACACCACAGAATCCGTGAATTGTTACTATAAGATATTGTTGTTATTTGGATTGTGAAAATATGTTGGGTTGACACAAAGGAATTAATGACATTTTTGAAATTTAAGAAAATTTACCGAATCATTAGGATTTAAGAGAACAATTTGTACAGCCTTCCACAACTTCAAAGAGGTAGTGATACATACTTATCCTTTTGGTAATATCTAATGCAGTTTCTTCCAAGTGGTTCTTCAGACCTGGTTTGACATATTGGTTCAACAGTTCCAGTGTATTTTTGCTATCTCAATTTCCAGCAGCAAGATGCAAGGGGGTTTAGAAGCCTTTAGTTTGGGCATTGGTATCTGCATCATGAAGAAGAAAGAAGACACTCTGGTATTATTACACATATATGGACTGTGCAAGGGTGTCCAGCCATCTGCAGTTATTGCATGTGCCCCTTGAGCCACCAACTCACGGACAATGTTTAAGTGTCCACTGTAGACTTCCCGATGAAGAGGGGTATACTCATAGTTATCCCTAGTATTCACATGAGTGGCCTTTTTGGAAAGTATTCTCTGCACTGTAGTAAGCTGGTTATTTTGAGCAGCCCAAGGAAGAAATTTGCTTGGATCTTTCTCCATTTTTTTTCTTGCAATTGTTGACATTCCTCACTTTTTCATCTTGTTCCTCATCTTCATCAGAATTGCCTAACCAGATACTTTGAGTGCCAGTGGAAATTAGGTGTCCATGTATTTCCCTAATAGTTCATGCTGGTTGAACTGATCAGAAATATCTGGTGAATTTTCTGCGTATGTTTTTTCACCATGATTTATTTTCTTTTTCCATTTTTACTATTTGAAATTATTCTAACTGGAGATTAGGGAATAAATGGAGAGCAGAGGAAAGATGTTCCTCCATATTCAAAGGTACAGACTGAAAATGAGGACCAGTGGTGTCTTCATGTGCAACTTATTCTAGGAATGAGAAAATGTGAAATAATGCCTCCTATATAAATGATTTGGGAAATGGCAGTGCAGAAAGTGAAATGACGCAATCCAAAATATAAAACAATATAAATAAGGATAATTATGGAGCACTCATATTATCTATGAGAGCCATGAAAGAGAGAGATGAGCTATCCACAAAATCCATGCCTCTGATCAATTTATAGAACAAGCAGAAATTTGTTTTAAAAAAGATGGAAATAGAATTTATGTATTTAGTTGAAATTAGTAAATACCTTTTTAATAGCCTACATAAGAATCTAAATCCTTGATAGTACTAGTATTGGATCTATCTGAAATCAGTTGAATCTCACTTTTCCTGTACAATGAAGGAATAGATATAGGCTAGGAAAGCAGCTTGAAAAGGCAGGCCGATTTTATCTGTGAGAAAACTTTGTGGAAACTGGTATTGAGGAGTACTTACTGGTGACCCACTTGCACTGGAAGCATGATTCTGAACTCTTGCTTGCTGATTCTGAACTCTTGTTTTGATCATTATATTCTCCAAAAAAGAAAAGGTCAGAATTGATAACAAAGGACTACTAATACATTTTGACTTTTCATTAAGCATCTTCAATCATCAAAATCACATGAAGACAATAGACAGGCCTATTTTTTTTAGATGAAAACAAGTGTCTTTAAAAAAACAAGGAATTTAAGTAGTCTTCCAAAGGACTTCTATTTTACTTACTGCATTATACATTTTTCCTAATGTTGAGTAACAATAAATAATGGATCTATTAGAAAGCTCTTAAAGCTCATCTGTTCAATAGTGAGTTCTCTTAGACTATATTATGGTATTTTTTTGTATGGTCTTAGGAAGAAATTTATATTACTAACTTGAATTTGAGACAGGACAATATCATGACTGTACATCTCTCTTCTATACTCTTAGTTTTACATTATTATCTAAATATGTGCATTAAATAAGTATAGAAGAAAAATTAGAAGCCACACTGGTGGATCATGGCTTCAATCCTAACTAATCAGAAGGAAGAAATCTGAGAATTGTGGTTTGAAACCAGACCAAGAAAAAAAAGTCCATGAGATTTTGGTTTGAAAGTAACAAGCAAAAGCTAGAAATGGAGCTATGGTACAAGCAGTGAAATGCTAGCCTTGAGAAACCTAAAACAAAAAATAACAAATTCTGGGACAGAGCCAGGCCCTGACTTCAACCTCTAGTATTAGGATGAAACTAATTAAGTAATTAATTAATTAAAAATAAATTAAGTGGTCACATGTGGAGAAAATGCTCAGGGATATCACCCAGCCTCTTATTTCAAAAACTACAATCTACCGAAAAAATCTATTTAATTAATACCTGTGTAAATAGAGTATTTTCATCACCCAAATGCACATCCATGCTCAGTTACCTTTGCAAGGTAACTCTGTTATGTCTGGAGTACCACATAACATTATCACTTAAGTAGAAAGCATTGCAACATAGGTTCACTCTATCTCTCTAATGGATTTTTCTCCACACATATACTCAAATCTTACAATTATTCCAATTCTTTGAAGTCATGGCTTTTTTCTTTAACATCCATAATATTAGAGTTTGAATTTAGTGTCTTGTGTCTCCTAAATGGGTGTTCTTACCAGTTTGTCATGTCCCCAGCCCTAAATTATCCAGAATAATTTTCAGATAGAATCTGGCTTCCTATTTGTGGATGATCATGGGCTCAGTCCACTTGATATTATTCTTCCTGGAATTTAGAATAACAGGTGTCTGGCATTGTGTACAGATCTTTGTGTCCAGTCTGGGCTTTAACCACTATCCTCACAACGGTAGACTCCCATATAGTCAGGTTTTTCATAAGTTTATCATAGCTGATTTTTTAAATAAATCTTTGCATTTCCTGCAGGTTCTTGAGTACTGAATTAATTTGTGTTTTCTTGGGTTGGTTTGTTTCATTTGAATATATATATATTCAGTCGTTCCTCACTTTTCCTTTGGTTTCTTTCACTCAAGTTCTTACCTAAAGTGCTGAGAAACCAATTCTTCTTTCTCAAGATAGTCAAGGTGAACTTTATTTATTCCAAAGCAATTTCAGTAATATTTAAACATCTTCATATCTATGAATGGTATACAAATGCTAATCACTGAGAAGGGTCTTTTTATTTTCACAGCAGTCTTTGGCATTCACAGACTTATCATGAATTATACCAATATAATAAAACTCAGATGCTTGCCAGGAGGAGAAAAACCTATTACTAATTGTTTGACAGAGGCTTCTCTTCTCGTGAATGAAATACGCTGCTTGATGCAGGATTTCACAGGGAGAGCTAGGGAGAGCCTAAAAAATCAGCTAACACTACAGAGTTGAGGGAGATTACTTGACCTCCTAAATAATTTACTTTTATGTCAAATAAAAGCAGGCTTCCAAAAAGAGAGTAGACTTTAGAGAAACATGATGAGTTTTATGTAAATAGGTGCTTAGCTGATTTGTTAATTGGTGGACTGATACAGGGAAATAAAGTACATCAAGGTAAAAAAATAAAGAACTCTGCATTGAAATACTCATTTGTGTGTGTGTGTGTGCGTGCACACATGTGCGTGTACACACACACGCATGTGCATTTCTCATGCATGCATTATTCATTGCTGAGGCTTGATAGTGCCTAGACACTATCCCAAAGCTTCTGTGGTCAATGATAGTGGTCTAACACTTGAGCCACTACTCCACTTATGGTTCTTTGGAGATAATCACATGTATTGTCATGATTGGACTGGCTTTGAACAGTGGCCTTCAGTTCTCAGCCTCCTGAATAGGTAGCTAAGCTGATTCAGTCTCTGAATAGCTAGTTAAAATGCTGCCTGTCCTCTATGCTTCACTGCTGTTTTTTACTTTTCCTGAGGTAATCACAAGTCTAAGTCATATAGGTCTAATTGCTTAAAAATATTTACTGCTTGGCAGCAGGGCTCCCAACTGTACTCTTAACTACTTAGGAGGCTTGAGAACAGAACCCAGGCCACATTTTAGTGGACTTCCTTGATCTATAGCTGAGTGCATTGGAGCATTTCCACCATCCTGCACTATCTAGAGACTAAAATTGGAAGGACTGCAAGATCAAGGCCAGCCATGGTAGATAGTGCAACTCTGATGCCTTTGATGATGGGAAGGCTAAAAGGACAGATCAGGTGCATGTTCTTGTCAAAAGGGAACCCCTATCCTAAAATTAACAACTGATATGATGCCAGCCTAGCAAGAACAATACACCAAGTTGAAATCCCCACCAAAATAAGTATATACCTTAACAACAGGTAACAAATACTAACTGTAATTTCAAGAAGCACATACTTTATTAAGAAAGGCTTCATTACCTGGTCACTTTTTGAAAATTTAATTTCTTGTACTTGAATTTAAAAAAGTTTGAGCTGGGCATGGTGATTTGTGGCTTTATTTTCTAGCTATAGGAGGAACTGCAAATAGGTTTGTAATTCCGGAGAGCCTGGGAAACTATGAGACCTTATTCTAAAAATATCCATAGTGAAATGATTAGAGATATAGCCATCGATAGCGAGATATGGAGCACGCACCTGGATATCATATTCTAAATCTAATTCTTTTGAAAATAATTATCATATTCCAATTACAATTTCTTTACATTGTAAGAGGTCTACAGAATGCTTTATTTTCTATTTTATTTTTCCAATCTTCTCTGATTCTCAGCCCACACTATTAGGTGGATTAAAAAGAAACTTGTTTCAGGACACGTTGATTATTTTCCTGCTTCTCTTCTCTGTAGTCTTTCTGTCTTTTGAAACAAAATACTAATGGCATACAGCTCCTATATGGTCCATCATTCTGTCCCCTCTCACTCTCCTCTGTAGTACAGCTCTCAAGTCATTATCATTCAGCTTTATTATGCTGTAATGTTATCTAAATTTTAACTCATTCCTAAATTAATTTTAGTGGCTTCAAGCATTCTCTAAAGACATTTTTCTCTATATAATATCTGGGGCCTTGTGTTTTCCCAAGGTGAAAAATATGAGTGACTATCAAACATCTAGATAACTGTGTTATTGGATATTTGTCCACCTGCTCAATAAACTCGCATGTAAGTTCAAGGAATACAGATCATTCAGAACAATCTTGTAAAATGGTGTAGCTTGAGCTCTCATACTAGATTTGAATCTTATTACCATGTTTAGTAGTTAGGACAAAATAGCTCTACTATAAGAACAGACACACAGAAGAATGTAACAGATTTATCAAAAATAAATTCTTAGTTTTATGGTCAAAAGATTTTTAAAAGGATGCCATGAACTTTATCAAATAAAAATAGAATTTTAAATAGGTGTATTGGCACTATTGCTTCTCTAGATTTAAAGAATGATCTTGGACTACTACCTTAAACCTTATAAAAAATTTGAAATAAAAAATGATTATCAAACTAAATGTGAGATATAAAAACCGATAATATGTAAATGTAAAAATTCATGACATTGGATCAGTAAAGAATTCTAAACATTTGACATGGAAAATATTAGTGGCTAAAGAAAAGCAAGAATAAACGGGTTAATATCAACTGATGACCTTTCATAATTCTATGAAAGAAGTGAAAACCTATCCAACAGATAGAGGGCACATATTTGTTAATGCTACAGTGTTAATTCGACAATGATCCTGAGTCTTAAGTACTTTTATATCTTCTAATTACATATAATTTTTTTTCCTGAACAGGTTATTTCTTTAAAGAATATATGTAAATTAATGGTCAATAAGAAGAGCAAATGAATTAAGCTCCTCTTTAGTAACTAAGAAAAAATAAAAATAAAACTCATTTCTATGACCATAATATAAAAAGATGTCAGAAAATATAGTAATGCATTTGTGGAGAAATTGATATACTCTAGATAGCAGAATGATTTGTATAATACTGCAATCAATTTTGCAAGCAAGTTTTCAAGTCTTCTAAAGGTCAAAGAGAATTGTATATGATCCAGCCATTACACTTCTATGTATTAGTAAAGAGAAGTAAAAAACTTATTTGGACAGGGAATGTAGTTCATTGACAGTGCACTTGAATAGTATGTGTGAGAATCTGGAAATAATCCCCAAACAAGTTTTGAAAAGACACACTATAAAGGATATATGGAGGACAAATTCCTGTAACTTAATTTTGTATCTATTTTAATGTCTGTTCTAAAATTTACAGCATTTTTTAATTTATTTTAATTTCTTTTATTTTTATTATTGTGAATATACTGCACAGAGGGGTTACAATTACATGATAATGAGTACATTTCCTATCAAACATTGTAGCCTCCTCCTTTTTTTACCCTTCACATCCTTTCCCAGCCCTCCCCTCCCCCACCTAACCTTTCCCCCCCACCAAAGTTGTAAAGTTCGTTTTTGACCTGACAACTTGTACTTCTATTGCTGCAACGGGTCCACCTGTATCCTTATTTAAAAGACTCATTTTTCCCCTTCCCCTCCACAAATTATACCGACATCAAATACAGTGAAAGCAGGGGTTATACTGTGGGGGAGGGACATACAAAGCAACAAAGAAATAATCTTATAAATGCGTTAGAAACAAATGCATGAAAAAAAACATTTAAATACATATCTTAGGGTTCAATAAAATTTACAGCATTTCTACTTGAAGAAATGCAAGTTTGTGAAAATTAGGCTTGGAAAACGTCTGATTGTACCCTTCACTTCCAAAGCACTAAAATGTATACAATAAAAGGAGATAAATACATTACATGTGAATTTCATGTCAGCTATATATATATATAGTTAAAAATAATTCACACAAATTGCAGAATACCTAAAAAGATGGTTTCATTGTTGGCTAAAAATTCTTTGTAAACTACAGTTTTTAAAACAAAGATGTGATTCTGTTTATTTTGTTTATTTTGGTTTTTTTTTTGAGTTTATACAGAGATAACTCAAACAAAAAGTGTATGTGATAACTGGAATATCTAGGAATCATGCATCACTTATAAGTAATTGATAACATTTTCTGGAAGAAACTTTTAGCAAATGACAGAAGACCCAAATCTATGCATGAACATTTTATGAAAGCCATGTTACTTGCTCAATCCAATTGCTTTCCTCTTCTTTGCTAGAAAAAAGTATTCTCAAGATAAGAGCCAATAGCAGTGAAAAGAAACAAAATACACAATCATCTTGATTTATTTGTGAAAATAACAAATGAAATAAAACAATTCTGCTTAAGGAACTCCAATATTAGTATCTATGAAGATGTTCCTGAATGCCAAGGATCCATCGAATTTTTGGAATTTTAATTTCTACTAACATATGAAAACTCGAACAAGAAAACAAATATAGACTTAGAGCAAACCAGCCTTGGAATAATTTTCTTAATTGTTTTGAAATTACAAAAGAATTGATACCATTAAAATGATCCTTTCCTATGGAAATATTTAAAAATGTTTATCTCTTATTATAATTCAAATAACAAACAAGAGAAATTTTATATAATCATTGCAAATATCATTTTATTACTATCATAAAATAGAGTAAATGACAAGACCCAATATATTATCATTATTATTAATTCCTAAACACTACTTAAATATCTTAAGCAACCTAAATAGACATGTCTTTAACATAGAGGTAAATATTCTATACTATTTTTTAAATAGAAGATTTTATTTTTCTGAAAGTACTGTACAGAGTGGTTACAATTAAATAGTGATACAGGTGGACCCATTGCAACAATGAGATGTACAAGTCGTTATGTCGAAAACGAACTTTATTCTATAATTGTTACTTAACATTTTCCAGGGGCATATATTCATGTTTCTTTTTTTTATTGTGAAAATACCGTACAGAGGGGTTAAAATTACATGGGCAAGATAATGAGTACATTTCTTATCAAGCACTGTTGCCGCCTCCTTTGTTTCCCCTTCCCATCCCTTTCCATACAAACCCCTGTCCCCCCACCCAGTCCCCCCCCCCCTTGTAGGCTAAAGAAGCTTTCTAAGAAATGTTCATAGCAGTTAAAAGATGTTTTTATGAAATTAATGTGATATATGTTGTTGTTGTTGTTCTTGTTCTTGTTGTTCTCGTTGTTGTTTGCAAGACTTGGGCATTGTCCCTAAGCCTTTTTATGCTCAAAGGCAGCACTCTACAACTTGAGGCATAGAGCTAATTCCTGTTTTTAGTGGTCAATTGGAGATAAGAATCTAACAAGTACTTTTTTGACTGGGATAGTTTTGAACACAATTCTAAGATCTCATTACCCAGAATAGCTCGAATTATAGGCGTGAGTCAATGGCACTTGGTTTGATGTATTTTTTAAATTTTAATTATGTTTTAAGATTTTTGTTTCACTATAATGTACATCGTTCTACACATAAATTTAGGTATATGTATATATTTCTGATGAAAAATAATCTCTAAAAATGTATGTCTTTCTACATACAATAAATATGTATATACGTGTATATATATATATATATATATATACATATATATATATATACATATTTCTGAAGACAGACTCCCTCTAAAATTTTTATACTAATATTTTTTACCTTTTCCTTCAAAGATATACACTCTATTTTTCTGAACGTTTCCTAGAATAAAATAACTAATATTTCAATAGAATGTAGAGTTTATTACATTACGGCTAATTTCAGATATACACATGATATTATAGTAAAATTTGCAGTATATTACTTGAAATAATTCTGTTCAAACTCATAAATACTTGTGTGTGGTGATGGGGAGAGAGGAAGTTAATTCATACTGGTTAGGAATTTGCAATACTTCAAAAATCTATTCCATAATTTGTTATAAGCACATAGTCAAGCTACCTGATATGCTTTAGTTTATTTGTTTATTTGTTTAAAATTTTAATATGGATGCATGCACAGTGGTAACATTAAAATTATTAATCAAAAGACAATCGCAAAATCATAGATACATATCAGACTTTCAATTGTTAGCGCTTATGATGTTAATAATAATTTTGATGGATACGATGATGACCACAGTGTAGCCTGATAATGTCATTGGTGTGATTGAAAAGGAAAAAACTTTACACATTGAATACATAGTAATAAACAGCGTTGGATTACATACAATAAGAATAACAAGAGGAGAGTCTCAATATCAATAAATACATTCACATAAACAGGCAGAGACCGTAAAAACCCTAATTCCTGCAGTCTCTCTAATGTATACTCACTTTTCTTGATGGTACTATTTTCTTATAAATAAAATTGTTTATTTCCACATTTTGATGGACTAAAGTGTAATTTTCAACTTAGTGGGATTAGTTCAAATAACATTCTCATATAGATACTATTCAGTAACCAATGTTTTCAAATGATATATTGAGTATGTTCTGCAATACAGCTGTAAAGACATGACACAATTTACATAATACCACTTTCATATCTGTAGTTACCTAGAAAGGACATAGGCCTTAGAGCCAGGAGGTAAAACTTATTTTTATTTCTACATGAAACAATTTGTGACTTTATACCAACAAACTGAATGTGACTCTTTCCTTATTTGTAAGGTAAAGTGGAAAATGTAAGGACTCTTCACTTTTCTTTATTCTTGCTCTAGAAGTCAACAAATATATTCTTCATTATTTCTGTTAGATTACATTGATTTACACATGAGAAATGTAAGGCCAACAATCAACGTAGTGAATAAATAATGATACTAGAATATGTGTCTGAGATCTTCACTCTGGGTGCTTACAAAGAGAGTAATTTGGGGATAGAGAGGACCAATATGAAAAGACTATGGGGGAAATGCGTACTTTCAAAATGGTCATTTTAGGACTAAGTGACAGTGATGAGTAAATGAAACAGGCTGGTGTTAGGGGCATAAAAAGCAGTACAGAGAAATCATATTGTGTAAGTCATTATGTCAAAAACGAACTGTACAACTTTGGTGGGGGGGGAGGATTGGGTGTGGGGTGGGGTGAGGATGGGAAGGGATAGGAAGGGGAAACAAAGGAGGAGGCTAAAATGCTTTATAAGAAATGTGCTCCTTATCTTGCCCATGTAAATCTAACACCTCTGTACAGTATTTTCACAATTAAAGAAAGTCATAAAAGCTCCAAAAAAAGAAATCATATTAGTGATAAAAAAGTGAGTAAATCTTGATCATTCATCTTATCTAATAGGAGGGAATAGAAGGGTAAGAAGAAATCTAAAGAGCTTCCACACGTTTGGCTGGTAACTGTGTTAGTGATGTTCTTAGTGATAAGAAACACAGGTGGAAATAACGGATTTAGGGGGAAAATATCTGATAGTTCTAAAGTTTATATTAAACAGATGCAAAGACAGGTCTGTTTAGACATCATCAAAATATCCACGATCATGAATAGGAAAAAAGAATAATAAAATTGGGGGCATTATTGGAGGGAAGAGGAAAAGGAAAGTTCTGACACAAGTGTGAGCAATGCGAGTACCAGTGTGGATAAGACTGGAAGAAAGAGATACATTAGGAAACAAAAACGTAGTAAACAGAGATTGACAGAATTAAAGGAAGGAAAGAATTTGCAGGAAGATCTTGAAGGAAATATGCTATTTCGATTTGAAAAGTAAAAGGACATAGACAAGTTCAATAAGAAAAGTGTTTTGGTGAAAGTCATCTTGATAAAATTTTGAGATATGAACGTGAATCCATACAATTCTGGATCCATGAATTCAACAGAACCTGTTGATTTTAAATGTTGGGAACAAATGCTTTTATCCTGACCTTAGAAGAATTATACAGATATAACTGTCATGAACTTTACTTAGAGGTATTCTGTGAATATTTTTGAAGACTTTTTTAGCCAGGAGTTTATAGATTGAACTACAGCACAAACCAGCCTAATTTGTCGTACAGTTCCAACGAGTGGCCAATGTATCCACATCAGTTTGGAATTTTATTGAAATATCTTTAGATATGTTTGGATATCTTATCAGCCTATTCATTATAAATGTAGGAAAAGTAACACCAAGTATTAGGTTGAACATACAGCTTTACTGATGTGACTGAAGACTCCTGGAATTGATTCTTCTTTAGAATAGAAAATGCTTCAGGGGCTGGGAATGTAGCTCAGTGATAGAGCACTTGCCTTGCATGCCTGAGGCCCTGGGTTCGATTCCTCAGCACCACATAAGCAAAAAGAAAAAAGCCGGAAGTGGCGCTGTGGCTCAAGTGGTAGAGCACTAGCCTTGAGCTGAAGAGCTGAGGGACAGCGCTCAGACCCAGAGTTCAGGCCCCACGACCGGACCAAATAAAAAAAGAAAATGCTTCAATAGCCATTGACACATCATAACTGTCATATATTCTATTTTACTCTAGTTCTTGTTAGGGATATCTCCAAGCTGAAATAACCGTGTCAATCAAACTGCCAGAAATTCTTATATGTAGGAAGTTCTCTTATAAACTTCAAACTTTATTGAATGGAAGAGTTCAGACATTACCCTCACCAGTAAGATTAAATGCCTAGAAAGATATGACATTTTGCTTTAATGCCTTTCTTTCATTTTCTCATACCCATTTGCAAGTAGGGAAGGATTCTGATGTAACAATAATACAATGGTGACTAGTACTAACACAACATCTAGGATCTAGTGTTAATTCGGATGCTTTCTAATTAGCTTCAGATTTTGTGAATATTTGTATTTCTCCTGGGAAAACTAATGAACTCCAAGAAAATGTCCCTAAGGTGCCTTTCAATTCTAATATCACTGTTTGTCTCAAAATTCTTTAAATTCTAAATCCTCTAATGTGGGCATAGTGTTATACTGTGGAACTTTTCTCCTCAGAGAGTGAGTACTACCCTATTGTTTAACATGGACAAAGTACCTTCATACATAGACTGGGCATGTGCAACAAGAAGTGGTAGTTGAACAATGTTCTTAGCAGTTTGTACAGATGAAATGGAAATAGAGCAACTCTGAACTCAAATGGAATGTGCAAAAAAGACAACGGCACAACGTAGAATGTGCAAAGGAAATGCTGAAGTGTAATTTAAAATTATGAGCTCAGGTGTCAGGGTGTGTTCAAAGTACAGCTTCAGACAATGTAGTTGGATATCTTGGGGCGGGGGGGAATCTGCTTTAAACTATGCTGAGATAATTGTACATGTAGAAGCTCCTGACTCTGACTCTAATCAGCCACAACATCATCAACTTAGGTACTATTTTCCAAGTGCAAATTGAGAAAAGAGGGCAAAACAAAGTTAGTGTTCAAGGTGAAGTAATGGACATCACATAACTTTACTTATAAGTCTTCATTTATTTTGGAGCATTAAAGTAGGAAAAAGCCAAGTAAATATTTTCAAGAATTTAAATTGAATGGGAGGTATGATATTGTTCTCTTTTTAACTTGGAAGTTAAAGATTATGTCTTTTTATACTCTAACTTGGGAAAATGATCTGCTGTCAGTTATTTTCTTCTCTTCCCCTTCTTTTGCCCTTCCACTTACATACTTTTTATTTAAACAGACATACTTGAGCTTGCATTTCTAAATGCTTCAAAATTATCTGAACTACTTACCACTGCTGGCAGCCTTCTATATCTTTCTCAAGGGAATATTTTGTCACTACCATTTTTATCCTATATGATACTGGATATCTTTCTGCCTAATTCAGTGCAAGATATGCATTAGATTCATCCAGATATCTCAACCCTTGTACCACCATGAAATCCTATCTTACATAGAAATCATGATTTTAGAATATCTGGGGAGATGGCATCTGTCATTTTTGAATGACCCTAAGTAATAGTTACATGCAATCATGTTTTAAACCAATATGTCACTCAGTAAATTGACAAAATGTGGTATATATGCAGCGGAGTTCTATGCTTCCAATTCCAAATGGAAAGACTTGGAAAAATCCTACTAAGTAAAATAAACAAGACACAAAGGAAGAGATTCCATAGTTTCTCTCAGTTGTAATAAGTAGGAAATATCTAGGATAGTCCTAGCAAATGAGCAGAATGGCTCAATGGATATGTATAAGATGATGTTGAGCAAAATGACCTCCTAGATATGGAAACAGAGGTTTTACTTTGTGGTTTTTTTTTTTAATGTGCTATGTGATTTCTTTTTTTCTTTTGGTTTTCCCCAATGGTTTGTTCCCTGCAGTATTTGATTTCAGTATCATGTGTCATTGTGTATACATTTATCTTAATTTGGAAAGGGAAGAGGAACAACAAAATTTCGAGACAAAGAACAAAGGGCAAACCAACTCAATAGCAACACTCACAAGACAACATGTTGGAAATTTACATTACATCTTGTGAGGGGTATTGGGGTGAAGGAAAACTGTGAGAAAAGTGAGGGAGGGAGTAAAAAGTTCGAAATGTTATCTATTCACTACCTTATAATTATTGCAACCCGTTCTATGTATCACCTTGACTGTAAAATTAAATTAAAAAATAAGCTACATAAAATATAATTTCACTATATTTGTATAGTAAATATTATTCTGTTATCCCTTTCTCTATCAGAGGGTCATCAACTTGAATGTTATCAAAGTATACAATATTTTCACAATATACTTGCAATTATTTTGAAAAAAAAACATAATTTTAGTATTGTCTTATAGTAAAACAGTAAACAGTTCAATTCTATGGAAACTCCTAACTTTTAAAACTGAATAATTGTTAAGAGGACAGAATATAAGTGTTCTTCAATATGCCTATGACTATTAAATACTCATTCTAAAATTCTGAACATGCCATACCAGAGACATTTAAAACAGTGTCTGTTTGCTTTTTATTTAATTCTGCCATAGATACAGTTTCCAATGGGATGTTATGTATTCAAAAGTCAACAGAAAAAAGAGCCACATTCTGTCAGAAGATAAACCTGTGAACTATGTACTATCTATAATAATTAATTACAGAAGAGTAAACATTTGTTCATCAGAGTAAGCTATTCTTTCTTTCTTTCTTTCTTTTTTCTTTCTTTCTTTCTTTTTGTCGGTCATGGGGCTTGAACTCTGGGCTTGAGCACTATCCTTTCACTCTTCAGCTCAAGGCAAGTGCTCTACCGCTTGAGCCACAGCACCATTTCTGTTTTTCTAGTTGTTAATTGGAGATAAGAGTCTCACAGGCTTTGACTCCGAGGTCTTTGATCCATATGGAGTTGATTCTGGTGCAGGATGATATATAAGGATATAGCTTTAGTTTTCTACAAGTTAACCAATTTTGCCAGAACCATTTACTGTCTTTCTTCTATTCTATTTTTTAGCTCCCTTATAAAAGATTAGATGGTTATAGGTCTATAGGTTCATTTCTGGTTTTTCAATTCTATTCCATTCTTCCTGAGGTCTGTTCTTGTGCCAGTACCAAGCTGTTTTGATTACTATGGCTTCATAGTTGAGTTTGAAATTTGGTATTGATATTCCTCCAGCAGTGTTCTTTCCGTTGAGGAACCTTTTAGCTATTCGGGGTCTTTTATTGTTCCAGACGAATTTTTGGATTGCCTCTTCTATTTCCTTGAAGAATGAGGTTGGAATTTTGATAGGTATAGCATTAAATTTGTAGATATCTACTTGGGAAGTATTGCCATTTTCACGATGTTAATCTTTCCAATCCAGGAGCATGGGAGTTTTTCCCATTTTCTAAGTTCTGTTTTGATTTCCTTTTTCAAGTTTTTAAAGTTTTCATCATAGAGGTCCTTCACTTCTTTGGTTAAGTTAATTCCTAGGTATTTTATTTTTTGTGGGGCTATTACAAATAGAGTTGCTTTCCTAATTTCAGCCACACTTTTCTCATTGTTGGCATACAGAAAGGCCATTGATTTTTGAGGGTTAATTTTATACCCTGTTACTTTGCCAAAGTTTTGAATCAGCTTGAGTAATTTGGGAGTGGAGTCTATGGGATTCTTTAAATACAAGATCATGTCGTCTGCCAAGAGGGAGAGTTTTATTTCTTCTTTCCCTATTTGGATCCCCTTTATGTCTCCATCTTGTCTTATTGCTGTAGGTAGGCATTCTAATACAAGGTTGAAGAGAAGTGGAGATAGTAGACATCATTTTCTTGTTCATGAGTTAAGAGGAAATGGATTTAGTTTTTCACCATTAAGTATAATGCTGGCTGTAGGTTTGTCATATACAGCCTTTATTGTATTGAGGAATGTTTCATGGATTCCTAATTTTTCAAAAACTTTCATCATAAAAGGGTGTTGGATCTTGTCGAATGCTTTTTCTGCATCGATTGAGATAACCATGTGGTTCTTATCCTTGCTCCTGTTGATGTGATGAATAATATTAATTGATTTGCGTATATTGAACCAGCTTTGCATCCCTGAAATGAATCCTGTTTGATTGTGGTGTATTATTTTTTGGATGAATTGTTGAAGTCGATTGGCCAAAATTTTGTTGAGAAATTTTGCATCAATGTTCATCAAAGAAATGGGTCCATAGTTCTTTCTTTGATGAGTCCCTGCGTGTTTTTGGGATGATGGCTTCATAGAATGTGTTCGGTAGTGAACTTTCTCTTCCAATTTCATTGAATAGTTGGAGGAGTATTGGTGTGAGCTCTGCATTGAAGGCCTTGTAGAATTCCGCTGTAAAACCATCTGCTCCTAGGCTTTTCTTAGCTGAGCGGTCTCTTGTTGCTGTTTCTATTTCAATGCTTGATATGGGCCTGTTAAGATGGTTTAACTCATCTTGGTTTAGTTTTGGCATGTCAATATTTGCTAGGAAAAGGTCCATTTCTGCTAAGTTCTCACACTTATTAGCATAAAGTTTTGAGAAGTATTCCCTTAAAATGTTCTGAATCTTGGTTGTTTCAGTGGTGATGTTTCCATTCTCATCTCTGAGTTTATTTATTTGGATGTGTTCTCTTCTTTTTCTGATAAGATTTGCTTAGTATCTGTCAATTTTGTTAATTTTTTCAAAGAACCAACTCTTTGTTTTGTTGATTCTTTCTGTAGTTGTTTTGGATTCTAATTTATTTAATTCTGATTTAATTTTAATTATTTCTTTCTGTCTACTGGATTGGGGTTTATCTTGTTGCTGTTTTTCAAGGAGGTTCAGATGTCTCATTAAATTATTGGTTTCAGATCTCTCCAATTTGTTGATGTAGGAACTCAGAGCTATAAACTTGCCTCTGAGTACTGCCTTTCCTATGTCCCAGAGGATCTGGTAATTTGTGTGCTCATTTTTGTTGAATAGCATGAATATTTGAATTTCCTTTCTAATCTCTTCCATGACCCACTCGTGATTCAGCAGTGTGTTGTTCAGCCTCCATGTGATACCGGACTTTCTTTGGTGGCGTTTGGTGTAGAGTTCTAATTTTATTCCCTTGTGGTCTCAGAGAATGCAAGTAATAATTTCAATTTGTCTGAATTTGTACAAGTTTGCTTTGTGGCCTAAAATGTGTTCTATTTTAGAAAATGTTCCATGTGCTCCTGAGAAAAACGTGTATTCTGATGCTGTTGGGTAAAATATTTGGTAGATGTCTGTTAAATCTAATTGATCTATGCATTTGTTTATATCTGCGGTTTCTCTGTTGAGATTTTGCCGTGTTGATCTATCTAGTGTGGAGAGTGGTGTGTTAAAATCCCCAACAATTAATGTCTTTGTATCTATGTGGGATTTGAGGGAAAGTAGTGTTTCTTGGATAAATTTGGCTAGATATTTAGAATTTTAATATCCTCCTGAAGCAGAGATCCATAGCAACCTTCTTTATCTCTTCTCACAAATTTTAATTTGAAGTCTATTTTATCTGATATTAGGATTGCAACTCCCACATGTTTATGGTGACCGTTTGCTTGGTAGATTGTTTTCCAGCCTTTAACATTGAAAATGTCTTAGTTTTTACGGGCAAGATGTGACTCTTGAAGGCAGCAGATAGAAGGATCTTGTTTTTTAATCCAACTAGACAGTCTATGTCGCTTAATTGGAGAGTTAAGTCTGTTAATGTTAAGAGATAGGACTGAGAGTTATTTGGGAATTCCTGCCATGTTATCCACCTTGTTGGGGACTGCAAAAACTGGGTTCTTCCTATGGTTCTTGGATTCTCAGTTTGGGTGTAGTTTCTTGGCCTTTATTGTGGTCTTGTTGGTTTTCTATGTGTAGGACATCTTTAAGAAACTTTTGTAGGGCTGGTTTGGTGGAGACGTATTGTTTCAATTTTTCTTTGCTATGGAAGGTTTTCATTTGGCCTTCAGTTATGAAGGAGAGTTTAGCTGGGTACAGTATTCTTGGTTGATAGTTGTTTGTTTTTAGGGCATGGCATACATCATTCCAGGCTCTTCTTGCTTTGATTGTCTCTGCTGAGAAATCTGAGGTGATTCTAATTGGTTTTCCTTTATAGGTGATTAATCCTTTCTCCTTGGCAGCTTAAAGGATCTTTTCCTAGGTCTGCATTGATACAGTGTGGATTATAATGTAATGGTGGGATGTCCTATTCTGGTCTGCTCTATTTGGAGTGCTAAAAGCTTCTTGTATTTGAATAGGCCTATCTTTTTGCATGTTTGGGAAGTTCTCTGCTAGGATCCTGTTAAACAAATTTCCTATACCATTAACTTGTGTTTCTAGGTGCTCCTCTACACCCATTATCCTTAGATTAGGCCTTCTGATGGTGTCTTCCAATGTTGGATAGATCTCTCATTTTTCTTGGATTTGTATTGGATGGTTGAATATTCTTTCTCTATAATGTCTAGGGTGTCTTCAGTCCTCGAGATTCGATCTTCTGCATGGTCTAACCTTCTGTCGAGACTTTCTACTTTCAGGATGGAATAGGAGAAACCCTAGACTTCCTTGGAGCAGGCCAAAATTTTCTAAATAGAGACCCAGAAACACAACAAATCAAAGAAAGCTTGGACAAATGGGATTGCATGAAGTTGCAGAGCTTCTGCATGGCAAAGGTCATAGCTAGCAAGATCAATAGAATGCCCATGAATTGGGAGAAATCTTCACTAGACATACAACCGACAAGGGTCTCATATCTAAAATGCACTTAGAACTCAAAAAATTAAATCCCCCAACAACAAATCCTCAAAGAAACAACCGCCCAATAAATAAGTGGGCTAAGGACTTAAAGAGAAACTTCTCTGAACAAGAAAGAAGGATGGCCAATAGACACATGAAGAAATGCTCAACTTCCCTAGCCATAAAAGAATTGCAAATCAAAACAACATTGAGATACCACTTCACACCTGTTAGAATGGCAAAAATCAAAAACTCTAATAACAACAGATGCTGGAGGGGATGTGGACAGAAGGGATCCTTACTTCATTGTTGGTGGGAGTGTAAACTTGATCAACCACTTTGGAAAGTAGTATGGAGGTTCCTCAAAAGACTCCACATTGAGATCCCCTATGACCCATCAGTCCCACTTTTGGGCATTTACTCAAATCTTTACAAACAAGACACACTAAAGCTACAAGCATAATTATGTTTACTGCAGCATTATTTACCATAGCTAAGATCTGGAACCAACCCAGATGCCCCTCAGTGGATGAATGGATCAAGAAAATGTGGTATATATACACAATGGAATTCTATGCCTCCATCAGAAAGAATGACATTGCCCAATTTGTTAGGAAATGGAAAGACTTAGAAAAAATTCTATTAAGTGAAGTAAGCCAAGCCCAAAGAAACATAGGCTCCATGATTTCCCTTATTTGCAATATCTAATATATGTATGAGTCAAGCAGAAAAGGTCATAGAAGGTGATGTTAGGAAAATGAACCCTAAGATATGTATTTTAAATTATTTTTTCTTTCATGCATTTGTTTCAAATGCAACTATAAGATTATCTCTTTGTTGCATTGTATGTCCCTCCCCCACAGTATAACCCCTGCTTTCACTGTATTTGATGTCGATATAATTTTTAGAGGGCAAGTGCCGCGGACCGGGTTCTGTCGGGAGGACGGAGGATACCTAGGGGAGGAACCTGGAATAGGATGGGGAGATGGCAAACAGACAACTAACACACATTAGGAGTGGATGCTGAGTGCTGAGTGCTGAGTGCTGAGTGCGATTTAATGCAGAGGATAACAAACTTTTATAACAGAAGTCTTCATAAGAAAGGGGCAAAAGGTTACACAATCTTGCTGCAAGGCTTCAATCTTGGATGGTCACCAGCTGGTCGCCTGAAAGGGCAAAAGTTTACACAATCTTGCTGCTGCAGGGCTTCATTCTTAGGTGGTCACCAGCTGGTCACCTGAAAGGCACTTGTTTCCGGCTTATCTCTAAGAAATATAATGGGTTTCGACGTTTGTCACCAACTAACCATTACCTTATTTCTATAGAGGCCTTAATTATCCCATAAGATTTTTCCTGTTCCTTCTTTAAAGGTCACGGAGGCCTAGATCTAGCAAGTCTCAGTAAATGAGAGTACCAGGAAGTTCTTTCTCCTAAGTAGTTATCTCAGCAATTGCCATACATTCCTTCTGTTCTAGCCGCGCCTACAGCTTCTTGTAAATTTCTTACAATTCCTTCTGCTGGAGTGACTTTGTGAAACCCCCAATACTTTTATGTTTGCTTATAACTTGTCTACTAGCCTTCATAAGAGGGGTTGCAGGGTAGCACTTAACTCTGGTGAGTTAGTCATATTTTTGAGACATTCATCAGATATTGGAGTCGTCAACACTCTTAAGAAAGAGCTTTGAATAAGGGAACGTTGACAATGAGTAAGCACAATGAGCAGCAGAAACAGTAAAAGATTAATAGGCACTCTTATACAGTGAGGAAAAGAAAGGCAGAAACTCATCTTTCCCAGGGGCTTGCCAGCCTTTTTCCAGGAGTAGGCCTCTTAGAAGCCCTATTCTCCAAGGTAGACTTCGGTGAAGTCCCAAAACTTGGAGATAGGTTTCTGTAAAGCCCCATTCTCTGAGGTAGACTTCGGTGAAGTCCCAGAACTCAGGGATAGGTCTCTGAACCCCCTATCTTGGTCTGATAGATGGTTTCCCATGCTAAGCAGACTCCACTGGAGTCGGCGTGGCAGGAAAGGGGAAAAACAAGTCATTTAAATAAGGATGCAGGTGGACCTGTTGCAACAATGAGAAGTACAAGTTGTTATGTTGAAAACGAACTTTACAACTTGGGGGGGGAGAGTTTTTGGTGGGGGAGCCGATGGGAAGGGATGGGAATGGTAAACAAAGGAGGAGGCTACAATGCTTGATAAGAAATGTACTCACTATCTTGCCCATGTAATTGTGATCCCTCAGTACAGTATTTTCACAATAAAAAATAAAAATTAAAAAAAAATAAAAGATTCTCACAGGCTTTTCTGCCCGGGCTGGCTTTGAACCGTGATCCTCAGATCTCAGCCTCCTCATTAGCTAGGATTACAGGCATCAGCCACCGGCGCCCAGCTTAAGCTAGTATTTCTATGACAATCAATCTAAGTTTTTATGCCACAAAGTCATCCTAGCCCAACAGTTTCCAACTTGTAAGGTACACCATAAAATTCCCTAAATTTACATCATTACTACATTATCACTATTGTGAAAAATACTGCACTTCTGCTGTGATGCCCTCCCAAATTTGCAAAGAACAGTACAATAAACATTACTGCACCATTCCCTCCCCCCAGTGGTATTCTTGAGATCAGAACATTTGCAAATATTACTTTTTTATTTTACATTTATTTCATTATATGTTATTTGTTGGGTCTTCATCCATCCCACGAAAGATGGACGTGGTCTGAAGCAACATAAGTGTGCCGCTAGCCCATTCCCCAGCCTCCCTTAACCCAGGAAGCTATCAGACTTACCGGGCAGTCAAGTGAAAGTAACTCGTTTATTAATACACAGCAAGCACTTTTCAAAAGCAAAAAGACCGGGTGGCCTGGGGAGGAAAAGGAACCAACCAATCACTGTAAAGGTCACACCTTATCATGCACCTAAGCTTCCATCAGCTGTTTATACCCTAAACATAAACAAATCGGGCTCTGCCCCCTCAACTCTCTCTCAGCACAATCTTTGCTGCCCACGTGTCCCACAGATTCCCCCTTTTTTGTTTTAATGACATGCCCACCTCCCAGTTAGTTATCCTTTTCCCTCCTGTGTAAAGGTTATTTTAACAGGATTACATTGGTAAGAATAGCACCGGCCATGCAGGGGGTTCAAGGCAAGTCTGGGGGGCGAGATTCGCCAGATAAGGATAGGGAGGGTCCTTGTGCATGATTCCAGATCCTGTCTCAGATACCTCACAGCCCCACCTAGCACAGTAATAAACATCAGCCCCACTACAGGTAGAAATATCTGAAGCAGCTCGATTACTTCTGGGACATATATAAAAGTCCTTATCTCGTAAGGTTGTACTCTTCACAACATGGGAGCAGCATGGGTATTGGGAGTTCCACACATGCTGCACGGTGCATCCTAGTGGGTCCCCACATTCAGGCCAGTCTACTATCGTCCAGAAAAACAAGGAAATTTAAAACAAACTCTGCAGACATAGCAAAGCAATCCCAGGCACCTGGTGTCTTTTAAGTAAGCCAGTTCCTTGTATGTGCCTTTAAGCGAGCACAGGGGTCAAAATGACCTTTGAGCTTTACTGTCAGCTCCCAACACCCCATCTTTGTTTAAAGAAGTGAACCCACTTGTCTTAGGTTGTGTGGATTTGCCTTGTCTGCCTTACCTATCATTGGGAACTTCTTCAGAGAGAAGCTGAATGCTTGTCTTAGGTTGGTCAGACTGACACCCCCTCTTATCTGTCTCTGGCTGCAGTTCCTCTCGGGGCAAATTCATTCACTTGGAGATTGAACTTATGAACTAGCTGACTAAACTCATAAGAGATTTGCACTGCACGGATAATGCAAAGAAGGCATAGAAAAACCATCAGCAAAAGCATTACCAGGCCAACCAATATCATTAGCAGTCCTTTAACATTTGTCAGGGATGGGATAGCAGTCTTTGCCACTTCAAAGTCCAGAAGTGGGGCTTGTTCTAATCCAGGTATTTGCCTGTGGGGTTGAAAAAGATCTAAAGACAAATTATTATGATTAACATTGTGTATTAGTGCCATAGCAGCTGCTGCTGCAGAGGCAGCTAATGAAATAAAGGCCAAAATCATACCAAGTTTTAGACATGTTTACAGGAAGCATATGGATTCAAGTAATGCAGCTATAGAAGCAATTAGTAAAAGAACAATGAGAGCAAGTAACATTAAAATAATTAGCTAAACAAATGCTTCGGCCACCATAGCCACTTTTCTTTCCTTGTTGGTTTGTTTATCCTTGGGCATCCTGTATAGTGAAAATGGGTAAAAACTTAAGGATCCTGGCAGGGATACAAATGGGATGTGTAGGGCTAGATCTCTGGCAGGAGGTAAGTGTGAATGATGCCCACAAGGAACAAACACTGGGAGAATAGGCTTAAGCAGGTCTCCTTTATTCTTCCTGAAGGTGGCGGGGGGGGGGGGGGGAAGGCAGGAGAAGGGGGGGAGTTTTGTAGCCCCAGCTTTCCCAACCTCCTGAGTCCTTCCCTTCCCTGCCAATCACTTCAAGGGGAGTTGATGTAAGGCACTTGTGACAGGCACAGCTTGGTGACAGGCACTGATTGGTTCCCCGGGGTCATGTAGGGAGCATGGACAGCTCATGGCTGTCAAGCTAGGCAGACTTGCCTGTGGGTCACATCTCTATGAGCAGGAAGTGCAGGAAGTGTGCTTCAACTGCTACTCTAGCTGACTCAACCAGATCTGACCGACTCTACCCACAAATTCCCCTTTTTCTTTTAAAAGGAACGTCATTATGGTGACCCGTCATTGGAGGCATTTTTGCCAGGAGTGTAAGCATTTAATAATTCCCATGAGAATAAGCCCTAATAGCGCAAGGCCTCCCCAGGTGACCAGAGAGGATGGTAAAACCCAATGTTGTAACTTTTTAAGCACATCTTCTAAAAATGAGGCAGCACAAATAAGCCGTATGGTGGTTTGGTTTAGGCGGGTAACATCATGCAGCAGATGGTGGGTGAAGTTTAAGTGCTTAAGGCACCAAGGGCTTTTGATGTAGTTACTAATTTTAGTGACGTTGGGCGCTGGAGTGGAAAGCTGACAGACAGAAGTAGTCATAGCATTACATAGTCCTCCTTGTAACCGAAGAAACGTAATCTCTTTTTGGAGCAAGTCTATTTTGCTGGAGCACAAGGAGGCCTCCGTTAAGATGATTGGCAACTTGCAAATGTTGTAATTCTATGGATGACAGTTGAGGGATGAGCTGGTTTATCTCTTGCACGGTGGACACGCTTTGGGACAGCGATATAGCGGTGGTGGTAGCTGAAGCCACTGTAGTGATGATCGCCAACATGATTGTAATGGATGAACTAATTGAACCTGAGAAAACTGAGAGTCATTAGAAGCCAGAACAATAAATGCGGGAACACATACCAAACCTACAAAGTGATATGAGTCATTGGGTTGCCAGTGATTGCTGAGAGTGCAAGTAGCAGAGAAGTTGTCTCCTAGACAAAAAAAGAACAGGGCTCTAACCACTACCATTCCTGACACCTGGTTGCATGCAGAGTGGTTACAACGACAAGTATTGGCCAATAGGAAAGGGAACAAATCCAGGCAGGAATATGATGAACAAATGACTGGAATGGGGAGTACTAGGTCTCCCAATTGTCCCCCTGACGAGTTCTAAAACTCCTTTAGATTTTGAGGTTTGGGATTTTTTTCAGAATGGTTGTATATAGCCGGGTAGAGGGACAATGTGAGGTCCCCAAATACTCTGCCTTGCCAGGAACTGGCACAAAGGCTAATCACTAATTCCTCAAGAGGAATGGGAACATTGCCAAAGCTATCAAAGTCCCTGCATGGGCATAACTGCATATGAAAAGGTATGTCAGTACCCTGAGTACAATTTTTTCAGGTGGGACAAATGGCTTAGGGTGCCATGTGGTTCCACCATCCTGTCCTATGAGTTACTGTTGAGAGGGGGATGGTACAGCCATCAAACTGTTTTACAGTCTCGTCTGAAAAACAAAAAGAGATGGCTCCTTTCCATCCGAAAGTAAGGTTTGTTTTTTGGTGCCATAGGGCAACTGCCGAGAAAGGAAGGCCAACAGTGCCATTGGAAGAAAGCATTTGAGGGCTGATGGTGGTATCTTCCCCTACTATCATCAAGATTTGGGGGCTAGACATTAACGTTCTTTTACCTTGTCCTGTAGCAGATTGAGAATTGGCTGTAATAATGGCACACATTAGGAGGAATAGAGTACCATGCCCTGAGTTAGGGTCTGGGGCCATAGCCTGGGCTTGTTCTACCAATTCCTTTAGGTCTCCCCAAGTGATGGCATGGGCTCTAGATCGAGGTTTGCATCTCCTCCTCCTTGGGCTGTTCAAGCGTAGTCGACGCATCTCATTGGTAGGTGGTGACGGTTGGTAGGACAACTCCAGCTGCAGGTTTATCACCATGTCTGGAAAGATACAAGCAAATCCTCTCCCTTGTGCCATTAAGGGAGCAGGGCCCTCCCATTTTCTTGTGATGGGGTCCCTCCATCTAACCAAAGGGACTGGAGTAGGTGTTTTCATGAGTCCCCAATGCAGGGCCTTGGAGGATGCACCTGTGGTGGGTGTGAATGTTAAAACATTTTTTTACTGTAAGGCAATAATTTAATTGTGTTTGGGGATCTTTATGCCCTAGCCCCTCCAGTTTTCCCTTTTCTTTTAAAAGAAGGGTCTTAATTTCTTTATGACTGTGTTCAACAATGGCTTGGCCTTGTTGGTTATATGGAATACCTCTCTAGTGTGTGATGTTCCAAAGGGTACGAAATTCATGAAAATATTTGGAGGTGTAAGCAGGGCCATTGTCTGTTTTAAGGGTCCAAGGAACGCCCATATTTGTAGTGGCATGTAGAAGTGACTTAATGGCACGGCTTGTTTCACCTGTTAAGGCTAAAGCTGTTAGAAAGCCTGAGAATAAATCTATGCATACATGGACGTATTTTTGTTTGCCGAACTGGGGGATATGGTTTATGTCCATTTGCCATGTGCCATTGGGCCTAAGGCCTCACGGATTTGTTTCCATGGGTTGAAGTGATCCTAAGGGTAAAGGAAGTGCACAGGAGGAGCAGGACCGAATCATGTGCTTGCATTGTTGGTGTGTCAAATCAGGAAATAATTGTTTGATAGTAGTAAATGAAAGCGACATTGCAACGTTCAAGCCTGGTCCATGGACGTATTGGTGAGTAATACAGTTGGTGTGATAGCACGATCAATGGCTTCATTACCAGCTGCTAGGGGTATGGGGAGGTTAGCATGAAATCTAATGTATTGAATGTACCACGGTTGAGCATGGTTGTCTAGTACAGTTTGCAGTTTACACATTATTCGTTTTATATCATGACCATCATCTGTTAATAAAGCTCCAGGAAGAACGACAACAGTTTGTACAGCGTATAAACTATCAGAAAAAATATTAAGAGGTTCTCTGGGAAAAGATGTAAGGGCGAGTAAAATGGCCAGTACCTCAGCAGCTTGAATGGACAGGGAATGTTGTTGAATCATGTATTTTTTAGTATTAGCATTGTAAAATCCATTAACAGTTTTGCTAATATCGATAAAAAGCACAACAGCTTGAGGGATAAGTTGCCCTTGGAAGGAGCACAGCATTTACGTCAAAGTGGGAGTTCTTGTGTAACTTTAAAAAGGGGTTCTTGGGCATATGATTATCAATGTTAAACTAGTAATGGATGACTTGTAAGGCTAATTCCTCTTCAACTGTCAGGAAATTAAAGACTGTTTTTCGAATGGGCCAGACAAGACGGTCGGAGAATCAGCCGTATGTTTGATGGCATTGTTCCAGGCCTTTGAAGGCTAAGTTGCATAGCATGGTAATGGGTGTGCTATTTTTTGGTAATTGGGAAGTGTCAAGGTGTACCCATTGTAACACACCACAAGTTTGAGTCAGCACCGCCATTTTTTGTCAATTATGAGTTAATATAATCAGCTTGATTTCGTCGGTGGTATCTAAAAACACCATGGGTGTTGACCATAATAGATCCGTGACTTGTTGTAAAACTTGTTGAGCTTCAGGGGAAAGTATACAAAGGGAAGTTGTGTCAGAGGGTCCCTGAAGCAATTGAAATAAAGTTTGGAGCTCTTGGGTAGGGAGGCGCATAAAATTGCGCACCCAATTGAAATGTCCACATAATTGTTGCAATTCAGTTAAAGTATATTGGGACTTAATGACAATATTAGACCCATTTGGGGTAATTGTTTGATTTAAATGGTAGCCAAGATAGGCGTAAGGGGCTTTAAGTGGAATTTTTTGGGGGAAATATGGAGGCCTATTTTCCTTGAGTTGTGTTAAACAGGCTTGAATGGTGATAGCCTCTTTATGTGCTATTAAAATGTCATCCATGTAATGGACACAAAAGCATTTTGAAAGCAAAGGTCTAATAGCATGAGCAACATACATCTGACGTATAGTAGGGCTATTTTTCATTCCTTGAGGGATAACTTTCCATTGATATCAATGTTTGGGTAACTGACAGTGAGGTTCCCAAACTGAGAAGGCAAAATACTTTTATCTTTGGGATGTAGGTGGATGGAAAAAAGTAGTCCTTGATGTCAATAATGGCAATGTGCCAATCATTGGGTATTGCAGAAAGATGTGGGAGTCCGGGTTGAAGCATTACCATCTTTTTCATATGAATGCTTATGGAATGTAGGTCATGGAGAAGTCTCCATTTTCCTTGAGCTCTTTTTTTGGATAATAAAAATGGGAGAATTGTGGGGACTGATGCTTTGTTCTATATGTCCCATTTCTGGTTGCTCCTCCACTAGAGTGTGAAGATGAGGAACCTTTTCAGGGAAAATAGGCCACTGTTCTACCCAAATGGGTTTGGTGGTATCCCATTGGAGTGGAGATAGCTCTGGCCCTACAACAGTGGCCATTAGAATTGGGGTACTGTGGGTGACTAATGGCTTGATCGGTTATGATGTCTTCATAAAAAGCCTTATCATCTGCTGTTATCACAATACCCATATTAGTGAGGACATCTCTTCCCCAAATATTGCATGGAAGGCCAGGGGCAACAAGAGGTTTAAAATCCGCGGTGACCTCATCACAGTCTGTCCATCTTACAGGCCATTGGACATGGAGGGAATCTGTTTTTCCACCGACACCTTGTATGCAGGGGCCAGGAATTAGGTTCCATCCCAACCCTTCGACTTCTTTTTTTCTAAGGACTGTACATTTAGCACCCGTATCAATGATGCCCTTAAATTTTGTTCTTTAACCTTAAGTTCCATTCTAGATTTTCCATTTTGGATAGGAAAAGTCCATCTCACTTGAGGTGGTGGTTGTAGTTTTTGTCCTCTTGGGGTAGGGGCTGAGGACTACCCCATATTTAATTTAAAGGCTGAGTCTTAGAGTGGCATTCAGAGGCCCCCAAAAAACCCTTTTTACATTTAGGACATACGGAAGGAGTTTGCTTTCTTTTGGGTGAACCCCAGAGTGAAGGGCAATCCTTTCTAAAATGACCAGTTCCCAGAGGAGCTGGTAATTTGTGTGCTCATTTTTGTTGAATATCATGAACATTTGAATTTCCTTTCTAATCTATTCCATGACCCAGTCGTGATTCACAGTGTGTTGTACAGCCTCCATGTGTTACCGGACTTTCTTTGGTGGCTTTTGGTGCTGAGTTCTAATTTTATTCCCTTGTGGTCTGAGAGAATGCAAGGTATAACTTCAATGTTTTTGAATTTGGACAAGTTTGCTTTGTGGCCTAAAATGTGGTCTATTTTAGAAAATATTCCATGTGCTGCTGAGAAAAATGTGTATTCTGATGCTGCTGGGTGAAATATTCAGTAGATGACTGTTAAATCTAGTTGATCTGAACCTCCTTGAAAAAGAGCACCAAGATAAAACCCAATTCAGTGGACAAAAATAAATAATTGAAATTAAATCAGAATTAAATGATTTAGAATCCAAAAAAAAAATGTAGAAAGAATCAACAAAACAAAGAGTTGGTTCTTCAAAAAATTAAAATTGACAGACTCTTAGAAAATCTTATGAGAAAAAGAGGAGAACACACCCAAATAAATAAACTCAGAGATGAGAATGGAAACATCACCACAGAAACAACCAAGATTCAGAACATTTTAAGGGAATACTTCTCAAAACTTTATGCTAATAAGTTTGAGAACTTGACAGAAATGGACCTTTTCCTAGCAAATATTGACATGTCAAAACTAAATCAAGATGTGTTAAACCATATTAACAGGCCCATATCAAGCATTTAAATTGAAACAGCAATAAGAGACCTCCCATCTAAGAAAAGTCCAGGCAAATGGTTTTACAGTGGAATTCTACAAGGCCTTCAAAGCAGAGCTCACACCAATACTCCTCCAACTCTTCAGTGAAATTGAAAGAGAAAGTTCATTACCGAAAACTTTCTATGAAGCCATCATAAGCCTCATCCCAAAAGCAGACAGGGACTCATCAAAGAAAGAGAACTATAGACCCATTTTTTGATGAACATTGATGCAAAACAAAATTTTGGCCAATCAACATCAATAATCCATCCAAAAAATCATACACCACGATCAAACAGGATTCATTTCGGGGATGTAAAGCTGGTTCACTATACTCAAATCAATTAATATTGTTCATCACATCAACAGGAGCAAGGATAAGAACCACATGGTTATCTCAATAGATGCAGAAAAAGCATTTGACAAGATCCAACACCCCTTTATGATGAAGGCCTTGGAAAAATCAGGAATCAACGGAATATTTCTCAATACAATAAAGGCTGTATATGACAAATCTACAGCCAGCATTATACTTAATGGTGAAAAACTAAAGCCATTTCCTCTTAACTCAGGAACAAGACAAGGAG
The DNA here is from genome assembly GCF_019054845.1 of Dipodomys spectabilis. Classification (NCBI taxonomy): domain Eukaryota; kingdom Metazoa; phylum Chordata; class Mammalia; order Rodentia; family Heteromyidae; genus Dipodomys; species Dipodomys spectabilis. The sequence goes on from NW_024870984.1 coordinate 128,089, forward strand.
TCCACACTTTCCACTTCTCTTCAATCCCCTATTCGAATGCCTAGCTACAGCAATAAGACAAGATGAAAGCATAAAAATGATCCAAATAGGGAAAGATGATGTAAAACTCTCCATCTTTTCAGATGACAGGATCTTTTATTTAAAGAATCCCACGGACTCCCCTTCCAAATCCTTCAAGCTGATTCAAAACTTTGGCAAAGTAACAGGGTATAAAATTAACCCCCCAAAATCAATTGCTTTTCTGTATGCCAACAATGAGAAAAGTGTGGCTGAAATTAGAAAAGCAACTGCATTCGTAACAGCCCCAAAAAATAAAATACCTAAGAATTAACTTCACCAAAGAAGTGAAAGACCTCTTTGATGAAAACTTTAAAACCTTGAAAAAGGAAATCAATACAGAACTTAGAAAATGGCAAAAAAACCTCCCCTGCTCCTGGATTGGAAAGATCAACATCGTGAAGATGGCAATACTTCCCAAGAGTATCTGCAAATTCAATGTGATACCCATCAAAATTCCAACCTCATTCTTCAAGGAAATAGAAGAAGCAACCCAAAAATTCATATAGAACAATGAAAGACCCCGAATAGCAAAAACGCTCCTCAATGGAAAGAACAGTGCTGGAGGAATATCAATACCAAATTCCAAACTCTACTATAAAGCCATAGTAATCAAAAGAGCTTGGTACTGGCACAAGAATAGACCAGAGGACCAATGGACTATAATTGCAAACCCAGAAATGAACCCACAGAGTTATAGCCATCTAATCTTCGATAAGGAAGCTAAAATATAGAATGGAAAAAAGACAGCCTCTTCAGTAAATGATGCTGGCAAAATTGGTTAACTACTTGCAGAAAACTAAAGCTAGATCCTTATATATCACCCTGCAACAAAATCAACTGCAAAAGGATCAAAGACCTAGGAGTCAAAGCAGACACTCTGAAAAGATTACAGGATGGAATAGGAGAAACCCTAGGTCTCTTTGGCTCAGGCCGAAATTTTCTTAATAGAGACCTGGAAACACAACAAATCGAAGAAAGGTTGGACAAATGGGATTGCACGAATTTGCAGAGCTTCTGCATGGCAAAGGACATAGCTAGCAAGATCAATAGAAAGCCCACGGATTGGGAGAAGATCTTCACTAGACATATATCCGACAAGGGTCTCATATGTAAACTATATTTGGAACTCAAAAAATTAAATCCCCCAACAAATCCTCACAGAAACAACTGCCCAACCAGTTAGAATGGCAAAAATCAAGAACTCTAACAACAGATGCTGGAGAGGATGTGGACAGAAAAGAACCTTACTTCATTGTTGGTGGGAATGTAAACTTGTTCAACCACTTTGGAAAGCAGTATGGAGGTTCCTCAAAAGAGTTCACATAGAACTCCCCTATGACCCAGCAATCCCACTTTTGGGCATTTACCCAAATGTTTACAAACAAGACCACACTAAAGCTACCAGCACAACTATGTTTACTGCAGCATTATTTACCATAGCTAAGATATGGAACCAACCCAGATGGCCATCAGTAGATGAATGGATCAAGAAAATGTGGTATATATACACAATGGAATTCTATGCCTCCATCAGAAAGAATGACATTTCCCCATTTGTTAGGAAATGGAAAGGCTTGGAAAAAATTATATTAAGTGAAGTAAGCCAGGCCCAAAGAAACATAGGTCCCATGGTTTTCCTTATTTGCAATATCTAGTATATGTATGAGTCAAGCAGAAAAGGTCAGATAAGTTGATGTTAGGAAAACGAACCCTTAAATATGTATTTTAATGTTTTTTTTCTTTCATGCATGTGTTTCTAACGCATTTATAAGATTATTTCTTGGTTGCTTTGTATGTCCCTCCCCCACAGTGTAACCCCCGCTTTCACTATATTTGATGTCAGTATAACATGTGGAGGAGATGGGGACAAACAAGTCGTTTAAGGATTCAGGTGGACCTGTTGCAACAATGAGAAGTACAAAATGTCATGTCAAAAATGAGCTTTACAATGTCGGTGTGGGAGGGGAGGGGGGAAGGTTTGGGTGGGGGGAGGGGGGAGGCTGGGAAGGGAGGTGAAGGGTAAACAAAGGAGGAGGCTGCAATGTTTGGTAAGAAATGTATGCATTATCCTGCCCATGTAATTGTAACCCCTCTGTAGAGTATGTTCTCAAATAAAATAAAATAAAATTTAAAAAAAAAAGAAACAACTGCCCAATAAATAAGTGGTCTAAAGACTTAAATAGAAACTTCTCTGAAGAAGAAAGAAGAATGGCCAATAGACACATGAAGAAATTCTAAATCTCCCTAGCCATAAAAGAAGTGCAAATCAAAACATTGAGATACCACCTCACTCCAGTTAGAATGGCTAAATCAAGATCTCTAAGAACAACAGATGTTGTAGGGGATGTGGACAGAAGGGAACCTTACTTCATTGTTGGTGGGAGTGTAAACTTGTTCAACCACTTTGGAAAGTAGTATGGAGGTTCCTCCAAAGACTCCACATAGAGCTCCCCTATTACCCAGCAATCTCACTTTGGGGCATTTACCCAAATCTTTACAAACAAGGCCACACTAAAGCTCCCAGCACGACTGTGTTTACTACAGCACTATTTACTATATCTAAGATATGGAACCAACCCAGATTCCCCTCAGTAGATGAATGGATCAAAACATGGTATATATACAAAATGGAATTCTATGCCTCTATCAGAAAGAATGACATTGCCCCATTTGTTAGGAAATGTAAATGCTTGGAAAAAATGATATTAAGTGAAGTAATCCAGGCCCAAAGAAACATGGTTTCCCTTATTTGCAATATCTAATATGTGTCTGAATCAAGCAGAAAATGTCAGATAAGGTGATGTTAATTAAATGAACCCTAGGATATGTATTCAAGTGTTTTTTTTTTTCTTTCAGGTGATTGTTTCTAACACATTTAGAAGATTATTTCTTTATTGCTTTGTATTTCCCTCCCCCACAATATAACCCCTGCTTTCACTGTATTTGATGTTGGTATAATTTGTTAAGGGGAATGGGAAAAACAAATCGTTTAAATGGTGATACAGGTGGATCCATTGCAACAATGAGATGTACAATTCGTTTTGGTGAAAAATGAACTTTACATCTTTGGTGCGGGTGTGGGGAGGTAGTGGGGAGGATTGAGTGGGAGGGGCGGGGAGAGGATGTAAAGGAATGGGATGGAGATACAAAGGAGGAGGCTACAATGCTTGATAAGAAATGTACTCATTATCTTGTCCATGTAATTGTAACCCCTCTGAACAGTACTTTCATAATAAAAAAATTAAAATGAAAAAAATAAAAATAAAATGACCAGTTATGCCGCATCCCCAACAAGGTCAATTTCCCATTGCACCACTGGGGGCGCGCGCACTGGCGGTCATAGAGGTGAAAGCCTGTGCAAGGGTCGTCCTAGCATGAGTTGATGTCCCCAAATTTTTGGTGGCTTGGATGCAATCAGTGATCTCCCCATTTCGTTCAGGGGCAATGGCTTTTCTGAATTCCTGTGTGGCCCCTTCCCAGATTAGGGTCTTGGTTTGTGCTTCTCAGGCTCCAGCGTGGGATAACTTCTGGGCTACTGCTTCTAGAACACGGGCCATGAAGTAAATGAAAGGCTCATTGCGGTGTTGGATGAGGGTTTTTAGTTGTTTGTTCCCTTCTTTCGAAGGGACCAAGGAGTCAACCCACAATGCACAGAGGAGTACTTGGGCAAAGTACTGCGGAGATGCCACTGCTTGTGCAATGGGAGACCCATAAGCTCCCTCCCCTTTTAAGCAATCAGGGTCCCCCAAGGTTGCATCATATCCTCCAGCAATGACATTTCATGTGCTTTGTTGTTCACATTCATCATAAAAAGCAGCCTTCCATAAAAGGAAGTCCCCTGAAGATGATGCTGTGCACATTAAGTTCTTCCAATCATTGGGGCAACTCAGATCAATGCTAATGGTTTCGAGCATCTGTTGAGCATATGGGGAGTGCAACCCATCTTCCTTAAAAGTGGTCCAATTTTTGTCAAGCACTTTTGGGCCATGGGGGTACCATTGGTTAGGTGGTGCATTGGTTTGGTGGATGTTTACCGGGAACACGAACTGGGGTTCAACCATAGGCTTGGCTCCCATTGCCATGGTAGTTGTGGGGCCCACAAACAACTGTTGTATTATAGGGGGAACAACGGGTTTTCTTTCTTGGGCAAAGTTGTATATGAAGGCCCAAGGATACAAAGTTCCCTGAGGGGAGTTCCCAGGCTAGCCAAATGACCAAAAGAAGTGCTTGGGCAGGTTTCCTGGGACCCATAGTGTGGGAGAGGGGTTTTACAAGCATAGCTGGCTGACCCTCTGGGTCACATGATGGTGGCAGTTGTTGGTCATCTGCATTCTTACTGGAAGATGGGAGTGCCTGAGCAGCTTCACCATTTTCTGTATGCTGTTTCTTTTTGCAGTGAGACCTTAAATGCCTGCAGAGTTTCCCCTTCTTCTCTCCCCGATAGACAGGCTTGAATGGCTATTACAATGGGGTAAATTTTAGGGGTAGCTCAGCACCTTCTCAGATTTCTTTTTTATGAGCAGCCTGAAAGAGCAGGTCCAGCTGTCTGGATCCCAAATGGCCCCGGAGTCAAACCACAGACATAATTCATTTACTATTTCCCATATTAAACTAGCTTCCTTTTGTGATACTTTTAACCGCCTACTCTGAAGCAGGGCAACAAGCGCTCGTAATTGAGGCTCTAGTGCTGCAGGGGGAAGGTTGCCCATGGAGGCACTTACCTTGCATTAGACCATCCATCTGCCAAAAACACTTGAGCCCCAAGTTGGGCGCCACTTATAGGGCTAGATGTCCTGCAGGGAGTAAGCATGAATGATGCCCACAAGCAACACACACTGGGAGAATAGGCTTAAGCAGGTCTCATTTATTCTTGTGCAAGTGGGGGGGATTTTACACCCCAGCTTCCCCAACCTCCTGAGTCCTTCTGGGACAATCACTTAGCGGGGAGTTGATGTAAGGCACTTGTGACAGGCACTGTTTGGTGAAAGGCAGTGATTGGTCCCCCGGGGGGCATGTAGGGAGCTTGGACAGCTCATGGCTGTCAAGCTAGGCAGACGTTCCTGTGGGTCACATCTCTATGAGAAGGAAATGTGCTTCAACTGCTACTCTAGCCGACTCAACCAGATCTGACCGGCTCTACCCAAAGGGGCTGTCTCCCCTATGGAAAAAACACATCCAAATCCCCTGCTCATAGTAACTAGGGGGTCAGGTTGTTTCAATTGATTTGTCAGGGAGGTCCTTCCACCTGACTTTCACTTAGGGCTTAGGGTTTAGTTGTCCCCAGTACTTCTGAAATCTGGATTCAGTTGCCCCTGTTGAAAAATTTAAAATGTTAATGGTAAAAAAGCTATCTGTAACAGTATACGGGGGCTAACTCCTCCTTTTTGTTTTAATAATTATAATTGCTCCTTAAGACATTGGTGATTTCTTTCTATAATTGCTTGGCCTTGGAGATTATAGGGAATTCCTGCTCCTGCATCACCAATATTCATATATATATATATATATATATATATATATATATATATATATATATATATATTTATCTTGTTGGTCTTGGAGCTTGAACTCTGGGGCAGGGCGATGTCCCTCAGCTCTTCATCTCAAGGTGAGTGATCTACCACTTGAGCTACAGTGCCACTTGTGGCTTTTTCTGCTTATGTGTTGCTGAGAAATTGAATCCAGAGTCTCATGCATGCAAGGCAAGCACCCTACCACTGAGCCACCTTCCCAGCCCCTTCCTGCACCTGGGACAGGGTGTAGGGGTCGGTTTGGGCCCCCCGGGATGGTTGGTGGGGGATTGTTGTGAACAGTCCTTCTTAAAGTACCCCTCCTGCCCACATTTAAAACAAGTCCCTCTCCCCAGTGGTCTTGGGGTTCCTTGGCCCTGGGCTGCCAGAGCCTGGGTAATAGCCTCAGTCATTGCAGATATCTGAGCCTGTAAGGATAAAGGTAGTGATTAGGAATGATGCTGTTGTGTTCCCATATCCTGCGAGGCCACCACCCATCAGCTCAGGGAAGTCTCTCTCAATCCCACGTAGGCCATGATGTGGTCTGCATTCATCCCTTCCCAGACCAGTAGCTTTACAAACTGATTTCGGAGGTCCCCTGCCAGCAGCTTGCAATTAATACTCTGTTGTAATATGGCTATAAACTCAAGTAGAGGCTCACCAGGTTTTTGTCTCACTCCTGCTATGGGGGACTCAGTGGGCCCATCATCCAGTTTGTACCACACGATAAGTCCTGCCTGCCTCACCTGGTCATGGCACAGGACAGGTATTGTGGCCTGTTGGACCCCAGTGGAGTACCCTTCCCCCATCCCTGTTAAAACTGCATAAGGAATAGGTATTGCGGCTTGAACCTGCCAGTTATTCTCCGCCCACAATCTGCATGGCTCCTTAAAGAAAGCACAGCATTTAATAAACTGAGAACTGGTGAAGACGGCTTTGGCCACATCCAGCCAGTCCTTAGGGACACATTTGTGATAAGCAATGTCCTCTAATTGGGTATGGGCCCAAGGAGAGTTCAGGACATTCACCGCCACCACCTTGCATATCTCTTTAAGATCCTTAGCTTCCCATGGATACCATTCCAAGGGCCTGTCAGCTCCTGGTGAATGATTGACTGGATATGTTGGGGAAGTGAATCCCGTGGCCCAGGTTCTGGGCTCCCAGGTGGGACTTCCTTTACAGGGCAGGCCTCTGAGTAGGTTTCCTCTGCAGCCCTCAGCCCCTCCATGGAAGGTCGGTATGGGTCTGGGTCTTGCAGGTCCTTCTCACAGGTCTACTAAGGCACAACCTCTGGCCCAATCAGGGGAATAGGGTGGAAGCCTAGGAAAGTCAGGGCACCCAAGTCAGAAGGGGTAACCTTCACCCTTGTTTTGACTTCCACTGTGCATGTTTCAGTGCATTCTCAGTCGAATTTGACCCATTCCTTTACCTTCTCACTTCCTAAGTCCCGCTTTACTCCCTCTAGGCTTAATGTTGCCTCCTCCTCCTTCTGTGAAATAGCATTACCGATACTAAGTGTTTTACTTACCCTGAGAGACCACTTAGCCTCAGCCGGTATATTTTCCTTTCTTGCCCGAGTTGGGCTCCTGATGTCGGGTCTTCATCCCATGATAGATGGACGGGGTCTGAGGAAAGTTAAGTGCTCCTCTTGCCTGTCCCCCAGCTTCCCTTAACCCAGGAGACAATCAGACACAGCAGGGAGTCAAGTCAAGCAGGAACTCATTTATTAACACACAGCAAGCACTTTTTAAAAACAAAAAAGACCGGGTGGCATGGGGAGGAAAAGGAACCAACTAGTCACTGTAACAGTCACACCCTATCATGCACCTAAGCTTCCAGGAGCTATTTACCCACTGAATATAAACAAATCGGACTCTGCCTACTCAACTCCCTCTCAGCACCATCTTTGCTGCGCACTTGCCCCACAATTATTATTATTTTATCTATCATAGATATTCAGGAGATCTGAATATCTGAATATTAAGATCTGAAGATTATGGTTCAAAGCTCACCCAGGAAAGAAGATTCCTTAGATTCTTATCTCCAGTAAACTGCTCAGGAAAAGCCAAAAAAAAGTGGCATTGAATTTCAAGTGGAAGAGGTGTAGCCTTGAGCAAAAACAGGATCAGGGACAGTGCCCAGACCCAGAGGTCAAGCCCTAGGACAAACTAAACAACAAAAACCAAATAAAAACAAACCTCAAATCTAGCATTTTTCTAATTGTATACAGAGGTCCGTAATTAAGGAAATTTCTTCCTGTGTTATGTATAGGTAGAAGAAAAAAAGATGTAACACAATTACTCTCTTCACACCATGTTACACCAATGTCTCAAAAAATTGCTTTTTCTAAATTTATAAATTAATAGCATCCATTTGTTGGCAACTGTCTAGATTATTCACATTATCATGATATACATGAACTGTTGGTATTATCTATTAAGTTCTAATTATACCTCAATTGAAAGAATATTCCAGGCAAATAGAATGTCAGAATCATTTGTGCATTTCTAAATTAAACCTTCTACTTGAAGGTATTTTGCAGTATCCTATCGAATATGAAATTACAAACAAAAAATATTTATTTTAAATTTAAATTCTAATTTAGCCAGGTCTACAAAGTCCTACATTAGTTGAGCTTTGCCATTTCTCCAGGCTTAAGTTTTTGTAATCCTTCATCATTTCTTTGGAATCCAACAGAATAATGCTTACTTTCTCAAATTTTTAGTTGGGAATCATGAGCCATTTTGCATCTAGGCATTTTCTGAAATTAAGAGAGCATTTAAAACACAACTGAGGATGATATATGAGTTGCATTTCAATAGGAAACTTGACTTCTCAAAACATAGTGACAAAATTAGCCCAAACTTCAAACTGTATATTTCTTTCTTGTTGTTTGGCTTGTTCTATTGAGAGAAAATTATACTACCTGTTCCAGGGAAGATATCGTTACGTAATTCCATTCTCTAATCTCCTGTCTTAGTCTGAGTTCTAAATTTCTAGGCTTGTATCACATTGCCCTGCCATAGTGTGATGGTTTATTTAATCTAGAAACAGGCTAGCAATTCTGAACTTCTCTGATAATCTTATCCACTAGACTAAGTGCTTAAACTGTTTATGTACAATTTTCAAAGACGTTCTAACATTTGACAGAGGTTATGAACATTTTCAGGTGCACCTGCAGGGGTCTCTGTTTCGTTCCTCCATGGATCTGATCACTTTAATAATAATTAGTTGACTATCTTATTATCTCTGGTCCCTACCTATGTAATATTCTCAACCTTTTTTGGGGAAAGTTCACTTGAGGAATTTCTAATATTAAAAATTATCACTTGTTCTAGTCTTACTCAGGATATATTTTCTAACTTTTCTACACATTCTGAAAGTTGTTTCGTACGTGTGTTTACACATATAAGTGCCTCTGTGTATATATGCATGCTTGTATGTGTGTATGAAAAAACCTCAAGCTCTTATTCAGCAATCTTGCTCATAACTAGTATTCAATTACTTGAGTCATTCTTCCAATGCAGCTTTTGGCTGGTTAATTTTAGATAATGTTGCAAAGACTGTTCTGCCTAGGCTTGATGCAACCTGAACTTCCCAGACTTCCTTATATTCTTATGTTTTATCTTTCCAAGAGTATCGACTTTTAAACTTGAAACATTTTTGCGAGTGTAAAGTCATTTTGCAATTATTTTCTCTGCTTGGGAAGATTACTATTGACTTTGTCGTTCCTTTTGAGGAAACTTAACGTCATATTTACACCTGTTCTGTTCATCGTGCGACTTGAACTCTGATCCTGGGTGCTGTCCCTCAGCTCTTCAGCTCAAGTCCAGTGCTCTACCACTTGAGTTACAGCACCACTTCCGGATTTCTGGTGGTTAATTGAAGATAAGGGTCTCATGGATTTTCCTGACCAGGCTGGCTTTGAACCACAATCCTCTGGTCTCAACCTCCTGAGTAGCTTGCATTACAGGCATGAGCCACCAGCACTTGGCTCATATTTGCATTTATGTTCACTTAATGACAATATGTAGACAAAGAATGGAAATTTGAATCAAATGATGTGACATTGTAGCTTTTCAGAAAATTGAGGTAGCAATAAATATGCCCTCTTTTTCCATGTTGTTACATTAATGACTCATGAGCTATGGGACTCTTACATTAGCATCGTCTGATGTCTGCATATGTGGATTTAGTATCAGAAATTGTTCATAGAGAAATAGAGAAAGACAGATTTTTAGAAAGCAAAGGAGATCAGGTATGAAAGAGCACCATAGAAGGATATACAACTTATCACACAGAGATTAAGAAGAGCCTAAGTGATTAGAATAATAAAAGCAATGAGGAATAAACCTATTTTATAATTAGTACTTCAATAACCAAAAATGGTTCCTAGAACGGTTTCTGCTATACCTTAGTTACTATAATTTATTCCTTCCACCTGGAGTTATTCCTTCTCTTCTGTCACAAATGTTAACTAGCATCTGCATTTTTGGTGCCATGACTGGCCACAAAGATCTCTAAATCTCACTCAGATTACATTTCCCTTTCTGATTAACACTGACCACACAAAATCCTGGAATCTTTCAATTTCCAGAATTAAACTTCACCTGACATCCAAGCACATTCCTGGCATTAATTGCCATGACCTATTAACAAAACTTTTTTTTATTCAACACAGCATTCTAATATAAGTAAAGTACATGAATTAAGAACTATTGTTAGGTATCACTTGGAAGCAGCAATAATATATTCCAAGTATGGGTTCTTTATTTTGCATTTACTAGCTAAATGACTCTTTTGCCTGTCCTGGGGCTTGCACTCAGGGACCGTGAACTGTTCTTGAGCTAGATGTCTACCACTTGAGGAAAAGCACCACTTCCAGTGTTTCTTTTTCTGTTTATGTGGTGCTGAGGAATTGAACCCAGGGTTTCATGCAATGAAGCCATAATCCCCGAGCCCTAAATGACTATTTTCATATTAATAATTTTTGCGTGAAAATACAGTACAGATGGGTTACAATTACATGAGCAAGGTAATGAGTACATTTCTTATCAAGTATTGTTGCCTCCTCCTTTGTTTCCCTTTACCATCCCTGCCCACCGATCCCCCCATCCCCCCACAAAGTTGTAAAGTTCCCTTTTCGACATAACGTCTTGTTCCAATGGGACTTTCTTAAGATGGTATTACTTTTTCTTTCTGTTAATATGTATTATAATTTAGGTCAGGTGGTAGGAAAGGAAGTGGAAAACAATACTACGTCCAATAAAGCTGACATCCTATTACATCACTAAGGAAGTAGTGTTAAGATCTGCAGGACTCATAGGTTGTTGCATGTGACATTATTATGTAAAACACTATTAATGATCATCTCAGACATCCACAACATTCTGCTTCCATTTTCAAGGTCAAGAGCCAAATATCTATGCCTTTTATTGATTGGGTGTGTTTCCTAGGAAGGGAGAAGGAGGATGTGGTAGGTGATGATGGAAAAATATGTATATTAGCTCCCTGTCCAAATTTTTTGCAGTTTTTTTCTTTTTCTTTTTTTATATTATTTTTTATTGTGAAAATACTATACAGAGGAGTTACAATTATATGGGCAAGATAATAAGTACATTTCTAATCAATCCTAGCCTCCTCCTTTGTTTCCCCTTCCCATCCCTTCCCAACCTCCCCCTGCCCCCCCAATCTTCCCTGCTACCCCCCCCCCACCAAAGTTGTAAAGTTCATTTTTCGACATAACGACTTGTACATCTCATTTTTGCAATTGGTCCACCTAATTTAAGTTAAATAAAATATAATTTGTAAAGTGAAAGTAATTTATGGTTTCATTGACTGTTTTAAGAAAACAATTATGCCTTTGTTTTCAATTATATTTCTGTGGTAATGTGTAATATTCATGATTTAACTGGTAAAATTGATAACAGTTATATTATATCAAGTTGATTCAAACTTGTATTTGAAAATTGCACACTTAACACACATAATCTTCCACTTTCCTCTACCACATAATTAAAATAATAGTAAAGCAAAGATTGGTGTTAGCCATTCATATGTACAATCCTAGAACTCAGGGGGCTGAGACCTGAATATTTTAGTTCAATGTCATTCCAAAAATACAAAAATGTGAAAACTTATCTCCAATTATTCAGCAAGAAGCAGAAGGTGAGCATGTGACTCAAGGATAGAGTGTCATCAGCCATGACCAAAAAATACAAGGGAGACCATTAAACATCGAGTTCAAGCCCTAAAAATGACATATACACACAAGACAACAACAAAATGTACTATGATTATCAATAATGAAGACAAAATAGTAAAAAAGATCATGAGAAATGTGTAAACATCTGGAAGAAATAAATCGTTTGACAGAATTTTGATTCATAAGAGGGAAAAGTCACAGTGTCATTTGTACAATCTCATTGTAGTCATTTGTGTTGAAACCTGGCTACTGGGTAATATGTGAAAGAGTAGATTGGATTACCTGACACAGGAGAAATTGCCTGTGACTATATACCATCCCACTCTGCAAAAATTTAAAATCATGCTTGTTAATTTAAATAAAACATTGTTAGAGATTGTTTTGTCCACACAGACTGCGGTCCTTATTTTGAGGCTTCAGACCAGTGCTTTTGTTTATAACCACTCCTGTTTTACTCCCCTTCCCTTGGGCAGCTATACCTTACTTAACTGGCACCAAGCCAAGTCTTTGAACTAGACACCCGTGCCTTAATCCCTCCCTTTCTCCAGCTACAACTCATTTCACATACTATCTCTATCTTAGCATTAGTTGTTTTCTGACTAATCCCCATAAGAAAATACTTATATTCATGTAAATCCAGAATAATTAACCTAGTTAGAAAAGGGAGAAAGGGTTTACCATTGGCTGAGGCCCTCATCTGTAGGTTTGCTCCCTAATACATCTGTGCTACACTATCTCTTTTTTACATGGCTTTTGAGTCTGACAAATGATTGATTTGGTTTGATTAATCCCATTTATCCAGACTTACTTTGGAAATTTTGACCTATGGCAAGGAGCCCTCATGTTTCCGCTAACTCTTCCTGTAAGATTCTTAAGGCATCTGGATTTACTTTGAGCTCTTCAATCCATTTGGAATTGATTCTGGTGCAGGAGGATATAAAATGATCTAATTTAAGTTTTCGGTGGGAGAGAAAATATAAGATGAAAAGTAGAATAGCGAACTATTGAAGAATTCATAAACAATTTTCAAAACTATACAAGAGAGCTTGGGTACAGCTAAGTTGTACAACTAGACTAATATATACAAAGCCATGATTTCAATCTCCAAACCTAAAGGTCTAAAAATAAGTTAATAAATAGTAATAATACAATATTTACCTGAAATAAATGCTTTTATATTAGAGAGGCCTGAATCCTAAAACAATAAACAAAATACTCTCAATTCTTGTATCCAATGAAATGAAACCACGAATGAAAAGCAAATAGTTCCTTTTTTATCCTTTCCTTTCATTTTCTGTTTTCTTCTTTTCTTTTTCCTTTGGCACTACTGGTGCTTGAAGGTGCTAAGGCTCTAACCACTTTAGATTATTTTTCAGGTCAAGCCTCCCTTGAGCAATGATCTCTTACCTGTGGTTTCCACATAGTGAGATAACAGGAAAATTACACTATATCTGGATTTCTTTGTTTTTGTTTTTTTACAATTTTTTTTTGTCAAAACTGGTCATGATATCATTCTTATAAATCTCTGCCTCCTAATTAGCAAGGTTGAGTGTCACCAGTATCAAATAACCAATTGCTCCACATGTTTAATTGGGACAACTAATAGATTTTTTGCTAGCTGCCAGTGGCTCACACCAGCAATCCTAGCTACTCAGGAAACTGAGGTCTGAAGATTGTGGGTTAAAATTAGACCAGGATAGAAAGTCCATGAGATTCTTACCTCCAATTAACTACCATAAAGTTGGAAGTGGTACTGTAGCTCAAGTGGTAGAGTGCTAACAGTTAGCAAAGCAGCTCAGGGACAGCACTCAGGCACCAGAACAAACACACACACACATACAAAGATAGATGCTTCTAGTTCCTGGCCATGTTCTTTTTTATAATGCTTCTTTTGGTGAAGATTTTGTAAGTCAAATAATCTTGATGCAAAGTAATAGCTATGCTGTCTTGGGCATGTAGTCCTCAGCTTCATCTTCCTTGCCTGTACAATGAAGAAATTTCTTTGCCAAACTGGTGCAGTGGGAGAATCCAGTCATAATATTCAATGAACATGTGTGAAAATGTGACCACGTAAATGGAGGGGGTGGTGTTGGGTGAGATAGAGAAGAATGATCAAATTAATGACATCGATCAAGATGTACTCACAAACCGACATATTAAATTAAAACTCCTTTTTACACTATTTTTGTATATTTGTAAGTAGTTTCAAAAATTTGTAAGTAAGTTTCAAAAATGAAACCAGTGCTTCAGTGCAATCCACACATCTTAGGTATAGATTGCGCAAAGCTGTTTCTTTTAAAAAATACAGGACAGAGAAGAGTGGAACAAATCATTTCCAGAATAAAACTGATCAACTCTACCCCAAAGTTAACATCAATAATGATGTTGACCATACATCTTTGATTTCATGGACTGAGAATACTTTTCCACCCATCCCCCAATCCTGGGTTTAAATTCTCGGTCAAGATTCTGTCTCCCCCACCCACTCATAGCTAATGCTCTAACATTTGAGCCACAGATTCAATTCGGGCTCTTTTTGTTTAATTGGAGATGAGTCTCATGTATTTTCCTGCCCAGACTGACTTCAAATCATAATCCTCAGATCTCAGGCTTGGAATATAGGTGTCAGCCATCAGTACCCAACTTGAGAACTCACTTTTCTACTCTAATTCTCCTCCCCGAAACCTCATAGCCACAATCTTGGGAGAAAAGATTCAGAGAGCCACCAATTGAAAAACATTCTATAGAATGCCCTGTCCCATACACCTAAAAAGGGAGAAATGCTATCTCTCTCCCTTTGATGAAACAATAGATGTTAGATTATTATATGATAATAATAGTAGATATTATTATAGTGCTTTCAATATCTATTCCCATCCCCATTAATACCAGGCTTGGTTGTAGAATTTACTTTGACAAATGACATGTGAGAAGTGATGGCATGTGTCTTTTCTGAGCTTTAGCCCTGTGGTTTTCACTCTTTGCATCCCCTGGGAACCTCCAGCATTCAGTCTGGTTCCCAGAATTGACACCATGCTGAGTGGAAGTGGATCTGGAAAAGGCTTTGTAGCATGAGAGAGAGTAATCAAAATTGTAAGGTATTGCATCCTTCGGGTTGGTTTCCCCAGTAAAATTAAGCTCACATTGAGGTCCCAGCTCTAGGTAGTCTAGGTCTCTTTCTCTCTATTCCCTCCCACTTCCTTCTCATTCTTCCTGAATATTTCCTTTTTCTCCTCAGGTGACACCAATTCGTGAGTCTCCTTATCCTAGAAATTTGTTTTAGGGTTAAACATTGTGGCTTTCTGTTTTACATTTTCTCTTAAGTGTTTCTTCCCTTTTGTCTTTCTGGAATTTTCACCCAGAAGCTCCCAAGTGTGATGGATCTTCAGATAAAAACCCTCTGCCAGGGCTGGGAAGGTGGCAGAGTGGTAGAGTGCATGCATTGCAAGCATGAGGCCCTAGGTTCGATTCCTCAGCGCCACATAAGCAGTAAAAGCTGGATGAGACACTGTGCCTTAAGTGGGATAGTGTTAAACTTGTGCTGAAGAGTTGAGGGACAGTGCCCAGACCAAGATTTCAAGCTCCAAAACCGACCAAAAAAATTTTTTACATGAAGTAAGCCAGGCTCAAAGAAGCATAGGTCTCATTGTTTCTCTTATTTTCAATAACTAGTACATGTCTGAAACAAGCAGAAACTGTCAGATAAGTTGGTGTTAGGCGAAATGAACCCCAAGATAAGAATTCAATGTTTTTCTTTCTTACGATTGTTTCTATCATATTTATAAGATGATTTCTTTGTTGCTTTTTATGTCCCTCCCCCACGGTATGCCCCTGTGTTCACTGCACATGATATTGGCATACTTTTTGCAGGGGAAGTGAAAAACCAAATTGTTTAAACTGGGGTACAGGTGGATCCATTGCAACAATGAGATGAGCAGGACGTTATTTTGAAAAACGAACTTTACAACTTTAGTGGGAGGTGGGTCTGAGGAGGGACCACTGGGAAGGGGTGGTGAATTGGGAATGATTGGGAAGGGGAATCAAAGGAGGAGGCCACAATGCCTGATAAGATATGTACTCATTACCTTGCCCATGTAATTGTAACACGTCTGTATGGTATTTACACAATTAAAAAAATAAATTCCTCTGTCATATCTGCCTTGCTTGCTTTCACTCCCCTCATGTTGGCCTACTAGGAGGCCAGAATAACGTGAAGCTCCAGAAACATTTTGGATAGAAAAAGAAACCACCGCATGGGAAGTGAGGGGTGTATTACAAGAGATTGGGAACTGAACACAGGTAGAAGGGATCATAGCTTCAGCCTCAGCTGTCTTCTGAATCATTGACCAGTTACCAGCTGTAAGCCTTTGATCCAAAATCTATGTGGCGAATTCTGCAATTCTAACTGTATCATCCACACACACAGACTTAGTTAGTCATCCAGCATGACATAAAATATACATTTCTTAAATCAGAGAAATCTGTACCGGAGAAAATGTGCAGAAAGAACTTCATTTAATCAGGTTCACATTATTTTTACAGGCTTATAATTTGACTGAGAGAACATATCAAATTCTCTTAGCCTTCACAAAATCAAAATATCCAAGCAATACACCACTGTAATGAAAAAAAAATCTTTTTACTTAAGTGAGTATTTGGAATGGGAAAAAATCAAATATTATAAAACTTAAAAATTGATCAAATACCAAAAGACAAAGAAAGACATTGATCAAGAACGAAATACCAATATGTTTAGTAAATAAATGAAATGTTTGAGATTTTTATCCACATAGGAAATACATAGGAAAATAAATAGGAAAGTCACTGAGATCCCATCTTACACACCAGAAGAGTTATCACCACGCAAACAACAAAAAAAAAAAAACTGCTGGAGAGTTTGAAATAAATCAGGAACTGTGTTTGGTGGTGTGGAATTGTAAACTAGTGAAACCAATATGGAGATCATAATGGAAGTTTACACGATACAAAAAAGACAAATATCTTGATGACCATTATTGCAACTTGGATACATACTGAAAGAATATAAATCAATATGAACATATATGTTCATGGCAGCAATATTCATAGAAATCAAGCTGTGTAATCAACCTGGATGTTCTATAAAGAGGGAATAAAGAAAATTCACATTTCATAGCTATGAACATGTTTTGGTATATAAGAGAAGTGGATGTTTCTACTATATCATTGCTAAATATTTTTGGATAGATACCTAATCTTAATTTCACTTTTTTTGTGGCATTGTGTTTTTTCTTTAATGAAGGATTTCCATATTGATTTCAGAGCAGATACAATAGGATGAAAATATCATATAAAATGTGAATATTAGATAAAAATTTATATTTATAAATGAACACATACAGATCATCATATAGAGTTTATAATTTGAAGCAATTTTAAGAAGGCAACAGTAGGGGGAAAAGACAATGTAAGAAGCTTAATAACAAATATACAGATATGGAAAAATACAAAAAAGTTGCAACTAATTAGTGCTAACAGTAACAAAACATTTTCCTCAGGTTTTAAAATGAAACTATTAAAATAATACTTAATAACATCAAATATATATAGCATGGAAGAAAATATAGCATAGACATATTTTCCCCAAAAATTTGTTTTATATTATAACAAATGGATTAAAACAAAATGTAATTACATGTCTGAAGATGATAACACTTTCAAGTGTCATTGATTGAATCCAGCAAAGGAAAGTAACTGACAAGTACAGGGTAAGAACAACCTGGGTTATGGAAGAAGATACTTAGTAGAACATTGTGAGGAAACAATGTGCTCCTTTTTCCTCATCAAATTAGTACAGCTACCTTTTGAGAGAACACTTGTAATGTAGTCAGAGCCGTGGAGTTACTAATTTAGGTAATAATTTATTAATTTTATTCCTGAATCCTGTGATGTGATTCCCAAATGATGTGGGTGATCCTAGATTTTCTTTATTTTATTTTATTTTATTTGTGAACATACTGTACAGAGGGGTTACAATTACATGGGCAGGATAATGCATACATTTCTTACCAAGCATTGCAGCTTCCTCCTTTGTTTACCCTTCACATCCTTTCCCAGCCTCCCCCCTCCCCCCACCTAATCCTCATCACCCCCCCCCCCCCCCCCCGCCCTGCACCGACGTTGTAAAGCTCGTTTTCGACATGACAACCTGTACTTCTCATTGTTGCAACAGGTCCACCTGTATGCTTAAACGACTTGTTTTTCCCCATCCTCTCCACGAGTTATACTGACATCAAATATAGTGAAAGCAGGGGTTATACTGTGGGGGAGGGACATACAAAGCAACAAAGAAATAATCTTATAAATGCGTTAGAAACACATGCATGAAAGAAAAAAACGTAAAAATACAAATCTAAGGGTTCATTTTCCTAACATCACATTATCTGACATTTTCCGCTTCACTCATACATATACTAGATATTGCAAATAAGGAAAACCATGGGACCTATGTTTCTTTGGGCCTGGCCTACTTAACTTAATACAATTTTTTTCCAAGTTTTTCCATTTCCTAACAAATGGGGCAATGTCATTCTTTCTGATGGAGGCATAGAATTCCATTGTGTATATATACCATATTTTCTTGATCCATTCATCTACTGAGGGGCATCTGGGTTGGTTCCATATCATAGCTATGGTAAATAATGCTGCAATAAACATAGTTGTGCTGGTAGCTTTAGTGTGGTCTTGTTTGTAAACATTTGGGTAAATGCCCAAAAGTGGGATTGCTGGGTCATATGGGAGTTCTATGTGAAGTCTTTTGAGGAAACTCCATACTGCTTTCCAAAGTGGTTGAACAAGTTTACATTCCCACCAACAATGAAGTAAGGTTCCATTCTGTCCACATCCCCTCCAGCATCTGTTGTTGTTAGAGTTCTTGATTTTTGCCATTCTAACTGGAGTGAGGTGGCATCTCAATGTTGTTTTGATTTGCATTTCTTTTATGGCTAGGGAGGTTGAGCATTTCTTCATGTGTCTATTGGCCATCCTTCTTCTTCTTCAGAGAAGTTTCTCTTTATGTCTTTTGCCCACTTATATATTGGGCAGTTGTTTCTTTGAGGATTTGTTCTTGGGGGATTTAATTTTTTGAGTTCGAAGTATATTTTGGATATGAGACACTTGTCCATTGTATGGCTAGTGAAGATTTTCTACCAATCCGTAGGCTTTCTATTGATCTTGCTAGCTATGTCCTTGGCCTGATCTTGCTAGCTATGTCCTTGGCCATGCAGAAGGTCTGCAAATTCATGCAATCCCATCTGTCCAACCTTTCTTTGATTTGTTGTGTTTCCGGGTCTCTATTCAGAAAATTTTGGCCTGAGCCAAGGAGACCTAGGGTTTCTCCTATTCCATCCTGTAATGTTTTCAGAGTGTCTGATTTGACTCCGAGGTCTTTGATCCTTTTGCAGTTGATTCTGTTGCAGGGTGATATATAAGGGTCGAGCTTTAGTTTTCTACAAGTAGTTAACCAATTTTGCCAGCGCCATTTACTGAAGAGGCTCTCTTTCTTCCATTCTATTGTTTTAGCTCCCTTCTCAAAGATTAGATGGCTATAGGTCTGTAGGTTCATTTTTGGGTTTTCAATTCTATTCCATTGATCCTGAGGTCTATTCTTATGCCAATACCAAGCTGTTTTGATTACTATGGCTTTATAGTAGAGTTTGAAATTTGGCATTGATATTCCTCCAGCAGTGTTCTTTCCGTTGAGGAGCGTTTTTGCTGTTCGGGTTCTTTTATTGTTCTATATGAATTTTTGGATTGCCTTTTCTATTTCCTTGACGAATGAGGTTGGAATTTTGATAGGTATCGCGTTGAATTTGTAGATAGCCTTGGGAAGTATTGCCATTTTCACGATGTTAATCTTTCCAATCCAGGAGCATGGGAGGTTTTGCCATTTTTTAAGTTCTGTGTTGATTTCCTTTTTCAAAATTTTAAAGTTTTCATCATAGAGGTCCTTCACTTCTTTGGTTAAGTTAATTCCTAGGTATTTTATTTTTGTGGGCCTATTACAAATGGAGTTGCTTTCCTAATTTCAGCCACAGAAAAGCCATTGATTTTGGGGGGTTAATTTTATAACCTGCTCATTTGCCAAAGTTTTGAATCAGCTTGAGTAATTTGGGAGTGGACTCTATTGGATTTTTTAAATACAAGATCATGTCATCTGCAAAGAGGGAGAGTTTTATTTCTTCTTTCCCTATTTGGATCCCCTTTATGTCTGCATCTTGTCTTATTGCTGTAGCTAGGCGTTCTAATACTAGATTGAAGAGAAGTGGAGAGTGTGGACATCCTTGTCTTGTTCCTGAATAAAGAGGAAATGGATTTAGTTTTTCACCATTAAGTATAATGCTGACTGTATGTTTGTCATATACAGCCTTTATTGTATTGAGGAATTTTCCATGGATTCCTAGTTTTTCCAAAACCTTCATCATACAGGGGTGTTGGATCTTGTAGAATGCTTTTTCTGCATCTATTGGGATAACCATGTGGTTCTTATCCTGGCTCCTCTTGATGTGATGAATAATATTAATTGATTTGCGTATATTGAACCAGCTTTGCATCCCTGAAATGAATCCTGTTTGATCGTGGTGTATGATTTTTTGGATGAATTGTTGATATTGATGGGCCAAAATTTTCTTGAGAAGTTTTGCATCTATATTCATCAAAGAAATGGGTCTATAGTTCTCTTTCTTTAATGAGTCCCTGCCTGCTTTGGAGATGAGGGTTATGATGGCTTCATAAAATGTGTTCGGTAGTGAACTTTCTCTTTCAATTTCATTGAAGAGTTGAAGGAGTATTGGTGTGAGCTCTGCTTTATAGGCCTTCTAAAATTCCGCTGTAAAACCATCTGCTCCTGGACTTTTCTTAGCTCGCAGGTCTCTTATCGCTCTTTCTATTTCAATGCTTGATATGGGCCTTTTAATATGGTTTAAATCATGTTGGTTTAGTTTTTGCATGTCAATATTTGCTAGGAAAAGCTCCATTTCTGTCAAGTTCTCAAACTTACTAGCATAAAGTTTTGAGAACTATTCCCATATAATGTTCTGAATCTTGGTTGTTTCCGTGGTTGTTTCCATTTTCATCTCTGAGTTTTATTATTTGGGTGTGTTCTCTTCTTTTTCTGATAAGATTTGCTAAGGGTCTGTCAATTTTGTTAATTTTTTGGATGAACAAACTCTTTGTTTTGTTGATTATTTCTATAGTTTTTAATTCTGATTTGATTTTAATTATTTCTTTCCGTCTACTGGATTGGGGTTTATCTTGCTGCTCTTTTTCAAGGAGGTTTAGATGTGTCATTAAATTGTTGGTTTCAGATCTCTCCAATTTGTTGATGTAGGAGCTCAGAGCTATAAACTTGCCTCTGAGTACTGCCTTAGCTGTGTCCCAGAGGAGCTGGTAATTTGTGCATTCATTTTTGTTGAATAGCATGAACATTTGAATTTCCTTTCTAATCTCTTCCATGACCCACTCATGATTCAGCAGTGTGTTGTTCAGCCTCCATTTGATACCGGACTTTCTTTGGTGACTTTTGGTGTCGAGTTCTAATTTTATTCCTTTGTGGTCAGAGAGAATGCAAGGTATAATTTCAATGTTTCTGAATTTAGACAAGTTTGCTTTGTGGCCTAAAATGTGGTCTATTTTAGAAAATATTCCATTTACTGGTGAGAAAAAAGTGTATTCTGATGCTGCTGGGTGAAATGTTCGGTGGATGTGTGTTAAGTCTAGTTGATCTATGCAGCTGTTTAGATCTGTGGTTTCTCTGTTGAGTGTTTGCCGAGTTGATCTATCTAGAGGGGAGAGTGGTGTGTTAAAATCCCCAACAATTAATGTTTTTGGAGCTATAAGGGATTTGAGGGAAAGCGGGGTTTCTTGCATAAATTTGGGTGCTCCTTTGTTTGGCGAATTGATATTTAGAATTGTAATATCCTCCTGAAGGAGAAATCCCTTAATTAGTATGTAGCTACCTTCTTTATCTCTTCTCACGAATTTTAATTTGAAGTCTATTTTTTCTGATATTAGGATTGCAACTCCTGCCTGTTTTTGGGGGCCGTTTGCTTGGTAGATTTTGTTCCAGCCTTTAACATTGAAAATGAGTGTGTTTTTAGGGGCAAGATGTGACTGCTGAAGGCAGCAGATAGAAGGATCTTGCGTTTTAATCCAACTAGAAAGTCTATGTAGCTTAATTGGGGAGTTCAGTGCGTTAACGTTAAGAGATAGGACTGAGAGGTATTTGGGAGTTTCTGCCATGTTATCCACCTTCTTGGGGGCTGCGAAAACTGGGTTCTTCCTATGGTTCTTGGATTCTCAGTTTGGGTACAGTTTCTTGGCCTTTATTGTGGTCTTGTTGGTTTTCTGTGTGTAGGACATCTTTAAGAATCTTTTGTAGGGCTGGTTTGGCGGAGATGTATTGTTTCAATTTTTCTTGGCCATGGAAGATTTTTATTTGGCCTTCAATTATGAAGGTGAGTTTAGCTGGGTACAGGATTCTTGGTTGATAGTTGTTTGTTTATAGGGCATGGCATCCATCATTCCAGGCTCTTCTTGCTTTGATTGTCTCTGCTGAGAAATCTGAGGTGATTCTTATTGGTTTCCCTAATCTTTTCTCCCTGACTGCTTTAAGGATCTTTTCCTTGGTCTTAGTTGATCCTGTGTGGATTATAATGTGACTGTGGGATGTCCTATTTTGGTCTGGTCTATTTGGGGTTCTAAAAGCTTCTTGTATCTCAACAGGCCTATCTTTTTGTATTTTTGGGAAGTTCTCTCCTAGGATCCTGTTAAACAAATTTCCTAGACAATTAACTTCTGTTTCTAGGTGCTCCTCTAAACTTATTATCCTTAGATTAGGCCTTCTGATGGTGTCTTCCATGTGTTGGATAGATCTATCATATTTCTTGGTCTTGTCTTGGATGGTTGTATGTTCTTTCTCTATAATATCTTGGCTGTCTTCAATCCCTGAGATTCTATCTTCTGCATGGTCTAACCTGCTGTCAAGACTTTCTACTTTGTTTTTTATCTCTTTCCCTTCTAATTGGTCAGCTTTAATGGCTTCAAATTCTTTGTTGAAGCTCTGTTTTAGATCTTGTATGAATTTCTTGGCCTCCTTAATTTTGTGTTCAATGCTTATTCTCAAATCACTTAGTTGGTTGGTTATGATTTCTTTGAACTCCCATTCCTTCTGTTGGGTTCCATTCAGCATTCCCTTTATGGTCTCCTTGACTTCCTTCAGCTCTTTGTTAATGGCTTCCATGAATGCCTTTAGTGATCTTTGTGTATTCTCTTCCTGCTCTCTCAATTCCTGTATTACTCTTTGATTAGCTTCCTCCCGTTCGTGGGATTCCTGCAATTCTCTTTGAGTGTTCTCAGCCTGCTCAAGCCATCCCTGCCTTTCTCTTTGAGTACTCTCATTTGCTCACCCAAATCCTGTATCAGTTTTTGAGTAGCTTCCTCACACTTATGACATTCCTGTATAAACTTTTGGATTGCTTCCTCTCTCTCCCTATCATGCTCATTCAGAGTCCTTTGTATGTTTTCTATCTTTTCATTTATCATGTTTGCCAGCAGTGTTTGTAGAGCTATTTGTAAACTCTCCTCTGGATTATTCATTATCTGTTCTGTCCCTGATTATCAAGATTGGGAATTGAGATACCCGAATTTGCCATTTTTCTTGTGTTTTTCCAGCTTATTCTGCCCATTTGAGATGAAATTAGCACCAGTTTTGTGCTTGAACACTATCTTAAGGCAACCATCAGCCAAAATCTGAATTTGTACAGGCAATAGTCTACAGATACAATCTAGTTCAACAGATACATCTATTCAACATCAAAAAACTATATGTAAATGGACTTTGAACCGCAGAGAAGAATTTGGAAAACCAGAAATTATTAGGGTTAAGGAGAGATGTGGGTAAAAAATAGGAATAGATTGGTGGGGGGAGGCACAGGGAGAGTTAACTAAGTCCTAATATCAATGCAGGAAATAGGTTGGGTAGGATGAAAGTAGAGAGAGAGAAAAAAAGAAGAATGGGAAAGGGAAAATAAAAGAGACCAGAAAAAATAGAAAAGTAAAAATTAATAATATTATGGAGAAGAGAAAACAACTTATTTAGAGAAGAACGTGAATATATTGAGAGAAGGAGAGGAACATAGAGGAGATGTGAAAAACTTAATAATAAAAATGTTTAAAATATTATATAGGTATAAATAGGTAGTACCGCTATTAAGGAATTTAAGTCTCAGAGGTTTTGAATTGAGTAATAAATTTGTGGATTAAGTGTGTACACAATGGGGGATAGGGTCTACTAGTTAACTACGGGCTTATGTGAGGATGTGCAGGACAAGAGTTAAGTCACATAAAGAAGAACAAAAGACACGAAAAGGTGAAAAGGATAAGAAAGGAAGAAAAAAGATCAGAAGTTCAGTAGAGCTAAACAAAAAACAAAAAGAATTATAAAAGAAAAAAGAGAAAGAAGACAAAAATTGAAAGAAGAATGCATATTCACGTATCCCTAAAATAAAAATTATAAGAGGAAAAAAAAAGTTACTGGAAAACAATTTTTTTTCAAAAAAGGCAAAAATTAAAGATTAAAAAAAGTTTTAGAAAAGAAAAAAAAAATTTATATAAGGTACCCAAAAACAGGAGGAGGAGGAGGAGGAGGAGGAGGTGGAGGAGGAGGAGGAGGAGGTGGAGGAGGAGGAGGAGGAGGAGGAGGAGGAGGAGGAGGAGGAGGAGGAGGAGGAGGAGGAGGAGGAGGAGGAAGAAGAAGAAGAAGAAGAAGAAGAAGAAGTAGAAGAAGAAGAAGAAGAAGAAGAAGAAGAAGAAGAAGAAGAAAAGAACAAGAACAAGAACAAGAAGAACAAGAAGAACCAGAAGAACAAGAAGAACAAGAAGAAATTTCTTTGATTTTTTTTGGGAGGGGTGGGGAAAATCCTGTATCTCCCTTGTGTCTGTAACCATCCTCTTCTTGGAGCCTCTGGTCTGCTTGTGGTCCTGTGGCTTGGTTGATTTCTTAAGTCAGTTTGTTCGAACAGGCAGAAAAATGCTCTGCTTTACGCAGAATTTTGAGATCCTCCTCCCAGGATAGTTTAATGGGAGGCTGATCTGCTTTAAGAATCACAAAAGAGGGGGATGCAGTGATGAGGCCAGGTTCTGGGTAGAGTTGAGGCCTTTCAACAAACAGTACCTTTTCCCTGGGGCTATTTTGTGAAAAACTCACAGAGCCCAGCCTGGAGCCATTCTCAGGGTTTCTGTTTACTGAATTTCAATTGATTGTTGAGGCTGCTAGAGGGAGGGGCAGCCTCTGACTCTGATTACCCAGTGAAGAAACCCACTGCTAGGGGTGGCACCCGAGCTGGGTGACTTTTCCCTGGGTGGAGCTGAGTCTGGCAGGTCACGCCGCCATTAAGTTCTTGTGACCTGCTAAATGACCCGTTTTATTCCAAGGCCTGAGTTGGAGCTAGCAGCTGTTCCGAGCTTTGTCGGTATCCAAGATGGAGATCTCCGGTACTGGGGGAGGAAAGGTGGCCTTCCCTCCTCTGCTCCCTGAGAAGGAGTGAGGACGTCTGGCTTCTACTCACGCCAAGTCTTGGTTACTGTGTCGTCTCTGGTCTGCGAACTGCAGGATGAAGATGTCTGCTCCTTGTCTGTTCTTGTTGGTGTTGAGTAGAATCCACTCGCCCGCTGCATCAGGCTCCTTCATCCTGGACTCTCTGTGGCTCAGGTATGGTACCCTGCTGTCGCTGCCGCCACAGCTGCCGCCACCCCGGTGGCTGCTGGCAAGTGCTCAGATGTGTCTCCTTGCCTGGATTTTCCCTCTCTGGCCTGTCTCTCTGTTCTGTGATGTCACCCTTGGTGTGATTCTCTGGCTTAGGACTGTTCACTGGAACTCTAAAACTGCTTTCTATGCGAGAGCTTGTTCAGATTCCAGCTTCTCCTCTGCCATCTTCCTGGAACTCTGATCCTAGATTTTCTGAGCCCTTTTTTCACACAGAGTTTCTAATTCCTCCCCATGCCAATGATTCTTCTGCTACTCTCATTTCTCCTTGTTTCTCAACTCAACTCCTGTGACCTTTATTTTCGTGTGAAAGAGCTGAAGAAATATGAGGATGGCCTGGTGTCTGAGGTAACATCCACTCCTGTTTGGCGGATCTGGGGAAGGACCACCACGTGGGCCTCATAATCAGATATTAATTGACCTTTTTGGAAATGGAGAAACTCACTCCCTAAGGCAGAATCTGTCATTCCTTGACTTTCTCTGAAGATATTTGGTAATAGGGAACAATTCAGAGAATGAGCTTTCCCACCACCCACCACAGCCTTGTCAGAATGAACAGGATCAAAATTAAAAGTGGCCTCAGTTCCCATAGGGCTAATCAAAAGCCAAGAGATCACACATTCCTCCTCATCAGGGACCTTCTGGTAGGAATAGAGTCTGGGCAAAGTCTAAGATGAAGATAAAATGAGACTGGGCCTAAGGAGGACACAAAAGAATGACCCTCTCTTTGACTACAAGTGAGTTGTGTAGTGAGACATGACAAAATCCTTCATATATGAAAATTCAATAGGTGAGTTATATCACTGCCAATTTGCAGGAGATCAGTGTCCCCAAAGGAGAAGTTGTTAAATGTTGTGACTGCCAGTTTGCTCTCTAGTCTGTTGTCTCTCCCACCCCTTCCCATGCCAGGAATGCATTGCTTCTTTTAGGCACGCAACTACTTGTCCTCACTCTTAGGCAGGAATACTGTAGGCTATTCTTTTGCCAACCTCTTGCATTTGAGGTAGAATAGGCCCAGGCACAGCTCATGCCAAGGGGTAGATTCAAGAAGGTGAGTACAAGTTCATATTTGTATTGAAAAATAATCATATTGAAAGAATTAAATGAAATTAATAATTGAGAGATTTAGGGTTTATAGCTACTAAATTTAAGTAATTTTTACTAAACCATCTAGAATCATGGATTAGGAAGAGAACAGTTAAGTAGTTTCAATATAATTTGCAAAAAACACCATAGCCAGAACAATTAAAGGAACTATTGGCATAGTTCCATTTACAATCTTAGGAGTGACCTTGGATTGGAGGCTTTTAGAATAATATCTGAAAGAGAGGGACTTGCTTGGCACTGGTGGCTCACACCTGTAATCCTAGTTACCCTGGAGGCTGAGATCTGAATATTATGATTCAAAGCATGTCCAGACAGAAAATCCCAGAAATGGTGCACGGCTCAAGTGGTAGAGCACTAGCATTGAGCCCAGGGACACTGCCTAGCCCATGAGTTCAAGCTTCAGGGTCAGCAATACAATGACAACAAAACAATAACGATAAAAAGAAATAAAAGAAGGACTTAAAGATATGTGATGGAATGAGGCTGATGTGTAACTGTTTAGGGAACCTACAAGGAGACAAAATTTGGAGCCAAATAATATCTATTCATGACTAATCAAGGATGCAAACCAAATGCCAAATTCCTCTTCTCTAAAACTTGCAAACTTGGGCTGGAATGGTGGCTCATTGGTAGAATGCTTGCCTGGTATGCATGAGGCCTTGGGTTCGATTTCTCAGCACCACATAAGCTGAAAAAACCAGAAGTGGAGCTATGGCTCAAGAGTTGGAGCACTAACCTTGAGCTGAAGAGTTGAGGGACAGGGCCCAGGCCCAGAGTTCAGGCCACATGACAGGCCAAAAAATAAAAAAAAACTAAGCTAAACTAAACTTCCAAACATATCTTTTCTCATAATTGAGGAGAGGCTTCTTTTACAGGAATTCTCCTTATCTAGATCAAGGGGATCAGAACTTCAGTAGAATTTTCCTGTTGAGATGTAATGTGCTTAACTGTACTGATGCTAATCATGGACTGATACAAATAAGTGAGAGGTACACAGTACTTTTCAAAATTGAATAGATTACATATTTATTAGAAAGCTCATAAGAAAAAATATTCAGTGTAAGATGAAAGATTTCAGAAAACTACAGTATAAATTACATATAACTGGGTGGAGGTAGCTCATGCCTCTGATATTGGCTAATCTGGAGCCTGGTATATGAGGATCACCGTTCAAAGCCAGGTTGAGAAAAGTCCCCGCGGGGGACACTTATCACCAATTAACCACTGACAACTAAAATTGATACTGTGGCTCGAAGTTGTAGAGAGCTAACCTTGAGCAAAAGACCTCAGGAGGAGTGCCCAGGCTCTGAGTTCAAATTCTGTAATAGATAATGAATAAAAATAAAAAATACATTACAGGGCTGGGAAGTTGGCTCAGTGGTAGAGCGCTCCCCTTGCATGCTTAAGGCCTGGGTCCGATTCCTCCGCACCACATAAACAGAAAAAACCCAGGCGTGGCGCTGTGGCTCATGTGGTAGTGTACCAGCCTTGAGCTGAAGAGCTGATGAACAGTACCCAGGCCAAGAGTTCAGGCCCCACGACCGGGCCTCCCCCCAAAAAATAAAATAAATTACATATATTTTTTTTTACCAACTCTGTAAAAGGAAAATAGGATATGACACATGGTAACATAAGACTTCAAATTACAAAGTTCCAGGGCATTTCCTCACTCTTGACAACTAGGAGTAATCCATATCAAGAAAAAAGATAAACGATTTATACCAAATTTCAAAATATGTTATACAAAGTAAATGCAATAAACATGCATTCCACAGTCTAGTAACATCATATAGTGTAAAGAATCTGATTAACTGATTCATGAAAACCAGTACTATGCAGTTAAAACATCCAATATCTCAGGTGTCAACTTAGCACAATACTTTCAATCTATGATGTCTGTTTGCATATTATCCAGCCCAATCCATTCCACAATGGCAGAAAGCTCTTCCTGAGAAAGTCCAGAGAGCTGTCTACTGTGAGTGCTCAATGTAGACCTGTTTCCATTCTCTATTATTTGGGCATGTGATAGATTGAATATCTGATAACTTGGAAAAGGCACAATTTGGGACTGGCTAAATAACTTTTTCCCATTGGAACATCTAATTTCAAGGCCACTGAAAGATTAGAGATGGTGATATTCTCTTTAAAATTATGTATTCAAAGGAGACAAAGTTATTTAGGTTTTGAAAGAATTGACTAGGAAGTAAAATGCATGTGATTTTTGTTAGCTTCGTAATTCTCAAAAACATAAAATTAATTCAAGTATTTAATATATACCCATATGTGTGCATATATCCATGTATGTATGTATATCCATGTATGTGCGGTCATGTCTTTTCTGTGTAGCAAATGGTACAAATGAAACTGTGCAATCACTACTCAAAGGCATGAATAAACAAAGAGAATGAGCATAGAACTCATATTTAGGAATCTATGGCTAGCGAACTCTCTGAAAATCTTTTACATCAGATTGCATGTGTCACTTACTGCAGTGCAGGGACAGTACGACAACAATTGGATACCAGGCAGAAGAAATGAGAAATGAGAGATACAAAGGGTACAATACTCTTTCTAATGGGTAAGTAGGATTTCCTCTGTGTGTGTGTGTGTGTGTGTGTGTGTGTGTGTGTGTGTGTGTGCGCGCGCGCGCGCATTACATTTTCTTGAATCATTTCTCTCTTGAGGGGTATCTGGGCTAATTCAGTAAGAATGGTTGTGCTGAAATATTTACTATATCCTGGTTTGTAATCTTTCAGGTAAATGCCTAGGAGTAGAGTTGCTACATCATATGTAAGTGGTTAATCAAAACAGGGGTGAAGGGGGAAAAGTACAAGAATGACCAGGAGAAAAGGTGGGAAGTGCAGAGAGTAATCCAGTAAATATCCTACAAAATTAAGAAGAGTGAAGGAAGAGGTTCATAGAGGAAGGATACGAATGTTGAAAGGGTTGGCGTTGATCAAGTTATATTGTACGCAGAAACTGCTTTGTTTAATAACTCATTTGTTACTTAAAATAATAAAAAAATCATATCCCTAAAATACTATGCAATTAGAAGTCAACCATGAGAATCTGCTCAGATCACCTCTAGGGTTTATAAATGTTTAGAATAAGTTTTAGAACAGCACTAATGATTCATATCAACTGAAGAAAATTTAATGATTTCCAGCTATTTAAGATAATCATTTTTGGAGATATGGCTCAAGTGGCAGCTTGTTACCTAGTGAACAATGCTATCAAATATTGAATTCAATGTTGATCTTGAACAAAAGTAAAAACAATCAATAAAAGTCAAGCATTTTCCATGGCAATGGTAGCTCATGAGTTTAATCCTATCATTAATCAGAAGGCAGAGATCTTGGGATCTCAGTTCAATGTCAGCTTGGATAGGAAAATCTGTGAGACTCTCATCTCCAATTCACTGCCAAAGAAATCTGGAAGTGGAATCATGGCTCAAGTGGTAGAATGCTAGCCTACAGCAAAATGTTCATGGATAGAACCCAAGCCTTGAGTCCAAGCCTTAGAATAGTGCATATACAGACACAAAGGAAGTAAGTCACTCAAGTTCTCAACCTTCCATTTCCATAGTCCTAACTCTAATCCTGGTCAGATTCCTAAGAGTAACCTTGATGATAATAGTAACCCAGTCCTAAAATTAATGGAAAATATATCCTAACACATACTCATGGTCTTTGAAATGATTTATTTGCACTTTTCTCCAAATCCTACAGATTCCCTCACTTGGACTCTGAAATCCTTCCCTATTATGAATATTAACCTCAAATCTTCATATCATGAAAGCTATCATAGTTTCCACTGATCTTAACCTTTACTGAACTCCTCTAACTCCAAAAAGAAGTTGCAGGTTTACTTAAATTATAATATAGTTCCTAACCCTAACTATATATCTAAACCTTACTAGAAACCTAACTCTAAATTTAACCCTATTGAACTCTGAATAGTAAAATTAGGAAAACTCTGTAATTTTTGTTAAATTTCACACTTATTTTACTTGAAAATGTTAGCAGAAAACTCAGTTTAACCTTAGAGCTTACCCTTACCTAAGTCTAAGTCTAACCTGAATTAGAACAGCAACCCTAACCATAGAACTAATAGCCTTTGGATTCTAAAAGCCATAAAAATACATTAGATTTATTCATCTTAACTTTGATTCAACTCATCTCTCTAAAACTAATTTGTAGTTTTACCCATTATCTTGCCATTTTTGTAACTCTAACCTTAACTGGAATATTGAGGCTAACCCTCTCACTAACCATATCCTAATCTTAATATAATTAGCAGTTTCCTATTTCACATTCATCCTAATTCTAACATGACTTGTTATTCAAACATAGTTTCAGTTTGACCCTAAACTTTCCACTGCCCTAATGCTAATACTAACTACAGCTGCAACTGAAACCTAACTTTCACCCTAATGATAGTCCAATTCTAATGTTTAAGAAAAATACTCTAGTTTTAATCAGTTTGCACTCTGGAAATGAGTTTCTGATGGCCCTGATTCCCACAAATTTTCTGACTCTTGCTCAGAAGTTATCTTGTTCCCTAACATGAACCATTATAAAATAACTTGCCCTCAAATTCTGTTATCAGGAAAAATACTGTAGTATCCTTTTCTTGAACTCCTGTAGCCTATAACAGTTTCAGATTTACTTACCATCTAGTTCATTACTAGGTTAACGCTCTTAACCTAAACTGGATGAACATTCCATCAACATTTTGTTATTAGAGGATTATTCAATATTAGTTGTATGTTAATTGATAATGACTGAGCTTGACAGAAAGTTGAAGGAAATCATGTACACTTCAATGAGGTTCTGACTTGTGTTACAGAAAGGGTTATGAAAGCTCTCCATTAGAAATCTAGCAGCTGCGCGTCTAAAAATTCCTTGCGTGGTTAGTTTCTGATAATGTCTCAATTCAAGTACTTCTCCTTGGAGTTCCATATTATTCAAGATGCTGTAGTACATCCTTTTACATTTTGCAGACAGCTCTTGGTGATGAAATTTGAGCTTTTCAAAACTGCTCTCCCAATTCCATCCACAAAATGCAGACAAAAAGACAAAAAAAATTGAAAAAAAATTGTTTCTGTTGAAAGTGCAAATACTTTTATTTTCCGTTTCAAATATAAAATATAGTAAAACGTTTCATAGCAATTACACTGAACTAGGTTGTGGACACATTCTAATGTAAATAATGTACTGTGTTCAAGTAAAATGTTTGAGGATCCAAAATTTTAATATGCCTGTGGTCCTAAAACCAATACCTTACTGATATTGAGTGATAAATACAACTTCCCATAAGTACAGAAGTTTTCCTTGTATCTTTTTAATATATATTTTTATTGTAAAGACACTGTACACAGGGGTTACAGTTACATAAGGAAGGTAATGAGTACATTTCTTATTGAGCATTGTTACCCAATCCTTTGTTTTTCCCCTACTATCCCTTCCTTTCACATCACCCAAATCCTCCCTCTAACCCCCTCTGATAGTATATACACTGATAGGATATTCTCCTGCTACTTTGGTTGTTGAGAGTGTCTACAAGAGCAGGCATTCCGTGGGGAGCAGGGAGACACCTTATGACCTTTATTACTGAGATTTCCGAATGACTTGCTATCATTTGTACTGCATTTTGCAAGTCGAATCTCATGTCTTAAAATGTAGCAGTTTTTAAGAGGTAAGAGGAGTGGTAAAAGAACTCTTAGAGACAAATACATCTTCAACATATTTGGTTCCAAGCATTCCGTCTAAGGCATATTCAACAAGTAGTGAAACTTGTGTTGACTGTAACTATGTGTCTTTCTCCATGTGCATTTATACATGAGTATATGTATGTGTGTATTTGTGAGTATAGTAACATACATGTGTACATATATAAGGGCACATACATATATGCATATATAAATATATAAAAATATTTGCATATATATCAATTGTTCAGTGATTTAATCTATAGTTCCTAACACATTGTCATTCTCACAAAGTATACATGGTAAACTACTTTAAGGATCTGTGCTCTATGATGGGTATCCTTTGTACTCAATTCCCCATTATCTTGTTTTTCATCCCTGTGAACAACTTCAGTCTACTTTCCATAGGATTGCTTTGTTTCATTACATGTAGTTACTCACTGATACTCAAAGCAAAAGGTTGTTTGTAAAAGAAAAAGTACTTTTAGGTCACAGGTTAAAATTATCTTATCCATCCCAATGATTCATAGGAATATAAAATTTATAATAGTAATAAAAGTGAGAAGGAATTCCTAGATCTGTTGTTTTACCATTTAGAATGGCAAATAATATCACATCACTGTTGTAACTCTTAAATAAGTCAAGAGTAACTGATTGTCTTTATCATGTTCCCACAAACCAGTGGATCCTGAAGGATAATAATAGACCACCAGAAATTCTAGGTAGCAGACATGAAGCATGAAAGAGAAAGTGAGGAAATGAGAGAGAGTATAAGAGAGAGAGAAATATCATAATACTGAAAGTACATAACATAAATAAGAGCTGCATGAGAATATTCATATGGCTATCTTTAGACACTACATGTACATTTGGAAGTAATTGTTGTATAATAACCAATCAACATAAAATAAAAAGAGTTTCATGGAGGTCGGAGGAAGATGGTAGAGGAGAACCTGGAGGCTAAACAAACTCTCACATACAAAGCAGCTTTAGTGTTCCAGTGAACAGTACTAGCCTAGATAATCACACCAAGTGTGCCATCACTGTACACATTGTTTGGCTAGAGAGGGAAGATCCAGGCAAGAAGACAGATCTGAGCACTTGCCAGTAGCTGCGGTTGTGGCAGCAGCTACGGCACCCATAGCCACTATATCTACAAGAGAGAGTCCAGGACAAAAGCGCCATATGCAGTAGGTGAGAGGATTCTACTCAACACCAACAAGAACTGACAAGGAGCAGAAAAATACATCCTGAAGATCACAGACCAGTGATACCCAGGAAGAAAGACTCCTGTCTGAGTAAAATCCTGACATCCTCACTCCTCATGGAGCAGAGGAAGGAAGGCTGCCCCTCCCTCGCACCAGACATCATCTTTGATACTGAGAATGGCCAGGCTGAGCAACTAGCTCCAACTCAGGCCTTGGAAGAAAACAAAAGAGTCATTTAGCAGGTCACAGGAATCTGACCTGACCTTCCAAGCTCAGATCCACTCAGGAGAAAGTCACCTAGCCCAAGCAGAGAGAGTTCTGCCCCCCAGAGGAGTGACTATCTTCAGTGGGTTAACAGAACCAGTGGCTGCCCCTACCTTCAGCAGCTTAGACAATCAATTGAAATTCAGTAAACGTAAACCTTGAGAATGGCTCCAGGCACTCTGGGAGTGTCTCAGGAGCTAGCCCCTCAGGGAAAAGATACTGTTTGCTGAAATGCCTCAACCCTAAACAGAACTTAGCCTCATCACAGCATCTCCACACTAGAGGAAACAGCCATCTTTCTCTTTCGTGATACTCAAAGCAGATCTCCCTCCCACTGAACAAGCCTGAAGGAGGATCACAAAATCCTAGATAAAGCGCAGCATTTTATTGACTGCTCAAACAAACTGATGTAAGAAATCAATCAAGCCACAGGAAAACAAAACACCAGAAGCAGACCAGACACTCCACGAAGAGACTGGTTACAGACAAAGGGGAGATACAGGATCTTCCCATCCCTCACCCCTCCCCCCCCAAAAAAATTAAAGAACTCTTTTTGGTACAATTATTTTAAATTTTTTAATTGTTTTCTATTAATCATTTTTTTCTTCTTCTCCTAATTTTTATTTTAGGGGTGTGTGTGTGTGTGTGTGTGTGTGTGTGTGTGTGTGTATGCTTTTTAAAAAAATCGCTATTGACCTATTGGTCCTTTTTAATTTTTTTATATCTTTTGTCTTTCTTTTTTTTTGCGTGACCTAATTGCTGTTTTGCCTCATCCCAAGATAAATACCCATCATCGTTTATTAGAACTTATCCCCTATTGTGTACATAATTAATCCAGAAATGTATTACTTAATTCACAAACTTTTAGGCTTAACTTTTTTGTGTGTTTTTTTTCCCCCAGGGCTGAGCACCGAACCCAGGGCCTTGCACGCGCTGGGCAAGTGCCCTTCTGCTGGGCTAAACCCCCAGAAACAGGCTTAACATTTTAATAGAAGTATTATATCTTTATAACATATAATTTTCAAGTAAATACTTTTAAGAATTTTTATTTTTTAGTTTTTCATGTCTCCTTTCTATCATCCCACTCCTGTCATCTTATCCTTTTCTCCTCTCAATATCACTTTTTAAAGTCACATAATTTTTAAGTGTTTCACTTTTTAAATTTAATTATTTCTTTTTCCATTTTTGATTTTCTTCTTTTTAATTTCTCTCTTGTCATTCTGTCCAATCCCTTTCCCTCTCTGAGATTAGGACTTGGTTAAATTTACTTTAACCTCTCCACATACTTCTAATCCTATTTTTCCCCACATTTCTTCCTAAACATAATATTTTCTGATTTGAAAAATTCGTCTTTGCTGTTCTTAGCCCATTAATGCATAGTTGTTTGATGTTGAATAGATTGTATCTGTTGAACTAGGTTGTATCTACAGCCATTTTGACTGTGCAACTACAGGACTTTGGTTGATGCTTGCCTTAAAATAGTATTTTAGCAAAAAATTGGTGTCACTTTCATATCAAGTGTGCAGAACAAGCAGGAAAACAGGAGAAAAATGGCAAGTGTGGGTATCTCAACTCTCATTCATGATAATCCAGTGACAGAACTGTTAATGAATAATCCAGAGGAGAGTTCCCGCAAAGAACTAAAAACACTACTGGTAAACGTGGTGAATGAAAACACTGAAAGCTTGCAAAGGACTCAGTTTGAACGTGATAGGAAGAGAGTGGAGGCAAACCAAACAACAGGAATCTCATGACTGTGAGGAAACTGCTCAAAAATTGATACAGTAATTGCGTGAACAGGTTGAGAACAGACAAATAAAGCAATTGCGTGAGCAGGCTGAGAACAATCAAAGAGAAAGAAAGGAATTGTGTGAGCAGGCAGAGAACAGACGAAGAGAGACACAGGAATTGCATGAGCAGGCTGAGAAAAGTCAAAGAGAACTACAGGAATTGCATGAACGTGAGGAAGCTAATCAAAGGGTAACACAGGAATTGTGACAGCAGTATGAGAATAGACAAAGATCAATAGAGGCATTCATGGAATCCATAAACAGACATCTGAATGAATTCAGAGACCACAAAGGGAATGCTGAATGGAGCCCGACAGCAGGAATGGGAGTCCAAGTAAACCATAACCAATCAACTAAGTGATTTGAGAACACCAAATTAAGGAAGTAAAGAAGTTCACACAAAATCTAAAACAAAGCCCCAACAAAGAATCTGAACCCTACAAAGCTGACCAATTAAAAGGAAAAGAAATAAAAAACCAAGTAGAAAGACTTAACAGTAGGTTAGGCCATGCAGTAGATCGAATCTCAGGGATTGAAGAGAGCCTAGGTATTAAAAAGAACATACAAGTATCCAAGACAAATCGAAGAAACATGATAGATCTATTCAACATTTGGAATAGACAATCAGAAGGCCTTCTCTGAGGACAATTGGTGTAGAGGAGCACCTAGAGACAGAAGTTAATTGTCTAGGAAATTTGTTTAACAAGATCCTAGCAGAGAACTTCCCAAACATACAAAAAGATAGGCATATTCAGATACAAGATGGTTGTAGAACCCA
This sequence comes from Dipodomys spectabilis, assembly GCF_019054845.1. NCBI lineage: Eukaryota > Metazoa > Chordata > Mammalia > Rodentia > Heteromyidae > Dipodomys > Dipodomys spectabilis. The sequence continues at coordinate 164,522 of NW_024870984.1, forward strand.
AATAGACCAGACCAGAACAGCACTTCCCATTGTCACATTATAATCCACACAGGATCAATTCAGACCAAGAATAACTTCCTAAAAGATGTCAAGGAGAAAAGATCAATCACCTATAAAGGAAAACCAATTAGAATCATCTCATATTTTTCAGCAGAGATAATTAAAGCAAGAAGAGCTTGGAAGGCTGTATGCCATGCCCTAAAGACAAACAATTTTCAACCAAGAATACTGTACCCAGCTAAACTCTCCATCATAACCGAAGGTCAAATAAAAACCTTCCATAGCAAAGAAAAACTGAAAAATATATCTCTACCAAACCAGCCCTACAAAAAATACTTAAAGATGACCTACACACAGAAAACCAACAAGACCACAATAATGGCTAAGAAACCACACCCAAACTGAGAATCCAAGAACCATAGGAAGAACCAAGTTTCCACAGCCCCAACTGAGGTGGATAGCATGGCAGGAGCTACCAAACACCTCTCAGTCCTAGCTCTCAACATTAATGGACTTAAAGCTCCAATTTAGCGAAATAGTCTGTCTAGTTGGATTAAAAAGCAAGATAATTCTATCTCTTGCCTTTAGGAGTCACACCTTGCCAATAAAAACAAAAACATTTTGATAATGAAAGGCTAGAATAAAATCTACCAAGCAAAGGGCTGCTATAAACAGGAAGGAGTTGCAATAATAATATCAGATAAAATATGCTTCAAATTAAAATTAGTGTAAAGAGTTAAAAAGGTGGCTACATACGACTTATGGGTTCTCTACTTCAGGAGGAGATTACAATTCTAAATATGGAATCGCCAAACAATGGAGCACCCAAATTTATCCAAGAAACACTATGTTCCCTCAGATCTCACATAGATCCAAAGACATTAATTCTTGAGGATTTTAACATACCACTATCCCCACTATATAGATCAAATCGGCAAAAAATCAACAGAGAAACCACAGATCTAAACAACTGCATAGATCAACTAGATTTAACAGATAACTACTGAATGAATATTTCACCCAGTAGCATCAGAATACACGTTTTACTCTGCAGCACATGGAACATTTTCCAAAAGAGATCACATTTTAGGTCACAAAGCAAACTTGTCCAAATTCAGAAACACTGAAGTTACACCTTGCACTATCTCAGACCACAAGGGAATAAAATTAGAACTCAACACCAAAAGCCACCAAAAAAGTCTTGTAACACATGGAGGCTGAAAAACACACTGTTGAATAAACAGGGGGTCATGGAAGAGATTAGAAAGGAAATTCAAATGTCCATGATATTCAACAAAAATGAACACAGAAATTACCAGCCCCTCTGGGACACTGCAAAGGCAGTACTCAGAGGCAAGTTTATAGCTCTGAGTTCCTACACCAACAAATTAGAGAGATCTGAAACCAACCATTTAATGAGACATCTGAACCACCTTGACAAAGAGCAGCAAGATAAACTCCAATTCAATAGATTGAAAGAAATAATTAACATTAAATCAGAGTTAAACAAATGAGAATAAACAAAACACAGAAAGAATCAACAAAACAAAGAGTTGGTTCTTTAAAAAAATTAACAAAATTGACAGACCCTTAGAAAGTCTTATCAGAAAAAGAAGGAACACACTCAAATAAATAAACTCAGATGTGAGAATGGAAACATCACCACAGAAACAACCAAGATTCTGAACATTATAAGGGAATATTTTCAAACCTTTATGCTAATAAGTTTGAAAACTTGGCAGAAATGGACCTTTTGCTAGCAATTATCAACATGCAAATACTAAACCAACATGGGTTAAAGCATAGTAAGGGGCCTATATCAAGTGTTGAAATAGACACAGCAATAAGAGACCTCCCATCTAAGAAAATCCCTGATGGATTTACAGCGGAATTATACAAGACCTTCAAAACAGAGCTCACACCAATACTCCTCCAACTCTTCAATGAAATTGAAAGAGAAAGTTCTCTACCAAACTCATTCTATGAAGCCATCATAACCTTCATTCCAAAACCAGGCAGGGACTCATCAAAGAAAGAGAACTATAGACCCATTTCTTTGAAGAACATTGATACAAAACTTTTCAACAAAAGTTTGGCCAATCGACTTCAACAATTCATCCAAAAAATCATACACTAATATCATACAGGATGTATTTCAGGGATTCAAACCTGGTTCAACATACACAAATCAATTAATTTAATTTATCACATCAACAAGAGCAAGGATTAAAACCACATGGTTATCTCAAAAGATGCAGAAAAAGCATTGGACCAGATCCAACACCCCTTTATAATGGAGGTTCTGGAAAAATTAGGAATCCATAGAACATTCCTCAATACAATAAAAGGTGTATATGGAAAACATACAGCCAGCATTATAATTAATGGTGAAAAACTAAAGCTATTTCCTCTTAACTCAGGAATGAGAAAAGGATGTCCACTCTCTTAACTTCTCTTCAATTTAGTATTAGAATGCCTAGCTACAGAAATAAGACAATATGCCAATATAAAATGGATCCAAATAAGGAAAGAAGAAGTAAAATTCTCCCTCTTTGCAGATAAAATGATCTTGTACTTAAAGAATCCCACGGACTCCACTCCCAAATTACTCAAGCTAAATCAAAACTGTCAAAATAGCAAGGTATAAAATTAACCCTCAGAAATTAATGGCTTTTCTGTATGCCAACAATGAGAAAAGTGAGGCTCAAATCAAGAAAGGTTTTCCATTTGTAAGAGCCCCACAATAAATGAAATACCTAGGAATTAACGTAACCAAAGAAGTGAAGGACATTTATGATGAAAACGTTAAAAATCTGAAAAAGGAAATCAAAACAGAACTTAGAAAGTGGCAAAACCTCCCATGCTCCTTGATAGGAAGGATGAACCTTGTGAAAATGGCAATATTTCCCAAGGCTATCTACAAGTTCAATGCCATACCTATCAATATTCCAATCACATTCTTCAAGGAAATAGAAGAGGCAATCCCAAAATTCATATGGAACAACAAAAGACCCCCAATTGAAAAAAGCAATCCTTAACAGAAAGAACAGTGTTGGAGGAATATCAATACCAAATTTCAAACTCTACTACAAAGCCATAGTAATTAAAACAGTTTTGTACTGTCACAAGAAAAGACCTCAGGAACAATGGAATAGAATTGAAAACCCAGAAATGAACCTACAGACCCATAATCATCTAATATTCGATAAAGGATCTAAAAAGATAAAATCGAAGAAAGGCTGTTGAGTAAATGGTACTGGCAAAATTGGTTAATCACTTGTAGAAAATTAGATCCTTATATATCCATATATATCACCCTGCACCAGAATCAACTCCAAATGGATCAAAGACCTCAGAGTCAAAGCAGATATTGTGAAAACATTACAGGATGGAATATGAGAAACCCTAGGTCTCCTTAACAAAGGCTGAAATTTTCTGAAAAGAAACGCAAAAGCACAACAAATGAAAGTTTGGACAAATAGGATTGCATGCAGTTGCAGAGCTTCTGCATGGCAAAGGACATAGCTAGCGGGATCAATAGAAATCCCACGGAATCAGAGAGGATCTTCACTAGCCATAAAACCGACAAGGATTTCACATCTAAAACAGATCTGGAAATCAAAAAATTAAATCCTCCAACATCAAATATTCAAAGAAAATACTACCCAATAAATAAGTGGGCTAAAGACATAAAGACAAACTTCTCTGAATAGGAAAGGAGGGTGACCAATAAAGACATGCAGAAATGCTCAACCACCTTAGCCATAAAAGAAATGCAAATCAGTCAACATTGAGATTTCACCTCATCCAAGTTAGAATGGCTATAATCAAGAACTCTAATAACAACAGATGCTGGAGGGGATGTGGACAGAAGGGAACCTTACTTCATTGCTAGTGAGAGTGTAATCTTGTTCAACCACTTTGGAAAATAGTATGGAGGTTCCTACAAAGACTCCACATAGAGCTCCCCTATGACCCAGCAATCCCACTTTTGGGCATTTGCCTAAATGATCACAAACAAGACCATACTAAAGCTACCACACAGATATATTTATTGCAGCATTACCATAGCTAAGATATGGAACCAACTCAGATGTCCCTCAGTAGATAAATGGATCAAGAAAATGTTGTATATATACACAATGGAATTCTATGTCTCTATCTGAAACAATGATATTGTCCCATTTGTTAGGAAATGGAAAACTTGGAAAAAATAATTTATTAAGTGAAGTAAGCCAGGCCCAAGAAACAGAGGTCCCATGGTTTCCCTTATTAGCAATTACTAGTGTATGTCTGAGACATGCAGAAATTGTTAGATAAGTTGATGTTAGGTGAAATGAACCCCAAGATAAGAATTCAATTTTTTTTCTTTTCTGTAATTATTTCTAACATATTTATAAGATGATTTCTTTGTTACTTTGTATGTCCCTTCTGCATGGTATAACACTGGTTTCGCTGTATTTGATGTTGGTATAATTTGTGGAGGGGAAGGGAAAAATTTTTTTAAATATGGATACAGGTGGACCCATTGCAACAATGAGATATACAAGACATTATGTCGAAAAACAAATTTTACAACTTTGGATGGGGGAAAGGCAGAGGGGGAAACGGGACGTAAGAGAGGTGAGATGGGAAGGGATAGTAAGGGGAAACAAAGGAGTATGCAACAATGCTTGATAAGAAATGTACTCATTACCTTGCCCATGTAATTGTAACCACTCTGTCTGGTATTTTCACACTTAAAAAAAACACGAAAAACCATAAAATATAAAGTATTTTTGATAAAAAATAAAAATGACTCAGAATAAATAATCAATGCAAAAACAATCTTTACAGAAGCAAACTCTCAGAGATATTACATGACTTTGAAAAGGATAAAGTGGCTGAATTTAATATAAATTTAGAAGTATGACCATTCAAAAATATAAAAAGATATTCTTTATTTCATTATATAACCCAAAACAGAAAGTAAATGTTGTTTAGATGATTTTTTAAAATACAGTCTCTCAGGCACTGGGAGGGTGGTTCAGTGTAGAGTGCTTGCCTTGCATGCATGAGGTCCTGGGTTTGATTCCTCAGCACCACATAAGCAGAAAAAGATGGAAGAGATGCTGTGACTCAAGTAGTAGCAATAGCCTTGAGCTGAAGTGCTGAGAGACAGCCCCCAGGACCCAGAGTTCAAGCCCCACAACCAACAAAAATAAAACAAAAACAAAACAAAACACAATCTCTCACTTTTGTGTGCTCAACATTGTAACACTAGTGCTTCAGTCTAGGGCTAAGATTTTAGGTGTGGACATTTATCAACACTCCTGATTCAGATTCTAATTGATAAAATTTTAAATCAATGTTTTGTTATTAATTTTGCTCTTTGTAAATTCACATATACCTATAAAAAACAGTGTGGCCATCCCAATAACATTCTCAAAGTATTTCCTAATGTATTATATTACAACAAGGAAAGCAATGCTACAAATAAGGAAAACCAATACATAAATATTAATGATTAATAAAATAAAAAACAAAATATTTACCTCTATTTCTAGTATTTGAAATGTACTACATATTAGATTTATTATTTTCTCATATTGCTGTACATTTAAAACTGCCTAAGTCTATGATGTTCAACAAGAATTTTATAGACTATGAGTAGCCTTTAAAGTTACCCACTAAGATTATTATTTATGGTTCATCTCATCATTTGTATATGGCTTATACCATTATTTATTCCTCGCTAACATATAAAGTAAGGAATCCCTTAAATTTTAACAGAAACTGTGAAGTTAATGTCTTAAATCTTCACTCTGCTTCTTTACACAAACACTTTGCAATTTCTCATTAGTAAAGTTTCTATAAACTCTGAAATGTACATACTTAGTAGTATATGACTGCTACCATGAATCTTAAATGCTTTATGGAAAAGTTTTACAGCGTGCTAAATAGTCTTAATTTTGTCATATATGAGCAAATTCCCAAAATTAAACATATTTAAAACATTAAAACTTTAACAAACCTTAACACTTTCTATAGTGTTCATAATGGCAGGTTCCTTGTACAGAATAATTGAATTCCTCCTCCTACACATCCGTTGAACAACAAATATATGGAATTATTTTGTTTTGGACATATCAATCTTGACTTTATTCTTAAATGTGTTCTTATGTAAGAAATACATGGTTCTAAAATTTCACAACAATTCTTTTGAATTTAATTTTTGTGGAATTGTCTAGTTTAAGAAAATCAATTACACTTTATATATAAAATTGTTCTGTGCTCAATTCAGTAGCACATACACTAACATTGGAACAATAAAGGGAAGAATATCCCCTGACTGTGGATGACACTCAACTTCGTGAAGCATTCCAGATTTTTAAAAGAACAGATGCTGGATGGAATGTGGACAGAAGGGAACCTTAATGCCTTGTTGTTAGGAGTTTAAACTTGTTCGAAGACTTTGGAAAGTAGTATGGAGGTTTCTCAAAAGACTACATAGAGATAATGGGTGTAGAGGAGCACCTAGAAACAGAAGTTAATGGTCTAGGAAATTTGTTTAACAGGATCCTAGCAGAGAACTTCCCAAACATACAAAAAGATAGGCCTATTCAGATACAAGAAGCTTTTAGAACCCCAAATAGACCAGACCAGAATAGGACATCCCACCGTCACATTATAATCCACACAGGATCAACTCATACCAATAAAAAGATCCTTAAAGCTGTCAAGGAGAAAAGGTTAATCACCTATAAAGGGAAACCAATTAGAATCACCTCAGATTTCTCAGCAGAGACAATCAAAGCAAGAAGAGCCTGGAATGATGTATGCCATGCCCTAAAAACAAACAACTATCAACCAAGAATACTGTAACCAGCTAAACTCTCCTTTATAACTGAAGGCCAAATAAAAATCTTCCATAGCAAAGAAAAATTGAAACAATACATCTCCACCAAACCAGCCCTACAAAAGATTCTTAAAGATGTCCTACACATAGAAAACCAACAAGACCGCAACAAAGGCCAAGAAACTGCACCCAAACTGAGAATCCAAGAACCATAGGAAGAACCTAGTTTTCGCAGCCCCCAAGAAGGTGGATAACATGGCAGGAACTCCCAAATACCTCTCAGTCCTATCTCTTAATGTTAACGGACTGAACTCTCCAATTAAGCGACATAGACTGTCTAGTTGGATTAAAAAACAAGACCCTTCTATCTGCTGCCTGCAGGAGTCACATCTTGCCCGTAAAAACAAACACATTTTCAATGTTAAAGGCTGGAACAAAATCTACCAAGCAAACGGCCCCCATAAACAGGCGGGAGTTGCAATCTTAATATCAGAAAAAATAGACTTCAAATTAAAATTCGTGAGAAGAGATAAAGAAGGTCGCTACATACTAATTAAAGGATCTCTCCTTCAGGAGGATATTACAATTCTAAATATCTATTCGCCAAACAATGGAGCACCCAAATTTATCAAAGAAACACTACTTTCCCTCAAATCCCATATAGATCCAAAGACATTAATGGTTGGGGATTTTAACACACCACTCTCCCCACTAGATAGATCAACTCGGCAAAAACTCAACAGAGAAACCACAGATCTAAACAGCTGCATAGATCAACTAGACTTAACAGACATCTACCGAACATTTCACCCAGCAGCATCAGAATACACGTTTTTCTCAGCAGCACATGGAACGTTTTCTAAAATAGACCACATTTTAGGCCACAAAGCAAACTTGTCCAAATTCAGAAACATTGAAGTTATACCTTGCATTCTCTCTGACCACAAGGGAATAAAATTAGAACTCAACACCAAAAGCCACCAAAGAAAGTCCAGTATCACATGGAGGCTGAACAACACACTGCTGAATCAAGAGTGGGTCATGGAAGGGATTAGAAAGGAAATTCAAATGTTCATGCTATTCAACAAAAATGAACACACAAATTACCAGCTCCTCTGGGACACAGCAAAGGCAGTACTCAGAGGCAAGTTTATAGCTCTGAGCTCCTACATCAACAAATTGGAGAAATCTAACACTAGCAATTTAATGACACATCTAAACCTCCTTGAAAAAGAGCAGCAAGATAAACCCCAATCCAGTAGACTGAAAGAAATAATCAAAATTAAATCAGAATTAAATGAATTAGAATCCAAAAAAACTATAGAAAGAATCAACAAAACAAAGAGTTGGTTCTTCGAAAAACTTAACAAAATTGACAGACCCTTAGCAAATCTTATCAGAAAAAGAAGAGAACACACCCAAATTAATAAACTCAGAGATGAGAATGGAAACATCACCACGGAAACAACCAAGATTCAGAACATTATAAGGGAATACTTCTCAAAACTTTATGCTAATAAGTTTGAGAACTTGACAGAAATGGACCTTTTACTAGCAAATATTGACATGCCAAAACTAAACCAAGATGAGTTAAACCAGCTTAACAGGCCCATATCAAGCATTGAAATAGAAACAGCAATAAGAGACCTCCCAGCTAAGAAAAGTCCAGGACCAGATGGTTTTACAGCGGAATTTTACAAGGCCTTCAAAGCAGAGCTCACACCAATACTCCTCCAACTCTTCAATGAAATTGAAAGAGAAAGCTCACTACCGAACACATTCTATGAAGCCATCATTTCCCTCATCCCAAAACCAGGCAGGGACTCATCAAAGAAAGAGACCTATAGACCCATTTCTTTGATGAACATTGATGCAAAACTTCTCAACAAAATTTTGTCCAAACCAAGTCAACAACTCATCCAAAAAATCACACAGCACGATCAAACAGGATTCATTTCAGGGATGCAAAGCTGGTTCAATATACGCAAATCAATTAATATTATTCATCACATCAACAGGAGCAAGAATAAGAACCACATGGTTATCTCAATAGATGCAGAAAAAGCATTCGACAAGATCCAACACCCCTTTATGATGAAGGTTTTGGAAAAATTAGGAATCCATGGAACATTCCTCAATACGATAAAGGCTGTATATGACAAACCTACAGCCAGCATTATACTCAATGGTGAAAAACTAAAGCCATTTCCTCTTAACTCAGGAACAAGACAAGGATGCCCACTCTCTCCACTTCTCTTCAATCTAGTATTAGAATGCCAACTACAGCAATAAGACAAGATGCAGACATAAAGGGGATCCAAATAGGGAAAGAAGAAATAAAACTCTCCCTCTTTGCAGATGACATGATCTTGTATTTAAAGAATCCCATAGACTCCACACCCAAATTACTCAAGCTGATTCAAAACTTTGGCAAAGTAGCAGGTTATAAAATTAACCCCCAAAAATCAATGGCTTTTCTGTATGCCAACAATGAGAAAAGTGTGCCTGAAATTAGGAAAGCAACTCCATTTGTAATAGCCCCACAAAAAATAAAATACCTAGGAATTAACTTAACTAAAGAAGTGAAGGACCTCTATGATGAAAACTTTAAAATCTTGAAAAAGGAAATCAACACAGAACTTAAAAAATGGCAAAACTTCCCATGCTCCTGGATTGGAAAGATTAACATCGTGAAAATGGCAATACTTCCCAAGGCTATCTACAAATTCAACGCAATACCTATCAAAATTCCACCCTCATTCTTCAAGGAAATAGAAGAGGCAATCCAAAAATTCATATGGAACAATAAAAGACCCCGAATAGCAAAAACGCTCCTGAATGGAAAGAACACTGCTGGAGGAATATCAATACCAAACTTAAAACTCTACTATAAAGCCATAGTAATCAAAACAGCTTGGTATTGGCATAAGAACAGACTCAGGACCAATGGAATAGAATTGAAAACCCAGAAATGAACCCACAGACCTATAGCCATATAATCTTCGATAAGGGAGCTAAAACAATAGAATGGAAGAAAGACAACCTCTTCAGTAAATGGTGCTGGCAAAATTGGTTAACTACATGTAGAAAACTTAAGCGAGATCCTTATATATCACCCTGCACCAGAATCAACTCCAAATGGATCAAAGACCTTGAACTCAAAGCAGACACTCTGAAAACATTACAGGATGGAATAGGAGAAACCCTGGGTCTCCTTGGCTCAGGCCGAAATTTTCTGAATAGAGACCCGGAAACACAAGAAATCAAAGAAAGGTTGGACAAATGGGATTGCATAAAGTTGCAGAGCTTCTGCAGGGCAAATGACATAGCTAGCAAGATCAATAGAAAGCCCACGGATTGGGAGAAGATCTTTACTAGCCATACAACGGACAAGGGTCTCATATCTAAAATATACTTGGAACTCAAAAAATTAAACCCCCCAACAACAAATCCTCAAAGAAACAACTGCCCAATAAATAAGTGGGCGAAAGACTTAAAGAGAAACTTCTCTGAAGAAGAAAGAAGGATGGCCAATAGACACATGAAGAAATGTTCAACATCCCTAGCCATAAAAGAAATGCAAATCAAAACAACATTGAGATATCACCTCACTCCAGTTAGAACGGCAAAAATCAAGAACTCTAACAACAACAGATGCTGGAGGGGATGTGGACAGAAAGGAACCTTACTTCATTGTTGGTGGGAATGTAAACTTGTTCAACCACTTTGGAAAGCAGTATGGAGGTTCCTCAAAAGACTCCACATAGAGCTCCCCTATGACCCAGCAATCCCACTTTTGGGCATTTACCCTAATGTTTACAAACAAGACCACACTAAAGCTACCAGCACAACTATGTTTATTGCAGCATTATTTACCATAGCTACGATATGGAACCAACCCAGATGCCCCTCAGTAGATGAATGGATCAAGAAAATGTGGTATATATACACAATGGAATTCTATGCCTCCATCAGAAAGAATGACATTGCCCCATTTGTTAGGAAATGGAAAAACTTGGAAAAAATTATATTAAGTGAAGTAAGCCAGGCCCAAAGAACCGTAGGTCCCATGGTTTCCCTCATTTGTAATATCTAGTATATGTATGAGTCAAGCGGAAAAGGTCAGATAATGTGATGTCAGGAAAATGAACCCTTAGATGTGTATTTTAATGTTTTTTTCTTTCATGCATGTGTTTCTAACACATTTATAAGATTATCTCTTTGTTGCTTTGTATGTCCCTCCCCCACAGTATAACCCTTGCTTTCACTATATTTGATGTCAGTATAACTTGTGGAGGAGATGGGGAAAAACCAGTTGTTTAAGGATACAGGTGGACCTGTTGCAACAATGCGAAGTACAAGTTGTCATGTCCAAAACGAACTTTACAACGTTGGTGGGGGGGGCTGGGGGGGGGGGAGGAAGGAGAAGGATTGGGATTGGGGGGGAGGGGGGAGGCTGGGAAGGGATGTGAAGGGTAAACAAAGGAGGAGGCTGCAATGCTTGGTAAGAAATGTACACATTATCCTGCCCATGTAACTGTAACTCCTCTGTACAGTATGTTCACAAATAAAATTAAATTAAATTAAAAAAAAAATACTACATAGAGCGCCCCTAACACCCAGCAATCCCATTTTGGGCATTCACCCAAATGATCACAAACAAGACCATACTAAAACTACCAGCAAAACTATGTTCATTGCAGCATTATTTACCAAAGCTAAGATACATAACCAAACCCGATGCCCCACAGTAAACGAATGGATCAAGAAAATGTGTGTGAGTGTGTGTGTGTGTGTGTGTGTGTGTGTGTACTGGAATTCTATGCCTCCATCAGAAAGAATGACATCACCCAGTTTGTTAGGAAATGGAATGACTTGGAAAAAATTATATTAAGTAAATTAAGCCAGGCCCAAAGAAGTGAATTAAGCCAGGCCCAAAGAAACGTAGGTCCCATGGTTTCCTTATTTTCAATAACTAGTATGTGTCTGCTACAAGTAGAAAACATCATATAAGTTGATGTTAGGCAAAATGAACCCCAAGATAAGGATTCAAATGGTTTTTCTTTCTTGCGATTGTTTCTAAGATATTTATAAGATCATTTCTTTGTTGCTTTGTATGTTCCTCCTGCAAGCTAAAACCCCTGTTTTCACTGTATTTGATGTTGGTATTATTTGTGGAGTGGAAGGGAAACACAAATCATTTAAATAGGGATGCAGGTGGACCCATTGCAACAATGAGATGAACAAGTCGTTGTGTCAAAAAATGATTTTGGCCGGGGGTTGAAGGATGTGGACAGTGGGGGGACTGGGGTGGGGGAGGGGTTAGTGGGAGTGGGGGGTGGAAGATGGGCAGGGATGGGAAGGGGAAACAAAGGAGGAGCAAGTGGACCCATTGCAACAATGAGATGTACAAGTCATTATGTCAAAAAATGAACTTTACAACTTTGGTGGGAGGAGGACCGGATGGGGGAAGTGGGGGAGTATGGGAAGGGATGGGAAGGGGAAACAAAGAGGAGGCAACAATGCTTGATAAGAAATGTACTCGTTATCTTGCCCATGTAATTGTAACTCCTCTGTCAGTATTCTCACAATAAAAATAAAAGAAATGTAGTCAATAACTCACCCATGTAATTAAAACCCCTCTGTATGGCATTTTCAGAATTAAAAAAAAAAGAAACATAGGTCCTATGGTATCCCTTATTTGCAATAACTAATGTGTGTCTGGGATAAGCAAAAATGGTATGGTAAGGCAAAAAAAAGTAGTAGGCAACAATGCTTGATAAAAAATGTACTCATTACCTTTTCCATGTAATTGTAACTTCTCTGTATGGTATTTTCACAATTTTAAAAAAAAGGTCAAAAGCATGTGCATATGACTAGATAAGATTATGTTAAGGTAAATGAACCCCATGATAAGGACACAAGTGGTTTTTTATTTCTTCCTGTGGTTTCTAATATATTTCTAATGTACGATGTGATTTTTTATATGTGCATCCCCCACAGTTAAACCCCTGTTTTCACTGTATCTGATGTTGGTGCACTTCCATCTTGTATGTACACTTCTCTAACTTGGGGATGGAAAGGGAAAAAACAAAAGGCTTAAATAAGCATAGAGTATGACCATTACAAAAATGTGACACACAAGAGAGTATGTTGAAAAATGAACTTTACAATTTAGGAGGGGAGGAGAGGGAAGTGTACTTGTGGAGGTGGGAGGGAATGGATCGCGGGGGAAAACAAAGGAGAAGGTAACAATGCTTGGTAGGAAATGTACTCATTACCTTTTCATGTAACTATAACCACTCTGTACAGTACTTTTACAATAAAAAATATAAAAATGTTCTCAGTTGGAAGAGAATATTTCCCCTATTTTACCCATGTAATATCGTTAACAAAGAAATTAATGCAAAATTCTGATATGAAGATATTTTGAATAAATATGTGTGTATGTGTATGTGTGTGTGTGTGTGTGCGTGCCTGCGAATTTTCGTTCTCAGAGTTTGAATTCAGTGCACCAAGGTCTCACTAGGCCATTCCTCTCTAGATTGATGAGCTACTATATAAGCTACATCTCCATTCTTGGCTCTTTGCTAGTTCATTAATTTTTTAAAATATTTTTATTATTTTTTTATTGTGAACATACTGTATAGAGGGGTTACAATTACATGGGCAAGATAATGAGTACATTTCTTATCAAGCATTGCAGCCTCCTCCTTTGTTTACCCTTCACATCCCTTCCCAGCCTCCCCCTGCCACCCCTACCCCATCCTAACCCGCCCCACCAATGTTGTAAAGTTCGTTTTCGACATAACAACTTGTACTTCTCATTGTTGCAACGTGTCCACCTGTATCCTTAAACGACTTGTTTTTCCCCTTATCCTCCACAAAGTATACCGACATCAAATATAGTGAAAGCAGGGGTTATACTGTGGGTAAGGGACATACAAAGCAAAAAAGAAATAATTTTATAAATGCATTAAAATGCATTAAAAAACATTTATATACATATCTAAGGGTTCATTTTCCTAACATCACATTATCTGACCTTTTCTGCTTGACTCATACATATACTAGATATTGCAAATAAGGGAAACCATGGGACCTATGTTTCTTTGGGCTTGGCTTACTTCACTTCTTTGGGCCTGGCTTAATTCACTTAATATAATTTTTTCCAAGTATTTCCATTTCCTAATAAACTGGGTGATGTCATTCTTTCTGATGGAGGCATAGAATTCCATTGTAATTTTTTTAAAATAATCTCATGAATAGTTTTTGTCCTGATTGGCTTCCAACGGTTATCCACAGATCTCAGTTTCATGAGCAGATACCAGAGTAGACAGGATTACAGGTGTGACCAACCAGCACAAGTCTTTCAGAATAATTTATAAAGTAGAAGAAAATTGAGTTCATGGAGGCTTGTTTATCATCTCCTGCTTTTAAAGCATTTTGGAGTGATTATATGTGAATTTATTTCGTTTTGGATTCTTAAAAGACAGTAAGTGATGGTATTTAAAAGTTTTAATCTTTTTTTTATTCTGGGCTTGGCCGCTGTCCCTGTGCCTTTCAGCTGAAGGTGAGTGCTCTACCCCTTCAGCCACAGTGCCACTTCTGCTTTCCTAGTGGTTTATTGGAGATAAGAGTCTCACAGACTTTTCAGCCCGGGCTGGCTTTGAAGTGCAATCCTCAGATCTCAGCTTCCTCTGTAGCCAGGATTATAGGCGTGAGCCACCAGCTACTGGCTAGTTTTAGTACTTTTTAAAATGTATACTGGAACTGTGGAACAGAAGACATTTGTCTCTCTTTAGACCTTAATTTATGAGCTCAGCTCTGAGCATGTTAACCCAATGTCACCAACACTGTGTTGAAGACAAAATGTGACAGAAAACAATTACCATCGGCAATAATTGCTATGCTATTATTTCTTGGACAACATGAATATTGAATTGAGAGAGTAAGGGAATGGAGAGGATTTTACCTACTTTTTATTGCTTACTTTTGGAAATTTTGACTCATTTCCTTCCCCATTGTGTGTCTTTGGGCCATGCACTTAGTGCCTTTAATTAAAATATTTCCTAACACTAAAATGGTAATAATATTAGAATTATAGTAAATGTTTTCTTAAGAATTAAGAGAAATAAAACTTGTGAAATACTTAACATAAACTTCTAGGAATTACAATTACAATTACATGGGCAAGATAATGAGTATATTTCTTATCAAACATTGTTGCCTCCTCCTTTGCTTCCTGTTCCCTGAGATTTTTAGAAAACAAAGGAGATAAGGTATGAAAGAACAGCATAGAAGGATATACAACTTATCACACAGAGATTAAGAACTAGCCTAAGAGATTTAGAATGCTAAAGGCAATGAGGAATAAGCCTAGTTGATAACTAGTTTTTCAATAACCAAAAATGGTTCTCTAGAACAATTTCTGGTACACCTTAGTTACTATCACTTATCCTTCCATCGAGTTATTCCTTCTATTCTATCACAACTGTTAATTAGCCTCTGCGTTTTTGGTACCATGATTAACCAAAAAGATTTCCAAATGTCACTTAGACTATCCTTCTCTCTGTGATTAGCAGTGACCACACAAAATCCTGGAATCTTTGAATTTCCAGAATAATTCTTCACCTGACATCTGAGCACATTCCTGGCATTAGTTGCTTTGACCTAATGACCAAAAATTTTTTTTTAACAGAGTATGCTATAGTAAGTAAAGTACATGAATTAGGGACTATTGTCAGGTGTCAGTATGGAAGGAGCAATTATATATTCAAAGTATGGTTTCTTTATTTTGCATTTACTAACTAAATGGTTTTTTTTTTATTGTGAAAATAGTGTACAGAGGAGTTACAATTACATGGGCAAGATAATGAGTACATTTCTTATCAAGTATTGTTGCCTCCTCCTTTGTTTCCCCTCCCTATCCCTTCCTATCCCCCCATCTCTACTGCCCCCCCCGCCAAAATTGTAAAGTTCATTTTTCAACATAACGACTTGTACTTCTCGTTATTGCAATGGATCCACCTGTATCCCTATTTAAACGATTTGTTTTTTTCCTTTCCCCTCCACAATTTATACCAACATTAAATACAGTGAAAGCAGGGGTTATATCGTGGGGGGGGGTGGACATACAAAGAAATCATCTTATAAATATATTAGAAACAGTCACATGAATGAAAAAATATTTGAATACATTTTTTTTATTATTGCTAGTCCAGGGGTTTAAACTCATGGCTAGGGAATTATTTCTGAGCTTTTTTTTTTTTAGGCTAGGACTCTACCACCTGAGGCATAGCACCACTTTCAGTGTTTTTCTGTTTATGTGGTACTGGGGAATTGAACCCAGGGTTTCATGCATGCTAGGCAATCACCGTACCATGAAGCCACATTCCCAGAACCCTAAATGAATTTCTTAAGAAGACATTACATTTTGATTCCATAACTATGTATCATAATTTTGTCTAGGTGCCAGAAAATGATGTAGAAAACAATACAATATGAGAAGTCTAGTAAGGCTGGATGGAAAATGAATAACTGTCATAGTCTAGCTAGGGTACAGAGAGGCTTATGTCATGGAGCTGTTTCAACAGGCTGAGCAAGACAGCTCCTGATCCACAGCCCACCTCCAGAATGAGAGGGCCACTATGGGGTCTAGCCACATGGGGACAATGGGCCACCTCCTCCAGGACATTCAACCAGTTCATGTGAGAGAGAGGGAGAAAGAAAGTGAGAACCACACTTAAGCCCTGTGCTGGTGGCTCAGAACTCTAATCCCAACTACACAGGAGTCTGAGAAATGAGGATCATGGTTCATAGCCAGCCCGGTAAGGAAAGTCTGTGAGACTCTTATCTCCAAAGATCGACCAGAAAATTGAAAGTGGTGCTGTGGGCTCAAGTGGTAGAGCGCTAGTCTTGAGCTGAGGAGCTCCAGAACAGCGCTCAGACCTAGAGTTCAAGCCCCATGACTGACAAGAAGTGGACTTCCCACTACAAAAAGTGGGTTGAATAGCACCCATTTAACTGGGGAGGATGGTAGAGAAGTCAAGCCTAGATTTCTGTGAACTTGAGATCATAAGTAGGTCACCCAGCTTCTCCATGCCTTGTTGTCCCCAGTTGCAAAACTCAACACAGTGAAGGATACCCTTCCTCATGGGAATAGGTTAATGATGAAAGAGAGCCATGTTTTGTTTCATAATCCCACACCCGTTGCCCCATTAATAACAGGGGACACCTGAGCCCTTTCCAGATATCTTCCTGTCTTATGCTCACAGAATTGTTGAGAACATTACCTGAAGGCCACTCCCTCTGTGCCTAGCCATGCTCCAGAGATCCCTCTATATAAATCCCTTGTTTCCTCACAACTATTCTGTGAAGAGACTGAGTTCCGATTGTTGTGGGCCAACCCAGAGCTTTATCTGTGGTCAAGAATCGGCTGCCATGGACTAAGAGTTTGTGATAATCCATCTAAACTGATGACTGAGCATGGCTCTACATGTCTACCATCCCAACTACAGAAGACCAGGCCTGGTGGAGCATACATGTCACAGATAGGAGGACCACCTGAGCTCAGCCCAGCCTGAGCATATATTGGTTTTTTTCTCAGAAATGCACAAGACAAAAAGGTGGCTCCTCAGAGCCAGGGAGAGGAAACAAGCAGGGGGTCATGGTGCTCTCAGAGGGGTTTCTGACCCGAGTTGGGAATGGTGTTGGGGCGGCCACTCACCTGTGCGGCTGGGAGACGCTGTTGG
This sequence comes from Dipodomys spectabilis, assembly GCF_019054845.1. Classification (NCBI taxonomy): domain Eukaryota; kingdom Metazoa; phylum Chordata; class Mammalia; order Rodentia; family Heteromyidae; genus Dipodomys; species Dipodomys spectabilis. The sequence goes on from NW_024870984.1 coordinate 182,114, forward strand.
CAGCTGATCCAGGTAGAGCAAGCAGGGATGGCTGTGGCATGGCAGACACATGGGCCCAGAGCAGAGGACCAGGGGCAGGGAACAGGTCAGGGCCTTAGGCTGGCTGCGATTTGAAATCCAGCACCACAGGAAGGGGGGGGAGGGGGCTGGGACATGTAAATTTCCTACTATTCTCTAAAATTACCTTGAGTCTCTTGCTCACCACTCAGCTACCTCTACCTTCCTTAACTGCTGGTAGTGGTGTACTAAAAGAGGGAATCCAGTTGCTACCAGGCATCATGGAATGTGGGCATTGCCACCATTCTTGTATTCCATTGGTCAGAAAGAAACATGAAAGAATGGGGGTGTGGCTAGAATCCTGTGATGCAATCAGCATGGGCAGAGTCAAGTTGACAGGGACTCTCCCAGCCAGCCCTTTTCCCATTCAGTTGGGGACAAGAGGGAGACCACTTTAGCTGGATGGCTGCACAGATTGTTATTTATGTCTGTTTGTTGCCAGTCCCGAACCTTGAACTCAGGATCTGGGCACAGTCTCTGAGCTGCTTTTGCTCAAGGCTGGCCCTCTACCACTGGAGCCACAGGGCTTCTGGCTTTGTTGGCACTGAAGTTGGACAGGGGTCTCAAGGACTTTCCTCCTGAGGGTGACTTTGACCATGATCCTCCCATCACAGCCTTGTAAACATCAAGGAGGACTGTTGAGAGGCACTGGTGCCTGCCTAATCATTGGTCTTGCTGATGTTCTTGGACAGACCAGTGAGTTCCCTATCCTCAAGTTTAAGTGGTGGGAGCTGGAGCCCACAGTTTGAATCCTGGTCCTGCCACCTCCAAATGGCAGGAGATCCTAAGATACTCATTCATATCCATATGAATACAAATGGATGGGATGTATGTCATTATTGAATGGGCAGTCCTTGAATGATTCTAGGATAAAATTATACATAATTATATTATAGGACACTAATCGATTTTATTTAATACATTATTAAGATGTAAACAATCACATTCATAAAATGGAGGAATAATGAAATACCTAAGAATTGGGCCTCACATACTATAAAGGTGCCATTTTTCTGCCAGGACTGGGATTTGAACTCATGGTCTGGGTAACACTGTTGTACTGTGTAGAAAGGGGAATCTGGCCTCCTTGAAGTCAAGAAATTCAAGTCTGTTCCTTAGGCCTGAAATCAATCCCCACGTATTCATGTACAATTTACATATATGATTTATATTTATATACATATGTTGACTCCATATTGCATTCAGTGTAGTTATTTTATTATTTTTTTGTTTTATTTATGTATTGACCATTTATTTTATTGACTATTATGACACATAGAACATTGGTTACATTGATTACATAGGATATAGGCCTGCATATGTATTCCACTTCATATCTGACACCCAGGACATTCACAGAAAAGGAAAACATGTCAGCATCAGCTTCTTACTCAACGATTCATTGTTTGGGAGTGCTGGTATCTGAACTCATGGCCTACAGGGCCAAATTCATGAATGGGCGAGTGTGAACACGCCTTCCTGGGGCAAACTGAGTGATAGGCTGTTCCCAGGACCTGAGATCGAGCCCAGGAGTTAACAAAATATGAACAGATTGACATGCAGATGACAGCACACTAATAAATGTATATCTTTATAGAGTGCCAGAGATGTCTATACATTATTCAGTTATATAGACTACATTCCTACCAATTCTTGGGTATTTTTTATGCGTCCATGTAATTAATGTTATTGTTTTCATCCTTACACTATTAATGAAATCAATCAGTGTACTGAAATTATTGCATTCCTGTAAATAATAATATTCTTTTAATGCTTCAAAAATATTAAATAAAATCAATAAGACTCATGAAAACATGCTGTCTAATTTTATAGGAGCATCATTCACGATCAACTCATTCAACTGTAACATTGACAAGAATCCATTGTTATTCCTATGGATGGGAACCAGTTTCTTAGTATCTCCTGCCATTGGTTGGTCAGATCCTATGTTGCCTCTTGGGCCTGTGGCTTCCCTAATAGTCTGCCAACCTTCAGCAATGCAAGGGGCAGTACCCTTTGCAACATTGTCATTCAGACCCAGGAGGGTCACCATGCAAAGGAAGAAAACGTAAAAAGGCCACATTTTTTCTGTGCATTGTTTTTCCTGAAAGGCCTGAGTGTCTAGGATCCCATCAGCAGCTGGGGGTCCAGTGGCTGCACCCCAACCTAGAGTGATCAAAGCTGAGGTAGAATTGCCACAACCTGAATTTAAGCCATGTGCTTGAAAAAATAAAAAAAAATCTTACATACATACATACATATATACATACAAAATATTAAAAATATTGTGAGGATCCTTGGCTTGTAATTCTTGCCATTTTTTCTGCCAGGCCTGTGATTTGAACTCAGGGTCTGGGGAAATCTGCAGTACTGTGAGGGATGGGAAGATCACCGTGTTGGAGACAAGAAAGAAAAGCTTGTTCCTAGGGCCTGAATTCAAAAACAATATTCGTATACATTTTAAATACATGATTTATATTTACATGCACAGGTTTACTCATGTTGTGCTTAGTGTATTCATTTTTTATGTTTTATTTGTTTCTTATGCATTTGAGTATGATTACACATATAACATTTTTTGCATCCTATTACATGAGACATAGACTTGCTTATGTATTCTACATCATTCCTGAGGCCCAGGACTTTCACCGATAAGGAAAACAAGTGGGACAATTGGCTTTTCCACCAGGCTTGTTTTTGCCAGTTCTGTGACTTGAACTCAGGCTCTAACAGGCCCCCTTCATGAAAGGGTAAATGTTAGCACACCAGTCTGATGCAAGTGAAGTTACTGGGCAAATTTGAGGACCTGAGATCAAGCCTAGGAATGGCCAATATATAAACAGATAGATGTTTAGATTGCAGTGTGTGTGTGTGTGTGTGTGTGTGTGTGTGTGTGTGTGTGTATTAATAAATGTATATGCATCTACAAAGTTATACAGAGACAGACATTTATGTAGATTCCAGTGTATAATCTTATACAAAAAGTGATGTCTATATCTTATTTTTACATATTCTATTACTACCAATTATATGGTGTAAAATTATGCCTCCATTAATTAATCACTGTAGAATACTTAATAAAGAATTAATCAATGACCTATATTTATTGCATAAAATCTTATACTGAAATGAGTATCTAATTAGTAATTCAGTTAGTACATTTCAAACATTCTATTAGTATTCCTATAGATAGGAACAAGTTTCTTAAGATCTTCAGCCATATGTAGGTGGCAGGCCTAGGATCGATCTCAAGGCCTAGATATCTGGGTTGGACTCATGCTTCACTGACAGCCCCCCATCCTTCATCCATGCAAGGTCACGTACAATTTTCAAGCCAAGTCATTGAGCCCTAGGAGGGTCACAGTGCCAAGGAAACAAAAGTAAACCTGTTGTGTAAAATTACCTAGTTTTCCTTCTCCATTTTTGTTGGTTTGCTGTATTTTTGCCAGTGCTGGGAATTGAACTCGGGTTCTAGGATCCCTGAATCATCTGTGGGTGTAAAAGCTGCATCCCAACCTAGAGTAATCATGGTTTAAGACACAAGGAAGCATTTGCTTCCTTGAGCAAAAGTAGATCAGGGAAAATGTCTAGACTCACAGTTCCAGCCTCAGGACCTGCCACAAAAAAAGAGCCAGTAACTCCATGTGTCTGTGTATGTATACATGTATTTGAATTTGTGAAGATCCAGAGTTGCTATTCAGAAAGGCACCTAGCTAGGAAATTTGCTTTGAATAGAATGAATTCTTAGCACAGAGTGTGCATTCAAGACAGTGCATGATCCGGGGCTCCCCTCACTGTTCCCAGTTAACCTGAGGGAGTCCCCATACCCCAGGCTGCTGAAGGAAATCTGCCTCATTGTTGGAACAGGCAGACAAAAAGCCTCACTCCTGTGCATCTGGATAAAAAACAATTCATCCAAGCCAATTAGTGAGGATGAGTGTGCTCAGGCTGTTAAGGCTGTTAGGAAAAAAAAAAGACCTCTTTGTACAACAAGCAATCTCTGTCCCCTGTGCTCTGTTTTGACTGGAAGCTTTCATTTGTGCCACCTGCCATGGCAGACCAAATTCCCTACACTCATCCTGTCTTTGTAAGACTATGTTTCAGTGTTGAAACAAACTGCTACCATTAATCCAACAGTCCTTCTGTTAGGCAATTAGGGAGCTGAACACAATGAAATGATTCATTATTGGCAACGGTGCCTCCGCGTGTGTGTGTGTGAGTGTGTGTGCGCATACACCGTCTTGGTGATTGAACTATGGACCTAACCACTGTACCTGAGTTTCTGCTATATAAGGACAGTACTCTACCACTTGAGCCACACAGCCACTTCAAGCTTTTTTTCTAGGGATGTGGTACTGAGGGTTCAAACCCAGGGTTTCACACACACAAAGCAGTCTACCCCTAAGAAACATTCCCAGCACTCCAGGTTTCTTTCTTTCTTTTCTTGTAAATTGGAGGAGTTGAAGTCTGGGCCTGGGTGCTGTCTCTGAGCTCTTCATCTCAGTCTAGCACACTACCACTTGAGCTACAATGCCCCTTCAGACTTTCTGGTGGTTTATTGGAGATAACCATCTCAAGGAATTTCCTGCCAAGGCTGTCTTTGGACCGTGATCTTGGATAGTTTTGAAATGAGATCCTCAGCTTCCTGAGCAGGCAGAATGATAGACCTCAGCTAAAGACATCTAAGCCATGACACTTTGCTGCAAGTGGGTCCTTGGCTCAGCATGGTAGAAAAATAGCCACGAGCCCAAGAAGAAAGTCAGTACCTATGCTCTGCGTTCAAGGTTCATGATGGAGAAACCTAAACCAAAACAATTGTCTGCAGGAGACAAGTCACTAGAGTTTAGTACATACATAAATTTGGCCCTGCCTTGGGGACATATCTGAGCCTCAACTTTCTCATCTGCACATTCATATCACTTGTGTAGCTTTTATAAGGACCAGATTAAAGAATACAACTCGTGAAGGACTTAGCACATAGCACCCTGTGAAGGACTCAGCACTCAATACCCCATGGACAACCCAGAAGTACTCAACACCCAGCACCCCAGGAAGGACTCATCACATAACTATATCCCACAAACTGTCATTAGAATTAGGGTGTTTTCATCAGTATCACCATTGTTTCAGATACATGCCACAAACTGCACAAGTTCACATCTAATGGTTTAAAGGGGTGTTTTGTGAGGGAGAGTCATCAGCCTCTCATAGGTTGGAGGGACTGTCCTAAGATCTTTTCCTCAAGGCTAGATCTCTACCACTTTTAGGCACAGCTCAGAGTCTACCAGACTTCGTGCCAGGGCTGAGTTTTCAACCCCCAGTGTCTGATCTCACCCCCTGAGCAGCTAGTGGTGAGCCGTCAGTGTCTGGTTCCATGATGCTGGGCTGCAGCTATTGACCTCTGGATAAGTTAGGTTAGATGACAGCCGTCAGTTTCAGACTCCCAGCTTGCTCTGTGATGAGGTATTTGAAATCCTGCCTTTCTATAATTGCAGTCAGAACATTCTAACTTGTTTTTGGATCCAGTCCTGGGGCTTGAGGTAAGGGCCTAGACAGTCCCTAAGCTTTCATGCTCAAAGCCAGTGCTCAACTGCTTGACAGCACTACTTCCGGGTTTTCTGTGCATGTAATGGTGTGGAATTGAACCCAGGTCTTCATACATTCGAGGCGAGCATTCTACCACTGAGCTCCAGGAATGACAAGTGTAGAAATAGATATGTAGATTGTAACATATATATATATATATATATATATATATATATATGTATATATGTATAAAACAAGACAGAGATGTCTGTATATTATTTAATTATATATATTATATTACTACCACTTATCAATAAATTATTCCTTCCTATATTGAAGTATTATGGTTGAATACATAACAAAGTATTAATTGAAAATTATTCAATATAGTATAATTATTGTGTATAATTTTATAATATAACCATACAATAATGTAATTGTTACTTTACAACATTCCATTCATAAGGATGTATATCGGAATGCATTTCTTAGAATATCCTACCATTCATAGGTGGGAGTCCTGGGATTCACACCCCAGGCCTAGGTTTCTGGTTTGGGCTATGGCTTCCCAGATAGCCCACCAAAATCCAGCAGTGCAAGGTCAGGTACACTTTCCGAGCCCTGCTTGCAATGCAAGGGAACAAACAATGTAAAACTGCCTCTAATACTTCCCAGTTTTAACCTTCTCCTTTTTCCCCCACTCTTTTCTTCTTTTATCTTTTTGGTTTTGGGGTCAGAACTCTGGGTCTCGGTGCTGTTCCTCAACTCTTCAGCTCAAGGCTATCGCTCTACCACTTGAGCCATTGCGCTACTCGTGACTTGTTTCTGCTTATGTGGTACTGAGGAATCGAATCCATGGCCTTATGCATGCAAGGCAAGGACTCTATTACTGAGCTACCTTCTCAGCATTTCTCCTTTTTTTTTTTTTTGCGAGAGCCAAGATTTGAATTCGGATTCTAGGATCTCAGGATGAACTGTGGTACAGAGGCTGCAACCCAGCCTAAGATGATCGAAGGTGAGGAAGAGTTACCCTGAGCTGAGTTCAAGCCCCAGGCCTGGCCAAAAAAAATAAGGCCCTGACTTGGAATTTACACCATTTTTCTGACTGGCCTGGGATTTGAACTCAGGTTCTGGGTAACTGTGGCACAGTGGGGGAGAGGAAGCTCACTGTCATTGAAGACAAGAATTCAGCCCAGTTTCCAGGGCCTGAATTCAAGCCCCAGCACCGAAAAAAATAATATTTATATATGAGATCTATTTATATACATGGGTTTACTCCATATGATATTTATTACCCATATTTTTTATTTTATTTAGTATTATTACATATATAACATTTATTTAATCTTATCACAGGGATTTATTTGAATATGGCTTATACATCATACTGAGACCCAGGACTTTCATAGAGAAGGAAAAAAAATGTGTAAAAATTGGCTTCTGACTCCACATACAAAATATTGGCCAGGCTGGGATTTGAACTCACAGCCCACAATGCACAATTCATGAAGGCATCAGTTGTAGTACAAAAGCCTTTGACAAACTGAGCTGCCAACCAGTTCTGAGGACCTGGGAACAAGCCATAATAGTGGCTGATAAAGATAGAGGTGTAGATATAGATATGGATATAGGTATAGATATAGATACATAGATAAATAGATGTGTAGTTTGCAATATATATGAGAGAGAGACAGTGTGGGGATATTAAATTATATATATTATGAATTATTATTAAATTACGCCTGCATTTAATGAAGTATCATTGTAGAATACGTATTAAAGCATTAATGTAAAAGCAGTCAGTATTCTTTAATTGGGAGAATTATACAAAATATGTAAAATGGAAGACATAATCCAATACCTTTTGTGTGGACTTCTATAAAACAATCATGAACTAACTACAAATTCAATTGTTCCTTTAATTTTTTATTTTATTTTTTAATTAATTTACATTTTTATTTTTATTTTTTGTGAACATACTGTACAGAGGGGTTACAATTACATGGGCAAGATAATGAGTACATTTCTTATCAAGCATTTCAGCCTCCTCCTTTGTATACCCTCACACATCCCTTCCCAACCTACCCCTGCCCACTCCCCCACCCAGTCCCCCACCCCTCCCCCCCCACCCCCACCCCCGCACCAAAGTTGTAAAGTTCGTTTTCGACATGACAACTTGTACTTCTCGTTGTTGCAACAAGTCCACCTGTATCCTTAAACGACTTGTATTTCCCCATCTCCTCCACAAATTTTACCGACATCAAATATAGTGAAAGCAAGGGTTATAATGTGGTGGAGGGACATACAAAGCAACAAAGAAATCATCTTATAAATGCGTTAGAAACAAATGCATGAAAGAAAAAAAACATTAAAACACATATCTAAGGGTTCATTTTCCTAGCATCACATTATCTCACCTTTTCTGCTTGACTCATACATATACTAGATATTGCAAATAAGGGAAACCATGGGACCTATGTTTCTTTGGGCTTGGCTTACTTCACTTAATATAATTTTTCCAAGCCTTTCCATTTCCTAGTAAATGGGGCAATTTCATTCTTTCTGATGGAGGCATAGAATTCCATTGTGTATATATACCACATTTTCTTGATCCATTCATCTACTGAGGGGCATCTGGGTTGGTTCCATATCTTAGCTATGGTAAATAATGCTGCAATAAATATAGTTATGCTGGTAGCTTTAGTGTGGTCTTGTTTGTAAACATTTTGGTAAATGCTCAAATGTGGGATTGCTGGGTCTTAAGGGACTTTATATGAAGTCTTTGAGGAAACTCCATACTGCTTTCCAAAGTGGTTGAACAAGTTTACACTCCCACCAACAATGAAGTAAGGTTCCCTTCTGTCCACATCCCCTCCAGCATCTGTTGTTGTTAGAATTCTTGATTTTTGCCATTCTAACTGCGGTGAGCTCAATGTTGTTTAGATTTGCATTTATTTTATGGCTAGGGATGTTGAGCATTTCTTCATGTGTCTATTGGCAATCCTTCTTTCTTCTTGAGAATTTTCTCTTTAAGTCTTTAGCCACTTATTTATTGGGCAGTTGTTTCTTTGAGGATTTGTTGTTGGGGGATTTAATTCTTTGAGTTCCAAGTACATTTTAGATATGAGACCCTTGTCTGTTGTATGGCTAGTGAAGATCTTCTCCCAATCTGTAGGCTTTCTATTGATCTTGCTAGCTATGTCCTTTGCCATGCAGAAACTCTGCAAGTTCATGCAATCCCATTTGTCCAACCTTTCTTTGATTTTTGTGTTTCTGGGTCCCTATTAAGAAAATTTCGGCCTGCGCCAAGGAGCCCTGGGTTTTCTCCTATTCCATCCTGTAAAGTTTTCAGAGTGTCTGCTTTGACTTCGAGGTCTTGGATCCATTTGGAGTTGATTCTGGTGCAGGGTGATATATAAGGATCTAGCTTTAGTTTTCTACAAGTAGTTAACCAATTATACCAGCACCATTTACTGAAGAGGCTCTCTTTCTTCCATTCTGTATTTTTTAGCTCCCTTATCGAAGATTAGATGGCTATAGAACTGAAGGTTCATTTCTGGGTTTTCAATTATAGTCCACTGGTCCTCTGGTCTACTCTTGTGCCAGTACCAAGCTCTTTTGTTTACTATGGCTTTATAGTAGAGTATGAAATTTGGTATTGATATTCCTCCAGCAGTGTTCTTTCCTTTGAGGGGAGTTTTTGTTATTCAGGGTCTTTTATTGTTCCGTATGAATTTTTGGATTGCCTCTTCTATTTCCTTGAAGAATGAGGTTGGAATTTGTAGATAGCATTGGGAAGTATTGTCATTTTCACGATGTTAATCTTTCCAATCCAGGAGCATAGGATTTTTTGCCATTTTCTGCGTTCAGCTTTGATATCCTTTTTCAAGATTTTAAAGTTTTCATCATAGAGGTCCTTCGTTCTTTGGTTAAGTTAATTCCTAGGTATTTTATTTTTTGGGGCGGCTATTACAAATTGAGTAACTTTCCTAATTTCAGCCCCACATTTCTCATTGTTGGCATACAGAAAAGCCATTGATTTGGGGGGGGTTAATTTTATACCCTGCTACTTTGCCAGTTTTGAATCAGTTTGAGTAATTTGGGAGTGGAGTCTGTGGGATTCTTTAAATACAAGATCATGTAATATGCAAAGAGGCACAATTTTATTTCTTCTTTCCCTATTTGGATCCCCTTTATGTTTGCATCTTTTCTTATTGGTGTAGCTAGGCATTCTAATACTGGATTGAAAAGAAGCGGACAGATTGGACATCCTTGTCTTGTTCCTGAGTTAAGAGGAAATGGCTTTAGTTTTTCAACATTAAGTATAATGCTGACTGTAGGTTTGTCCTATACAGCGTTTATTGTATTGAAGAATGTTCCATGGATTCATAATTTTTCCAAAACCTTCATCATAAAGGGGTGTTGGATCTTGTCGAATGCTTAATCTGCATGTATTGAGATAACCATGTGGTTCTTATTCTTGCTCCTGTTGATGTGATGAATAATATTAATTGATTTGCGTATATTGAACCAGCTTTGCATCCCTGAAATGAATCCTGTTTGATCGTGCTGTGTGATTTTTTGGATGAGTTGTTGACTTGGTTTGGAAAAAATTTTGTTGAGAAGTTTTGCATCAATGTTCATCAAAGAAATGGGTCTATAGGTCTCTTTCTTTGATGAGTCCCTGCCTGGTTTTGGGATGAGGGAAATGATGGCTTCATAGAATGTGTTCGGTAGTGAACTTTCTCTTCAATTTCATGGAATAGTTGGAGGAGTATTGGTGTGAACTCTGCTTTGAAGGCCTTGTAGAATTCTGCTGTAAAGCCATCTGGTCCTGGTCTTTTCTTAGCTAGGAGGTCTCTTATTGCTGTTTCTATTTCAGTGCTTTCTATTTCAGTGCTTTCTATTTCAGGGCCTGTTAAGATGGTTTAACTCGTCTTGGTTTAGTTTTGGCATGTCAATATTTGCTAGAAAAAGGTCCGTTTCTGTTAAGTTCTCAAACATATTAACATGCAGGTTTGAGAAATATTCCCTTATAATGTTTTGAATCTTGATTGTTTCCGTGATGATGTTTCCATTCTCATCACTGAGTTTATTTATTTGGGTTTGTTCTCTTCTTTTTCTGATAAGATTTGCTAAGAGTCTGTCAATATTGTTAATTTTTTGGAAGAACCAACTCTTTGTTTTGTTGATTCTTTCTATAGTTTTTTTGGATTGTAATTCATTTAATTCTGATTTAATATTAATTATTTCATTCCATCTACTGGGTAGGGGTTTTTCTTGCTGCTCTTTTTCAAGGAGGTTCAGATGTCTCATTAAATTGTTCGTTTCAGATCTCTCCAATTTGTTGATGGAGGAGCCCAGAGCTATAAACTTGCCTCTGAGTACTGCCTTTCCTATGTCCCAGAGGAGCTGGTAATTTGTGTGCTCGTTTTGTTGAATAGCATGAACATTTGAATGTCCTTTCTAATCTCTTACATTACCCACTGGTGATTCAGCAGTGTGTTTTTCAGCCTCCATGTGTTACCGGACTTTCTTTGGAGGTTTTTGTTGTCGAGTTCTAATTTTATTCCCTTATGTTCATAGAGAATGCAAGGTATAACTTCAATGTTTCTGAATTTGGACAAGTTTGCTTTGTGGCCTAAAATATGGTCTATTTTAGAAAATGTTCCTTGTGTTGCTGAGAAAAACGTGTATTCTGATGCTGCTGGGTGAAATGTTCGGTAGATGTCTGTTAAATCTTCTTGATCTATGCAGCTGTTTAATTCTGCGCTTTCTCTGTTGAGTTTTTGCTGAGTTGATCTATCTAGTGGGGAGAGTGGTGTGTTCAAATCTCCACCAATTAATGTCTTTGGATCTACGTGGGATTTGAGGGAAAGTAGTGTTTCTTAGATAAATTTGGGTGTTCCATTGTTTGGTGAATAGATATTTAGAATCGTAATATCCTCCTGAATGGGAAATCCATTAATTAGCATGTAGCGACCTTCTTTATATCTTCTCATGAATTTTAATTTGAAGTCTATTTTATCTGATATTAGGATTGCAACTTCCGCCTGTTTATGGGGGCCGTTTGCTTGGTAGATTTTGTTCGAGCTTTTAACATTGAAAATGTGTTTGTTGGTATGGACAAGATGTGACTCCTGAAGACAGCAGATAGAAGGATCTTGTTTTTTAATCCCAGTAGACAGTCTATGACCGTTAATTGGAGAGTTAATTCCGTTAATATTGATAGGTAGGACTGAGAGGTATTTGGGAGTTTTTGCCATGTTATCCACCTTCTTGGGTCCTGTGAAAACTGGGTTCTTCTTATGGTTCTTGGATTCTCAGTTTGGGTGCTGTTTCTTGGCCTTTAGTGTGGTCTTGTTGGTTTTCTATGTTTAGGACATCTTTAAGAATCTTTTGTAGGGCTGTTTTGGCGGAGATGTATTGCATTAATTTTTCATTGCTATGGAAGGTTTTTATTTAGCCTTCAGTTATGAAGGAGAGTTTAGCTGGGTACAGTATTCTTGGTTGATAGTTGTTTGATTTTAGGGCATGGCATACATCATGCCTGGCTCTTCTTGCTTTGATTGTCTCTGCTGAGAAATCTGAGGTGATTCTAATTGGTTTGCCTTTATAGGTGATTAATCTTTTCTCCTTGACAGCTTTAAGGATCTTTTCCTTGGTCTGAGTTGATCCTGTGTGGATTATAATGTGACTGTGGGATGTCCTATGCTTGTCTGGTCTATTTGGGGTTCTAAAAGCATCTTGTATCTGAATAGGCCTAACTTTTTGCATGTTTGGGAAGTTCTCTGCTAGGATTCTGTTAAACAAATTTCCTAGACCATTAACTTCTGTTTCTAGGTGCTCCTCCACACCAATTATCCTTAGATTAGGCCTTCTGATGGTGTCTTTCAAGTGTTGGATAGATTTTTCATATTTCTTGGGCTTGTCTTGGATGGTTGTATGTTCTTTCTCTATAATATCTAGGCTGTCTTCAATCCCTGAGATTGGATATTCTGCATGGTCTAACCTGCTGTCGAATAGAGTGATGTGGGAAGGCACAGTGAGAGTTAACTAAGTCCTTATCTCAAAGCAAGAAATAGGTTGGGTTGGATGAAAATAGAGAGAGAGAAAAAAAGAAGAAAGGGAAAGGGAAAAGAAAAGAGACCTGAAAAGTAGAAAAGTAAAAATTAATAATATTATGCAGGGTTGAAAACAATCTAGTTAGAGAAGAACGTGAATATAATGAGAGAATGGGAAGGATAAAAAGGAGATGTGAAAAACTTAAAACTAATAGTGCTTAAAATAGTATATATGTATAAAGAGGTAGTACTGCTATTAAGGAATTTAATTCTCAGAGGTTTTGAATTGAGCAATTAATTTGTGGTTTAAGTATGTACACAATGGGGGATATGGTCTAATATTCAACTACGGGTATATCTGAGGATGAGCAGGACAACAATTAAGTCCCATAAAGAAGACTGAAAGAGAGGAAAAGGTGAAAAGGATAAGAAAGGAAGAAAAAAAGATCAGAATTTCAGTAGAGCTAAACAAAAAACAAAAAGATAATTTAAAAAAAGAGAGAGAAAGAAAACAAAAAGAAAGAAATAGACACACACACATGTATCCTTAAAATAAAAATTATAAGAGGAAAAAAAAGTTACTGGAAAAAATTTTTTTTCAAAAAAGGCAAAAATTAAAGATTAAAAAAAGTTTTAGAAAAGAAAAAAAGGTTTTTTTTTAATGTAAGGTACCAAAAAAAAAAAGAAAAGTAAGAAGAAAAAAAGTTTTTGATTTATATTGGGAGGGGTGGGAAAAAACGTCTATATCCCTTGTGTCCATAACCAGCCTCTTTTTGGAGTCTCTGGTCTGCTTGTGGTCCTGTGGCTTGGTTGGTTTCTTACGTCAGTTTGTTCAAACAGGCAGAAAAATGCTCTGCTTTACCCAGGATTTTGTGATCCTCCTCCCAGGCTAGTTCAATGGGAGGGATATCTGCTTTGAGTATCACAAAAGAGGGAAATGGCTTTTTTCTCAAGTTTGGAGATGCTGTGCTGAGGCTAGGTTCTGGGTAGAGTTGAGGCCTTTCAACTAACAGTAGCTTTTCCTGGGGGCTGGTTTGTGAGAAACTCACAGAGTCCAGCCTGGAGCCACTCTCAGGGTTTCTGTTTACTGAATTTCAATTGATTGTAGAGGCTGCTAAAGGGAGGGACAGCCTCTGGCTCTGATTACCCAGTGAAGAAAGCCACTCCTAGGGCTGGCGCCCGAACTGGGTGACTTTTCCCTGGGTAGAGCTGAGTCTGGCAGGTAATGCCATTAAGTTCTTGTGACCTGCTAAATGACTCTAGTTTTTTTTCCAAGGCCTGAGTTGGAGCTAGCAGCTCAGCAGAGATTTGTCGGTATCCAAGATGGAGATCTCGGTACTGTGGGGGAGGGTTGGCTTTCCCTCCTCTGCTCCCTGAGAAGGAGTGAATATGTCAGGCTTCTACTCATGCCGAGTCTTGGTTAATGGGTCGTCTCTTGTCTGTGAACTTCAGGATGAAGATGTCCGCTCCTTGTAGGTTCTTGCTGGTGTTGAGTAGAATCAGCTTGCCCCTGCATCTGACTCCTTCGTCCCGGAATCTCTGTGGTTCAGGTACGGCGTCTGAGGAGGCCGCCGCAACCGCTGCTGCAGCGGCGTCAGCTGGTGGCAAGAGTTGAAAGCTGTCTCCTTGCCTGGATTTTCCCTCTCTGGCCTAACTCTCTGACCTGTGATCGCACACTTGGTGTGATTCTCTGCCTTAGGACTGTTCACTGGAACTCTAAAACTGCTTTCTATGCGAGAGCTTGTTTAGCCTCTAGCTTCTCCTCCGACATCTTCCCGGAACTCCTCAATTTTTATTTTTATAACATTCCATTAAACATTCACATGAATAGGAAAGACCTCCCTCCATTTGTAGGTGGCAGTCTTGGCATTGAAACTCCAGGCCTGGGTAGTTTACTTCCAAATGTAAACCATTAGAATAACACTGTGAAGATTTCAGTTTGTCACAATGAAAAAAGAACAAGAAGAAAAGAAAGCCAGGTGTCATTTTTTCCTGCCTGTAATCCTAGCTCATCAGGAGTCTGGGACATAGACAATACCAGTTTGAATTCAGCCAGGACAGGAAAGTCCAGAGCACTATTTCTGAGGGATCAAAGGAATAAAAACTCGTCATGAATGAGGCTGTGGCTCAAGGAAAGAGCGCTATCCTTGAGCAAAAGGAGCTCAGGGACAGTGCCTGGGCTCATAATACAACCTCTGGACCTGTCAAAAAAAAGAGCAAAATAAGAAACAAGTAACTCCATGTTTCCCCATGTATGTATGCATGCATTCCTATCGGTAAAGGTCCAGAGTCACTATGATGAAAGGCATCCAGCTAGAAAATTTGCTTTGAATAGAATGATTTCATAACATAGACTGTGCTTTCAAGACAGTGCGTGTTCCGGGCTCCCCTCACTTTTCCCAGTGTAGCCTGAGGTTTTTCTGCACACACCAGGGTGCTGGAGGAAGTCTGCCTCATTGTTGGAACAGACAGACAAAAGGCCTCACACCAGTACAGCTGTGTAATAAACAACTACATCCATGCCAATTAGTGAGGAGGAGTGTGGGCAGGCTCTAAAGGCCAGGAGAAAAAGGCCTCTTTGTACCCCCAAGCTATCTCTCTCCCCAGTGCTGTTTTGACAGGAAACCTTCATTTGTGCCACCTTCAGTGGCAGACTAAGTTCCCTTCATTTATCCTGTCTTTGTTAGACTATGTTCCAGTGTTGAAATAACCTGCTACAATTATTTCAAGGGTCCTTTTGGCAGAAAACAAGGAAACTGAACCTAATGAAATGATTCACTATTGGCAATGGTGGCTTCCTTGGTTTCTGGAAGCTTGCTAAATCTAAGCACATGTGGAATATCACAATGCTCCCTGTCATTTAGTGCTGGTGATGCTCATCAATTTTTGAAACCTTTGACCTCTCCTAGTTTGGACCCGGATGGCTAGGTTTTGGGGTTGAACACAGGGCCTCAGTGCTGACCATGAGCTCAAAATAGAAGGTCAGTTTTGTGTCACACCTTCACTTCTGGTATCTGTGTTTGTTTGTGTGTATCTATGTGTGTGTGTGGGTGTCTGTGTGCACAGGTATGTGTGTGCATACACTTGACCTGGAGCTTGAACTAAGGACCTGAACACTGGACCTGAGTTTCTCCGGTACAAGGATTGCATTCTATCACTTAAGCCACATAGGCACTTCAGTCTTTTTCTAGTATGTGGTACTATGGAATCAAACCCAGGGATTCATACAGGCAAAACACTCTACACCTAAGACACATTCCCAGCACTCCACTTTAGGTTTCTTTCTTTCTTTTTTTTTTTTTTTGGAAGTTGGAGGAATTTATATCTAGGCCTGAGAGCTGTCCTTGAGTTCTTCAGCTAAATCCAATCGCTCTACCACTTGATCTACAGCATCCCTGGAGGTTTTTGGTAGTTCACTGGAGAGAAGCCTCTCAAGCAATTTCCTGCCCCGCCTGGCTTTGGACTGTGATCCTCAACTCTCAGGCTTCTGAGTAGCTAGGATGACAGGTGGGAGTCACCATCTCCCAGCTTCCAGTTCAAATTTCTAAGTGGTGAAAAGGAGATTAGAGTCTCATGGGACCTTTTGTGTCTGGGATAGTTTGGAACCGAGATCATCATATCTCAGCTTACTGGGTAAGCAGGATGACAGACCTCAGCTGCAGATACCTAGACTGTAACACTCCGTTGCAAGGGGATCCTTGGCTCCACGTGGTAGAGGGCTAGCCATGAGCCCAACAGGGAATGGTCAGGGGCTAGGCCCTGAGTTCAAGGTTCACGAATGAGAAAAATAAACCCAAACAATTGTCTGCAGGAGACAAACATAATTTTGGCCCTGACGTGGGGACATATCTGAGCCTCAAGTTTCTCTTCAGCACAATCATCTGACTTGGGGAGCTCTTACAAGAACCAGATGAAAGTAGGACTCAGCACACAAAACTTCATGAACGACTCATCACATAGCTGTATCCCACAAATTAGGGTGCTTTCATCAATATCACCATTCTTTCAGAAACACATCAAAAAGCACACAAAGATCACATCTAATGATTTAGAGGGGTTTTGGGGGGGAAAGTGGAGTCAGCCACGGGGATTGCATTGAAAGCCTGGTTACTGTCCTAAGATCTTTTGCCCAAGGCTAGAGCTCTACCACTTTGAGGCACAGCTCAGAGTTTCGCAGACTTCCTGCCAGGGCTGGGTTTTAAACTCACCAGTGTCAGATCTTAGCCCCCAAGTATCCTGGATGACAGAGGTGAGTGAGCCAGCAGCATCTGGTTCTGTGCAGCTGAGTTGCAACGGTTTACGTCTGGCTAATTCAGGTGAGACAGCAGCTGTCTGCACGAGACTCCAGACTTGCTCTGTGATGAGGTATTTGCAGTGATATCCTTATATAGTTGTAGTCAGAACATTCTATCTTTTTTGGTGCCATTCCTGGGTCTTGAGTAAGAGTCTTGACACACAGTCTCTAAGCTTTTATGCTCAGCTAGTGCTCAGCTGTTTGAGCAACAGCACAACTTCCAGATTTATCTATGCACACAGTAGTGAGGAATCGACCCTAGGACTTTGCATGTACTAGGCGAGTACTCTACCACTGAGCCCCAGTAGTGACAAGTGTATAAACAGATAAATGTGTAGATTCGTAGATAGATAGATAGATGTAGATGCATAAAACAAGAGACATACGTCTGTATACTATGAAATTGCATATACAATATTACTACCGATTATTGGCAATTAAATTATTCCTTGCTTTTTTAACTATCATAGTTGAATACATAATAAAGGGTTAATTGAAAATTAGTCAATGTAGTATAATTGTTGTGTATAATTTTATAATCATACACTAACTACCAATTTAATTGTTAATTTTATAACATTCCTTTTGTATGGATGTATATGGGAATGGGTTTCTTAGAATCTCCACTATTCATTAGTGGCAATCCCGGGATTCGACCTCCAGAACTAAGTTGCCAGTTTCGGTATGGCTTCCTTAATAGCTTGCCAAACATCAGCAATGCAAGGTCATGTACACTTTCTGGGACTTGTCATTTAGACCCAGGATGGTCACAATATAAAGGAAAAAAAAAAGTAAAACCACCTTCTTGAACTTCTCAGTTTTATGCTTCTCCTTTTTTTTATTTTTATTTTTTTTTGCCAGCCACAAGATTTGAACTCGGGTCCTCGGATACAAGGGTCTGCTGTGACAGAAATGCCAAGACCTGAATGCAAGCCCTGTGCTCGGCTAATAATAATAATAATAACAACAATAAAGCCCTGGTTTGGAATTTGCACCTTTTTCCTGGCAGGCCTTGTATTTGAACTCAGGGTATGGATAACTCTGTGGCACTGTAGGTGAAGGGCAAAGGCTCACCGTGCTTGAAGACAAGAAATTCAGAGCAGTTATCAGGGCCTGAATTGAATCCCCAGCACTGGAAAAAGGAATATTAATATATGAGATCTATTTACATGCATAGGTTTACTGTTTATGACCCTTATTACCCTTATTTATTTAGTATTATTACACATATAACATTTTTATTACATCATATCACATAGGATATATCCGCATATGGATTATGCATCATATTGAGACCCAGGACTTTCTCAGAGAAGGAAAAAATAAATATGGCAAAATTGGCTTCTTAATCCACAAATAAATTTTTGGCCATGCTAGGATTTCAACTCACGGTCTTCAATGGCCAATCCATAAATGGGGTCACAGTCTTAGCACACCAGCCTCTGGCAAACTGAGCTGCCAGGAGTTCTGAGGACCTGTGATCAAGCCATAGGAGTGCCTTATAGATAGATAAATAGATAGATAGATAGATAAATAGATAGATAGATAGATAGATAGATAGATAGATAGATAGATATGTATATATATATATATGCATACATTGAGAGGGAAGGTGAGTATATTAAATTATATATGTATATATATATAATTACTAATTATTCAATACTAAATAGTGCCTCCATTTAATGAAGTATCACGGTTGAATACATACAAAAGCCTTAATTAAAAATTAGTCAATAGACTTCCATTAGGGGAATTATACCATGGTTCTGGAATGGAAGATATATATATCCAATAATTTTTGTGTGGCATTCTAAAATAGAATCATGGATTAGCTGCAAGTTTATTACTTTCATAATATTCCATTAGCATTACCATGAATAGGAAGGATCTCCTTCCATTTGTGGGTGGCAGTCCTATTATTTGAACTCCAGGCCTGGGTAGTTTACTTTGAATGCAAACCATTGGAATGACACCATAAAGATTTCAGATTGTTACAATTATAAAAAAGAACAACAAGAAGAAAAGAAATCCCGGAGCCATGGGCTCATGCATGTAATACTAGCTCCTCAGGAGGCTGAGATGTAGAGATTGCCAATTTGAATTCAGCGGGGGCAAGAAAGTCTGTGAGACTCTTATTTCTAAGATATCACAAGAAAAAAAATGAATGGAGTTGTGGCTCAAGGGCAGAGCACTACCCTTGAACAAAAGGAGCTCAGGGACAGGGCCTAGGCTCATATTAAAAACCTGGAACTTCCCCCCCAAAATGAGGCAATAACTCCATATCTCTGTATATGGATGTATGATGTATGGATGATGGGCAGTCAGCAGGTTGCCATGGCCAGCCCCCAACCTGGTCAATCTAGGAAAAGCCCTGAAGAGTCCTCAGTCTGAACCTGCAGCTTGACCAAAGCATCCCTCTCTGCCATTTAAAAATTGAAGCCTTATATTCTGGCTGAAGTCTACCATCGGGACACGTAGCAGCCAGCCACTGCCTCCAGGGAGACCACAGTTCCTAGACTGTAGGAGTTGTCGAAGTTTCTGGCTCCATAGTCTCTATCCCTCTCTAGGATATGAGCCTAGACCTCTGGGGCCTGGTGGCTATCACTCATTTATCATTCGTCATTGCCAAGTCTCAGGCTGGTCCCAAATCTTGGCAAAGATATTAAATAGCAATTTCTATGCCAAAAGGGGTATGCCAATAAATCCCACCCTCATAACTCCCATGAGAAGTGAGCCTTGGGCTGTGAATGTGGCTTAGTGGTATAGTGCTTACTTAGCACACACTAAGTCCTGGGTTCAATTCCTCAGTCCAAAGAAATAGAAAAAGCCAAAAGTTGCACTGTGGCTTAAGTGATAGAGTGCTATACTTGAGCAAAAGGTGATCAGGAACATACCCAGACCCTGAGTTCAAGACCCAAGACTGGCAAAAAGAAAAAAAATGAGCCTGGTATGACATATTCTTGTGGGACTCATAGGAGGGCCATGGTTATAGGAAAGAAGTAGAGTAGAGGGAAGCTGCTGATGGCTCACCTCTGTAAGCAACTCAGGAGGCTGAGATCTGAGGATCCCAATTGGAAGCAGGGAAGTCTATATGAGACACTTTTCTCTAATTAAACACCCATAAAGCCAGAAGTAGAGATATGGTTCAAGTAATACAGTGCTAGCCTTGAGCACAAAAGCTCAGGGATTGGATAGAATCCAGGCCATGAATTCAAACCGCAGGACTGGCACACACACACACACACACACACACACACACACACACACACACACACACACACAAACATCATGATAGAGCATTTGCCAGTCACCTTTCACAAGTTCCATCTCTAGCAACTCATTATTTAAAAAAAGAGGGATAAGGGAAGATAAGACTTGCTCCAGGAGGTGCTATAATCAATGCCAAAATTCCACAGGAGTTCTAAGATGTGGATACAGGACAGAGAGCCTCAGGCAGAAGGTACAGCATGGGCAAAGGTCTTGAGGTGTGCTGTAGAGCAGGTAGTGTGGGTGGAATGAAGGTTCTGTGGCTTCAGAAGAGTCTGTCAGGACATTCATGGCTGGGCCAGGGTTTGTACTTGAGTCACAGGGCAGAGGTTGGGGTCCAAGAAGGGGGCCCAGGAGAAGAATAGCTTGGCTTTTCACCACAGACCCCTGCCATTTCTGGTGGCTGGAAGCCTATTTTTCACTGCTCCTGACCCACAGAATTCCTTTGCCTGGAGGAGTCAGTACAAATGCAGGGGAGAATGCTTGCTTAAGAAAAGCTTCTAGCCCCATGCCACCAGTGGCTCAACCCCTGTAAATCCTAGCTATTCAGGAGACTGAGATAGAGATTGTGGGTCAAGCCAGCTCAGGGGAGGAAAATTAGTCAGACTCTTCTTGCCGATGAACTACCAAAAGCCAGGAATGGAGTTGTGGCTCAATTGGTAGAGAGCTAACCTTGAGGGAAAAAGTTAAGAGACCAGAGCCCAGACCCCTGAGCTCAATCCCCACCTAAAAAGTAAAGAAGAGCTTTCAAGAGTTCCTAGTCCACTGTGGTGAAAGGCCAGATCAGCCAGGCCCCAGTAGCTCACACTTGTACTCCTAGCTCACCAGATGAAGGATGAGATGTGTGGATTGAGGTTCAAAGCCAGTCTGAGCAGGAAAGTCTGGGAGACTCTGATCTCCAAGGAACCTCTAGAAAACAGAAGTGGCTCTGTAGCTCAAGTGGTAAGCTGAAGAGCTGGGGCACAGTGCCCAGGCCCAGAGTACAAGCCCCATGACCAACACCTAGCATGCTTGGTCTTACTTTGTGGCTCTAGGAAGAGTATTTTTCAGTGGGCCCCTGAGGGTCTCCCAATACCTAGATCTCCTACAAGTCTTGAGAGCAGCCTGTTTGGAGGCCATTACCTACAGATATTTCTCTTGGGTATTTATTGGAACATTACAGGATGGAATAGGAAAAAACCTAGGTCTCCTTGGTACAGACCAAAATTTTCTTAATGGAAACCCAGAAACACACAAAAAAAAAAAAATCAAAAAAAGGTTGGACAAATGGGATTGCATGCAATTGCAGATTTTCTGCCTGGCAAAGGACATAGCCTGCAAGATCACTAGAAAGCCCATGGATTGGGAGAAGATTTTCACTAGCCATACAATGGATAAAGGTCTCATATCTAAAATATACCTGGAACTTAAAAAATTAAATCCCTCAACAACAAATCTTGAAAGAATCAACTGCCCAATAAATAAGTGTGCTAAAGACTTAAAGAGAAATTTCTCTGAAGAGGAAAGAAGGATGGCCAATAAACACATGAAGAAATGCTCAAACTCTCTAGCCATGAAAGAAATGCAAATCAAAACAGCATTGAAATACCACCTCACACCAGTTAGAATGGCTATAATCAAGAACTCTAATAACAACAGATGCTTGGAGGGGATGTGGACAGAAGAGAACCTTATTGCATTCTTGGTGGCAGTGTAAACTTGTTCAACGATTTTGGAAACCAATATGGAGATTCCTCAAAAGACTCCACATAGAGCTCCCCTATGACCCAGCAATCCCACTTTTGGTCATGTACCCAAATGTTTACAAACAAGACCACACTAAAGCTACCAGCACATCTATGTTTATTGCACCATTATTTACCATAGCTAAGTTATGGAACCAACCCAGATGTCCTTCAGTAGATGAATGTATCAAGAAAATGTGGTATATATACACAATGGAATTCTATGCCTCCATCAGAAAGAATGACATTGCCCCATTTGTTAGGGAATGGAAAAAGTTGGAAAAAATTATATTGAGAAGTAAGCCAAGCCTGTCTCTGGTATGGCATGTTCAGAATTTGAAAATGAGTAGTTAGTACTCATAGGAATGTTGAGGAACAGATATATTCTGTCCTCTTAACAATTAGCCAGTTTTCAAATTTAGGAGTTTCCATAGAATTGAACTGTTTTCTGTTTTAGTATGAGACAATACTAAAATAATGTTTTTTTTCAAAATAATGGCAAGTCTATTCTGAAAATATTGTATACTTTGATAACATTCACGTTGAATTCCCTCCGATAAAGAAAGAGCTAATTCAAATTAGCAGGCAAAATGTTCATTTTTTAAAAGGTAATACACATAGAATAATATTTATTATACCAATACAGTGAAATTATATTTTATGCAGCTCATTTTAACTTAATTTTATTGTCAAGGTGATATATAGAAGTCTTGCAGTAATTGTAAGTTAGTGGATACATAATATGTCAAAATTTTTACCCCTCCCTCATTTTTCTCACACTTTTCCTTCACCCCAATACTCCTCACAAATCGTAATGTAAATTTCTAACATGTTGTCTTGTGAGCATTGCTATTGCATTGATTTGCCTTTTGTCCTTTGTCTCGCCATTTTATTGTTCCACTTCCCTTGTCAAATGAAGATATATATATATATATATACGATACACAGGATACTGAAATCAAATACAACAGTGGACACACCATAGAGGAAAACACAAAAGAGAAAAGAAATCTCATAGTACATTAAAAACAACAACCACAAAGAAAAACCTCTCTTTCCATATCTAGGAGTTTATTTTGCTCAGTATCATTTTTTTGTGTTCATTTATACATAGCTATTGAGCCATTCTGTTCATCTGCTAGGACTACCCTAGATATTTCCTAGTTATTACAAATGAGGGAAACCATGGAATCTGTCTTTGTGTCTTGCTTATTTTTCTTAGGATTTTTTCAAGTCTTTCCATTTCCTTATGAATTGGAAGCATAGAATTCCTCCATACATATATAAACCACATTTTGTCAATTCGTTCATCTAATGAGTGGTATATTGGTCTAAAACATGATTGCATGTAAGTATCACTTGAAGCCATTCAAAAATGACAGATGCCAACTCACCAGATATACTAATGTCATGATTTCCAAGTAAGATAGTATTTTATGGTGGTACAAGTGTTAAGATATCTGAATGAGTCTAATGTATATCTTGCACTGAATTAGGCAGGAAGATATCCAATATCATATAGGATAAAACTGGTAGTGAAAAAATATTTCCCTTGAGAAAGATATAGGAGGCTGCCAGAAGTATGAATTAGTTCAGATAATTTTGAAGAATTTAGAAATGCAAGCTCAATTCTGTCTCTTTAAAGAATAATTATGTAAGTGGAAGGGAAAAAGAAGGGTAAGAGAAGAAAATAACTGACAGCAGATCATTGTCCCTAGAGTATAAAATGATATAATCTATAACTTCCAAGTTAAAAAGAGACCAGTTATGATCTGTCAATGGCGATTGAGGAATTTTCTGTTTTAAAGAAGAATCAATTCGAGGAGTCTTCAGTCACATCAGTAAAGCTGTATGTGCAATCTAATACTTGGTGTTACTTGTCCTACATTTATAATGAGTAGGCTGATAAGACATCCAAACATATCTAAATATATTTCAATAACATCCCAAACTGATATGGATAGATGGGTCAATAATTGGAACTATAGGACAAAGTAGACTTGTCTGTGCTTTAGTTCAATTTATAATCTCCTGGCTAAATAAAGTTTTCAAAAATGTTCAGACAATACCTCTAAAAAAAGTTCATAAGTTATATCTGTATAATATTTCTAAGGTCAGGATAAAAGCATTTGTTCCCAACATTTAGAATCAACAGGACCTGTTGAATTTATGGATCCAGAATTTTATGTCTTCACATTCATATCTCAACATTTTATTAATATGACTTTCACCAAAACACTGTTCTTATTGATCTTGTCTATGTCCTTTTACTTTTCAAATCCAAATAGTAGATTTTCTTCAATATCTTCCTGAAAATTCTTTCCTTCCTTTTCTTCTGTAAATCTGTGTTTATTACTTTTTTGTTTCCTTATTTATCTCTTTCCTCCAATCTTATCCACACTGATACTCACATTGTTCACACTTTCAGCAGAACTTTCCTTTTCCTGATTTTATTATTATTTTTCATATTCATGTTCGTGGATATTTTGATGATGTTCAAACAGACCTATCTTTGCATCTGTTTACATAAACCTTAGAACAATCAGAGAGTTTTTTCCTCTAAATCCATCTTTTCCACCTGTAGTCCTTATCATCAAGAATGTAACTAACATAGTTAGGAGACAGACATGTGGAAACACTTTAGAGTTCCTCTTACCCTACCTCCATCCATTAGATGAACGATCAAGATTTTCTCAGTTTCTGTAACTAATGTAATTTCTATGTACTCCTTTTTATACCCCTGACACCAGCCTATTGCAAATACTCATCACCAGTCACTCAGTCCTAAAACAACCGTTTACAAAGTATGCATTTTTCCCCATAGTCTTTTCATATTGGTCCTCTCCATCACCAAATGGCTCTCCTTGTAAGCACACAAAGTGAAGAACTCAGACAAAAATTCTAGTACCATTATTTACTCACAACATTGACTGTTGGTCTTATATTTCTCATCTGTAAATGGATGTAATCTACTAGAAATATTGAAGAATATAAATATTGACTTCT
Organism: Dipodomys spectabilis; assembly: GCF_019054845.1. Lineage (NCBI taxonomy): Eukaryota > Metazoa > Chordata > Mammalia > Rodentia > Heteromyidae > Dipodomys > Dipodomys spectabilis. The sequence goes on from NW_024870984.1 coordinate 207,055, forward strand.
AGAGCAAGGAAAAAGAAAGTAAACAGTCCTTACATTTTCTACCTTAGCTTACAAATAAGGAAAGAGTCAAATTCAGTTTGTTGGTATAAAGTCAGAAATAGTTTCATGAAGAAATAAAAATAAATTTTAACTCCTGGCTCTGCAGCTTGTGTCCTTTTATGGTAACTGCAGATAAGTAAGTGGTATTATGTATATTGTGTCATGTATTTACAGCTGTAATGAAGAACATACTCTTAATATATCATTGGAAACATTGGTTATTGAGTAGTGTCTATATGAGAAAGTTATTTGAACTAATCACATTAAGTTGAAACCTACATCTTAGTCCATCAAAATATGGAAATAATAGATTTTATTTATAAGAAAATAATATCACCAAGAACAGTGAGTATACATTAGAAAGACTGCTGGCATAACATTAGGGTTTTTACTGTCTCTACCTCTTTATGTGATTGTATTTCTTGATATTGAAACTCACCTCTTTTTATTCTGGTTTTTTTTTTTTGGTTCATCATGGGGGCTGGACTCTGGGCCTGGCACTGTCCCTCAGCTCTTCAGCTCAATGTACACTACCACTTGAGCCACAGTGCCACTTCCCGCCTTTTCTGCTTATGTGTTGCTGAGGAATCAAACCCAGAGCCTCATGTAGGAAGGCCAACACTCTGCCACTGAGCCACCTTCCCAGCCTTCCTCTTGTTATTGTATGTCATCCAACGCTGTTTATAACTATGCACTCAATGTGGGAAATTTAACTTCAAAGATAATTAAAGTTTTTTTTTTTTTCCTTTTCAATCACAACATCATCATTGTTGGGCTACACTCCATCCAAATTATTATTAGCATCATAAGTGCTAATTATTGAACGTCGGATATGTGTCTATGATTTTACTATTATTTGTCTATTGATTAATAATTTTAATGTTACCACTGTGCATGCATCCATATTGAAATTTTGAACAAATAAACAAAAAAACTAAACCATATCAGGTAACTTGACTATGTGCTTATAACAAATTATGGAATAGATTTTTTGAAGCATTGCAAATTCCTAATCAGTATTAATTAACTTCCTCTCTCTCCTTAACTACAAACAAATATTTAAGAGTTTGGGCAGAACCTTTTCAAGTAATATACTGTAAATGTAACTACAATATCATGTGTATATCTAAAATTCCCTTGAAAGTAATAAACTCTACTTTATATTGAAATATTAGTTATTTTATTCTAGGAAACTTTTAGAAAAATAGACTGTATATCTTTGAAATGAAAAAGGTAAAAATACTAACATAAATGTTTTAGAGGGAGTCTGTCATATATATATATATATATATATATATATATATATATATATATGTGTGTGTGTGTGTGTGTGTGTGTGTGTGTGTGTGTTATGTGTAGAATAGTTCATTTTTAGAGATTATTTGTCATCAGAAATATATACATATATCTAAATTTATTTGCACAATGATATACATCATAGTGAAACAAACATCTTAAAACATAATTATAATTAATAAATAACTTCATGAAACCAAGTGCCGGTAACTCACCCTTATAATACGAGTTATTCTCTGTGCTGAAATCTTAGAATTGTTTTCGAAACTAGCCCAGACCGAACAGTACTTGTTAGATTCTTATCTCCAATTAACCACTAAAAACAGGAATTAGCTCTTTTCCTCAAGTTATAGAGTGTTGTCTTTGACAATAAAAAGGCTTAGGGACAATGCCCAGGCCTTGCAAACAACACCCACAACAACAATTGTATCACATTAATTTCACAAAAGCATCTTTTAACTGCTGTGAATATTTCTTAGAAACATGAATACATACTCCTGAAAAATGTTAAGTAAAAAAGTATAGAATATTTACGGCTATGTTAAAGACATGACTATTTAGATTGTTTAAGATATTTAGGTAATGATTACAAGTTAATAATAATGATAGGTAGGTCATATATTGGGACTGGTTTTTTTTATTCTATTTTACAAAAGTAATAAAATGATATTTATAATGATTATATAAAATTACTCTTGCTTGGTATTTGAATTATCATTTGATAAATATTTTTAAATGGTTTCCAAAGCAAAGGAGTCTCAATTCTTTTGTAATTTTAAAACAATTAAGAAAATGATTTCAAGGCTGGTTCACACTAAGTCTATGTTTGTTTTCTTCTTCTAGTTTTCATATGTTAGTAGAAATTAAAATTCCAAAAATTTAATGGATATTGGAATTCAGGAACATCTTCACATACACTAATATTGGAGTCGCTTGAGTGGAATTGTTTTATTACATTTGTTACTTTCACAAATAAATCAAGATGATTGTGTATTTTGTTCTTTTCACTGCTTTTGGCTCTTATCTTGATAATACGTTTTTCCTAGTAAGGTAGAGATAAGCCATTTGATTGAGCAAGTATCATATGACTTTCATAAAATGCAGATGCATATATGTCTTCTGTCATTTCCTAAAAGTTTCTTCCAGAAAAGTTTCTCAATTACTTAGAAGTTTTTCCCCTTCCCCTCTACAAATTATACCGACATCAAATACAGTGAAAGCAGGGGTTATATTGTGGGGGAGGGACATACAAAACAAAAAGAAATAATCTTATAAATGTTTTAGAAACAATTGCATGAAAGAAAAAAAACATTTGAATACATATCTTAGGGTTCATTTCCTTAACATCACCTTATATGAACTTTCTGCTTGACTCAGACATATACTAAATATTGCAAATGAGGGAAACCATGGGAAAGAAATAGGGATACAGGTGGACCCATTGCAACAATGAGATATACAAGTCCTTATGTCAAAAAATGAACTTTACAACTTTGGTGGGGTTGTAGGGAGGAGGATTGGGTGGGGCGGCGGGGGAGAATGGGAAGGAATGGGAAGGGGAAACAAAGGAGGAGGCTACAATGCTTGATAAGAAATATACTCATTAAATTGTCCATGTAATTATAACCCCTCTGTACAGTATTTTCACAATAAAAAAATAAAAATAAAAATAAATTACTTAGAAGTGATGCATAATTCCTAGGTATAGGTATTCCAGTTATCACATATACTTTTGGATTAAGTTATCTCTGTATAAATTCAAACGGACAAAATACCTTCAAAATAAACAGAAATCACATCTTTGTTTTTTGGTTTTTTTTGGGGGGGGGGTCTGGTCGTGGGGCCTGAACTCTGGGCCTGGGCACTTGAGCTCTTCAGCTCCAGGGTAGCGCTCTACCACTTGAGCCACAGCCCCACTTCCGGCTTTTTTTGTTTTGCTTATGTGGTGGTGAGGAATCGAACCCAGGGCCTTGAGCATGTAAGGCAAGGGCTGTACCACTGAGCCACGTTCCCAGCCCCACATCTTTGTTTTAAATGCAGTAGTTTAGAAAGAGTTTTTAGCCAACACCAAAAACATCTTTTTAGCTATTCTGCATTTTGTGTGAAGAAGTTTTAACAATAGTTTTTTTTTTTCCTGACATGTAATTCACTTACAATATATTATCACCTTTTATTGTATACATTTTAGTGATTTGGAAGTAAATTGTACCTTCATAGGTTTTCAAAGCCTAATTTTCACAAACTTGCATTTCTTCAAATAGAAATGCTGTAAATTTGAGAGCAGACATTAAAATAGATATAAAATTCAGTTACCGGAATTTGCCCAGCATACATCTTCTATATTTGGGGGATCATTTCCAGGGTCTCACACATACTATACAAGTTCACTGTTAATTAACTACATTCTCTGTCCAAAAATGTTTTTTACTTCTGTTTAATACATTCATAGAAGTGTAATGCGTGGATCCTATACAATTCTTTTTCACCTTTTGAAGTCTTGAAAACTTGTTTGCTAAAATGATTGCAGTATTATACAAATCGATCACAATGAGAAATATATCAATTTCTCCACAAATGCATTACTATATTTTGTCTCCTCTTTTTATATTATGGTCATACTAGTAAGTTTTCTTTTTATTATTTCTTAGACACTAAAAAGGAGCTTAATTCATATGCTCCTCCTATTGGCTATTGATTTACATATGTTATTTAAAGAAATATCCTATTCCAGAAAAATTTATATAGATTAGAAGATATAAAAATACTTAAGTTTCAGAATCATTGTAGCATTAACATTGTAGCATTAACAAATACGTGCCCTCTGTTGGATATGTTTTCATTTCTGTTATAGTGTCCCTTGAATTATGAAATGTTATCACTTGATATAATCCAGTTCTTGCTTTTCTTTAGCCAGTAATATTTTCCATGTCAAATTTTTAGAAACCTTTACTGATCAATGTCATGAATTTTTACATTTAGGTTTTATAGGTTTTTACGTCTCACATTTAGTTTGATAGTCATTCTTTATAAGGTTTGAGGTATGCCAGGTGCCGGTGGCTTACGCCTGTAATCCCAACTACTCAGGAAGCTGAGATCTGAGGATCGTGGTTTAAAGCCAGCCCGGGCAGGAAAGTCCATGAGACACTTATCTCCAATAAACCACTACAAAACTGGAAGTTTTGATGTTGCTCAAGCGGTAGAGTGCTCACCTTGAGCTGAAGAGCACATGGATAGTGCAAAAGCCCAGAGTTCAAACCCCGTGACTGACATACAAACAAAAAAACAAATGATTGAGGTTGTAGTCTAAGATCGTTCTTTAAATCTAGAGAGGCAATAGTGCCAATACAACCATTTAAGATTCTGTTTTTATTTCATAAAATCATAACATCCTTTTCAAAATCTGTGGACCATAAAACTAAGAATTTATTTTTGACAAATCTGTTACCTTATTCTATGTGTCTGTTCTTATAGTTGAACTATGTTGTCTTCACTACTAAACATGGTAATACCATTCAATCTAGTATGAAGGCTCAAGCTACACCATTTTACAAGATTGCTCTGACTGACCTGTATTCCTTGAATTTACATAAGAGATTATTGAGCAGGTGGACCAATATTCTAGACATATCTAAATATTTCATAGTCACTCATATTTCACACTTTGTGAAAATACACACCCCTGATATTATATATAGAAAATGTCTTTAGAGACTGCTCAATGCAACTAAAATTAATTAAGGAATGAGATAAGATTTAGATAACAGTACAGCATAATAAAGCTGAATGATAACGACTTGAGCTATACTGCAGAAGAGAGCGAGAGAGGGACCACATAGGAGCTGTATGTCATTGGTATTGCTTCAAAAACACAGAAAGACTTCAGAGAAGACAAGGAGAAAAATAAGGTGTCCTGAATCTAGTTTCTTTTTAATCCACCTGATAATTTGGACTGAAAGTCAGATAACATGGGAAAAATAAAATAGAAAATAAAGCATTGTATAAAGCTGTTACAATGTAAAGAAATTGTAATAGTAATATAATTCATTTTCAAAGAAATAAGAGAAAGAATAACAATAACAATTGCTAATGTGGATAGAAGATGGATCACATTTTATCATATACAATTTTGAAAAAACATACTAGGAATGAAAATTTAAAAGTCATAATTTATAATACAATTTGTATTATAACTTGATAGAATAGCTCAGTGGTAAAACATTGGCCTAACATATGTGAAGCAATTGTGTGATCTCCCAAGCATTGCAAAGTACACACAAAGCACACAGACACAAAATTCACATAAACACACACGCACACCACATACATACATTTGGAATATTGTTATTATATTAAACAAAGGAAATTATCACAAATAGTAAAAGTATTTTAATATATGAAATCATAGTATTGCTCATACTATTTAAAAGTTTAGTAGAAATAAAATAGTCACAAGATACTTGGATTCTTATAGATTGAGTAAATTGAAAATTAAGAAATAAAAGACATGAGAACTTTACAAACAAGTTTTACATAATAAACATTTTGAAATATTTGTCCTTTTAGTTTGACAAAAGATTGATGTTACTGGTGTTTTAATTCAAGATTTAGAAGATGATAACCAAGTGCTCTATATCTTGCTAGGGATAGCTATATCTCTAATCATTTCACTCTGGAAATTTTATGATAAAGTCTCATAATTCCTCAATCTCTCCCGAATTACAAACCCTATTTACACTTCCCACCATAGTTAGAAATTTGAAACCACAAATTGCTATGCCCAGCTCAAACATTTTTTTTTTAATTCAAGTACAAATATTTCCAAAAAGTGACCAGGTAATAAGGCCTTTTTAATAAAGTATGTGCTTCTTGAAAATACAGCATTTGTTACATGGACAAATATGTTTAGGACTATAACAAAATAAAATTATTTAAATTCACCAACCATATAAAATTTAAGAAAATAATTTTTTACATATTCACATGTTAACTATTTTGAAAGCAAAATATATGTCTGAATAATTTACATGTGTTATAATTATGCAAAACTAAATTAACTAATCTACAACTCTGAAAAAAGAATTACACTAAAGAAACAAAACAAAAGAAGTTCAAAATTTGAAATTTAGAAAATAAAGTGTATTCTTTAGTTGACTTAAGTAACGGTAAACCCTCTGTATATCAATTTTATAATAAAAAATGCATGAACAAAGAAAGAAAAGTATCCATTGGTCAATAACAACAGGGGAAACATCAGTAGTTTTTTTTTGTGTGTTCAAAAAAATCAATGGAAGAGATAACAATGTTCCTTCCATAATAAATGTAGTCATTACCTTACTTAAGTAACTGTATACCCTCTGTACATTACTTTTACCATAAAATTAAATTGAAATTAAAAATAAACTAAATAATATACCAATTAAGAATTTGTAGAGAGCTAGGAAGTTGGTTAACTGGTAGAGCGCTTGCCTTGCATGCTTGAGGCCCTGGGTTCGATTCCTCAGAATCACATAAACAGAAAAAAAAGCCAGAAGTGGCGCTGTGGCTCAAGTGGTTGAGTGCTAGCCTTGAGGTAGCCTTGAGGGACAGCGCCCAGGCTCAGAGTTCAGGTTCCAGGACCAGACACCCCCCCCCCCAAAAAAAACAGAATTACTAGAAGCCATTGGTTAAAAACTTTTTAGAAAACTGCCCTAAGTACCCAAGTAATATAATTTGATAATAGTATTTAAATATTTCAACTTCAACAGAGAAGCTAAAAGATTAAAAACTGTTACAAACTAAAGTAATAAATCAGAATATATTACTATTAATAATAATCATAAGATGAATTTATAGTGGTAGTTAAGTATGTAAGAAATGAGGCAATTTGCCATTCATTTGCACTTAATAAGTGAGAAAGAATTTTCTAGGTCTTTTTAAATATATAATAAGTTTAATGAAGAAACAATTCTTTCACATCATATGATAATCAGATGAAGCTGATATTAGAACAAAGAGCAGATTGTAGTAAGTTTTGGATGTTAATGTATATACTTATTTTGGTTGTGAGAAATTGTGTTCAACTTGGGGTATTGTTTTTGTTAGACTGGTTAATTTTAGGATAGGGGTTCCCTTTCCACAAGAACAAGCACCTGATCTGTCTTTTTAGCCTTCTCATTACCAATGGCATAAGAGTTGCAAACCAACTTGTCTAGATTCCTACCTTGGCTGGCCTGGATTCTGCAGTCCTTCCAATCTTAATCTGTAAATAGTGCAGGATGGAGGAAATAATACAATGCAGCCAGCTATAGATTGAGAAGGAAGTCCACTAAACTTTTGGCCTGGGTTCTGTTCTCAAGCCTCCTCAATAGTTAGTTCAGATAGAAGCCACTACTGCCAAGCAGTAAGAGTATTTTTTAAAGCAACTAGACATATATATAACTTAGGCATGTGAACACCTCAGGACAAGAATGAATAAAAGAGCATTGAAGCATAGAGGACAGGCCCAATCTTAACTAGCTACTTAGAGGCTGAATAAGCTTAGCTGGCTACTCAGGAGGCTGAGATATGAAGACCACTATTCAAAGCCAGTCCAATCTTGAAAATAAATGCGATTATCTCAAAAAAACAAAAGTGGAACAATGGCTCAAGTGTTAAACCACTATCCTTGGTGACAGAAGCTTAGGGAGAGTGCCTAGGCACTATCAAGCCTCAGGAATGATGAATGAATAAATGAGCACTTGCACATGCCCCTGCGTGTATATGCGTGCATGTGTACACACACACACACACACTCTCTCTCTCACACACACACAAACACACACACACACAAATGAGTATTTCAATGCGAAGTTCTTTTTTTTTTACCTTGCTGTAATCTATTTCCCAGTATTAGTTTACAAATTAACAAAATCAGCTAAGAACCTATTTACATACAACTCATCTTGTTTCTCTAAAGTCAACTCTCTTTTTGGAAGCAGGCTTTTATTTGACCCAAATGTAAATTATTCAGAAGGTCGATTCATCTCCCTCAATTCTGTAGAATTAGATGATTGTTTAGCTTCCTCCAAGCAATATAATTTTGTGAAATCCTGCATCAAGCAATGTATTTCTTTCACTAGAAGGGAAGCCTCTGTCAAACAATTAAAAATAGTTTTTTTTTCTCCTTGTTAGCATCTGTAGTTTTATTATCTTCATACGTTTCATGGTCTGTCTGTGTATGACAAAGACTGCTGTGAAAATAAAAAGACCCTTCACAGCACTTATCATTTATATACCATTCATAGATATGAAGGTGTTTAAATATTACTGAAATTGCTTTGGAATGCAGCATGTTCACATTGACTATCGTGAAAAATAAGAATTGGTTTCTCAGAACTTTAGGTAAGAACTTGATTGAAAGAAACAAAAGGAAAAGTGAGGAACAACTCAACACATACATTCAAATGAAACAAAACAACCCAAGGAAACAAATTAATTCATTACTCAAGAACTTGCAGGAAATAAAAGACTTAAAAAAACATCAGCTATGACAAGCTTATGAAAATCCTGACTACATGGGAGTCTACTCTTGTGAGGATAGAGGTTAAAACCCAGACTGGACAGAAAGATATATACACAATGCCATGCACCTGTTATTCTAAATTCCAGGAAGAATAACATAACGTGGACTGAGCCCAAGATCATACACAAGTATCTGAAAGATAATCAGGATAATTTAGGGCTGGAGACATGACAAAGTGATAAGAACACCCATTTAGGGGGCACAAGACACTCAATTCAAACTTTAATATTATGGGTATTAAAGTAAAAAGCTATGATTTTAAATAATTGGAATAATTGTGAGATTTGAGTATTTGAATGGAAAAATGCATGAGAGAGAATGAACCCATGGTGCAATGCTTTCAACTTAAGTGAAAATGTTTTGGGGTACTTTAGACAAAACAGAGTTACCTTGCAAATGAGCATGGTTGTGCATTTGAGTGATGGAAATATTTTACTTACACAAGTGTAAATTGAATAGATTTTATTTGGGTAGATTGTTTTTCTTGAATTACGAGCCTGGATGATGTCCCTGAGATTGTTCTCTCAAGTCTACCACTCTACTACTTTGAGCCACAGTTCCAATTCTGATTTTCTGTTGGTTGTTTGGTGATAAGAGGCTCCTGGAAATTCCTGTCCAGGATGGTTTCAAAACATGATTGTCAGATCTCAGCCTCCCGAGCAACCAGGATGCCAGGCAATAGCCGCCGATAGTATAATAATTTAGTAAATTGTACAGTTACTGAAGTTATTCATTATCATTATAACCTGTGTAATATATGTGTGTATATATATATCAATGCATATGGATAGAAATATTTTAACATATTTTTGTATCTACAGTAGATTTATAAAACCATCCATTATAAAATAAAATGGAAACAAAAGTTAAGGAGCAAAACAAAGGAAATTATCACATGTTTCTTGTTGTTGAATGGAATACGAATTGCGAGAATAAGTTTGGGAAAACCATCTCTACGTTAACAAAATGGATAAGAGGTATTAATTCCAATCAATTTATTTGCCCATATTGTGCAACCTCACACATGAGTGTCAAAATCAAACCACACTTTTTGTCTTTACTTTTAACTCACTTGTTATAATTTACGGGTTAGTTGAGGTAATGAAATAAAGATTAAAATAATATTATGTGAGGCTATGAATTAGAGCTGAAAATGATTTTAAATGTGATAATAACTAATTAAATTGCATATTTCTTACATTTACTCTGTCATGTCCCTCATTTCCACATTAGGAAAGTACATAGAAGGTTCTCACTAAATTATATGAACATTTATGAAATAATGTATTGAAAGAATATGGGCACAGTGTGGTTTTAGCTTATTGAGACCTGTAAGAGGAATTGTGTTTCTAAAGACTTGCAATACATTGTGATGAAGGTGAAGGGAGGGATGTGCTTATTCTGGAAAACTGGCTAGAGGATTGCTCCCATAAAGTCAGTGATGAATTCTTCCAAAAAGTTTCAGTAAAATCACTTTCACAACCATGTTCACTGCTGCAATATTCACCAAGTTACAGAAACAGCCCAGATGCTCTTTGGAGGAGTGATGGTTGGAGAAAGTGTGGCACCTATACAAAATTGGATTGCATCCATCCATTATGAAGACTGTTACATTATTTGCAACAAAATGGATAGATCTAAAACTATATCAATTAAACTAAGTCAGAACCAGACACACAAAGGACCCATGTTCTGTCTCATATTTGGAAGCTAGAACTTTATTACAAGTTTACACAAAAATATTAACCAAAGCATGCTATTTGCGGCGGAGTATTTCAAAGGTGTAATTTCTTATAAAAGTGAACTTTTAATCCAACAAAATATATATCATGAAACTATCACTTGGAAGATGTGAGGGGAAGTCAAAAGGAAGGAATAAAGAGAGTTATGGATGAAGAGAGGGAAAGTATAATATTCAATGTACATAGTATGAAACTAGGAAAAATTAAGGTGGGGTGAGGTTTGGAAGGGTGTGGAAAAGTTATATAAAGATCCATTATACTTAAAAAAAAACTGATGTGTTGAATGGAAATTCCATTGTCCAAGTATTTAAGATAATAAAAATATAATTAAAAAAATGGAGGCATCTGATCTTAAATTTTATTTCCACCTCTTTTAAAAAATAAAATTGTTTGCTCCATAAATTCATCAGAGGGATGTATTTTGTGGCTAGCTAGATCATTGCACATCTGTCTCTCTCTTCTTCTCTCCCTTTCATGGTTCACATAGGTAATATGATTGCTCTATAATTATCCTAATTTATTTTGCTTTTATATTTTTGGTTGCATCATTTCACTTTCTGCTCTGCCATTTCCCAACTAATTTACATAGAAGGCTTTATTTCCTATTTTCTCATTCCTAGAATAAGCTGCACATGAAGACACCACTGGTCCTCATTTTCAGTCTGTACCTTTGAATACGGAGGAAAATCTTTCCTCTGCTCTCTACCAATTCCCGACTCTCCAATTAGAATAATTTAAAATAGTAAAAAGGATAAAAGAGAAAATAAATAATAGTGAAACAAACAGATGCAGAAAATTCACCGGATTTTTTTGACCAGTTCATCCAATGTGAACTATTGGGGAAATACATGGACACCTCATTCTCACTGGCACTCAAAGTTTCTGGTTAGGCAATTCTGATGAAGATGAGGAACAAGAAAAAAAATGTGAGAAATGGTATAAATTGCAAGAAAAAATGGAGAAGGATTCAATTAAATTTCTTCTTTGGTCTGCCGAAAATAATCGCCTCACTACAGTGCAGAGACAACTTTCCAAAAAGGCCACTCATGTGAATACTAGGGATAAAAATGTGTATACCCCTCTTCATCGAGAAGCCTACAGTAGACACTTAGACATTGTCCATGAGTTGGTGGCTCCAGGTAGATATTCATGTAATAATTGTCAATGGCTGGACACCCCTGCACAGTACTTATACATGGAATAATACTAGAGTGGCTTCTTTATTTCATCATAATGCAGATACCAAAGGAAAAACTAAAGGCCTCTTGACCCCCTTGCATCTTGCTGCTGGGAATAGAAACAGCAAAGTTATGCTAGATCTCTTTCTCTTGAACCATTATATCAAACCAGGTCTGAAGCACAACTTGGAAGAAACTACATTTGATATTGCCAAAAGAATAAGTATGTATCACTACTTCTTTGAAGTTCTGGAAGGCTGTACAAATTGTTCTCTAAAGTCCTAATGGTTTGGTTAAGTTTCTTAAATTTCAAAATTGCCAGTCCATCCTATGTGTCCATACAAAATATTTTAACAATACAAAGCAACAACAATATCTTACTTTAAAAATTCATGGATTGCAAGGTATTCTTCCAAGTGAATTGCCTGAGTTTGATGTCAAAATATATTCGAGTTGTTTGTATACTAATGATTTCTGTAGAGTTTTTGATTTTTTAATAAGAAATAATTTGAACTTATCTGTTGAAATGAGTAGTACAGAAACTAAAGATATTTCTGATGCTTGTCTGAAAAAAGTGTATTTTAAAATATTTAGTATTCTGTTTGCATAATATCCATAATCAATTTCATTTTCTCCTTGATATAATACTTTGAATTCGACATTGTTTTATAATATATAGGTTCTTAATAAACGTGTCCTTTCAGATTGCATTCGATATAGAAACAGTTAAAGATTCCTTTAATTCCTAGGTCCTTATGGAATTTTATTTCTTTGGAATAAAATGACAATGTTATCTTATTTCAAAAGTTTTATAAAAGTTATGCTATGTAAAGGCCTTTCTGAAAAGGTGAAGATTGAATACATTGATGTCTAACTTTTTTTCTATGAATTACATGTATTATTACACTTGTATATTTGTAATCAACTTTTTAATAACTGTTTTTCATTTCTTGCATTCGAAGAATGAAAAATATGGAATACTTCACAAATTTTCATATCATTAACATGGCTCTTGCACAAGAGCATTGTAATTTGGGTAGACGTGCTGCTGAAGCATGTAGTATCCTGTAAATTTAAGTAATTAATGATGCAATCTTAAGACAGGCATATATCCTTGGTTTCCTATTTGTAACAAGGAAACCTTATTGTTACCTAAATTGCTTGTTATTTTTTGTCCAATTGTTCACATTTGCAATGTTTGTCAATAACTATTTTAAGCCTTTTTCATTTGAAACTTGATCATACTTTGAAGCCTTTATAGCTAGGTCCAAAGGTGATGGCTTTTCAAGTACTTACTTATCAACTGATTTAGCTTTGTGGAGCTAATGGATTCAAAGTAAGCCTTGCTTAAGAGCTACTTCTAAAATTCTCCAGCTTAAAAATGTCACAAATGAGGTCTTACTGGCACAAATGTCTGCCTGACCCATTACCCTTGCTCCATGTAGGAACAGACCAACCAGAATACCTTACTCTGACAGCATAGCTTGTCTTACTGGAGCAAAACTAATCTTAGTTATAGGGGATCATAGAGAGATGAACAGTTCAGACAGAACTGTTCAGACTAGAACGTATTTTAGTCAAAATATAATTATTTATTATCCCTACCATTTCAAAAGTAGCTAAATCCAAGAAGGTGAAAAAATTTTCATATGCATGATTACCTAGTGTCCTGGCCTGTCTAAAATCCAATCAGGCAGGAACTTACACCACTGATTTTCTATCACCAAATATATTCCATAGCTCCAGGAGAAGTCCATATGTTTCTCCTCATTATTAGGCCTTAAATTGGCAATGTTTTAATCACAGTGTTTCCTCTTGCTTCTAGGCTGTACATGTCCAAATGGTAAAGCTTTAGGTCTAATTCTACCAAACACTGAGGTAGAGGTAATGGAAATATATTTTAAAACAGTTGCCTTTGTTACCCTAACCACAACAGAACAATGTAAAACATTTTCTTATATTATATATACTTATATATTTTATATTTATATGTGCTGATTTTATATTTCACACAGTGAATCTTACTGGAATTAATTGATAATTTGACAAATTACTTGATATTTATTCCAATAAATAGATTGGAATATAAATAATCAGGATTAGAATATATATTAAAATATAAAAAGTATCAAAACAATATTTTCGGTATAAACTGTGATACCTTCTAAGTGTTCTTGGTTTCTGAATTCACATGTTAAAAAAAAATGTTGTTTTCCTCCAATCTATAAGGGATTTTACTCTGCTGCTCTATTTTTTTAACTTGCTGATCCCAAACTGTTTTTCTCCATATTTCTGAAGCATTCCTACTGATTATACCCAAATTTTGCTGATATGATACCTAAAAGGTATTTTTCTTCTACAGGATCCACGGGTCCTAGGATGCCAGGTTCCAGTTATCTGCATCATCAGATAACTAGGGCAAGAGTTCTTACCTAGGCCCATGCAACATGCCAACAGAAAGTAATTGAAGACCCATCTCAATTTCTCATTTCCTATATTTCAGGCCCCAATTCCTTGAAATGCAGGAATTAGCAGTAAGCAATTGAGAAATGCAAGGCAACTTAAAATGCAAGATGAAATCACAAAATGTGAAAGTACAGTAATTCAAACTTTCAATTTTCAGATGACCATCCCATGTGAGTGAACAAGACCACAAATGTCACAAGATTATTTGTAATACCCCTCTCCTAATGATTAATGAATGATTTCAGTCCAGCATTATCAGGCCAAAAAATAGTTCCTGGAATGATAGATCCATAATTGGTCCACAAAGACTAGGAAAACTTGACATAGAAGTCAAATATAATTCAGAAAAACATTAATTGAGAAGATCCTTAGTGCTTCAAAACACTGGTACTTCAGTAAAACTTGGTTCTGTAGTATAAAAATGTCATTCTCAAACAAATGATAACCTACATTTAATCTCCTGAAAGTATATTCCTTTTCAAACAAACTTTTTAAAATCACATTTGCCAAAATAACACTTTACAAGTAGATAATATTTAGTGACGTTACAAGTTTTTCAAGTGTAGGGAGCAAGTTACAATAGAGTTGATTTATTTACCCAGCACTAAGGCCAAACAAGTTCAACCATTCATTAAAGTGTAGAAATACTACCCCCCACCATTTGTGTTTTTCAGTAGGTGACTTCGAAAATTTGTTAAATACATCAGCCTCCCATATTTCAAACCAAAATATTAGCTAACAAAGTAAATTTCATCACATAATAAGTACATTTAAAAAAGTCATGAATAGTTGCCTTATCATATGGTGTTTTATGTTTTCCCTATGTGTCTAACATAATAAGAAATATGACTTTAAGTCTTAATATGGGTACTCATCAGAAATTTGACAAACATAAAATATGTCTTCTATTTCTATCATATTCCTCTGCAGTAGTAAATTTTATTTTTCTTCATTTTCCAAAACTTATAGGTAGTAGAAAATATTATCCCATGTAAAATAAAATAATCACAAACCATTGTACAACACCATTTACAAAACTTGTACTTAGGAATACATTCTAAGCCATTTTTAAACTTTCTTGTTGACTACAGATTAATGTTCCAAATGGAGGGGAATAAAAACATGTCTAGGTGCTTCATGTCTCC
Source organism: Dipodomys spectabilis (assembly GCF_019054845.1). Classification (NCBI taxonomy): domain Eukaryota; kingdom Metazoa; phylum Chordata; class Mammalia; order Rodentia; family Heteromyidae; genus Dipodomys; species Dipodomys spectabilis. The sequence continues at coordinate 222,461 of NW_024870984.1, forward strand.
ACTTTTACAAATTGTTACTTCAGATGAATGAATTATGGAAATATAAGCTGACATCAGTTCAAGTATATGCAGGATATAAACTCCATGGAATGTATATAAACCTTTCAAAGTACTAGCAGACAGTTTAACAAAATGACTATCAGGAAGTTGAAACAAGAGAGGAATAATAGTAAAGACATAGAATGAATGAAAATGGAACAAGGAGCAAGTAGAGCTAGAATACTCAATGTGCACATGTGACAAAGGACGTGGTAAATCGGAAATAAATCTTGTAGAAGGGGTTGGTTGACAATGATAGAAGGAGTGACTCTGATCCTGGAGCATTGGACAATTAGATGGACATCTTTAATTATAACACACTTGCACAACCTTTTGAAATTCAGTGAAAAAACACAACAAAAAACAAAAACACACAAAAAGCACAACCAAACAGCAATCTCTATAAAGTATGATTATGACCTCTCAAAATTTTAAATAGTTAATGAAGGACAATCTTGGGAAAAGCATACAAAGCTGTTAAAAGTAGGCAGTTTAGGGTAGAGGAGAATTTTTAACAAATTTAAATAGATTGTCTAAGGTTAAAAATGACCTACATCTGCTGCAAATATTTTCTTCTGCGAATTCTCTTGGCCTGAACTGGATACTCCAGTCCTGAGCCACACTTGATAGCTTGTGAAGACAGAATGGAAGAAACAATATCAAGAACCCATTACTCCACTGGAAAGAAAACAGTCCTCTATGTTTTCTCTCATTTCTCTTGACTACTTTTATTCATAATTTTAAGTCAAGTGATTTTTCATTATATTTTTTCCTTCTTCGTTCTGGCAAAGTAATTGTTCAAAGTAATTTAATAAATATTATTTGCCATTTTTTTCTATCATGCTGTTTACTTGTCCAAGTGAGTCCATTAATCTTACCCCTTTCATTTGGGTGCCACGGAAACTCAGCATCAATGTTAATGAGGAAAATCTCTATTGTAAAACTTTGTCTCCAAAATACCAGTCCAAGAAGCTGTGATCACAAATATTTAGCTTTACTTTTTTTCTTTTTTATTTTACCTTAAAAGTCTTCTTGTGTCTAAAGTGCCCTCAAAAATAGGAACTCCACCACTTTTTGGTTCAATCCTTCTAACCTCAAAGATGTAATTTGCTAACAAGATGCTTAGAGGAAACTGAAGAATACTTCACTTTTATCTTCTCTATTTAAATTTCTCCCTAGATACCATATCAGGATCAGTGAAGTTATTCTTTCCAAAATTATTTCAATAGATCATCTTTCTCTCGGTCTTGCATTTGCTCAGAAGGATGTATGGAAAAGAAGAGTTAAATCATCCATACCTTGGATGACAGTGTCTGTTACAAAAGTACAGTGCTCCTATGTCCTATTGCTCTGTCCTCCTCTTAGCTCTTGCCTGGTTTCCAACTAATCACAGATTCTTGGCTTCAAGTCTATTGAAGGTGAAGGACTATAAGTCCTTCCCCACTGCTACATCTTCATGGTTTCTCTTTTAAAAGTCTCATATTTGGATGTGGAATTTATTTTCATGTCTTCATTCAATCCGTTCTAAATTGTAGTGAGCTAAATAGGCTCTGTAAAATGACTTTAGGTAGCAAAAATATTAAGACAATATATCAAAAATTTGGCCTCCCTCCACTGATGAAGCTAATATGCTTAGCTAGGGCCTCTAAGAACCCGTTTTCTTGCCTTTTCAATTTGCTCAATTATTTTCTGATCCCAAAACTTTTTGGCTTATGTAATAAGGGAAGTCTTCACTATCTCATGTTACTAAGGATATTATATATATGAGCTACTAAGAAATGTGAAATCATTGGTTTCAAGTATCCAATCAGGTTTTTTTCTGTAGTTCAGTGCTTCACATGCAAAGACATTGTAGAAAGTATTACAAACAGAAAAGTGTAAACCCAATAACTACTTTAATTGTTGAAGGCACTTTCTCCCTAAATATATTGACCCAAATTATCTTTTTCAGAGAATTATTGTTTGCTAATTAAAGTCAATTCACAAATTTTGATGTCTTTTTTTTAATTTAATTTAATTTAATTTTATTTGTGAACATACTGTACAGAGGGGTTACAATTACATGGGCAGGATAATGCGTACATTTCTTATCAAGCATTGCAGCCTCCTCCTTTGTTTACCCTTCACATCCCTTCCCAGTCTCCCCCCTCCCCCACAATCCCAATCCTTCTCCTTACCCCCCCTTCCCCTCCCCCCCCCGCAACCGACGTTGTAAAGCTCATTTTGGACATGACAACTTGTACTTCTCATTGTTGCAACACGTCCACCTGTATCCTTAAACAACTGGTTTTTCCCCATCTCCTCCACAAGTTATACTGACATCAAATATAGTGAAAGCAGGGGTTATACTGTGGGGGAGGGACATACAAAGAAACAAAGAGATAATCTTATAAATGCATTAGAAACACATGCATGAAAGAAAAAAAACATTAAAATACATATCTAAGGGTTCATATTCCTGACATCACATTATCTGACCTTTTCCGCTTGACTCATATATATACTAGATATTGCAAATAAGGAAAACCATGGGACCTATGTTTCTTTGGGCCTGGCTTACTTCACTTAATACAATTTTTTCCAAGTTTTTCCATTTCCTAACAAATGGGGCAATGTCATTCTTTCTGATGGAGGCATACAATTCCATTGTGTATATATACCACATTTTCTTGATCCATTCATCTACTGAGGGGCATCTGGGTTGGTTCCATATCGTAGCTATAGTAAATAATGCTGCAATAAACATAGTTGTGCTGGTAGCTTTAGTGTGGTCTTGTTTGTAAACATTTGGGTAAATGCCCAAAAGTGGGATTGCTGGGTCATAGGGGAGTTCTATGTGAACTCTTTTGAGGAACCTCCATACTGCTTTCCAAAGTGGTTGAACAAGTTTACATTCCCACCAACAATGAAGTAAGGTTCTTTTCTGTCCACATCCCCTCCAGCATCTGTTGTGGTTAAAGTTCTTGATTTTTGCCGTTCTAACTGGAGTGAGGTGATATCTCAATGTTGTTTTGATTTGCATTTCTTTTATGGCTGGGAATGTTGAACATTTCTTCATGTGTCTATTGGCCATCCTTCTTTCTTCTTCAGAGAAGTTTCTCTTTAAGTCTTTCACAACTGCCCAATAAATAAATGGGCGAAAGACTTAAAGATGTCTTTTTTTTTAAGAAGGTTGAATTTAAATTCTACTACAACCTTGTTTCACACAGTGAGTAGATTTCCTGGGTAAGGACAATTCTCAAGGCAACCTACAGGATTTATAGCATGGTTTCTGAGGTTTTTTTGTTTAGTGTGAAAATGAGCCATCTTCACCCACTTTGCTCCCTCTCAGCTAAGTCTTCATTGATCACTTTGCATGAAAGCCTATTTTCCCAAGCAATTTTAAATTTTCATAATAGGCTAAGTTGTTAAAAAGTTTGAACAAATTAAAATTTACCTGTCATAATTTTTTGGGGGGTCCATTTTTGGGGTGAACTCTGGGCCTGGGCGCTGTCCCTCAGCTCTTCAGCACAAGGCTAGCGCTCTACCACCTGAGCCACAGCGCCACTTCTGGCTTTTTTTCTTTTTGCTTATGTGGTGCTGAGCAAGTGAACCCAGGGCCTCAGGCATGCAAGGCAAGCGCTCGACCACTGTGCCACCTTCCCAGCCCCACCTGTCATAATTTTAAAACTCTTTTGAAATTCCTTTATTGGAACCGTGAATTCATCAATCCTAACTCCTCTTTTATCATCAAAAACAGTTAACATGTTGTTTTCATGATATAGTGTCCATGAAACTATTATTTTCCAGTGTCTTTGTTATGCATATACTTAACCTTATAAGCTGATGCTAAGCAAAATGAACTCCAAGATATGGAAATAGGAAGTGTTATTTGCGGTTGTTGTTTTTAATGTACTATGTGATTTCTATTTTCTTTTGGGTTTTTCCCCTATGCTTTATTCCCTGCTGTATTTGATTTTGGTAGCCTGTGTATTGGGTATATATTTACCTTAATTAGGGAAGGGAAGAGGAACAACAAAATGGTGAGACAGATGACAAAGGCAAACCAATGCAATATCAATACTCAGAAGACAATATGTTGGAAATGTACATTACAACTTGTGAGGGCTATTGGGGTGAAGGAAAACTGAAGAAAATGCGGGAGGGGGTAACAAGTTTGACAAGTTATGTATTCACTAACTTAAAATTACTGTAACCCCACTGTACATCACTTTGACAATAAAATTTAATTTAAAAAATAAGCTGCATGAAATCAAATTTCACTGTATTGGTATAGTACACATACTATTTGGTGTCTCATTTGAATTAATTACCCCTTTTTAATTAGAGGACCATCAACTTTAATGCTCTCCGACTAGACAATATTTTCACAATATATTACCAATATTTTGAAAAAAGAATATAGTACTTTCTCATACTAAAAGCAGAAAAAGTTTAATTCTATGGAAACCAATAACTTGTAAAAGTGAATAAGTTGTTAAGAAGACAGAATATATGTGTTCGTCAACATTCCAATGACTAGTAACTACTCATTTTCAAATTCGGAAGATTCCATACCTGAGAGATTCAAAACAATACCGGCTTGCATGTTATGTAATTCTGCAATAAATGCATTTTCCAATGGGGTGTTACAGATTGAGAGTCAACAGAAAAATAACCACATTCTGGTAAAGGATAAAACTATGTAGCATCGGTAATAATTAATTCTTCAAGAGTAAGCAATTGTTTATCACAATAAGCTATTATTTTTATGATCACCAATACCAATATTTATGATATAGAGTCATCCTAGCCCAAAATTTTCCAACTTTTAGGGTGCACCTCAAACTTCCCTTAATTCATATCATGAATAGCTTATCTCTATTATGAAAAAATACAACTCTGCTAATGTGATGCCATACATGTTCTGGTAAGAACACCACAATAAACTGGGTTGCATCATTTTCCCCCCACTGGTATTCTTGAGATCGGAACACTTGCAAATATTATTTATATTTATACTTTTTAAGCTATCATATAAATTATGGATGCTAAAATTGGAAGATTAGACTTGAAAGCCCACCCAGGCAGGAAGATTCCCCAGATTCTTATTTCCAATAAACTTCTCAGCAAAAGCCAGACGAAAGTGGCACTGAGATTGAAGTGGTAGGGCACGAGACTTGAGCATAAACAGACACAGAGACAGTGTCTAGGCCCAGATTAAAAGTCCTAGGACAAACCAATAAAACAAAAACAAAAATAAAAACAAACTCCAAACCTAACATTTTTCTCAGTGTATACAGAAGCAAATAATTAAGGAAATTGCTTCCTGTGTTACATACAGGTAGAAGAAAGAAGATGTCACACGATTATTCTCTTCATAACATGTTATACCAAAGACTCCAAAAATTGCTCTTATTCTAAATTTATAAATTAATATCATCAATTTGTTGACAACTCTGTCTACAACCTTCACATTATCATTTTATACATGAACTGTTGGAATTATCTATTGACTAAGTTCTAATTATAACTCTCTTGAAAGAATATTCTAGGCACATAGAATGCAAAATCATTTGTGAATGTCAATTAAACACTCTACTTAAAAAGAATTTTGTAGAATCCTATAGAATATAAAATTACAAACAAAACCAAAATATTTATTTTAAATCTAAATTCTAATTTAGCAAGATCTTCAAAATCCTACATTCGATGAACTTTGCTATTTTTCCAGGCTTAAGCTTTTGTAATTCTTCATCATTGTTTTGGGATACAATATAATGATGATAACTTACTTTTTCAAATTTTGGATGGGAATCATGAGTCATTTTGCATCTAGGAATGTTCTGTAATGAAGAGAAAATTTAAAACCCAAGTGAGGATTAAGTATGAGTTGCATTTCAACAGGAAATTTGACTTCTCAAAACATAATAACAAAATTAGCCCAACCGTCCAACTACGTATTCCTTTCTTGTTTGTTTTGTTTTACTAAGACAAAATTTTACACCTTGGTCCAGGGAAGGTATAACTATGTAATTCCATTCTCTAATCTCCTGTCTTAATCTCAGTGCTAGAATTCTAGGCTTGTATCACATTGTCCTGCAATAGTTTCTTGTTTTATTTAATCTAGATACAGACTACCAATTCTGAACTTCTCCAGTGATATTATACACCAGAATGACTACTTTGACTTTATCTACAATTTTCAAAGATGTTCTAACATTTGATACAGGATATGAACATTTTCAGACCCCCCTGCGGGATCTCTGATTCATTCCTCCATGGATCTTATCCCTTTAATAATGATTATTGACTCTCTTACTATCTCTGATCCCTACCAATGTAATATTCTCAAACTTATTTGAAGGAAGTTCATTTGAGGACTTTCTAATATTAAAAATTATCACTTGATTCTAGTCTTATTCAGGACATATATTTATTGTTTTCTAACTTTTCTATACATTCTGAGAGTTGTTTCATTTGTGTATTTGTGTGTGCACATATAAGTGCCTCTGGGTGTATGTGTATGTTTGTATGTATATATGCAAAAGCCTCAAGCTCTTATTCAGCAATCTTGTTCATGACTGGTATTCCATCACTTGAGCCATTCTTCCAATCCAGATTTGGACTGCTTAATTTTATATACTGTTGCAAAGAGTGTTATGCCCAGGCTGGATGCAAATTGAACTTCCCAGACTCCTTCAAATTCTTAGGTTTTATTTCTCCAGGAGTATCAACTTTTAAACTACAAACATTTTTGTGAGGGTAACGTCTAAGCTGTAGCCCAGATTTTTACCTCAAGAATTCTTTTTCTTTTTGTTTTGGTGGGGGGTCTGGTCATGGCGCCTGAACACTGTCCTTGGGCTCTGTCCCTCAGCTCTTCATCTCAACGCTAGCACTCTACCACTTGAGTCACCGCGCCAATTTCGGCTTTTTTCTTTTTTGCTTAAGTGGTGCTGAGGAATCGAACCAAGGGCCTCATGCATGTGAGGCAAGCGCTCTACCACTGAGCCACCTCTCCAGCCCCTAACTAAAGAATTCTTATAAAGATAGATGAACAGACACATTACATATCTTCATGCTGAGATATGAGGATTGAGGTTCAAAGCCAGCCCAGGTAGGAAAGTCCAGAGACTCTTTTCTCAAATTAACTAAAAGAAAAGTGGAAATGGCACTGTGGATTAAGTGGTAGAGCATTAGCTTGAGCAGAATAGCAGAGACACAGCTCACAGGCTGAGAGTTCAAGTGCCAAGACCACCGCCAACAAATATAAATATATATATATATATATATATATATATATATATGTATATATGTGTGTGTGTGTGTGTGTGTGTGTCTGTGTGTCTGTGTGTATGTGTGTGTGTTTTAAAGAAAAAAAAAGAAATGTGATCTTAGCCACCAGTTCATTGCTAGCATAACCCCTGTTCTCACAAGATGGACATTTTTCCAGCTAAATCCATGCTCTTATATCCGACTTGCATTGGAAACAGAATTATTCTTCCATTCTACTTTCTACAAAGTTGCATGATTAGCAAGCATGATTTAGAATGGGAGTGGCCTCATACTTCTTGTTCCACGTAGGTGTCTTGCTTTCTGTATATCACTCCCATAAATCTACATACTGGACTTGGCTTTATTGTTTCAATGTTGTCTTATTTGTAGAATCTTTTATAGTGTATTGAACCCTTACACTTAAACACAGAACTTCTCTTTCTCCTATTATTGCTATTGTTTCCCTTACTGTTAGCTCATGTACACTTGGGAAATAATGAACAGCACGTACACTCACAAAAAGAATGTTCTGAAAACCTTCGTCTCATTTAAAATTCGCCTTAATTTACAGAGAACTTACAAAGTTTAAACTCAATGTACTCATGTATAATGTATTTATAAGCAATATAAATTTCATATTTTCTCTTTACTAAGTTGTCTCTGAAACACGTGTTACCTCGGGTCCATAGGTGTTCTAGTGTTATTGCAGTGAAGCCAGAAAACATTCATTAAACCTCAAGCAGCACCATCGATTGTTACTGGAAGTAAATGTTACTGGATGTGGAAACCTACCCGAAGAGAGGAATGGAACATAGAGGAAAAACAAAGTTCAAGTTACCTTGTGCTTTCCTTTTTACTGTACAAGAAAAGTATCCCAAGGCTTGAAGGAAACTCTGTCCCCGGGTTTTTTGAGTGTGTTCTTTACTCATATAAATTTTTTCTGTAAACTTCTAGTTCATAGTGTTATAAAAAGAAATAATGTACCATTTGAAGGCCAGCATAGAACAAAAGGAAGTAACGTTGTTTTAAAGGGTTCTCCTCTAAAGGAACAAAGACATGGAGGTTTTAAAGTGTCTTATGGATGGATATTTCACGCCTGAGATGATTCTCTTGATGCAGGAGTCAGTTATCAATTCCTTTGTTCTGGTACTGAGTTCTCCAGAGCAATAAGGATTCCAAAAAAGCAGGATCCAGTCAATATGATCAGCAAAAGAAGCCTCTTCTCTGACCAGTACACCTTTAAGGAGGGTCCCAAAGAACTATCTGGGATTTTTGTTTGCTTGTTTGTTTAGTTTGTGCTCGTTCTGGGTCTTGAACCCAGAGGGTGGATCCTGTCCCTGAACAGTTGTCTTTCCTGCCCACCTGCCCCCAAAGCTAGTACTCTACTGCTTGAGCCAAAACTCCACTTCTGGTTTTTTGGTGTTCAATTTGTGATAGGAGTTTGACAGACTCTCCTGCCTGGTTTGGCTTTGAATTAAGATAGTAAGAAAGCTAAGTGACATCAACTGTATAGACTTCTCTTTTGAAACAAGAAATATTAGATGAAGCTTATTGTAAAGCTAATATTTGACAATTTATAAAGGAAGAGAATATATCTAGCAAAGAAGCCATAACTTAAATAACTCAGCATAAGTAGGTGCACTGAATCATTTTGAAATTATTTTTTCTCCTTGAGAAGATTATTGATCTTGTCCTTCTTTTTGGGAAAACTTAAGGTAATATTTGCACTTTTTGTTGGTTGTGGGGCTTGAACTCTGATCCTGGGCACACTCCCTCAACTCTTCAGCTCAAGTTGAGTGTTCTACTGCTTAAGCTACAGCACCACTTCCGGGTTTCTGGTGGTTAATGGAAGACAAGAGTCTCATGGACATTCCTGAACAGGCTAGCTTTGAACCACAATCCTCTGGTCTCCTGAATAGCTAGGATTCCAGGTGTGATCCACCAGCTCCCAGCTCATATTTGCGTTTATGTGCACTGAATGACACTATGTAGACAAATAATGGAAATTTGAATCAAATGATGGCATTGGAGCTTTTCAGAAAATTTGAGGTAACAATAAATATGTCCTCCTTTTCCACGTTGTTTCATTAATAACTCATGAGCTATGGGACCCTCAATAATCATTCTCTGCCATCTGTGTAAGTTTATTTAGTATCAGGAAATGTTCATAGAGAAATATAGAAAGACTGAGATTTTTAAAAAGCAAAGAAGTTAAGGTAAGATAAAACAGCACAGAAGGAGATACATTTATTACACAGAGATTAAGAAGTAGCCTAAGAGATTTAGAATGATAAAGGTAATGAGGTATAAGACTAGTTGATAACTATTTGTTCAATAACCAAAAATGGTTCTCTAAAAAACTTTCTGGTATAACTTAGTTACTATCATTTATTACTTAACTTTGGAGTTATTCCTTCTCTTCTGTCACAAATGTTAATTTGCCTCTGCCGTTTTGGGGCCATGAATAATCAAAAAGATTTCCAAATCTCACTTAGACTACCCTTCTCATTGTGATTGGCAGTGACCATTCAAAAACCTGGAATCTTTGAATTTCCAGAATTAATCTTCACCTGACATCTAAGCACATTCATGACATTAATTGCTGTGACCTAATGAACAAAACTTTGTTTCAACACAATATCCTAATACAAGTAAAAGTACATGAATTAGGGACTATTGTCAGTTGTCAGTATGACAGGAGCAATTATATATTCCAAGTATGGGTTCTTTATTTTGCATTTACTAATTGAATGTTTTTTGGTTTTGTTTTGGTTTGGGTTTGTTTTTGGTTTTTTTTTTTTAAGGATATCACTGTACCACTTGAGGCACAGCACCATTTCCAGTGTTTTTCTGTTTAAGTGGTACTGAGGAATTGAATTCAGGCTTTTATGCATGCTAGGCAATCACCATATCATGAAGCCACATTCCTAGATCCCTAAATGACTTTCTTAATTTGACATTATATTTTCATTCAGTAACTATGTACCATAATATTGGCCAGGTGCTAGAAAATAATGTAGAAAAGAATACAATAAATCCAGTAAGGCTAAATGGAAAATGAATAACCCTCACAGTCTTGCAAGGGCACAGAGGGCTTATCTCATGGAGATGTATCAATACGCTGAATGAGACAGCTCCTGACCCACAGCCCACCTCCAGAATGAGTGGGCCATTTGGGTTCCAGCAACCTGGGGAGGTTGGCCCACCTCCTACAGCACCCATTCTACCAGTTCCTGAGAGTGACAGTGACAGAGAGAGAGAGAGAGAGAGAGAGAGAGAGAGAGAGAGAGAGAGAGAGAATCAGTGGCATAAAACTCTAATCCTAACTACACTGGAGGCTGAGATATAAGGCTCATTGTTCATAGACAGCTCAGGCAGGAATGTCTTTGAGAATCTTATCTCCTAAGAACCACCAGAAAACTGGAAGTGGCACTCTGGGCTCAAGTTATAAAGTGCTAGCCTTGAGTTGAGGAGCTCCGGAACAGTGCCCAATCCTAGAGTTCAAGACCCACGACTGAAAAGAAGTGGACTTCCCACCACAAGAAGTGGACTGAATAGCACCCATTGTGCTAGGGAGCTTGGTAGAGAAGTCAGGCCAAGCTTCCTGTGAACTTGAGGTCATAATTAGGTCACGTGGTTTCTCTGTGCCTCGGTTTCCCCAGATGCAAAACTGAACAAAGTGAAGGATCCCCTTCCTCATTGGGATAGGGTAATAATGAAAGAGAGCTATATTTCGGTTCATAATCCCACACCTGTTGCATGATTAATAACAGGCCCCACCTGAGCCCTTTCTGGTATCTTCCTGTCATATGCTCACAGAATTGCCAAAAACTTATCTGAAGGCTGCTCCCTCTCTGTCTAGCCATTTTCCAGAGATCGCTCTGTATAAAGCCCTTGTTTCCTCACTACTGTCCTGTGAGGAGACTGAGGTCCAATGGTTGAGGCCCTACCAAGAGCTTCATGTGTGGTCAAGAATCCGCTGCTATGGACTGAGTTTGGGATAATCTATCTAAACCGATGACTGAGCATGATACCACATGTCTACCATCCCAACTACAGAGGACCAGGCCTGGTGGAGCATACCTTTCAAAGGAGGACTGCGATCCAGCCCAGCCAGAGCATATTTTTAATTTCTATCTTAGAAATCCTCAAGACAGAAAGGTGGCTCATCAGAGCCGGGGAGAGGAAACAAGCAGGGGGGTCATGGTGCCCCCAGAGGGGTGTTTGACCCAGGGTAGGTTGTTGTTGGGGCGGAAACTCACCTGTGCCGCTGGGAGAAGCTGTTGACAGCTGCTCCAATTGTGCCAGCCTCGATGGCAGCAGCATTGTGGACATATGGGCCCAGAGCAGAAGACTAGCGGCAAGGACCAGGTCGATGATTTAGGCCGGCTGGCAGCACGACATTGCTTGAGGTTTGAAAACTGGCACTGTGTGAAGGGAGGGGAGGGGCCAGGTGGCCTCGAGTCCCTTCCTCACCTCTCAGCAATCTCTATCTTCCTCAACTGCTGGTAGTGGTGTAAACTAACATAGGGAATCCCAGTGGTACCTGGCAGCATGGAATGTGGGCGTGGCCACCATTCTTGTATCCCATTGGTCAGAAAGATGCATGAAAGAATGGGGGTGTGCCCACAATCCTGTGAAGCAAGCAGCATGGGCGGAGTCAAGATGACAGCGATTCTCCCAGCCCTTTTCCCAGGGAATTCTGTCCAATTCAGTTGGAGACAAGGGGGTAACCTGCTTTAACTGGATGGCTACACAGATTGTTGTGTAGTTCTGTTTGTTGTCAGTCTCAGACTTTGAACTCAGGATCTGGGCACAGTTCATGAGCTGCTTTTGCTCAAGGCTGGTCTTCTACACTAGAGCCACAAGGCTTCTGGCTTTGTTGGCACTGAAGTTGGACAGGGTTCTCAAGAATTTTCCTGCTTAGGGTGACTTTGACCAGGATCCTCCTATCACAGCCTTGTAAGTATCAAGGAGGACTGCTGAGAGCGACTGGTGCCTGCCTAATCATTGGTCTTGTTGTCGTTCTTAGACAGACTGGTCAGTTCCCTATCCTCTGGTTGAAGTGGTGGGAGCTGGAGCCCACAATTTGAATCCTGGTCATGCCACCTCCAAATGGTAGGAGATCCTAAGAAACTTCTTCCTGTCCATATGATTACCAACGGAATGTGATGTAAGTCATGATTGAATGAACAGTTCTTGAATGATTCTAGGATAAAATTATATACAATTATATTACACGACACTGATTGATTTTAGTTAATATTTTATTAAACATTTAAGCAATCACATTCATCAAATGGAGGCATAATGAAATACCTAAGAATTGAGCCTCAAATACTATGAAGGTGATGTTTTTTTCTACCAGGACTGGGATTGGAACTCATAATCTGGGTAACTCTGTTGCACTGTGTGGGAAGAGGAAGCTTGCCTCCTTAAAGTCAAGAAATTCAAGTCTGTTCCTTAGGCCTGAAATTGATCACCAGCACTAGAAATCCCCCTATTCATGTACAATTTACATATATGTTTTATATTTTTATATATATGTTGACTCCATATTGCATTCAGTGTAGTTATTTTATTTTTTGTTTTATTCATGTATTGACCATTTATTGTATTGACTATTATAGCACATAGAACATTGACTACATAGGATATAGGTCTACATATGTATTCCACTTCATACCTGACACACAGAAGATTCATAGAAAAGGAAACCATGTGTCACCATCAGCTTCTTACTCCACGATTCATTGTTTGGGAGCACTGACATCTGAACTCATGGCCTACAAGGCCAAATTCATGAATGGGTGAGTGCAAACATGCCATCCTGGGGGAAATTGAGGTGACAGGTTGTTCCCAGGACCTGAGAACGAGCCCCAGGGGTTAACCAAAGAAGAACAGATTGACATGCAGATGGAAGTATGCTAATATATATATATATATATATATATTTATATATATACATATATATATATTTATATATATATACATATATATATATGTTTATAGAGTGCCAGAGATGTCTATACATTATTCAGTTATATAGACTATATTCCTACCAATTCCTGGGTATTTATTATGTGTCCCTGTAAGTAATGTTATTGTTTTCATCCTTAAAATATTAATGAAAGCACTCAGTGTCCTGAAATTATTGTGTTCCTGTAAGTAAGAATATTCTTTTAATGCTTCATAAATATTAAATAAAATCAACAAGCCTTCTGAAATGATGCTGTTTAATTTTATAGGATCATCATTTACGATCAACTCATTCAACTGTGACATTGACAAAATTCCAGTGTTATTCCTTTGGATGGGAACCAGTTTCTTTGTACCTCCTGCCATTGGTTGGTGTCAGTACGGGGATTCAAAATGAGGGCCTATGTTGCCTCGTGGGCCTATGGCTTCCCTGATAGTTTGCCAGCCTTCAGCAATGCAAGGTGAAGTACCCTTTGCAACAGTGTCATTCAGACCCAGAAGGGTCACTATGCAAAGGAAGAAAACATAAAAGGCCACATTTTTTCTGTGCATTGTTTTTCCTGCAACACGTGGGGGTGTAGGATCCCGAAATCACCTGTGTGTCCAGTGGCTGCACACCATCTTAGGGTGATCTAAGTGGAGGCAGAATTGCCACAACCTGAGTTCAAGCCCCATGCTGAGAAAAGAAAATTAGCTCCCTGGCTTGCAATTCACACAGTTTATTCTTACAGGCTTTGGATTTGAACTCAGGATCTGGGTAAATCTGCAGCAATGTGGATAAGGGGGAAGATCACCTTTCATGAACATAAAAAAGTCAGGCCTGTTCACTAGTCCTGAATTCAAGACCCAGCCTTGGAAACATACTATTTCTATATATTGTAAAGATAGGATTTATACTTACCTATAGATGTTCAGTCCATACATGTTTGGTGTGGTTGTACCTTGTATCTTTTGTTTTATTCATTTATTTACACATTCTGTTTATTACATTGATGATGACCTATGACAGAACACCTAGATTTGTAGAAATGTTCTCCATCATGCCTGACCCCCAACATTCTCAGAGAAAATGAAAAAAAGTTTCACACTCTCCTTCTTACTCCACGATCCACTTGTTGGTAGTTCTGGGATCTGAAAACAGGGCAGAGCAAAACCAATTGGCCAATCAGTCAAGGTGATCATACGAACTTGTGAGCAACTAAGGAATGTGGCCATCCCAAGAATCTGACATTGATCACCAGGGTGGTCCACTATAGTCAGAAATTCATAATTTAAACATAAGATCTAAATTGACATACATGTGTAGACAGCATCTTGTGTTCAGTGCAATTATTCTCCTTATTTTGTCTCTAATCCATGGAGATATTGTGTATTTTAATAAGTATGTTGACAGATATAACAGTGCTGATATGGATGACAAGCTATTCCCAAGGTTACAGTGTTGTCTATGCATTCTCTATCGTATTTGAGACCCAGGACTTTCACAGGAGAGGATGAAAGGCACAAAGTCTGTCTTCTGACATCAGTATGAATCTTTTGTCAGTGCTGGGATTTTAGCTCAGGTCTGGGTAACTCTGTTGCACTTGGGAGAAGGGGAAGCTCACCATCTTTGAAGAGTAGAATGTCAGGCCTGGTGCAGGGCCTGATTTGAAGCCCCAGCACTGGACAAAATAAAAAGCCCACATTTTTAAAACATAGGATTTCTCTTTACCTACAGGTGTGGTATGCATCTTGCATTCAGTGTAGTTATTCTTTCTATTTTGTGTCATGGATGTATTGTGTATTTTATTGCGTATGGGGTGACAGATATAACTGTGCTGACATGGATGACAACCTTTTCCCATGGCTAAGAGTTGCCAATATAGCATTCTCCATCCTCAATGAAACCCAGGACATTCACAGGACAGGAAAACCTGTGCCACCATAGGCTTCTCACATCAGAATGAATCTTTTGGTAGTGCAGGAGTTTGAATTCAAAGCCTAGCAGGCCCAATTGGTGAATGGGTCAAAGTGAGCACACCAGGCTGTGAGCCTCTAAGGAACTAGGCCATTCCTGGGACCTGAGATGAAGCCCTGGTGGGGGCCAATATAGTAATAAATTCATAATTAAACAGTGGATATATATTTCCAAACATGGGTGGGCTGCATCTTGCGTGTGGTGTAGTCATTCGCTTTGTTTTGTGTTTTATTCATTGATGTATTGTGTACTTCCTTGAGTATAGGATGACAGATATAACTGTGAAGAACTGGATGACAAACTATTCCCATGAGTATAGAGTTGTGTATACATTCTCCTTCCTAGCTGAGCCCCAGAACTTGCACAGTGTAGGAAAGCATGTGCAACGACTGGCTTCTTACATCAGGGTGATTTTTTGGCAGTGCTGGGATTCGAATTGTGGGCCTAGGAAGCCCAACTGCCCAATGGGTCTACGTGATCACACCAGACTGTGAGCCACTAAGGAGCTGGGTCATTCCCAGGAACTGAGATCGAGACCCAGGGAGGCCAAAATAGTCCTCAATGATCATTGAAACATGGGATGTATATTCACATCCATATGTGGACTGCATCGTGCATTGAGTGTAGTTATTCTCTTTATTTTTTTATGCTATTCATGGGTGTATTGTGTATTTTTTTGAGAATATGATGACAGGTATAACTGGGCTGACATGAATAACAACTTATTCCCATGGCCATAGGGTGGCCCAAGCAATGTCCATCCTAGCTGAGATCCAGGACTTGCACAGGAAAGAAAACAGGTGCAATGTTTGACTTCTGACATCAAGATGAATCTTTTGGCAGGGCGGGGAATCTGAACTCGGTGCCTAGCAGGACTAAGTGGCGAATGGGTCCACATGAGCACACCATCCCTTGGAAACTGCGATTGGGCCCCCCCTCCCCCCGAGGGGACAGCGGGGAGCACAACAGTCATCCATTCATAAACTGAAGGAATTACGCAAATAAGTACATATTTGTATAGAGTAGGAGAGATGGTAACCTGTTGTAGAATCCAATCTGCATGACTACTGATTCTAGGTTCTTTCCTGATGCGTCCATTTCATGACTATGATGATTATTGTCATGCTTCATCAACTTCTTTACAAATAATCGATACCCCAAAAGTCTTGCCTATCATTTCCTACCTGCATCATGCAAAAACTATTCATTCAAGGATGAGATTGATCACATTCCATGACTCTTCCCAGGCCAGAAATGAGTACCTCAGGATCTCCCGCCATTCCCTCCGCATAGGGGGACTGAATTCAAGCCTCAGGCCTGGAAAAGATACTCCTTATATAATTTTTTTGGGGTCCACTTGTGGGCCTAAACTCTGGGCCTGGGTGCTGTCCCTCAGCTCATCATCTCAAGGTTAGCCCTCTACCACTTGAGCCACAGCACCACTGTTGGCTTATTTTTCTGCTTATGTGGTGCTGAGGAATCGAGCCTAGGGCCTCATGCATGCAAGGCAAGAGCTCTACCACTGTGCCACTTTCCCAGCCCTCCTTATATATATTTTAAAGATAGTATTTATACTTCCTTACAGATGTTCAGTCCATATTGTGTTTGGTGTGGTTATTTATTTTATTTCTTGTGTCATTCATTTATTTAGAAATTATTTTATTGACTCTGATGACATCTATACCATTTATTACATTGTTTACATCCTGTCACATAACCTCTAGATGTTAGATGTGTTCTCCATCATGCCTGGCAATGCCAGGATCTGAACTTAGTGCCTAACAGGCCCAACTCATGATTGAGCTTGGCAGCCTCTCGCCAATGAAGATATCAGGTGGTTCCCAGTCTCTGAGATCGACCCCTAGGTTTGGCCATAACAGCGATACATGGATAGGCAGATGGAGGTATACAAATAAATATATATATTTGTAAAGAGTTCCATAGCCATCTATGTATGATAGATTGACACCCACTATGTTCCTACCAACTCTTAGGTATTTATTAAACCGCCATTGAAGGAATATTGTTCTTTTCATGCTTAATAAACTATTAATTAAGCTCAATCAGCATTCTAGGATTACTGCATCCAACTTTAGAGAAGACCGATGTATAAACTACTCTTTCAATCAGTATTCATATGCATAGGAATAGTCTCATGTCATCTCCTGCGATTGATGTCAGAACTGTGATTTCAACCCAGGGCCTATGTTGACAGGTTGGCCTATGGCTTCATTGATAGCCCGCCAGCCACCAGCAATGGCAGGTCAGGTCCACTTTGCAGCTTTGTCTTTCAGACCCAGGATGGTCACTGTCCAAAGAAAAAATTCGTAAAATCCCAGCTCTCTACAGTTCTCCACTTTTTGTGCTTTCCAACCATTTTTTCTTCCTGAAAGCCCTCTTGGCCCAGGATCCCAGGATCGGCTATGGGTCCAGAGACTGCACCCCAGCCAAGGGAGATTCAAGGTGAAGTAGAATTTCCATGACATGTGTTCAAGACCCATCTTGGCCAAAATCAATACATATAGATATAGGTATGGATATAGATATATAGATATATATAATATAGATATATATAATATAGATATACACACACACACACACACACACATATGTGTGTGTGTGTGTGTGTGTGTGTGTGTGTGTGTGTGTGTGTGTACAATTATTTAACTAAATTAAAAAAAATAAAGCTACCTGGTTTGGAATTTCTGCAAGTTTTCGTTTCTAGCCTGGGAATTGAACTCAGGGTCTTGGTAACTGTAGAAATGTGAGCGAAGAGTTGCCATTACTTGAGTTCAAACCCCATGCCAATCAAAAATGAAAAAATAAGTCACTGACCTCTGAGTAGGGGGAGGTAGTTGTGGAGATGGGAGGGAAGGGATGGTAGGGGGAAAACACAGGAGGAGTAAACAACGCTTAATAGGGAATGTACTCATTAACTTGCTCCTGGAACTGTAACCCCTCTGTAGAACATTTTTACAATAAAAACATACAAAAAAAAGAAAAACAATGTAGTTCTCAGAGAAGCACTTTGGAGGTAAGGGAAGGATGTTTGAATAGCTGTACAAAACTCTACACTGCTTTTTTTAATGTTCAGTATGGAACTGAGTAATCATAACTGCTTCCACTAAAAAAATTAAGTCACTTTCTTGGAACTGGGGCCAGTATTTCTGCCATTGCTACTTTTTGAGCTCACCGTCCAGGTAACTCTTTTGTACCATGGGTGAATGCGAAGCTCATTGTCCTTGAAGAAAAGAAATTCAGGATAGAGTTCCCAGGGCCTGAATGATGGCCCTGAAATGGAAGAAATATTTCTATACATGTGTAATACATGATATATACTTATATATGTATGTTAATTTCATATTATGAATTTTATTATTGATTTTGTATTTGATTTTTCTTTCATTCATTTATTGATTTTTATATTTAGTATTATTATACACATATTATATTTTGCACATCTATTATAAAATTGTACACAATAATTTAGGACATTGACTCATTTTTCATTAACATTGTATTAAGTGTTGAAACATGATACATAATTAAATGGAAACATTTTTCACAGTCTTCACATGTTTAGAGTCTCTCCCAAGTATGAGCTTTGAGTTCAAGCACCAAGACTGACAAAAAAAATTGAGCCTGGTGAGACATATTCTTCTGCGACTCAGAGGAGGGCCGAGGTTATAGGTAAGAGGTAGGGTAGAGGGCAGTGCTGGTGGCTCACCCCTGTAAGCTACTCAGGAGGAAGAGATATAAGGATCCTAATTGCAAGCAGGAAAGTCAATTTAAGAAAATTTGCTCCAATTAAAATTCCAAAAAGCCAGAAGAAGAGCTGTGGTTCAAGTAGTACAGTGCTAGCCTGGAGCACAAAACCTCAGGGATACGATAGCATCCAGGCCCTGAATTCAAACCCCAGGATTGGCACACACACACACACACACACACACACACACACACACACACACAAACACATACACACACACACACACACACACACACACACACACACACACACACACACCAATATAGAGCATTTGCCAATCAGCCTGCACAAATTCCATCACTAGCAACTCAATATTAAAAAAAAAAAAAAAAGATGGAGAAAGGAAGGAAAGACTTGCTCCAGGAAGTGATATACCCTGTGCCAAGATTCCACAGTAGTTCTAATATGGGGTACAAGGCAGAGAGCCTCAGGCACAAAGTATAGCATGGACAAAGGTCCTGAGGTGTGTTGTAACATAGGTGGTGTGAAAGGTATGAAGGTTTTATCGCTTCAGAAAAGTCTGGCAGGATATTCAAGGGTAGCTCAACGTTTAAATGAGTCACAAGGCAGAGGGTGGGGTCCCAGAATAGCGTCCAAGGGGAAGAATAGCTTTTCTTTTTGCCAGGGACCCAAAGCCATTTCCTCTGTTTGGAAACCTGTTTTCACAACTCCTTTCCCTCATGACGCCTTTGCATGGAGGAGTCAGGGCAAACGCAGGGAAAACCTCTTGCTTTAGAAAAGCTTCTAGCCCAATGCCACCAGTGGCTCAACCCCTGTAAATCCTAGCTACTCAGGAGACTGAGATATAGATCGAGGGTCAAGCCAGCTCAGGAGAGGAAAGTTAATGAGACTCTTCTTGCCAATTAACTACCAAAATCCAGAAATGGAGCTGTGGCTCAAGTGATAAAGTGGTAACCTTGAAGGAAAAATTTAGAGACCAGAGCCCAGACCCTGAGTTCAAGCCCCAAAAACTAGCACAGGAAAATTAAAGAAAAGATTTCAGGAGCTCCTACTCCACTGTGGTGTAAGGCCACATCATCCAGGCACAGGTGGCTCACGCCTGTCCTCCTAGCTCCTCAGGAGGCTGAGATGTGAGGATCACGTTTCAAATCCAGCCCAGGCAGAAAAGTCTGGAAGACTCTGATCTCCAAGGAACCTACAGAAAACTGGAAATTGCTATGTGGCGCAAGTGGTAAGGTAAAGAGCTGGGGGACAGCGCCCAGGCCTAGAGTTCTAGCCCTATGACAAACATCTGGCCTGCTTGGACCTTACTCTGTGGCTCTAGGAAAAGTACTTTCCAGTGGGCCCCTGAGGGTCTCCTAATGTCTACGTGTCCTACAAGTCTTGATAGCAGCCTTGTTTGGAGACCATTGCCTACAGAGCAGGCCACAGTACCAGATAAGCATCAAACCTTGGGGCATGAAGATCATCAGAATGGCATATGTCATGGGTGTAATGTGGATCGGAATAGTAAATCACTGTCTCAGACCACGATTCTGGGCCAGGAGGGGCAGGAGCTGCAAGATGTCACACCAGATAATACCCACTCACGGGAGTATCACAAGAGTGCAAATTTGTCAGTTAGACCTTGGACAGGTGTTGAGTTGGGCTCATGAAAATTTTGTAGGAATCCACAGCCAACTGGCTGCTGCCTGTAGCAGTCATTATCCCAGGAGTCCGAGGGCTCGGTGCCCTGCTTTCCTCACCAGTGCTTGGGGAAGGGAGGCAGATGAAGGTCTGCAGACATGGGCCAACTACAAAGGAGCATCCCTAGCGTCCTTCCCTTGATCCTGTGGCCCCGTGTTGAGATCGAGGGGCAGGATCCATGGAACTTACTGCCATGGCCCAAACCCCTCAGCCCAAGAAGGACTTAGGGAGAAACCACTTGATCTGGCTTGAGAGTTTACTGTGACTATGACTCAGGACTGCCCCCAATTCTAGCTCAGCTCATCCAGGTCAAAAATAATGCCCCAAAACATTGAGATACTGGCCATACCAATCTCTCATCCCTCAGTTCCCTGACCCTGGAATCTAAAGTATATGCCTCTCTATTATGGGCATCCGGAATTGTCTAGAAGGACCTGAGAGGCCCACCTGGGGCCAGAAGAGAGATTTGCCTACGATAAGGTACGTTGACATTTCCTAGGCATCTAACAGTATATCCAAGCCACCTTGGCCTCACCTCTTATGTAGCCACAGATCATCCTTTATTGGGGAGCCTTCAGTCAGGTATCAAGGTTGAGGTGGCCAGAGCCACTGGCAACCACCCTTCCCCCACTCGACTGCCAACCTGCTGGGAGTGGGACATGCAGCCAGGGGCCCAGCTGAGAAAAGGACAGGACACAGCATGACTGACCCTGCCCCCGCAGAGGCAGGAGAAAACGTATGCCAGCCAGCACTTCTGACCCAGAATCCCCTGGATGAGGACAAATATATGGACAGCCAAACTTGTGTCCCAAGGAAAAGCTGGAATATGCACGTTTCTGGCAAATTAGGACTCATTGTAGACAATGATAGGGGGCTATAGACAAGGTTTCTATTGAGGAAGGGCACCATCCAAGGTCAAGAAGAGGCAGACAAGCATCCAGGAAGTGGGCAGAGAAAGATGAGGGAAAAATACACACACACACACACACACACAAACACACACGGGTAGCCCAAGGCCTCAGTAGTCCCTGAGCAACTAAACATCCCACCTCCGAGAAGATGGCACTACCATCCTCAGACCAAATGTTGACAAAACTCAGAGCCTCTCACACATCTGGAATGGCTCATAAAACAGCATGACATTTCCTTCTATACACACCGCTATGAAGAAACCTCAGCCACGTTATTTTTGGTCGTCGGTCATGGGGTTTGAACTTTGGGCCTGTGTGCCATCCCTCAGCTCTTCAGCTGAAGGTGTGTACTCTACCACTGGAGCCACAGCACCATTTCCAGTTTTCTGGTGGTTCACTTGAGTTAAAATCTCACAGACTTTCCTGCTTAAGCTGGTTTTGAAACGTGATCCTCAGATCTCAGCCTCCTGAGTAGCTAGAATGACAGTTGTGAGACACTGACAGTGCCCGGTTTCAGCCACCTTTATACAACCAGGGGAAACCCAACTTGTCAGGCCATAAAGCACATGTAACCCTACACTTTCAGACTTTGACACCAGCATCCAAAGCCAGTCTTCCTTGGTTGGAGAGAATATAATTGACATTTATCTCCCACACCTGCTCCCATCTGCCCACTCCCTGCTTAAGACAGGCCACAAGCTCTGCAGTTCTTGGTAAGACAATGCCCACCCTGCTGTAAATTCACACTCGGGCAAACTTGGGGAGTTCTTAGAAATGGGTGTACACTGAGGCCAGAGCCTGGTGTCCCAACCACAGCAACCCCACTCCTTCACCATCTCTGGCAAGCAAGTGGTGTCTTTCTTTCTTGGTTTTTTGGATGAGGGGCTTGAATTTAGGGCTTGGGTACTGTCCCTGATGATGATTTTTGCTCAAGCCCAGTGCTCTTCCACTTGAGCCATGGTACCACTTCCAGTTGGAGATAGGAAATGAGACTCTCATTGGACTTTCCTCCCTGTGCTGGGATACAAGACCCTCTGGATCTCAGCCTCCCGAGTAGCCAGGATGACAGGCATGAGCCATCAGCCCATGGTCTATGGTGTCTCATTCTTTACAATTTCCAACTAGTCTGCCTCTAGACACTACCACCTAGACACTCCTCTACCTCCCTCAGAGACAGCAAAGGGAGCCTCAGAATCTGGGACGGGCCATAGGCATAAAAGGGGCCCCTTCACATCACTAGCCCTTTCTAAGCTCCCATCCGCTTCCTCTGGATGGCCTGGATGTTTAGGACTTCTTAGGCCTGCCCTGTATCCCCCCGTCACACCCAACTGGTACCTGAGGATTTCTGGGGCCAGCTGCTCCATGTCCCAGTGGGAGACTTTGGGTGGGTTGCTGATAACTGGGTCCAGGGGTGCCTAGGGCAGAAGGAGTGTCCAGATCCTCTTTTTCAAAGAAGGAGACACAAAGCATGAATGGATCTAGTAAGAGCTACAGGGCACAGCCATCTACCTGTCACCCAGGTCCCTTGGAGTGCAGTTTTACATTGAAAATGTTGGGGCTTGAACTCGGGGTCCAGGCGTTATCCCTGAGCTTCTTTTGCTTGATGTGAGCACTCTTCCACCCAAGCCACGGTACCACTTCTGGATTTTTCTGTGTATGCAGGAACTAGGAATAGAACCCAGGGTTTCCTGTGTGCTAGGTGAGCCCACTACAGCTGAGACAAAATCCCAACATTGGATAGCTGTTCTTCTGTGATCCCTTGGGCCTGTCTCGGACAGTCTTGCCCATCTTAACTGAGTTTCTAAACAGCAGCCCTGTCCGAGAAAGAACATGCTCCCCTATGTTGTCCTTTATCTATGGCATCTTTTCTCTTTGTGCTTCCTGTCACATTCTCCTTGTTAAGCAAGAACTCCTTTCAAGTGCTGCCTCTAAGAAGCCCGCTCCAATCACCCTGGCAGAGGGGGATCTTCTCCACTCTGCAGGCTGTTGGCCTTGTCATGCTCTGCCTTCCAGCTGGTGTGGGTTGAGAGCGCACAAAGGCGAAGGCCTGGCTTTCACCACGAAATTTCTGAAGGCTCTGATACACTATCCAGGAACCAGTGTGGCATCACACTCTGTGAGAGGGCACTTGAGGATCAGGCAGTCTGGGGGCAACAAATGGGGCCATTTCTTGTTTGGGCTTGAACACGTCTGGATTTTTGGTGATTCCATACAGAGAAGAGTCTTATCAGCCTTCCAGGTTATGGCTGGCTTCAATCTTTGATTCTCACATCTCTGCCTACCGAGGAGCCAGGATGGCAAGTGTGAGCCTGAGCCAGACAGGCTCCAGAACCTTTCCTTTGAGCTTCTGTTTATCTTGTGTCAACTAGCAAGCCCTAGTTAAAATAGTAATTTATAGGGGATCAAGTTCCTCTCCTAGGTCAGATAATCCAAGGAGATAAAGTATCTTTAGAAAAGGCTATTCAGAGTGGGCCTAGGTGAGTGTGTATGTGTGTGTGTGTGTGTGTGTGTGTGTGTGTGTGAGTATGAGTTTCAAGGATACCTACCTCCATCTCTCTGGTGCTTATTTCACCCAGAGGTGAGTACATCCAGGATCCACACCCCATGAAAGGCGGGTAAGGAAGGGTACTTAAGGTCACATCAAGTGGGATGACCTGAATTCTATCCTGCAACTGAAGACAGGGTGATAATAGAGAGAAGGAGAGGTTTAGAGGAACATCAAGGGAAGCCCCTTACCTTTGGCTACAAGTACCAGAGAGAAGAATAAATCCATCCATTTTGGTAGTAAGATAACAACTGCCCACTATTCATTTATTTTATTTTTCGTGAGTCCAGGTCTTGGATTCAGGGACTCAGTGTCATCCCTGGGCTTCTTTTACTCAAGGCTGAGGCTCTATCACTTGAGCCACAGCACCAAAATGGCTTTTTTCGGGGGTGGGAGGGAGTTAGCTTATGGGAGATACGAATCTCACAGACTTGGGGCTGGGAAGGTAGCTCAGTGGCAGAGTGCTTGCCTTGCATGCCTGAGACCCTGGGTTCGATTTTTCAGCACCACATAAGCAAAAGAAACAAAGCCAAAAGTGGCGCTGTGGCTCAAGTTGCAGAGTGCTAGCCTTGAGCTGAAGAGCTAAGGGATAGTGCCCAGGCCCAGAGTTCAGGACACATGCCTGGACAAAAAAAAAAATCTCACAGACTCTTCTGCTTGGGCAGGCTCTGAGTTACGACCATCAGAACTCAGCCTCCTGAATAACCAGGATGACAGGCGAGAGCCACTAGCACCTGACCATCACCATCCATTTATAGCTCCCTATGGCCAATGCTGAGCTACCTGCATTGCACCTCCTTGTTGTGAGTGGGAAGCAGACCTGGGTGTGTTTGATACTTCAACAGCCTACCTACCTTTGAGCATTGTTCTGGCTCAGTCTGATGCCAGCTTCCTCCTTATCCACAACACTGACTTCGCGCTGTCACAAAACAAATGTCCCCCAGGAGTTGTCCGACTTGGGGTCGTTCCTCTGCACACTGCCACCACTCCACTCCCCGAAATGACACACTGCAGCAACGTGAAGTAGACATAGAGTGAATTCAGTTTCTTCTAATCAGGGTCTGGCCAGATAGTGGCAGTGAGGATCAGAGGCTCAGGAGAGTGCTGTGCAGTTGGAAAATGTGATGCCTCCTCATCCACTTTCCTTTAACTGTCTTAGCAAAGGGTAGTGAGGAAGTACTCACCAGACAGACTGACAATGAGTAACCATAACAGTTTATCCCAGGCACAGAGGGGCTTACCTAAGGGAGCTAGTTCTACAGGCTGAGCAAGAAAACTCCTGACCCACAGCCTACCTCCAGATTAAGAGGGTTATCTTGGGTCCCAGCCACATGGGGACGCTGAGGCACCTCCTCCAGCACCTTTTCAACAAGTTACAGAGAGAGAGAGAGAGAATTACACATAAGCGGGCTGCCGGTGGCACAGGCCTACAATGATAACTACACAAGAGGCTAAGATATGAGGATCATGGTTCATAGCCAGCCCAGGCAGGAACGGCTGTGAGAGGCTTATCTCCAAAGAAACACCAGAAAACCGGAAGTGGTGTTGTGCCTCAAGTGGTAGAGACCTAACCTTGATCTGAGTAGCTTGTGGAGAGTGCCCAGTCCCAGAGTTCAAACCCCATGATTGACAATAAGTGCACTTCCCACCACAAGAAATGGACTGAATAGCACCCATTGTCCTAGGGAGCATGGCAGAGAAGTCAGACGAAGCTTCCTGTCAGCTGGGGGTCATGAGTAGGTCATCCCACTTTTCTGTGCCTCGTTTTCCCCAGCTGCAAAGCTGAACAGTGAAAGATCCCCTTCCTCATGAGGATAGGGTAAGAATGAAAAAGAGCCATGTTTTGTTTCATAATCCCATACCTGTGGCATGATAAATAACAGGCCCCTTCTGAGTCCTTTCCAGGGGTCTTCTTGTTATATGCTCACAGAATTGCCAAGAAACTTATCTGATGACCGTTGCCTCTATGCTGGCCCTGCCCCAGAGTTCCCCTTGTATTGATCCCTTGTTTCCTCACAACTGTCCTGTGAGAAGACTGAGGACCAGTGGTTCCAGGCCGAACCCAGACCTTCAACTGTGGTCAAGAATCGGATGCTATGGACTAAGAGTTTGGGACAGTCATCTAAACCGATGACTGAGCATGGAACTACATATCTACCATCCCAACTACAGAGGACCAGGCGTGGTGATGCATGCCTGTCACAGGAGGACCATGATCCAGCCAAGCCTGAGCATATATTGTGTCTCTATCTCAGAAATGCCAGACAGAAAGGCTTGACTCCCATGAAAGAAGACCTGACTGGAAAGCCTAAGGATTTGACTTCCAACCCTAATATACCAAAAAGAATCCGAGGCCCGGTGCCAAAGGCTCATGCCTATAACCCTACCTACTCAGGAGGCTGAGATCTGAAGAACACAGGACAAGGTTTAAAGTAGGGTTGGCCTTTCCCATCAGACGTCATGATGAGAAGACCCAGAGTCTGACACATACCAATACGATCCATACTAACAAGACTCAAAGCCTTATTAAGTGCTGACCACGCTCTCTGTCCCCCTGGGGAGCCATCCCTTGTTGGCCCCACCTCCAGATCCATCCACACTCCTCTGCCACCAGCCAGGCCCACTGGAGTAGACAGATCCAGGGCACAAAGTTCCCTTGCTCTTATAATTTAAGGGTGCTGAGTCCCCTTCAAGCGTTTCACCCTTCCAGAACCCCATACCTCAGCCTCAAAGCCCATGCTGCCCCCAAAGACAGCGCTTAGAAGTTACTAATGGGTCCAGCACTGCTTGTTACAACCAACTTCTACACACACACACACACACACACACACACACACACACACACACACACACACACACACACACATAAAGCCAATACAGGTGCCTCCTGTCTGTCATCCTAGTTACTCAGGAGGCTGAGGTCTGAGGATCACTGTTCAAAGCCAGCCACGTAGGAAAGTTTGTGAAGCTCCTATCTACACTGAACCACCAAATAGCCAGAGGTGGAGCTGTGGCTCAACTGTCAGAGCTCTAGCTTTGAGCAAGAAACCTCAGGGACAGCATTTAAGCCTTGAGTTCAAGGCCCAGTTCTTCTACCTCCAAACACACACAGATACAGACATAGACAGACAGACAGACAGACACACACACACACACACACACATACACACACACATACACACAAACATACGGATAGCCCAAGGATTCAGCAGTCCCTGAGAATAGAAACATGAACTCTCTCAATTATGAACACATCCCACCCCTGAGAAGGTGGCAGTACTGACATCAGACCCACTGTAGACAAAACATTGAGGCTCTCACATATCTGGAATGCCTCATAGACCAGCTGGCATTTCCTACCATGCATACTGCTATGCGGAAAACTTAATCACCTCTTTTTGTTGTTGTTCGTTAAGGGTCTTGAACTCTGGGCTTTGGTCCTTGCCTTGAGCTCTTCAACTTAAGGCAAGCACTCAATTGCTTGAGCCACAGCATTGCTGCTGGTTTTCTGGCAATTCCTTGGATATAAGAGTCTCAAGGTCTTTCCTAACCAGGCTGGGTTTTACCCATGATCCTCAGATCTCACCTCCTGAGTACCTAGGATAAAAGCAATGAGCTACTGGTAGCAGGCCAAACATACTTTTCCATTCCTGTCATCCTCTCCCCCCAGGAGACTGAAATCTGAGGACTGCAGTTGGATGACACTTACCAGCAAAGCCCGTGAGAACTCTTTATCTCCAATTAAACACCCCAAAAAGCTGGAAGTGGAGCTGGGATTCAAATGGTAGAGTGGTATCTTGGAGCATAAAAGATAAGATCCATGCCCTAAGTTGGGACATTCAAGTACAATCTCATACTGAAGATCCCCTGACCTTATCAAAGACTCAGGTTCTCTCACTGTACTGCCTCAGCACTGGGCAGTGAGGTAAGGTCTAGTTATCCAACCACATGATATGGGACCCAAAGGGATTCCTGGTCAAGGGACGGAGACTGGGGAGATCTAGGTCCCTTTTGGGGAGGTGAAAAGGGCTGCTCTATCCCAGAAATGTTCCTATGTTGTGAGTATTATCAAAGAAACCACCCTGTTCAGAGCCCAGTGCATCTGGGTTTCCCACCAGCCTCTACCCAGCTCTGCCCCACCTTCAGCCTGCCCTCTCTGAATCCCAGATCTGCCATGTAGACTAAAGAGTGAGCCAGCCAAGAGAACCATTTCCTGCCCTCATTCCCAGGCTGTCCTGTGGCAGTGGAATGCATACCTCAGCCTTTGGTGGAGGAATGAACACCGGGGGTGGTATCATCAGTTTGAGCCCTGGAAAGTCCTAGTCCCCAAGGATGTATTGCTCAGGCATCCTGCAGTGAATGAAAGCCAGGTCGTCAATGATGAGACCAAGGTGCCAGGACATTTAATAGAAATGTGTCTGGTTCAAACGCTGGTAGTCTATGTTGTCAGGTGAGGCCATGGCTCCAATTTCCTGACACACCTGACCTGGGACCATCCTCCCTTTTGAAATTCCTGCTTATCCCTTGGCCCCCTGTTGAAACTCTAACCCCAATACCTCCCTAGCCCTTGGAAACTTTCTTCTTATCTGACCAGAAAATAAACTCGATGTGGCTGGGGTTAATTGAAACCTGGTGACCCAACCTGACCCCTAGGTTCTACCAGAGGCTGGTTCCCTCTACAGTCGGTGACCACATAGCTCTGGCTGTCATGAAGTTGCTGAGAGGTCAGTGGCTTGGTCCTACATACTGGCTTTAGGTTCTGAAACTGTCCCCACAGAAATTGTGAATAGTTGGCTCCCTTGATCCAGGGACTCCAAACCAAGGCTTGCATGTTCTCCCTTCTTCCTTTCTTTCCTCTTTTTCTCCTTTTGTCCTTCCCTCCTCTCTCCCTTTACTTTCTTTGTGTGAGTCCTAGGCCTTGTACTTGGAGCATAGGTGCTGTCCCTTAGCCTTTTTATTCAAGGCTAGCAGTCTATGGCTTGAGCCACACATCCACTTCTGGCGTTTTGTTTTTGGTAGTTAATTCAAGACAAGAGTCTTACAGGCTTTCCTGCCCTAGACAAAAGCCTCAGTTCTCTGATCTCAGCTTCCTAAATAGCTAGGATGACAGCCTTGAAGCACTGGCATCCAGATCAATCCAAGGTTTCTTCATGCTCTGTGGAACCAATCCTGGAACTTTTCATTGTCTGTGACCCCCCAGAGCCTGGTGCACACTGTAATGGTTTGTTGCATAAATAAATGAGCATCTGTCTATGACAATACTACAGAACAGTCCCATCTGATTCAGGTAAGAATCCTCTGTGGGGGAGTGGGGACGAAGCCTGATGTAGCTCTCCCTCAGTTCTCCCTCCTCCCTCTTACCCCCTCCTGGTGCCACCACACTTAACTGTTTTGGGTCTGAGGATGTGAGTCACTATGTACTTGCTACATTCCAGGGCCTCTGGGATGCCTGTCTTCTCAAAGATCTCTTTCCAGCAGCTGACAAGCTCTGTGGCAATCAATATCCCATGTAGGTGCAAATGAGGTTGCTGTGAGCTGAATGCCTGACTCAAGGGGCCTCCTCTCCTCCCCCTGGGGCCAGTCAGGATTACCACATCTGGCCCCCAAGATACATGTTGCAGAGAAAGGCTCCTCGAGGTATCCCTGTTTTCTGAATCTCCCAGAGTCCAGTGACTCTGGGAATCATCTCTGCTCACAGCTGGCAGGCTAGGGATGGTGAGGTCACAATCGCTGCCGCCCAAGCAGCCTTGACTGTGGTGGTCAACCTAGAGAGGGCTGGAGGAGAATCAACAGCTGCCGAAGAAAGTCAGTCAAGGCATTACGTTCATTACAGGAGACCATCTGGCTTGGGAACTCTTCCTATGCTGCTTTGAACGTTGTCCCAATCAAACTTGAAGGGTTCTAAATTCAGTGGTCTGCTTTTTCTTCCAGACAGCATACAGCAGGTTATAGAAAGTAACATTCAGAGAGCCCAAGCTAACTGCCAGGGCAGTTAGCAAGCAGGCTCCAGCAGGGGGAGCGCACTTGCTTACCACTGCCCAGCTGGAAATGGCCCAGGCCAAACACAGACTGGAGTCTGCAGGACTCCAAGGAGGACTGCCCACCAGTACCTTGCCCCCGGAGGGAATCCATGCCACCAGAGGGGGCCTGGAATCCCCTGCCCAGATGCCAATGGACACAGTCAATGCCCTGGGTAAGTTTCCCCTCTCAGTCTCGGTTGTGGTGAACCATCTGCCATGTCACAACCTTCACCACTTCCCATACCCTCCTAACCACAGCCCCTGCCCTACTGCCCCCCCAATCTGTTCCCTAATTACGTTTGGCAGACACATTCCCAACCCTTGAATTAGCTACAACTATAACACTAGAGCACACTGTCTGGCTAGAAGTGTGGTGGTCACAGACCACGGCTGTGGTCACAGTTGCCTGTCTTCTGGCTGAAGACAGAAGGACAGGTGTCCACTCTGGTCTGTGGTTCACACAGGCCTCCTAGGGGAGACCCACACAGGCCCAGCAGCTACTGTGGGCTACAGGAAAGGGAGAAGAGAGAGGTGGAAAAGAACATGTACTGAAACCTTCCCCAAAGGAGCCATGAAATGGTGAAAGAGAAAACAAATTATCGCTAGACATGTACTTGGCATTGATGAAAAAAGAACAACACACACACACACACATACACACAAATAAAATGCTTTTGCTCTTTGTAGACACGGTGCCTTAAATATGTTTTCATTGTTCTCATCTCCCTGTTCTCCCAACACACACACACACACACACACACACACACACACACACACACACACACAAACACACACACACAAATCCAGAACTGTGACAGAAGATTAGTCCATGCCGCACCTGTAATTTGCCAACAGATCACTCACCTGAGCACAGTCAGGCTGTATAAGGAGAAAGATGATCTGTCTGTCTGTCTGTCTGACTGTCTCTCTCCCTCCCCCCTCTCTTGCTCGTGCTCTCTCTCTCTCTGTCATGCACACACAAACACACACACACACACACACACACACACACACACACACACACAGACTCAGAGCAGCGCCTCTTCTGAGTTTGTTGGTTCCTCCTTTGGGACAAGGTACAAGCTGGAGCATGGGGGTTGCCTGGTCAGAACAGGGGATCCAACAAAAGGGAGCACCACTCTAATAACACAGAACAACATTGCCTATCCCTTTCTCCAGGGACAGACACTTTCCCTTGGGAACAACCAGCCTTGACTCCCCATTCACAAAAACCCTAGGCCAGGACACTTGGTGAAGGTGTCAGAGATAGGTGGCTCCTCAGCCGGGGCTGAAAACAAGCCGGGGGTCATGGTGCCCCAGAGGGGTGTCTGACCTGGGTTTGGGGCAGTGTTGGGGAAATGGATGGGGTCTTAAAGGATACATACATGGATGGATTCCCTACTTCCAGCCTAGATGCTTCTGGGTGATTTGGTGGATTCTTGGGAGGGATGAGGAGACCAGATGGACAGGGAGCACCAGCAGATGCTGGGAGAGCTGGGAAATGTGATCACCCTGTGAGTACTTTCACAGCTGGGATGGGGGGAGGGCAGACAGGCTGGGTGTATGTGGGTCGGAGTTGGTATATTCCTCCCAGATATTCACCTTCTGTCTGACTCCAAGTGCCCTCACATACCTAGTGGGCTCTTCTGGGACCCTCCTCAGGTGATAGGGTGACCGAGCACAGAAGACAAGGGCTCACACAGCAAGGAGGGCCTATCTTCTGCATCCAATACCCACCACCCCCAGCAAAAAGAAAAAGACTCTAGAAGGCAGGTGTGGAGGTGCTGTTCCCCACCTCTGATTAAAGCCACCAGGTTCCCACCAGAGAGAGGAAGGGTGCAGATGTGTGGCTGTGTGGCTTCCACTGCTCCAGGCCAGGTGCTCTGTGGCAACCCTCCTCACCCATTCCTGCATCTCCCTGTTTCCTGGGACACTGGCCACTAAGGATCAGGGTGGGATCCCCAGGTCAACACACACCCCTACCCCCGACCCCTGGGACACGTTTTTGACAGGGTCATGCAGACTGGGGGAGGGGGGGAGGAGGGTGGACTCGAGGAGGAAACAGGAAAGGGCAGGCAGGAGGTGCAGGTCCGGGTCAGTGGTTGGTTGGCCAGAGCGTTTCCAGGCTGTGGGCCCTCAGATCCACCACTCACGTATACTAATGGGAGAAGCAGTAGGAGGTGGCTCCAGGTGCACATGGGCCCGGAGTCCTAGGACCAGGGGTGGCGACCAGTTCGGGGCTGCAAGCCAGCCAGGGGTTTGCCATCTCCTCTGGGCGACTGTGAGAGGCACAGCTGGTAGGAGCCAAAAGTGCCATGTTTGAAATGCAATGCTGCTGGGAGGGGGCAGGAGCATCTGCGGGCACGTGGCAGGGCTGCATGTGGCCTCTGCTCCTCTTCTTCAGTGAACACCACCCCCACCTCAGCTGCTCCTGTGCTCCCTTGCCGGGACCTCAGTCTCAGGGCCGCCATGGCCACCGTGCCTTCACGTGGCTGCCCGTGGCGATGTGCCTGCTGCACCAGCTCCATGTGTTCTGTGCTCCCCACCAGAACCTGCAATATGATCAGCGAGGCTGCCAGCTGATGAAGCCACTTGCCCTTGTGTATACTCGCTCTTCTCTCTGCTCTCTCTCTCTGCTCCCACTCCTCTCCTGGGCTGTGTTGCCCCCGCCGGGCATGCCCACCCCCTCACCCTCCCCTGAATCGTGCCCCTGGCCACTGCTGCCATGGGAGTGTGCCTTGGGCCCCACTCCCTCCTCCTCTTGGCCACCTCCCCCTCTTCCCCTCAGGCCTGGCCCCACCCCTGGCTACAAGCCAAGCCCTGACTGGGACCAAAGGCTTCCAGGCCATGGAAATTATAGCCTCACCTCAGCTCATCACTCCCTCCCAACCCCAGTACCTGCCCTGGGTATCAAATCTCCCCTCAGCCCCACCGCTGGAGGAGACTCTCTTCCATGACCCTCCAACCCACAAACCAAAATCCACACACGGTGACCCTTGTGTGTATGTTTGTGTATGTATGTTTGTTTGTGTTTATTTTTGTGTGTGTATGTTTCTGTGTGTTTGTGTGTGTGTGATTGTTGGGGATAACTACCTCTCAAGGACTCAGAACATAGTACCTTTTTAGATGAGTCAGCACACAGCACACTTCAAAAAACAGCACAAAGCACCCTGAGTAAAGGACTCAGCACACAGCTCCCTTTGAAGGACTTAGCATATAGTACCCTGTGTAAAGTACTCAGCAAACAGCACCCTTTGAAGGAGGGAGTCCATAGCCCACAACGTAATGGACTAAGTGCATGGCATGCTTTGAAAAACTCAATGCTACCATTCTTTCCCAGGGACTCAGTACATAGCACCCTGTGTTAAGATCACACAAAGCCCCCTTTGAAGGGCTGAGTACGTAGCACACCGTGTAAAATAGTGCACAGCACCCTTTGAAAAACAGCACATAGCATAATTTTGAAGGACTCAGCACATACTACCCTGTGGAAGGACTCAGCACATAGCACCATTTGAAGGACAGTACAGAGCACACTGTGTAAAGGACTCGGCACATATCACTTGAAAAATTCACCTTATCCATCTCTTCTCAAGGGCTCAGAACATAGCAGTACCCGTACCTTTTGGGATGAATTAGTACACCGCATCTTTTGAAGGACTCAGCATACAGTAGCTGTATAATGGACACAGCGCACAGCACCCTTTGAAAAAACCACCAGGGCCCAATCTTCTCAGGGATTCAGAACATAGCACACTTTGGGATGACTCAGAAAACAGGACTTTTTGAGGACTCAGCACAAAACCCCCATGTCAGAAGGACCCAGCAAACAGGACCCTGTGAAGGACTCAGTACATAGCTGTATGTCACAAGTTCAGCTTTAATTAGAATTAGGATGCTTTCTTCAGTATCACCATTCTTCAGAAACACTTGACAAATCCTACTAGTTCATATTTAGCTACACTGGGGGAGGGTCAGCTGAGGGTCTTGAACTCAAAGCTTGGGGGCCCTGTCCCTGCGCTCTTTGATTCAATGCTAAAGCTCTAGCACTTGGAGGCACAGCTCCAATTTTTTTGTTTTGTTTTTTGTTTTGGTTTATTCTTTGACAGTTCTTACGGTGATTAAGAAGGCCAACTTGGGTATCCGTGGGCAAAGGCTCTTAGCTCGGCCTGGACCTGACCTCTCCCTTCCTTGTGCCTCTGGGAGCCGGGCCTCCTGTAGCTCTCTTGGCCTAGGGTGGAACATACCTGTTCTGGAATCAGCACTCAGGGTGAGCAAAAGTCAGCTTGGCCCTGGTCACTTCCCCCAATTGAATTCTAGAGGACGATGACACGGGGCTGCATGTCCCGCGTCTAGACACGAGGAGGCAGGAGTCACCCACCATAGGGATTGTACCTGTGAGTTATGTTTACTCTTACTGCTGTGTGGCCCGCATCAAGCTTTGAAGCCACCCTGGACAGGAAAGTCCTTGAGACTCTTATATAAAATTAACCATCAAAAATCAAGTGGGGTTGTGGCTCAAGTGGCAGAGCACTAGATTGAGCAAGAAAACTCAGGGATAGAGCCTAGGCCCTGAGTTCACACACACACACACACACACACACACACACACACACACACACACACACACACACACACCACATGCAAGCAAAATCAGAGATTTCTACAGTGCAGTCTTTAGGTATTCTCCACGTTTTCCCCACTAAGGCTCATGGGTGTTGGCCTAGGTGTTGGATGCATACAAAACCACCTGGCATCTTTAATTTTGGGGAACAGTATGGCTAGAAAGTCAGCCTTCCCCCATCCCAGCTCCTTGATTGGGTTGTGGTCTATCCAGGCCCTTTGGGGCTCCTTATACAGACTCGGCAAGATGCCTTCAAAAGGCATCACATGCTGGGCACTGGTGGCTCATACCTGTCATCCGAGATACTCGGAAGCTGAGATCTGGAGGATTATTGTGCCAAGCGAGCCAGGACAGGAAACTGTGTGAGATTCTTATCCTCGATGAATTATCAGGAAACAAGAAGTGTCCCTGTGGCTCAAGTGGCAGAGTTCCAGCCTTGAGAAAAAGAGCTCAGGGACAGTGATCACAGCCAACAACAACAAGGAGAGGCATTGCATGTTGGCTTTGGGATTGGTATGGGTCAAATATAATTAGAATTTTCAAGTGCTCCAAGACAAAGCAATACCTCCTTTAGTCCTGTCTTCCTCCATCTCATCTCACACTCTGACCTTGGCCATGCTTTGGTTAGCATGACTCTGGCTTGACAGGAGGGCTCCAAGTAGGAAGATCTCAGAGCAATCACCCCCACCACATCCTTCTGCCCTGCTCACTTTGTTGCTTCTGCTCTTTGCTACAGACCATCTTCCTGGAATCTATACATGAGGTCATTGCCACCAGCATTATGGTGAGTGGTGAGTCTGGCCTAACTCAGGGCAGTCAGAGATGGAAGTTGGTCTGGGACTAGGAGCTTCTACCCTGTGTGTGGGCTGAGTCCAGGGCCGACATTTATTCATCCTGAGCATTGAAGAGATTAGGAGACAGTGTAGAAACCACATTGAGCCACCTAAGTTTGGAATCTAGAGGACCACTTGTGTGAGGTAGGCTGTGGGGTCTGGGGGCTACTGTTCTTGGTACTCCTCTCTCGAGACTCCCCCATCCCTCTCTCATCCCTCAATGGTAGAAGAGAAACTTCAAATAAGTCCAAGAGGGGGCAGGGGAGTATTTCTGTGTGAACCAGACTGTGCTTCATATTCATCCTAGCCCCTACTTCCTATTTATCTGAGGAATGTCCATATGGGTTTGGGACAGGGGAATCATCCTAGCTGAGAATGTGGCTCAGTGGTAGAGTGGTTGCCTAGCATGCCTGACACCAGTGGTTTCATTCCACACAGAAAAAGCTGGAAGGGGAGGTGGGGCTCCACTGGTAGAGCACCAGCCTTAATCAAAAAGACCTCAGGGACAGTGGCCAGGCCCTGAGCTCAAGCCCCAGGACTGTAAGAACAAATCTTTGTTGGAGGCTTTTCTTCCCTTTGAAAACAATTTATTCTTTGTGATAATCATAACATGGGCCTCTTCCCTGGCCACCAATGGGCCATTAGATGTCCCTTGAATTTGGGCAGCTTCCCGGCAGCCTCTGCCCTACCTGGCCCATAGTTTATCCCCATCTTGTGGCAGATGGAGGCCTGAGAAAAGGCCACCTGCCACCTACTTCTGGTGGCTGCCGAGGCTTTTGAGAGTCAGTATGTCACATAGAGAGTTATCATCCACATCAGTCTACAGAAGAAAGGGAGGGAGTGCTCCTTGCCTGAGCCCTCAAGCTGTAGGTGGCTCTGAATGTGAGGCATCTGCTGCAGGATGTGCTCCATCAGGGAGTCATCTATGGGGTTGGAACCCCAACCTCTCCTCTGGCAGTTTCCAAGCTGACTTGAAGTTACAATTCTTCAAAACCATTCTGCTCCTCCCTCATTTCGCCTACCCTAGTGCCTGAGGCATCTGAAGCAGTGGGGGAGGGTGGCTCAGCCTGTGCTGGCATCTGGAGCCCGCTGTCCGTGCCTTCACCTGCGAGGACCCACAGCAGCTCCTGAAGCTCTCTCTTCTTCTCCATCTTCTCCTGGGAGAGCCAGCACACGTGCTCAGCTTTCTCCTGACACAGCTTATCCAGGACAAAAATCTGCTCTTTACATGCCATGAGGGACTCCACGGTGGTGCAGATGTGTGCCGACAGCTGGCTACATTGATGGTGGAGCTCATCCACTGGACTCTGGAAGTCCACCTCATCAGACAGGTCGTGGATGAAGCAGATTTTCTTCTCAGATGCCCACGTGTCCCACTTGCCATCCCCATGCCAGCTGTGGTGGCAGCTCACAGATCAGGGGGCCTGTGGCTCCAGCTCTGTCTGGTACTGAGCTGCAAGTGGGCTGGATGCCCCCAGCAGGGCCTCTGCTCCTGCAGCAGGAGATTTCCCCTGTGGATCTCAGCTTCTGAGAGGGCTCGCAGATACTGTCCCTCTAGGTCTGGGGCATGTCTCCATCCTCTGGGACGGTCATGTCAGGGGGGAGTAACCTCCTCTCCTTTTCTTCCCCAGGACTCACACTTTCCACTTCCCCAGAGAAAGCCAGGAAGCTCAGCTGGACTTGCAGGCGCTCCTCCTATGGTCTGGTCACTTCCAGGCACTTGAGAGTGTCCTGCCACTTTGGGAGCACCACCTGGCCCCCCCCAGTTGTTCGGGCCCTGCACTTGTTTCAGCAGCTCCAGCAGCTGGGTCTGCCTCTGCAGGTGATGCTGCAGGGCCTCCTTCTCAGAGTTCAGCCACTAATTGGAGGCAATATGCTGCTCACAGGTGGCTCTGAGCACCTGCAGCTGGGCCAGGGACTGCTCCTGCTGCTACTGCAGCTCCCATGATGCTTGGCACTCTCTCTCTCTCTCTTTCTCTCTCTTTCTCCCTCCCACTCCTTCTCTCTCTCTCTTTCTCCCTCTCTCTCTCTCTTTCTCTCTCCCTCTCTCAGCTACCTCTTTCCATTCCTCTATCTTCTCCTCTGAATGGTCTAGGTGTTCTCACAGTTCTTTTTTCACCTGTTGCTCTGAGTCCAAGATGTTGGTGAGCTCTTCCTTCTCACCGCTCGCCTTGTGGAGAGTGTTCCACAGCAGGGCCAGCTCTTCCTCTGGCTATGGGTCACACACACACACATGTGCCTTGTGGGGTCTAGTGTATCTCCTGCAGATCCTTGGCCTTATCCTCCAGTCACTGCAGTTGCTACTGCTGCTCTGTGTTCTGGAGACAGAGCTTCTGGTTTTCCTGGACCTGGATGTGAACTTGTTACTCCAGTTTTTTCAACTCCTTCTCTGTGCAGTAGGCCTAGGCCTGCAACACAACTGCAGCTCCACCTGAGATGGTCCTGCGGGGCGCCATGGCTCTGTCATCTTCTTTCTCAGTTCCCCCAGCTCATTCTCCAGCACCTGCCTCGCCCTTCTCTCCTTCTCCTCTGTCAGTTGGTTCACCTGCTCGTTCAGCCACTGAGTCTCCTCTTTACATGCGGACCTCTCAATGCTCAGGTCCTCTGTGAACATGTCTCTCACCAGACTTGCTGAGGTCACCATCCAGCTCAGGTTGTCCAGTAGTCTCTTCAGTAACTCATGCCCCACCAGCACTAGTTGGAACTTGCAGATTATGTTCTTCTGGTGCTGTTCTCTGTCCAGAGCACTTCCAGCTTCTCCTACAACTCTGTGTTCACT
The DNA here is from genome assembly GCF_019054845.1 of Dipodomys spectabilis. Classification (NCBI taxonomy): domain Eukaryota; kingdom Metazoa; phylum Chordata; class Mammalia; order Rodentia; family Heteromyidae; genus Dipodomys; species Dipodomys spectabilis. The sequence goes on from NW_024870984.1 coordinate 260,815, forward strand.
TGCTGCAGGTCATCGAAGCTTGTGGTCTTTTCCTCAAGGTGAAGGATCACATCATTCAGTCGTTCAAAGAACATTTCAGTCTCCTTCTGTGCAGCAGTGACCACAGAAGCCACCATATGCAGCTCTGCCACACACACCGCTCTGCAGCCTGCAGGTGGCTGATAATAGCTTCATGCTCCAGTTATCTGTCATTGGCCACCTGCTTCACTTGGGCTGGTGCAGATTATAAATCTCTTTCTGCTGAAACCAACCTCTGTATGGGTGACTTGTGGATCTCTAGCTCCGTTTGTGGTGCTTCATGTAACTGGGTCATCTTCTCCCTCTGTTTCTCTAGTCGATCCTGCAAGTCTGTCTTCTCCTGCTTCAGTGGTGGAATCTTGGCACTGAGTGCCTAGTTTCTTCTGTGCTGCAGTCCAGGGTGAGCACCATGTGTCACTACCACATCTGCAGATCCTTGATGTTATCAGGACCCTTGATACTCTAGCCCCTGGTGCCTGTGATTGTGTCCAAAAGCAGGGGAGGCCCACGGTCTGCATCACCTTTGGCCAGACCCTCTGTTGAATCACACTCCTCAGTGGTGTTTGTCTTGGGGATCCCTCCCTTTTCTGTGTTCTTTGTGTTCTTGAATGTTGCAGGTATGATGGGAGGATTCCTTTGCTGGTGTTCTGGAAGTAGTTTCTTGCCTGTAGCTCTTTCACGGAGTCCTGTTATTTCAGACATATGAGCACTGGGATGGAAAAGATTGCCTGGCCATGTTACCAGGCTCTGTGAGATCCTCTATTCTCCCACTCACTGATTAGGACGTCAATTTCCTATTCTACTCCAAAGTCTCTTCGAGTCTCCTGCTCACCACTCAGCCACCTCTACCTTCCTCAACTGCTGGTGATAGTGTCAACCACCAAAGGGAATCCTGGTGCTGGGCATCATGAAATGTGGGTGTGGCCACCATTCTTTTATCCCACTGGTCAGAAAGAAGCATGAAAGAATGGGAGTGTGGCCAGAATCCTGTGATGCAGGAAGCATGGGTGGATTCAAGATGACAGCAGCTCCTCCAGCCCCTTTTCCAGGGAACTTTGTCCAATCCAGTTGGGGACAAGAGGGTGACCTGCTTTAGCTGGATGGCTGCACATATTGTTGTGTATGTCTGTTTGTTGCCAGTCCCTAACCTTGAACTCAGGATCTGGGCACAGTCCATTAGCTGGTTTTGCTTAAGGCTAGCTCTCTACCACTGTAGCCATATGGCTCTACTTCTGGCTTTGTTGGCACTGAAGGTGGACAGGGATCTCAAGGACTTTCCTGCCTAGGGTGACTTTGACTATGATCCTCCGATCACAGCCTTGTAAGTATCAAGGAGGACTGCTGAGAGCTACTGGTGACTGCCTAATCACTGGTCTTGCTGATGTTCTTGGACAGACAGGTGAGTTCCCTATCCTCAGGTTTAGTTGGTGGGATCTGGAGCCTATAGTTCAAATCCTGGTCCTGCCATCTCCAAATGGCAGAAGATCCTAAGAACTCATTCCTATCCATATGAATACCAGTGGAATGTGATGTATGTCATGATTGAATGGGCCGTTCTTGAATGAATCTAGGATAAAATTATACATAATTATATTGTAAGACACTGATCAATTTTAATTAATACTTCATGAATCATTTAAACAATTGCATTCATTAAATGGAGGCATAATGAAATACCTAAGAATTGGGCATCACATAGTGAAGAGATGCCATTTTTCTGCCAGGAATTTGTTTAGTAAATTGGTATAAACCATTTTCTGAATGTAGTTTGGTATATGAAATTAGGATATATTATACCTGACCTGATAATCAATTATTCAAACAGTTTTTATCAGAAATGCTTATATCCAAATGTAGAGGGTAATCCAAATTATGTATATTTGAAGACAATATTGGTTAGTCCTCTTCTCATATTACCCATTCCCTTCTTGAGAACAATACACATTATAAGGAAATGCTTACAATATTTTGGAGAAATTGGTTGACTTCAAACCAGTGAGTTACTCTATGCTGAATTTTGTTTACTTTATATCCAGAAAAGCTAAATTCTTACTTTATCATTTTCCTTACTCAGATTAAATCTTTGATCAATGACAAATAAAGATATAAATATTTTTAACAGTAGCAAAATTCAGGCTGAGGAATCTAGGTACAATGATACTCATGCAGAAAGGCCTCATCAGTCATGAGACCATGATATCAAAATGTTAACCAATGCTTACTGGTGTCATGCTTATGAGATTTTGTGTATTATAAACAGTGGTTATTAGAATTTTTTGTAATCAACATCATTTCATTGGATAGGAACTTAAGTGAGACATTATACTCAGAACAAAATTTAATGAGGCATCCAAAATTAGTTACTAATATATACATCATGTAACACAAAGGAAGCTAAAGGAAATAATTAATGAAAAAAATCAACATTTACAATAAACACAGAATCAGTATGACTGATTTTTCTTTTACCCCAGTTGCAATACGGCTTACTTGATGATTTTTCTGGTTATATGTTTAGTTAAGTCTTGATATTTAGTTGGAGAAGTTCTTTCATATATTCATTTGTCAGATCGAAGAGGAAATGAATTCCTTGCTAGAGTCAACACCCATAATAATGTTACAGATGTATACTGATACTTTGCCAAAGTTTCAAATCTGCACGAGTAACTTGGGGTCTTTTTTCGATCTAAATAAATAGATATGCAATTTTGTCAGTACTAAAAAGATTTTGACCACCATTTATTAAACTATTATTTTCCAGAAACCACTTCTCTTTTTTCATGAGATTTTTAATTTCATTCATATCATGCATTGATGTTTTCCTTTAGATAAGCCACATTCAGTCTTCTACAAAGTGTAATTTGGAGTAGTTTAAAATTATGTACACTCATGTACAATGCTCAGATTCGACTATTTGCATATTTTTTCTTGTTAAATCAGTAGGAATTAGTTCTCAATATGGATACTATTGGAGTTATTAATTACATTTCTGAATTTTTTAAGTATGTCATGATTTTATTTGATTCTTTTAAATATTTGCAGATCTCACCCCGCATACAGTCACAATTGTTTTAAACAATTTGATCCATTCAAGGGTTTTGCTATATTAAGTTCATCTAGATGAATTTAATTACAAATTAACACAACCGTATTTCTGAGACACAGTTATCTTTAAGGCTCTATGCCAAATTAACATGTATTTGAGGTTTTTGTGCTTAAAAAAAATAAACTGGGTACAACATGCTTTTGTTCCTGGGCAAGTTCTACTTTGTTAGTTTGTTTTCCAATTGTGACTTCAACGTATGTGTGCATTTTATTTCAATTGTTTTGTGTCTATATTTTGTTTCCTATAACAGAAAGTACAAAAAGAATCAATGATTTAGAACTTTTCCAAATAGAATTCTAAGATAGACACTTGAAATTTTGTGACAATTGGGAATAGGCAGGTCTTCATACAGAGACATTGTTTGACATGATTTGAATTCTTCCTCCTTGCCGGGCACCGGTGGCTCACGCCTATAATCCTAGCTACTCAGGAAGATCACGGAGATCTGAGGATCATGGTTCAAAGCCAGCCTTCGCAGGAAAATCTGTGAGACTCTTATCTCCAATAAACCACTAGAAAACCAGAAGTAGAGCTGGGGTTCAAGCGGTAGAGCACTTGGCTTGAGCTGAAGAGCACAGGGACAGGGCTCTAGTCCAGAATTCAAGCCTCACGACTGACAAAAAAAAAGTGATTGAATTCTTCCTCTTCTTGCCTCACTATTTCCAATATTATTACTGCAAAGTCATAAGTGGCAAGAAAATAATTTTGTCTGTATGAATTCAGATTTTTTTGTTTCAATTGGGACACACTACACATTCATACTTCATTTTAACTCGAAAATCTTCTTTCCTTCGTTTAAAATCACAGGTGTGAATTTATAATGCTAAAATAGCAGCTACTAATTTATCTGAAATGATCCAAACTATTTTCACTTCACATTATATGTAATATAGAGTGTAATAATAATAGTAAGTAATTTAGTATGTAATAATAGACGTTGGGGAAAGTCAATAACTGGATTTTTGTGAGATACTGAGTAATAGTAAAGATTAAAAAATTCACAGTTTCATCTAAAAATAAATCATAGATATAAACTAATGCTGAAAAAGTAAGATTGTTTATTGGAAAAAGCAAGAAGTTTCAATAAGCTTACTTTTTAAAAATTGTCTTAGATCTGGACTTTGTTGGCTCATGCCTGTAATCTTAGCTACCAAAAGTCTGAGATCTGAGGATACTGGTTCAAAGTCAGCTTGGGCAGAAAAGCCTGTGAGACTCTTATCTCCAATATATCTCTTGACAACTAGAAACGGCACTGTAGCTGAAGAGATACAGTGGTATGCTTCAGCCGAAGAGAGGAGGGACAGTGCCCAGGCCCAGAGTTAGAGCCTTACGACCGACAAAACAAGATTGACATTAATTTCACTTTATTAGTTTATGATTTTTTATTGTGAAAATACAAACAGAGGGTTTACAATTACATGAACAAGGTAATGAGTACATTTCTTTTCAAGCAATTTTGCCTCCTCCATTGTTTCCCCTTCCCATCCCTTAATATCTCCCCTTCTACCACCACACCACCCCCTCCACACCAAAGTTTTAAGTTCGTTTTCAACATAATGTCTTGTACATGTCATTGTGGTAATTAGTCCACCTGTATAATAATTTGTTTTCCCCTTGCCATCCCCAAATTATGCCAACATCAAATACAGTGAAAACAGGGGTTATACCGTGGGGGAGGGACATAAAAAATCAACAAATAAGTCATGTCATAAATATGGCAGAAACAATAGCAAGAACGGAAAACAATTTGAGTCCTTATCTTAGGGTTCACTTCTCCTAACATCAACTTGTCTGACAGTTTCTGTTCGTCTCAGACATATACTAGTTATTGCAAATAAGGGAAACCATGGCACTTATGTTTCTTTGGGCCTAGATTACTTCACTTAATATAATTTTTTCCAAGGCTTTCCATTTCCTAACAAATGGGGCAATGTCAGTCTTTCCCATTGACGCATAGAATTCCATTGTGTATATAAACCACATTTTCTTGATCCATTCATCTACTGAGGGGCATCTGGGTAGGTACCGTATCTTAGCTATGGTAAATAATGCTGCAATAAACATAGTTGTGTTGGTAGCTTTAGTATGGTATTGTTTGTAATCATTTGGTTAAATGCCCAAAAGTGGGAGTGTTGGGTCATCGGGGAGCTCTATGGAAGCTCCATATTGCTTTCCAAAGTGGTTGAAAAAGTATACAGTGCCACCAATATCCCCACCAGCTTCTGTTGTTATTAGAGTTCTTGATTATAGCCATTCTAACTAGGGTGAGGTGGTATCTCAATGCTGTTTTGATCTGCATTTCTTTTATGGCTAGGGAGTTTGAGCATTTCTTCGTGTGTCTATTCACTATCCTTATTTCCTCTTCAGAGAAGTTTCCCTGTAAGTCTTTAGCCCACTTATTTATTGGGCAGTTGTTTCTTTGGCGATTTGTTGTTGGGGGATATAATTTTTTTAGTTCCAGGTATATTTTAGATATAAGACCCTTGTCTGTTGTATGGCTACTGAAGATCCTCTCCGAATCTGTGGGCTTCCTATTGATCTTGCTAGCTTTGTCCTTTGCCAGGCAGAAGCTATGCAATTTCATGAAATCCCTTTTGTCGAACCTTTCTTTGATTTTTCGTGTTTCTGGGTCTCTATTAAGAAAATTTCGGCCTGTGCCAAGGAGACCTAGGGTTTCTCATATTCCATCCTGTAATGTTTTCAGGGTGTCTGCTTTGACTCGACGTCTTTGATCTATTTGTAGTTGATTCTGGCACAGAGTGATATATGAGGATCTAGATTTAGTTTTCTACAAGTGATTAACCAATTTTGCCAGCACCATTTACTGAACAGGCTGTCTTTCTTCCATTCTGTTTTTTTTAGTTCCCTTATCGAAGATTAGGTGGCTATAGGTCTGTAGGTTCATTTCTGGGTTTTCAATTCTATTTCATTGGTCCTGAGGTCTGTTCTTGTGCCAGTACCAAGCTGTTTTGATTAGTATGGGTTTGTAGTAGAGTTTGGAATTTGGTAGTGATATTCCTCCAGCACTGTTCTTTCTGTTAAGGATCATTTTTGCTATTCGGGGTCTTCTATTGTTCCATATGAATTTTTGGATTGCCTCTTCTGTTTTCTTGAAGAATGAGTTTGGAATATTGATAGGTTTCACATTGAATTGGTAGATAGCCTTGGGAAGTATTGCAATTAGCACGATGTTGTTCCTTCCAATCCAGGAGCATGGGAGGTTTTTCCGCTTTTTAAGTTCCGTTTTGACTTTCTTTTTCAGGCTTTTAAAGTTTTCATCATAAAGGTCCTTCACTTCTTTGAATAAGTTAATTCCTAGGTATTTTATTTTTTGTGGGGCTATTATGAATCCAGTTGCTTTCCTGATTTCAGCCACACTTCTCATTGTTGGCATGCAGAAAAGCCATTGATTTTTGAGAGTTAATTTTATACTATGCTTCTTTGCCAAAGTTTTGAATCAGCATGAGTAATTTGGGAGTGGAGTCTCTGGGGTTCTTTAAATACAAAACCATGTCATCTGCAAAGAGGTAGAGGTTTACATCATCTTTCTGTATTTGGATCCCTTTTATGTTTGCATCTTGTCTTATTACTGTAGGTAGACATTCTAATACTAAATTGAGGAGAAGTGGGGAGAGTGGACATCCTTGTCTCGTTCCTGAGTTAAGAGGAATTGGCTTCCATTTTTCACCATTAATTATAATGCTGGATGCAGGTTTGTCATATACAGCCTTTATTGTATTGAGGTATGTTCTCTGGGTTCATAGATTTTCCAGAGTCTTCATCATAAAGGAGTGTTGGATCTTGTGAAATTATTTTTCTGCATCTATTGATATATCCATGTGGTTCTCATCATTGCTCTTGTTGACGTGATGAATTATATTTACTGATTTTCATATATTGAACCAGCTTTGCATCCTGTTTGATCGTGGTGTATGATTTTTTGGATGAATTGTTGAAGTTGATTGGCCAAAATTTTGTTGAGAAGATTTGCATCAATGTTCATCAAAGAAATGGGTCTATAGTTCTCTTTCTTTGATGAGTCCCTGCCTGGTTTGGGATAACCGTTATGTTGGCATCATAGAATGAATTTGGTAGTGAACTTACTCTTTCAATTTTTTTGAATAGTTGGAGGAGGGTTGGTGTGAGCCCTGCTTTGAATGCCTTGTAGAATTCCACTGTAAATCCATCTGGTCCTGGACTTTTCTTAGATGTGGGGACTCTTATTGCTGTTTCCATTTCTATGCTTGATATGGGCATGTTAATTTGATTTAAATCATCTTGGTTGAGCTTCGGAATGTCCATTTCTGCCAGGCCGTTTCTTGGCCTTTATCTTGTTTGTTTTCTATGTGTAAGATATCTTTAAGTACCTTTATAGCTCTGGTTTTCTATGTGTAAGATATCTTTAAGTACCTTTGTAGCTCTGGTTTTGTGGAGATATATTGTTTCAATTTTTCTTTGCTATGGACAATTTTTATTTGACCTTCAGTTATGAAGGAGAGTTTAACTGGGTACACTATTCTTTGTTGTGGTTTTTCTTTAGGGCATGGCATACATCGTTCCAGGCTCTTCTTGCTTTAATCATCTCTGCTGAGAAATCTGAGGTGATTCTAATTGTTTTCCCTGTATAGGTGATTGGTCTTTTCTCACTGACTGCTTTAAGGATCCTTTCCTTGGTCTGAATTAATTCTGTGGGAATTATAATGTGAGGGTGACATGTCCTGTTCTGTTCTAGTCTATTTGGGGTTCTGAAAGCTTCTTTAATCTGAATAGGCCATAGGCCTATCTTTTTGCATGTTCTCTGCTAGGATTCTGTTAAATAAATTTCCTAGACCATTAACTTCTGTCTCTAGGTGCTCCTCTATCCATTATCCTCAGATTAGGCCTTCTGATGGTGTCTTCCAAATATAGAATAGTTCTATCATATATCTTGGATTTATCTTGGATATTTGTATGTTATTTCTCTATAATATCTAGGCTGTCTTCAATCCCCGAGATTTGATCTTCTGCCTGGTCTAACCTACTGTCAAGACTTTCTATTTGTTTTTAATTTCTTTTCCTTCTACTTGGTCGGCTTTGATGGCTTCAAATTCTTTGTTGGAGCTTTGGTTTAGATCTTGTATGAGCTTTACTTCCTTAATTTGGTGTTCAGTGTTTATTCTCAGATCACTTAGCTGATTGGTTATGGTTTCCTTGGACTCCCATTCCTTCTGGCAGGTTCTACTCTACATTCCCTTTTTGGTCTCCCTGAATTGTTTCAGCTTTCTCTTTTCTCTTTATGGATTTTTTTGAATGCCTCTATTTATTTCTGTCTATTCTGATCACACTCTCGCAATTCCTGTTTTACTTTTTGATTAGTTTCCTCACATTACAGCAATTCCTGTAATTTTCTATGACTGTTCTCAGCCTGCTTATGCAATTCCTGTATTAATCTTTAAGTAGCTTCCTAATGCTCACAAGATTCCTGTACTACTATTTGGATTGCCTCCTCTTGGTCCCTATCACGCTCACACTGAGACCTTTGCAAATTTTCAATCATTACATTCACCATGTTTACCAGTAGTGTTTGTAGAGCTTTGGGGGGTACTATTTATTATTATTATTATCATTATTATATTCATATCATATTATTCATATTCATATTATTATCATTACCATTTTTCTTGTGTTTTCCAGCTTGTTCTGCTCATTTGGTATGAAAGTAACAGCAATTTTGTGCTAGAACACTATTTTAAGGTAAGCATCAACCAAAGTCCTTCAGTTGCACGACCAGAATGGCTGCAGATACAATCTAGTTCAACAGATACAATCTATTCTAAAGCAAACAACCATGGATTAATGGGTTAAGAATAATGAAGAAGGATTTGGCAAACCAGAAATTAATAGCTTCAGGGAGAAATGTGGGGAAAAATAGGACTAGAGAGATGTGGAGAGATAAAATGTGAGTAAATGTAACCAATTCCTAATCTCTGAGAGGGTAACGGATTGGACAGAATCATAGGAGAGAAATTTTTAAAAAAAAAAAAAAAGAAAAAAATGGAAAAACTAAAATTTAAATTTAAGAAATGAAACACTTAAAAATTATGTAAGTTTACATAAATGATATTGAGAGAAGAAAAGGATAGAATGAGAGGAGGGGAGGGACAGAAAGGAAACGTGAAAACTATAAAATAAAATTTTTAAAATTAGTTACTTGAAAATTATGTAGGTATAAAGAGATAATACTTCTATGAAAGAAGTTAAGGCTAAGAGGTTGTGAACTGAGTAATAAATTTCTGGCTTACCTATGTACATAATGGGGGAGAAGGTCTAACAATTGATGATACGTATGTATCTGGAGTTGAACAGAACAGCAATTAAGTCATGCAAAAAATAAAGAAAGAGAGAAAAAATGAAAACAATAAAAAAGGACCAAAAAGTCAAAGAGATTAAACACACACACACACACACACACACACATATACACCAAAAATAAAAATTATGAGAAAATAAAGATCAAGAGAAAACACTTAAAAAATAAAAATTAAAAAAAATTAAAAAAAAAAAGAGTTCTTTGTTTTGGTGGTTTTTTTTGGAGGGGGAATGGGAAGAGCCTCTATCTCCCCTGTATCTATAACCAGTGTCTTGGTGGAGTCTCTGGTCTGCTTGTGGTGTTTGGTTTTCCTATGACTTGATTGGTTTCTTAAATCAGTTTGGTCAGGCAGAAAATGCCCTGTGTTAGGCAGGATTTCGTGATCCTCCTCCCATGCTAGTTCAGTGCGTGGGAGATCTTTGAGTATCACAAAAGTGGGAGATGGCTGTTTCCTCTAGTTTGGACATGCTGTGATGAGGCTAGGTTCTGGGTAAGGTTGAAGCCTTTCAGCAAACAATAGCTTTTCCCTGAAGGGCTACCTCCTGAGACACTCACAGAACCCAGCTTGGAGTAATTCTCAGGGTTTATATTTACTTAATTTCAATGGTTGTCTAGGCTTCTGTAGGGTGGGGAAGCCTCTGGCTCTGTTTACCCGGTGAAGAAAGTCTCTTCTCCGAGGGCAAATTTTACTCTGCCTGGGCAGAGTGAGTTTCCCCTGTTGGAACTGAGTCTGGCAGGTCACTTCTAGATCCTGTGACCTGCAAAATGATTCTTTTATTTTTTTCCAAGGCCTGAACTGAAGCTATCTGCTCAACTGGGCCTTTGTCAGTATCAAAGATGGAGACTCCGGTGGTGGTGAGGGGAGGGACGGCCTTCCCACATCTGCTCCCTGAGAAGGAGTCAGGAAGTCAGGGTTCTACTCACACTGGATTCTTGGTTCCTGGACCCTCTCTGGTCTGAAATCTGCAGGATGAAGATATTTGCTCCTTCTCAGTTCTTGCTGGTGTTGAGTAGAATCTGCAAGTCTACTGTGTCTGGCCCCTTTGTCCTGGACTCTCTGTTGTAGGTATGGTGTCTATGGCCGCCGCCACTGCCACCCCAGCCCTTTCAGCCGTGGCTACTGGCAAGTGCTCAGATCTATTTACTTGCCTGGATTTTCCCTCTCTGGCCATACTTTTTGTACGGTGATGGCACACTTGGGTGTGATTGTCTAGCCTAGGACTGTTCACAGGAACAATAAAACTGCTTTCTATGCGAGCATTTGTTTTGAATCCAACCTCTCCTCAGCAATCTTCTTCTGAACTCCCTTAACACATTATTATGACATGATATTGTGACATCACATTGACATTGCAATATCACTGTGCCATTCTGTTTTCACAAACCTATTATGACATCACATGTTAGAAAATTCATGGGTTTTAGGACTTCTAGCTTCTTCCTTGAACTCTTGTCCTCATTGTAAACTAGTAGCAATTGAAATCAGACATGTGATTGTAATATTACAAACTAGTAGTGACATCACTATTCCATGGGTGACCTCATTACCAAAGTGATATCACAAACCTATTGCAGCATCACATTGCCATTGTGACATCACAATCATATTGTGGCATTTCAATCGGTTATGAGCTCTTAGCACCTTTAAAAAAGCATTTGGCCTTTGTGACATCAAAGTTCATTTGTTTACCCATATCATCATTGTGGTCTAACAAGATCAGTTATACCATTGTAATATTACAAACCCTTGGAGGCAGGATCACCAGTGTGACATCATTAACCAGTCCTTTCCTCATAACATTTACACGATGCCCTTTTGATACATAGGCCTTTGTGATCTCATAATGTTTTGGACTTCATATTTCAGGTATGATGTGTGATATTAGAAATGCACTCTATCATGAAAATTGTGTCATCACTGTCAGATATCATGAGCATTGTGTTACATTGTGATATCGCATAACTGTTGGGAGTTCATCACATTTGGCCAATGCATGACTTTGTAGATCTCACAATCTCATTCTGAATTCATATTCTCATTGGGAGTTAATGAAAATTGAAGTCCAGTATGCCATTGTGACATCAACAACCCAATTGTGACATCATAAACCTATTGTGAACTCATCAACATTATTGAATCACCAACTAATTATTACATCAAAATATTATTATGACTTGATATTGTGACATCATATTGCCATCACTGTCCCATTTGGATTTGCAAACCGATTATGACCTCATAACATTTTACAAATTTCATGACTTTTGAGACTATTAACGTGAACTAGTATACTTATGATGCATAAAACACAAGACAATCCAATGAGGCACATTGAAAATAACTTCATTTACACTCGAAATGGACCTTCATTTACCTTGTCCTGGGCTGTACACTCAGTGACAAGCCAGCCCTAAACATCAAATCTCAGACCTCCAATGGGCAGTCAAACATAGTTAATTGCTCTGCAAAGCACCAACTCCACAAATTAACATCTCCAAAGCTCCAAACTTCAATAGGTAAGGCTTTGTCCTTTTCCCTTACTCCCTTCTTCTTTATAGACATTCCTTCATTTCCCTTTTTCCCTTGCATCACTTCCTTTTTTTCTTTAGGCCTCTCCACTATCCACAGGCCTACACTTCTCTGGCCTGGTGGCCAATTGGCATACTTTCCTTCCTACTCTCCCTCAAATTCCTCTTCTCCCAAGTCTTTCCCCCCTACTGTCTCACCACTTTCTTCCCTTGATTTTCTCCAATTCCATTTCTCTGACCATGCAGCGTATACATAGGTTGAACCCCTCCATCACACCAGTGGGTCTCCTGCCTAACAGTTTTCAACCATCTCTTCACAAACTGCCCATTCCCCGATCAATTTTTCACAGCTAATCATGTGAGGATGACATCCTACCCCTTCCAACAACATACTCTGGCCATTTGGTAGTATGTCCCATGCACTCCAGGGGGCCAGGACATGGGGCCACATTGATTAGTGGGCCCTGCTGATTATTAGGGCCCACTGCTTTATACACCACCCACTGGTTTTCATGTCCAATCAAATCATTGATTCCTTCTTACCAAATCCTAAAAAGTCCCTTCTCTCCATCCAATGAACAGGCTTAAAATGTAAATTTAATAGAAAACAAGTAAATTATAGAAACTAGTTAGCAGTAATTAACACTTAGTAAGTCTTATCCTTAAGGGATCATCTGAGTGTCTCTGAACAGTTCTTCTTGCAGCCTTCTCTGTATATTGGTCCTAGCACCACCAAGTATGGTCCTTGCCACTTTGGTTCTAACTCAGGAGCATGATAAATTTTTACCCACACCACCTGTCCAGGCAAGAAAGAGTGGGTGGTTCTTTTTTTTTTTTTGTATCTCCATTTCTTAGTTTACTGCACTTACTTGAGGTCTAGCTTTTGGATTTATTGCTGAAGGAGACTTGCTATAGAATAACCTACATTACTCTCCCAAATTTGCCTTCCAATTGTATTTTATTTCTTATTTTATATTTGAACTTATCTGTTGCCATCCTGTTTATTTTTAAATACTTTGTATTGTTATTATTTTTAAGTAGTTGTAGAAAGAAGTTCCTATTCTACAAAACAGTACATGAATATAAGGTGTCTTACAACATTGTCATCCATTCCTCATAACCCTTCCCTTCTCACAGTTTTTTGTTAACATTGAGATAGGTGATTACATATATTTCACATATTTCACAATATTGTGGAATTGTGATACTTAGTTAAAGTCACAAACACATTTCAACCTTGACAAGGCAAATTATCGTTAACATGGTCTAAAGTTTTTGTTATTATGACTCTATAATAGAGCTTAAAGTCCTGTATCATGATCCCTCCTGCATCCTGTCTTTTGCCTATAATTGTTTTGGCTATGCTAGGTCTTTTGTTGTTTCATATGAACTTTTGGAATATTTTCTCTATTTCAGTAAAGTAAGTCATTGGAATTTTAATGGGAATTGCATTGAATGTGTTTATTAATTTTGGCAGTATGGCCATTTTCTCCATATTAATTCTGCCTATCCAGGAACATGAGAAGTCTTTCCATTTCCTGGTATCCTCTAAGATTCCTTTTTTAAGGCTTTTATAGTTTTCATGATATAGACCCTTTACATCTTTGGTTAGGTTACTTCCTTAATACTTTTTTTTTTGAGGTTATTGTGAATGAGGTTGTTTCCTTGATGTCCATTTCTATTTGTACTTTGTTGGTTTACAGAAAGCCGACTGATTTTTGTGGGTTAATTTTGTATCCTGGTATTTGCCAATTGGGTTTATAAGCTCTAAGTGTTTGGGGATGGAGCTTTAGGGATCGTTAATTTATAAAAATAATACCATCTGCAAAAAGAGAGAGTTTATATTCTTCCTCTCCTATGTGCATCCCTTCAATGTATTTTTCTTGAATTATTGCTTTGGCTAAAATTTCCAGAACTATATTGAAGAGGAGTGGAGAGAGTGGGCATCCTTGCCTTGTTCCTGTTTTTAAGGGAATTGATTGTAGTTTTTCCCTATTAAGCATAATATTTGCTTTTGATCTGCCATGTAACGCTTTTATTGTCTTATGAATGTTCCTTTTATTCCTATTTTTCCAGAGCTTTTAACATAAATGAGTGCTGAATTTTATCAAAATCCTTTTTCAAATCAATGGAGATAATCATGTGGTTCTTGACATTGGATCTGTTGATGTGATGGATTACATTTATTGACTTACATATGTTAAATCATCCCTGCATCACTGGGATGAAGCCTACTTGGTCATAATGTATGCTTTTTTTGTATGTTTCTGGATTCTTTTGCCTGCAATTTTATTGAGGAGCTTTGCATCTGTCTTAATCAAAGAGATTGGTGTGTAGTTCTTTTTTTGTTCGGTCTTTGCCTGGTTTGGGGATGAATGTGATATTGGCTTCATAGAATGAGTTTGGGATTTCTTCCTCTGTTTATATTTCTCTGAAGAGGTTGAGGAGTATGGGTATTAGCTCCTCTTTAAAGGCCTTATAGAATTCTGTAGTAATCCATAAGGTCCTGGGCTTTTCCTGTTGGAAGATTTCTTATTACTTCTTCTATCTCATTGTAGGTTACTGACATTTGTAATTGATTTATTTTTTCTTGGTTCCGTTTGGGCCATTTGTATTTCTTTTTATTTTTTCAGGCAGGAAAAGAAGTTCATTTACGAAAAGGCTACCCCCCCATGCATGGTGGAGAACATAACTATAAAGGAAGGGCTGTCGACCCACCCCTGATCCAGGACTTATCTAGGCCAGGGACAGGAAGAGGTGTGGCCAGGTGCTGGAAAATTGTGGCCACACTGGATCCGGATGTGACCTCAGGGTCTGGAACCCTCCGAAGGTCAGATGGGAGGCATGTGACCAGAGGTGGCCTAGGATGTGACCTAGCAGGAGAAGGTGATTGCTTCCAGGTCTGCCAGTTACCTATGTAATAGATATTGGGTGGGAACTTAGCCAAGAGGGAGGGAGGTGTCCCTGTTCAGAACTTACATTCCAGCCATTTGATAATTATGGAAAAAGGTGAAGATTCTCTCTGGCTACTTCCTGTTTGCAAGCATTGACAGTAAGGGTAAAAGGCTGATATGTGGTCCCATCTGGGAGAAGGCAGAAGGCAACAGCTGTCACTTGGGCATTGAGTCCTTAGATAAAGTCTGGAAGAGGCAGGTCTCTTGGACAAAGTCTGGAGAAGTCTCATGACTCACTGTGGGACTGAAAAAAAATACTAGAGAGCAAATAGATGGCAGGAGGAAGGTCTTGGGGCTGAAAATGTTGGTAGAAATGTCCCTACCTTCTTCTGACACATGGAGACTAGGTAGAGAAGAAGTCAATTAACAAGGGCAAGAATATGAATTCCTGTCCAGTTGAAAGGTAGACAGGTATGGACATTAGATGGGCAGTCTTCTTACTTCTATTGACCTACCAGCTCTTTTTAATTTTGATAGGGCAGGCACAAAGAGGATGATGTGATATCATCTCCTCTTACTCTTCCTCATGCTCCTTTGTTCCCCAGACTGGTTGAGTCTATGTGCTCGTTGCTGGGATGGTTAGTCCCAGTTTGTATTCAAGGAGGCTTGAACTCAAGGTCTGAGCATTGTCCCTGACCACTTCTGCTCAAGGCTAGCACTCTACCACTTTGAATGATGGTACCACGTGTACTGTTTGCTGGTTAGAGATAAGAGGCTCGAGCCATGTTTCCACCCTGGCTCTTTGCAGGTTAGTTGGCAGATGGAGTTTGAGGGATTTTTCAGCCCAGGCTGGCCTGCACTGCAATCTTTTCCACAAAAGCTCTTTGTTTTTTCCAATTAAAGCAACAAGGAGATCAAATAGAATAAG
This sequence comes from Dipodomys spectabilis, assembly GCF_019054845.1. Classification (NCBI taxonomy): domain Eukaryota; kingdom Metazoa; phylum Chordata; class Mammalia; order Rodentia; family Heteromyidae; genus Dipodomys; species Dipodomys spectabilis. Next base: position 276,639 of record NW_024870984.1, read on the forward strand.
TAGAGCTTACCTGGTGCTTATCAAGAATTGACCAAATATTCTGCAATGACAAAACTCGTTAGATGTGAGAATCTTAGCACTGATATACCCAATATGTTTGAATCACATAGTACTAGACTACACAACACAAAACAAAAAAGGCAAAACTCAAAACTTAAAATTTTTGACAACAATATTTAGACATCTTTGCTAACAAAGCACATCAGATGATTGGGCCTCAGTTACCAAGGTCTGTGAAAAGAGCAACTTGTTAGCAATGCATATTAGAATAGATGGATGGAGGAGTTACAAGCTTCGTGGAAGTGTACGGGTTGGATGGGGCCAAACCCTTAACCCACCATTTGGCCAAGGTGGTGAACTCAAGATGGCGAATTTCTGAAAAAATGCAAAGAAAGCCTGAACAGAAAATCAAGCCTAGTTTGGCTAGCCTTTTTGAGGGAACCTATAGGGATTCCCCAGGAACCAGTCCATGTTTCACTCTTCCGGGCACAATCCAAAAAGTTGTAGAGATATAGAAAGTTGGACATGAATAGCAGAGAGCAAAGACAGCCTGATAGTAAAGAGACTTCTGACCATGTACCATTGCAGAGGCATAAATTGTCTAAATCTGAGAACAGCAAAAAATATTAGGTCATCTGGAAATCCAGGGAGCACAGGAGGCATGTCAATGGGGTTTCACGGCTCAGACATGACTCACAGGACCCCATTAAATGCATTAGAGAGTCAGTTTGGTGAGTGAAGGAGAGCTGAGCAGGAAGAAGTGGTGTTCCGGCTTGCCCCAGACCCATATAGAGAGAAATGGTTAAGCCCCCCAAACCAGGCATTCTCCACTTCAGAGATGACCATCCTTTCTGCTAAAGGTTGTAGGAGCTCTCTGGAATGGTGCCACATCTGAGCAGAGATTGAGCAACGGAGAGCCGTGGAGAGTATTTTCATTCACCAGAGTAGAGAAGTGGTGTGGACGGTGGATGTGAAGGCCAGCAATGGTATTGGTGAAAAGTCTCACGTGGTGTCTCGAGGCAGTTTGATTTGCAGAAAAAGGGTGTTTAGGAAATTCTAGCATTTCCAATTCAAAAACCTCATCCAAGTCATGGAACAATTTGTAAGGTATATTAAATAGGTAGGTTTTATTAAGTAGCCCATGAAGAGAACACTACACACTATTCAGGCATGAAAAGAAGTTTATTTACCGAACTGCTCCCCCCACCATACATGGTAGAGAAGAATGGCTGAAAAGGAAAGGGGGGATAGCAGTTTGTATTTCTGTAGAAATTCATTCCTCTCTGCTAGGTTTTCCTTCCTTTGTGAGTAGAGTCTGGAATTATTTCTTTATGATTGTTTTGATGTCTTGGATGTTTGTTGTAATTTTTCCTGTGGTATCTCTGATATTATTGATTTGGGTCTCCTCTCTTATTTTGTTAGTTACTCTTGCCAGTGGTCCCTCAGTTTTAGTGACTTTTTAAAACAGCTTTTAAAAATTAATTTTATTTATAATTTTCATAGTCTCTGTCTCTTTAATTTCAGCTCTTATTTTGGTTCACTATCTAGCAACTTTTGTTTCAATTTTTTTTTTCTCTAGCAGTTTTAGTTGCATCAAAAGATCATTTACTTGTTCCATGTTTTCTTGATGTGTGCACTGACAGCAATGAATCTGCCCCTCAGGACTGCTTTTGCTGTATCCCATTGGTTTCTTTGTGATGTATCTTCATTTTCACTGAATTGTAGGAACTTTTTAATTTCTTCTTTAATTTCTTCTGTGATCCATGTATTGTTCAACAGAGTGCTGTTTAATTTCCATGTTTTTTTTTCTACTTCATGCATTGTTATTGAGAACTAGTTAGATTCCACTATGCTCAGATAGAATCCAGAGTATTGTTGAACCTCTTGTATTTGCTTAAATTCCATGTATGAACTAAGAAATTATCTATTTTAGAAAACGTTATGGGGGTTGCAAGAGGAAGACCCTATTGGTGTGATACCTTTATTCCTAGCTACTCAGGAGGCTCAGATCTGTGTATTCAGGTTCAAAGCCAGCCCAGGGAGTCTTTCTGGGGTTGCTCAGCACCACACCCTGCCTCAAGTCTAGGGTTGTTCACCACCTTTGCCACCATGGGCTGCTTATGCAAACCAGTGTGGAGAGGCGACACAACCACTACGGGTCCATAGTTGTTTGCTTCCGCTGTTGATGCCACTGCTGCTGCCACAGCTACTGCCACTGCCCCACCTGCTGCCACTGCCCCAGGATCAGCTGGACCCCTTATGCAAGCCAGGCACCCCACCACAAGTCAGATGTTAACCACTGCTGCTGTCTCAGGTTAGGCTGGGCCACTTATGCAGGCCAGTATGGAGAGGCACAAACCACCACGGGTCGGGACGTGTTCACTGCAGCTGTCCGCACCTCAGCCACGGCTGCTGCCCCAGGCTGGTCTGGGCAAGTGCCAAGAGGCATTGTGCCCCAATTCTGGATGGTTTGCCACCACTGCCAGCTGCTGCTGCTGTTCCAGGTTAGGCTAGGCTATTTACACCAGCAGGACAGAGGTGCCACCCTGAGAGACTAGGGTCATTTGCCACTGTTGACAGCTGCTACTGCTGCTGACTGGGCTGGGCTACTTATATCAGCCAGGCAAAGGTGCTGTTCCAGGGAGGGTGAGGGGAGTCTTTGTTCCAGCTCTGCCTTCTGAGATTTCTGTTTGTATATTCTGGGTTGGCCCAGGTCTTGGGAGTCTCCTTGGAGACTTGGGATGCTTGTGGGTGTGTGGGCTTCAGAGGGTCCAGACCCTGGGCACTTAAGCAGCTTGGCACAAAACCCCTTCACCTAAGCTGCACAACGTGGAACCCCATCACCAACAAAGGGTGGGGGGAAGGTCTTCCCACTTTACTGTCTCTGTAGGTTTTTCCCTTTTCTTTTTGCACTTCCTTTATCTCTCTGAGTAATTGCCTTTTTTTGTGGGTCACTTGGAGAAACAGAGCATTGAAATCCAAACTCTGTATTTGGTGGAGAGAGCTGTGGTGTTTCCCTGCTGTTCCATCACCTTCTTGGTCCCACCCCTTCAGGTAGAGTTTTTCTTATCCGGCCATTGGGCCTTGGTTACCAAAGGATAGTTACATAAAAGAATATGTTGTACAGCCTGCAGATTGTAGTTAGACATTTCTGTTAATAAAGCCTTCCTAATTTTACGAACCCAAGGGGGTGTTCTACACTAAAGTATTTCAAGGGATTGAAACTTTTAACATAAGGCCTACATCTTGCTCAAAGGAGAGTGAAGTGGAGGAGGCTTACCTAGCCATGGCCAGTCTCTGTATTTAATTTAGTTAAAGTTTCCTTTAAGGTCATGTTCATTCTTTCTAGTGCTTGAACTCTGAGGCTTATAAATGGACTGCAACTTCCGATTTATTCCTAGGGCATTAGTTAATAATTGAGAAGTTGGGCCATGAATCAGGGCAATCTTTGGACCCCACAGCTAAGGGTAAGCCAAATCAAGGTATTATTACATGCCTCAGCTCAGCCTGAAAAAATGTCCACTATTACTAACATATACCAATAGCCATACTTTCGAGGCTTTACCCCTGTGGAGTCCACTTTCCCAAATTCACCATCTGAGGTTCCTCACATATGAATTCTTTCCTTGTGTTCCAGAATTTCAGCATTTACCTGTTGGAAATTAACTACACACATTACAAAGTATTGTCAGGCTGAGGCCCCACCGGTTTCCAGAACAGTTTTAGGTAGTGTCCTTGGGCAATTTACCAGGTTGCAAATATCTACATGTAAACTGACAGAAAGCTTGAGCCTGTATGCATTTTTCACAAGTTCAGTGTCAACAATTGCACACTTATTACCACTGTTTTTGCTTCTTCCTTTAATATTGATGACTAGTCGCTCTAGGGAAACAACTTCTTTTAGACTGGTCTCCCAAGTTACCTGATCAGCTCAGATGTTTCCCTGTATCTTAGGGTCTCTAGTTTCTTTAACTCCTGTAAAGTACTCGGAACCTTGGAGATTTCTTCCATTTTATTCTTCTCCTTTTATCTCAAACTTGTTTTCATGATCCCACTCTCTTCTCAATGTGCTCCTTAACCTGCAAATGATTTGGCAGGGTCACAGGAGATTTCCCTTGACTGGCCAACTGCTGCTCCTTCTCACAACACCTTTGCTTGCTCTTCAGCTCCTCCCTTAAGTTCACAAAGGTGCTATTGAGAGGTATTTTTTCCCACCTCCACCTGTTCCACAGGGACACTATGCTTCTGCATTACATTTATGGTGAAGATCTCAGCAGTCTTTTGGGGCTTTTACTGTAGTTGTTTCTCTTTCTAGTTTTCCACTTCTATGTATTTTTGTGACAGCTCTTTCAACTGTTTGTTTAGCTCTTCTGTTTTTATTCCTAATGCTCTTTCCCTATCCATGGCATTCTCTATCAAAGCAAGTGATCCTTTAACTCTTTCTGAAGAGAAACAATCTCTTTCTTGAGCCTGATATTTTCCTGTTGTCTTTTCTTGGCCTCATCTTCTATGACACAGCACTTTCCCATCTTCTCTGCTAACTACTCTTTCCTTCTTTCTCTGTTGCTTTGAATTTCTGGTGACAGCTTATAATTGACATGTTCTTCAACCTAATATATTCTTATATCAGGTCCAGCTCCTTTTTCTTTTTTTTTTTTCCTTTTTGTTTTGGGTCCGGTCGTGGGGCCTGAACTCTGGCTGGATACTGTCCCTCAGCTCTTCAGGTGAAGGCTAGCGCTCTACCACTTGAGCCACAGGGCCACTTCTGGCTTTTTTCTTTTTGCTTATGTGGTGCTGAGGAATCGAACCCAGGGACTCATGCATGCAAGGCAAGCACTCTACCACTGAGCACCTTCCCAGGACCCCCGCTCCTTTTTCATAGCCATAATTTCTTAATGGAATTCAGAGGTCCTTTGCATGATTCTCCAGAGCTACGAACACATTTTCCATGTGGTTAATGTGATTACTTAACCTGTCATTTAAATTTTCCAGGTGGTTAATGTGCTTACTTAAGCTTTCATTTTTCTATCATTCTCCTGCTTGGACATTCCTTTTCCTAATGTCCATTTTGCTTGCATTAATCTCACTGATCTAGTCCTAGAGGGTCCTACTGCCATTTTCTAATGAATTGTACTGTCTTTGCCAAAGGTTTCTTGATCCCTATTCTGGTGCTCCTACCAAAACTCAAACTCCCTTCTTAGACTCGTTTTTTTTCAGGGTGTCTCTGTTATCCAACATCAAATGGGCAACCACTTTATCTCAAAACCTTCTAACTTTTCAAGCTTTCTTCTAATATCTGTGGCTGACTGCGTAACAAAGGCCATATTTAGGGCTCTTTGATTCTCCAGGACTTAAAGATCTATATCCTATAGGTCCTACAGCCTTCTGGGAGAAGTTCAGATAAAGCATTAGGGTATTCACTGGGGAACAGTACCATCTCACTCACCTTAGATTGAAGACGTGGCTTTCTAGGCACTGCGGCATCCCTGCTAGCTGAACCTGGAAATAAATGGTAAGCACCTCCATACTTCGACTGCTGTTAGTCTCAGCTTGGGTAAGTCTGAGGAAAGACTTGTTCCAAATAGTCTGGTTCAATTGTGGGGCTACTGTCTGGTCCAAGGACCACTGTCAATCACCGACAGTATTCACTCCTTTTTCTACCAGGTGAAAAGCACCTGTAAAATTTGCTGACAGTCATCCCAGATGTGCTTGTGTGTGAAAATTACTGTCTCTAATGAGGTAATGTGTCCCTGTTTTGTTTTTTTTTTTCTGAAAAGGATGGATTTTTCTGTTTCCAGTTATACAGGTCACTACTTGTAAAGGGAACATATATTAGAAAGGGGTCCTGCCCACCATCTCCATGTTCCTCTTTCAAGGGTAATAAGGGTAACATACCACACTGTACCACGTCAGTCTGGTACAAGTAACCACTTTGGTATGGGAGGACTTATTAGAGTTGCTGATGCAAAGAATAGGAAAGAGAGTACATCAGTGCATCTTCCTCTGAGGGATTCTGTAAACCTGGGGGAGAATATTTTTTGGATATGACAACCTAAGGCCTTGTTCTCCCATCCTGAGAAAAGGAGTAAACAGGTGCATACAGGACACAGATAGAACTATCAGCATACATACAAAGACCAAGAGCCACAGACACTTAACCCACATGTCCCATACCTCTCAATATTGACCTCTACAGGAGGTCCCAGATGAGAGAGAGAACGTCCCAGATTGCCTCTTGAGGCGGCCACAGATGACCTCTGGAGGATGTCACATATGTCCTCCCTAGGAGGCCCTAGATGACCTCTCATGGAGGTTCCAAATGGATTCCCAAGGAAGTGTCAGATGATCTCCAAAGGAGTTTCCAGATGTCTTTTCAATGAGGCTGAGATTACCTCTCAAGTAGCTCCAAGATGGCCACTCAAGGAGGACACATATGAACTCCAGAGGACGTTACAGATAACCCTCTTGAGAAAGCAACAGATGACCTCCAGAGAAGGTCCTATATAGCTTCTCAGGGATGTCCCAGATGATGTCCAAAGACGGTCATAGATTTCTCATCATGGTAGCCTGAGATGACCTCCCAAAGAAGCTCCAGATGACCTTAGGAGGTGGTCCTAGATTGCCTCTTAAGAAAGCCCCAACATCACAGTCCCTTTGTGTATCCATATCCTTGTTGTCATGTAATGACAATTGAGATCAGACAAGCCATTATAACATCAAAAAGTGTTTGTGACATCCTCAACAGTGTGACATCACATTTTCATTATGAGAGCATCAGCTCATTTTGACATCACCAAACTCAATGACAGAATCGCATTTTGACAATTCTCGTTGTGACATCTTAGACACATTGTGAATGCCTATTCTGTGATTTCATTGTATTTCAAATGTGGCATGAGAGTTGATACCAGAAACGCAATTTTGTGCCTACAAACCACTTTGACATCATAATCACTTTGTGACATCATAGTTCCATTGTGATATCACTAACACAATGTGACATCACAAAGCTCTCCTGTCCTCATAACTTTTGTGACATGCTGACATTGTGATATCTTAGACCTTTCTGCCCTCATAATTTGTTTTCAACCTCAAATTTCATGTATGACTTGAGATAACAGAAATCAACTGTGACATCATGACCACTGTGACATCACACTGACAGATGTCATGATCATCGTGTCACATTGTGACATCACAAAATGTTTTGATGTCACCATTAATTGGTGATGCAATACGGTAAGGGGTCTATGATGTCACAATTGGTTAGTGATATCCAAATGGCATAATAGATCTCATTTGTCATGAAATCACAGAGAATATGAGTTTACAACAGACTGTGGTATCTCCAAAGTCATGTGTTTTCCCAAATGTTATGAAGTCCTAGGAGGATTGTGATGTCACAGTGTGACACAATTTTTATGATATCTGTCAGTGTGATGTCACAATGGTCATGATGTCACAGTGGATTTCTGATATCATATATCATAACTGCAATATTATAAGGTTGAAAACAGATTACGAGCTCATAAAGGGCCTAAGACATCACAATTGCTGTACATCAAAGACTTATGAGGACAGGGCAGGTTTGTGATATCACAGTGTGTTAGTGATATCACCATAGCACTGTGATGTCACAAAGTGATTGTGATGCCATATATTTATGAGATCACAATATATTTCTGACATCAACCCACATGCCACATTTGAAATAGAATGAAATAAGAGAATAGGCATTTACACTGTGTCTATGAAATCACAATGACAATAAATGTCATAATGCTATGAGGTCATTGTAAATTGGTGATGTTGCAAGGAGGTAATTGTGTAATAATGAATATGTGTTGTCCCACTGGTGATGGGATCACAAAGGGTTTGTGATGTTACGATGGCATATATGAATTCAATTGTCATGTATTCACAATGAGGATATGGGTACACAAAGGGACTATGATGTCACATATGAAATGTGTGTTTTCAAAGGTACTTAGGGGTCATTATAGCTTTATGATACACAGATGTGATGAGGCCACAATGGGATTTTGATGTCATAATGATTTTGTAATATCTCAAACACAAGTCCATTTTCATTTGTTACTATTTCACAATGTGCATACAAATTCACAGAATGAGCTGGAAGTACTAATGGACATGAATTATTAAAAATGTTAGGAGGTCATTTTAGGTTTGTGAATGAACAATGGGACAGTGATATCTCCATGACAATGTCAACTCATTACATCATGTCAAAATATTGTTTTGGTGTCACAATTAGTTGATGATTCCACATTGGTGTTGAGGTCACAAAATATTGGTGATGTGTTGTGCATGTCACAATGACATGATGATTCTCAATTGTCCTAACTTACAATGAGTATATGAGTTCCCAAAGGGACTGTGGTTTTTCCAAAAGTATGTGTTGTCACACATATATTGAAATCCTAAAAGGTTTGTGATGTCAGAATTTGACACAATGGATATGACATCTGGCAGTATGATGCCACCATGGTCATGATGTCACTGGGAATTTGTGATATCAAATGTCATATGTTAAATCTAATGAGGTCAACAACAGATTATGAGGACAATAAGGCCTAAGGTATCAGAATTGCAGCATGTCACAAATGAGAGGATAGGTTAGTAATATCACAATGGCAACATAATATACAAAGGAATTGTGATGTCACAATGAATATGAGTTCCTGATTTGTTTATGATATTAACCTACATGCTACATTTGAAATAGAATGAAATCACAGAAAAGGCATTCATAATGTGTCTATGATGTCACCATGACAATGTAAAGTTATAAATCTATCATATCTTTTTAGTTTTGTGATTTCATAGTGAGTAGATGGTATAAAATTATAATGTGATGTCACAATTATGATGATCTCACAAACTGTTTTGGATGTCAAAATGTCATGTCTGATTCTCAATTGTCAATATTTCACAGTGGGGCTTTGGGTACACAAAGGGACTCTGATATCATAAAGCTATGTATTTTTCAAATGGTATAAGAGGTTATAATAGATTTGAAATGTCACAATGTGATCTTGGTATCAAAAACAACAATGTGAAGTCACAATGGGTTTGTGATTTCACAGTGGTGATGAGGTCACAATGGGTTTGTTATGTCACGAGTTTGCAATATCACAATTATTTGTCCAATTTCAATTGCTACTAGTGTCCATGAGGACACTGTAATAACCAGCAGTGCCCTATAATCCACGAGAACAGATAGTCATCATGGCCTCCTAGTCTGGACCAATTGAAAGGGGAGGTTGCATGACACTGGAGGGGGCAGGACATTCTGCTGAAGGAGATAGGATGTCAAGCCCCACATGGTGAGCTGCCAAGAATTGATTTGAGCATGGACATTTGGTAAGTGATAATTGAAAACTGGAAGGCAAGAAATTATTGCAGTTGGGGAAGGGTACAGCCTATATATAAGCTGCATTTTCAGAGCAAGAGAAGGGGAGAGAAAAAGGTTACAGGCCTGGATGGAAAGAAGTGATGGGACTGTTGGAGGGCAAAGACCAGGGAGGAGGGGAAATTGAGAGAGAGCAGGAGGTGAAGGACAGCAACTGGCCACCTGGACAAGGCAGGGCAGGCCTGTCAAGAGCAGAGAAGCCTGAAGAGAAGAATTGAATGGTGGAAGGAAAAAATGAAAAGACCTGAAAGTTAGGACAGATCTGTAGAGAAGGAGAATGAAGCGAAAGGAAAAAGCCTTGTCCTTTGAAGTGTGGAGCTTTGGAGATCATTATTTTGGTGGTTGGTTGTTTGCAGACCAGTTGACAAATGGCTGAACTGCTCTTTAGAGGTCTGAGGGTTCATGGTTGAGACTGAATTTACCTCTCCACATCCAGCCCGGCCAGGGTAGTCACTTGTTAAAAAATTTATGAGGACAAGTCAGGTTTGTGATGTTACATTGCATTAATGATATCACAATGTTAATATGAAGTCACAAAGGGAATGTAATGTCAAAATGATGGTGTGGTCACAATGGGTTTCTGAAATCAACCTATATGCCACATTTTTGATAGAATGAAATCACAGAATAGGCAATCGCATTGTCTCTAGGACCTCACAATGAAAATGTGATGTCATAATGCCATGATGTCATTGTCATTTTGGGATGTAACAATGGGCTGATGGTATTATAACAACAATGTGATCTCACTCTGGAGATGATGTCACAACGCGTTTGTAATGGTACACTGGCATGTCTGATGTCAGTTATCTTTGTTCATAATGACAACATGGTTACCGAAAGGGATCATGATATCACAACACCATGTGCTTTTTCAAAGGTGCTAAGCGGTCACAACAGTTTTGGGATGTCACACGGTGATCATGATATCACTGTAGCAATATGATGTCACAATGGGTTTGTGATGTCAAGTGGTGATAAGGTCACTCTTGGATAGTGATGTTGCAATGAATGTGTAATATCACCATCACATGTCCAATTTCATTCTACTAGATTACAATGAAGATACGAGTTCACATAAGGAGCTAGAAGTCAGAAAGGCCATGAGTTTTGTAAAATATTATGAGGACATATTAGGCTGGTGAAAATGCAATGAGACAGAGATATCCCACTGGCAATGTGATGCTACATTACATGAGATAGTATTGTTTTGAAGTTACAAATGGTGATGCCATACAGGTGATGAGGTCACATAGGTTTTTGATTTCACAATGGGATGGTGATGTCACAATCTCCTGCCAGATCTCTAATTGACAATGAATATATAAGTTCACAAGTGTTAATGATGTATCCAAAGGCATATGTTGGCACAAGTGTAATGAGTCTTAACATGTTTGTGTTGTCCTCATGTGACTCAGTGGTCAAGAAATCTGGCAGTGTGATATCACAGTGGTCATGATATCACAATGGATTTTTGATATCACATGTCATGCCTGAAGTATTATGAGTTAAACAATTTATGAACTCAGGGAGGCCAAAGAGATCACACTGGCAGCATGTCAAAAAATGTATGAGGATAAGACTGTTTTGTGATGTCACAGTGGGTTAGTGATATCATAATGGCAATGTGGTGTCATCAAGGTATTGTGATATTATAATGCTTATGTGGTCACAATGTATTTCTGATATCAACCCACAAGCAATATTTGCAATAGAATGAGATCACAGAATAGCATTCCAATGTATCTGTGACATCACAATTACATGTGATTTGATATCATTGTTGTTTTATGATGTCATAATGTGCTGATGTTATCATAATGACAATGTGATATTACACTGGTGATGATGTTACAAAGATTTTGCGATGTTAAAATGGCATGCCTGATCTCAGTTGTCATTAGCTCAACATGAGGATATGAGTACACAAAAGGCCTGTCATGTCACAAAAGCCATGCTTTCTTTCAAAGCTTCTGAGGTGATAATAGTTTGCGGATTTCACAATGTGATCATGTTGGTACAATGGCAATGTAATAACACAATGAATTTGTGATGTCTCCGAGGTAATGAGGTCACAAAGAGTTAATGATGTCTCATCAAGTTTGTAATATAACAATGATATATACAATTTCAATTTCTTCTAATTCACTATGAGGATAGTATAATAACCAGTGGGGCCAGAATTATCTGTGGGAGCTGATATTCATTGTAAATTCTTGGCTTGGCCCCCTGGAGAGTGTGGGGAATGCCGCCAAAGGTGGAGGTGTCAAGCCTCACACGATGAGCTGTCAAGAAGTGATTGAGCATTGGGTAGTTTTGGAAGTGATGGTTAAAAACTTTAGGCAGGAAATCCGTTGGAGGGAGGAGGGGTACAACCTATATTTAAGTTGCATTTTCAGAGCATTGTAAGGGGAGATAAAAATGGGAGTTACCCAGAAGGAAGGAAGTGGTGAGACAGCAGGAAAGGAAAAACCTGAGAAGAGAGGAAGCTGAGGGAGAGCAGAAGGTCGGCAAGTGGTCACTGGGACAGAGTAAGGCAGGCCTGTGGGGAGTGGAGAGGCCTGAAGAGAAGAAAGAAATGGTGGAAGTGAAAAAGGAAAAGACCAGAAAGGAATGACAGGTCTGTAGAGAAGGAGGGAAGAATGGAAAAGGATAAAATCTTGCCCATTGAGGTTTGGAGCTTTGGAGATCATAATTTTGTGGTTGGTGGTTTCCAGACCAATTAAGAAAGGGTGGGGCTGCCCATTGGAGGTCTGAGGGTAGGTGGTCATGGCTGCTCTTGAACCTGGGTATCCAGTCCAGGATAAGGTAATCACAGTCCCCTTCCTAGTGAAAAAATGGTTTATTATATTAAATGTGACTGGATGGTTTGTCTCCTCGCCTTAGAGGTCATATGTACATGAGTTCACAGAAAGAGCTTGAAGTCTCAAAGTCCATGAATTTTCTAAGATCTGATGAGGCCATAACAGGTTTGTAAAAACATAATGGGAGAGTGATATCACAACAGAAATACCACAATATCATGTCAAAATAATGATTTGATACAACAATTAGTTGTTGATGCCATTCTCGTGATGAGGTCACAATAAGTTTGTGATGTCACAATGGGTTCACAGTGTCAGAGTGGCATGGGAGATCTCAACTGTCATTAATTGGCAATGAATATATGAGTTCAAAAAGGGACTGTAATGTCTCCAAAGGCATGTTTTGTTAGAAATGTGAGGTCACAATGTGACAAAATAGTCAGGACAACTGGCAGTTTGATGTCACTGGGGATTTCTGATATCACCTGTCATACCAGAAATATCAGATTGAAAACAGATTATGAGCTCACAAAGGGCCTAATATATGGCAATGGCAGTATGTCACAAAACTTATAAGAACAGGACTGGTTTGTGATGGCACAGCAGGTTAATTATATCACAATGGCAATGGGATGTTACAAAGGATTGTGATATCACAATGGTTATATGGTCAAAATGGGTTTCTGATATAGAATGAATTCACAGAATAGGCTTTCTCACTGTTAAGTCTATGATGTAACAATGTCACTGTGATTTATATTGCTATGATGCCATTGTCATTTGGTTATGTCACAATGAGCTGATGGTGTCATAATGACAATTTGATGTCATTGCTGATTTATGATGTTACAATGGTTATGAGGTCACATTATGTCTCTGATATTAACATGCATGTCAAATTTGAAATAGAATGGAAAAGCTGGGCGCCGGTGCCTCATGCCTGTAATCCTTGCTACTCCAGACACGGAGATCTGAGGATCGCAGTTCAAAGCCAGCTCAGGCTGGAAAGTCTATGCGAATCTTATTACCAATAAAAACCATTTGAAAACCGGAAGTGGCTCTGACTCAAGCGATAGAGCGCTCGCCTAGAGCTGAAGAGCAGGGACAGTACCCAAGCCCAGAGTTCAAGCCCCACGACCAACAAAAAAAAATATTAGAAACAGGCATTCACGATCTTTATAACATCACAATGACAATGTGATCTCATAATGCTATCTTGTCATTGTAGTTTTGTCATGTCAAAAGTAGTTGATGCTGTCATAATGACAATGTTATGTCACTCTGGTGATGTCACAAAGGGTTCATGATGTTAAATTGGCATGTCTGATATCAATTGTCAATTCATAATGAGGGTATAGTTCCACAAAGGAACTGTGTTGTCACAAAGGGCATGTGGCTTTTCAAAGGTGATAAGAGGTCCTAATAGGTTTGGAATGTCACAATGTGATAGTGATGTCAAATGGCAATGAAAGCTCACAATGGTTTTGTGATGACACATTGGTGATGATATCAAATAGTTTTGTGAAGTCACATCTCATAATCACATGTCCAATTTTACATGTCCAATGAGGATATGAGTTCACAGAAGAAGACAAGTATAAATGGCCATGAATTTTCTAAAATGCTATGAAGACATACTAGGTTTTTGAAAACACAATGGGACAGTGATATCATGATGGCAATGTGATGTTGCAATAGGATGACTTAAAATTTTGATATCATAATTTGTGATGCCACACTGATGAGTTCACAAGAAGTGTGTGATGTCACAATGGGTTGGTGATATCAAAATGACACATGTGATTTCAATTTTCATTAACTCACAATGAGTACATGAGTTCACAAAGGGACTCTGATGTCTCCAAAGGCATGTATTTTCACAAAAGTGATGAAGTCCTAACAGGTGTGTGTTGTCAGAATGTGACAAAATGCTCATAACATCTATCAGTGTGATGTCACCATAATCTGGATGTCACACTGGATTCAAGTATCACATTTCATACATGGATTGGATTTGAGAGGATTGGAATTTCACAGTGGCTTAGTGTTATCACTATGGAAATGTGGGGTCACAAAGGGATTGTGCTATCACAATGGCTATTAGATCACAATGTGTTTCTACTATAATAGGTTTGTGCTGTCACAATTGGTTGGAAATGTCACAATGGCATGCCAGATCTCAAATATCATTAATTCACAATGAAGATATGAGTTCACAAAGGGACTGTGTTGTCTCTAAAATCATGTGTTTCACAAATATGATGAAGTCCTAACAGATTTGTGAGTACATAATGTGCCACCATGGTCTTGATATATATCAATGTGATGTTACAATGTTCATGATGTCACAATGTTCATGATGTCAGAGTCAATTTCTGATATCATGTCATACCTGAATTATTATGAGTTTCAAAAAATTATAAGCTTATTAAAAGCCTAAGATATCCTAATGGCAGCATATCATACAAGTTATGACTTAGTTATGACCTCCTCATCAGTATGGCATCACCAATTGTGACATCAGAACATTATTACAACATGATGCCTGGACATCACATTGTCATTTTGAAATCACTGTCCCGTTGGGTTGTCACAAAGTATAACCTCACACTATGAAGCTTCTTCTATCAAATGGTATCCTCATATTGAAATATGAGTAATTGAAATTGGATATATCATTCTGATATTACAAACAAACTGTGACATCACAAAGCCATTGTGACCTCATCACCACTGTGACATAAAAAACCCAAAGGGACATCTCATTCTATTGTGACATTATGGATCACATTGTGCCATTCCAAAACTATTATGACTTATAACCACCTTTGAAAACACACATGGCTTCTGTGACATCAAAGAACCTTTTTTGTATCCATAACCTCATAGGGAACTAATGACAACTGACGTCAGACATAACAAGGAAACATAACAAATCCTTTCTGACATCATAATTGTGATATCATGTTGCCATTATGACACCATCAGCTCATTTTGACATTTAAAACTACAATGACATCATAGCATTGCAACATCACATTGTTATTGTGATGTGATAGACACGTTGTGTTTGCCTATTATGTTATTGAATCTATTTCTAATGTGGCATGTCAGTTGATATCAGAAACCCATTGTGTGTTCATGACCATTTTGATATCATGATGGCTTATTTCCATCACATTGCCATTGTGATGTCACGTTGCCAAAATGATGTCACAAAGGGATTTTGATGTGACAATGGTTGTGAAATCAAAATGAGTTTCTGATATCAACTCACATGCCACATTTCAAATACAATGTAATCACAGATTAGGCATTCATAATGTGACTATGATATCATAATGATATAATGGCAAATGTTATAATGTCATTGCCATTTTGTGATGTCACCATAAGCTAAAGATGTCATAACAACAATGTGATGTTACACCAGTTATGATGTCACACACGGTTTATAATGTTACAATGGTTATGAGGTCACAAGGTGTTTCTGATATCAACTGACTTGCCACATATTAAATAGAATGAAATCACAGGATATATATTAACAATGTGTCTAAGACAGCAAAATGGCAATGCGATGTCATAATGCTATGTGGTCACTGTAGCTTGTTGATGTCACAATGTGCTGATGGGGTCATAATGATTGATATCACACTGGTGATGATGGCACAAATGGTTTATGATGTCACAATGGTATGTCAGATCTTAATTGCTATTAGTTTACAGTGAGGACATAAGAATGAAGTTACCATGACATATACAAATGAACTGTGATGACACAAACGCCATGTTTTTTTTTTGTCAAAAGTGCTAAAGTTCCTAACGTTTTGGTTGTCAAAATGTTAATGATATAAAAATGGGTTAATGATGTCAAAACTAGTTTTAATATTACATATTATTTCAAATTTCAATTGCTACAATTTCACAATGATACAAGTTCACAGAAGGAGCTTGATGTCCCAAAGGCCATGCATTTTCTAAGATGTGATTCGGTCCTAATAGGTTTGTGAAAGCATGATGGTACAGTAATATCACAATTGCAATATGATGTCAAATTCTAATTAATTGGTGATGCCATAATAGTGATGAGTTCAAAATTGTTTTGTGATGTCGCAGTAGATTGATGATGTGACAATGGCATTCCAGACCTCAATTGTCATTAACTCACAATGAGTATATAAATTTAGAACTGGCTTGTGAGGATTCCAAAGCATTTGTTGGCACAAATATGATGATGTCAGAACAGATTTGTGGTGACAATATGACACAATGGTCATTACATCTACCAGTGTGATGTCACTATGCTTATGATGTCAAAGTATATTTCTAATATTTCATGTCATTCTTGAAATAATATGAGGTCGAAAATAGATTGAGCTATCAATGGGCCTAACATAACACAGTGGCAACATGTCACAAAACTTTTGAGGACAGGATATGCTTGAGTTGTCACAGTTGTTTAGAGATATCACAACTTCAATGTCACATCACAAAAGGATTGTGATGTCACAATGGCTATGAAGTCAAAATGTGTTTTTGATATGAACCCACATGCCACATTTGAAATGTAATGAAATCACATAATAGGCATTCATAATGTATATATGATGTCACAATGACAATGTGATGTCATAGTGGTATGATGTCATTACAGATTTGTGATGTCATAATGAGCTGATATTGTCACAATGACAATGTGATGTCACACCGATGATTATATTGTAAATACTTTGTGATATTTCTTTGGCATGTCTGATGTCAATTGACATTTCACAATGAGGATATGGATACACAAAGGGACTGTCATGTCACAAATTCCATGTGTTCTTTTTCAAAGCTGCTAAAGATGTCATAATGGGTTTGGGAGATCTCAAGGTGATTGTAATGTCACAACAGCGATGTGATATCACAATGGCTTTGTGATGTCACCTTGGTGATGAGGTCACAATGGACAGGACCAGTTTGTGATGTCACAACAGGTTACTATCACAATGGCACTGTTATGTCACAAAGGGATTTTCATGTCACAATGGATTTGAGGCCACAATGGATTTCTGATATCCACCAATATTGCTCACTTGAAATAGAATGAAATCACAGAATAGGCATTCACAATATGTCTATAATGTCACTTGACATATGATGTCATAATACTATGATATGTAAGTTTAATGATGTTAAAATGGCATGTCTTATCTTAGTCATTAGATTACCATGAGGATCCCAAAGGTTGCTATGTGCTGAGTCCTTCAAAAGGCTCATTGTGCTAAGTCCATTACACAGGGTTCTTTGTGCTATTTTTTAAAATTGTTCTGAGTCCTTGCGAGTAGGTATCCCCAACAATATCTCTCTCTCTCTCTCTCTCTCTCTCTCTCTCTCTCACACACACACACACACACACACACACACACACACACACACACAGAGGGACACCGTGCACCTGCTTGGTGTGTGGGGTGGATGGAGAAGAGTCCCCCAGCGGTTGGGCTGAGGGGAGATTCGATCCCCCCTCGGGCAGCTGCTGGGGTTGGGGGGAAGCCCTGACCTGAGGTGAGGCTGCTTCTGCCATGGTCTGGTAGCCTTAGGGCAGTCAGGACAGCACAAAGCCAGGGATGGGGCATGGCTGAGGGAGGAAGGAGGCATGACCCAGGGGAGAACAGGGTATGGCTGAGGGGGCACATATCTGCTGCAGCCAGGGACACACAGGGGCTGGAGCACTTGTGCAGCGGGGGTGGGGCAGCCCCAGAGAGAAGTGGGGGCAGAGAGAGAGCAGAGAGAAGAGCAGGCTCATGCACCAGGGATGGCAGCCTCAAAGACTCTGCTGCTGTAAGAGCATTGGTCTGGGCCAAGAGCACAGGACAGAAAACCAGCACATCAGGCACATCCCTCGCACAATCGCTGCATGCTGCACACAGAACCACAGCCTACAGATTCTCCCAGCAGCACAAGTGAGTGGCCGCCCGCAGGTCAACACCTTGCGACCTCCCCCTATCACTACCACTCCCTCCCCTGCAAATCCTGCCTTCCCTCTTGTGTCCCAACCATGCCTCCCCAGCACAGGCAGGACAGCCCTGACTCTGCCACAAATGCGACCCAGAATTGGGGGGTTGAGGAGTGGGTGTTGACTCTGGGAACTCACCCCCACCCTAGTGGCCAGTATCCCTGGAAATGGGGAGATGTAGGAATGGGTGAGAAGGGGTCACCACTGAGCCCCTGGCTGGAGCAGTGGGAGCCACACAGTCCCACATCTGTACCCTTCCTCTCCCTGGTGGGCACCTGGTGGCTTTAGTTAGAGGTGGGGAATATCACCAATGCACCTGCCTTATTGGGTCTTTTCCTTTGTTTCTGGGAGTGGGGGATGTTGGATGCAGAAGATAGGCCTCTCTTGCTGTGTGAGCACTTGTCTTCTGTGCTCGGTCACCCTTTCATCTGAGGAGGGTCCCAGAAAAGCCCACTAGGGAGATGAGTGCACTGGGGGTCAGATAGTAGGTGAATGTATGGAAGGAACACACACCCTCAGACACACATAGGCCCTGCCTATCCCCACACCCCAACTGTCTAAAGTACTCACAGGGTGATTACATTTCCCAGCTCTGCCAGCATCTGCTGGTGCTCCCTATCCATCTCGTCTCCTTGTCCTCCCGAAGAATCTGCCCAGTTGCCCAGAGGTATCTAGGCTGGAAGTAGGAGACTGTCCATGTATGTAGCCTTTAGGACCCCATCCATTTCCTCAACACCGCCCCCACCCTGGGTCAGACAGCCCCCTTGGGACCCCATGACCCACTGCTTGTTTCAGTCCTGCTCTGGGGAGCCACCTGTCTGGGGATTCCTTCACCCAGCGTCCTGGCCTAGGGCTTTGGTGAATGGGGAGTTAAGGCTGGTTGTTCGCAAGGGGAAGGGTCTGGCCCTGGAGAAGGGGAGAGCCAGGGTCCTGCTGTGTCATTAGAGTGGTGCTCCCCTTGTGTGGAAGCCCTTGGTTCTGACAAGGGAACGGAGAATGGGAACCCACGTGATCCAATGAGGAGCCAACAAACTTAGGAGAGGTACTACTCTGAGTCTGCATGTGTGTGTGTGTGTGAGAGAGAGAGAGAGAGAGAGAGACAGAGAGAGAGAGAGAGAGAGAGAGAGAGCAGAGAGAGAGAGAGAGAGAATCTTTCTCCTTGTACAGCCTGACTGTCCTCAGGTGAGTGATCAGTTGGCAAATTGCAGGTGCTGCATGGAAGAGTCATCTGTCACCATTCTGGAGTTGTGTGTGTGTGTGTGTGTGTGTGTGTGTGTGTGTGTGTGTGTGTGTGTGTGTGTGTGTGTGTGTGTGTTTGTGTTTGTGTGTTGGGAGAGCAGGGAGATGAGAACAATGAAAATATATTTAAGTCACCATGTCTAAAAACAGCAAAAGCATTTTATTTCTCTCTCTCTCTCTGTGTGTATTTGTTGTTGTTTTGCTTCATCAATACCAAGTACAAGCCCAGCCACAATTTTTGTTTTCTCCTTCACAGTTTCATGGCTCCTTTATGGAAGATTTCAGTAGACATTACTTTCATCCCCTTTCCACCTCTCTCTTCCCCATTTCATGTAGCCCACAGTAACTGCTGGGCCTGAGTGGGCCTCCCCCAGAAGAACTGTGTGAACCCTGGACTGGAGTGGACTCCTGTCCTTCTATCCCCAGCCAGAATTTTGGTGAGGCGAATGAGATCACAGCCACATTCTTCCAGCCAGACACTTTGCTCTTGTGTGTTTAGTGGGAGGTAATTCAAGGGTTTGGAATGTATTGGCCCAACATAATTAGGGAACGAGATGAGGGAAATGATAAGGCATGGGCTGTGAAGCTATGAGGTTTTTGGGGACTGGCATATGGTGTTACATGGCAGATGGGTCACCAAGACAGTGGATGAGAGGGGAACCATATCTAGGGCATTAATGGTCTCTGTGGGAATCCAGGCACAGGCTGCGAGCCCCCACTGGTGGTGAGGATACGCTCCTGGGGCAGTGCCCAGGGTCAATCCTCCCTGGAGTCCTGCAGAATCCAATCTGTGTCCCGCCTGGGCTGTTTCCAGCTGGGCAGTGGTAGGCAAGTCCATTCCCACTGCTGGAGCCCGCTCGGTATCAGGAGGTGGCAGTTATCTGTAACCTACTATAGGCTGTCTGGAATGAAAAGGGGACCACTGACTTTGGAAACCTTTAAGTTTGATTGGGACAAATTAAGTACCACATTTTCCAGTTTTTTTTTTTTTAATTTAAGCTGGCAATTTCCACTAATGCCTGGGATTATGGATCAAATTAGATGTATGACTTCAGCCATTAAACAATGATGTTCAAAGCAGCACAGGCAGAGTTCCCAAGCCAGATTGTCTCCTGCTTTGAACGTTGTGCCTTGACTGTCTTTCTCTGGCAGCTGTTGTATCTCTCTAGGGTGATGACCCCACTTGAGGACATTGTGGGAAGCAGAGATTGTGATCTCGCCATCCACAGCCTGCCAGCAATGAGCAGAGATGATTCCCAGCACCTGTACTGGACTCTAGGAGATTCAGAGAACCCAGGCTGCCTCAAGAATCCTTCATCTGCAACCTGAAATTTAGGGGCCAGACGATCCTGGCTGGCCCCAGAGGGAGGACAGGAGTTCCCTTGAGCCAGGCATTCAGCTCACAGCAAACTAATTTACACCTCCATGGGGAATTGAGTGCCACAGAGCTTGTCAGCTGCTGGACAGAGATCTTAGAGAAGATAGACATCCCAGAGGCCCTGGAATGTAGCGAGTACATAGTGGCTCACACCTTCAAAGCCAAAACAGTTAAGTGTTGTGGCACGAGGAGTGTGTAAGAGGGAGGAGGGACAACTGTGGGAGAGCTACATCAGGCTTTGTCCCCACCCTCCCACAGAGGATTCTTACCTGAATCAGATAGGAATTTTCTGGAGTATTGTCATAGACAGATGTTCATTTATTTAACCAACAAACCATTACAGTGTGCACCAGGCTCTGGGGGGTCATAGAAAACGAAAAGTTCCAGGAATGGTTCCACAGCCCATGAAGAAACCTTGGATTGATCTGGATGCCAGTGCTTCTAGCCTGTCATCCTAGTTACTTAGGAGGCTGAGATCAGAGGATTGAGGCTTTTGGCCCGGGCAGGAAAGCCTGTAAGACTCTTGTCTTGAATTAACTACCAAAAACAAAACGCCAGAAGTGGATGTGTGGCTCAAGCCATAGACTGCTAGCCTTGAATACAAAGGCTTAGGGACAGCACCTAAGATCTGAGTACAAGGCACAGAACTGACACAAAATAAGTAAAGAGAGACAGGAGGAAAGGACAGAGGGAGAAAAAGAGGAAAGTAAGGAAGAAGGGAGAACATGAAAGCCTTGGTTTGGAGTCCCTGGATAAAGGGAGCCAAGTATTCACAATCTATGTGGGGACAGTTTCAGAGCCTAAAGCCAGTATGTGGGACCAAGCCACTGACCCCTCAAAAACTTCATGGCATCCAGGAGCTGTGTGTTCACCGACCACACAGAACCTAGGGCTCAGAGTGGGTAACCAGTTTTCAATTATGCCCAGCCTCATCGAGTTTATTTTCTGGTCAGATAAGAAGAAAGTTTCCAAGGGCTAGGGAGGTATTGGGGTGAGAGAGTTTAAAGGGGGGTCAAAATATAAGTAGGAATTTGAAGAGGGAGAATGATCCTAGGTCACGTGTGTCAGGCCATTGGAGCCATGACCTCACCTGACAACATAGACTACCAGCCTTTGATCCAGCCACACTGCTATTAAGTCCTGGCACCTTGGGTTCATCATTGACAACCCTGTTTCCGTTCAGTGCAGGATGCCTGTGCAGTACATCCTTAGGGACTAGGACTTTCCAGGGCTCAATCTGACGATATCACTCCCGGTGTTCATTCCTTCACCAAAGACTGAGGTAAGCATGCCACTGCCACAGGACAGCCTGGGAATGAGGGCAGGAAATGGGTCTCTTGGCTGGCTCACTCTTTAGTATAGATGGCAGATCTGGGATTCAGAGAGGGCAGGCTGAAGGTGGGGCAGAGCTGGGTAGAGGTTGGTGGGAAAAACAGAGGCACGGGGCTCTGAGCAGGGTGGTTTCTTCAATAATACTCACAACATAGGAATATTTCTGGGATAGAGCAGCCCTTTTCAACTCCCCAAGAGGGACCTAGATTCCCCCAGTCTCCGTCCCTTGACCAGGAATCCCTTTGGGTCCCATATCATGTGGTGGATAATTAGACCTTACCTCACTGCCCAGTGTTCAGGCAGGACAGCAAGAGATCCTGAGTCTTTGATAAGGTCAGGGGATCTTCAGTATGAGATTGTACTTGAATGTCCCAACTTGGTGCATGGTCAGTCCCATCTAAGACTGACATGATGTAGGACATAGAATCTAGAGAATCAGGTCTGTTCTGGGAGTCCTGAGTATTATGTGTTAGTTTTGAGCTCCCGTGTGCCCACTTGCTTCCCTTTCTTGGGTGGGTCTATGCTAGAGAAACCTTGAAACTAGGGCGTGGATCTTGTCTTTTATGCTCCAAGATAGCACTCTACCATTTGAATCCCAGCTCCACTTCCATCTTTTTTGGGTGTTTAATTGGAGATAAAGAGTTCTCACGGGCTTTGCTGCTAAGTGACATCCAATGCAGACCTCAGATTTCAGTCTCCTGGGGGTAGAGGATGACAGGAATGGGAAAGTTTGTTTGGCTGGGTGCCAGTAGCTCATAGCTGTTATCCTAGGTACTCAGGAGGTTAGATCTGAGGATCACGGGTCAAAGTTAGCCTGGTCAGGAAAGACCCTGGGACTCTTACCTAAAAGGAATTGCCAGAAAACCAGAAGCTGTTCTGTGGCTCAAGCAATTGAGTGCTTGCCTTAAGCTGAATAGATCAGGGACAGCACCCAGGCCCAGAGTTCAAGCCCCACAACATAAAAAAGAAAGAAAAAAGTAAGACATCGTTGCCTGCAAATGATGGTGGGGGTGTGGGGGTGTGGAGAGGGTGCTATGTTTGAGAGACCAAGTGCTTGCCTCACTGTACAGATATTTGTAAGAACTCCCCATGTTTGCCCCAGTTTGAAGCCACATCTTCAAGAAGACGTGTCTTGTGACAGGCAGTGAGTGGGCGGAGGGGTGCAGGTGTGAGATAGTTGTGTCTTTATTTTCTACATTGAAGGATAGATTTGGATGCTGGGTATCAAAATCTGAAGTGAAGAGTTTCAAACAGTTTGTGGCCTGACGAAATGGGTTTCCTCTTTGTATATGAAGGTGGCTGAAGCTGGAAGCCACCGGTGGCTCACAACTCTCATCCTGGCTACTCAGAAGGCTGAGATGTGAGGACCGTGATTACAAGTCAGCTTGAGCAAAATAGACTGGGAGACTTGATGATAGACCACTACAGAACAGGAAGTGTTGCTTTGGCTCAAGCGGGAGAGTGCTCACCTTCAGCTGAATTGCTGAGGGACAGCACCTTGGCCCAGAGTTCAAACCCCTTGACCAACAACAAAAAAAGAGGTGACAAAGTTTTCCACATAGCAGTGTGTATGATAGGAAATGCTTGCTGGTCTATGAGACATTCCAGATATGTGTGAGGCTCAATGTTTTGTCTACAGTGGGTCTGATGTCAGTACTGCCACCTTCTAGGGGGTGGGATCTGATAATAATTGAGGGAGTTCATGTTTCTGTTCTCAGGGACTGCTGAATCCTTGAGCTATCCTGTGTGTGTGTGTGTGTGTGTGTGTGTGTGTGTGTGTGTGTGTGTGTGTCTGTCTGTCTGTCTGTCTGTCTGTCTGTCTGTCTGTCTGACTGACTGTCTGTGTCTGTGTCTGTGTGTGTTTGGAGGTAGAAGAACTGGGCCTTGAACTCAAGGCCTAGGTGCTGTCCCTGAGATATCTTGCTCAAAGCTAGAGTTCTGACACTTGAGCCACAGCACCACTTGGGTCTATTTGGTGGTTCAGTGTAGATAGGAGCCTCACAAACTTTCCTGAGTGGGTGGCTTTGAACAGTGATCCTCAGATCTCAGCCTCCTGAATAACTATGATGACAGACAGGAGCCACCCGTGATGGCTCTGTGTGTGTGTGTGTGTGTGTGTGTGTGTGTGTGTGTGTGTGTGTTTGTAGAAGTTGGTTGTTACAAGGAGTTGTTACAAGGAGTGCTGGACCCTTTGGTAACTTCTAACCGCTATCTTTTGGAGGTGCATGGACTTTGTGGCTGAGGTCTGGGGGCATGGAAGGGTGAGACGTTTGAAGGGAACTTAGCACCTTCAAATTATAAGAGCAAGGGATATTTGTGATGCGGAACTATCTACTCCCTTGGGCCTGGTTGGTGGCAGAGGGAGCACGGGAGGACCTGTGGGTGGGGCCCATAGGTATTGGCTCCCCAGGGGGTCAAAGAGCGTGGTCAGCACTTAGTAAGGCTGTGAGCCCTGTTAGTATGGATCTTATTGGCATGCGTCAGACTCTGGGTCATCTCATCATGAAGTCTGATGGGCAAGGCCAACCCTACTTTAAATCTTGACCTGTAATCTTCAGATCTCAGCCTCCTGAGTAGGTAGGGTTATAGGCATGAGCCTCTTGCACCGGGCCTCAGATTCTTTTTGGTATATTAGGGTTTGAACTCAAGAGCTTAGGCTTTCCAATCAGGTCTTCTTCCATGGGAGCCAAGCCTTTCTGTCTTGGGCATTTCTGAGATAGAGACTCCATATATGCTCAGGCTTGGCTGGATCATGGTCCTCCTGTGACAGGCAGGTGTCACCATGCCTGGTCCTCTGTAGTTGGGATGGTAGATATGTAGCGCCATGCTCAGTCATCGGTTTAGATGACTGTCCCAAACTCTTAGTGCACAGCAACCGATTTTTGACCACATTTGAAGCTCTGGGTTCGGCCTGGAACCATTGGTCCTCAGTCTCCTCAAAGGACAGTTGTGAAGAAACAAGGGACCAATACGGGGAACTCTGGGGCAGGGCCAGCATAGAGGCAACGGTCATCAGATAAGTTTCTTGGCAATTCTGTTAGCATATAACAAGAAGATACCTGGAGAGGACTCGGAAGGAGCCTGTTATTTATCATGCCACAGGTATGGGATTATGAAACAAAACATGGCTCCTTTTCATCCTTACCCTATCCCCATGAGGAAGGGGATCCTTCACTGTTCAGCTTTGCAGCTGGGGAAAACGAGGCACGGAAAAGCTGGGTGACCTACTCATGACCCCCAGGTGACAGGAAGCTTGGCCTGACTTCTCTGCCATGCTCCCTAGGACAATGAGTGCTATTCAGTCCATTTCTTGTTGTGGGAAGTCCATTTATCGTCAGTCGTGGGGCTTGAACTCTGGGACTGGGCACTGTCCACAAGCTGCTCAGATCAAGTGTAGGGCTCAATCATTTGAGCCATAACACCACTTCTGGTTTTCTGGTGATTCTTTGGAGATAAGCGTCTCACAGACATTCCTGCCTGGGCTGGCTAGGAACCATGATCCTCATATCTCAATGTCTAGTTACCATTGTAGGCTTGTGCCACCGGCAGCCTGCTTAAGTGTAATTCTCTCCCTCCCTCCCTCCCCCTCTCTCTCTCTCTCTCTCTCTCTCTCTCTCTCTCTCTGTCTCTCTGTCTCTCTGTCTCTGTCTCAGTCTCTGTCTCTCTCTCAGTAACTTGTTGAATTTGTCCTGGAGGAGTTGGCTCAGCATCCCCATGTGGCTGGGACCCAAGGTGACACTCTCGTTCTGGAGGTAGTTCCAGGATCAGGTGTGTCAGGAGGTGTGTCAGGATCATTCTCGCTTGGACTGTGGAACTAGCTCTCTTAGGTAAGCCCCTCTGTGCCCGGGGTAGACCGTGATGGTTACTCATTGTCAGTCTGTCTGGTGAA
This sequence comes from Dipodomys spectabilis, assembly GCF_019054845.1. Classification (NCBI taxonomy): domain Eukaryota; kingdom Metazoa; phylum Chordata; class Mammalia; order Rodentia; family Heteromyidae; genus Dipodomys; species Dipodomys spectabilis. The sequence continues at coordinate 302,718 of NW_024870984.1, forward strand.
TCCTTCCCCACTACCCTCTGCTAAGACGGTTAAAGGAAATTGGATGAGGAGGCATCGCATTGTTCAACTGCACAGCACTATTCCGAGCCTCTGATCCTCACTGCCACCTATCTGGCCAGACCCTGATTATAAGAAACTGAATTCACTCTATGTCTACTTCACATTGTTGCAGTGTGTCATTTCGGGGAGTAGAGTCAGTGTGCAGAGGAAAGACCCCAGGTCCGACACCTCCTGGCGGACAGTTGTTCTGTGACAGCGCAAAGTCATTGCTGTTGATAAGGAGGAAGCTGACATCAGACTGAGCCAGAACAATGCTCAAAGGTCGGTAGGCTGTTGAAGTATCAAACCCTCACAGGTCTGCTTCCCAGTAACAAAAAGGAGGATGCGGTGCAGGTAGCCCAGCACTGGCCCTAGGGGACTATAAATGGATGGTGACGGTCAGGTGCCAGTGGCTCTCGCCTTTCATCCTGGCTATTCGGGAGGTTGAGTTCTGATGGTCATGACTCAGAGCCAGCCCAGGCAGGTAGGTCTGTGAGATTCTTATCTTCCATAAACTACCTCCTCCCTCCTCCCCGAAAAAGCTAGTTTTGGTGCTATGGCTCAAGTTATAGAGCCTCAGCCTTGAGTAAAAGAAGCTCAGGGATGAAACCGAGTCCCTGAATCTGAGACCTGGGACTCAGAAAAAATAGAAGAAATGAAAAGTGGGCACTTGTTATCTTACTACCAAAAAGGATGGATACATTCTTCTCTCTGGTACTTGTAGCCAAAGTAAGTGGCTTCCCTTGATGCTCCTCTAAACATCTCCTTCTCTCTATTATCTCTCCTGGCTTCAGTTGCAGGATAGAATTCAGATCATCCCATTTGATGTGACCTTAAGTACCCTCCCCTACCCGCCTTTCTTGGGGTGGGGATCCTGGATGTACTCACCACTGGGTGAAAGGAAAACCAGAGAGATGGGGGTAGGTATCCCTGAAACTCATACTAACATGCACACACACACACACACACACACACACACACACACACACACACACACACACACACACACACACACACACACTCACCTAGGCCAATTCTGACTAGCCTTTTCCAAAGATACTTTATCTCCTTGGGTTAACTGACCTAGGAGAGAAACATGATCCCCTATAAATGACTATTTTAACTAGAGCTTGCTAGTTGACACAAGATAAACAGAAGCTCAAAGGAAAGGTTCTGGAGCCTGGCTCACACTTGACATCCTGGCTCCTAGGTAGGCAGATATCTGAGGATCAAAGATCGAAGCCAGCCAGAAGCTGGAAAGCTGATAAGACACTTCTATGCGTGGAACCACCAAAAATCCAGATGAGGAGCTATGGCTCAAGTGGTAGAGTAGCAGCCTTGAGCATGAAAACTCAGAAAGACAGCTCCCAGATCCTCAGTTCTATCCCACAAAAGAAATGGCCCCATTTGTTGCCCCCAGACTGCCTGGGTCTCAAGTGCCCTCTCACAGAGTGTGATACTGCACTGGTTCCTGGGTAGTGTATCAGAGCCTTCAGAAATTGGGTGGTGAAAGCCAGGCCTTCGCCTTTGTGGGCTCTCAACCACAGCAGATTGAGGCAGAGCATGACAAGGTCAGCAGCCTGGAGAAGATCCCCCTCTGCCAGGGTGATTAGAGCAGGCTTCATAGAGGCAGCACTTGAAAGGGGGTCTTGCTTAACAAGGAAGATAGGACAGGAAGCACAGAGAGAAAAGATGCCATAGATAAAGGACAACATAGCAGACCATGTTCTTTTCCAGCCAAGGCTGCAGGTTAGATACTCAGTAAAGATGTGCAAGACTGTCCTGACTCAGGCCCAGGGGGTCACAGAAGAACAGCTATCCAATGTTGGGATTTTGTCTCAGCAGTAGTGGGCTCACCTAGCACACAGGAAAACCTGGGTTCGATTGCTAGGTCCCACATACACAGAAAAAGCCAGAAGTGGTACTGTGGCTCAGGTGGAAGAGTGCTCTCATCAAGCAAAAGAAGCTCAGGGACAGCACCTTTACCCTGAGTTCAAGCCCCAGTTCTGTCAAGGTAAAACTTTACTCCAAGGGACTTGGGTGACAGGTGGATGGTGTGCCCTGTAGCACTTAAGAGATCCATCCATGCTTTGTGTCTCCTTCTTTGACAGAGGGGATCTGGTCAGTCTTTCTGCCCTGGGCACCCCTACAACCGGTTATCAGCAACCTTCCAATGTCTTCCACTGGGACATGGAGCAGCTGACCCCATAAATTTTCAGGTACAAGTTGGATGTGCTGGAGGGATACAAGGGAGGCCTAAGAGGTAGAGGAGGGTCTAGGTGGTAGTGTCTAGAGGAAGACTAGTTGGAAATTGTAAAGAATGAGACACCATTGGCCATGTGCTGATGGCTCACGCCTGTCATCCTGGTTACTGGGAGGCTGAGATCCAGAGGGACATGTTTCCCAGCACAAGGAGGAAATTCCGATGAAATTCTCATCTCCAATCTCCAACCGGAAGTGGTGCCATGCCTCAAGTGGTAGAGCACTGGCCTTGAGCAAATTCATCATCAGGGACAGAACCCAAGCCCTGAGTTCAAGCCCCTCATCCAAAAAAACAAGAGAGAAAGACACCCCTTGCTTGCCAGAGATGGTGAAGGAGTGTGGTTGCTGTGGTTGGGACACCAGGTTCTGGCCTCAGTGTACAGCCATTTCTAAGAGCTCCCCAAGTTTTCCCGAGTGTAAAGTTACAGCAGGCTGGACGTTGTCTTACCAAGAACTCCAGAGGTTGTGGCCTATTTTAGGCAGGGAGTGAGCAGATGGGAGTAGGGTTGGAGGGTAGTGTCGATTATATTCTCTGCAACCAAGGAAGAATGGCTTTGGATACTGGTGTCAAAGTCTGAAAGTGAAGGGTTGCATGTGCTTTATGGCCTGACAATTTGGATTTCCCCTGATTGTAAGAAGGTGGCTTAAAACGGGCACTGCCAGTGCCTCACAACTGTCATCCTAGCTACTCAGGAGGCTGAGATCTGTGGATCACGGTTCAAAGCCATCTTGGGTAGGAAAGTCTGTGAGACTGCATCTCAAGGGAAACACCAGAAAACTGGAAGTGGTGCTGTGGCTCTATTGGTAGAGTGCACACCTTCAGCTGAAGAGCTGAGGGATAGCACGCAGGCCCAAAGTTCAAACCCCATGACTGACAACCAAAATGCTGTGGCTGAGTTTTCATCATAGCGGTGTGTACAGTAGGAAATGCCATGCTGTTTTATGTGCCATTCCAGATGTGTGAGAGCCTCTGAGTTTTGTCAAGATTTTGTCTGAGGATGGTAGTGCCATCTTCTTTGAGTTTGGGATGTTCAGTTGCTCAGGGACTACTGAGGCCTTGGGCTACCCGTGTGTGTGTGTGTGTGTGTGTGTGTGTGTGTGTGTGTGTGTTTTTCCCTCATCATTCTCTGCCCACTGCCTGGGTGCTTGTCTGCCTCTTCCTGACCTTGGATGGTGCCCTTCCTCAATAGCAACGTTGTCTTTAGTCCCCTATCATGGTCTACAATGAATCCCAAATTGCCAGAGACCTGCATATTCCAGCTTTTCCTTGGGACCCAAGTCTGGCTGTCCATGTCTTTGTCATCATCCAGGGGATTCTGGGTCCTCAGGGCCGGTTGGCATATGTTCTCTCCTGCCTCTGGTAACCAGGGTGACTCATGCTGTGTCCTGTCTTTTTCACAGCTGGGCCCCTGGCTGCATTTCCCACTCCCACTGGTAGTGGTGTGGGGGAATATACACAACTCTATACTCATGGGAATAGGTTGTCATCCAGTTCACCACAGTTATATCTGTCATCCTATACTCAAGGAAATACATAATACATCAATGAATAAAACACAAAACAAAGAGAATGACTACACCAACCCCAAGATGCCGCCCACCCATGTTTGGAAATATAGATCCTCTATTTAATTATGAATTTATTACTATATTGGCCCCCACCAGGGCTCCATCCCAAGTCCCAGGAATGGCCTAGTTCTTTAGTGGCTCGTAGCCTGCTGTGCTCACCATGACCCATTCACCAATTGGGCCTGCTAGGCTTTGAGTTCAAATTCCTGCACTATCAAAAGTTTCATTCTGATGTGAGAAGCCTATGGTGGCACAGGTTTTCCTGTCCTGTGAATGTCCTAGGTCTCATTGAGGATGGAGAATGCTATCTAGGCAACTCTTGGCCATGGGAATAGGCTGTCATCCATGTCAGCACAGTTATACCTGTCACCTCATATGCAATAATATACACAATACATCCTTGAAAAAGACACAAAATAGAAAGAATAACTACAGTGAATGCAAGATACATATCACACCTGCAGGTAAAGAGAAATCCTATGTTTAAAAAAGGTGGCCTTGCTATTTTGTCCAGTGCTGGGGCTTCAAATCAGGCTCTGCATCAGGCCTGACATTCTACTCTTCAAAGATGGTGAGCTTCCCCTTCTCCCACAGTGCAACAGAGTTACCCAGACCTGTGCTAAAATCCCAGCACTGACAAAGGTTCATCCTGATGTCAGAAGCCAGTCGTTGTGCCTTTTATCCTCTCCTGTGAGAGAATACATAGGCAACCCTGTAACCATGAGAACAGGTTGTCATCCATGTCAGCACAGTTATACCTGTGACCATGCTTATTAAAGTACAAAATACCTCCATGAATTAGAGACAAAATAATGAAAATTATTGCACTGAACACAAGATGCTGTTTATACATGTATGTCAATTTAGATCCTATGTTTAAATTATGAATTTCTGACTATAATGGACCACCCTGGGGATCAATGTCAGATTCTGGGGATGGCCAAACTCTTTATTTGCTCACAGATTTGTATGATCACCTTGACTGATTGGCCAATTGGTTTTGCTCTGCCCTAAGTTCAGATCCCAGCACTACCAACAAGTGGATCGTGGAGTAAGAAGGAGAGTGTGAAACTTTTTTCCTTTTCTCTGAGAATCCTGGGGGTCAGGCATGATGGAGAACATTTCTACAAATCTAGATGTTCTGTGATAGGTTGTCATCAATGTAATAAACACAATGGGTTTCATCATAGTAAAATCAATGATAAATAAATGAATAAAACCAAAGATACAAGGAACAACGACACCAAACATGTATGGACTGAAGATCTATAGGTAAGGATAAATCCTATCTTTACAATATATATAAATAGCATGTTTTCCAGGGCTGGGTCTTGCATTCAGGACTAGTGAACAGGCCTGACTTTTTTATCTTCATGTAAGATGATCTTCCCCTTCATCCACATTGCTGCAGATTTACCCAGATTCTGAGTTCAAATCCAAAGCCTGTAAGAATAAACTGTGTGAATTGCAAGCCAGGGATCTAATTTTTTTTTTCTCAGCATGGGGCTTGAACTACGGTCTTGGCAAGTCCACCTCAGCTTCGATCACCCTATGATGGGGTGAAGCCATTGGACACGCAGGTGCTCCTGTGATCCTAGAACCCCAGGTCTTTCAGGGAAAACAATGCACAGAAAAAATGTGGCCTTTTATGTTTTCTTCCTTTGCAGTGACCCTTCTGGGTCTGAATGACACTGTTGCAAAGGGTACTTCACCTTGCATTGCTGAAGGCTGACAGACTATCAGGGAAGCCATAGGCCCACGTGGCAACCTAGGCCCTCATTTCGAATCCCCGTCCTGACACCAGCCAATGGCAGGAGATACTAAGAAACTGGCTCCCATCCAAAGGAATAACACTGGAATTTACTCAATGTCACAGTTGAATGAGTTCCTGGTGCATGATGATCTTATAAAATTAAACAGCATCATTTCAGAAGGCTGGTTGATTTTATTTAATATTTATGAAGCATTAAAAGAATATTATTACTTACAGGAACACAATAATTTCAGACACTGTGCTTTCATTAATACTTTAAGGATTTAAACAGTAACATTAATTACATGGATGCATAATGAATACTCAAGAATTGGTAGGAATATAGTCTAAATAACTGAATAATGTTTAGACATCTCTGGTACTCTATAAAGATATGTATTTATTAGCATACTGCCATGTGCATGTCCATCTGTTTTTATTTTGTTAACCCCTGGGGCTCGTTCTCATGTCCTGGGAACATCCTGGCAGCTCAAATTGCCCCAGGATGGCCTGTTGACACTCACCCATTCTGCTTGCTTCACAGGATTCTGGCCACACCCCCATTCTTTCATACTTCTTTCTGACCAATGGGATACAAGAATGCTGGCCACACACACATTCCATGCTGCCAGGTAGCACTGGGATTCCCTCGATTAGTTTACACCACTACCAGTAGTTGAGGAAGGTAGAGGTGGCTGAGTGGTGAGGAAGAGACTCAAGGTGACGTTGGTGTATAGTAGCCAATTGATGCTCACACCCCCACATGGTCCTTTCCCTCCTTCATGCGGTGCCAGGTTTCAAACCTCAGGCAATGGCGTGCTGCCAGCAGGCCTAAATCCCCAACCTGTTCTCTGCCCCTAATCATCTGCTCTGGGCCCATGTGTCCCCAATGCTGCTGCCATTGCTGCTGCCCCACTTGGAGCAGCTGCCAATAGATTCTTTCAGCAGCACAGGTGAGTGGCCGCCCCAACACCAACCCAGGTCAAACACCCCTCTGGGGGCACCATGACTCCCCTGATTGTTTCCTCTCCTGGCTCTGATGAGCCATCTTTCTGTCTTGAGCATTTCTGAGATAGAAAATAAATATATGCTCAGGCTGGGCTGGATCGCAGTCCTCCTGTGAAAGATATGCTCCACCAGGCCTGGTCCTCTCTAGTTGGGATGGTAGACATGTGGCACCGTGCTCAGTCATTGGTTTAGATGGATTATCCCAAACTCAGTGAACAGCAGCCGATTCTTGACCACATGTGAAGCTATTGGTATGGCCTCAACCATTGGACCTGATTCTCCTCACAGGACAGTTGTGAGGAAACAAGGGATTTATACAGACAGAACTCTGGAGAATGGCTAGGCAGAGAGGGAGCGACCTTCAGATATGTTTTTGGCAATTCTGTGAGCATATGACAGGAAGATACCAGAAAGGGCTCAAGTGGGGCCTGTTATTAATCGTACCACAGGTGTGGGATTATGAACTGAAACATGGCTCTCTTTCATTATTACCCTATCCCAATGAGGAAGGGGATCCTTCACTTTGTTCCGTTTTGCAGCTGGGGAAATCGAGGCACAGAGAAGCCAGGTGACCTACTTATGACTTCAAGTTCAAAGGCAGCTCGGCCTGACTTCTCTACCATGCTCCCTAGGACAATGGGCGCTATTCAGTCCAATTCTTGTGGTGGGAAGTCCACTTCCTTTCAGTCGTGGGTCTGGAACTCTAGGATTGGGCACTGTTCCTGAGCTCCTCAGCTCAAGGCTAGCGCTTTATCACTTGAGCCCACAGTGCCACTTCCAGTTTTCTGGTGGTTCTTTGGAGATAAGATTCACACATATGTTCCTGCCTGGGCTGTCTATGAACCATGATTCTCATATCTCAGTCTCCTGTTTAATTAGGATTAGAGTTCTAAGCCACTGGCACCGGATTTAACTATAATGCTGGTTCACTTTCTCTCTCTCTCTCTCTCTCTCTCTCTCTCTCTCTCTCTCTCTCTCTCTCTCTCTCTCTCTCTCTCTCTGTGTGTGTGTCTTTCTCTCTGGAACTGATTGAATGGGTGCTGTAGGAGGTGGTCCAACGTCCCGAGGTGGCTGGAACCCAAGATGGCCTACTCATTCTTGTTCTGGAAGTGGGCTGTGAGTCAGGAGTGGTCTCACTCAGCGTGTTGATACATCGCCATGAGGTAAGCCCTCTGTGCCCTTGTTAGACTGTGAGGGTTATTCATTGTCCAAGTAGCCTTACTGGATTTATTTTATTGTATTCTTTTCTACATCATTTTCTAGCACCTGGCCAATATTATGGTACATATTTATGGAATGAAAATATAATATCAAATTAAGATAGTCATTTAGGGTTCTGGGAATGTGGCTTCATGATACGGTGATTGCCTAGCATGCATGAAACCCTGAGTTCAATTCCTCTGTACCACATAAACAGAAAAACACTGGAAGTGGTGTTGTGCCTCAAGCGGTAGAGTGATAGGCTTGAGCAAAAAAATAAATAAATTCAGGAATTATTCCCTAGCCCTGAGTTTAAGCCCCTTGACTAGCAAAAAAACAAAAAAAACAAAAAAAAAAAAAAAAAAAAAAAACATTTAGATAGTAAATACAAAATAAGGAACCCATACTCAGAATATATAATTGCTCCTGCCATACTGACTCCTGACAATAGTCCTTAATTCATGTACTTTACTTATATTAGGATATTGCGTTGAAAAAAAAAAGTTTTGTTCTTTAGGTCACAGCAATTAATGGCTTGAATGTGCTTAGATGTCAGGTGAAGATTAATTCTGGAAATTCAAAGATTCCAGGTTTTTTTGGAGGGAGGCTCAGATTGTGGGACCTGAACTCTGGGCCTGGGCACTGTCCCTCAGCTCTTCAGCTCAAGGTTAGCGCTCTACCACCTGAGCCACAGCGCCACTTCCGGCTTTTTTCTTTTTGCTTATGTGGTGCTGAGGAATCGAACCCAAGGCCTCATGCATGCAAAGCAAACACTTTACCACTGAGCCACCTTCCCAGCCCAAAGACTCCAGGTTTTTGAATGGTCACTGCTAATCACAATGAAAAGGGTAGTCTAAGTGAGATTTGGGAATAGTTTTGGTCATTTATGGCATCAAAACGGCAGAGGCAAATTAACAGTTGTGACAGAAGAGAAGGAATAATTCCAGAGTTAATGAATAAAGGACAGTAACTAAGGTATACCAGAAATCGTTTTAGAGAACCATTTTTGGTTATTGAACAAATAGTTATCAACTAGTCTTATTCCTCAATGCCTTTAGCATTCTAAATTTCTTAGGCTACTTCTTAATTTCTGTGTAATAAATGTATCTCCTTCTGGGCTGTTCTTTCATACCTTATCTTCTTTGATTTCTAAAAATCTGTCTTTCTGTATTTCTCTATGAACATTTCCTGATACTAAATACACCTACACAGATGGCAGAGGATGCAAATGTAAGGGTCCCATAGCTCATGAGTCATTAATGAAACAACATGGAAAGGAGGACATATTTATTGCTAACTCAAATTTTCTGAAAAGCTGCAATGCCATCATTTGATTCAAATTTCCATTATTTGTCTACATAGTGTCATTCAGTGCACATAAGGGCAAATATGAGGTGGGTGCTCGTGGTTCATGCCTGCAATCCTAGCTAATCAAGAGGTTGAGACCAGAGGATTGTGGTTCAAGGCCAGCCTGGTCAGGAATGTTCATGAGACCCTTATCTTCAATTAACCACCAGAAACCCGGAAGTGGTGCTGTAGCTTAAGCGTTAGAGTGCTCAACTTGAGCTGAAGAGCTGAGGGAATGCGCCTAGGATAAGAGATCAAGCCTGACAACCAACAAAAAGTGCAAATATTACCTTAAGTTTCCCCAAAAGGAAGGACAAGATCAATAATCTTCTCAAGCAGAAAAAATAATTTCAAAATGATTCAGTGCACCTACTTTTGCTGAGTTATTTAAGTTATGGCTTCTTTGCTAGACATATTCTCTTCCTTTGAAAATTGTCAAATCTTAGCTTTACAATAAACTTCATCTAATATTTCTTGTTTCAAAAGAGAAGTCTAGGCAATTGATGTCACTTAGCTTTCTTACTATCTTAATTCAAAGCCAAACCAGGCAGTAGAGTCTGTCAAACTTTTATTAAAAATTGAACACCAAAAAAACAGAAGTGGAGTTTTGGCTCAAGCAGTAGAGTACTAGCTTTGGGGGCAGGTGGGCAGGAAAGACAACTGTTCAGGGACAGGATCCAGCCTCTGGATTAAAGCCCCAGAACCAGCACAAACTAAACAAACAAGCAAACAAAAATCCCAGATATTTCTTTGGGAAATATGTTAAAGATGTACTGTTCAGAGAAGAGGGTCCTTTTGTTGATCATACTCACTGGATCCTGCTTTTTTGGAATCCTCATTGCTCTGGAGAACTCAGGACCAGACCAAAGGAATTGATAACTGACTTCTGCATCAAGAGAATCATCTCAGGGGTGAAATATCCATCCATAAGACACTTTAAAACCTCCATGTCTTTGTTCCTTTGCAGAAGAACACTTTTAAAACAACATTATTTCCTTTTGTTCTATGCTGGCCTTCAAATGGTTCATTATTTCCTTTTGTAATACTCTCAACTAGAAGTTTACAGAAATCTTTTATATGAGTAAAGAACACACTCTGAAAAGCCAGGGATAGAGTTTCCTTCAAGCCTTGGGATACTTTTCCTGTACAGTAAAAAGGAAAGCACAAGATAATTTGAACTTTGTTATTCCTCTATGTTTCATTCCTCTCCTGGGGTCAGTTTCCACATCCAGTAACAGTTACTTCCAGTAACAATCGATTGTGCTGCTTGAGGTATAATGAATGTTTTCTGGCTTCACTGAAATAACACTAGGACACTTTGGACCTGAGGTAACACATGTTTCAGAGACAATTTAATAAAGAGAAAATGTGAAATTTATATTGCTTATAAATACATTATAAATGAGTACATTGAGCTCAAACTTTGTAAGTTCTCTGTGAATTAAGGGAATTTTAAATGGGAAGAAGGCTTTCAGAACATTCTTTTTGTGAGTGTACGTGCTGTTCATAATTTCCCAAGTGTACATGAGCTAACAGTAAGGGAAACAATAGCAATAATAGGAGAAAGAGAAGTTCTGAGTTTAAGTATAAGGTTTCAATACAGTATAGAAGACTACAAATAAGACAACATTGAAACAATAAAGCCAAGTCCAGTATGTAGATTTATGGGAATGATATACAGAAAGGAAGACTCCTACGTGGAACATGAATTATGAGGCCATTCTCATTCTAAATCATGTTTGCTAATCATGCAACTTTGTAGAAAGTAGAATGGAAGAATAATCCTGTTTCCAAAGCAAGTCAGATATAAGATCATGGATGTTGTGATGGCCACAGCCTGGCTTTCACTCCTGTGCATATAGTCTGTTTGGCCATCGACATTGGGTGTGGCATAATCCGTTTATGGAATATACTGCCCATAAAAACCAACTATGATGTAAACAATGTTTGACAAGGTGTTAAGTCCAAAGTTACAGTGGTTTAGCTTTTTTGGGGGGGAGGAGGTCCAGTCGTGAGGCCTGAACTCTGGGCCTGTTTGCAGCGCCACTTCCGGCTTTTTTCTTTTTGCTTATGTGGTGCTGAGGAATCGAACCCAGGGCCTCAGGCATGCAAGGCAAGCGCCCTACCACTGAGCCACCTTTCCAGCCTTAGCTTTTTTCTTTAAATAGTTAATTGCTTTTTAAAGTTTATCTGCTTATTTAATCTAGGAAATCAAAAGTTAATATTTGTGTTTTTTGGTGAAATTTGAAACTAGGCAATTAAAAGCACTCATTGTCCTCAAATTGAACATTTAAAATTATTAAAACTTTGTTCATATGTTTTAGTGGTCAGAAATTTGAGCCACGCATGAGAGCTCATAGTTGTAATGTTAGCTATTAGGTCTTGACTGATACAGAGAGAATTATGATTTGAAGCTAGCCCAGGGAAACATTCACAATATTGGATCTCAATCAATATCTGAAACCAATGCATTGTGCTTTATATTTTATCTACTCAGAAAAGGTAAAAAGAAGGATAGTGGACCATGCTGGCCAGGTCATAAACAGAAAACCCTGCCATAAAAATGGATAAAGCAGGGTTGGGAAGGTGGCTCAGTGGTAGAGCGCTTGCCTTGCATGCATGAAGCCCTGTGTTCCATTCCTCAGCATCACATAAGCAGAATAAAAAAATACTGGAAGTGGAACTTTGGCTCAAGTGGTAGAGTGCTATACTTGAGCTGAAGAGCTGAGGGACAGTGTCCAGGCCCAGAGTTGAGCCCCCCCCCCAAAAAAAATAAGGCTAAAGCAGAGCTGGGTGCAGGTGGCTCATGCCTGTAATCTTAGCTACTCAGGAGGTTGAGATCTGAAGATGACAGTTCAATGCCAGTCTAAGCAGAAAAGTCTGTGAGACTCTTATTTCCATTAAACCACCAGAAAATCAGAAGTGGCACTGTGGCTCAAACAGTAGATCACTTGCCATGAGCTGAAGAGTGCAGTGACAGTCTCCAGGCCCAGAGTTCAAGCCACATGACCAACAAAAACAAAAGTGACTAAAGCAAAAAGAGCAGGCGTGTGGCTCAATTTTAGAGGACCTACCTTAAGTGCATGAATCCCTTAATTTAACTGCTAGTATAGAAAGGAGGAAAGGATATGAAGAAAAGAATTAAGGGAGGAATTATGATATAATCAAATACTAGAATGGTAAGTATTAAATAAAGGCATTACAAGTATTTTATATGAAAATATACTGATTGTTTACTAAAAGGAAAATTATAAAATGTGGAATTCAGGCTGAAATACATGTACAATTTTTGTTTTTTTGTAAAATTATACTTATGTGCCCCTTTAGTTTAAAAGTAGAAATAAGTTTAAAACAATATGAGTGGTTAGAACTGAATCATTATTTCTTATCACTTTTTCTGCTATATTCACCACTTACAAAATCGAAACAATGTTGATCACTTTAATTATTAATTCATTAATGTAATCTTTCATCTTTAGTATATAGTCTATTGTGCACATCATTTAAATGTTTGAACTATTTTTGTTTGTTTGTTTTTATCCATCATGGATCTTAAACTCTGGCCTGGGCATTGTCCCTTAGCTCTTCACCTCAAGGCTAGCAGCTACCACTTGAGGAACAATGCCACTTCTGGCTTTTTCTGCTTATGTGGTACTGAGTAATTGAACCCAAAGGTTCAACATGCAAGGCAAGCACTCTAGCACTGAGCCAACATCCCAGCCCTGATTTCTATTTTTCCTTCAGACATGGGACTTGAACAGAGGGCATGGGTATTGTCCCAGAACTCCTTTGCTCAATGCTAGTACTCTACCCTACCAGTTTAAACCACAGTGTCATTTCTTGTTTTTTAGTGGTTAATTGGAAATAGCAGTCTCATGGGAACTTTTCTGCCCAGGTTGTCTTTAAACCACCATATTCATTTCTCAGCCTCCTGAAAAGGTAGGATTACAGGCATGAGCCACCTGAACCCAACTGCTCATTTTTTTAAAAAATGTTATATGTTTAGTTCCCCCTCAAATACATACGAAGTGAGATGCAAATTAACTTTAGATACACCACCAATTGAGGATGTTGAGATTACAAGTGATTGCAATTTTTTTTACATTTTTTTATATGTGGGGCTTGAACTCAGGGCCTGGGGGCAGTCCCTGTTCTTTTGTGCTCAAGGCTATCACTCTACCAGTTTGAGCCAGTGCCCCTTCTGGTTTCTTGCTAACCAGATTATGAGATAATGGTCTCACAGACTTTCTTACCCAGGTTGTCTTTAAAACTCAATTATCATATCTCAGCCTCCTGTGGTGCTACGATTACAGGCATGAACCACTGGCACCAGCTTTTTAAAAAAGGGACAACAATTCATAAGCCAGAAGCCTTGACTCAAGCCTATAATACTTCCTACTCCAGAGGCTGAGATCTGAAGGTGATGATTTGAATCTAGCGGTGCAAAAACGTCTCTGTGAATCTTTTATCTCCCATAAACTGTTCAAGAAGATCCCGAAGTGAAGCTTTGGCTCAAGTGGTAGAGTGTACTCTTGAATAAAAAAGAAGCCCAGGGATAGCATCTAGATCCTGCGATCAAACTCCATTTCTTACACACACACACACACACACACACACACACACACACACAAACACAAACCAAAAAGTAAATAGAAAATATGAAGAAATCAATGAAAAATTTGAATATTGTAAGGACTTTTGGGTTTAGAGGTATGACTCAGTTGGTAGGACAATAGATATTGATTGAAACTATCAGATACCAAGGACATAAAAAAAGAATTATCTGCTCTGTATTTTCCTATTCTCATATGTTCTCATTTGGGAACCCTCTTCTTTTAAAAAAAATTGTTTTAGCAGTGATATAGAGCAGGGTTACCTTTCTGTTCCCACAATCTCTTCCATACCCTCCCTCCCATCTTGACCCTCGACTTGCATGGTTCACTTTCATCAATGTCCAGTACAGCCAGAGGGCTCTGGTGCTGCATTTTTTGCACCCACTTCCCACTAATTCTGTGCCCTTCCCCCATCTTCCCTGTATATTAGGTGAAGAATACAGATTCATCAGAAAATGAAAAGACAAATTAAGAAAAGTTCCTTTGTTTCCTTATCATTGCAATTCAATTCCTTCTCTCTCTCTCTCTCTCTCTCTCTCTCTCTCTCTCTCTCTCTCTCTCTCTCTCTCTATATATATATATATATATATATATATATATATATATATATATATAGTATTATATAGGAAAGGTGCTTGGGTATTACAACTTTGTGATTTTCTCCAAATGCTTCCTCTTCTGTTCTTACTGTAAATGATGCCTAGAGTCCTGTACAGTATGTCATATCCCATTGTGTTTTAAACCTTTCTTCCACATATCAGTGGAATAGGTACCATTTGTCAATTTGATGTTCTCTTAACTTTCTTAACATGATTTATTCTAGTGTCTCCATTTCCCTGCAAATAACATTATTTTATCCTTTCTAATGGCTCTGTAAAATTTCATTGTATATAGATGGCATAATTATTGGTTCCATTCATTTATTGTGGGGCATCTGGGTTGTGTACATTTCTTGTCACTGTGAATTGAGCAGCAAGGAACATGGTTGTACAAATGTCCTTGCCATTTTCTAATTTCTCCACTTCCCCACCAACATTTGTTGTCTAATTCAAGATATTTGGATAAGATTGTATCTCAGGATTACTTTGATTTATAATTTCTTTATGGCCAGGGATGATGAACCTTTCCTGATATGTTTCTTTGCTATTCTTACCTCTTCTTATGAGAAGTCTCTCCTTAGCTCCTCTGCCCATTTGGTGATTGGTTTATTAGTTTGCGGAGGGGTTGTTCGTTAAGATCCATGTATACATGGAAAATTAGCCCTTTGTCTGATGTATTGCAGGTAAATATCTTTTCCCAATTTGTTGGCTGTCTTTTTAATTTAGTGGCTATATCTCTAGACTGTGTAGGTTTTTTCCTTTGATGTAGTCTCATTTGTTGGGTCTCTTTCCTATCTGTTATGTCCCTGGGATTCTATTCAGGAAGTTCCTGCCAGTACCTATAAGTTCTTTTTTTAATTATTATTTTAATGGTAAAAATTTTATTTACTTTTATAAATACATCTCAAGACAAAACTTTTCAAAAAATACTTTCCCCCCCCAAAAATTAAAAAAATAAAGGAAAGCTCGTAATAAGTAGGCAGACTGTCTTGAGGCCTCTTTTTGTTCTTAAGGAGAGCTCTCTGCAGTGTAGGACAGGACAATCGCCACACACCCAATGCTGCCATGGGTTTGGCCTTGGGGAGAGAAAAGCCCAGGCTGGACTGAGTGCCCTCTCCTGGTCACGGCCATAGTGACACTTTCCAGTATCTAACACTATCTAGGATTATCTAGTATGGATCCTATTATAGTTGGGCTATGCTGTATACAATGTTAACTGTTGAGAACATATAACTCTCTCTGCATATAAGTGTGAATTGTAAAGTATAAGTTGGACTCCAAGTTCAACAAACACAAGTTATTCTCTATGTGCTCCCAGTGTCCCTATGAGGCTTCTCAACAAGCTGTTCATCTTTCCTGTTTAGATAACATTAAACACCATTGTTTTGTTAGGTCAAGAATAAAGATGAGGGGTGAAAATAAACCTTTGCCTTTAAATAGTTTATTATCCTCAACACCAAACTAGGAGTTAAATTAGAAAACATTTTGTTGTTGTTGTCTCCATTACTGGTGAAGTGTGGGGTATACTCCCAGCCTCCTCCATGCCCTGCTGGACCACAGCCAAGGCCACCCTGGGCCTTCCACTGGGCTCCATCCTTGAAAAGCTGCCTAATGGAGGGAAGTCAGAAAGATCTGCATTTACAAGTTTCCCAAAATGTGCTAGAACTTTTTTGGTCAGTTTTTTAGAACTTTCTTGGTCAGTTGTATTCCACCTCAATGTCTCCAGTATTTTCCAAGCAGATCAAGTCACTTGCAGATAATGAAGAAGCTTTGTGGCCCAGGGGTCCTTGCCTTGGAATCAGATAGTTCCAGGAGGGCCAGAGGTCTCATGTATGGTAGAGATGTCTTGTCCAGGTGACTGGAGTTTCTGACTTTCCTGTTCTCCATGAGGCCTGAGCAGGGAGGAGGGCAAAGAGGTGTCTTCTACAATAGCCACTGAAGTGAGGGAGGCAGAAGGTCAGCTGTTCCAATGGGCAGATGTGGAGAGGATTCTAGAAGGGTATCAAATCCGCTGCTTTGGGCAGGAGTATCAGTTATTTTTACAGAAAGCAACAGAGAAATTAATTTTCTTTTCTGACTACTGAAAAGTGGAAAGATGCTCAAGTTTACCATTTAAAGGAACAATAGACATTTCAAAAATCTCTGTCTAAACTTTGGTTTTCTTAAAAATACACACACACACACAAAACCAAGTCATCACAAAAAGAAATATAAGTTGAGGCTGTAGGCAGGTGCTGTTCTGTCCGTGGCAGTCTTTTGTGCAAAGTAAGGGGTATTGGAGCTCCAATTTAACTGATGCAGTGGGGTTTACTGCCTCTGCATGCCGAGGCAGTGCACGTCATCAGTGCCCTTGCTCTTGAAGCCTGAGAGGGGCTGACCATACTTGTCCACGCACCAGCAGAAGTCCCACTTTCTGCCTTTGGAGTGGCTACACTGCTTCTTCTTATAATATCCTTTCTTGTCCCAGTTGGGGATGTGCACACCCCTGGGACTCAGCACATTGAGGAACTTCAGGTGATTCAGGGTGTCTTCCATCTCTCTAAGGCAGGGACCATATTCTGTCTCCCGTTTGGGCTCCGAGGAGAAGGTCTGGGTGTCCATGCTCTGGGACTCATAGTCAACTTTATAGCGCTGGTTGTCCTTCCCGTGACCTTTCTTGATGGTGTCCAGCTTTGCGTGAATGGAATGGAACTTGGAGTCAGGCACCTTATGTGTGCTGGGCAGGGCATGGCTCTCCACGCTCCCTGTGCCTCGGTCCTTCTCCGACTCACTAGCATTTCCTGAGGCGGAGGGCACCAGCAGCAGGTAAACCTCAGCTGGTCGGGATGCTGGCGTTGGCGGAGAACCCGCAGCCGTCCAGTAGCGCCTGCAGTGGGCATGGCTTGCCCAGTGGCAGTTGGCAGCTGAGCCCCTAGCTGTAGCTGCAGCGTTCAGTGTAGACACCGCACGGCTGGCCCTTGCGCAGAGCACATGTCAGGCAGCAGCCATAGCCTGGCTCGGGCACCAGATCGGCACACCCCTGCACTGAGCCAGCTCGTTGGCATCACAGGGCTCTCAGCATAAGATGGGACCCTCGTCACCGGCGGCCTGAGGAACAGAGCCAGGGCGGTGAGCAGAGCTGCCCAGAGTGCGGGGCGCCGCTCCATGCATGGCGCCTGTCGCAGGGGCCAACTGGAGTAAGCGCTTACTGGGTCTAGGCAGGGGGTGTGAGATTACAGGATCTGGAGCGCAACTACTGGTGCTCGGCGTGCAGCTGCCCAGCTCGCACCTCAATACCTATAAGTTCTAATATCACCCTTTTTCTGTGTTATAGTAGTTTGGCTGATTTTAATATAGTTAATCTATTTTGAGTTGATGTTAGTGCAAGCAGAGATCCACTTCTAGTTTTCTGCCTGTGGATGTCCAGTTTTCCCAACACCAATAGTTGAAGAGGCTATGATGTGTGTGTGTGTGTGTGTGTGTGTGTGTGTGTGTGTGTGTGTGTCTGTGTGTCTGTGTGTCTGTGTGTCTGTGTGTCTGTGTGTGTTGGTCGTGGGGCTAGAACTCTGGGCCTCGGAGCTACCCCTTTGCATTTCATCTCCAGGCTAGTACTTGAACCACAGTTCCACTTCCCATTTTCTTGAGGTTTATTGGAGCTAAGAGTCTCATGGACTTCCCTGGCCCTGCTGGCTTTCAAAAACCATCCTCAGATCTCAGCCTTCTGAGTAGCTAGATTAAAGGCATGAGCCACAGGCACCCAGCAAGGCTATGTTTTTTCCACATTACATCTTTCGCTCTCTTGTCGAATATCAGATGATTGTAAGTATGTAGTTTTATTTCTGGGTCTTTTCATCTTTTCTAATACGTTTTTTATTGTAAAAATAATGTACAAAGAATTACAGTTACATAAAGTAGGTAATGAGTTCATTTCCTCTCAAGCATTGTTACTTCCTCCTTTGTTTTTCCCCTACCATCCCTACCCTTCCACCTCCACAACTACTCCTTTCCATCCCACCTCCCCACTCCTTGCATAAATTGTAAAGTACGTTTTTGAACATAGTGTCTTGATCTCATTGTTAAAATGGGTCAAACTGTATCCCTAGTTAAGCATTTGTTTTTTCCCTTCTCCCCTCAAAGCTAGAGAAATGTATATACAAGATACAGGGCATCAACATCAAAAAAACAAAAAAAAACACACATTACATAGGTTACAAGATTGGGTCGAAGAATGATGATTGTTGACTTAATTTGATAAGTATTCTATAGCTTTTAATGGTAAGCCTTATTAACTCAAAGGGGGAGCAAAAACATTCAGAATAGTGGAATGTGGCTACCACTCATTTGATGTGTGTGGATAGATTATGATTAATCAAAATATATCTATTAATTCCCAGTGGTAGACTGCTATGCTAACTGGGAGGAGACTTTGGTAATGCCAGGCATTTGAATACCGGTAATGAAGCAGAATATGAGGGGAGAGCATTTGCTAAGGATGTAACTTCCTAGGCTCATACTAAATACATTGAAGTAGAATGCTAAGTGCTGATCGACTGAGCACCAAATTTTATTTGTTGACTTCTTTGTTTTGTGAAGTCCAGGGATTTGAACCTAGAGCCTGGGTGCTGTCCCTTAATTTTTTATCAAGGCTAGTGCTCTACCAGTTGAACACAGCTTCATGTCCATAATTTTGGTGTTTAATTGGAGGTCAGTCTTTCCAAATTTCCTCTTTGGGCTTGCTTCAAACCTGATCCTCAGGTATCAGCCTCCCGAGTAGCTAACATTCCAGTTGTGAGCCACCAGAGCCTGGCTAGAATCACATTTTAAAAGTATATAGGTGAATCAGATGTGTCTAGGTACTATTTGAGCACTTTGGTTCCAGTGGGTCATGTCAGATTTAGAATAACATCAGAATTTTTCTCCTTGTAACTCGCAGCATCCAATATCTATATAATTTATTCTGATCTTCATGTCTGATCTTTTTTTCTTCGTTGTACCTTTTTTTTCTTACTTCACAAACAAGCACGTCAGTGATGTTTGCCTTTTCTGAAGCAAGTTACGTCCTTTCCCATCACTGAGGGATGTAATTGCTGCTCTTACTGCCTGGAGTACCTGCGTCTAGTTAATTGCATGGATGATGGCTCTCAGGTTAACTATCTCCTCCTCAGGGATATCTCCTCACATACCCGCTGTGAAATTGTTGCCACAAAACTACCAATGTCATGTCTCTGATTTACAAAAATTATCATTATGATTTCTGGTTTTCTTTTCAGCATGAAATTGATGAGGAGAAAGCCACATTCACTTGTTTCTCCAACACCTATAATAGTGCCTAGTTCTTAGTGCTAGGAGCCTTGCATGGGGATCAGCCTTCACCAGCTCAATTTATCCTAGATTCTGGTCAGGACAGCTCTTAAAGCTGATATCTGGTGGCTAGCAGTCATTCCCTCTCATTCTTTGTGCCTTTCTGTGTTGCTGAGTCCACTTCAGAGAAAGATCAGTGCCTGACACCTATTTGCTGTTATGGAAAGATGGCTATGACACCATACAAGTTATGGGCATTGTTTTGTGAAGCTGTGTGCGGAGACGCATCCCCACACAAGTTCTCAAAGGCAAGTGTCTCCCATGCCCAGGAGTGCATTCCACAACTCAGCATCCAAACTATCACCTACTCCCTAATGCACTCAGTGTATATTCCCATTTCCATTAAAAAAAGAAAAATCAAGATATGCCTTTCATGATTTGTCATTGAATTACTGAAACAACTGAAACAAAGTATATAATTTGGGGGCTGGAAAGGTGGCTCAGTGGTAGAGTGCTTGCCTTGCATGCATGAGGCTCTGGGTTCGATTCCTCAGAACCACATAAGCAAAAAGAAAATAAGCTAGAAGTGGCCCTGTAGCTCAAGTGGTAGAGCACTAGCCTTGAGCTGAAGAGTTGAGGGATAGCACTCAGGCCCAGAGTTCAAGCTGACAACTGGGCACCCCCCAAAAGTATATAATTTTATGTATTTGTAAGTCTTTGTCCATCTCTCTTGAGCCCTTGACATATTTCTATGTGTTTGCAGCTTGGGAAGGGAAATAAGGTTTAATTCAGGATAGTCAAAAACATTTTGGGAGGGAATGCCAACTTTCTATCTGATGTTCTACAGATGTCCATCTTGGCACAGGAACTGAGTAGACTG
This sequence comes from Dipodomys spectabilis, assembly GCF_019054845.1. NCBI lineage: Eukaryota > Metazoa > Chordata > Mammalia > Rodentia > Heteromyidae > Dipodomys > Dipodomys spectabilis. Next base: position 323,268 of record NW_024870984.1, read on the forward strand.
TCATAGCATAAGAGGCTTGTCCTGACTTCTACTGACTTTCCTCTGGGGTCACAGAGTGTGATCCAACTGCATACGTGTCGCTTGGCTACACTCGAGGGACCAGGTCTCCTCTGAAAATCTAATGGCATGGGAGTAAGAGAAACTAAAACTCAGAACTCAGCTTCCCACATCACTAGGATTACAGGCCTGAGTCTCATATACTAACTCATAACCGCCTTTTTATACATTGTGTAGCCTGTTTCATTATATTCACCTCATAGACAGATATACAAATATATGTTTATATTTATTCATCTATTTATAATCAGTGTTATATCTAGAAACACAAAAATATGTATTCATATAATTATAATCAAAGTTATATTACCGCTTTCCCCAATAATGTTTTACACTAATATTATGTGAAAAAAATACTTAAAATTGAAAAAATTAAAAGCCCTTGAAAAATCGTATTCGATCTTATATATCATATAATATACTATATAAAATGTAATGAATATAACATGTATTTCCATATAACTGATTTAATTGCTTCCTGATTTTGTTTGTCCATCTATGTAAGCCTTCTTTCTTCTATTGATGATGGCTTATACTTTCCAGTGTCGATATTTCTTATGTATTTTGTCAAATATATTCAGCCCTAAGTAGAATTTTTATGTTAATGGAGCCAATTTTTTCTTCAATATTTCCCAAAGCACAATGAATATGTATATAGACTTGAACTCATTGTTGGAAGAAAGTCCCACATACCAGTATAAGTATTGTAGCATATGTCCCAATTGACAGAACAGCTTTCTAGGTCATCTGATCTGGTATGTCCTAGATCTGTTGTAGCCACCTTATCACCACATGCAGGCATGGCCTGGCTTCCTTGCAACTCCCTGTGCATTTAACCATTCCCTTTATATCCAGTAGGCTCTCTTGTTCATCCCCCTGTCACTCTGTTTTCCCACACACAAAACACATGTGCATGGTGCTTTACACTGTAGGTTGAAAAATAAACACATTTAAGGCTCATGAATTGTATAACATAACATAAACATTGATTTTAATAACGTTAGAAAAATAACTAGAATGATCATTTTACAACAATCAGGACCAAAAAGAAATATAAAGATTTTCTAAATAAGGGGGGAAGCAATCTCTAAATCTGGATTGTCTTCTAAGTTGCCTTCAGACACAAATTCTGCCTCAGTGTCCTCAAAATGATCTACTTCCTCATTAAAGGCAGTATTTTCTTCCTGAGTCTAGGGAGGGACAGATCTTGTTTCTCAACTGGAAATTGGATCCCCAGCAGAAGGACAGATTGGTCTGGATATTCTGTGAGAATAGATTCCCTTTCCTCAACTGAATCTAGATTTTGGACCTAACTTATTGGTTTTCCTGAACATAGACTGGGGTCATTTTCCATGAGCACATATTTACCCTGCACTCCAAGACCAAAACAATTTTTACTGGTTTGGATGTGATCTAGGTGAATTGTGAACATCAATGGAAGACATTCTGGATCATCTTCTTCCTTGGTGGTATGTGCAGGTACACCTACATAACATGTGGAGTTCAGAACCAGTGGGATGTCCACAGGACTCAAAACCTAGTTGGGCCTTTCTACACATTGAAAAAAGCCTCTATGTTCACATGCTTTGTGGAGTCCAGTGTTGGCTTCCAATCTCCATCAGTCACCATAGGCGACATCACTGATGGGTTCTTTATCTGGAGTTCAGCAAGAAGTTCTCTACAGTGACACAAACATAAGAATGAAAACAGGTACAGGAGTCTTAGAGTACACTCTAGAAGTTAAAGTGTGACTAAACTTCTATGAGGATTTAGTAGGAGAAGCTGTAGAACTTGAGTTTGGACTGAACACTGATGAGAAGGTAGGGTGTTTCTAATGAGTGGTTATGTCCAAGTTCTTTTAGAAAGGGAACAGACATTACCTGGCATAGAACATCCATAAAAGGACATTTTGCCAAGCTGGGTAGTACAAAGGGCTTTTGGCCAAGCAGGCCCATCCCTTGAGACCGGATCTATCTCTACTCACAAGCTCTAAGGCATCTAAACAAGGATTATTTACTCTTTTTCTTGGTCTCACAGGCCATGCGTTGCTCCAGCTGGTCCAGAAGAATATGTAAGCAGAACAGCAAGTCTGAAGAGGGCATGTTGAGCTTGTCATACTGTGTAAGTTTTTTCAGGATGTCAAGTTTCTTGTGCTCATAAAAATCATCAGGGTAGATGTCCATCCAAATAGTTAAGATGGAACAATCGATGCTGTGGGCATATTGGTAACAAGGAAAATAAGAGTCTGCTATCTCCATCCTGAGCCTTCTACTATAGACCCTTTCTGGCAGGACTAGAATGTTGGGAAGTGGGAAGAGACTCCTGGAAGCAGAATGCTCCTCACAACCCACTTCTAGAAATTTCTAATACAATACTCCAAAATTCTCCCTGTGATGGGCAGAGAAAGTTGTTTCCCCACTGTATCTGACTTGCTACACACAACCCTCCCTGTCATCAAGGGATTGTGATCCATGCTGGGCTGGTCATAAACAGAAAACCCTGTCATAAAAATGGCTAAAGCAGCACTGAGCGCAGGTGGCTCATGCTTTTAATCTTAGCTATTCAGGAGGCTGAGATTTGAAGATCCCAGTTCAAAGCAAATCTAGGCAGGAAAGTGTGTGAGACTCCTATCTCAATAATCCACAAGAAAACTAGAAGTGGCACTGTGGCTGAAACAGTAGAGCACTCGCCTTGAGCTGAAGAGTGCAGGGACAGTGTCCAGGTGCAGAGTTCAAACCACATGACCAACAAAAACAAAAGTGACTAAAGCGAAAAGAGCAGGTGTATGGCTCACTTTGTAGAGCACCTACTTAAAATGCATGAAGCCCTGAGTTTAATTGCTAGGATTGAAAGGAGGAAAGGATATGAAGGAATGGAAAGAAGAAAAGAAGGAAAGGAGGAATTTTGATATAACCAAATACTGGAAAGATGTGAAGTATTAAATAAAGGTATCACAGCTATTTTATATGAAAAGATATTGATTGTTTACTAAAAGGCAAATTATAGAATGTGGAATTCAGGCTAAAATACATGTACAATTTTGTTTTTCTGTAAAGTGATACATGTCTCTTTAGTTTAAAAGTTGTAAATGAGGTTAAAAAATGGAAGAGTTGTTAGAAATGAATCATTTCTTATCACTTTTTCTGCTACATTCACCACCTACAAAATTGAAACAATGTTCATCATTTTAATTATTAATTTATTAATTTAATCTTTCATCTTTAGTGTATAGTCTATTGTGCACATCGTTTGTTTAAACTCTTTTTTTGTTTGTTTTTTGTCCATCATGGGTCCTGAACTCTGAGCCTGGGCACTGTCCATTAGCTCTTCACCTCAAAGATATCACTCTACCACTTGAACCACAGTGCCACTTCTGGCTTTTCTGCTTATGTGGTACTGAGAAATCGAACCCAAAGGCTCATACATGCAAGGCAAGCACTCTACCACTTAGCCACCTTCCCAGCCCTGAAATCTTTATTTTTTCCTTCAGACATGGGGCTTGAATACAGGGCATGGGTGCTGTCCCAGAGCTTCTTTGCTCAAGGTTAGTACTCTACCATACAAGTTTAAACCATAGTGCCATTCTTGTTTTTTAGTGGTTAATTGGAAATAGCAGTCTCATGGGAACATTTCTGCCCAGGGCTGGTTTTGAACCACCATCCTCATTTCTCAGCCTCCTGAGATGATAGGATTACAGGCGTGAGCCACCTGTACATTTGTGCTCATTTTTTTTCCTTTTAACTGTTACATAAGTTTAGTTCCCCCACCCAAATACGTGCAAACTGAGATGCAAATTGGCTTTAAATTACAAATTGGCTGAAATTACAAATGATGGCAAATTGTTTTTAACGTTTTTTTAATATGAGAAGCTTGAACTTAGGGCCTGGTTGAAATTCCTGTTCTCTTGTTCTCAAGGCTATCACTGTACTAGTTTGGCCCACAGTGCTCCTTTTAGTCTCTTGGTAACCAGTTTATGAGACAATAGTCTCACAGACCTTCTCACCCAGACTGTTATTAATCCTCGATTATCAGATCTCAGCCACCTGAGTTTTGATGATTATAGGCATGAGACACTGGCACCAGTTTTTTAAAAAGCAACAACAGATTACTTTAGGGGAGGATGGAGGAGGAGAAGCTAGAGGCTAAAGAAGCTCTCACATAGAAAATAGTTGTAGTGTTCCAGTGAAGAGTCCTAGCCAGAGAATTACGAAGTGTGCCATCACAGTACAGAGAGTTTGGCCAGAGAGGGAAAATCCAGTCAAGGAAACAGATCTGAGCACTTGCCATTAGCTGCAGCTGGGGTGGTGGTGGCAACCGCAGCAGCCGAGCCGCCAAAAGAACAACACAGAGTCTGGGACAATGGTGCCAGACACAGCAGGTGACCGGATTCTACTTAAAACCAGAAAGAACTGACAAGTAGCAGATATCTTCATCCTGCAGATCACAGACCAGAGACAACCCAGGAACCAAGACTCCAGCGTGAGTAGAATCCTGACATACTCACTCCTTCTCAGGGAACAGAGGAGGGAAGGCCACCCTTCCTGCCCTCACCCCCGGAGATCTCCATATTTGATATTGAAAAGGCCCAGCTGAGCAGCTAGTTCCAACTCAGGCCTTGCCTTGGGAAAAAAAACAAAAGAGTCATTTATAAGGTCACAGGCACCTGACTTGAACTGCCAGGCTCAGCTCCTCCTTAGGAAAAGTCACCCATCCCAGGCAGACAAAGCTCTGCCCCGAGGGGAGTGACTTTCTTCACAGGGTAAACAGAGCCAGAGGCTGCCCCTCCCTACAGCAGCCTAAACAATCAAGTGAAATTCTGTAAACATAAACCCTGAGAATGGCTCCAGGCTGGGCTCCCTGAGTGTCTCAGAAGCTATCCCTCAGGGAAAAGCTACAATTTGCTGAAAGGCCTCAACTCTACCCAGAACCTAGCCTCATCACAGCATCTTCAAATTAGAGGAAACAGCCATCTCCCTTTTTTGTGAAACTCAAAGCAGATCTCCCTCTCATTGAACTAGCCTGGGAGGAAGATCACAATTGACTTAAGAAACCAATCATGCCACAGGCAAACCAAACACCACAAGCAGACTAGAGACTCCACCAAGAGACTGGTTACAGACACAGGGAGATACAGGATCTTCCCATCTACTTCTCCCCCCCCGCCCCCAAAAAAAGAACTCTTTTTTGTACCTTTTTTAATTTTTAGTTTAAAAAAATTGTTTTCTATTAATCTTTTTTTCTTCTCTCCTAATTTTTATTTTAGGTGTATGTGTGTGTGAGTGTGCTTTGTTTAAATCTCTAATGACCTTTTGGTTCTTTTTTCTTTTTTTTTTTCATTCTTTTCATTTTTTCTTCTGTTTCCTTGTTTTTTGTGTGACTTATTTGCTGTTCTGCTCATCCTTAGATATATGCCCGTCGTCAAATATTAGACCTTACCCCCATTGTATACACACTTAATCAAGAATTTTATTACTCAATTCAAAACTTCTTAGCCTTAAATAATGTAATAGCAGTATTATCTCTTTAGGCTATATAATTTTTGAGAATTTCTAGTTTTTAGTTTTTCATGTCTCCTTTCTATCCTTCCCCTCCTCTCATCGTATCTTGTTCTTCTCTCAATACCACCTTAAACTTAGATAATTTTAAAGATTCATTTCATAAATTTAATATTTGTTTTTCCCATTTTTTTCTTGTCTGTTTTTTTCTCTCTCCTACTATTCTGTCCAATCCATTTCCCTCTTTGAGATTAGAACTTGGTTAAATTCACTCTCCTTTTACCTCTCCACATTCTTCTAATCCTATTTTTCCTCATATTTGTCCCTAAATATAATAATTTCTGGTTTGCCAAATTCATCCTTGCTGTTGTTAGCCCATTAATCCAAAGTTGTTTGATGTTGAATAGATTGTATCTGTTGAACTAGATTATATCTGAGTCCTTTTGCCTGTGCAACTACAGGACTTTGGTTGATGCATGCCTTTGAAAAAATATTCTACCAGAAAATTGGTGTTACTTTCATATCAAATGGACAGAACAAGCCAGAGAAATACAAGAAAAATCCAAGTCCTGGTATCTCAACTCCCACTCATGATAACCAGTATTCCAGAGGAGAGTTCTCCAATAGCTCAATAAATATTACTGGGAAACACGGTGAATGAACAGATAGAAAACCTGCAAAGGACTCAGTGTGATCATGATATGGAGAGAGCAGAGGCAAACCAAAGATCAATACAATAATCTCATGAACATGAGGAAGCTACTCAAAGGTTGATACAGAAATGTGTGAACAGGTTGAGAACACTCAAAGAGAAATAAAGGAATTGTGTGAACAGGCTGAGAACTGTCAGAGAAATACAGGAATTGCATGAGCAGGCTGAAAAGAGACAAAGAGAATGTCAGGAATTGCGTGAACAGGCTGAGAACAGTCAAAGAGAACTACAGGAATTGCATGAACATGAGGAAGCTAATTAAAGAGTAATACAGGAATTGCAAGGGAGGGACGAGAATAAACAAAGATCAATAGAGGCATTCATGGAATCCATAAACAGACAGCTTAAAGAATTCAGGGAGACCACAAAGGGAATGCTGATTGGAACCCGAGAGAAGGAATGGGAGTATAAGGAAACCATAACCAAACAACTAAGTGATTTGAGAATAAGAACTGAACACCAAATTAAGGAAGTAAAGAAGTCCATACAAGATCTGAAACAAAGCTCCCAAAAAGAATTTGAAGTCATGAAAACCAAACAATTAGAAGGAAAATGAATGAAAAACAAAGAATAAAGTCTTGACATTAGGTTAGACCATGCAGAAGATCGAATTTCGGTGAATGATGACAGCCTTGATATTATGGAGAAAGAATGTACAACTATCCAAGACAAATCCAAAATATGATAGATATATTCAGCAATTGGAAGACACCATCAGAAAGCCTAATCTGAGAATAATGGGTGTAGAGGAGCACCTAGAGACAGAAGATAATGGTCTAGGAAATTTGTTTAACAGGATCCTAGCAGAGAAATTCCCAAACATGCAAAAGGATAGGCTTATTCAGATACAAGAAACGTTTAGAACCCCAAATAGACCAGACAAGAGCAGGACATCCCACCATCACATTATAATATGCACAAGATCAATTCAGACCAAGGAAAAGATCCTTAAAGCTGTCAAGGAAAAAAGATCAATCATCTATGAAGGGGAAACAATTAGAATAACTTCATTTTTTTCAGCAGAGAAAATTAAAACAAGAAGAGCCTGGGAAGATGCATGCCATGACCTAAAGACGAAGGATGAACCACTAATAGTGTAAACAGCTAAATTCTCCTTCATAACCAAAGGTGAAATAAAAACCTTCCATAGCAAAGAAAAACTGAAAAAAAAATATCTCCACCAAACTGGTCCTACAAAAGATACTTAAAGATGTCCTACACAGACAGAACTGACAATACCACAATAAAGGCCAAGAAACGGCATCCAAACTGAGAATCCAAAAACCATAGGAAGAACCAAGTTGCCACAGCACCCAAGAAGGTGGATAAAATGGCAGAAACTACCAAACACTTCTCAGTCCTTTCTCTCAACATTAACGGACTTAACTCTCCAATTAAGCGACATACACTGTCTAGATGGATTAAAAAGCAACATCCTTTTATCTCCTGCCCTCAGGAATCACACTTTGCTCATAAAAACAAACACACTTTGAACGTGAAAGTCTGGAACAAAATCTACCAAGCAAATGGCCCCCATAAACAGACAGGAATTGCAGTCATAATATCAGATAAAATAGACTTCAAATTAAAATTAGTGAGAAGAGATAAAGAAGGTCACTACATATGAATTAAGGGATCTTTCTTTCAGGAGGATATTACAATAATAAATACTATTCACCAAACAATGGATCACCGAAACAAATACTACTTTCCCCAAAATCTCAAACTGATCCAAAGATAAGAATTGTTGGGGGCTTTAACAGACCACTATCCACACTAGATAGATCAACTCGAAAAAACTCAATAAAGAAAATGCAGATCTAAAGAACTGCCTAGATCAGCTACATTTAACAGACAACTACTGAATATTTCACCCAGCAGCATCAGAATACACTTTTTTCTCATCACTACATGGAACATTTTCCAAAGTAGACCACTTATTTTATTGTGAAAATACTGTACAGAGGGGTTGCAATTACATGGGCAAGACAATGAGTACATTTCTCATAAAGCATTGTAGCCTCCTCCTTTGTTTCCCCTTCCCATCCCATTCTCCCCCCGTCCCACCACCCAACCCTCAATCCCCCACCAAAGTTGTAAAGTTCGTTTTTGACATAATGACTTGTACATCTCGTTGCAATGGGTCCACCTATATGCCTATTTAAATGATTTATTTTTTCCCTTCCCCTCCACAAATGATAACAACATCAAATAGAGTGAAAACAGGGGTTCTAAAGTTGTGCAGGCACATACAAAGCACCAAAGAAATGATCTTATAATTGTTTTAGAAACAATTGCATGAAAGAAAAAAAAAACATTTGAATAAATATCTTAGGGTTCATTTCCCTAAAATCGACTTATCTGACCTTTTCTGCTTGATTCAGACTGATACTAGTTATTACAAATAGGGGAAGCTATGGGACCTATGTTTCTTTGGGCCTGTCTTACTTCACTTAATACAATTTTTCCCAAATCTTTCCATTTCCTAACAAATGGGGCAATGTCATTTTTTCTGATGGACCCATAGAATTCCATTGTGTATATATACCACATTTTCTTGATCCATTCATCTACTGAGGGGCATCTGGGTTGGTTCCAGATCTTAGCTATGGTAAATAAGTCTGCAATAAACATAGTTGTGCTGGTAACTTTCTTATAGTTTTGCTTGTGAACATTTGGTTAAATGCCCCAAAGTGGGATTGCTGGATCATAGGGGAGCCCTATGTGGAGTCTATTGAGGAAACTCCATACTACTTTCCAAAGTGGTTGTAAAAGTTTATACTCCCACCAACAATGTATTAAGGTTCCCTTCTGTCCACATGCCCTCCATCATCTGTTGTTATTATAGTTCTTGATTCTAGCCATTCTGACTGGGGTGAAGTGGTATCTAAATGCTGTTTTGATTTGCATTTCTTTTATTGCTAGGGAGGTTGAGCATTTCTTCATGTGTCTATTGGCCATCCTTCTTTCCTCTTCAAAGAAGTTTCTCTTTAAGTCTTTAGCCCACTTATTTATTGGGCAGTTTTTTCTTTGAAGGTTTGCTGTTGGGGGGTTTAATTTTTTGAGTTACAGGTATATTTTAGATATGAAACCCTTGTCTGTTGTATGGCTAGTGAAGACCATCTCCCAATCTGTGGGCTTTTTATTGATATTACTAGCTATGTCCTTTGCCGTGCAGAAGCTATGCAATTTCATGCAATCCCATTTGTTCAACCCTTCTTAGATTTGTTGTGCTTCTGGGTCTCTATTAAGAAAATTTCAGCCTGTGTCTGTGGATCTATGTGGGATTTGAGCGAAAGTAGTGTTTCTTGGATAAATTTGGGAGCTCCATTTTTTGGCGAGTAGATATTTAGAATTGTAATATCCTCCTGAAGGAGAGATCTCTTAATGAGTATGTGGAGACCTTCTTAATCTTTTCTCTCTTATTTTAATTTGAAGTCTATTTTATCTGGTATTAGGATTGCAACTCCTGCCTGGTTATGGGGGCCATTTGCTTGGTAGATTTTGTTTCAACCTTTCACATTGAAAATGTGTGTTTTTACAGGCAAGATGTGACTCCTGAAAGAAGCAGATAGAAGGATGTTGCTTTTTAATCCAAATAGACAGTCTATGTCGTTTAATTGAAGATTTAAGTCCGTTAATGTTGAGAGATACGACTGAGGTATTTGGGAGCTGCTGCCATTTTATCCACATTCTTGTGGCTGCGGCAACTTGGTTCTTCCTATGGCTCTTGGATTCTCAGTTTGGGTACTGTTGCTTGGCCTTTATTGTGATCTAGTTGGTTATGAAGGAGAGTTTATCTGGGTACAGTATTCTTGGTTGATATTTGTTTGTCTTTAGGGCATGGAATACATCATTCTAGGCTCTTCTGGCATTAATTGTTTCTTCTGAGGAATCTGAGGTGACTCTAATTGGTTTCCCTTTACCGGTGATTGAGCTTTTCTCCTTGACAGCTTTAAGGAACTTTTCTTTGGTCTGAATAGAGCGTGTGTAGTTTATAATGTGATGGTGGCATGCCCTATCCTGGTCTCATCTATTTGGTGATCTAAAAGCTTCTTGTGTCTGAATAGACCTATCTTTTTGCATGTTTGGAAAGTTCTCTGCTAGAATCCTGTTAAACAAATTTCCTAGACCATTAACTTCTATCTCTACACCCATTAGCCTCAGATTAGGCCTTCTGATGGTGTCTTCCAATTGTTGAATAGCTCTATCATATTTCTTGGATTTGTCTTGGATGGTTGTATGTTCTTTCTCTATAATAACTAGGCTGACTTCAATCCCTGAAATTCGATCTTCAGGATGGTCTAACCTACTATCAAGTCTTTCTACTTTTTTATTTCTTTTCCTTCTAGTTGGTCACCTTTGATGGCTTCAGATTCCTTGTTGGAGTTTTGTTTTAGATCTTGTATGGACTTCTTTACTTCCTTAATTTGGTGTCAGTATTTATTAACAAATCACTTAGTTGATTAGTTATGGTTTCCTAGGACTCCCATTCCTTCTTTTGGGTTAAGTTCAGCACTTCTTTTTGTGGTCTCCCTGATTTGTTTGCGCTCTCTGTTTATGGATTCCTTGAATGCCTTTAGTGATCTTTCTGTATTCTCATCCCCCCTCTCTCAATTCCTCTATTACTCTTTGATTAGCTTATTCATATTCACGCAGTTCCTGTAGTTCTCTTTGAGTGTTTTCAGCCTGCTCACGCCATTCATGACTTTCTCTTTGACTGATCCCAGCCTGCTCATGCAATTCCTTTATTTCTCTTTAAGTGTTCTCAAGCTACTCTCGCAATTCCTGTATCAAACTTTGAGTAGCTTCCTCACACTCATGATATTCTTTGTTTTGCCTCCTCTCTCTCCCTATCACGCTCATACAGAGTCCTTTGCAGGTTTTCAATCTTTTCATTTACCATGTTTACCAGTAGTATTTGTAGACCTTTTTGGGAACACTTGTATGGATTATTCGTTATCTTTTTTGTCCCCTGATTATTATGAGTGGGAGTTGAGATACCTGAACTTGCCATTTTTCTTGTGTTTTCCAGATTGCTCTACCCATTTGGGATGAAAATAAACCAGCTTTGTGCTAGCACACTATTTTAAGGCAAGCATCAACAAAAGTCTGTAGTTGCACAGTCAAAAGTCTGCAGATACAATATAATTCAATAGATATATCTATTCAACTTCAAACAACTAAGTATTATTGAGCTACGAACTGCAAAGAATAAGTTGGCAAACAGAAATTATTAGGTTTAGGGAGAGATGTGGTAAAAAATAGGCATAGAGTGATGTGGAAAGGCAGTGGGAGAGTTAACATAACAAATCCTAAACTCAAAACGGGAAATAGCTTGGATAGAATGATAGTAGAGAGAGAACAAAAGAAGAAAGAGAAAGAAAAAAGTCAAGAAAAAACAGGAAAACAAACATTAAAAATTAAGAAGTGCAACACTTAAAAATTATGCAAATTGAAGACATAATATTCAGAGAAGAATGTGGATAGAATAAGAGAACAGGAGGGATGGAAGGGAGATGTGAAAAACTTAAAAATAAAAATGCTAAAAATATTATATAGGTATTAAGAGGTAGTACTGCTATTAAGGAAGTTAAGTCTAAGCATCTTTAAACTGAGTAATAAATTTCTGGATTAAGTGTGTGCACAATGTGGCTAAAGTCAAATAATCAACTACGGGTATATATGAGGATGAGAACAGCAATTAAGTCATGCAAAGCATGAAAGAGAAGAAAACGTGAAAAGAACAAGAAGGAAAAAAAAAGGATCAAATGGTCACTAGAGCTAAATAAAAAAAATTATTTTAAAAGATAAAAAGAGAGTTCTGGGAAGATGGCAGAGGAGAATCTAGAGGTAAAACAATCATTCACATAGAAAGCAGTTTTGGAGTTCCAGTGAACAGTCCTCAGCCAGAGAATCACACCAAGTGTGCCATCACAGGACAGAGAGTTAGGACAGAGAGGGAAAAACCAGACAAGGAGACAGATCTGAGCTCTTGCCAGCTGCTGCCTCATCACAGCTTCTCCAAATTTGAGGAAAAAGCCATCTCCCTCTTTTGTGATACTCAAAGCAGATCTCCCTCCGATTGAACTAAAGTGGAAGGAAGATCGCAAAATCCTGGGTAAAGCAGAGCATTTCTCTGCCTGTTCAAACAAACTGACTTAAGAAACCAACCAAGCCACAGAACCACAAGCAGACCAGAGACTCCAACAAGAGGCTGGTTACGGACACAAGGGATATGCAGGATTTTTCCCAACCCTCCCAGAAAAATGAAAGAACTGCTTTTTTCTCTTCTTCATTTTTTTTGTACCTTTTATAAAAAACTTTTTTTCTTTTCTAAAAATTTTTAATTTTTAAATTTTTTGAAAAAAATTGTTTTCTAGTAACTTTTTTTCCTCTTATAATTTTTATTATAGGAGTACATGTGTGTGTGCATTTTTCTTTCTTTTTATTTCTTTGTTTTTTTAAAAAACTTCTTTTTGTTTACCTCTACTGAACTTCTGATCTTTTTCTTACCCTTTTCACCTTTTCTTCTCTTTCATTCTTCATGTGACTTAATTGTTGTTCTGCACATCCTCAGATAAACCCGTAGTTGACTATTAGATCCTATCCCCCATTTTGAACACACTTAATCCACAAATTTATTACTCAATTCAAAACCTCTGAGACTTAAATTCCTTAATAGCAGTACTACCTCTTTATACCTATATAATATTTTAAGTATTATAATTTCTAAGATTTTCACATCTCATTTATATCCCTCCCTTTCTCTCATTATATTCACGTTCTTCTCTGAATAGTTTGTTTTCGATTCTGCATAATATTTTAAATTTTTCTTTTCTATTTTTCTGGTCTCTTTTTTCCCTTTCTCTTTCTTCTTTTTTTCTCTTTCTCTACTTTCATACTACCCAACCTATTTCCTGCTTTGTGATTAGGACTTAGTTAACTCTCCCTGTCTCTTCCCACATCTCTCTATTCCTATGTTTTACGCACATCTCTCCCTACCCCTAATAATTTCTGATTTTCCAAATTCTTCTTTGCAGTTCGTACCCCATTAATATATAGTTATTTGATGTTTAATAGATGTATCTGTTGAACTAGATTTTATCTGCAGACTATGGACTGTGCAAATGCAGACTGTGGTTGATGCTTGACTTAAGTTAGTGTTCTAGCAGGAAACTGTTGTTATTTTCATCCCAAATGGGCAGAGTAAGCTGGAAAAACACAAGAAAAATGGCAAGTCCGGGTATCTCAACTCCCACTCATGATAATCAGGGGACATAACGGATAATGAATAATCCAGAGGAGAATTCCCAAAAAGCTCTAATAAGCACTGCAGGAAAACATGATAAATGAAAGATTGAAAACCGACAAAGGACTCTGTATGTGCGTGATAGGGAGAGAGAGGAGGCAAACAATAGGTCAAGGCAGGAAAAGATTGAAAACCTACAAAGGACTCTGCATGAGAGTGAGAGGGAGAGAGAAGAGGCAATCCAAAGGTTTATACAGGAATATCATGAGCGTGAGGAAGCTACTCAAAAACTGATACAGGATTTGCGTGAGCAGCTTGAGAATACTCAAAGAGAAAGGCAGGAATGGCTTGAACAGGCTGAGAACACTCAAAGAGAACTACAGGAATGGCATGAACAGAAGGAAGCTAAGCAAAAAGTAATACAGGAATTGAGAGAGCAGGATGAGACTACACAAAGATCACTAAAGGCATTCATGGGATCCATTAACAAATAGCTGAAGGAGGTCACGGAGACCACAAAGGGAATGCTGAATGGAACCCAACAGAAGGAATGGGAGTCCAAGGAAACCATAACCAATCAAATAAGTGATTTGAGAATAAACACTGAACACCAAATTAAGGAAGTAAAGAAGTCCATTCAAGATCTAAAACAAAGCTTCCACAAAGAATTTGAAGCTATCAAAACTGGCCAATTAGAAGGAAAAGAAATAAAAACCAAAGTAGAAAGTCTTGACAGCAGGTTAGACCATGTAGAAGATCGAATCTTGGAAATTGAAGACAGCCTAGATATTATAGATAAAGTACATACAACTATCCAAGTCCAAGAAATATGATAGACCTATCCAACACTTGGAAGACACCATCAGAAGGCCTAATCTAAGGATAATGGGTGTACAGGAGCAACTAGAAACAAAAGTTAATGGCCTAGGAAATTTGTTTAACAGGATCCTAGCAGAGAACTTCCCAAACATGTAAAAAGATAGTCCTATTCAGATACAAGAAGCTTTTAGAACTCCAAATAGACCAGACCAGAATAGGACATCCCACAGTCACATTATAATCCACACAGGATCAACTCAGACCAAGGAAAAGATCCTTAAAGCTGTCAAGGAGAAAAGATCAATCACCTATAAATGGAAACCAATTAGAATCTCTTCAGATTTCTCAGCCGATTCAATCAAAGCAAGAAGAGCCTGGAATGATGTATGCCATGCCCTAAAAACAAACAACTATCCTCCAAGAATACTGTACCCATCTAAACTCTCCTTCATAACTAAAAGCCAAATAAAAACCATCCAAAGCAAAGAAATATTGAAACAATACATCTCTACCAAACCAGCCCTACAAAAGATTCTTAAAGATGTCCTACACAAAGAAAACCAACAAGACCAGAATAGAGGCCAAGAAACTGCACCCAAACTGAGAATCCAAGAACCATAGGAAGAAAACAGTTGCCACAGCCCCCAAAAATGTGGATAAAATGGCAGGAACTCCCAAATACCTCTCTCTCCTATTTCTTAACATTAACGGACTTAACTCTCCAATTAAGCTACATAGACTGTCTAGCTGGATTAAAGAGCACGATCATTCTTTCTGCTGCCTTCAGGAATTTTGCCCATAAAAACAAACACATTTTCAATGTGAAAGATTAGAACAAAATCTACCTAGCAAATGGCCTCCATATACAAGCTGGAGTTGCAATCCTAATATTAGATAAAGTAGACTTCAAATTAAAATTACTTAGAAGAGATAAAGAAGGTCGCTACATACTTATTAACAGATCTCTCCTTCAGGAGGATATTACAATTCTAAATATCTATTCACCAAACAACGGAGCTCCCAAATTTATCCAAGAAACACTACTTTCCCTCAAATTCCACATAGATCCAAAGACATTAATTGTTGGGGATTTTAACACACAACTCTCCCCACTAGATAGATCAACTTGGCAAAAACAAAACAGAGAAACCGCAGATCTAAACAGCTGCATAGATCAACTAGATTTAACAGACATCTACCGAACATTTCACCCAGCAGCACCAGAATACACGATTTTCTCAGCAGCACATGGAACATTTTCTAAAATAAACCACATTTTAGGCCACAAAGCAAACTTGTCCAAATTCAGAAACATTGAAGTAATACCTTGCATTCTTTCAGACCACAAGGGAATAAAATTAGAACTCAACACCAAAAGCCACCAAAGAAAGTCTGGTAACACATGGAAGTTGAACAACACTCTGCTGAATCACGAGTGGGTCATGGAAGAGATTAGAAAGGAAATTCAAATATTCATGCAATTCAACAAAAATGAGCACACAAATTACCAGCAACTCTAGGACACAGCAATGGCAGTGAGCAGAGGCAAGTTTATAGCTCTTAGTTCCTACATCAACATATTGGAGAGATCTGAAACCAACAATTTAATGAGACATCTGAACCTCCTTGAAAAAGAGCAGCAAATAAACCCCAATCCAGTAGATAGAAAGAAATAATTAAAATTAAATCAGAATTAAATGAATTAGAATCCAAAATATCTATAGAAAGAATCAACAAAACAAAGAGTTGGTTCTTTGAAAAAATTAACAAAATTGACAGACCCTTAGCAAATCTTATCAGAAAAAGAAGAGAACACACCCAAATAAATAAACTCAGAGATGAGAATGGAAACATCACCACGGAAACAACTATGATTCAGAACATTATAAGTGAATACTTCTCAAAACTTTACGCTAATAAGTTTGAGAACTTGGCAGAAATGGACCTTTTCCTAGCAAATATTGACATGTCAAAACTAAACCAATATGAGATAAACCATCTTAACAGGTCTATATCAAGCATTGAAATAGAAACAGCAATAAGAGACCTCTCAGCTAAGAAAAGTCAAGGACCAGACGGTTTTAAAGCAGACAAAGTTCACTACCAAACACATTCTATGAAGCCATCATAACTCTCATAACTCTCATCCCAAAACCAGGAAGGGACTCATCAAAGAAAGAGAACTATAGACCCATGTTTTGATGAACATTGATACAAAACTTCTCAACAAAATTTTGGCCAATCCAAGTCAACAATTCATCCAAAAAATCACACAACACGATCAAACAGGATTCATTTCAGGGATGCAAATCTGGTTCAATATACGCATATCAATTAATTTTATTCATCACATCATCAGGAGCAAGGATAAGAACCACATGGTTATCTCAATAGACGCAGAAAAAGCATTAGACAAGATCCAACACCCCTTTATGATGAAGTTTTTGGAAAAATTAGGAATCCAGGGATATTCCTCAATAAAATAAAGGCTTTATATGACAAACCTACAGCCAGCATTATACTTAATAGTGAAAATTAAACCCATTTCCTCTTAACTCAGGAACAAGACAAGGATGTCCACTCTCTCCACTTCTCTTCAATCTAGTATTAGAATGCCTAGCTACAGGAATAAGAAAAGATGCAAACATAAAGGTGGTCCATATAGGGAAAGAAGAAATGAAACTCTCCCTCTTTGCAGATGACATGATCTTGCATTTAAAGAATCCCATAGAATCTGCTCCCAAATTACTCAAGCTGATTCAAACCTTTGGCAAAGTAGCACGGTATAAAATTAACCCCCCAAAATTAATGGCTTTTCTGTATGCCAACAATGAGAAAAGTGTGGCTGAAATTCAGAATGCAACTCCATTTGCAATAGCCCCACAAAAAGTAAAATAATAGGAATTAACTTAACCAAAGAAGTGAAGGACCTCTATGATGAAAACTTTAAAAACTTGAAAAAGTAAATCAAAACAGAACTTTGAAAATGGCAAAACCTCCCATGCTCCTGAATTGGAAAGATTAATCTTGTGAAAATGGCAATACTTCCCAAGGCTATCTACAAATTCAATGTGATACTTATCAAAATTCCAACCTCATTCTTCAGGTAAATAGAAGAGGCAATCCAAAAATTCATATGGAATAATAAAAGACCCCGAATAGCAAAAATGCTCCTCAATGGAAAGAACACTGCTGGAAGAATATCAATACCAAATTTCAAACTCTACTATAAATCCATAGTAATCAAAACAGCTTGGCACTGGCACAAGAACAGACCTCAGGACCAATGGAATAGAATTGAAAACCCAGAAATGAATCTACAGACTTATAGTCATCTAATCTTCGATAAGGGAGCACAAACAATAGAATGGAAGAAAGAAAGCCTCTTCAGTAAATGGTGCTGGCAAAATTGTTTAAATACTTGTAGAAAACTAAAACTAGACGCTCATCTATCACCTTGCACCAGAATCAACTCCAAATGGATCAAAGACCTTGGAGTCAAAGCAGACACTCTGAAAGCATTGCAGGATGGAATAGGAGAAACCCTAGGTCTCCTTGGCGCAGGCCGAAATTTTCTGAATAGAGACCCGGAAACACAACAAATCAAAGAAAGGTTGGACAAATGGGATTGCATGAAGTTGCAGAGCTTCTGCATGGCAAAGGACATAGCTAGCAAGCACAATAGAAAGCCTACAGATTGGGAGAAGATCTTCACTAGCCATACACCGGACAAGGGACTCATATCTAAAATATACATGGAAGTCAAAAATTAAATCCCCCAACAACAAATCCTCAAAGAAACAACTGCCCAATAAATAAGTGGGCTAAAGACTTAAAGAGAAACTTCTCTGAAGAAGAAGGAAGGATGGCCAATAGACACATGAAGAAATGCTCAACCTCCTTAGCCATAAAAGAAATGCAAAACAAAACAACATTGAGATACCCCATTTAGAATGTCAAAAATCAAGAACTCTAACAACTACACATGCTGGAGGGGATGTGGACAGAAGAGAACCTTACTTCATTGTTGGTGGGAGTGTAAACTTGTTCAACGACTTTGGAAAGTAGTATGGAGGTTCCTCAAAAGACTCCACATAGAGCTCCTCTATGACCCAGCAGTCCCACTTTTGGGCATTTACCCAAATTTTTACAAACAAAACCACACTAAAGCTACCAGCACAACTATGTTTATTGCAGCATTATTTGCCTTAGCTAAGATCTGGAACCAACCCAGATGCCCCTCAGTAGATGAATGGATCAAGAAAATGTGGTATATATACACAATCGAATTCTATGCCTCCATCAGAAAGAATGACATTGCCCCATTTGTTAGGAAATTCAAAGTCTTGGAAAAAATTATATTAAGTTTACTAAGCCAAGCCCAAAGAAACATAGGTCCCATGGTTTCCCTTATTTTCAATATCTAGTACATGTATGAGTCCAGCAGAAAAGGTCAGATAAGGTGAAGTTAGGAAAATGAACCCTAAGATATGTATTTAAATGTTTTTTTTTTCAAGCATTTGTTTCTAACGCATTTATAAGATTATTTCTTTATTGCTTTGTATGTCCCTCCCCCACAGTATAACCCCTGCTTTCACTCTATTTGATGTCAGTCAAATTTGTGGAGGGGAAGGGGCAAAATAAGTCGTTCAAATAAGGGCACAGGTGGACCCGTTGCAGCAATGAGAAGTGCAAGTTGTCATGTCGAAAACGAACTTTACAACTTTGGTGGGGTGGGGGGACGATTGGGTGGGAGGACATCGACATCGGGAGGCTGGGAAGGGATGTGAAGGGTAAACAAAGGAGGAGGCTACTATGCTTGATAGGAAATGTACTCATTATCTTCCCATTTAATTGTAACCCCTCTGTACAGTATGTTCACATAAAAAAAAGAAAAAAAAAACAAAAGAAAATAATTTCTAAAAAAGAAAAAAAAACACAGACATATAACCCCAAAACAAAAATTATGAGTTAGAAAAAAATGTTAATAGAAAACAAAAATTTTTAAAGTTAAAAATCTAAAAAAAGGTTTAGAAAAAAAATTATAAAAGGTACAAAAAAAAGATCTTTGATTTTTTGGGGGGATGGGACCTTCATGTATCTCCCTTGTGTCCATAACCAGTCTCTTGTTGGATTATCTGGTCTGCTTGTGGTGTTTGATTTTCCTGTGCTTTGGATGGTTTCTTTAGTCAATTTGTTTGAGCAGGCAGAAAAATGCTCTGCTTTACCAAGGATTTTGTGATCCTACTCCCAGACTAGTTCAATGGGACAGAGATCTACTTTGACTTTCACAAAAGAGGGAGATGGCTCTTTCCTCTAGTTTGGAGATGCTGTGATGAGGCTAGGTTCTGGGTAAAGTTGAGGCCTTTCAGCAAACAGCAGCTTTTCCCTGAGGAGTTAGCTTCTGAGAAACTCACAGAGCCCAGCCTGGAGCCTTTCTCAGGGTTTATGTTTACTGAATTTCAATTGATTGTCAAGGCTCCTGTAGGGAGGGGCAGCCTCTGGCTCTCTTTACCCAGTGAAGAAAGCCACTCCTGGAGCTGGCTACTCAAGCTGGGTGATTTTCCCAGGGAGGAGCTGAGCCTGGCAGGTCAGGTTAGGTTCCTGTGACCTGCTAAATGACTCTTGTTTTCTTCCAAGGCCTGAGTTGGAGCTAGATGAACAGCCAGGCTTCTTCAGTATCCAAGATGGAGATCTCCGGTAATGGGGTGGGGGAGGGTTGGCCTTCCCTCCTCTGCTCCCTGAGAAGGAGTGAGGATGTCAGGCTTCTACTCATGCCAGAGGCTTGGTTCCTGGCTCATCTCTGGTCTGCGAACTTCAGGATGAAGATGTGTGCCCCTTGTCAGTTCTTGCTGGTGTTGAGTAGAAACCGCTCTCTTGCCGCGTCTGGTGCTTAAGTCCCAGACTCTCTTTGTTGCAGGTACGGTGGCTATGGCTGCCGCCGCTGCCGCCACATCCATGGCCACTGGCAAGTGCTTATATCTGTCTCCTTGCCTGGATTTTCCCTCTCTGGGCTAACTCTCTGTCCTGTGATGGCACACTTGGTGTGATTCTCTGGCTTAGGACTGTTTATTGGAACACTAAAATTCTTTCTATGCAAGAGCTTGTTTAGCCTCCAGCTTCTCCTCCACCATCTTCCCAGAACTCATAAAAAAAAAAAACATTTAAAGGCAATTCCAGGCAGGAAAGTACATGGAACATTTTTTTCTGTGTGCGCCAGTCATGGGGGTTGAATTTGTTCTACTTTATTCAAGGCTGGTGTTCTATTACTCTCAGCTAATCAGTGGGATGATTACCAGCTAATTAGAGGTAAAGAGTCTCATGGAATTCTCTGTGCAGGCTGACTTCAAACTGATAATCAGATTTCGGCTTCCTGAGACATTCTGTGCTTTGCATGAGACACTTATCTCCAATGAGCCACCAAAAAGAAGAAAAACAAAAAAAACAAGAAACACCTGGGGTTGAGATGTGGCCCCAATGGCAGAAATGAGACAATGATTTCTGGGACAATATCCACACCTTGAGGTCAAGCTCCAGGACCAGCACACACAAGAATAAAATAAATAAATGAAAAGAAAGTTGGAAGAAGAAAAGGGAGAGCCGATTTCAGAGGTTAAAATGAGCAAAATTGAGTTAGCTTACACTTGTTACTGTACTTACTCAAGGGTCTCACATCTGAGGATCAGTACTCAAGGCCAGCTAAGGCAGGGGAGTCCATGAACTCTACGCTAATTAGTCAATTACAGTTTTTTTTAGAAGCTCCGAATTGTGCTGTGTCTCACATATTAGAGGGCTAGTTTTAAAAATGTACTGGGAGGGGCCTGGGAAGTGACTCAGAGGGAAAGTGCTGGCCTTGCATGCATGAGGCCCTGGGCTCAATTCCTCACCAACACATAAGCAGGAAAAATCAGAAGTGGCTCAGTAGCACAAGTGGTATGGCTCTAGCCTCAAGCTGAAGAGTTGAGGGACAGCGCCCAGGCCCAGAGTTCAGGCTCCATGACAGGCAAAAAAAAAGGAACTGGGACAATACCTAGGCACTGACTTATAGCTCCAAGCCCAGCATACATATGGAAATAAAAAGTAGAAATTAAAAAATGTATAAGAAAATTCAATTAATTTTTTTTAATGAGTGATGAGATTTTGGTTTTTGTGTATAATCCTCTTTTTTTGGTCGGTTGTAAGGCTTGAACTCTGGGCCTGAGCACTGTCCCTCAGCTCTTCATTTCAATGCTAGTGCTCTACCACTTGAGCTACAGTGCCACTTCTTTTGTGTGTAATCCTAAATACTAAGATAGATTAAATCTGAGGGCTGTGGTCTCTGATCTTCAAATCACCAGCAAAACATGTAAACAAGAAAACAGTAGTGAATCTTGATGGAGTTGTAAAGCACCAGGCTTGAGTGAGAAAGCTATGAAACAGTGCCCTTGCTAAGAGATCCAGCCTCAGGATCACAAAAATGTAAATAAGAAGAGAACCTAGGGCTGGTGACTCATGCCTGTAATTCTCCAGGAGGCAGAAATATGGGTATCCAGTGTAAAGGCCAATTCTAGCAGGAAAGTCCACAAGACAGTTGCTTGTGGGCCAACCTGGGGCTAGAACTGTAGTACTCCCAGATTTTTGGCAGTTAATTGGAGGTAAGGATCTGACACTTTCCTGCTCAGCCTGGCTTTGAACCATGATGGTCAGATTTCAGCATCCTGAAACAGGCCAGGCCTTGCATGAGTTCTGGCTCCAGCACTAGCACATTCACAAAGAATGAAATGCAAAGAAGACTAGAAGAAAAAGAACCAATAACTGAGGCTGCAATGAGCCAATCAGCCCATTACTGGTGGCTCATAACTGTAATTCTGTTTCCTCAAGAGGCTAAAACATAGGCCCCATGGTTTCCCTTATTTGCAATATCTAGTATATGTATGAGTCAAGCGGAAAAGGTCAGATAATGTGATGTTAAGAAAATGAACCCTTAGATATGTATTTTAATGTTTTTTTCTTTCATGCATGTGTTTCTAACGCATTTATAAGATTATCTCTTTGTTGCTTTGTATGTCCCTCCCCCACAGTATGACCCCTGCTTTCACTATATTTGATGTCAGTATAACTTGAGGAGGAGATGGGGAAAAACCAGTTGTTTAAGGATACAGGTGGACGTGTTGCAACAATGAGAAGTACAAGTTGTCATGTCCAAAACGAGCTTCACAACATCGGTGCGGGGGGGGGGGGGGGGAAGGGGGGAAGGAGAAGGATTGGGATTGGGCGGGGGAGGGGGGAGTCTGGGAAGGGATGTGAAGGGTAAACAAAGGAGGCTGCAATGCTTGGTAAGAAATGTACGCAATATCCTGCCCATGTAATTGTAACCCCTCTGTACAGTATGTTCACAAATAAAATTAAATTAAATTAAAAAAATAAAAATAAAAAATAAAATAAAATAAAAAAAGAAAAAGAATCTCAGACTTCATCTGGGAAGTTGGCTCAGTGGTAGGGTGCTAGCCTTGCATGCATGAGGACCTGGGTTTCATTCCTCAGAACCACATAAGCAGGAAAAGCTGAAAATGTTGCTGCAGCTCAGTTGATAGAGCACTAACCTTAAGCTGGAACGCTGATGGACAGTGCCAAGCCTAGTTTTCAGGCCCATAACCAATGGCAAAATAATAATAAAAGAAAACCCTCAGACTTTGCTGCTCAGACTGGCTTCAAACCAAGATCCTCAGATTTCAGCTTCCTTAGTAGTGCTGGGGTTCGTATGAGATTCTTCAAAAAGAAAGAAGCCGGAAGTTGAGCTGTGTCTCAATTGGCAGAACTGAACAAAATCTCTGAGACAGTGGCCAGTCCCTAGATGGAGAAAAAAAAAACATAAAAAATTTCAAAAATAAATAGTAAATTGTAATACAGAAAAAATCATGTTTAATATGATACAAAGGAAAACTGTTTGTTTTTTTTTAAGTGCAGTAAACAAAAACGTACTACAAAGTTTCAAAATGACATACTGAGAGTAAGGGGAAAGTGAAAATTTTTAAAATTCATGTAAATATTATATCCAAACTGACATGACCAAAACCTAATATGATCAGAAACTTATCTCTCACTTGTAATTGCTTACAAACAATTGTCCGTCCAGTTTCAGCTCTAGCATCCGAATTTAGGAAGGACCTCTCTATGCAGCCTTGACTGAATAGGCATCTTCCTGCTTTAGCCTCTTGAGTTAGAAATACAGGCTTTGCCTGTATTTGAAACTCAACATCAATATTCAAACTTTGAAACTCAATATCAATATTCAAATAATGGATTATATGTAAAAGCATGAATAAACATCCACCAGAGAAGCTCTGAGCAATACAATCATAACAGTAGAAGAGCACCTACCATTTAAGGTAGGTAACAGAAGGAAGATTAAGCATTTTTTTGAAGTGCAGGGGTTTGAACACAGGACCTCATGCTTGCTAAGTATAAAATTCAGTGACATTAATTATATCCACACTGCTTTTTAACCATTACCTCTGCTTGTGAACTTTCTTTTCAATACTGATGGAATCCACACAATGACCTGCACCAGAAACTTTTGTTTTGTTTGGTTTGGTTTTTGGTCTGTCATGGGGCTTGACCTCTGGGTTGGGCACTGTCTCTGTGCTCTTCAGCTCCAGGCGAGTTCTCCACCGCTTGAGCTACAGCGCCACTTCCGGTTTTCTAGTGTTTTATTGGAGATAATAGTCTCACATACTTTCCTGCCCGGGCTGGCTTTCAACTGTGATCCTCAGATCTCAGCCTCCTGAGTAGTTAGGATTATAGGTGTCAGCCACTGTCCCCCAGCCCCAGAAACTTTTAATCTTCTCTTTTTCCCTTATGAACTTTAGTCAATATATTTCACATAAATAGATTATTTTGTGTCCATCCATGACCGACATATATTAATTGCAGCCTTTTGTGGATGAGTCATAATTTATGCACACCTCACATTTTATAAACCAATTCATCTGGGCCCACATTCAGCAGCTTGTTCTGAGAAGAATGGTAGCTATTTTGCTAGCCACCTCTATCCTCTGCCATTCCTACTCAAATTAGTCTTTGGAATCAGTTTGAGTCTGCTCAGAGGGTAGAGTCATACGGGTTGGCTTTGAACCATGATCCTCAGATCTCAGTCTCCTGAATAGCTAGGATTACAGGTTTGAGACACCTGCACCAGGCCATCATTTCTTCCAAGAACATGTCAGGGGGATGGAATAGAAGTACTACATACATTCATTAGCAACTGCCCCAGGGTGAGCCAGATGCTCAGACCAAATCCACCGACCTTGATACTGTCTTTGGTGTCCAAAAGGATATTGTTGGACTTAAGGTTTTCGTGTATGATTTTGTTTGGTGTAAGTAGTGTACTGCACTTACATGTGTGACAAGCCTCCTGGCTTCATCCTCATATAGGCGGCCGAATTTTCAGAACCACCCCAGGTGGTATCCCCTAGTGGCCAGTTCCATGATGAGATACATACTTTTCCTTCTCCATTACCTGGTACAACCTGATGATGTGTTTGTGCCATATATTCTTAAAAATATATATCTCATTCTTTATCCAATGATGAGGACTCTCACTTCCAGAGTATTTTAAATGCCACGTCCTTGTCTGTGAGGAGGGAATGAGCCAGCTTCACTTTTCCATGGTACCTGTGTGGAAGAGCTCTTTCTTCTGGTATTGTTTGATGATCTCCTCCTTCAAGGAGCTTGAGATTGATTCTTTCTGTACTTCCATCCTTCTGCTACAACAGCAAGTAGCTAGTCTACCTAAATAAATTAAATAAAGTAAAGGAAAACCCAGAAAGAGTAAAAAGAAATACCAAAATCCAAATAACAGCCCGTCCCCACTACCAAAAAAATCATTTAACTTTGATTCAGTCCAGTGGGTCATTAAGCAAGAGCTCCAAGCTCTGTTAACTAACATAGGTTGGAGCACAGTGGTTTCCTATATATCCTTCATGACCTCACACAATGGAGCAATCACAACCAGGCATAGTGATGTCATAGAAGAAATGGACCAATCAGAGTCTGGCCCAGTGAGGTCAGAGAAATAGCGGACCAATCATAGCCTTCCAGCATTGACACTCTAGCTCTTGGACCTCAAAGACTGTTGCTAAGGAATCCATGTGGCTTAAGGTTGCTTTGGTCATTCTCGTGGCATTTCTGAAACTACTAGGACAGTGGTCAAAATCCTCTGATTTTCTAGAGGACTACTGAATCTTATAAATTGCTTCTCTGTAGACACTAGTTAATAGCCTCCATTCTTGATGGCCACCTTATCCAATGTCTTTTTCCAGCAATAGCACTGCACAAAGGCCTCCGTCCTTCTCAAGGACAGCTGTGTCCTACAACTTCCTCCTGAGGGGACAAGTTCCAGAGTGGCTTTGAGCTACCACCCTCACAATTCACCTTCCTGAGTAGTTAGGATTATATGCCTGAGCCATCGGTAGGTACTTAGCTCATCTCTTACATTTGGAGGAAGTATATTTGTTAGAAAGGTGGTTTTTAGATGTGTACTTTTAACATTTTAAATTTGTTGCCCTTGCTGTCTAATAGTGTATCTAGTTTCTGATGAGAAATTAGTCTTAATATCATTGAAGATTATTTATGTATGATGAATTTTGTCTTTGTGCTTTGGGAAGTTTTCTGTTTTTATTTAATTAGAATGTGTCTTAATGTGGACCTGTGTAATTATGTTAATTGACATTTTTGAGCTGATAGATTCCTGCATGGAAGGTTCATGCTTTCAATTAAAATTAGGAAGGTATTTGTTTTTATTCCTTCAAATACTATGTATTTCTATTTTTCCCTCTGTATACACATATATATATATATATATTATACATTATATATTCACATTGTATACGTGAATATACATATATATGCCTACATGTTTATATTATATATACATTTATATACATATATAGTTTTACATAGCTTCCACTTTTGTGATTGTTTATGGTAGGAAGTTTAGATCCTAGCTACTCCATCAGTTAGAGTTTGAAGTTTTCCTCTTTATTTCTTGATAAAAATATGCATTACTCACCAAGGATATTGAAATAGGTATTAAGCACAGATAGACTCTCTCTCTCTCTCTCTCTCTCTCTCTCTCTCTCTCATTTCCTGCCTTGGTTAGGTCTCTGAGCACAGGGCCATTGCTTGTCTGGTCCTTCTAGTGTGCTGTGAAATTTTGCAGTGTC
The DNA here is from genome assembly GCF_019054845.1 of Dipodomys spectabilis. Classification (NCBI taxonomy): domain Eukaryota; kingdom Metazoa; phylum Chordata; class Mammalia; order Rodentia; family Heteromyidae; genus Dipodomys; species Dipodomys spectabilis. The sequence continues at coordinate 349,806 of NW_024870984.1, forward strand.
ATACTCTGCTTCAAAGGCCACCAGGCAGGCCTGCACTTGGAAGAGGAGCTTCTCAAAGGCAGCCTCTATGGGTGCACCTGCCTGCCTCTCTCTTGATGTCAGAACTCCACAGCTACTTGAGGTGGCCTTAGCAGATGCCCCTTTGCCTGGACTGCTGACTGGTGACTGTGTCAGCACAAGCACAGCCTCTTTTTATTACAAATTAGAGGTCTGCGGTGGAACCTGGGGGTGTTCCCTTGTTGGTGGTTATGCTTGGAGCAAGGGTGGGGGCTGCAGAAGCCTCACTGTGGCCTGAATTCTGAGGCACAACAAATGCCAAGGGTTCCTCTGGGCTCTTTACAGAATACATGGGCAAGTTCAGGAGCAGAAGCTGAGCTCAGGGGGCCCCTAAACACAGGGTGGGCTTTAGAGCTGGGCATCACAGATTGATCTTTCTGAAGGGCTGCGGACATCATCTGGAAGGTGTTGAACCTTTAGGAGGTCTGAGTACAACATAAGATTATGTGTGGGCATCTGAGCTTCATCCATTGTTTGTAATAGGGCTGAGGCCTCCCTCTGTTATTGTCCTGGTGCCCTCTGAGTGTGTGATGGTTTCTGGCAGTGAGAAAAGTTTAATGTGTCTTTTCTTCCCTGAGCCTCACTAGGAAGTTTCTATTGTTGGCAGGGATGATTCTGTCATTGGGAGTTCTGTGTGTTCTCTGAGTAAGGGAATCTACAGACCTCAGAGCACATCTTGGCTTTCTCTCTGAAAGGCCTAAGTGTTTAAGGCTTCAGATGCTTTATAGGTTTCCAGACATATCCAGGGCTTGTTCTTTTTGATCTTTCAATGACAGCTCTAATTTCCTCTCTTAGTCATGGTCTATTCACCCCTTTGACTCTGGCATAAATGAGAGAACACAGGCAGGGCTGTTGTGTTGCTAAGGAAAGCAGACAGGGCTGCCTTGTTGCTGAGAAAAAGCAGACAGGCCTGCCTTGTTACATAGTTTCATTTTATTCCCCAATGTTGGTAAATAAAACCTCTAGGTTGGACTTCAGGAGCTGCCCATGATCATTGTTCCATTCCTTTTCCCTGCTCTTATCATACTGCCTTTCTATTTAAATTCATATTTACTTTTAATTTTTGTCAGAAACAAATAAGCAATTAAAAATGTATATGTAATGTTAATTTTTATTCTTGAATTATTAAAATACATGAAGAACATGTCAATTAAAGCAGCATAAAATGGCAGATGGCGTGAGCTTGATCACTGTCCCTCTACTCTGTCTCTCTTGCTCTACCCTGAGGTGACCACTGCGACTAGTTAGTTATGAATCCCTACATCTAAACCAAATGTGTACAAAGAACAGCCTATTAAAAAGAGACTTGCCCACAGCTATCCAAGTCCCTCAAACTGCTATCTTAGTAGGAGGCCAAATTTCCATTCACACTATGAAGATTCAAACGTCTACAGTCAGGTTCACAGACCTGAGCCAAGTCTGTGCTGGAACCAGGAATGAAGTTGATAACTTATTGTTCACTAAGGAGAAGTCTGCAATATTTAGTATCAGGTAGAGGACCAAGGAGTTACACAGGCATTTTAGAGGTTACTAGACTTTGGGTTTTAACTTTTGTAATTCCAAGTTTCTCTTCAGATCAAATATTAGGCCTGCACAACAGCAGCCCATGAGGAAGTGATGTCCAGAACTTGTGTAATTGTCTCAGACTCTTTGAATTTGTTTTTACTGAATTGTCTTTTTTTCTACAATCCACACCAACGGCCAAATAAGTGTAGAAAAACAAGGCCACTTCCACCAAACCAGATTGTTGGTGTTCAAGACCTAACTTGAGTCCACTACATTTGATGCAATACTGTTCAAAGGAACATTCATTCAGTGAGGAGTAAAATATTGTACATCTGTCAGAGATAGGTGTTAACAGATATCCTTGACTTTTAACGTTATAGGTGGTATTTGAGCCAGATGCTGGTGTCATATACCTGTAATCCTGGCTACTCAGCATTCTAGTTTGAAACCACCCAGGTCCAGAATGTCTGTGAGACTTTTATCTCCAATAACCCCCAATAAGCCCGAAGTAGAGTTGTGGTTCAAGTGGTAGAGCAATAGTCTTGGACACAAAAGCTCAGGAACAGCACCCAGGCCTTCAGTTCAAGTGCCAGGGCTAGCAAACACATAGCAAAAATGTGGTATTTGCAACCAAAGAATAAATTTTAATTTTATCTCTTTTTAGCCAATTTAATATCCGAGTTCTTGCTCTGCAAGCCTCTTGGCCACTCTACACCTGGAGACTAACAATCAAGTGGAAAAGAAGGATCTAGAATGATTCACCATTAGAGATGCTGATGTTTGAAAGACTATGCAAAAAAAAACTACTTCAGTCTCTAAAAGAATATAGCACTCACAGTGGAAACTCTGAATTTTTTAATTGATGGTCAGTATCTAGGCTTGAACTCATAACCTGTGCTTTGTCCCTCAAGGCTAGCACTCTACCACTTGAGACACATCTCCACCTCTAGTCTTTTTGGCAGTCAATTGGAGTAAGAGCCCCATGGATTTTCCTATCCGAGCTGGCTTTGAATAACGATCCTCAGATCTCAGCCTCCTGAGTAGCTAGGATTACAAGCTTGAGCCTGTGATGGCTAATTGAAATTTAATGGTACCAACTACCAGAGATGGTAGTTAAGACATTTACATCCACCACAAAAGTCCAAGTTAATTTCAGCTTTGGTTTCTACAACACACTTAAGAGAAAGATCGTAGAGATCTTTCATTAAACCTTAGTAGTAGAATTCAAATACTCTTGGCTTATTTTTTTAATTGTGAGAATACTACACAAAAGAGTTACAACTACATGGGCAAGATCTTGGCTTATTTTGAGCCCTGCTGAATCCTAGATTTCAGGGACAAATCCCAAAATACAAATGTTAGGAGTTCAGAGACAGGAGAGTTCCCTGAAATTGCAATAAAATTAATATTAACAATAATATCATTTGTTTAACTTCCAATCTAACAAATACACTTAATATATTTTTTTCCAAGCCTTTTCATTTCTTAACAAATGGAGCAATGTCATTACTTTTCATGGAGGCATAGAATTCCATTGTGTATATATACATACATTTTCTTGATCCATTCATCTACTGATGGCCATCTGGGTTGGTTCCATATCTTAGCTATGGTAAATAATGCTGCAATAATTAACATAGTCGTGCTGGTAGCTTTAGTGTGGTCCTATTTGTGATCAATTGGGTAAATGCCCAAAAGTGGGATTGCTGGGAAATAGGGGAGCTCTATGTGGAGTATTTTGAGGAACCTCCATATTGCTTTCCAAAGTGGTTGAACAAGTTTACACTCCCACCAAAAATGTAGTAATGTTCACTTCTCTCCGCATCCCCTCAAGCATCTGTTGTTATTAGAGTTCTTGATTATTGCCATTCTAACTGGGGTGAGGTTATATCTCTATGGTTTGATTTGCATTTCTTTTATGACTAGAGAGACTGAGCATTTCTTCATGTGTCTATTGGCAATCCTTCTTCAGAGAAGTTTCTCTGTAAGTCTTTAGCCCACTTATTTATTGGGCAGCTGTTTCTTTGGAGATTTGTTATGTGGGGATTTAATTTTTTGAGTTCCAGGTATATTTTAGCTATGAGACCCTTGTCAGTTGTATGGCTAGTGAAGATCTTCTCCCAATCTGTGGGCTTTCTATTGATCTTGCTAGCTATGCGCTTGGCCATGCAGAAGCTCTGCACTTTTGTGCAATCCCATTTGTTCAACCTTTCTTTGATTTGTTGTGTTTCTAGGTCTCTATTAAGAAAATTTCGGCCTGTGCCAAGGAGACCTAGGGTTTCTCCTATACCAACCTGTAATGTTTTCAGATTGTCTGCTTTGACTCTGAGGTCTTTGATCCATTTGGAGTTGATTCTGGTGCAGAATGATATATAAGAATCTAGCTTTCATTTTCTACAAGTAGTTAACCAATTTAGCCAGCAGCATTTACTGAAGAAGGTGTCTTTCTTCCATTCTATTTTTTGAGCTCCTTTATCAAAGATTAGTTGGCTATAGGTCTGTGTGTTCACTTCTGGGTTTTCAATTCTGTTCCATTGGTCCTGAGGTCTGTTCTTATGCAGGTACAATGCCGTTTTGATTACTATGGCTTTGTAGTAGAGTTTGAAATTTGGTATTGATATTCTTCCAGCACTGTTCTTTCTGTTGAGGATTGTTTTGGCTATTCGGGGTCTTTTACTGTACCATATGTATTTTTGGATTGCCTCTTCTAATTCCTTGAAGAATGAGGTTGGAATATTTATAGGTATTGCATTGAATTTGGAGATAGCCTTCGGAAGCATGGCCATTTTCCTGATCTTGATCTTTCAAATCCAGCAGCATAGGAGTTTTTGCCACTTTCTAATTTCTGTTTTGATTTCCTTTTTCACGTTTTCAAACTTTTCTTCATAGATATCCTTCACTTCTTTGGTTAAGTTAATTCCTTGGTATTTTTTTTGTGGGGCTATTATGAATGGAGTTGCTTTCCTAATTTCAGCCTCACTATTTCTTTGTTGGCATACAGAAAAGCCATTGATTTTTGAGGGTTAATTTTATACCCTGATACTTTGCCAAAGTTTTGAAACAGCTTGAGTAATTTGGGAGTGGGGTCTGTGGGATTCTTTAAACACAAGATCATGTCATCTGCAAAGAAGGAGAGTTTTACTTCTTCTTTCCCTATTTGGATCCCCTTTTTGTTTGCATCTCGTCTTATTTGTAGCTAGGCATTCTAAGACTGAAGAGAAGTGGAGAGACTGGACATCCTTGTCTCTTTCCTGAGGTAAGAGGAAATAGCTTTAGTTTTTCACCATTAACTGTAATGCTGGCTGTAGGTTTGTCATATACAGCCTTTATTGTATTGAGGAATGTTCCATGGATTCCTAATTTTTCCAGAACCTTCATCATAAAGGGGTGTTGGATCTTGTCAAATGCTTTTTCTGCATCTAATGATATAACCATGTGGTTCTTATCCCTGCTTCTGTTGATGTGATGAATTATACTAATTGATTTGCGTATATTGAACCAGCTTTGCATCCCTGAAATGAATCTTGTTTGATCTTGGTGTATGATTTTTCGGATGAATTGTTGAAGTCGATTGGCCAAAATTCTGTTGAGAAATTTTTCATGAATGTTCATCCTAGAAATGGGTCTATGGTTCCCTTTCTTTGATAAGACCCTGCCTGGATTTGATGAGGGTTATGATGGCTTCATAGAATGAGTTCCGTAGTGAACTTCGTCTTTCAATTTCATTGAAGATTTGGAGGGGTATTAATGTGAGCTCTGCTTTGAAGACCTTGTAGAATTCCGCTGTGAAACCATCTGCACCTGGACTTTTCTAAGATGAGAGATCTCTTATTACTCTTTATATTTCAGTGCTTGATATGGGCCTGTTAAGGTGATTTAACTCATCTTGGTTTAGTTTTGGCATGTCAGTATTTGGTAGGAAAAGGTCCATTCCTGCCAAGTTATCAAACTTATTAGCATAAAGTTTTGAGAAGTATTTCCTTATAATGTTCTGAATCTTGGTGGTTTCTCTGGTGATGTTTCTATTCTCATCTCTGAGTTCATTCATTTGGGTATGTTCTTTTCTTTTTCTGATAAAATTTGCTAAGGGTCTGTCAATTTTGTTAATTTTTTCGAAGAACCAACTCTTTGTTTTGTTGATTCTTTATATGGCTCTTTTGGATTCTAATTCTTTCAATTCTGATTTAATTTCAATTATTTCTCTCTGTCCATTGGGTTGGGGTTTATTCTGCTGCTCTTTCTGAAGGAGGCTCAGATGTCTCATTAAATTGTTGGTTTCAGATCTCTCCAATATGTTGATGTAGGAACTCAGAGCTATAAACTTGCCTCTGAGTACTACCTGTGCTGTGTCCCAGAGGAGTTGGTAATTTGTGTACTCATTTTTGTTGAATATCATGAATATTTGAATTTCATTTCTAATATCTTCCATGATGCACTCATGATTATCAGCAGAGTGTTGTTCAGCCTCCATGTGTTACAGGACTTTCTTTAGTGGCTTTTGGTGTGGAGTCCTACTTTTAATCCCTTGTGGTCTGAGAGAATGCAAGGAATAACTTCAATGTTTCTGAATTTGGACAAGTTTGCTTTGTGGCCTAAAATGTGGTCTATTTTGGAAAATGTTCCATATGCTGCTGAGAAAAACGGGTATTCTGGTGCTGCTGGGTGAAATCTTCGGAAGATGTCTGTTAAATCTGGTTGATTTGTGCAGTTGTTTAGATATGCACGTTCTTTGTTGAGTTTTTGCCAAGTTGATCTATCTAGTGGGGATAGTGGTGTGTTAAAGTCCCAAACAATTAATGTCTTTGGATCTATGTGGGATTTGAGGGAAAGTTGGGTTTCTTGGATAAATTTGGGTGCTCCGTTTGGTGAATAGATATTTAGAATTGTAATATCCTCCTGAAGGAGAGATACATTAATTAGTATGTAGCAACCTTCTTTAACTCTTCTCACTTATTTTAAATTGAATTCTATTTTATCTGATATTAGGATTACAACTCAGGCCTTTTTATGGAGGCCGTTTGCTTGGTAGAATTTGGTCCAGCCTTTAACATTGAAAATATGTTTGTTTTTATGGGCAAGATGTGACTCCTGAAGGCAGCAGATAGAAGGTTCTTGCTTTTTAATCCAACTAGACAGTCTGTCTCTTAATTGGAGAGTTAAGTCCGTTAATGTTGAGAGATAGAACTGAGAAGTGTTTGGGAGTTTCTGCCATTTTATCCACCTTCTTGGGGGCTGTGGCAACTGGGTTCGTTCTGTGGTTCTTGGATTCTCAGTTTGGCTGCGGTTTCTTGGCTTTTTTGTGGTCTTGTTGGTTTTCTATGTGTAGGACATCTTTAAGAATCTTTGGTAGGGCTGGTTTTGTGGAGATATATTGTTTCATTTTTTCTTTGCTATGGAAGTTTTTTATTTGACCTTCGTTTATGAAGGAGAGTTTAGCTGAGTACAGTTTTCTTGGTTGATTTTTGTTTGTCTTTACGGTATGGCATACATCATTCCAGGCTCTTCTTGCTTTGATTGTCACTGCTGAGAAATCTGAGGTGATCCTAACTGGTTTCCCTTTATAGGTGATTGATCTTTTCTCCTTGACAGCTTTATGGTTCTTTTCCTTGGTCTGATTTGATCCTGTGAAGATTATAATGTGATGCTGGGTTGTCCTATTCTGGTCTGGTCTATTTGGGGTTCTAAAGGCTTCTTGTATCTGAATAGGCCTATCTTTTTGCATGTTTGGGAAGTTCTCTGCTAGGATCCTGTTAAACAAATTTCCTAGACCATTAACTTCTGTTTCTAGGTGCTCCTCTACACACATTATCCTCTGATTAAGCCTTCTGATGGTGTCTTCCAACTGTTGAAAAGATCTATCATATTTCTTGGACTTTTCTTGGACGGTTATATGTTCTTTCTCCATAATATCTTGGCTGTCTAATTGACTAAGACTTCGTAGGAACATAGTAGATACTATTGAATACTAGATACATGGCTTTGGCACTCTCTACTAATATGCATTTATTGGCATAGTACCACCTGCCTATTCATATATGGCTCTTTTGGCCACCTCTAGGGCTTGATCTCAGTGCCTGCCAAGAATTTCATCCTCGAGTAAGAAGCCAAGTGTGATACCTGTTTTCCTTTTCTGGGAGAGTGCTGGGTGTCAGGCATGATGGAGAACAGGTTTACAAATCTAGATGCAATTTGATAGTATGTAAACAATGTCACATATGTTTATGTGTTCTTACAATCGGTAAAATAAATGGTAAATAAATGAATAAAACAACAAATACAATGAATAACCACACCAAACATGATATAGACTGAACATGTATATGGAAGTTCAATCCTAACTTTAAAATATATATAAGGAGTATGACTGGGGCATGAATTCAGGCCTATGGAACAGGCCTGAATTTCTGGTCTTCAAGCATAGTGAACTTCCCCTTCCCCCACAGTGCAACATAATTACCCAGTCCCTAAGTTCAAATCCCAGGCCTTGCAGATAAAAATCACACATTCCAAGCCAAGGAGTTTCATTAGCATTTTTAATATTTTTTAAAAGTTCACTTTGCCTTTATTTGAAACATTTTGATTTTATAACATGAGATTTTTTCAAAAAACGTGTTGAAATGTTTACATTTCAGCATAGCACATTGGTGTTTTTGACCATCTGCCATGAAGAGTGAGAATGAAAATGAGGATATCATTTCTCCCTAGAAGTTCGGGACAGTTGATGTTATTTCTTATTTTTTCTATTTTTTTTTTTATTTGTCGGTTGTGGGGCTTGAACTCTGGGCTTGGTTGCTGTCCCTGTGCTCAAGGCAAACGCTCAAGCACTTGAGCCACAGCACCACTTCCAGTTTTCTAGAGGTTTATTGGAGATAAGAGTCTCACAGTCTTTTCTCCCTGGCTAGCCTTGAGTCGCCTTCCTCAAATCTCAACCTCCTGAGTAGCTAGGATTATAGGCATAAGCCACCTGTGCCCGGCAGTTGATGTTATTTCTATTTAGAGTTATTTTTGTTATTATAAAATGTCTGCAATTGTTTCCTGTGAGTTTTCCTCAGTGCCTACCACGAAATAGACTAGGGGAGTCCTCATACCACCAAAGGTTGAGTTTCTGAATAAACACTCACTTCTGTGAGGACAGTAGTTACTTGTAAGCATTTTGGGAATGAATGGATTCTAAAATGAAAAACAAAAACATTGGTACTAAGGTGTAGCTCAGTAGTGGAATAGTTGCATAAAGAGCATAAGATCCTGGAAGAAAAGTTTCCTAAGGCTCAGAATGTTAGGATTTTGTATGAACAAACTTCTTTCCTTTTTTTTTTTGTCGGTGGTGGGGCTTGAACTCAAGGATTGGACATTATCCCTGTGCTCTTCAGCTCTTTGCAAGCACTCTACAGCTTTAGCCACATTGCCACTTCCTGTTTTCTACTGGTTTATTGGAGGAAAGAGTCTCCCGGGGCTTGCCTTGAACTGCCATCCTCAGCTCTCAGCCTCCTGAGTAACTAGGATTATAGGTGTGAGCCACTGATGCCTGATACATGAACAAACATTTTAAGATTGATTCTAAAGAAAGAAACTTCGAACATACTTTTTGTACAAATAATTTATAATGCCATGGTTAAGGCACTAATTTAGAAGTATTTTTTCATTGGCTGGTTTCTTAGTTTATTTATATATATATATATATATATATATACACATTATTAATTTATATATACAAATATTATTAAAAACAGCTTTGAAGTGTACCTAAGAACATATGGGTTCATGTAAAATTATACAAATGCACAAGATGGATTTTCTTTCAGTTTGTTGGTACCATAAATTAGGTGGGATTTGTGTACTGTTTTTTTGTTTTCTGTTTTTGGAGGATTTCTCTCCCCTTTATTCCCCTACCCCCCTCTCCCCGCACTTGAACTCAGCTTGCTCTTTCTTGGCTTGGTGTTCGTAGCTGATTTTCTACCACTTCAGCCATACCTGTAGACTGGCTTTTTGCTAGTTAATTGGAGATGATATCTCTCAGGCTTTGCTGCCTGGATTTGCTTTGAAACTTCATCTTCCAGTTCTCACCTCCTGAGTAGCTGGGATTAGAGATGTGAGCCACTGGGGTGCCTAGGGATAAATTAATTTGGTTGATGTATTCTTTCTGTTTTTCTAAGCATGGGATGATCTACTCTAAAATTTCAATGAATGTCCTCGGTCTGAAGTAAGAGATATAATACATATGCAAATCTGTATATTTCTCAAAAGATGTAATCAATTTAATACATGTTATAAGTGTAATAATAGTCAATAAAATAATGAATGAATAATACAAAACATAAAATAAATACACTCAAAGAAAATTGCAATAAACATAAGTATGTAGATATTAATCATTATTTCAAATGTGGATGAATATTACATTAACAGGCCTGGGGATTGAATTCAGGCTGAGGGAACAGGCCTGAATTGCTTGTCTTCCAATAAGGTGAGTTTCCCCATCCCCCCAGTGAATTAGAGTTATCCAGACTCTGAGTTCAATTCTCAGGCCTGGCAGAAAAAAAGGACATGAATTCCAAGCCAGGGAGCTTCATTAGTATTGTATGTTTGTATATATGTATATATATCATAGGACTTGAACTCAAGGCGAGTGCTATAATACTTGAGACACAGCACCACTTCTGGTTTTCTAGTGGTTTATTGGAGATAAGTGTCTCACAGACTTCCTGACCTGGCTGGCTTTTAACCGTGATGTTCAGATCTCAGAATCCTGAGTAGCTAAGATTACAGGCATGAACCATAACTGCCATAATATTTTTTAAAATATTTATTTATTTTTATTTTTTATTTGTTTGCCCAGCACGGGGCTTGAACTCATATCATGGCACCTCTGCCTCAGCTAACATCAACCTAGACTGGGATGGTGCAGCCTCTGGACCCACAGACCATCCTGGGATACTAGGCCTCGGGGGCTGACAGGAAAACAAAAATGAAAACAGCACCAAAAAAAAAAATAGCCAGGAACAACTTATGGATGGCAGTTTCTTGGTTTTCCATCCTTGCATGGTGACCATCCCTGGTCCAAATAACACTGCTGCAACCTGTAGGTCACCTGGCATTGCTGAAGGCTGACAGGCTGTCAGCGAAGCCATAGGCCAACCAGGACACCTAGGTCCTGAGTTTGAATCCCAGTTATGCTACTTACAAAGGGCTGGAGAGCCTAAGAAACTATTGCTTGTCCATAGGAACGCCAGAGGAATATGATCAATGTCATGGTTGGATGAGTAGTTCGTCAATCAGTCTAGTATAAATTTAGACCCAATAATCACAGAACACAGATTGACTTTAATTCATAGTTTATTATGCATTAAAAGAATACTATTCATTAAATGGAGTCTTCACTAAAGACCTGAGAATTTGTAAGAACGTAGTATGTGTCATTTAATTCCACATAGACATCACTGGCAGTATCAAAATATCTAAATATATATTTATCTGTATACCAGATAAATACATATATATATATATATATATATATATATATATATATATATATATATATATATATATATATATATCTGTTATATATACCAGATAGAAATGTACTGCTATTTTGGCCAAACCTGTGGCTCCATCCTAGGTCCTGGGATCCACTTGGTAGCTGAATGGGCTAGAGGCTGCCATGCTGACACTCACCCATTCATGAACTGGGACTTCTAGGCCCTCAGTTCAGGTACCAGCATTGCCAAAAATTTCATTTTGGAGTAAGATTCCAAGTGAGACACCTGTTTTCCATTTCTGTGCAAGTGCTGGGTGTCAGGTATGATGTACATAATATGTGTGCAAAGCTACATGCTACTGAATAGATTGGAATAAATGTAATAAATGATATAGGTGCACTCACAGTCCATAAAATAAATGTTAATTCAATCAATCAATAATAATATATAATGAATCACTCGAACAAACACGATACAGCCTGAATATATAAATGTAAATATAAATCACATATTTAAAATGCCTATAAATGTTACATTTTTCGGGCTGGTGCTTGAATTCAGGCCTAGGGAAGAGTTGAGAAGTTCATGCATGATTCACATAGGAAATATTAGGCAAGACCTCTGGCACAACAATTATTTTTAATTAAGACTTCACGAAATGTGACCATAATAATTACATTCAGGAAATAAAGGAATTGGGAAAGATCCAAGAATTGGTCGTCACATGGTAGATAGGTTTCCAACACAGCTTGCCACATCTTCTCTATACATATAGGTATTTATTAGCATACTAGTTTCAGCTTATGAATGGATGAATATGGTGCACAAACCCCACCCCGGAGATCAATCTCAGGTCCTGGGTAGGGCCTAGATCCTTAGGAACTCAAAAGCTGTTGTGCTCATATGGACCCATTAGAAAGTTGGGCCTGATAGGCCCACAGTTCAACTCCCAGCAATGCCAAAAGTTTCATCCTGATGTGAGAAACCAATCCTTACAGCTGTTTTCCTGTCTTGTGAAAGTCCTGGGCTTCATCGAGGATGGAGAATGCAACTCTATAGCCATGGGAATAAGTTGTTATCTATGGCAACACAGATATACCTGCCACCATACTCAATAAAATACAAATACATCCATGAATAAGACTCAAAATTTAAAAATAACTACATTGAAAGCAGGATGCATAACACACCTGTATGTAAATAGAGATCCTATGTTTAAAAAAGGTAAGCTTGTTATTTTGTCCACTGCTGGAACTTCAAATCAGGCCCTGGACCAGGCCTGACAGTCTAGTCTTCAGGGATGATGAGCTTCCCCTTTCCCCACAGTGCAACAGGGTTACCCAGATCTGAGTTCAAATCCCAGGCCTGACAAAAGATTCATCCTGATGTTAGAAGCTAGTCTTTACACCTGTTTTCCTCTCCTATGAAGTCCTAGGTCTCAGCTAGGATGGAGAATGAATGCATAGGCAACCTCATAACAATGGGAACAGGTCATCATCCATGTCAGCAGAGTTATACCTGTCACCATACTCAGTAAAATACACAATACCTCCATGTATTAGACACAAAATAAGGAGGAATGCACTGAATGCAAGATGCTATACACACATATATGTCAATATATATCCTGTTTCTATTATGAATTTATGCCTATTCTGGCCTTCACTGGGGCACAACCTCAGGTCCTGAGAATGACTTAGCTCCTTAGATGCTCACAGGCTGGTGTCCTCACCTTGACTCTTTTGCCAATTGGGCCTGCTAGGCTCTCAGTTCAAATCCCAACTCTGCCAAAACATGGATCCTGATGTGAGAAGCCCATTGATCCACCTGGTTTCCTGTCCCGAGAATGTCCTGAGTCTCAGCTAGGATAGAGAAGGAGTAGGAAACTCTATAGAAATGGGCATAGGTTGCCATCCAAGTCAGCACAGTTATATCTGTCATCATATGCAATAAAATATAAAATGCATCCTTGACTAAGACACACAATAAAAAGAACAACTACATTGAAAACATTATGCATTCCACACATGTATGTAAATAGAGATCCTATGTGTGACATAGGTGGGCATATGATTTTTGCCTGAGCTTGGGCTTCAATTCAGACCCTGGGACTAGGCCTGACCTTGCAGTCTTCAATAATAGAGAGCTTCTCCTTCCCCCACAGTGAAAAGAGTTACCTAGACCTGATTTCACATTCCAGCTCTGGCAGTAAAATGGCGCGAATTCTGAGCTAGGGTGCTTCATTCATAATTTTTCAATTTTTTAATATTTTTTGCCAGACCTGGGGCTTGAACTCAAGTTGTGGCAACTCTGCCTCAGGTCCGATCATCCTAGGCTGCAGCCTCTGGAACCACAGCCCATCCTCGGATTCTAGGACCCCAGTGTTTGTAGGAAAAAATAAGAAGCCGGAGGAGAAAAAGTGGCGGGAAGTTCCAACTGGTGCTTTTAGGTTTATTTTCATTTGAATGTTGACCATGGTGAGACCAAACCCGGTGGACTGCAGATTTAAGGTGACCTGGTGTGGCTGAAGGCCTGCTGGCTGTCGGGGGAGCCACAGGATGACCGGGCAATGAAGGCCCCGAGGTCGAATCCTGGTCAGCCATCCTACATTGAGGGAATGCAGGAGTTCCTGAGATACTCAATTCTGGACCTAAGAAGAGCCATGAAATACGATAAATCTCTTCCTTGAATGAGTAGTTCCTGAGGATTCGAATAGGAAATGATAGTCAAGACTCATGGGATATCGATTATTTTTAGTGAAGAGTTGATGAAGCATGACCATAATCATCACACTCATTAAATGGAGGCATTAGGGAAGAGCCAAGAATCAGTAGTCACAGGGTAGATTGGATTCAAACACAGGTCTCCATATCTCCTACTCTATACAGATATGTACTTATTTGCTTACTACATTCAGCTTATGAATAGATGACTATTGTGCTCCCCCTGCCTTTCCCCTGGGACTCAATCTCAGGTCCTGGGAACGGCTGAGCTCCTTAGTGGCTCACAGGCTGGTGTGCTTATGTGAACCCATTCACCTATTGGGCCTGCTAGGTGCTGAGTTCAGATCCCAGCAGTGCCAAAATATTCATCCTGTCAGAAGCCAGACGTTTCACCTGTTTTCCTGTGTGAGTCCTGGGTTTCAGCTAGGATGGAGAATGCATGGTCCACCCTGTGGCCATGGGAAAAGGTTGTCATCCATGTCAGCCCAGTTACACCTGTCATATATACTCAAGAACATACATAATACATCCATGAATAGCATACAAAATAGAGAAGATAACTACACTCAATGCATGAGGAAGTCCACACACTGAAGTGAATATACATCCCATGTTTCAATGATGGATTGAGGACTCTTGTGGCCTCCCTGGGGCTTGATCTCAGCTCCTGGGAACAGCCCAGCTCCTTAGTGGCTCACAGGCTGGTTTGCTCATGTGGACCCATTAGACAGATGGGCCTCCTAGGCCCCTAGTTCGAATCACAGCACTTCCAAAAATTCACCCTGATGTGAGAAACCATTCGTTGCACTTGTTCTTCTGTGCTGTGCAAGTTCTGGGTCGCAATTAGGATGCAAAATGTATAGGCAACTCTATACTCATGGGAATAGCTTGTCATCCAGGTCACCACAGTTATATCTGTCATCCTATGCTCAAGAAAATACACAATACATCAATGAGTAAGACACCAGATAAAGACAATAACTACACTGAACCCAAGATGCCGCCCACCCATGTATGGAAATAGAGATCGTCTGTTTAAATTCTGAAGTTATGACTACTATAGCGTCCACCGGGCCTTCATCTCAGGTTCCAGGAAAGACCTAGATGCTTAGTGGCTCACGTGCTGGTGTGCTCACCATGACTCATCCACCACTTGAGCCTGCTAGGCCTTGAGTTCAAATCCCAGCACTACCAAAAGATTCATCCTGATATGAGAAGCCAATAGTTGCACCCGTTTTCCTATGATGTGAAAGTCCTGGGTCTCAGCTAGAGTGGAATATGCTATATAGGCAACTCTATACTCATGGGAATTGTTTGCCAGCAATGTCAGCATAGTTCTAACTGTTATCACACTCAGTAAAATACATATTGCATCCATGAATAAGACACGAAATCAAGAGAATGAGTACACTGAACGCAAGATGCCACCGACCCATGTATGGAAATATAGCTCCTTTCCTTAAATTATGATTTCATGAGTATATTGACCCCCGCAGGGCATGAGCTCAGGTCCTGTGAACGGCCTAGCACCTTAGTGGCTCACATGCTGGTGTGCTCACCTTGACCCATTCCCCAATTCTGCCTGCTAAGCTCTGAGTTCAAACCCCAGGACAGCCAAAAGATTCATCCTGATGTGAGAAACCAATGGATCCACATGATTTCCTGTCCTGTGAAGGTCCTGGGCCTCATTGAGGATGGAGAATGCTATATAGGCTAATCTATAGCCATGGGAATAGGTTGTCATCCACAGCAGCACAGATATACCTGTCACCATACTCAATAAAATACACAATACATCCATGAATAAGACTCAAAATTTAAAAAATAACTACATTGAAAGCAAGATGCATACCACAACTGTATGTAAATAGAGATCCCATGTTTAAAAAAGGTAAGCTTGTTATTTTTTCCACTGCTGGGGTTTCGAATAAGGCCCTGGACCAGGCCTGACATTCTAGTCTTCAGGGATGATGAGCTTCCCCTTCCCCCACAGTGCAACGGGGTTACCCAGACCTGAGTTCAAATCCCAGGCCTGACAAAAGATTCATCCTGATGTCAGAAGCCAGTCATTGCGCCTGATTTCCTCGAATGTGGAAGTCCTGGGTCTCAGCTAGGATGGAGAATGAATGCATAGGCAACCTTATAACCATGGGAACAGGTCATCATCCATGTCAGTACAGTTATATCTGTCACCATACTCAGTAAAGTTAACAATACCATCATGAATTAGACATAAATTAAGGAGAAGAAATGCACCGAACACAATATGCTGCCCACACATATATGTCAATACAGATACTATGTTTCAAGTATGAATTTATGCCTATCCTGGCCCTCCCTGGGGCTCATTGTCAGGTCCTGGGAATGGCCTGGCTCCTCAGTTGTTCACATGCTGGTTTCCTCACCTTGACTCTTTCACGAATTGGGCCTGCTAGGATCTCAGTTCAAATCCCAACATTGCCAAAAGCAGAATCCTGATGTGAGAACCCATAGGTCGACCTGTTTGCCTGTCCTGTGAATGTCCTTGGTCTCAGCTAGAGTGGAGAAGACATAGGCAACTCCATGGACATGGGAATAGGTTGTCATCCATGTCAGCACAGTTATATCTGTCATCATACTCAATAAAATACAAAATGCATCCCTGGCTAAGACACACAATAAAAAGAATAACTACACTGAAAGCATGATGCATTCCACATATGTATGTAAATAGAGAACCTATGTGTAAAATATTTGGACATATGATTTTTGGCAGTGCTGGGGCTTCAATTCAGGCCCTGGGACCTGTCCTGACCTTGTAGTCTTCAAAGATGGTTAGCTTACCCTTCCCCAACAGTGCAACAGAGTTACCCAGACCTGAGCTGAAATCTCAGCTCTGCAGGATAATGGCGCGAATTCTGCACTAGGGTGCTTCCTTCCTTCATATATATATATATATATATATATATATATATATATATATATATATATATATATATATATATATATATATATATATATATATATATATATATATATTTTAACCAGACCGCGTGCTCGAACTCAAGTAGTGGCAACTCTGCCTCAGCTTTGATCATCCTATGCTGTGGCCTCTGGGCCTATAGCCCATCCTCAAATCCTAGGACCCCAGGGCTTGCAGGAAAAAAAGAAAGCTGCGAGGGAAAAAAAGCAGTGGGAAGTTCCACCTGGTGCTTTTATATTCATTTTCCTTTGTACCGTGACCATGGTGGGTCTGAACACGGCGACCTACAGAGTGAAGTTTACCTGGAATGGCTGAAGGCCTGCAGCTGTTGGGGAAGCCCCAGGCCATCCAGGCAAAGAGCCCCAGAGGTCGAATCCCAGTCAGCCCCCTACATTGAAGGATTGGCGTGAGATCCTGATATACTTGTTTCCAGACCTAGGAAGAGTCGTGGAATGTGATCAATCTCATCCTTGAATGAGTAGTTCCTGCAGGATGTGAGTATTAAATGATAGGCAAGATTCCTGGGGTATCGATTATTTTTAATGAAGAATTGATGAAGCATGACCATAATCATCACAGTCATGAAATGGAGGCATTGGGAAAGATCCAAGAATCAGTAGTAACAAGGTAGATTGGATTCCATCACAGGTCGCCATCTCTCCTACTCTAAACAAATATTTATACTATCTTCAGCTTATGAATGGATGACTATTGTGCTCTCCACCTGCCCTATCCTCAGGGCTCAATCTCAGGTCCTGGGAACAGCCTAGTTCCTTAGATGCTCACATCATGGTGTCCTGACTTTGACCCTTTCTCCAATTGGGCCTGCTAGGCTCTGAGTTCAAATCCCAACACTGCCAAAAGAGGAATGCAGGTATGAGAATCCAATCTATCCACCTGTTTCCTGTCCTGTGAAAGTTCTGGGTCTCAGCTAGGATGGAGAATACTTAAGCAACTCTATAGACATGGGAATAGATTGTCATCCATGCTAGCACAATTATATCTGTCATCATGCTCAATAAACAAAATGCATCCATGACTAAGACACACAATAAAAAGAATAATTGTACTGAATAAATGAATGTGAATAGAGATCCTATGTTTAAAATAGATGGGCATATGATTTTTGCCAGTGCTGGGGGTTCAATTTAGGCCCTGGGAGCAGGCCTGACCTTGTAGTCTTCAAGGATGGTAAGCTTCCCCTTCCCCCACAGTGCTATAGTGTTACCTAGACCTGAGTTGGAATCTGAGCTGTGGCAGAAAAATGGTGTGAATTCTGAACTAGAGTGCTTTATTAGTTTTTAGGGGTTTTTTGTTTTTGGTTTTTTGTTTTGTTTTTTTTTTTGCTAACCAATGGATTTGAACTCACTTCATGGCAACCCTGCCTCAGCTTCGATCACTTTAGGCACGTGGGCTGCCATAGGCCCATAGTCGACCCTGTGATCCTAGGCCCTGAAGCCTTGCAGGAGTAAAAAAAAAAACCCACACAGAAAAATAGCCACAGGATGGATTTTTTACATTTTCTTCCTTTTCATGGTGACCAACCTGGGTCCAAATTACACGGCTACAAAGGGTACCTCACTTTGCATTGGCCGTGGCTAGCAGACTATCGGGTAACCCAGGCCTGAATACAAATTCTTGGCCTGGCAGAAAAAATGGCTCGAATTGCGAACCAGGGAGCTAAATATTTTTTTTTAATTGTGGGCTTTTGAGGAAGCCATAGTCCCGCATGGCAACATAGACCTACAGTTCGAATCCCAGTCATGCCACTTCTGGATGGTGGGAGATCCTAAGAGACTCATTCACATTCACAGGAATAACGATGGAATGTTATCAATATCATGGTTGAATAGGTTGTTCATGAATGATACTTGAATAAAATTAGACTTCATGATTTCAGTCAGCTGATTGATTCTATTTAATTATCTTATGAAGCATTAAAAGAATACTATTTCTCACAGGGATGCAATAATTTCAGGACACTAATTTACTTAATAGTTTATTAAGGATGAAAACAATAACATAAATTACATAGAGGCATAATAATTACACAAGAATTTCGTAGAAATGTAGTCTACATAACTGAATATTGTGTAGACATGTCTGGCACTCTATTAAGATATATATTTATTAGCATACTACCTCTGGGTGTCACTGTTCTTATTTTGTAAAACCCTGGGGCTCGATCTAAGGTCCTTGGAATTGCCTGTCAGCTCGATTTGCCCCAGGATGGCATGTTGACACTCACCCATTCATGAATTGGGCCTTGTAGGCCATAGTTCAGATGCCAGCACTTCCAATAAATGAATCGTGGAGTAAGAAACTGATGGTGACAAACGTTTTCTTTTTTTGTGAAAGTCCTAGGAGTCAGGTATGAAGTGGAACATATATGCAGACCTATATCCTATGGAATTAATGTTCTATGTGCCATAATAGTCAATAAAATAAGTGGCCAATACATGAATAAAACAAAAAATAAAAACGAAAACACTGAAAGCTATATGGAGTCAACCTATGTATATAAATATAAATCAAATATTTAAAATGTACATGAATAGGATATTTTCTAGTGCTGGGGATTGATTTCAGGTCTAAGGAACAGACTTGAATTTCATGACTTCAAGGAGGTGAGCTTCCCCTTTCCACACAGTGCAAAAGAGTGACCCAGACCATGCGTTCCAATCCCAGTCCTGACAGAAAAAATGGCAACTGTATTCTATGTGATGTCCAATTCTTAGGTATTTCATTCTGCCTCCATTTAATGAATGTGATTGTTAAAATGCTTGATAAAGTATTAATTAAAATTGATCAGTGTCCTATAATATAATTGTGTATAATTTTATCCTAGAATCATTCAAGAACTGCCCATTCAATCACATATATCACATGCCATTGGTATTTATATGGATAGGATTGAGTTTTTTAGGATCACCTGCCATTTGGAGGTGGCAGGACCAGGATGTGGGCTCCAACTCTCACCACTTAAACGTGAGGATAAGGAAATCACTGGTCTGTCCAAGAACATCAGCAACATCAATGATTAGGCAGGCACCAATGGCTCTCAGCAGTCCTCCTTGATACTTACAAGGCTGTGATAGGAGGATCATGGTCAAAGTCACCCTAGACAGGAAAGTCCTTGAGACTCCTGTCCAACCTCAGTGCCAACAAAGCCAGAAGTAGAGCCATGTGGCTTCACTAGTTGAGGGCTAGCCTTGAGCAAAAGCAGCTCAAGGGCTGTGCCCAGATCCTGAGTTCAAGGTCAGGGACTGGCAACAAACAGACATACACAACAATCTGTGCAGCCATCCAGCTAAAGCAGGTCACCCTCTTGTCCTCAACTGGACTGGACAGAGTTTCATATGAAAGGGGTGCTGTCATCTGCCCATTCTGCCTGCATCACAGGAATCCGTCCACACCCCCATTCTTTTATGTTTCTCTCTGACCAATGGGAAACAAGAATGGTGGACACGCCCAAATTCCATGCTGCCCAGTAGCACCTGGATTCCCTCAGTTGGTTGACACCACTACTAGCAGTTGAGGAAGGTAGAGGTGGCTGAGTGGTGAGCAAGATACTCGAGGCCACATTGGAGTAGAGTAGGAAATTGAGGTCCTAGACAGTGAGTGGGTGAATAGAGCATTTCCCAGACCTTTGGAAAGTGGCCAGCCCATCTTTCCCAGCGCTCAGATATCTGAAACAACAGGATTCCATGAGAGAGCTGCGGGCAAGAAATTGCCATAAGAACACTGGCAGAAGAATCCTCCCAACAGATCTGCAACATTCAAGAAAACTAAGAACATGAAAAAGTGAAGGATCCCCAAGACAAACACCACTGGGGAGTGTGACTCAAAGGAGAGTCCAGCCAAATATGATGCTGACCATGGGCCTATCCTGCCTTTGGACACAGCCACAGTCACCAGGGTCCAGAGTGTCAATGGTCCCGATAACACCAAGGATCTGCAGAGGTGTACTGACATGTGGTGCCCACCCTGGATCCCAGCAAAAGAAGAAAAGAGGAGCTCTGTGCCAAGATCCAACCACTGAAGCAGGAAAAGACAGACTTGCAGGATGAACGGGAGTAAGAGAGGGGAAGATAGCCCAACTGCACACAGCAATGAAAAGGGAGCTAGAGATCCACAAGGCACCCATAGAGAGGTTGGTTTGGGAAGAAAGTGATTTACAATGTTCACCAGCCCGCGTGCAGCAGGCGACCAATGATAGAGAAAGGGACAATGAAGCTCTCACCAGCTGCCTGCAGACCGCAGAGTAGCACATGGCAGAGCTGGAGATGGTGGCTTCTGTGGTCACTGCTCACAGAATGAGACCGAAATGTTCTTTGAACAGCTGAATGATGTGACCCTTCAGCTCAAGGAAAAGATCAGAAGCTTCAATGACTTGGAGCAAGTGAACACTGAGTTGCAGGAGAAGCTGGAAGCACTCTGGACACAGTGGAGCAACATGAAGAGCAGAATCGGCAAGTTCCAACAAGTGCTGGCAGGGCGTGAGGTACTAAAGAGACTACTGGACAACCTGAGCTGGATGGTGACTGCAGCGAATCTAGAGAGAGACACCTTCACAGAAGACCTGAGCATTGAGAGGTCTGTGCATAAGGAGGAGGCCCGGCGGCTGACCCAGTGGGTGAAACAACTGACAGAGGAAAAGTATCGAGGGGCAAGGCAGGTGTTTAACCTAGAGAAGGAGCTGGGGGAAATGAGAAGGAAGCTGGCAGAGACATGGCTCCCTTCGGGACCATCTCCGGTCAAGCAGCAGATGAAAGCCCAAGCCTATTGCACGCAGATGGAGTTGAAAAACCTGGAGGAACAACTTGACATCCAGGTCCAGGAAAACCAAAGGCTCCATTTCCAGAACACGGAGCAGGAGAAGCAACTGTGTAGACTGGAGAAGGCCAAGGATCAGCAGGAGATCTGCAAGATCCCACGATGCGCATGTGTGCAACGGACAGATGGAAGAACAGCTGGCACTGCTGAGGGCCTCTCTCCACATGATGAGCAGTGAGAAGGAGAAGCTGGCCAGCATCTTAGACTCAGAGCAGCAGGTGAAGAAACATCTGTGAGAACAGCTGGACCACACAGTGAAGAAGATAGAGGAATGGAAAGAGGTGGCTGAGAGAGAGCGAGCCAAGCAGCTTGGGAGCTTCAGGAGCGGCAGGAGCAGTCCCTGGCCCAGATGCAGGAGCTCAGAGCCACTTGTGAGCTGCACATCACCTCCAATGAGCAGCTGAGCTCTGAGAAGGAGGCCCTGCAGCAGCACCTAGAGAGGCAGACCAGCTGCTGGAGCAGCTGAAGCAAGTGCAGGCCCCACCAACTGTCGGGACCAGGTGGTGCCCCCAAAGTGGCAGGACACCCTCAAGTGCCTGGAAGTGACCAGACCACAAGAGGAGAGCCTGCAGGCCCAGCTGAGCTTCCTGGCTTTCCATGGGAAAGGGAAAGTTGAGAGCCCTGGAGAAGCAAAAGGTGAGGAGGCAACTCCTCCAGACATGACCATCGCAGAGGATGGAGACATCCCCCAAACCGAGAGGGACGTGGATCTGGAGGCGCTCTCCATGGCTGAAATCCACAGGGAGAAATTCCTGCACCAAGAGTTGCAGGCCCACTGCGGGTGCCAAGTCCACTTGGCAGCTCAGTGCCAGAGAAACTGGAGCCACTGGCCCCCCACCCTGCGAGCTGGCACCACAGCATACATGAGGATGGGAAGCAGGACATGTGGGCATCCGAGAAGAAAATCTGCTTTGTCCACGACCTGCCTATTGATGTGGACTTCTGGAATCCAGTGGATGGGCACCACCATGGATGCAGCCATCTGTTGGCACACATCTGCACCATCGAGGACTCCCTCGTGGCGTGTAAAGAGCAGATGTTCATCCTGTGAGCTGTGCCAGGAGAAAGCTGAGCACATGTGCTGGCTGTCCCAGGAGAAGATGAAGAGGAGAGAGCTGTGGGAGCCCCTGTGATTCCTCTCAGGGGAAGGCATGGACAGCAGGCACCAGATGCCAGCACAGGCTGAGTCCTCCGCCACCACCACCGCTTCAGACACCTCAGACTCCACGGTGGTCAAAATGAGGGAGGAGCAGAAAGTTTTGGAAGAATTGCCACTTCAAAGCAGTGTGGAAACTGCCAAAGGACAGGTCGGGGTACCCTACCCCATAGAGGACTCCCCCATGGAGCACATCCTGCCGCAGAAGCCACAGATGCAGATCACCCACAGCTCACAGGCTCAGGCAAGGTGTATTCCCTCCCTTTCTTCTGTAGACTGATGCAGATGATGAATCTCTATGTGACATACTGACTCTTAAAAGCCTCAGCAGCCACCACAAGTAGGTGGCCAGGTGGCCTTCTCTCAGGCCTCCATCTCCAGGTGATGGGAAGGGAAACTGAGGGTCAGGTAGGGCAGAGGCTTCCGGGAGGTGGCCCATATTCAAGCGACATCTAATGGACCATTCGTGGCCAGGGAAGAGGCCCATGTTAAGCTTATCGCAAAGAATGAAGAGTTTTCAAAGGGTAAACAAGTCTCCAACAAAGATAGATTTGTTCTTCCCGTCCTGGGGCTTGAACTCAGTGCCTGGCCACTCTCCTTGAGATCTTTTTCTCATGGCTAGCACTCCACCACTTGAGCCACAGTGCCACTTCTTGTTTTCTGTTGCTTCATCGAGGATAAGAGTCTCACATACTTTCCTGCCCAAGATGGCTTTGAACCGAGGTCCTCTAGATCTCAACTTCCAGAGTAGCTAGGATGACAGGCATGTGCCACCAGTGCCCAGCATGTGATGCCTTTTGAAGGCACCTTGGCTATTCTGTAAAAGGAGCCCCAAAGGGCCTGGATAGACCTTGACCCAGTCAAGGAGCTGGGATGTGAGAAGGCTGATATTCTAGCAATTCTGTTCCCCAAAATAAAAGATGCCAGCTGGTCTTGAATGCATCAAATACCTACGTCAACAGCCACCAGGCTTAGTGGGGAAAAGGTAGAGAATACCC
Source organism: Dipodomys spectabilis (assembly GCF_019054845.1). Lineage (NCBI taxonomy): Eukaryota > Metazoa > Chordata > Mammalia > Rodentia > Heteromyidae > Dipodomys > Dipodomys spectabilis. The sequence goes on from NW_024870984.1 coordinate 373,520, forward strand.
AAAGATTGCAGTGTAGAAATCTCTCATTTTGCATGCATGTGGTGTGTGTGTGTGTGTGTGTGTGTGTGTGTGTGTGTGTGTGTGTGTGTGTGTGTGTGTGTGTGTGTGAACTCAGGGCCTAGGCTCTATTCCAGAGTTTTCTTGCTCAAGGCTAGTGCTCTTCTACTTGAGCCACAGCCACACTTGCTTTTTGATGGTTAATTGTAGGTAAGACCCTCAAGTACATTCCTGTCCAGGGTGGCTTTGAAGCATGATAGGGGCCCAGGGAAGCAAGAGTAAACACAACTCCCAGGTACAATCCCTATGGTGGGTGACTCCTGCCCCCTTGTAGCCAGATGCGGGACATGTGGCCCCGTGCTATCGTGGGGGACTATCGTCATGTAGAGTTCAATTGGGGGAAGTGACCAGGGCCAAGCTGACTTTTGCCCAACCTAAATGCTGATTCCAGAGCAGATCTGTTCCATCCTATGCCAAGAGAGCTCCAGGAGGCCTGGCTTCCAGGGACACAAGGAAGGGAGAGGTCACCTCCAGGCCAAGCTAAGAGCCTTTGTCCATGGACACCACAACTTGGCCTTCCTGATCACTGTAAGGCCTGTCAAAGAACAACCCCCACCCCCCCCAAAAATAATTGGAGCCGTGTCTCAGAGTGGTTGAGCTCTAACATTGAATCAAAGAGCTCAGAGACAGGGCCCCCACGCTGTGAGTTCAAGACCCCCAGCTGACCCTCCCCCATAAAACAGGTTAACTAAAGGTGAACTAGTAGGATTTGTGAAGTGTTTCTGAAGAATGGTGATACAGAAGAAAGCACCCTAATTCTAATGACAGCTGAACTTGTGACATACAGCTATGTGCTGAGTCCTTCACAGAGTGCTATTTTCTGGGTCCTTCCCACATGGGAGTTTTGTGCTGAGTCCTCCAAAAGCATTTGTGTGCTGAGTCATCACAAAGGGTGCTATATTATGAGTCCTTGAGAAGAGTGGGCCTTACTGGGTTTTTCAAAGGGTTGTGTGCTGAGTCCATTAAAGAATGTACTTTATGCTGAGTCCTTCAAAAGGTACAGTGTGCTAATTCATCCCAAAGGGTGCTATGTGCTGAGCCCTTGAGAAGGCAGGGACAGGTGAATTTTTCAATGGGTGCTGTGGGCCGAGTCCTTTACACAGAGTACTTTTGCTAAGTCCTTCAAAGGGGGTTGTATGCTGAGTCATCCCAATGGATGCAATGTGCTGCATCCTTGAGAAGAGTCGGATGAGGTGAGTTTTTCAAGTGCTATGTGCTGAGTCCTTTATACGGGGTGCTCTGTACTGTCCTGCAAATGGTGCTGTGTGCTGAGCCCTTCCACAGGGTGGTATATGCTGAGTCCTTCAAAACTTTGCTATGTGCTGAGTTTTCTAAAGGGTGCTGTGCACTGAATGTTTTACACAGGGTGCTACATACTCAGCCCTTCAAAGAGTGGTGTGTGTGGAGCCTTAACACAGGGTGCTATGTGCTGAGTCCTGGAAAAGTGTTCTACGTGCTGAGTTTTTCAAAGCTTGCCATGAACTGAGTCCTATACACTGCATGCTATGGACTTCCTCCTTTAAGGGGAGCTGTATGTTGAGTTATCCCAAAGGTTACTATATGCTAAGTGCTTCAAAGGGCACACTGTGCTGAGTCTTTTACACAGGGTGCTTTGTGCTGTTTTTTGAAGTGTTCTGTGTGCTGAGTCATCCCAAAGGGTGCTTTGTTCAGAGGTAGTTATCCCCAACAATCTCTCTCTCTCTCTCTCTCTCTCTCTCTCTCTTGCTCGCTCGCTCACACACACACACACACACACACACACACACACAAACACACACACACACAAAGACACCTACATACACACACAGGGGTCACCGTGTACCTGCTTGATGTGTGGAGTGGAGAGGAATGGAGGAGAGTCTCCTCCAGTGGTGGGGCTGAGGGGAGATTTGATTCCCTGGGCAAGTGTTAGGGTTGGCGGGGAGTGCTGAGCTGAGGTGAGGCTGCAATTCCCATGGCCTGGAAGCCTTAGGGCCCAGGCGGGGCTGCTCTTGTAGGCAAGGGTGGAGGGCAGGGATGAGGGGAGTAGGGAGGGTTGAGGAGAGGAGGGGGTGGGGTAGTGGGGAGGAGGAGGCAGGGCCCAGAGGGCTCACTGTGGTGGTAGCAGTGGCCAGGGGCTCTCAGTGGCAGGCAGGCATGCGTGGAGGGGTCGAAGTGGCCCACAAGAGGAGTGGAAGCAGAGAGAGAGAGAGAGAGCAGAGAGGAGTAAGTACATGCACGAGAGGAAGTGGCTTCAGTGGCTGGCTGAGGCCTCAATTGAAGTGAAGTTCCTGACTGGGAGCACAGAGCATGAGGAGCTAGCACAGCAGAAACATCACCTCAAGCAGCCACATGGTGGCATGGTGGCCATGGGCTGTCCCAAGTCCAAGGTTCCAATTATCATGGTGGTGGCAGTGGCCACAGAGGAGGAGGCCACTGAGGAGGAGGTAGCTAAAGAGGCAGCCTTGGGGGCAGCAGTGGCAGGGGTGATGGCGGCATCGGCGGAAACAGGTCTGGCTGTGGATGAGGTGGGAGCTGAGTTGTCTGCAGCTGAGGGGGAGGAGAGGCCATGCTTGCCATACCATGAGCCCTCAGATCCCGCCCCTCCCTCCCCGACCCTCCCCAAGGTGCCATGTTTCAAAAATGGCACTGCTAGCCTAGACCCAGCGAGCCTCTCTCAGTTGCCCAGCTGAGATAACGTGTCCCTGGCTGGCTTGCTTCAGTGACCCGGTCAAGGTCGCTGGTCCTTGGATTCTGGGCCTGCCACACCTGGAGCCACTGCCTACAGCTTCTCCCAGCAGCACACGTGAGTGGCCACCCTGTGGGCCCATACCCTGGGACCCCATTGCCCAGTGAACCCCTCGACCCCCCCTCACAGTCTCCCCCATTCTGCGAACCAGGACCCGACCCATGCCTCCCGCCTCCCCTCTTCTGTCCCACCTGTGCTCCCCTGCATCCCATAGTACACCCTGGCTCTGCCCCAAATGCACCCCAGGTGTGAGGGGTGGGGGTGGGTGGCAACCCGAGGATCCCTCTCATGTCCCTAGTGGCCAGTGTCCCAGGAAACGGGAAGATGCAGGGTTGGGTGAAGAGGGGGCACCAGAGAGATCCTGGCCTGTAGTAATGGAGCCACACAGCCACCCATCTGCACCCTTCTTCACCTTGGTGGGAACCTGGTGGCTTCAGTCAGAGGTGGGGAGCAGCATCTCCAAACCTGCCTTCTCAGGTCTTTTCCTTTATTTCTGGGGATGGGGGTGGTGGATGCAGAAGATAGACCCCCTTGCTGTGTGAGCCCTTGTCCTCTATGCTTGGTCACCCTTTCACCTGAGGAGGGTCCCAGAAAAGCCCACTAGGGAGGTGAGGACACTGGGGATCAGATAAAAGATGAATATCTGGGAGAAACACACCCCCTCTCACCCACACCCAGCCTATTCTCCCCACCCCAGCTGTCATCAGTTCTCACAGGGTGACCACATTTCCCAGCTCTGCCAGAATCTGCTGGTGCTCCCGGTCCATCTGGTCTCCTCATCCTCCCCAAGAAGCACCAAGTCACCCAGAAGCATCTAGGCTGGAAGTAGGAAGTCCATCCATGTATGTAACATTTAGGAGCCCATCCATTTCCCCAAAACCGCCCCCATCCCAGGTCAGACACCCCTCTGGGGGAACCATGAACCCCTGCTTGTTATCTGTCCTGGCTCTGAGGAGCCACCTGTCTCAGCTCTCTATCCAGCATCCTGGCCTAGGGTTTTGGTTTATGTGGAGTTAAGGTTTGTTGTTCTCAAGAGGAAGATTCTGACCCTGGAGAAAGGGAGAGGCAGGGTGGTTCTTTTTTATTAGAGTGGTGCTCCCCTTTGGTGGGATCCCCTGGTTCTGACAAGGGAACCCCATGCCCCAGCTTGTACATTGTCCCAGATGAGGAACTGACAAACTCAGGAGAGGCACTGTTCTGAGTCTGTGTGTGTGTGTGTGTGTGTGTGTGTGTGTGTGTATGAGAGAGAAAGAAAGAGAGAGAGAGAGAAATGGAGGGAGAGAGGGAGGGAGAGAGATCATCTTTCAACTTGTACAGCATGACTGTGCTCAGGTGAGCGATCAGTTGGCAAATTTCAGGTGCTGCATGTACCAGTCTTCTGTCACAGGTCTGGATTTTGTGTGTTTGTGTGTGTGTGTGTGTGTGTGTGTGTGCGCATGCATGTTGTGCATGTTGGGAGAGCAGGGAGATGAAAACAATGGAAACATATTTAAGTCACCATGTCTAAAAAGAGCGAAAGCATTTTATTTTTTTGTATGTATATTGTTCTTTTGTCATCAATGCCAAGTATGCTCCCAGCCACAATTTTTATTTTCTCCTTCACCGTTACATGAATAGTTTGGGGAAGGTTTTAGTAGATGTTCCTTTCCACCTCTTTCCACCTCTCTCTTCCCCTTTCCTGTAGCTCACAGTAGCTTCTGGGTCTGCGTGGGTCTCCACTTGGAGGTCTGAGTGAATCACAGACCAGAGGGGACACCTGTCCTTCTGTCTTCAGGCTGGTGAGGCAAGTGTGACCACAGCCACACTCATACAACCAGATAACCTGCTCTGGTGTGCAAAGTTGGAGCTAATTCAAGGGTTGGGAATGTGTCTGCCAAACATAATTAGGGAATGTGATGGGGGGAGTAGGGCAGCAGATGTGAAGCTAGGAGGGTCTGGTGGGTGGCGAATGGTGTGACATAACAGATGGTTCACTACAAACAAGGAAGAGAGGGGAACCTTACCCAGGGTTTGGCGGTGTCCATGTTCATTTGGGCAGGGGGCTTCAGGCCCCCACTGGTGGCCTGGATTCCCTCCTAGGGCTGTGCACCGGTGGGCAGTCCTCCCTGGAGTCCTGTAGACTCCAATCTGTGTCCTGCTTCGGCTGTTTCCAGCTGGGCAGTGGTAGGCAAGTGCGTTCCCCATAATGAAGCCTGCATGGTATCAGGCCATGGCAGTTAGCTAGGGCTGGCTGAATGCCAGTTTCTGTAACCTGCTGTTGGCTGTCTAGAAGGAAAAGGGGAGCCCTGACTTTGGAAGCCTTTAAGTTTGATTGGGACAACTGAAATGCCAGCTTTTCCAGGATTTTTTCTTTAAGCTGGCAATTACTACTAATGATTGGGATTATGGGTCAAATTAGATGGACCATTTCAGCTGCCAAACAATGATGTTCAAGGCGGCATAGGCAGAGTTCCCAAGCCAGATCGTCTCCTGTCAGGAACATCCTGCTTTGACTCCCTTCCTCCAGCAGCTGCTGATTCTCCTCTGGTTCTCTCTAGGGTGACCACCACAGTCAAGGACATCATGGGGAGCAGAGATGGTGACCTCACAATTCCCAGGTTGCCAGCTGTGAGCCGAGAGGATTCCCAGCACTGCACTGGAATCTGGGAGATTCAGAGAACTGGGAACCCTCAAGGATTCTTTCTCTGCAACATGAAACTTGGGGGCCGGATGTGGTAGACCATCATGTCTTGCCCCAGGGGGAGGAGAGGAGGCCCCTTGAGCCAGGTTTTCACCTCACGTGCCTCATTCACACCTGAGGGTGGAATTGAGTGCCAAACTCTGAGTTAGCCTCTGGACAAAGATTTTTGAGAAAAGAGGCATCAAAGAGCCCCAGAATCCAGCAAGTACATCGTGGCTCACATCCTCAGAGCCTAAAGAGTTGAGTGCGGTGGCTCCAGGAGGGCAGGAAGTGGGACTAGGGAGAACTGTGGAAGAGCTACTTCAGGCTTTAACACCTCCCCCACTAACCCCTCCACCCCCAGGATGCTTACCTGAGTTGGATGGGAGTTTTCTGTAGTATTGTCATAGAGAGATGCTCATTTATTTATCCAACAAACCGTTAAAGTGAGTGCCAGGTCCAGGAATCATAGACAATGAAATATTCTAGTGCTGGTTCCACAGCACATGAAGAAATCTCAGTTTGAGCTAGATGCAGGTGCTTCACACCTGTCATCCTAGCTACTTAGGAGGCTGAGATGGGAGGACTGAGGGTTAAGTCCCAGGAAGAAAAGCCTGTAAAACTCTTATCTCCAACAAACTACCAAAAAGAAATTTCCAGAAGTGGATGAGTGGCTCAAGCTGTAGACTGTTGGCCTTGAGTAAAAAGGCTTAGGGACAGCACCCAGGCTCTGAGTTCAAGGCCCAGGAGTGACACAAAGAAAGGAAAGAGAAAGAGGAGGGAAGGATGGAGGGAGAAAAGGAGGAAAGGAAAGAAGAACGGAACATGCAAGCCTTGGTTTGGAGTCCCTGGATCAAGGGAGCCAACCACTCACAATCTCTGTGGGGACAGTTTCAGAGCCTAAAGCCAGTATGTAGGACGAAGCCATGGACCCCTCAGGAATTTCATAACATCCAGGAGCTGTGTGGTCGCCGACTGCAGAGGGAAACAGCCTTGGGTGGACCCTAGGGCTTAGGGTGTGTCACCAAATTTCAGTCTTCCCTGGCCCACCGAGTTTATTTTCTAGTCAGATAAGAAGAAATTGTCCAAAGTATAGGGAGGTATAGGCTGAGGGAATGTCAAGAGGGGGGTGGCAAGTGCTAAGCAAGAAGATGAAGAGGGAGGATGATCCCAGGTCAGGGGTGTCAGGCCATTGGAGCCATAACCTCATCTAACAACTTAGACCATCAGTGATAGAGACTTTGACCCAGCCACATGGCTCTTAAAGGTCCTGACACTTTGGGTTTACCATTGACCAGCTGGCTGTCATCCACTGATGGATGCCTGTGTGGTACATCCTTGGGGACTGGGACTTTTGCTGGCTCAATCTGAAGATGACACTCCCAGTGTTCATTCCTCGACCAGAGACAGAGGTAAGCCTGCCACTGGCACAGGACATCCAGAGAATGAGGGGAGAAGTCAGACCCGTGTTGCCCCAAGACTTCCTCTAGGGGACTGTAGAGCCCCGTGACTGCATTCTCAGAGATAGAGGTGGGTCCCTTTGCTGGCTCAAACTTTAGTCTAGATGGCAGATCTGGGATTCAGAGAGGGCCGACTGAAGGTGGGGCAGGGCTGGGTAGGGGGTGGTGGGAAAACCAGAGGCACTGAGCTCTGAGCAGGGTTGTTTCATTGAGGATAATCACAACCCAGGCACATTCCTGGGATGGATAGGCCTTTTGTCCTTCCCGAGAGAGAGGGACCTACAGCCCTTCAGTCTGCATCCCTTGACCAAGAAATCCTTTCAATCCCATATCTTGTGGCTGGATAACTAGACCTCAATTGACTGTCCGCCCAGTGTCGAGGGATCTTGAGGCCTTGATTAGGTCACGGGATCCTCAGTATGAGATTGTACTTGAACGTCCTGACTTGGTGCATGGTCTGTCCCATCTAAGACTGACATAATCTAGGACATAGAATTTAGAGAATCAGAGCAGGATGTGGTGTATTCTGTGAGTCTTGAGTATTACGTGTGAGCTTTGAGCTCCCGTGTGCCTACCTGCTTCCCTTTCTTGGGTAGGTCTATGCTAGAAAAAGTTTGTAACTAGGGCTAGGGTCCCATCCCTTGTGTTATGCTCAAAGCTAGCACACTGCCATTTGAGCCATAGATCCACTTCCAATATTTGGGGGTCTTTAATCAGAGTTCAGAGTTCTCATGGTGCTCAGGGACTGCTGAGGCCTTGGGCTACTCCTGTGTGTGTGTGTGTGTGTGTGTGTGTGTGTGTGTGTGTGTGTGTGTGTGTGTGTGTGTATTTTTCCCTCATCTTTCTCTGTCCCCTTCCTGGGCACCTGTCTGCCTCTTCCTGACTTCAGAGGGAGCCCCTCCTCCATGGCATGGCACCCTGCCTATAGCCCCCTATCTGGGTCTACAATGAGTCCTAAATTGCCAGAGACCTGTATATTCTAGCTTTTTGTTGGGGCCTAAATCTGGCTGTCCATAACTTTGGCCACCTCCAGAGGATTCTGGGTCAGCAGGGCCAGCTGACATAGGTTCTCCCCTGCCTATGGAGGAGAGGGGCTCAGTCATGCATGTCCTTTCCTTTTCCTCAGCTGGGCCTCTGGATGCATGTCCATCCTAGCAGGCTGGCAATGGAGTGGGGGAAGGGTGGTTGCCAATGCCTCTGGCCAACTTCAGCCTGATAACTGACTAAAGGCCGCCCAAACAAGTGGATCTGGGGCTACATGGAAGGTGAGGCAAAGTTGTCTTCGAAGTACCCATTGATGTCTAGGAAATGTAAACGTACCTTATCGCAGGAAAGTCTATCTCCCCTCCCCCCCGCTGCCCAGCTGGGCCTCTCAGGTCCTTCTAAACAATTCCGGATAACCATAATACAGAGGCACAGACTAGATTCCAGGGTCAGGGTAGAGGGGGTGAGAGACAGGTATGGCCAGTACCTCAATGTTCTGGGGCATGAGCCTTGACCTGGTTATGTCCCCCTTGTGTAACTTCAATTCTTAACCCAGTGCTAGCCACACACAGGCTACTTGTGACAGTGCTGTGGAAGTAGCAGGAACGGAAGTGAGATCTAGGATGACCAAAATCTGGATTTATGGCCTGTGGGGTTGGGGATGGCAAAGGGTATTTATTTTTAAAAAAATCTCAGAGGGCTTGGAAGGTAGCTCAGTGGTAGAGCGCTTGCCTTGCATGCCTGAGGCCCTGGGTTCGATTCCTCAGCACCACATAAGCAAAAAGGAAAAAGCCGGAATTGGCGCTGTGGCTCAAGTGGTAGAGTGCTAGCCTTGACCTGAAGAGCTGAGGGACAGTGCCCAGACCCAGAGTTCAGGGCCCATGACTGGACCCCCCCCAAAAAAAAATCTCAGAACTGGAACTCTGGGCCTAGGCACTGTCCCTGAGCTAACACTCTACCACTTGAATCACAGCTCACCTTTCATCTTTTTTAGTAGTTTAGTGGAGAGAAGAGTCTCACGGATTTACTTGCCTGGGCTGGCTTCAAGCTGCCATCCTAAGAGTTCAGCCTATTGAGTACTAGATAGCTGGTTTGAGACATTGGCATCTGCTAAAGATGTTAGTGTGTGTGTGTGTGTGTGTGTGTGTGTGTGTGTGTGTGTGTGTGTGTGTTACCGGGACTTGAACTCAGAGCCTAGGTGCTATCCTTTAGCTTGTTTGCACAAGGTTGGTGCTGTACCGTGTGAAATAGTATAACTTTCCTTCCCAGTTTTTTGATGATTCATTGGAGATAAGAGTCTACCCAGGCTAGCTTTGAAACTTGATTGATCCTCAGGTGTCAGCCTTGAGTAGCTAGGATTACAAGCATGAGCCACTGGCACCCAGCTGCAAGGATGTCTTTTCATACACTCTTGTGTTCTACAGCTGTCTACTTGCCCTGGCCTAGATTTCTGATCTCTACATCAGCTCCTAGCAGCCCCTGACTGTGTGGAGAACATAAAGCTCAAACCTGATCCCATTTCTTTGTCCTCAGTGGAGGGTATGTTTTGTCTGAAGCCTGGGTTGGAGAAGTAGCTGAACATGGGTGCTCAGCTGGGACAGAGAGGTACTCTGTTTTATCCAAGAAGGAAAGTGTGGCCAGTTAGATACTAATAGCTCATTCTCTCATATTCCTATCTCCTCAGAGGCTGAGATCTGAAGATTGCCTTTCAGTGGCAGCCCAGCTAGAAAAGTCAGTGAGACTCTTTTCTGCAAATAACCACAGAAAGCTGGAAGAAAAGCTGTGGCTCAAGTGGTAGAGTGCTAGCCCTCAATGAAAAAACTCAGGGACAGAGCTTGTGCCCTGAGTTCAAACCCCTGTACAAATATGTGCACGCACACATGCATGCACACACACACACACACACACACACACACACACACACACACACACACAGAAGTGTTAATGATGAGCTCAGGTAGAACTGTGGGCAGTCCTGAGGCATAATCATAGTAAACTCTCAAGGCAGATCAAGTTGTTTCTCCCTAAGACCTTCTTGGGCTAAGGGGTCTGGGTCATGGCAGTAAGTTCCATTGAACCTGCCCCTCCATTCATGCACGGGGCCACAGGACCAAGAGAAGGACACTATGGATGCTCTTTGTAGTTGGCCCATGATTTCAGACCTTCATCTGCCCCTAAGCACTGGTGAGGAAAGCAAGGCTCCAAACCCTGGGACTCCAGGGGTAGTGACTGCTACAAGCAGCAACCAGCCACCCGTGTATTCCTAAGCCTACAAGTTTTTCATGAGCCCAACTCAACACCCGTCAAAGGTGTGCCTGATAGATTCACACATTTGTGATACTTGTGTGAGTGGGCATTACCTGTTGTATCATCTTGCAGCTCCTGCCCCCCCTGGCCCAGAACCCTGTTATGAGACGTAGATTAACTGCTCAGATCCATAATGCACCCATGACACATGCCATTCTGATGACTCAAACGATGACCTCCATGCCCCAAGGTTTGGCCCTTCTCTGATACTGTGGCCTACTCTGTAGGGAAAGATATCCAAAGAGGCTGCTCTGAAGACTGGTGGGACACCTAGACATTGGGAGTCCATCAGAGGTCCATTGGAAAATATTCTGCCACATAGTGAGGTCCAAGCAGGCCAGTTGTTGGTCATGGGGCTTGAACTCTGGGCCTAGTTGCTGTTCCCCAGCTCTTCAGCTTACCACATGAGCCACAGCACCACTTCCAGTTTTCTGGAGGTTCTCTGGAGTTCAGAGTCTCCCAGACTTTCTGGCCTGGGCTGGCTTTGAACCATGATCCTCAGGTCTCAGCCTCCTGAGGAGCTAGGAGGACAGGTGTGAGCCACCGGTGCCGGGCTGATCTGGAGTGTCACTACAGTGGACTAGGAGCTCCTGAAAGCTTTTTTTATTTTTTTTAGGTGCCAGTACTGGGGCTTGAATTCAGGGATCTGGGCTTTGGTCTCAACTTTTTCCGTCAATGCTGGCACTCTATCAGTTGAGCCACAGCTCCATTTCTGGCTTTTGGTAGTTCATTGGCAAGAAGAGCCTCAGTAATTTCATCCCTCTGATCTCAGTCTCCTGAGTAGCTAGGATTTACAGGGGTTGAGTCACTGGTGGCATTAGGCTAGAAGCTTTTCTTTTTTTGGGGGGGGGTGTCCAGTCCTGGGGCTTGAACTCTGGACCTGGGCGCTGTCACTCAGCTCTTCAGCTCAAGGCGAGCGCTTTATCAATTGATCCACAGCACCACTTCCAGCTTTTTTCTTTTTTGCTTATGTGGTGCTGAGGAATCGAACCTAGGGCCTCAGGCATGCAAGGCAAACGCTCTACCACTGAGCCACCTTCCCAGCCCCTAGAAGCTTTTCTTAAGCAAGCTTTCTTCCCTGCATTTGCCCTGGCTCCTCCATGAAAAGGAGGCCTGAGGGTCAGGAGCTATGCAAAACAGGCTTCCAGCCACAGGAAATGGCTGGGGTCCATGGTGAAAGACAAGATAATCTTCCCCCTGGGCCCCATTCTGGGACCCCAACCTCTGCCCTACCTGTGACTCAAGTATAAACCTTGACCCAGCCTTGAATGTCCTCCCAGACTTGTCTGAAGCCACAGAACCTTCATTCCACCCACACCACCTGCTCTAAACCAAACCTCAGGACCGTTGCCCATGCTGGACCTTCTGCCTGAGGCTCTCTGTCCTCTTTCACAATTTAGAACTCCTGTGGAATTTTGGCACTGGGTATATCATCTCATGGAGCAAGTCTTTCCTTCCAATCTCCCTCTTTATTTTAGTATTAAGTTTCTAGAGATGGAACTTGTGCAGGCTGAGTGGCAAATGCTCTATCTTGATGTGTGTGTGTGTGAATGTGTGTGAGGTTGTATATGTGTGTGTGTGTGTGTGTGTGTGTGTGTGTGTGTGTGTGCCATTCCTGGGGTTTGAATTCATGGCCTTGATGCTATTCTATCCCTGAGCCTTTGTGCTCAAGGCTAGCGCTCTACTACTTGAACTACAGCTCTACTTCTGGCTTTTTGGGTGTTTAATTGGAGAAAAGTGTCTCATATAGACTTTGCTGCTTGCAATTGTCATCCTCAGATCTCAGCCTCCTAAGTAGCTAAGATTACAGGGGAGAGCCACCAGCACCTGCACTCTACCCTACCTTTACCTATAACCTCGGCCCTCCTCTGAGTCCCAGAACAATATATCTCACCAGGCTGACTTTTTTTTTGCCAGTCTTGGGGCTTGAACTCAGGGTCTGGGCATGTTCCTGAGCTTCTTTTGCTCAAGTCTAGCACTCTACCACTTAAGCCCCAGTGCCACTTTTGGCTTTTTCTGTTTCTGTGTTACTGAGGAATAGAACCCAAGGCTTCGTGCATGCATGCTATGTAAGCACTCTACCACTAAGCCACATACACAACCCAAGTCTCACTTCTAATGGGAGTTATGAGGGTGGGGTTAATTAGCTTACCCCTTTTGTTGTAGAAATCACTGACTATTTCATATCTTTGCCAATATTTGGGACCAGCCTGTGACTTGAAAATGAGAAATGATAAATGAGTGATAGCCACCAGGCCCCGGAGGTCTAGGCTCACATCATACAGAGGGATAGAGAATATGAAGTCAGAACCTTTGACAACTTCTGTAGCCTAGAACTGTGGTCTCCCTGGAGGCAGTGTCTGGCTTCTAGGTGTCCCAATGGGACACCTCAGCCAGAACATGCTTCCGTTCTTTAAATGGCAGAGAAGGATGCTTTGTTCAAGTTGCCGGCTCAGACTTAGTACTCTCTGAGGGCTTGTCCCAGCTTGCCCAGGTTGGATGTCTGGGTATGGGCAACCTGCTGAATGCTCATCATCCATACAAAGATACAAGGAGTTATTGCCTCCTCTTTTTTTTTTTTTTGGCAGGTCTGTGGTTGTACTATGAGCCTAGGCTCTGTCCCTAAGCTCCTTTTGCTCAAGTGTAGCACTCTGCCCTTGAGCCACACACCCATTCATGGTTTTGCTTTTTCATGTGACCTCTTAGAAAGAAGGGTATCATGGACTTTCCCACCTCGGCTGAATTCAAATTGGCATTCTTTACATCTCAGCCTCCTAAGGAGCTAGGATTACAGGCAGGAGCCACTGACACCTTGTTTCTTTTCTTCTTGTTCTTTTTATAAATCATAACAATCTGAAATCTTCATGGTGTCATTCCAATGGTTTGCATTCAAATTATACTACTCAGGCTTGGAGTTTGAATGCTAGGTCTGGTACCCACAAATGGAGGGATACCCTGACAAACTCATTCCTGTTCATATGAATGCTAATGGAATGTTATAAAAGTAATAATTAAATGTGCATTTGATTCATGATTCTATTTTAGAATGCCACAGAATAATTATTGGATTTATATCTTCCATTCTATCATCATGGTATGATTGAGGATACTGACTAATTTTTAATTAATGCTTTTATAAGTATTCAATCAGGATACTTCATTAAATGGAAGCACTAATAACTAATAGTTGGTAATAATATATATATATATATATAATTTAATATCCTCACAGTCCCTCTCTCTCTATATATATGTACATATATATATGTATATATACATATGTATCTCAATCTACACATCTATCAACATATATATGTATATTTGTATATAATATACATATATCATTATTCCTATGATCAAGCCACACTAATCCTATATATATATATATATATATGGGACTATATATATATATATATATGGGACTATATATATATATGGGACTATATATATATATATATGGGACTCAGATCTTCCTGGCAGCTCAGTTTGCCAGAGTCCGGTCTGCTAAGACTGTGACACCATTTATGGATTGGGCATTTTAGTCCATGATTTGAAATCCCACGATGGCCAAAAATTTATTCTTTGTAGTAAGAAGCCAATTTTGACACATTGTTTTCCTTCTCTGTGAAAGTCCTTGGTCTCAGTATGATGTATAAAATATATCCTATGTGATATGATATAATAAAAGTAACGTTATATGTGTAATAATGCTAAATAAATAAGGGTAATAAATGTCAACACAGTAAACCCATGTATGTAAATAGATCTCATATATGAACATTATTTTTTCCAGTGCTGGGGCTTCAATTCAGGCCCTAGGAACTGGTCTGAATTTCTTGTCTTCAAGGACTGTGAGCCATTCCTCTTCACCCACAGTGTCACAGAGTTACCCAGACTCTGAGTTCCAATCCCATACCTGCCAGAAAAATTGTGCAAATCCAAGCCTGGGTATTACTACTACTACTACTATTATTATTATTATTATTGCCAACTACGGGGCTTGAAGTCAAGTCTTGGCATCTCTGCCACTGCCAGCACTCGGATCCTAGGACCTGAGTTCAAATCTCGGGAAAGGCAAAAATACAAAAAATAAAAAGGAGAAGCATAATACTGAGAAATTCAAGAAGGTAGTTTTACATTTTTATTTCCTTTGTATTGTAACCATCCTGGGTCTAAATGCCAAGGCGCAGAAAGTGTACATGACCTTGCATTGCTCATGTTTGGCGGCTATTAAGGAAGCCATAGCCGAAACCGGCATATTAGGTCTGGAGGTCGAATCCCAGGACTGCCACTAATGAATGGTGGGAGATTCTAAGAAACGCATTCCCAAATGCATCCATAGGAATGGAATGTTATAAAAGTAACAATTAAATTAGTAGTTAGTGTACGATTATATTATTATAAAATTATACACAACAATTATACTACATTGACTAATTTTCAATTAATATTTTATTATGTATTCAATCATGATACTTTAAAAAGGAAGGAATTTAATTGCCAATAATCAGTAGTAATATTCTATATGCATTTACATAGTATACAGACACATCTCTCTCTTGTTGTATACATATACATCCATTTATCTGTCAACCAATCTGTACATTTATCTGTTCATACTTTTGTCACTCCTGGGGCTCAGTGGTAAGGTGCTTGCCTAATACGTACAAAGTCTTGGGTTTGATTCCTCACACTACCGCGTACACAGAAAAATCTGGTAGTCATGCTGTCCATCAAGCAGTTGAGCACTAGCTTTGAGCATAAAAGCTTAGGGACTTTGTCTAGACCCTTACTCAAGACCCAGGACTGGCACCCAAAAAAAGAAAATAGAATGTTCTAACTGCAACGATATAAGGATAGGACTGCAAATACCTCATCACAGAGCAAACCGGGAGTCTGGTGGTGAAAGCTGACATCTAACCTGACTTAGCCAGAAGTAAACCACTGCAACCCAGCACCACGGAGCCAGATGCTGCTGGCTCAATCAGCTCTGTTATCCAAGATACTCAGGGGCTGAAATCTGGTGGGTTTAAAACCCAGCCCTTGAAGGAAGTCTCCAAAACTCTGAGCTGTGGCTCACAGTGGTAGAGCTCTAGTCTTGAGCAAAAGATCTTACAACAGTACCCCCAGCCTTCCAGTGCATTTCCTGTGGCTGACACCCAGCCCTCCCAAAAAGACCCATCCCTCTAAATCATTAGATGTGAATTTTGTGTGGTTTGTGATGTGTTTCTGAAAGAATGGTGATACCGATGAAAGCACCCTCCTTCTAATGACTGCGTGTGGGTTACAGCTATGTGATGAGTCCTTCATGAGGTGTGTGCTGAGTCCTTTATG
Organism: Dipodomys spectabilis; assembly: GCF_019054845.1. Classification (NCBI taxonomy): domain Eukaryota; kingdom Metazoa; phylum Chordata; class Mammalia; order Rodentia; family Heteromyidae; genus Dipodomys; species Dipodomys spectabilis. Next base: position 389,049 of record NW_024870984.1, read on the forward strand.
GGGTTCATTCTTTCATCTGATCCTTGTAAGAGCTCCACAAGTAAGATGATGGTGCAGATGAGAAATTTGAGGCTAACCAAATTTATGTATGTACTGAAATCTAGTGAGTTGTCCCCTGCAGACAATTATTTATTTTTCCCAGTCGTGAACCTTGGACTCAGGGCCTAGGCACTGACCCTTCCCTGTTGGCTCATGGCTAACGCCCTACCATGTGGAGCCAAGGACCCTCTTGCAACAGAGATTTAGATCTAGGCGTCTGTAGCTGAGGTCTGTCACCCTGCCTACTCAAGAAGCTGAGATCTGAGAATCTGGGTGCCAAACTATCCCAGACACAAAGCGTCCCATGAGAATATTATCTCTTATTCATCACTTAGAAACTTGAAGTGGAAGCTGGGCACCACTAACTCACGCCTGTCCTCTTAGCTACTCAAGAGCCTGAGAGCTGAGGATCAGTGTCCAAAGCCAGCCTGGGCAGGAAATTCTTGAGATGGACTCTACTCTCCAGTGACCCAACAAAAACCTGAAGAAATGCTGTAGCTCAAGTGGTAGCACACTTGGCTTTAGCTGAAGAAATCAAGGACAGCGCCCAGGCCTAGACTTCAACTTCTCCAACATACAAGAAGAGAAAGAAAGAAACCTGAAGAGGAAGCATTAGACTGATTTGCATGTATGAATCCCTGGGTTTGATTCCTCAGTACCACATCACTAAAAAAAGCTTGAATTGGCCCTGTGGCTCAAGTGGTAGAGTGCTATCCTTGTACAGGAGAATCTCAGGTACAGTGCTGAGGTCCTCAAGTTCCAGGACAAGTGTATGCACACACACACACACACACACACACACACACACACACACAGGTATCAGAACTGAAGCTGTTACACCAAATTGTGGTAAAGCACTGAGCTTCGTTTTCTAAGCTTATGGTTAGCACCTAGGCCCTGTATTCAACCCCAAAAGCTAGCCATCCAGGGCTCAACTAGGAGGGGTCAAAGGTTTCAAAACCTGATGAGCTTCACCAGCCCTAGATGACAGGAAGCATTGTGATATTACCCATGTGCTTAGATTCAGTGAGCTTCTGATAACCTAAGGAGACAACTTTTCCAATTAGGAATCTTTTAATTCGGTTCAGCTCTCTAGTTGTCTGCCAGAACGACCCTTGAATTAATTGTAGCAGTTTGTTTCAACACTGGGAAATAGTCCAACAAAGACAGGATAAGTACAAGGAACTTGGCCTGCCAGAGGAGGTGGCACAAATGAAGGCTTCTTGTCCAAACAGAGCACTGGGGAAAGAGATAGCTTTGGATACACAGAGGTCGTTTTCTCCTGGCCTTCAGAGCCCGCCCACACTCATCCTCACTAATTGGCCCAGATGGAGTTTTTTATTACACAGCTGTACAGGAGTGAGGCCTTTTGTCTGCCTGTTCCAACAATGAGGCAGACTTTTTCCAGCAGCCTGAGGTTCACAGAAACACTCAGGCTACACTGGGAACAATGAGGGGAGCCCTGTAATATGCACTGTCTTGAAAGCGCTCTCTGTGCTATGAAAGCATTTTATTCAAAGCAAATTTCCTAGCTGAATGCCTTTCAACATAGGGACTCTTGATCTTCACAGATAGAAATACATGCATACATACATGGGTAGACATGGAGTTACTGTTTTTTGTTTTTGGCAAGTCTGGGGATTATACTATGAGCCTAGGCACTGTCCCTGAGCTCCTTTTGCTCAAAGGTAGTGCTATGCCCTTGAGCCACAGCCCCACTCATGTTTTTTTTTTTTTTTTAATTCCTGTGATCCCTTAGAAATAAGATTGTCCCGGGCTTTCCTGTCCGGACTGAATTCAAATTGTCATTCTCTACCTCTCAGACTCCTGAAGAGCTAGAATTACAGGGAGGATCCACTAACACTCAGCTTTCTTTTTTTCTTGTTCTATTTTTCTCATGACAATCTGAAATCTTCACAGTGTCATTCTAATGGTTTGCATTTCCGAGTAAATTACTCAGGCCTGGAGTTGGAATGCCAGGACCGCCACCTACAAATGGAGGGAAATCTTGAGCAAATCATTCCTATCCATGGGAATGCTTAATGGAATTTATAAAAGTTACAATTAAATTGACAGTTAGTTCATGATTCTTTTATAAAATACCACACAAAAATTATTGGATTATGTCTTCCATTCTAACACCCTGGTTTGGTTCTGCTAATTAAAGAACACTGTCTTCTTTTACATTAATACTTTAGTAAGTATTCAACCATGATACTGCATTAAATGGAAACCTAATTTAGTAACTAATAATTCATAATATATATATATATATAATTTAATATCCTCACATTGTCTCTCTCATATATGTAGCAAACTACACATCTATCTATCTATCTATCTGTCTATCTATCTATCTATCTATCTATCTATCTATCTATCTATCTATCTATATCTATCTATCTCTCTATATCTATATCTATGCCTATATCTAACAATCTATTTATTTATATATATATATAGCCCTCTACTATGGCTAAATCTCAGGTCCTCAGAACTGACTGGCAGCTCAATTTGCCAAAGGCTTTTGTTCTACAATTGACCCATTCATATATTATGCATTGTGACCTCTGAGTTCAAATCCCAGCATTGCCAAAAGTTTATATGTGCAGTAAGAAGCCAATTTTGACATATTTTTTTCCTTCTCTGTAAAAGTCCTGTGTCTCAGTATGATGTATAATCCATATGCAAATATATTCATGTGATAAGATATAATAAATGAAAAAAAGTTATATATGTAATAATGCTAAATAAAATAAACAATGAAAAAAGAAGGGTAATAAATGTCATATGGAGTAAACCCACGTATGTAAAAAGATCTCATATATGAATATTATTTTTCCAGTGATAGGGCTTGAATTCAGGCCCTTGAAACTGGTCTGAAATTCTTGTCTTCAAAGACGGTGATCTTCCCCTCCCCTACAGTGCTACAGAGTTCCCCAGACCCTGAGTTCAAATCCCAGCCCTCCAGAAAAATGGTGCAAATTCCAAGCCAGGGCCTTAATTTTTTTGGCCAGGCTCGGGCCATGATCTCAGCTTGTGGCAACTCTGCCTCAGCCTTGATCACTCTAGGCTGGGGTGCAGCCTCTGGACCCACAGCCCATCCTGAGGTCCTAGGACCTGAGTTCCAATCTTTGGAGTGGCACAAAAAGGTGAAGTGTTGGGAAGGTGGCTCAGTAGTAGAGTGCTTGCCTTGCATGCATAATGTCCTGAGTTCAATTCTTCAGCACCACATAAGCAGAAAAAAACCGGAAGTGTTGCTATGGCTCAAGTGGTAGAATGATAGCCTTGAGCTGAAGAGTTGAGGGACAGTGCACAGACTCAGACTTCTGCCTGACAACAGACAAAATAAGAGGGTGAAGGAAGGAGAAGGATAAAACTGGGAAGTTCCAGAAAGTGGTTTTACATAGTTTTTTCCTTTGAATTGTGACCATCTTGTGTCTAAATGACAGGGCCTGGAAAGTGTACGTGACCTTGCACTGCTGAAGTTTGATGGGCTATAAGGGAAGCCATAGCCCAAACTAGCAAACTAGGTCCGGGTTCAAATTCCCGCCACCTACGAATGTCAGGAGATCCTAAAAAATGCATTCCAATAGACAGCCATATGAATGGAATGTTGTAAAATTAACAATTACATTAGTACTTAGTGTATGTTTATATTATAAAATTATACACAGTAATCATAGTACATTGCCTAATTTTCAATTAATACTTTATTATAAATTCAAACATGGTACCTAAATAAAGGACGAAATAATTTAATTATTGATAATTCGTAGTAAAATAGTATATATAACTTAATAATATACAGACACCTCTCTCTTGTTTTATATGTGTATATATATATGTATATATATAAAACAAACCATATCTATTTCTACACTTGTCACTACTGGGGCTCAGTGGTAGAGTGTTTGCCTAGTATGTATGAAGCTCTGGGTTCATTTCCACACTATCACATGCAGAGAAAAAGCCAAAAGTGGTGCTGTCACTGAAGCACCAAAAACAAGTTAGAATGTTATGACTGCAACTATAGAATGACAGGGCTTCAAATACCTCATGACAGAGCAAGCCAGGAGTCTGAAGCTGATGGCTGACATCTAACCAGACTTAGCCAGAGGTCAACAGCTGCAAACCAACTACATGGAACCAGACGCTGCTGGCTCACCCCTAGCTGCTCGGGGATGTGTTCTGAAACTGGTGGTTTGGATACTCAGCCCTGGCAAGAAATCTGCGAGACTGTGAGCTGAGGCTCAAAGTGGTAGAATTCTAGCCTTGAGGAAAAAGTCTTAGGAGAGTATCCACAACCTATGAGTGCAATCCCCAAGGCTGAGAACCTTCCCCTCCATTAACCACCCCTTTAAACCATTAGATGTGAACTTTTGTGGTTTGTGACATTTTTCTGAAAGAATGGTGATACTGATGAAAGCACCCGAATTCTAATGACAGCTTGTGGGATAGAGCTATGTGATGAGTCCCTCCTGGTGTGCGGGGTGCTATGGTGTTATGTGCTGAGTCCTTCATGGGGTGTATTCTTTCATCTGGTCCTTGTTAGAGCTCCACAAGTAAGACGATTGTGCAGATGAAAAAGTTGAGGCTCAGATATGTCCCCAAGGCAGGGCCAAATTTATGTATGTATTGAACTCTAGTGACTTGTCTCCTGCTGTCAATTGGTTTGGTTTCATTTTCTCCATCATGAACCTTCAACCCAGAGCCTAGGTGCTTGACTTTCCTCTTGGGCTCATGGCTTGCACTCTACCACGCGGAGCCAAAGACCCCCTTGCAGAAAGTGTCACAGCTTAGGTGTTTTTAGCTGAGGTCTATCATCCTGCCTGCTCAGGAAGCTGAGGATTTGGTTTCCAAACTATCCCAGAAACAAAAAGGCCCATGAGACTATTATCTCCTATTCACCACTTAGAAACTTAAAGTGGAAGCTGGGCTCCAGTGAGTCGCACATCTCATCCTAGCTATTCAGGAGCCTGAGAGCTGAGTATCATGGTCCAAAGCCAGCCTCGGCAGGAGATTCCTTGCGATGATTATCTCCAAAGAAACACCAGAAAGCCTGAAGGGGCACTGTAGCTCAAGTGGTAGAGTGCTAGACTTGAGCTGAATTGCTCAGAGACAGCACCCAGGCCCAGGCTTTAACTCCTCCAACTTACAAGAAAAGAAATCAAGAAACCTGAAGTGGAGTGCTGGGAATGTGTCTTAGGGGTAGAGTGCTTTGCATGTATGAAACCCTGGGTTTGAATCCTCAGTACCACATACCTAGAAAAAAAGCCTGAATTGGCTGTGTGGCTCAAGTGGTAGAGTGCTGTCCTTGTGCAGGAGAAACTAAGGTACAGTGCTCAGGTCCTGAATAAAAGCTCCAGGGCTGGTCTATGCACATGCACACACGCACGCACACGCGCGTGCACGCGTGCGCGCGCGCACACACACACACACACACACACACACAATGATACAAGAAATGAAGCAGTGACACCCAATAGTAAAGCAAAGAGCTTCTCCTCTGAGCTCAAGGTCAGCACCCTGGCCCTGTGTTTAACCCGAAATCTACCTACCCAGGGCCCAACTTGGAGAGGGCAAAGGTTTCAATTCATGATGAGCTTCACCAGCCCTAGATGACAGGAAGCATTATGATTTTGCACAAGTGCTTAGATTTAACAAGCTCCTGGAAACCTAGGGAGGCACCTTTGCCAATTAGGAATCTTATTAGGTTCAGCTCCCTAGTTGTCTGCCAGAAGGACTCTTGAATTAATTGTAGTAGTATTTTTCAACACTGGAACATAGTCTAACAAAGACAGAATGAGTGCAGCAAACTTGGCCTACCATGGGAGATGGCACAAATGAAGGCTTCTTGTCAAAACAGCACTGGGGAGAGAGATAGCGTGGGTACAAAGAGGCCTTTTTCTCCTGGCCTTCAGAGCCTGCCCACACTCATCCTCACTAATTACCCCACATGAATTGTTTGTTACACAGCTGTACAGGATTGAGGCTTTTTTTTTTGCCTGTTCCAACAATGAGGCAGACTTTCCCCAACAGCCTGGGGTGTGCAGAAACCCTCAGTATACACTGCAAACAGTGAAGGGATCCCAGGAACACGCACTGTCTTGAAAGCACTCTCTGTGCTATGAAATCATTCTAGTCAAAGCAAATTTCCTATTGGGGTGCCTTTCTTCATAGCGACTCTCGATGTTCACCGATAGAAATACATGCATACATACACAGACACACAGACTTAATGGCTCATTTTTTGTGTGGCCGCTCCTGAGGCTTGAACTGTGAGACTAAACAATGTCCCTGAGGTCCTTTTGCTCATGGAAGCACTTTATTGTGTATTAAATAATGGTTACCCTAGGCTGGGGTGCAGCATTTACACCCACAGATGATCCAGGGATCCTAGGACCCGAGTTCAACTCCTAGCACTGGCAAAATTCCATCAAAGCAACAAAAATGGAGGAGGAAAAAACCAGGAAGTTTTACACAACCATTTTACCTTTGTTTCCTTTGCACTGTGACCATCCTAGGTCTCAATGACTCAGCTTGAAAATTGTACATGACCTTGCATGGCCGAAGGCTGTGGGCTGTCAGTGAAGCTTGAGCCCAACCCAGACACCTAGGCCCTGAGTTTGATCCTGGGACTGCCACCTACACATGGCTGAAGATGCTAGGAAACTCATTCCTATCTATTCCTATCTATAGGAAGACTAATAGAATGTTTGGCATGTACTAATTGAATTACTAATTAACTAGTCAATCTAGTATAAGATTGTACACAATAAATATAGGTCATTAATTGAATTAATACTTTATTAAGTCTTCTACCGTGATTAATTAATGGACGCATAATTTTAGACCAAATAATTGGTAGCAATAGAATATATAAGAATAAGATATAGACATCACTTTATATATAGAGTTATGCAATAGAATCTACACAAATGTCTATCTGTCTCTGTATACATTTATTTATAGATGCATATACATATGTAAATACACACACACACTGCAATCTACACATCTATCTGTTTATATATTGGCCTCTCCTAGGGTTTGATCTCAGGTCCTCAAATTTGCCTGCCAACTTCACTTGTATCATACTAGTGTGCTAACATTGACCCATTTATGAAGTGGGTCTTGTTCAAATCACAGAAATGCCAAAAACTTAATTCTGGTGGAAGAAGCTAATTGTCCCACTTGTTTTCCTTATAGGCAAAGTCCTGGGTCTCAGGAATGATGGATAATACATAGGCAAATCTATGTTCTATGTAATAGGATGTAAAAAAATTATATGTGTAATCATACTCACTAAAATACATAAGAAATAAGTAAAATACAAAATAAAATCAATAACTACATGAACCGCAATATGCAGTAAACCTGTAAATATAAATCATGTATTTAAAATATATACAAATATTTTTTTTTCAAGTGCTAGGACTTGAATTCAGGTCCTGGGAACAGGCCTGACTTTCTTGTCTTCCAGCATAGTAAGCTTCCCCTTCCCCCACAAAGCTGCAGATTTCCCAGACCCTGAGTTCAAATCCCATGCCTGGCAGAAAAAATGGCGTCAATTCCAAGCCAAGGGGCCTTATAATTTTTCAAATATTTTAATGTACTTATTTATTTATTTTTATTTTGTCAAGCATAGAGCTTGAACTCAGATAATGGCAACTCTGTTTCAGCTTTGATCACTCCAGGCTGGGTTGAAGCCACTGGACTCACAGCCAAACCTGGGTTCCTGGGCCTCAAAGACTGACAGGAATAAAAATAAATAAAACGACACAGATAAAGTTTGCCTTATTTGCAATAACTAGTATATGTGTGAGTCAAGCAGAAAAGTTCAGATAAGTTGATGTTAGGGAAATGAACCCAAAGATAAGTATTCAAAAGGTTTTTTATTTCATTCAATTGTTTCTAACATATTTATAAGATGATTTCTATGTTGCTTTATATGTCCCTTCTCCATGGTCTAACCCGTGCTTTCACTGTATTTGATGGTGGTATAATTTGTGGAGGGGAAGGGAAAAATCAAATCGTTTAAATAGGGATGCAGGTGGACCTATTGCAACAATGAGATGTACAAGTCATTATGTCGAAAAACGAACTTTACAACATTGGTGGGGGGGAGGATCTGGTAGGAGGGGCAGGGAGTGTATGGAAAGGGATGGGAAGGGGAAACATAGGAGGAGGCAACAATGTTTGATAAGAAATGTACTCATTATCTTGCCCCTGTAATTGTAACCCCTCTGTATGGTATTTTTACAGAAAAAAAACAAAAATAAAAACAAAAAACAAATCGGCAACTTTCAGATGGCTGCCTGTTTTACATTTGTTTTATTTGCAAGGTGACCATACTGGGTCTGAATGACATGGCTGAAAAGTGTTTCTAACCTGGCATTGGTGAAGGCTGGCAGGCTACCAAGAAAGCCCTAGGCCAACACAGCCACATAGGCCCTGTGTTCGAAGCCCGGTCCTAACCCCTACCAATGCAGGGAGATCCTAAGAGCCTGGTTCCTATGCATAGGAATACCGATGGAAGGTTATGAATGTCAAGGTTGTATTAGTTGTTCCTGAATGATACTACTATAAAATTAAACAGAGTGATTTTAGGAGGCCAATGGATTTTAGTGGATATTTTTTGACACATTAAAAGTATACTATTAATTACATGGATGCAATAGTTTCAAGACTGTAGTTGATTTAATTAATATTTCATTAAGGATGAAAACGAAAATATTAATTACATGGAGGCATAATAAATACCCAAGAATTGCTAGGAATGTAGTTCATATAACTGAAGAATGTATAGACATCTCTGGCACTCTTTAAAGATCTATATTTATTTGTGTAGTACTATCTGCATGTCAATTTCTTCTTATTTTGTCAACCCCAGGGGCTCGATCTCAGGTGCTGGGAACTTCTTGTAAGCTCTATATGCCACAGGCTGGTGTGCTGCAACTCACCCATTCATGAATTGGGCCTTGCAGGCTATGAGTTCAGATGCCAGCACTCACAAAAATTGAATGGTGGAGTAAGAAGCCTAAGGTGACACATGTTTTCGTTTTCTGTGAAATTCCTGGGTGTTAGGTGTGAAGTTTCATACATAGGCAAAGCTATATCCTATGTAATAAATGTAGTAAATGTTTCATGTGTAATAACAGTCAATAAAATAAATGGTAAATAAATGAATAAAACAAAAAATAAAATGAATAACTACACTAAGTGCAATATGGAGTCAACATACAGGGCTCGATTTCAGGGCCTGAGAACTGCCTGGCAGCTGAATTGGCTAGAGGCTCCTGTGCTGGCAGTCACCCATTCATGAACTGAGCCTCTAGGCCCTGAGTTTAGATTCCAGCACTGACAAAAATGTAATCATGGAGTGAGAAGCCGAGTAAGACAGGTTTTCCTATTCTTTGAAAGTGTTCGGTGACAGGTAGGATGTATAAATTTTTTGCAAATCTATATGCTATGAAATAGGATGTCACAAATGTAAGAAATGACATAGGTGGAAGAAAAACAGATTGAATTAGTAGTGAATCATTCTGGGATAAAATTAGATGCAATAATTATAGGACTTGGATTAAGTTTAATTAATATTTTATTGAGCATTAAGAGAATAAAAATTATATAGACACATAATTAAATACTTAATAATTGGTAGTAACACACGATGAATAATTTAATTTGTCTCATTTATGAAATATGTAATTATACGTATGGATGTATGTACATATATGATAAATAATTACAGGATATTGAGTAATTATTAATTAATGCTTTATTAATTATTCAACTGGGACACATCATTAAATGGAGACATAATTTAAAACCTAATAATTGGTAGTAATATTATCTATAATTCAGTAATATACAGACATCTCTTTTTTTGTGTATATAATACGTATATACAGGAAGCTCTATCTATTTATACCTCGCTCACTCCTGGGGCTTGATGGTTGAGTGCTCACCTAGTAAGCAAGAAGCCCTGGGTTGCATTTCTCAATGCCACATAAACAGAAAATCCAGAAGTTCTGCTGTTTTTCAATCAATTGAATGCTAGCCTGGAGCACCAACACTTAGGGACATTTTCTAAGCCCTTACTCAAGCCCCAGGACTGCCGCCAAAAAAAGGTATAATGTTCTACCTGCAGTGATATAAGGACAGGACTTCAAATACATCATCACAGAGCAAGCTATGAGTCTGGCGCTGATAGCTGCCACCTATCCTGACTTAGCCAAGTGTATACCGCTGCAACCCAGCTGCACGGAACCAGATGCTGATGGCTGGCTTAACCCCATCATCCTAGCTGTTTGGGGGCTTTAAAATCCAGCCGTGGCAGGAAGTCTGTGACACTCTTTAAAATGTGGCTCCTAGTGGCAGAGCTCTAACCCTGAGCAAATGTTATTAGAACAGTATGCACATGCTTTGAGTTCAAGCCTCATGGGTAACCCCCTCACAAAAAACACCCCTCTAAACCATTAGATGTGATCTTGTGTGGTTGGTGAAATGTTCCTCAAAGAAGGGTGATACTGATGAAACCACCCTAATTCTAATGACAATTTGTGGAATAGCGCTATTTGCTGAGCCCTTCATAGGGTGTTCTGTGCTGAGTTTTGCACAGGGTGCTATGTGCTGAGTCCTTTACAGGGTGCTGTGTGCTGAGTCATGCAAAGAGTGTCACGTGCTATGTCTTTCACAGGGTTCATTCATTCATCTGGTCCTTGTAAGAGCTCCACAACTGAGATGATTTTGCAGACAAAAAATGTGACATATATATATATATATATATATACATATATATAGAGAATTCCATATTATACACACACACACACACACACACACACACACACACACACACACACACACACACATATATATATATATTATGGAATTCTATGCCTCCATAAGAAAAAATGACATTGTCACACTTGTTAGAAAATGGAAAGACTTGGAAAAAATTATATTAATTGAAGTAAGACAGGCTCAAAGAAACATAGGTCCCATGGTTTTCCTTATTTGCAATAACTAGTATAGGCCTGAGACAAGCAGAAAATGTCAGATATGTTTCTCTTAGGTTAAATGAACCACACCGTAAGGATTCAAATAATTTTTCTTTCATGGATAGCCCTCAACCACGTGGAGCCAAGGACCCCCTTGCAGCAGAGTGCCACAGCCTAGGGGTCTATAGCTGAGATCTGTCATCCTGCCATCTCAGGAAGTTGAGATCTGAGGATCTGGGTTCCAAAATATCTCAGACACAAAAGGTCCCATGAGAGTATTATCTGCAATTCACCACTAAGAAACCTGAAGTGGAAGTTTGGTGCTTGTGGCTCATGCCTGTCATACTAGCTACTCAGCAGGATGAGATCTGAGGATCATGGTTCAAAGCTAGTCTGGGGCAGGAAAGTCCTTGAGACACTGAACTCCAATGAACCCCAAGGAGATCTGATGTGGTGCTGTGGCTCAAGTGGTAGAGCACTAGACTTGAGCTGAGGCACTCAGGGACAGCACCCAGGTCCAGACTTTAACTGCTACAACAGAAAACAACAACAACAAGAAAAAGACAGAAACTAACAAACCTGAAGTAGAGGGCTGGGAATGGGCCTTAGGGGTTGAGTGCTTTGCATATATGAAACCCTGGGCATGATTTCTCAGGACCACCTCACTAGAAAAAAGCCTGAAGTGTCTCTGTGGCTCAAGTAGGAGAGAGATATCCTTGTACAAGAGAAACTAGGTACACTGCTTAGGTCCTATGTTCAATCTCCAGGACTGGTGTATGCATGCATGCACACGGACACACACACACACACACACACACACACACAGACTAGAAGTGAAGCTGTGATACCAAATGGTAGAGCACTGGGCTTCTGCACTGTGCTCATGTTCAGCACCCAGGCCCTGTGTTCAACCCCAAAACCTACCCACCCAGGGCCCAACTAGGAGAGGTCAAATGTTTCAAAACATGATGAGCTTCACCAACCTTAGATGACAGGAAGCTTTTTGATATCTGACATGTGCTTGGATTTCCCAAGGTTCCAGAAACCTTGGAGAGGCATCATAGGCCCATCATCGACGACAAGTAAACATGTCATTAGGTTCAGTGCCCTAGTTGTCTGCCAGAAGGACTATAGTCTATAGTCTCACAAAGGCAAGATAAGTGCAGGGAACTTGGCCTGCCAAGGCTGGTGGCATAAATGAAGGCTTCTTGTCAAAACAGAGCACTGTTGAGAGAGATAGCTTGGGGTTCAAAGAAGCCTTTTTCTCCTGACCTTCAGCGCCTACCCAGACTCATCCTCACTAGTTGGCCCAGATGGAGTTGTTTGTTTCACCGCTGTACAGGAGTGAGGCCTTTTGTCTGCCTGTCCAGACAATTAGAGACTTCTTCCAACAGGCCTGGGATGCAGAGAAACCCTCAGGGTACATTGGGAACAGTGAGGGGAGCCCCTGAACATGCAATGTCTTGAAAGCCCTTTCTGTGCCATGAAATCATTGTATTGAAAACAAATTTCCTAGTTCAGTGCCATTCTTCATAGCTACTCTGGGGATTCACCTATAGGGATACATCCATCCATGTACAATACATGGAGCTACACCGTCTTTTTTTTTGGTGGGCGGCAATTCCTGGGGTTGGACATTAACCCTAGCTGTTATCCCTGAACTCCTTTTGCTCAGAGGTAGCACATTAAAATTGAGTCACAGCCCCATTTCTGGGTTTTTCTCTGATCTCATAGATATAATATTGCCAACTTTCCTACACTGGCTGGATTCAAAATAAGATTCTATACATCTTAGCCTTCTGAGGAGCTGGGATTACAGTCAGCAGCCACTGGCACCTGCCCTTCTTTTCTTCTTCATTTTTACTCTGTACATCTGACTTCTTAACAGGGTCATTCCAATGGTTTGAATTTATAAGTAAACTACCCAATGTCCTTTATAGCTGCTTTCTCTGAGAAGGATTTTCTCTCCTTATCTTCCCCTCTGGCCACAGGTTTGAAGCCAAAAATGAGAAATGAGTGTCCCAGGATTTTGGAGCAAATGTCCACAGGACATGCCAGTTCGGTCACTTAGCATTGAGCTGCAGTGAATTTACTGTCTCAGGACGAAAGGACTGAAACCTTGAGCGATTTTCAGACTGTCTGCATTGCTCCTTTTGTGTATAAAATGACCTAATAATTCTGAATGTTTTTGTCTACACCCTTAAGTATCTAGAACACACTAGAAGCATCTTCTTGTTTCTGTTTTTCTCTAGTTCCTCTCAAGATTTAGACTAAAGGTTTTGTGGAGTGGCATGTCAGCGAATCCTTAAGGAAAGGTGCTTAAATCCTCCTCAGGAGATAACCATTCAAAGCCAGCCTGAGCAGGAAAGTATGTGAGCCTCTTATCCCCAATAAACCACCAGAAAACCAGAAGTCGAGCAGTGGCCCAGAGGGTAGAGCTCCAGCTTTGAGAGAGAAAGCCAAGCAGGAGATACTGTCCAGAGCAGGCAGGAAAGCCTGGGAGGCGCTTATGTCCAATTATCAACCGGATGGCTGGACGTGGAACTCTGGCGGTGGTAGAGCCTCAGCCTTGAGCAAAACAGCTCATTGCATTGGGCCCTGTGTTTAAGCCCTGGGATGCCAACAAAAAAATCAAAAAGAGAAGGTCACGTTTTGTATCAGTGTCCTCCTACCAACTTATGTTTGTATATTACTTCCCTGAGTGAAAACAGACCATAGGCAATGCTTCTGCTTTTACTTACTGATTTGTTTTTCAGATATGCTCGTTGTGCATACTACACCATTCTCTTCATTTCAAGCCCATCACTTTTCTCTTCCAGGGCTCCACACCTGCATCCTTATATGATGCACACTTAAGCTCTCAGCAGCCTTTATTTACATTTTATTATGAAGCCAACGCAGGAACAGTCACAAATCAGGCAGGGGAAGAGAAGATCAGGATTCATATTTATAACAAGTATTCAGAAAAATTAACTTGGCGATGAAAAATGGCAGAGTACTTATGTAAAAACTACCATTAAGAAAAAGATGAGGGGGCTGGGAATGTGGATTAGTGAGAGAGTGTTTGCCTAGCATGCAAGAAGCCCTGGGTTTGATTCCTCAGTAGCACATACACAGAAAAAGCCAGAATTGGTGCTGTGACTCAAGTTGCAGAATGCTAGAGACAGTGCCAAGGCGTTGAGTTCGGCCCAAGAACTGCCAAAGACATACCAGGTAGATAGATAGATAGATAGATAGATAGATAGATAGATAGATAGATAGATAGATAGATAGATAGATAGACAGACAGACAGATAGATAGATAGATGGATAGATAGATAGACAGACAGACAGACAGACAGAAAGGCAGGCAGGCAGGCAGACAGACAGACAGACAGACAGACAGACAGACAGACAGACAGACAGACAGATAGATAGATAGATACATATATACATACATACATACATACATACATACATACATACATACATACATACATAGACAGATAGATAGACAGTTAGACAGATAGACAGATTGACAGATAGACAGATAGATAGACATATAGATAGATAGACAGACAGACAGACAGATAGATAGATAGATAGATAGATAGATAGATAGATAGATGGAATGATAGATAGATAGATAGATAGATAGATAGATAGATAGATAGATAGATAGATAGATAGATAGATAGATAGATAGATAGATAGATAGATAGATAGATAGATAGATAGATAGATAGATAGATGGAATGATAGATAGATAGATAGATAGATAGATAGATAGATAGATAGATAGATAGATAGATAGATAGATAGATAGATAGATAGATAGATAGATAGATAGATAGATAGATAGATAGATAGATAGATAGATAGATAGATAGATAGATAGATAGAAATATGATAGGTGAGTCTGGTCTTGGATGTCAGTAGGAAAGAAGGGAACACTTCCCAACCATGAGGCTTTCTGCAGTGTGCCAGGACACCAGCATCACCTTTACATAACCACAGAACAGGAAGACTGTCTCTCTCCCACTTCTAAGGCAGTGTAGGGCCCCAGAGTCAAGAGGGCAGAGCCAGGTTCTAACTCAGGTGCTTGGAGGCAGAAGAGAAAGGGCCCTGTCTCTCCTTGGACTGGGGATTTACTTTAATGATGTGGAGAATGAAGGAAGAAGAATGGACTGGCAGAGGTAGAAGAAGGGCCTTCAAATCTGACAGATGGAGAGTAAAAAACCCACTCCCTAAGACCAGAGAGCAGGGCTTTTCTACTCTATTCCTCCCCTCTCCCTCACTAAACTGGCTCTCTATTGGTTACTTAAAGATAGCCTGAGGCTCTCTTCACCTGAGGGAGGAAGGTTAGTCATTGTTGGAGGAAGCTGAGAAAAGCCTGACCCTCTAACAAATGTTTCAGGTTTGCCCCCATTGCTGGCTGTGCCTGGAACGAATGAAGTGGTTTTGCAGCTCACTTCCCTGTTGAGTGTGTACATTCTGCCTCCTAATCCTGCAGGCCTAGGTCTCTGCACCTAGCCTGTTTTCTTGAAACTGTTTCCAGTCCTTCAAATACAGAGTTACATTGGAGTTCTTCCTGCTAACTGGGCTAGGTCTTGGATCCTGAGAACTTCATTTATACCCAGGATGGGTAATGATGTTTCTTTCCCCTGCTTCTATAGCTTGAGAAATCTAAGAACATTTAGAGTGCAAGTAACTTCTCATCAGCAAGGGAAACCCAGGAATTCTTGAACATGTGACCTTTTGGAAGCCCACTGGAGGACACAAGATGATTATAATCCACCTGAGTGGCTGGGCAGATGGATCTGCTACACTTGAACATTGAACTCAGCCTGCTCTCCTAGTCCATGTCCTTCTTTGGTGCTTGTTTTGTTAGCTCCTAGAAATAGATTGATCAAACCCAAAGGGAGTTGCTGGCTTTTTCCTTCTTTTTCTGTCCTTTGCTTTTAATTTTTTCAGGTCTTTGGGCTTGAATTGTGGATCTAGGCTCTTTGCCTGGGCTCCTTTGGCTCAAGGCTAGCGCTCTGCCACATGAGTCCCTTTCTGCTTTGTCTGTGGTGAAGTGGAAGTCAGAGCCTCATAGACATTCCTGCCCTGGCTGTCTTCACCCTGTGATCCTCAGACCTCAGACTCCTAAGAAAGGGTGACAAGCATGAGCTTCTGTTGCTCTGCTAAGTTCAGAACTGTAATGACATTGAAAATACAAGCCAACTGCTCACCATAAAGGGCTTGGGGAGCATATTAACGCTTTCATCATTTGACCTTTCAGAACCCTGTAGCACACAAGGTTATAATCCTAGAGACAGATAGCCTGAGCATATAGATCTTCAATACTTGAACATTGAGCTCTGATTCCAATTCTGGTGTACACCAGCATTCATTTTCCAGAAAATGTTTTCATAATTAACAAATAGAAAAAGTACTTTGATTATCCCTCACTTTTTTTCCAGGTATGTATCTCGAACTCTATCCCTAACTCTATCCCTAACACTATCCCTAAGCCCTTTAGCTCAAGGTGAACACTCTACCACTTGAGTCACAGCTCCACATGGGGTCTTTTGGTGGTTCATTGGAGGTAAGAGTCGAACAGGCTTTGCTAGCCTAGGCTGTCTTTGAACTGTGGTCTTGAGGTCTCAGCCTCCTGATTAGCTAGGGTTGTAGGTGTGAGCCACCGGCATCTGGCCTCTTGTTTTTGCCAGTTCTGGGGCTTGAACGTAGGTCCGGGGTACGGTCTCTGAGCTTCTTTTTCTCAAGAATAGCACTCTACCACTTGAGCCATTCCACAGCTTCTGGCTTTTTCTGAGTATGTGGCACTGAGGATTTATTTTATTTTTTTTTTTTTATTTATTGTTTTCCCCCTACCATCCCCTCCCTCCCTCCCTTCCCCGAGGTTCTTTTTTTTTTTTTTTTTTGATTGTGATTAAATGATTACATAATTTCAAAGTCACAAGTTCATTCTAACTTCCCTGGAGCAAATTGTCTACCACAGTCTGTAATATATAACAGTGTTCACATGTTATATACCATATTTGTGATCAGCAGCATGAGGATATTTAGTAGTGGTTCAACCAGATGAGCGGGAGTTCTTTGTTTCTTAAGTCCTGTTAGTTTTGTCGTATCACTAACCTTTTGGATTTAGCATCCACTTATGAGGGAGACCATGTACCGTTTGTCTCTTCGTTCTTGACTTACCTCGCTCAACATGATTCCTTCTAGCTCCATCCATTTCCCTGCAAATGCCATTATTTTGTCATTTCTAATGGCTGCATAATATTCCATTGTGTATAGATACCACAATTTTTGGATCCATTCATCTGTGGTGGGGCACCTAGGTTGTTTCCATATCCTAGCTATTGCGAACAGTGCTGCAATAAACATGGAGGTGCACGTGTCCTTGTATATTGGTTCCTGTTGTTCAGGGTAGATGCCTAGAAGTGGTATGACTGGGTCGTAAGGGAGGTCAATCTTTAGCTTTCTAAGGACCCTCCAGACTGCTTTCCAAAGTGGTTGTATAAGTGTACATTCCCACCAGCAGTGTAATAGGGTTCCTCTTTCTCCACATCCCCTCCAGCATTTGTCGTTGGCTGATTTGTGGATGTGGGACATTCTGACTGGGGTAAGGTGGTATCTCAGGGTTGTCTTTATTTGCATTTCCTTCACCACCAGGGATGATGAACATTTCCTCATGTGTTTCTTTGCCATTTTTATTTCTTCATTTGAGAAGTCCCTCTTTAGTTCCCTTGCCCATTTAGTAATTGGTTTGTTAGGTTTGGGAGGGATTAGTTTCTTGAGTTCCCTGTATATACAGGATGTTAACCCCTTGTCTGATATATTGCTGGTAAATATTTTTTCCCAATTAGTTGGTTGTCTTTCTAGCTTAGTTGCGATAGATTTAGCTGTGCAGAAGCTTTTTATTTTAAGGTAGTCCCATTTGTCGAGTCTCTCTCCAACTTGTTGTGACCCTGGGACTCTGTTCAGGAAGTTCCTTCCTGTGCCTATTAGTTCAAGTGTCTCTCCTACTCTGTCCTGCAGTAGTTTCAGAGATTCAGGTTTAATGTTAAGGTCTTTAATCCATTTTGAGTTGATGTTGGTGCATGGTGATAGGCTGGGGTCCACTTTTAGTTTTCTGCATGTGGCTGCCCAGTTTTCCCAGCACCAGCGGTTGAAGAGGCTGTGTTTCTTCCATTGTATGTCTTTGGCTCCTTTGTCGAATATCAGCTGGCTGTAGGCCTGTGGATTTATATCTGGATCTTCTATTCTGTTCCATTGGTCTTCGGGTCTGTTTTTGTGCCAGTACCATGCTGTCTTTGTGATTATAGCTCTGTAGTAGAGTTTGAAGTTCGGCATGGATAGCCCTCCCATATTGTCTTTATCCCCTAGAATTGTTTTGGCTATTCTAGGTCTTTTGTTGTTCCATATAAATTTTTGGACTGTTTTCTGTATTTCAGTGATGTACGTCATTGGGATTTTAATAGGAATTGCATTGAATTTGTATATTAATTTTGGAAGTATCACCATCTTTACTATATTAAGTCGGCCTATCCAGGAGCATGGGAGGTCTTTCCATTTCCTAGTGTCTTCTGCAATTTCTTTCTTTAACTTTTTATAGTTCTCATTAAATAGTTCTTTTACATCTTTGGTTAGGTTAATTCCTAAATATTTTATTTTTTGGGAGGTTATTGTGAATGGGGTTGCTCCCTTTATTTCCCTCTCTTCCTGTGCGTTATCAGTGTATAGGAAGGCAACTGATTTTTGTGGGTTTATTTTGTATCCTGCTATTTTGCCGAAGTGACTTATGATTTCTAAAAGTTTGGGGATGGAGTTTTTGGGATCGTGGAGGTATAGTATCATGTCGTCTGCAAAAAGGGATAGTTTCACTTCTTCTTTCCCTATGCGGATCCCTTTAATGTCTTTTTCTTGCCTTATTGCCCTGGCTAAGGGTTCTAGGACTATGTTGAAGAGGAGTGGAGACAGTGGACATCCTTGCCTTGTTCCTGTTTTTAGGAGGATTGGTTGTAGCTTTTCCCCATTAAGTATAATATTGGCTATTGGTCTGTCATAAATGGCTTTTAT
The DNA here is from genome assembly GCF_019054845.1 of Dipodomys spectabilis. Lineage (NCBI taxonomy): Eukaryota > Metazoa > Chordata > Mammalia > Rodentia > Heteromyidae > Dipodomys > Dipodomys spectabilis. The sequence goes on from NW_024870984.1 coordinate 408,161, forward strand.
TGTTTTTAGAAATGTTCCTTCTATTCCTATTTTCTCCAGAGCTTTTAGCATGAATGAATGTTGAATTTTATCAAAGGCCTTTTCTGCATCTGTGGCGATAATCATGTGATTCTTGACCTTGGCTCTGTTGATATGCTGGATTACATTTATTGACTTACGTATGTTAAACCATCCCTGTGTCTCTGGGATGAAGCCTACCTGATCATAGTGTATTATTTTTTTTATGTGTTTCTGGATTCTGTTAGCTAGAATCTTGTTAAGGATCTTTGCATCTGTGTTCATCAAGGAGATTGGCCTGTAATTCTCCTTTTTGGTTGGGTCTTTGCCTGGTTTGGGGATGAGTGTGATATTGGCTTCGTAGAATGAGTTTGGGATAGCTCCCTCCTTCTCTGTTTCTCTGAAGAGCTTGAGGAGTATGGGTATTAGTTCTTCTTTAAAGGTCTTATAGAATTCTGCTGTGAATCCATCTGGTCCTGGGCTTTTTTTTGTTGGAAGACTTTTGATAGCTTCCTGTATCTCATTATAGGATATTGGCTTATTTAATTGGTTAACTTCTTCTTTGCTCAGTTTGGGTAACTTGTATTTCTCTAAAAATGCATCCATTTCCGCCAGATTTTCTTCCTTTAGAGAGTATAGCTTTTGAAAGTAGTCTGTTAGAATTGTTTGGATATCTTGGGTACGTGTTGTGATGTTTCCCGTGGCATCCCTAATCCTATTAATATGGGTTTCCTCTCTTCTTTTTTTAATTAATCTTGCCAACGGGCCATCAATTTTGTTTATTTTTTCAAAGAACCAGCTTTTTGTTTGGTTTATTTTGGTTATGGTTTTCTGATTTTCTAATTGGTTAATCTCTGCTCTCAATTTGGTTATCTGGCTTCGTCTAGTAGCTTTAGGTCCCATTTTTTCTTGTTTTTCTAGCTGTTTTAGTTGCAACATGAGATTATTTACTTGGTCTGTCTCCATTCTCTTGATGTGGGCACTGAGGGCAATAAATTTGCCCCTCAGGACTGCTTTTGCTGTGTCCCACAAGTTTCTTTGTGAGGTGTTTTCATTTTCATTGAGTTCTAGGAAATGCTTTATTTCTTCTCTGATCTCTTCTGTTACCCAGGCCTTGTTAAGGAGTGTGCTGTTCAATTTCCATGTATTAGAGAAATTTCTGCGGTATGCTTTGTTATTGAGAGCTAGCTTGATTCCACTGTGGTCAGATAGGATACAGGGGATTATGTCGATCCCTTTGTATTTGCTTAAGTTCCTTGAATGAACTATGATATGGTCTATTTTGGAGAAAGTTCCATGAGCTGCTGAGAAGAATGTGTACTGTGTTGTTTTAGGGTGAAATACTCGGTAGATGTCAGTTAATTCCGCTTGAAGTATGGCCTCACTTAATTCGGTAGCTTCTTTGCCAATCCTCTGGTTGGTAGACCTGTCCTTTGGTGAGAGTGGCGTGTTAAAGTCTCCTAGTATTATCGTATTGGGATCTATTTTATTCTGTAAGTTTGAGAGCATTTGTTTAACATATCTGGGTGCACCGATATTTGGGGCATATAAGTTGATGATGGTTATATCCTCCTCTTGGATTGTTCCCTTTATTAATATGTAATGTCCGTCCTTGTCTTTCTGTACTGATTTTAATGAAAAGTTTATTTTGTCAGATATCAGGATAGCTACACCTGCTTTCTTATTGGGGGAATTTGATTGGTAGATCCTTTTCCACCCCTTCACTCTGAGTTTGTTTGTATGTTTGGCTGAGAGGTGGGTCTCCTGAAGGCAACAGATGGATGGGTCTTGTTTTCTGATCCAGTCCTCAGTTCGTTTTCTTTTAATTGGCGAATTCAGCCCATTTATATTAAGAGAAAGTATAGAGAGATGCATTGTTGTCCCTGCCATTCCGTTTTCCTAAGTTTTTCTTCTTTCCTTTCCTCCTGTGCTTGCTCAGTTAGACTTTGAGTAATGCCTGTTTGGGGCAGGTCCCAGTTCCTGGTTGCTTTCTTCAGGTTGTGTCCCCCCTCTTAGAATTCTTTGTAATGCTGGCTTAATGTTTATGTATTCATTTAGTTTTTCTTTGCTATTAAAAGTTTTCAGTTCTCCATCGAATGTGAATGCTAGCTTTGCCGGGTATATCAGTCTGGGTTGGCAGTTATTGGCTCTCAGGGCTCGTATGGTGCTTTCCCAGGCTTTTCTTGCATTCATTGTTTGTGTGGAGAGATCTGCAGTGATTCTAATTTTTTTCCCGTTGTAGTATAGCTCCTTCTTCATTTTTGCTGCATGCAGGATTGTTTCCTTATTATTCAGATCCATCATTGTTACTATTATGTGCCTAGAAGTGTTTCTCCTGGGATCTTGCTTGTTGGGTGTTCGATAAGCTTTTGTGATGTAGTTAAGATGGTCGTTTTTGAGGTGGGGAAAATTTTCATTGACTATCTTGTTAAATAGGTGTTGCATTCCCTTGCTCTGGAATTCCTCACCTTCGTCCACTCCGATTATGCGAAGGTTAAATTTTTTAGCATTATCTGCTTGCTCTTGAATTTCCCTTTGGTTTAATTTGAGTGATTTTTCCATATCTGTCACTTTTTGGTCCAGTTGGTGTATTCTGTCTTCTGTATCTGACACTCTACCTTCCATTTCATTCACTCTGTTGACCGTGGCTTCTATTGTGGTTTGCATGGTGGAAATGGATCCCTTTATGGATTCAATGTTGGTTCTCAGAGTACTGATCTCACCTCTCAATGAGGTGATATCAGTATGCATTACCTCTAATTTGGCGTTTATCTCACTTCTTACTGAGGTTTTTGCAGCTTCTATTTTTGCATCCAATTTTTGTTTGATATCCTGTATATCTTTTGATAGTTCATCCTTGTGCTCTTTCAATTTCTGATCCATTTCTCGCTTTATTTCTTGAGTCATTGCCTCCAGCAACCCTTGGATGTAGTTTTTGTCTTCCATTCCTGCTTTGCTCCCACTGGGGCTCTCCCCTGCGTGGCTGCTGGCTTTTGAGGTGAGCTTGCTGTCCTGGGTAGTGGTAAACCTTGTGATTTTTCTCTGTGATTTTCGCATGGGGGTTCAGGAGACTGCTCTTCAATCTTGTTTTGGTGTGTCTGTCTTTGCTTGGTTGCTGATTCTCTATTGGTAGAGAGAGTCTGTGTCTGATCTGGATTCTGTTGGGAGCCTATTTCCAGCTGCTATTCACTTAGGATTCTCAGCTCTCTGCTGTAGCAATTCCCCCCTTTGGAAGGGTTGAGCAGCCTAGACTGCTTGTGTTTGCTCCTGCGGGTGCTCTTGGGAAGATCAGATGCTCTGGATGCACTCTCCCAAATACTGGAGTCTGCTATGGGCTCCTGATGTGTTTTTGTTTGTTTGTTTTGGGCTGGTTGTGGGCTTGAACTCTAGGTTTGGGTGCTGTCCCTCAGCTCTTCAGCTCAGGGCTGGCACCCTACCATTTGAGCCACAGCCCCACTTCTGACCCTTTTTGCTTTGTTCAGGCGCCGGTCCCCTGGCCTGGTTCCGGCCCCAGCCTGGAGCGCGCTCGTTAGGCCTGTGCTAATGTGTATACCACCTTGGTTATGCAGCCTGGAGGACACAGTTCAAATTTCTTCTACTGTTGGTAGTCTTGACCCAGGGGCACTGTTCCTGGCTTGAGCATTTAAGCTCCCTTCCCGGGGCGCTCTTGCTCTGGCCTGGCCAGCAGAGTGTGCTCCACCGGCTGGTGGGGCTCTCGAACAGTTCCCAGTTTTAGTGGGTCCTGTGGTCCCGGTGTTGGGGTAGGGAGTCTAGGTCAGGGTCTGGGGATTCCCTCCAGCTCTGGTCTCCCTTGATGGATTCCCTGTCCCCTGATGGGTACTCACCCTGTAGGTCGTCAGTTGTTGTTGCAGTCCGTCAGTTGTTGTTGCAGTCCGAGTTCAGTTGGGGTGGTTGCGGGCTGGGTTGGGCGGCCCCCCGCCGGGTCGTTGCGATCGCGATTGGGCGGGTGGTCTGCGGACAGGTCCCTTTGTGGCGCTGCTGGTGCCGGGCGGCTTTGGCGGGATGGAGCCTCTCCGCTCCGGTGGAGAGTGATGGGTGGGGTGGGATCCTCGTGGAGACTCCCGGCTGGTAGGTTTCTCTGTTCCTGGCGATCCGCTGTTCTGCAATCCGGTACCTGGTGATCTGCAAGCAGCCCCCTGTGTCTCTGTGGCTCCGGCAGCCCCTGCCGGGCCGGCTGGCCGGCGGCTTGGCGCACTGCCGCGCGGCCAGTAAAGGTTGGGGGAGGGGTCTTCGCTCTTCTCTGTTCTGAAATTCTTCTTTTCCTCTCTTTCTTTTTTTGTTATTTTCCACCTCTGGTTTTTCTCTGAGTGTTCGTCTTTTTGTTGTTGTCGGTCTCTTGGGGAGATTAAAGGTTGGAACTCGAACTCTCTTTTTGGTTGGAGAGAGCTGTGGCGTTTCCCTACTGCCCCGTCGCCATCTTGAGCCTTCCCCCCGCACTGAGGATTTAAACCCTGGCATTCATGCATGCTGAGCAAGCTCTCTACCTATAAGCCACATTCCCAGCTTCACTCTTACTATTTTATCCCTCAACTTGCCTATCCTCAAGAAAAAGCCTCTGAGTATAAATCATTTAAAGAAATCCTTGTGGGAAGTTGTCCAAAGATGAATAAGACAAAGCTCATACTTGGGACAGACTCTAAACATGTGATGACTGTGACAAATGCCTCCATTTAATTATGTCTCATGTTTCAACACTTAATAAGGTATTAATGAAAAATGACTCAATGTCCTAAATTATTGTGTATAATTTTATAATAGATGTACGAAATGTAATAAATATGTATGTAATAATACTAAATACATTAAACAATGAATAAATAAATAAAATAAATAAAATAAATAAAAAACAATGACAATAATCGTAATATGTAATAAACATACATATGTAAGTATATATCATAAATATTTTTCAATTGCAGGGCCTTACTGCAGGCCTTGGGAACTCTAGCCTGAATTTGTTTTCCTCAAGGACAGTAAATTTTGCCTTTACCCATGGTGCAAAAGCGTTACCTGGAATGTGAGATCAAATCCCAGCAATAGAAGAAATATTGGCCCCATTCCCAAGACAGAGACAATTTTTTTAATGAAAGCAGTTATGTTTATTCAGTTCCATACTGAACATTTCAAAAAAAATAGCAGTGTAGAATTTTGTATAGCTATTCAGACATCTTTCCTTTACCCCTAAAGTGCTTCTCTGAGCACTACATTGTTTATTTTTTGTATGATGTTTATTGTAAAAATGATGTACAGAGGGTTACAGTTATATGAGCAAAATAATGAGTACATTTCCTATTGACCATTGTTGCCTCTTCCATTGTTTTCCCCCTACTATCCCTTCCCTCCCATCTCCAAAACTACCTCCCCCTGCCAAGATCAGTGACTTAATTTTTTTAATTTTCGCTTGGCACGTGGTTTGAACTAAAGTAGTGGTGACTCTGCACCTTCCCTCACATTGGTATGGACTTACCAAGAACCTGAGTTCAAATCCCAGGATGGGAAATAAAAATAGCAGAAATTCCAAATCAGGTAGCTTTATTTTTTTAATTTAGTTAAATAATTTATTTATTTGTTTGTTTGTTTGTTCTTTTTTGCCAACCAGTGGTCTTGAGCTCAGATCATGGCAACACTGCCTAAGCTTTGATATCCCTAGGCTCAGCTGCAGCCTCTGGACCCATAGCCAATCCTGGGATCCCAAGCCAAGAGGGCTTGCAGGAAGAAAAAAAACTGGAACAGCACCAAAAGTAGTGAGTTGCAGAGGGTTGGAGGGGTTTATAATTTTTTTCTTTGCAGGGTGCTCCTACTGGTTCTGAATGACACAGCTGCAAAGTGGACCTGACCTGCCATTGCTGAAGGCTGGCGGGCTATCAGGGAAGCCATAGGCCCATCTGTCAACATAAGCCCCAGGTTCAAATCCCTGTCCTGACACCTACCAGTGGTGGAGATCCCAAGAGACTCATTCCTACGCATAGGATACTGATTGAAAGAGTAGTTCGTGTATTGTTAGTCTAAAATTGTATGCAAGAATCCTAGGATGCTGATTGATCTTAATTAATAGTTTATTAAGCATGAAAAGAATAATATTCCTTCAATGGAAGTATAATAAACACCTAAGAGTTGGTAGGAAAGTAGTAGATATCATTTAATAATACATAGTCCGCTCTGACACTTTTTTACCATGTATCACTGTTTTGGCCAAACCTGGGGCTCAATCTCAGCACCTGGGAACCACCTGACAGCTTCATTGGCTAGATGCTGCCAGGCTCACACTAACCCATTCATGAATTGGGCCTGCTAGGCCCTGAGTTCATATCCTTGCACTGTGAAAATTGAATCTTGAATTAAGAAGCAGAGTGTGACACATGTTTTCCTTTTCTGGGAGAGCCCTGCGTTTCAGGCATGATGGAGAACACATCTAAAAATCTAGATGCTATGAGATAGGATATAAACAATATAATAAATGATATAGGTGTCATCAGAGTCAATAACATAAATGGTAAATAAATGAATAAAACAAGAAATAAAATGAATAATCACACTAAACACGATATCGACTGAACATCCGTATGGAATTATAAGTGCTATCTTTAAAATGTATATAAGTATTTGTTTTCCAGGCCTGAGGCTTGAATTCAGCCACCATACTAAGATGGTATGGAGGGAGATCCCGAGATATTAGTTTATGGACCTAGGAAGAGTTATGGAATGTGATTGATGTCATCTTTGAATCAGTAGTTTATGCGTGATGGGAGTAGGAAATGATAGGCAAGAATCATGGGGTATTGCTTATTTGCAATGAAGATTTGATGAAGCATGACAATAATCATCAGTTGTGAAACGGAGGCATCAGGAAAGATCCAAAAATCGGTAGTCACACAGTAGATTCAATTCCATCACAGGTGGCCATCTCTCCTACTCTCTCTCTATATATGTACTTATTTGCATACTATCTTCAGCTTATGAATGGATGACTGCTGTACACCCTCCCCCTACCCCAACCTGGGGGCTCAATCTCAGGTCCATGAACGGCCTAGCTCCTTAGTGGCTCACATGCTGGTGTGCTCATGTGGACCCATTCACCGCTTGGGCCTGCTAGGCCCTGAGTTCAGACAGCAACAATGCCAAAAGAATCATCCTGATATCAGAAGCCAATCATTGCACATGTTTTCCTTTCCTGTGCAAGTTCGGGTCTCAGCTAGGATGGAGAATGCATGGGTTACTCTGTGGCCATGGGAATTGGTAGTCATCCATGTCAGCGCAGTTATACCTGTCATCATGTACTCAAGAAAATACACACTACATCCATGAATAGCATACAAAATAGAGAGAATAACTACACTAAATGATTGATGCAGTCCACACACAGATGTGAATATACATCCCATGTTTCAATGATGCATTGATGTCTATTGTGGCCTCCCTGGGGCTTGATCTCAGTTTCTGGGAACCGCCCAGCTCCTTCATGGCTCACAGGCTGGAGTGAGCACATGGACCCATTGGCCAGTTGGGCCTCCTAGGCCTCAAGTTCAAATCCCAGCACTGCCAAGAATTCACCCTGATGTGAGAAGCCAGTCTTCGCACCTTTTTTTTCTGTGCTGTGCATGTTCTGGGTCTCAGCTAAGATGGAGATTGCATAGGCAACTCTGTAATTATGTGAATAGATTGTCATCCAGGTCAACACAGTTATATTTTTTTTTCTTTTTTTTTCTCTTTTTTTTTTTTTTTTTGAGGGTGGGAGCATTCCAGTTGTGGGCCTTAACTCTGGGCCTGAGCACTGTCCCTTGAGCTTATTTAGCTCAAGTCAAGTTAGCACTCTAGTACTTGAGCCACAGGACCACTTCCAGCTTTTTCTTCATATGTGGTGCTGAGAATTCGAACCCAGGGCCTCATGCATGCGAGGCAAGCGATCGACCACTGAGCCACCTTCCCAGCCCAACACAGTTATATTTGTCATTTTATGCTCAAGAAAATACACATCACATCAATGAATAAGGCAAAATAATGAGAATGACTACACAGAATGCAAGGTACTGCCCACCCATGTATGGAAATAGAGGTCCTCTGTTTAAATTGGGAATTTATGACTATATTGGCCCCCACCCTGGGGGGATCGATCTCAGGTCCTGGGAATGGCCAAGCTCCTTAGTGGCTCACAGGATGGTATGCTCACCATGTCCTATTAACCAATTGGGCCTGCTAAGCCTTGAGTTCAAATCTCAGCACTTCCAAAAGCTTCACCCTGATGTGAGAAGCCAATTGATCAATCTGTTTTCCTGTCTTGTTAAAGTCCTTGGTATCAGTGCAGATGGGGTATAGTATATAGGCAACTCTGTAGCCATGGGAATATGTTGACATCCATGTCAGCACAGTTATATCTGTCATCATACTCAATAAAACATACAATACATCCATGAATAAGACACAAAATAAAAAGAATAACTACACTGAATGCAAGTTGCATAACATACCTGTAGATAAAGAGAGATCCTATGTTTAAAAAAGATGGGCTTGTTATTTTGTCCAATGCTGGGGCTTCAAATCAGGCCCGGGACCAGGCCTGACATTCTAGTCTTCAAGGATGGTGAGCTTCCCCTTCCATCACAGTTCAACAGAGCTACCCAGACCCAAATTCACATCCCATCACTGACAAAAGTTTCATCCTAATGTCAGAAGCCAGTCGTTGCAAATGTTTTCCTCTCCTGTGAAAGTTCTGGGTCTCAACTAGGATGGAAAATGAATGCATAGGCAACCCTATAACCATGGGAACAGGTTGTAATCCATGTCAGCACAGTTATACCTGTCACCAATAAAATCCACAATACCTCCATGAATTAGGAACAAAATAAGGAGAAGTGCACTGAATGCAAGATTCTGCGCACACATTTATGTAAATATAGATCCTATATTTAAATTATGAATTTATGACTATCTGGCTCTCCCTGGCACTCGATGTCAGGTCCTGGGAATGGCCTATCACCTTCATTGCTCACAGACCTGTGTCCTCACCTTGACCCTTTCCTCAATTGGGTCTGCTAGGCTCTGAGTTGAAATCCCAACACAGCGAAAATATGAATCATGATTTGAGAAGCCAATCGATTCAGCTATTTTCCTGTCTTGTGAATGTCCTGTGTCTCAACTAGGATGGAGAAAGCATTAGAAACCCTATAGACATGGAAATAAGTTGTCATCCATGTAAACACTGTTATATCTGTTACCATACTCAGTAAAATACACAATACCTCCATGGATAAGACACAAAATAAGAAGTACACCGAACACGAGATGCTTTCCATATATATATATATATATATATATATATATACATATATATAAATATAGATCCTATATTTAAACAATGAATTTATAACTCTTGTGGCCGACCGTGGGGATCAATGTCATATCCTGGGAATGGCCTTCCTTCTTAGTTGCTCACAGGATGGTGTGTTCACATTGACCTATTTGCCAATTAGTGCTACTAGGCCCTGAGTTCAGATTCCAGCACTACCAACAATTGGATCATGGAGTAAGAAGCTGAGTGTGAAATTTGTTTTCCTTTTCTCTGAGAGTCCTGGGTGTCAGGCATGATGGAGAACACTTCTACAAATCTAGATGCTGTGTTATAGAATGTCATTAATGTAATAAACGGAATGGGTGTCATCATCTTCAGTAAAATCAATGGTAAATAAATGAATACAACAATAAATACAAGGAACAACCACACCAAACTTGTATGGACTGAACATCTATAGGTAAGTACAAAGCCTATCTTTATATAAACAGTATGTTTTCAAAGGCTGGGGCTTGAATTCAGGCCTAGTGAACAGGCCTGAAATTCTTATCTTCAAGTACGGTGAGCTTCCCCTTCATCCACTGCAGATTTACCCAGACCCTTAGTTCAAATCCAAAACCTGGCAGAATAAATGGTGGGAATTGCAAGCCAGGGAGCTAAATTTATTTTATTTTATTTTTTCCCAGAGCGTTCCTTGAACTCGGGTCCTGGCAACTCTGCTTCAGCTTCGATCACCCTAAGCTGGGGTGCAGCCACTGGACCCACAGCTTATCCTGGGATTCTAGATCCCTAGGCCTTGAAGAGAAAAAAAATCACAGGAACAATGTGGAGATGGCCTTTTTATGTTTTCTTTCTTTGTGAGGTGACCCTCCTGGGTCCGAATGACACTGTTGCAAAGGATATTTTACCTTGCATTGCTGAAGGCTGGTGGACTATCGGGGAAGCCATAGGACCACGTGGCAACATAGGCCCTGATTTCAAATCCCAGTCCTGACACCTACCAATGGCATGAGATACTAAGAGACTCGTTCCCACCCATAGGAATGTTTTCAATGTCAGGTTGAATGAGTTGATCATGAATGATTCTCCTATAAAATTAGACAAGATAATTTGAGGAAGCTGATTGATTTTATTTAATATTTATGAAGCAATAAAAGAATACTATTATTTACAGGAATGCAATAATTTCAAGACACTGATTTAGTTAATAGTTTATTAAGGATGAAAACAATAACATTATTTACATGGAGGCATAATAAATACCCCAGAATTTGTAGAAATGTCGTCTATATAACTGAATAATGTATAGACATCTCTGGCACTATATAAACATATAGATTTATTAGTGTACTGTCATCCACATGTCAATCTGTTCATATTTTGTCAACCCCTGGGGCTTGATCTCAGGTCCTGGGAACTGCATGTCAGCTCAATTTGCCCCAGGATGGCGTGTTGACACTCACCCATTCATGAATTTGGCCTTGTAGGCCATGAGTTCAGATGCCAGGACTCCCAAACCATTAATCGTGGCGTAAGAAGCTGATAGTGACACATTTTTTTTCCTTTTCTCTGAAAGTCCTGGGTGTCAAGTATAAAGTGGAATACATATGCAGACCTATAATCCTATGTAATCAATGTAATCGATGTTCTATGTGTCATAATAGTCAATAAAATAAATTATCAATACAAGAAAAGACAAAAAAGAATAAGTATACTGAGTGTAATAGTGATTGAACATATGTATATGAATATTAATCATATATTTAAAATGTACATGAATAGGATGTTTTTTAGTGCTGGGGATCTAATTCAGGCCTAAGGAACAGACTTGAATTTCCTGATTTTAAGGAGGCAAGCTTCCCCTTCCCACACAGTGCAACAAAGTTACCAAGACAATGAGTTCTAATTCCAATTCTGGCAGAAAAAAATTGCATCTTTATATTTTGTGAGGTCAAATTCTTAGGTAATTCATTCTGCCTCCATTTAATTAATGTGATTGTTGAAATGCTTAATGAAGTATTAACTAAAATCGATCAGTGTCCTAGGATATAATTGTGTATAATTTGATCCTAGAATCATTCAAGAACTACTCATTCAATCTTGACATTGATCACATTCCACTGGTAATCTTATGGATAAGAATGAGTTTCTTAGGTTCTCCTGCCATTTGGAGGTGGCAAGACCAGGATTCCTACTGTGGGCTCCAGCTCCCACCACTTCAACCCGAGGATAGGGAACTCACAGGTCTGTGCCAGAACATCAGCAAGACCAATGATTTGGCAGGCACCAGTGGCTCTCAGCAGTCCTCCTTGATACTTACAAGGCTGTGATAGGAGGATCATGTTCAAACTCACCCTAGGCAGGAAAGTCCTTGAGACCCCTGTCCAACTTCAATGCCAACAAAGTCAGAAGTAGAGCTGTGTGGCTCCAATGGTAGAGGGCTAGTCTTGTACAAAAGCAGCTTACAGACTGTGCCCAGGTCCTGAGTTTAAGGTCCAGGACTGGCAACAAACAGACATACACAACAATCTAAAACCAGTCACTCTCTTGTCCCCAACTGAATTAGTAGACAGAGTTCCCTGGGAAAGGGGCTGAGGAAGCCACTGTCATCTTCACTCTGCCCATTCTGCCTGTATCACAGGATTCTGGCCACACTCTCATTCTTTCATGGTTCTTTCTGACCAATGGGATATAAGAATGGTGGTCACACCCACATTCCATGCTGCTTGATAGCACTGGAATTCCTCTGTTGGTTGACACCACTACCAACAGTTGAGGAAGGTAGAGGTGGCTGAGTGGTGATCAAGAGACTCAAGCCGTAGGAGGAAAGGCCTTGCTCAGCACTGCCATGTACCTGCCCACTCACCGGTCCCCTTTAGCATTCCACACGGCACTGCATTTCAAACCGAGCACTGCTTGCTTGGACCCATGGCACCTCTTGGAGTCCTCAGGTGATGGCACTCCACAGGCAGGCTTGTGGCCCCAACCTGGTCCAGCCCCCCCTGTCTCTGCTCCAGGCCTGAGTATTTGCCATGCTACTGCCTTTGCTGCTCAAACCCACCCGGAGCTGCCTCCAAAAGCTTCTCCCAGCAGCACATGTGAATGGCCTCCTCCTGGGCCCATACCCTATGACCCCAAACCACGTGATCCTCTCCCTCCAGACTGGACCTCCGGCTCCCCCATGCCCTACAGTCTGGCCAGGGCTGTGCCACAAATGTGCCCCAGGGGTGGGAGTGGGTGTTGACCAGTGTATCCCACCCCCATCCCTAGTTGCCAGTGTCCCAAGAAACAGGGAGATGCAGGGATGGGTGAGGAGGGGGCACCACAGAGCCCCTGGACTGGAGCAGTGGGAGCCACACAGCCACCTATCTGCACACTTCATCTTCCTGTTGGGAACCTGGTGGCTTTAGTCAGAGGTGGGGAGTAGCACCTTCACACCTGCCTTCTTGGGTCTTTTCTTTTTCTGGGGTTGGGGGCATTGGATGCAGGTCTCTCTTGAGGTGTGAGCCCTTGTCCTCTGTGCTCGGTCACCCTTTCACCTGAAGAGAGGGTCCCAGAAGAGCCCATTAGGGAAGTGAGAGTGCTGGGGGTCAAGGCAGAATGTAAATATTGGGAGGAACACCCCCCCCAAACACACATACACATACACCCAGCCTGTCCCCTCCCCCAACTCTCAACTGTTCTCACAGAGTGATCACATTTCCTAGCTCTGCCAGTTTCTGCTGGTGCTCCCAGTCCATCTGGTCTCCTTGTCCATCCCAAGACTCTGCCATGTGGACCAGAAGCATGCAGGCTGGATGTAGGGACTAAATCCATGTATGTATCCTTTAGGACCCCATCCATATCCCCAATACCGCCCCCACCTCATGTCAGATACCCCTCTGGGGTCACCATGACCCCCTGCTTGTTTCCTCTCCTGGCTCTAAGGAGCCACTTGTCTCAGAACTCCTTCACCCAGCGTCCTGGCCTATGCTTTTGGTGAATGGGGAGTCAAGGGTCTGGCCCTGGAGAAAGTGATAGGCAGGGTATGCTGCATCATTAGAGTGGTGCTCCCCTTGGGTGGGAGCTCCTGATTACTCCAAGGGAACCCCCGTGCTCTAGCTCGTACAATGTTCCAGATGAGGAACCAACAAACTCTGGAGAGGCACTGCTCTGAGTCTCTGTGTGTGTGTGTGTGTGTGTGTGTGTGTGTGTGTGTGTGTGTGGTGCTGCATCATTAGAGTGATGCTCCACTTGGGTGGGAACCCCTGATTCTTCTAAGGGAACTCCTGTGCTCCAGCTTGCACATTGTCCCAGATGAGGAACCAACAACTCTGGAGAGGCACTTCTCTGAGACTCTGTGTGTGTGCGTGTGTGTGTGTGTGTGTGTGTGTGTGTGTGTGTGCATGAGAGAGAGAGAAGGAGAGAGAGAGATATAACATCCTCCTCCTTGTATAACCTGACTGTGCTCAGGTGAGTGATCATTTGGAAAATTGCAGGTGCTGCATGGGCGAGTCTTCTGTCACTGGTCTGGATTTGTGTGTGTGTGTGTGTGTGTGTGTGTGTGTGTAGAAGTGGATTGTAATGAGGAGGTGTGGTCCTTTGGTAACTTCTGCTTGCTACATTTGGGGGATGCATGGGCTTTGTGACTGAGGTCTAGGGACCTGGAAGTGTGAGACACTTGAAGGGGACTCAGCAATATTATATTATAAGACCAAGGGACCTGTGTGCCTTGGAGCTGTCTACTCCTTTGGGCCTGGTTGGTGGCAGCTGGAGCTTGGTCGGACCTGAGTATGGGGCCCACAGGGGTTTGCTTCCCAGGGGGACAGAAAGCATGGCCAGCACTTAGTAAGGATGTGAGCCCTGTTGGTATGGAGTGCACCAGCATAAGTCAGACTCCGGGTTTTCTCATTATGACTTCTGATGGGTGAGGCCAAACCTATTTTAAATCTTTTGCTGTGATCTTCATATCTCAGCTTCCTGAGTAGCTAGGATTATAGACATGAGCCTCTGCCACCGGGACTCTGTTATTTTTGGTGTATTAGTGTTTGAACTCAAGGCCTTATGCTTGCCAGTCAGGTCTTCTACCACGGCAGCCAAGCCATTCTGTCTTGGGCATTTCCGAAATAGAGACTCACTCAATATGTGCATAGGCTGGGCTGGATCGTGGTCCTCCTATCTGTGACAGGTGTGCACCACGAGGCCCGGTCCTCCTTAGTTTGGGATGGTAGACATATAGCGCCATGCTCAGTCATCGGTTTAGATGATTGTCCCAAACTTAGTTTACAGCAGCCATAAAGCTCTGGGTTGGGCCTCCACCATTGTACCTCAGGCTCATCTTGGGACAGTTGTGAGGAAACAAGGGATCAATACAGAGGGATCTCTGGAGCAGGGCCAGGCACAGAAGGAGCGGCTGTCAGATACGGTTCTTGGCAATATTGTGAGCATACGATAGTAAGATAACTGGGAAAGGGCTCAGATGAGGCCTGTTATTATTCCTGTGACATGTACAGGTTTATGAAACAAAACACGGTTCTCTTTCATCCTTATCCTATTCCTATGAGGAAGGAGATCCTTCCCTGTATTCAGTTATGTACCTGGGGAAAATGAGACATGGAGAAGCCAGGTGACCAACTCATGCCCTCCAGTTGACAGAAAGCTCAGCATGACTTCTTTGCCATGGTCCCTAGGAAAATGTGTGGTATTCAGCAAACTTCTTGTGGTGGGAAGTCCAATTCTTGTCAATCGTGGGGCTTGAACTCTGGGCCTGGGTGCTGTCTTCGAGCTTCTCAGCTCAAGACTAGCACTCTACCACTTGAGCCCCAGTGCCACTTCCAGTTTTCTGGTGGTTCTTTGGAGATTAAGGGTCTCATGGACGTTCCCGGCTGGGCTGGCTATGAACCATGTTCATCATATCTCAGCCTCTTAGGATTATAGTCCTGAGCCACTGGCACCCAGCTTAACTGTAATTTTGATTTTCTTTCTTTCTTTCTTTCTTTCTTTCTTTCTTTCTTTCTTTCTTTCTTTCTTTCTTTCTTTCTTTCTTTCTTTCTTTTTCTTTCTTTCTTTCTTCCTCTCTCTCTCTCTCTCTCTCTCTCTCTCTCTCTCTCTCTCTCTCTCTCTCTCTCTCTGTCTCTCTCTCTCTCTCTCTCAGGAACTGGTTGAATGGGCTGAATAGGTGGCCCAGTGTCCCCATGTGGCTGGAACCCAAGGTGGCCCTCTCATTCTGGAGGTGGGCTGTGGGTCAGCAACTGTCTTACTCAGCCTGTTGAACCAGCCCTATGAGGTAAGCCCCTCTGTGCCCTGGCTAGACCGTGACAGTTACTCATTGTCCATCCTGCCTTATTGAACTTAATATTGTTTTCTATGTCCTTTTCTAGCAACTGGCCAAAATTATGATACATAGTTATGGAATGAAAATATAATACCATCTTAAGAAAGTCATTTAGAGCTCTGGGAATGTGGCTTCATGGTACGGTGATTGCTTACCATGCATGAACCCCTGGGTTCCAGTCCCATGACCAACAAAAAGTCCAAATATGACTTTAAGTTTCCCCAAGTGGGAACATGAAATATGAGGCCACTCCCTTTCTAAATCACACTTCCAATCGTGCAAATTTGTAAAAAGTAGAATAGAAGTATGATTCTGGTTCCATGCAATTCAGATATAAGAGAATGGACTTAACTGGAAAAAACATCCATCTTGAAAGAGCAGGGATTATACTAGCAATGAACCTGGAGGCAAAGAACATATTTCTTTTTATTTCCTTTATATATATATATATATATATATGTATATGTATATATATATATATATATATATATATGTTGTTGTTGTTGTTGTTTTAGGTCATGGCACTTGAACCCTGGGCGCTGTCCCTCTGCTATTCAGCTCCAGGCTAGTGCTCTACCACTTGAGCCACAGTGCCACTTCCAGTTTTCTTGTAGTTAATTAGAGAAAAGAGTCTCTGGGACTTTCCTACTGTCTTTGAACCTCAATCCTCAGATCTCACCGCCACCCAGCTTAAGATCACATTTCTAACAGTGTACATTCAGCATATGTAATGTGTATGTTCATCTACCTTTATATGAATTCTTGAGTTAAAAATCTGGGCTACAGGTTAGACTTAACACTCACAAAAATGTTTGTAGCTTAAAAGTTGATACTCTTTGAAAAATAAAACTTAAGAATGTAAAGGAGTCTGGGAAGTTCAGTTTGCATCCAGCCTGGGCAGAACAATCTTTGAGACACTATCTATAATTAACAGCCAAAGCTGTATTGGAAGAACAGTTCAAGTGATGGAATACCACTCATGAGCAAGATTGTTGAATAAGAGCTTGAGGCTTTTGCATACATACATACACACATACGCATACACACAGAGGCACTTATATGTGCACCCACGAATACACAAATGAAACAACTCTCCGAATATGTAGAAAAGTTAGAAAGCAATAGAAAATATGTCCTGAGTAATACTAGAATCAAGTGATAAATTTTAATATTAAAAAGTCCTCTAGTGAACTTTCTTCAAAAAAGTTTGAGACTATTATATAGGTACGGACCAGAGATAGTAAGAAAGTCAAGAATTCATTATTAAAGGGATCAGATCCATGGAGGAATGAATCAGAGACCCCTGCAGGTGCATCTGAAAATGTTCATATCCTGTGTCAAATGTTAGAACATCTTTCAAAACTGTACATAAACAATCTGAGCAGTCAATGGATAAGATCATCAGAGAAGTTCAGAATTGCTAGTGTGTTTCTAGATTAAATAAACCAACAAACTATGGCAGGGCAATGTGATACAAGCCTGGCATTCTAGCACTCAGACTAAGACCAGAGATTAGAGAGTGGAATTACATAGTGATACCTTCCTTGGACCAGGTAGTATAATTTTGTCTCAATAAAACAAACCAAATTACAAGAAAGAAATACACAGTTGGAAGTTTGGGCTAATTTTGTCATTATGTTTTGAGAAGTGAAGTTTCCAATTGAAATGCAACTAATATATAATCCTCAGTTGTGTTTTAAATCTCTCTTCATTACAGAATATTCTTAGATGCAAAATAGCTCATGATTCCCATCCAAAATTTGAAAAAGTAAGTAAGCGTCATTCTGTTGGATGCCAAAGAAATGATGAAGTTTTACAAAACTTAAGCCCGGAGAAATAGCACAGTTCGTCTAATGTAGGACTTTGTGGACCTTGAAAAATTAGAATTTAGATTCAAAATAAATTGTTTCTTTTTGTAATCCCATATTCTATTGGATACTACAAAATTCTTTTTAAGTAGAGGTTTTAACTGACAAATTCACAAATGATTCTGGCATTCAATTTGCCTAGAATATTCTTTCAAGAGAGTTATAATTAGAACTTAGTTAATAGATCATTCCAACAGTTCATGTATAAAATGATAATGTGAATAATCTAGACAGAGTTGGCAACGAATGGATGATATTAATTTATAAATTTAGAAAAAACACTTTTTGAGGGTTTGGTATAACATGGTATGAAGAGAATAATTGTGTGACATCTTCTTTCTTCTACTTATATGTTACACTGGAAGCAATTTCCTTAATTATGTGCCTCTGTATACAATGATAAAAATGCTAGATTTGGGTTAATTTTTAGTTTTTTTTGGGGGGGGGGTCAGGTCGTGAGGCCTGAACTCTGGGCCTGGATGCTGTCCCTCAGCTCTCCAGCTCAAGGCTAGCACTCTACCACTTAAGCCACAGTGCCCCTTCCGGCTTTATTTCTTTTTGCTTATGTGGTGCTGAGGAATTGAACCCAGGGCCTCATGCATGCAAGGCAATTGCTCTACCACTGAGCCACCTTCCCAGCCCAATTTTTGTTTTTGTTTTATTGGTTTGACCTAGGATTGAACTCTGGGCCTTGACACTGTCTCTGAGCTCAAGGCTCCTGCCCTACCACTTCAACCTCAGTGCCACTTGTGTCTGGCTTTTTCTGAGAAGTTTATTGGAGATAAGATTCTAAGGGACCTTCCTGCCTGGATGGGCTCTGAACCATAATCTTCTGATCTTAGTATCCTGAATATCTATGATAGTTAAAAAGTATAAATTTAAATAATATTTGCAAGAGTTCTGATCTCAAGAATACCACTGGGGGAAAATTGATGCAACTGAGTTTATTGTGGTGTTCTTTGCAGAACAAGGAAGGCATCACAATACCAGAGGTGCAGCATTTTTTCACAGTACAGATAAGCTATTCATAATGTGAAATAAGGGAATTTTAAGGTGCACCTTACAAGTTGGAAACTGTTGGGCTAGGATGACTTTATGGCATAAAGCTTGGGATTGCTTACTCTTGAAGAATTATTACAGATGCTTCATAGTTTTATCCTCTACAAGAATGTGGCTATTTTTCTGTTGACTTCTCAATGTGTAACACCCCATTGGAATCTGCATCCATGGCAGAATTATATAACATGAAAACAAGTACTGTTTTGAATCTCTCAGGTATGGAATGTTCAGAATCTGAAAATGAGTAGTTATTAGTCATAGGAATTTTGAAGAACACATATATTCTGTCCTCACAACTTATTTAATTTTAAAAGTTATGGGTTTCCATAGAAGTAAACTGTTTTCGGTTTTATGTGTGTGAAGTGCTAAATTTATTTTTTTCCAAAATATGCAAATATATTGTGAAAATATTGTCTAGTTGGATAACATTCAAGTTGACGAACTTCTGATAAAGAAAGGGTAATTAAATTAGATGCCAAATAGTATTGATTTTTTTTAATTTTACTATATAAAGAATAATGTTAACTATACCAATACAGTGAAATTTTATTTTATGCAGCTTATTTTTTAAATATAATTTTATTGTCAAAGTGATGTACAGTAGGGTTACAGTAATTGTAAGGTAGTGAATACATAACTTTTCAAACTTGTTACCCCCTCCCTCACTTTTCTCACAGTTTTCCTTCACCTACATACCCCCTCACAAGTTGTAATGTATATTTCCAACATATTGTCTTGTGAGTATTGCTAATGCATTGGCTTGAACTTTGTCATTTGTGTCATCATTGTGATGTTCCTCTTCCCTTCCCTAATTAAGGTAAATGTATACACAATACACAGGGTACCAAAATCAAATACAGCAAGGGATAAACCAAAGGGGAAAAAACAAAGAAAATAGAAATCACATAATACATAAAAAACAACAACCGCAAATAAAATTCTCTGATTCCATATCTTGGAGTTCATTTTGTTCAACATCAGCTTATATGGTCATAACGAAGCCACTGGAAAATAATAGTTGCATGGACACTATATCGTGAAAACAACATGTTAACTCTTTTTGATGGTAAAGTTGGAATTAGGATTGGTGAATTTGCGGTTTTGATAAAGGAATTTCAAAAGAGTTTTAAAAATATGACACATAAATTTTAATTGTTCAAACTTTTAAACAACGTAGCCTATTAAGAAAATTTAAAATTGCCTGGGAAAATAAGCTTTCATGCAAAGAAATCCATGGAGACTTAGTGGAAAGGGAGCAATGTGAGTGAAGATGGCTCATTTTCACACTAAACAAACAAACCTCAGAAACCTTGCTGTAAATCCTGTAGCTTTCCTTGAAAACTGTCCTTACCCAGGAAATAGTCTCTTACTGTGTGAAACAAGGTTATAGTGCAATTTAATTCAAATTTCTTAAAAAAAAAAAAGACATCAAAATTTGTGAATTGACCTTTAATTACCAAACAGTAATTCTCTGAAAAAGATAATTTGGGTCAAAATATTTAGGGAGAAAGTGCCCTCCACAATGAAAAAAGCTATTGGGTTTACACTTTTTGTTTGTAATACTTTCCACAATTTCTTTGCACGTGAATCATTGAAACACAGAAAAAATTCTGATTGGATACTTCAAACCAGTGATTTCACATTTCTAAGTGGCTCACAAATATAAATCCTTATTAAAATGAGATAGTGAATACTTCTCTTATTACATAAGCCAAAATGTTTTGGGATCAGAAAAGAATTGAGCACATGGAAAAAGTAAGAAAAGAGTGTTCTTAGAAGCCCTAGCTAAGCAAATTGGCTTCAACAGTGGAGGGAGGCCAAAACTTTTTGATATAGATTGTAATATTTTTGCTACCTAAAGTGATTTTACAGAGCAGATTTGGCTCACTACAATGCAGAACTGATTGAATGAAGACATGAAAATAAATCCCACATCCAATGGAGGCAACTTAAAAGAGTTTTAAAGGAGAAACCATGAAGATGTAGCAGTGGGGGAGGTCTTAGAGTCCTTCACCTTCACTAGACTTGGAGCCAAGAAGCTGTGATTAATCGGAAATCAGGCAAGAGCTAAGAGGAGGACATAGAAATAGGACATAGAAGCATTGTCCTTTGTAACAGACACTGTCATCCAAGGTATGGGTGCTTTAACTTTATTCTCTTCCATATATCTTGTTGACCAAATGCAAGACTAAGAGAAAAATAATCTATTGAAATAATTTTGCAAAGAATAACTTCACTGTTTCTGATATGGTATCTAAGGAGAGTCTTAAGAGAGAAGATAAAAGTGGAGTATTCGGTTTCCTCTAAGCATCTTATTAGCAAAGGATATCTTTGAGGTTAGAAGTGATTGAACCAAAAAGTGTTGGAGTACTTATGTTTGTGGGCACTTTAGACACAAGAAGACTTTCTTTCTTTCTTTCTTTTTTTTTTTTTGGGTCCGGTCGTGGGACTTACACTCTGGGCTTGGGCGTTGTCCCTCAGCTCTTCAGCTCAAAGCTAGTGCTCTACCACTTGAGCCACAATGCCACTTCCGGTTTTTTTGTTTTTGCTTATATGGTGCTGAGAAATCGAACTCGGGGCAGCAAGCATGCAAGGCAAGCACTCCACCACTGAGCCACCTTCCCAGCCCGACACAAGAAGACTTTCAAGGCAAAAGAAAAAAAGAAAAACGGATATCCAAACATTTGTGATCACAGTTTCTTGGACTGGTTTTTTTGGAGACAAAGTTTTACATTACAGTTTGTCATGATTAACATCAATGTTGGGTTCTTATGGCAACCAAATGCAGGGGTGAAGTTTAATGGACTCCCTTGAACAAGTAAACAGCATGATAAAAAAAATTGCAAATAATATTTAGTGAATTACTTTCACCAATTACTTTTCCAGAATAAAGAAGGAAATATACAATTCAAAATCAATTGACTTAAAAGTATGAAGAAAGAGTAGTGAAGAGAGATGAAAGAAAACATAGAGAATTGTTTTCTTTCCAGCGGAGTAATGGGTTCTTGATCTTTTCTCTTGCATTCTATCTTCACAAGCTATCAAGTGTGGCTCAGGAGTGGAGTATCCAGTTAAGAGAGAACTCGCAGAAGGAAGATAACATTTGCAGCAGATATAGGTGATTTATAACCTGAGACAATCTATTTAAATCTGTTCAAATTTCTCCTCTACCCCAAACTGCCCTCTTTTAATAGTTTTGTTTGCTTTTCCTAGTACTGCCCTTCATTAACTGCTTAAAATTTTGAGAGGTCATATTCATACTCTCTAGAGATTGCTGTTTGGTTATAATTTTTGTGTGTTTTTTAACTGAATTTCAAAAGGTTGTGCAAGTGTGTTACAATTAAATATGTCCATCTAATTGTCCAATGCTCCTGGATCAGATTTCACTCCTTCTATCATAGTCAACCAACTCCTTCTCCAAGATGTATTTCAGATTTACCACTTCCTTATCACATGTGTACATTGATATTCTAGCTGTGCTTGCCCCTTGTTCCGTTTTTCATTCATTCTATGCATTTAAAATTATTCCTCTCTGGCTTCAACTTCCTGATAGTCATTCTGTTAAACTGTCTGTTGATAGTTTGAAAGGTTTATATACATTCCATGGAGTTTCAATCCTGCATATACTTGAACTTATGTCAGCTTATATTTCCATAATTCATTCATCTGTAATAATAATTTGCACGACTGGAGGCATGAAGCACCTAGACATGATTTAATTCTCATCCATTTAGAAGATTAATCGTTAGTCAACAAGAAAGTTTAAAAATGGTTTAGAATGTATTCCAAACTACCAATTTTTATAAATGGCTTTGTACAAGGGTGTGTGATTATTTTATTTTACATGGGATAATATTTTGTACTACATTTAAGTTTTGAAAAAAAGAAAATTAAAATTTACTATTATAGAGGAATATGATAGAAATAGAAGACAGATTTTATGCTTGTCACATCTCTGACGAGTACCCATATTCAAGACTTACTATGTTAGACAGATAGGAAAAACATAAAATAACATATGATAAGGCAACTATTTGTGACTTTTTAAAATGTACCTTATTAAATGATGAAATTTACTTTATTATCTGACGTTTGAGTTTGAAATATGGGAGGCTGATACATTTAACAAATTTGAAAGGCACCTAATGAATAACACAAATGGTGGGTGGTACTATTTCTACAGTTTAATGAATGGTTGAACCTGATTGGCATTAGTGCTGGGTAAGTAAATCAACTCTATTGTACCTCTATTATAACTCTATTGCCACTAAGTATCATTTATTAGTCAAATGTTATTTTGGTGAATGTGATTTTTTTTTGGTAGTTCGTGGGGTTTGAACTCTGGGCTTGGGCACTGTCCATGTGTTCTTCAGCTCAAGGCAAGCACTCTACCACTTGAGCCACAGTGCCACTTCTGATATTCGAGTGGTTTATTGGAGATAAGAGTTTAACGGACTTTCCTGCCTGGGCTGGCTTTGAACCGTGATCCTCAAATCTCAGCCTCCTGAGTATTTAGGATTACATGCGTGAGCCACTAGTACCTGGTTTGAGAATTTGATTTTTCAAAGATTATTTGAAAACGAATACACTTTCAGGAGATTAAATATTTTGAGAATGACAACATTTTTATACCACAGAACCAAGTTTTACTGAAGTACCAGTGTATTTTTTTTATTGTGAAAATACTGTACAGAGGGGTTACAATTACGTGGGGAAGATAATAAGTACATTTCTTATCAAGCATTGTAGCCTCCTCCTTTGTTTCCACTTCTCATCCTTTTGCATCCTCCCCCTGCACCCCGACCCAATCTTCCCTCCCCTCCCCCGCACCCAAGTTGTAAAGTTTGTTTTCGACATGGGAACTTGTACATATCACAGTGTTATCAAGCACTAAGGATATTCTCAATTAATTTTTTTCTGAAGTACATTTGACCTCTAAGTCAAGTTTTCCTGACCTTTATAGACCAATTGTGGATCTATCGTTCCAGGAGCCATTTTTCAGGCCCACTTATGCTGGACTGAAATCATTCATTAATCATTAGGGAAGGGGTATTAAAAATAGTCTTGTGACACTTTGTGATCTTGTTCACTCCTATGGGCTAGTCATCTGTAAACCGAAAGTTTGAATTGCAGTACTTTCTCATAGATTTTGTGGTCTCATCCTTCATTTTAAGTTGACTTGCATTTCACTATTGCTTACTGCTAATTCCTGCTTCTCAAGGAATTGGGGCCCTGAAATATTATTGGAAATGAGAAATTGACATGGCTCTTCAATTATTTCTGTTGGCATGTTGCCTGGGCCTAGTTGAGAAGTCTTGACCCTGTTATCTGATGATGCGGGTAACTGGGACATGGGATCCTAGGACCCATACATCTTGCAGAAGATAATATCTTGTATACATAATATCAGAAAAATTTGGGTCTAATCAATAGGCATGCTTCAGAAATATGGAGAAAAAACAGTTTGGAACAAGCGAGTTGAAACAATAAACAGAGCAGCAGAGTAAAATTCCTTATACTTTAGAGGAAATCAACATTTTTTTTTTACCATGTGAATTCAGAAGAACAAGAACACTTAGAAGGTATCACAAGTTTATAGTGAAGACATTACATTGATACTTTTTATATTCTAGTTTGTATTCTAAACCTAATTATTTGTTTTCTAATTCTCTTTATTGGAATAAATAATTATCAATTTATTTGTCAAATTATCAATTAATTCTACTAAGTTTCATTGTGTGAAATATGAAATCAGCACATATAAATATAAAATATATAACTATATATAATATAATAAAAAGGGGCACATGTTTTGCATTGTTCTGTTGTGGTTAGGGTATCAAAGACAACTCTGTTTTAAAGTATTATTGCATTATCTGTACCTCAGTGATAGGTAGAGTTAGACCTAAATCTTTAGCATTTGTAGATTTACAGCCTGGAGGCAAGAGGAAACACTGTGATTAAAACATTACCAATTTAAGGCTTAATAATGAGGAGAAACATGGACTTCTCCTGGAGCTATGGAAATATTTCGTGATAGAAATGCAGTAGTGTAAGTTCCTGCCTGGTTGGAAGGTAGACAGTCCAGACATTAGGAAATCATGCATATGAAGAATTTTTTTCACCTTGGCGTTAGTTACTTTTGAAATGGTAGGTATAATAGACACTTAAATTTTGATAAAATACCTTCTAGTCTGAACAGTTCTGCTGAACTGTTCATCTCTCTATGGTCCCTTGTAACTAAGATTAGTTTTGTTCCAGTAAGACAATCTATGCTGTCAGGGTAGGATATTCTGGTTGGTCTGTTCCTACATGGAAGAAGGATAAAGGGTCAGGTAGAAATTTGTGCCAGTAAGACCTCATTTGGAAAATTTAAGCTGAAGAAGTTTAGAAGTAGCTCTTAAGCAAGCTTACATTGAATCTATTAGCTCCACAAAGCTAACTCAGTTACATAAATAAGAACTTGAAAAAGCCATCACCTTAGGACCTAGCTATAAGTGCTTCAAAGTATGATCAAATCTAAAATGAAAAAGCCTTAAAATTGTCATTGACAAAAAAACACAAATGTGAGCAATCGACCGAACAATATAATTTTTTTCCACTATACAGATTATTTTAGGGAAATAAGATCAATAGTATTGTTAGGAACAATAAGGTTTCCTTGCTACAAATAGGCACCCAAGGATATAAGCCTGTATAAATATTGCATCATTAACTACTTAAATTTAGAGGATACTACATGCTTCAGCAGCACGTATACCCAAATTACAACAATACAGAGATTAACATAACACTTGCACAAGGATAATATGAAAATTTGTGAAGTATTCCATATTTTGCATTGTTCAGTTGCAGAAATGAAAAACAGTTATTAAAAGGTTGATTACAAAATTACAAGTGTAACAATATATGCAAGTGTTAGAATTAAACGTTAGTTTGACATCAGTGTATTAAATCTTCACCTTAGAAAGGCCTTTACATAGAACTTTACAAAACTTTTGAAATTAGTTAACATTATCATTTTATCCAAAAGAAACAAACTACTATAAGAACCTAGAAAAAGGGGCTGGGAAGGTGGCTCAGTGGTAGAACGCTTGCCTTGCATGCTTGAGGCCCTGGGTTCGATATCTCAGCACCACATACGCAAAAAGAAAAAAGTCAGAAGTAGCTCTGTGGCTCAAGTGGTAAAGCGCTAGCCTTGAGCTGAAGAGCTGAGGGTCAGCGTTCAGAGTTCAGAGGCCCAGAGTTCAGGCCCATGACTGGACCAGAAAAAAAAAAGAACCTAGAAAAAAATAATCTTAAATTTTCTATATGAAATGCAATCTGAAAGGACACATTTATTAATAAATAACATATTATAAAACAATGTTGAATTCAAAGTATAACTAGGAAAGAATTAAATAGATTATGGATATTATGCAAACACAGAATATAGAATATTTTAAAATATACTTTTTTCAGTCAAGAACCAGAAATATCATTAGCTTCTGTACCACTCATTTCAACAGATAAGATCAAATTATTTCTGATTAAAAAAATCACAAACTCTGCAGAAATCATTATAGATGTACACAAACAACTCAAATGCATTTTGACATCAAAGTCAGGCAATTCAATTGGAAAAATTCCACGGAATTTTTACAGTAAGATATTGCTGTTATTTGGATTGTGAAAATATTTTGTATGGACACAAAGAATGGACTGGCATTTTGATGTTTAAGAAACGTAACTGATATCTTAGCTATGCTAAATAATGCTGCGATAAACATAGTTGTTCTGGTAGCTTTAGTATGGTCTTGTTTGATGCCCCTAAGTAGATGAATGGATTAAGAAAATAGAATTCTATGGAATGGAATTTTATGCCTCCCTCAGAAAGAATGCCATTGCCCCATTTGTTAGGAAATGGAAAGAATTGGAAAACAATATATTAAGTGAAGTAAACCAGGCCCAAAGAAACATAGATCCCATGGTTTCCCTTATTTGCAATAACTAATATATGTCTGAGACAAACAGAAATGGTCAGATAAGTTGATATTAGTTGAATTGAACCCCAAGATAAGGAGTCATATGTTATTTTTTTCTTTCTTGCAATTGTTTCTAACATATTTATAAGATGATATATTTGCTGCTTTGTATGTCCCTCCACCACCGTAAAACCCCTACTTTAATTTTATTTGATGTTGGTATGATTTGTGGAGGGGAAGGGAAGAAACAAATTGTTTAAATAGGGATACGGGTTGACCCATTGCAACAATGAGATATACAAGACGTCAGGTAGAAAAACGAACTTTACAACTTTGATGGGGGGGAGGGGTAGTGAGGGGGGGTGGGAGTGGGGGGGAGATGAGAAGGTATGGGAAGGGGAAATAAAGGAGGAGGCAACAATGCTTGATAAGAAATGTACTCATTACCTTGCCCATGTAATTTTAACCCCTCTGTATGGTGTTTTCACAGTAAAATAATAAAATTCAACAAAAAAAAAGATAAAAGAAAAGAAACTTAACCGAACCATTACAACTTAATAGAACAGTTTGTACAACCTTCCACAACTTCAAAGAGTAGTGATACATACTTATCCTTTTGGTAATATCAAAGGCAGTTTCTTCCAAGTTTTTCTTCAGACCTGGTTTGATATAATGGTTCAACAGAAGGAGATCTAGTGTATCTTTGCTATCTATATTCCCATCAGCAAGATGCAAGGGAGTCAAGAGGCATTTAGTTTGGGCATTGGTATCTGCATCATGATGAAGTAAGAAAGACGCCACACTGGTATTATTCCACGAGTAAGCACTGCGCAGGGGTATCCAGCCATTAACAATTATTGCATGACTATCTGCTGCTTGAGCCACCAACTCATGGACAATGTCTACATGTCCACTGTAGGCTTCCCGATGAAGAGGGGTATATTCAATATCATCCCTAGTATTCACATGAGTGGCCTTTATGGAAAGTAGTCACCACACTCTAGTAAGCCGATTATTTTCAGCAGCACAAAGAAGAAATTTGCTTGGATCCTACTCCATTTTTTTTTCTTGCAATTGATACGATTTCTCACTTTTTCTTTTTTCTTTTCTTTTTTTTAATTTTATTTTATTTTATTTGAGAACATACTGTACAGAGGGGTTACAATTACATGGGCAGGATAATGCATACATTTCTTACCAAGCATTGCAGCCTCCTCCTTTGTTTACCCTTCACCTCCCTTCCCAGCCTCCCCCCTCCCCCGCACCCAATCATACCCCCCCTTCCCCCCCACCGACATTGTAAAGCTGGTTTTGACATGACATTTTGTACTTCTCATTGTTGCAACAGGTCCACCTGAATCCTTAAACGACTTGTTTGTCCCCATCTTCTCCACATGTTATACTGACATCAAACATAGTGAAAGCGGGGGTTACACTGTGGGGGAGGGACATACAAAGCAACAAAGAAATAATCTTATAAATGCGTTAGAAACACATGCATGAAAGAAACAAAAACATTAAAATACATATTTGAGGGTTTGTTTTCCTAACATCACATTCTCTGACTTTTTCCGCTTGACTCATACCTATACTAGATATTGCAAATAAGGGAAACCATGGGACCTATGTTTCTTTGGGCTTGGCTTACTTCACTTAATATAATTTTTTCCAAGCCTTTCCATTTCCTAACAAATGGGGAAATGTCATTCTTTCTGATGGAGGCATAGAATTCCATTGTGTATATATACCACATCTTCTTGATCCATTCATCTACTGAAGGGCATCTGGGTTGGTTCCATATCTTAGCTATGGTAAATAATGCTGCAATAAACATAGTTGTGCTGGTAGCTTTAGTGTGGCCTTGTTTGTGATCATTTGGGTAAATGCCCAAAAGTGGGATTGCTGGGTCATTGGGGAGCTCTATGTGGAGTCTTTTGAGGAACCTCCATACTGCTTTACAAAGTGGTTGAACAAGTTTACATTCCCACCAACAATGAAGTAAGGTTCCTTTCTGTCCACATCTCCTCCAGCATCTGTTGTTGTTAGAGTTCTTGATTTTTGCTGTTCTAACTGGAGTGAGGTGATATCTCAATGTTGTTTTGATTTGCATTTCTTTTATGGCTAGGGATGTTGAACATTTCTTCATGTGTCTATTGGCCATCCTTCTTTCTTCTTCAGAGAAGCTTCTCTTTAAGTCTTTCGCCCACTTACTTATTGGGCAGTTGTTTCTTTGAGGATTTGTTGTTGGGTGGTTTAATTTTTTGAGTTCCAAATATATTTTAGATATGAGACCCTTGTCCGTTTTATGGCTAGTAAAGATCTTCTCCCAATCCGTGGGCTTTCTATTGATCTTGCTAGCTATGTCATTTGCCCTGCAGAAGCTCTGCAACCTTTACAATCCCATTTGTCCAACCTTTCTTTGATTTGTTGTGTTTCCGGGTCTCTATTCAGAAAATTTCGGCCTGAGCCAAGGAGACCTAGGGTTTCTCCTATTCCATCCTGTAATGTTTTCAGAGTGTCTGCTTTGAGTTCAAGGTCTTTGATCCATTTGGAGTTGATTCTGGTGCAGGGTGATATATAAGGATCTAGCTTTAGTTTTCTACATGTAGTTAACCAGTTTTGCCAGCACCATTTACTGAAGAGGCTGTCTGTCTTCCATTCTATTGTTTTAGCTCCCTTATCGAAGATTAGATGGCTATAGGTCTGTAGGTTCATTTCTGGGTTTTCAATTCTATTCCATTGGTCCTGAGGTCTGTTCTTATGCCAATACCAAGCTGTTTTGATTACTATGGCTTTCTAGTAGAGTTTGAAATTTGGTATTGATATTCCTCCAGCAGTGTTCTTTCTGTTGAGGAGCGTTTTTGCTATTCGGGGTCTTTTAATTTTCCATATGAATTTTTGGATTGCTTCTTCTATTTCCTTCCTTGTTTTTCTTGCAATTGATACGATTTCTCCCTTTTTGGTTTTGTTGCTCATTTTCATCAGAATTGCCTAACTAGAGTCTTTCAGTGCCAGTGGGAATAAGGTGTCCATGTATTTCCCCAATAGTTCATATTGGTTGAACTTGTGGGAAAAATACAGTGAATTTTCTGCATCTGTTTTTTTCATGATGATTTATTTTCTCTTTTTACATTTTTATTGTTCTAAGTCATTCTAACTGGAAAGTAGGGAATTGATGGAGAACAGAGGAGAGATGTTCCTCCGTATTCAAAGGTACAGACTGAAAATGAGGATCAGTGTTGTCTTCATGTGCAGCTTCTCCCAGGAATGAGAAAATAGAAGGTGGCTCAGTGGTAGAGTGCTTGCCTTGCATGTCTGAGCAACGGCAGGTCATGCCCACTTTGTAACCTTGTCATTCAGACACACGGTGCAAAGAAAAAGACATAATACCCCAGCCCTCTGAAGCTCGCCACTTTTTGTGGTATCCTCCTTTTTTTTCTTCCTGCAAACCCTCAGGGCCTAGGATCCCAGGATGGGCTATGGGTCCAGAGACTGCACCATAGCCTAGGGTGATGGAAGCTGAGTCAGCATAGCCACAACCTGAGTTCAAGCCCCGTGGTTAAAAATAAAGAATAAATAAAACAATTAATTAATTATTTAACTAAATTAAAAAGAAATAAAGATCTCTGGTTTGGAATTTCTGTCAGTTTCCTTCCTTAACCTGGAATTTGTACTCAGGGTCTTGGTAAATCTGTAGCAATGTGAGGGAAGGTGCAGCGTTGCCACTACTTGAGTTCAAACCCCGTGCCAAGCCAAAAATAAAAAAAAGTCACTGAGCTCGGCAGGGGGAGTAGTTGTGGAGAAGGGAGGGAAGGGAAGGTAGGGGGAAAACAAACAAAAGAGGAGGCAACAATGCTCAATAGGAAATGAACTCATTACCTTGCTCATGTAACTGTGATCCCTCTGTACAACATTTTTGCCATAAAAATGTACAAAAAAAGAAACAATGTAGTGCTCAGAGAAGCACTTTGGGGATAATGGAAGGATGTCTGAAAAGCTGTATAAAATTCTACACTGCTTTTTTTTTTTAAATGCTCTGTATGAAACTGAATGAACATAACTGCTTTCAGTAAAAAAAAAAAAAATTAAGCTACTGTCGTGGAACTGTAATTACAGTTTTTCTGTAATTGCTGTGATTTGATCTCACCCTCCAGGTAACTCTTTTGCACCAAGAGTGAAGACGAAGCTTACTGTCTTTGAGGAAAACAAATTCAAGCTAGAGATATGAAAGCCCAAATGAATGCCCTGCAATGGAAAATAATATTACTATACATGTGTAATATATGATATATACTTACATATGTATGTTTATTACATATAAATTTTATTATTGATTTTGTATTTTATTTTTATTTGATTCATTTATTTATTGTTTATTGTATTTAGTATTATTATACACATAATATTTAGTACATGTTTTACATCTATTATAAAATGATTCACAATAATTTAAGACATTGACTCATTTTCATTTATACTTTATTAAGTGTTGAAACATGATACATAATTAAATGGAAGCATTTGTTACAGTCTTCACATGTTTAGAGTCTCGCCCACAGATGAGCTTTGTCTTCTTTATTTTTGGAAACCTTCCTATAGGGATTTCTTTAGATGATTTATAATCAGAGGCCTTTTCTTGAGCATAGGCAAGTTGAGGGATAAAATTTAAGGGTGGGGCTAGAAATGTGACTTAGTGGTAAGGAGCTTGCTCAGCATGCATGAATGCCATGGTTTGAATCCTCAGTGCCACATACTCAGAAAAACCCAGAAGCTGTGGAGTGGCTCAAGTGGTAGAGCTCTAGTCTTGAGAAAAACAAGCTCACAGAGAGTGCCCAGGCCCTAAGATCAAGCCCCAGGATTTTCAAAAATAATAGGCCGGATTCTGGTGCTGACATCTGGAAAACTAGCTTCTCAGGAGACTGGGAGCTGAAGACCACAGTTCAAAGAAAGGCTAAGCAAGGAAAGCCTGTTAGACTCTTATCTCCAATGAACCACCAAAAGACACTGTAGCTCAAGTGGTACTGTTTGCATTGAGCTGAAGGGCTCAGAGACAGTGCCCAGGCTTGAGTTCGAGACACACAACTGGAAAAATGTGAGGGTTAATCAAAGTACTTTTCCTATTTGCTAATTAAGAGAACATTCTCTGGAAAATGAATGCTGATGTATACCAGAATTGGAGTCAGAGCTCAAGGTTCAAGTTTAGTAGATCCATATGCCCAGTCTCTGAGACTCTAGCATTATAACCTTGTGTGCTACAGGGTTCTGAAAGATCCAATGTTGAAAGGGTTAATATGCTCCCCAAGCCCTTTGTGATAAGCAGTTGACTTGTACTGAAAATGTCATTACAGTTCTGAACCTAGCAGAGAATCAGCAGCTCACGCCCATCACCCTATCTTAGGATGCTGGGGTCTCAGGATCACAGGGTAAAGTCAGCCAGAGTAGGAAAGTCTATGACACTCTGACTTCCACTTCTGAAAGGTCAGATGTTCAAGAGCTTCCTGGGTTTCCCTTGGTGATGAGAAGTTACTTGCACTCTAAATGTTCTTAAAGTTCTCAAGCTATAGAAGCAGGAAAGAAACATTATTGACTCATCATGGGTTCAAATGAAGTTCTCAGGGTCAAAGCCCTGTTAGCAGGAAGAACTCCATTGTATCACTGTATTTGAAGGACAGAAAATAGTTGCAAAAGCCAGGCTAGGTGAAGAGACCAAGGCCTGCAGGATTAGGAGGCAGAATGTACACACTCAACAGGAAAGTGAGCTGCAAAACCACTTCATTAATTCCATGCACAACCAGCAACGGGGGAGGGGGGACTTCAAACATTTGTTAGAGTTATACCAGGGTCAGGCTTTTCTCAGCCTCTTCAAACAATGACTGATTAACCTTCCTCCCTCAGGTGAAGGGAGCCTCAAACTATCTTTAGGTTACCAACAGAGAGCCAGTTTAGTGTGCGAGTGTGTGTGTGTGTGGGGGGGGGGGGGGGAAGGAACAGAGTTGAAAACCCTGATCTCTGGTTTTAAGGAGTGGGTTTTTCACTCTTCATTTCTCAGATTTGAAGTCCCTTCTTTTACCTCGGTGAGTCCAATCTCCTTCCTTCCTTCTGCACATCATTAATGCCAATCCCCAGTCCAAGGAGAAGCATGGCCATTTCTCTTCTCTCTCCAAGCACCTGGCTCTTCCCTCTTGGCTCTGGGGCCCTCAGCTGCCTGAGAAGTGGGAGAGAGACAGTCTTCCTGCTCTGTGGTTATGTGAATGCGATGCTGGTATCCTGGCACACTGCAGAAGGCCTCATGACTGCTAATTGTTCCCTTCTTCCCTCTTGACGTCCAAGAGCAGATTCATCTATCATGTTTGTATCTATCTATCTATCTATCTATCTATCTATCTATCTATCTATCTATCTATCTATCTATCTATCTATTATCTACCCACCCACCTACCTACCTACCTATCTATCTCTTTGTCAGTTCTCCGTTGAACTCAAGGCCTGGGTACTATATGTAGCACTCTATTACTTGAGCCACAGCACCAATTCTGGCTTTTTCTGTGTATGTCCTACTGAGGAATCGAACCCAGGGCTTCTTGCATGCTAGGCAAACAGTCTCTCACTAATCCACATTCCCAGCCCTCATCTTTTTCTTAATGGTATTTTTTACATAAATATGCTTCCATTTTTCGTCCGCAAATTAATTTTTCTGAATACCGGTTACTTCTAAGAAACCTGATCTTGTCTTCCCTTGCCTGATTTGTGATTGTTCCTGTGTTGGCCTCATAATAAAATGTAAATAAACCCTGCTGAAAGCCTAAGTGTGCATCATATAAGGACACAGGCCTGAAACCCTGGAAGAGAAAAGCGATGGGCCTGAAATGAAGATTAAGATGCAGTTCGTGCAACAGACATCTCTGAAAAATAAATCAGTAAATAAAAGCAGAAGCATTGCATATGGTCTGTTTGCACTCAGGGAGGTAATACACACATAAGTAGGTAAGGCACTGATACATAACTTGGCCTTCTCCCTTTGAATTTTTTTGTAGTCATCCCAGGGCTTAAACTCAGGGCCCAATACAATCCTGAGTTGTGTTACTCAAGGCTGAGGCTCTACCACCACCACAGCTCCACTTCCAGCCATCTGGTCGATAAAAATTGGACATAAGCACCTTCCAGGCTTTCCAGCCTGCTCTGGCCAATATCTCCTGCTTGGCTTTCTCTCTCAAAGCTGGAACTCTACCCTCTAGGCCACTGCTCCACTTCTGGTTTTCTGGTGGTTTATTGGAGAAAAGAGACTCACAACTCAGGCTGGCTTTGGACAGGGATGTGAGGAAGATTCAAGCAACTTTCCTCAGGGATTCGCCGAGGAACCGCTCCACACAAACCTTTAGTCTAAATCTCGAGAGGTACTGGAGAAAAACAGAAACAGGAAGATGTTTCTAGTGTGTTCTAGATACTTAAGCTTGGAAACACTCATAATTAGTAGGTCATTTTATAGGCAAAAGGAGCAGTGCAGACTGCATGAGGATCATTCCAGCTTTTGTTCCACTCATCCTGAGACAGTAAATTTACTGCAGCTCAATGCTAAGTGACTGAACTGATGTGTCCTGTGGACATTTGCTCCCAAATCCTGGAACACTCATTTCTCACTTTTGGTTGCAAGCCTGTGACCAGAGGAGAAGATGAGGAGAGAAAATCGTTTTCAGAGAAAGCATCTATAAAGAACATTGGGTAGTTTACTTATAAATTCAAACCAATGGAATGACCCTGTTAAGAAGTCAGCTTGTCCAGAGTAAAAAATGAAGAAGGAAAGAAAGGGAAGAGCCAGTGGCTTCTGACTCTAATCTCAGCTCTGAGGAGGCTGAGATGTAGAGAACCTTAGTTTGAATCCAGCCAGTATTGGAAAGTCCATGATACTGTTATTTCTAAGAGCTCAGAGAAAAGCCCAGATGTGGGGCTGAGACTGAAAGTTAAAGCAATACCTGAGCAAAAGCAGCTCAGGAACAATGCCTACGGTCATAATCCAACCCCAGGACCTGCCCCCACAAAAAGGTCCTGTACCTCCATGTGTTTGCGTATGTATGGATGTTCCTTTAGGTGTAGCTCCAGAGTAGTTATAATGAACAGCACCAAACTAGGAAATTTGTTTATAATACAATGATTTCATAGCATAGAGAGTGCTTTCGAAACAGTGCATGTTCAGGTACTCCCCTTACTGTTCCGTGTAGCCTGAGGGTTTCTCCCTACCCCATGGTGTGGGAAGAAGTCTCACTCATTGTCTGAACAGGAAAACAAAAGGCCTTACTCCTGTACAGCAGTGAAACAACTCCATCTGGGCCAATTAGTGAGGATGAGTGTGGGTAGGCTCTGAAGGCCCAGAGAAAAAGGCCTCTTTGTACCCCAAGCTATCTCTCTCCCCAGTTCGCTGTTTTGACAGGATGCCTTCATTTGTGTAACCTCTATTGGCAGGCCAAGTTCCCTGCACTTATCCTGCCTTTGTGAGACTATATTCCGGTGTTCAGATACAGTGCTCAATAAAATTCAGGAGTTCTTCTGGCAGAAAACTAAGATATTGAACCTAATGAAATGTTTAATTGCAGGTGATGATGGGCCTATGATGCGTTTCCTAGGTTTCTGGAAGCTTGGGAAATCCAAGCACATATCACATAACAGAAAGCTTCCTGTCATCTAGGGCTGGTGAAGCTCATCATGTTTTGAAACACTTGACCTCTCCTTGTTGGGCCCTGGGTGGCTAGGTTTGGGTTGAACACAGGGCCTGGGTGCTGAACATGAGCTCAATGCAGAAGCCCAGTGCTTTACCATTCTGTGTCTCAGTTTCACTTCTGGTCTGTGTGTGTGTGTGTGTGTGTGTGTGTGTGTGTGTGTCTGTGTCTGTGTGTGTGCACGCGCGCACGCATACACCAGTCCTGGAGCTTGAACTCAGCACTGTACTTTGTTTTTCTTGCACAAGGATAGCTCTCTCCCACTTGAACCACGGAGCTAATTCAGGCTTTATTCTAGTGAGGTGGTCCTGAGAAATGAAGCCCAGGGTTTCATATATGCAAAGCACTCTACCCCTAAGGCCCATTCCCAGCCCTCTACTTCAGGTTTGTTAGATTTTTTTCTGCTTTTTTGTTGTTGTTGGTTGTAGGAGATGATGCATGGGCCTGCGTGCTGTCCCTGAATTCTTCAGCTTAAGTCTAGTGCTCTATCACTTGAGCCACAGAGCCACTTCAGGTTTTCTGGTGACCCATTGGAGCTAAGTGTCTAAAGGACTTTCCTGCCCCAGACTAGCTTTGAACTATGATCCTCAGATCTCATCCTCCTGAGTAGCTAGGATGACAGGCATGAGCCAAAAGTACCAAGCTTCCACTTCAGGTTTCTTAGGGGTCAATTGGACATAATAGTCTCATAGGATCTTTTGTGTCTGGGATAGTTTGGAACCTAGATCCTCAGATCTCAGCTTCCTGAGAAAGCAGCTATCGACCCCTAGGTCATGGCACTCTGCTGCAAGGGGATCCGTGGTTCCATATGGTGGAGTGGTAGCCATGTGCCCAAGAGGTAAGGATCAGAGCCTAGGCCCTGAGTTCAAGGTCATGACTTAGCCAAAGCAGAACAAAACAATTGTCTTCAGGAGACAACTCACTAGTCTTCAGTAATACATAATTTTGTCCCTGCCATGGAGACATATCTGAGCTCAAACTTCTTGTCTGCATAATCGTCTCAGTATGTAGCTCTTACAAGGACCCAATGAAAGAATGCATCCTGAGAAGGACACAGCACATGGCACTCTTAGCTTGACTCAGCACACAGCATCCTGTGAAAGATTCAGAACACAGCACCCAATGCAAGACTCAGCACACTGCACCCTATGAAAGACTCTGCACATAGCTCCCTGTGCAAGACTCAGCACAGAGCATGCAATGAAGGACTCAGCACATAGATCTATTCCACAAGCTGTCATTAGAATTAGGGAAATACTAGAAATATACTGTGACATCATGAATATTGTGACATCACATTGCTAGATGCAATGACTGTTGTGTCACATTGTCACATCACAAATCTGTTCTGACTTCATCACATTTGTGCCAACAAATGCCTTTGGAATCCTCACAATCACATTCTAAAATTATATACTCATTGTGAGTTAATGACAATTGACGTCTGGCATGCCATTGTCACATCAGCAATCTATTGCAACATCACAAAGGTATTTTGAACTCATCACTATTATGGCATCACCAACTAATTGTTACATAACACTCTTATGACATAATTTGACATCATATTGCAATTGTGGTATTACTGTACCATCATGCTTTCACAAATCTATTATGCCCTCATCACATCTTAGAAAATTTATGGCCTTTGGGATATCAAGCTCTTTCTATGAACGTGTTTCATTATGAACTTGTAGCAATTTAAATTTGAAATAAGATGTGACATTACAAAGTAGTTTTGACATCACTAACCCATTTTTATACCATTAACATTTTGAAAACTGAAATCTGTTAGGAATTTTAGCACTTTTGACAAAAACACATGGCCTTTGTGTCATCACAGTTCATTTGTGTATGTCATTATGATTTCATTCTTATATCCTCACTATAAACTAATGGCAATTGAGATTTGACATGCCATTTTGACATCACAAACCCTTTGTGACATCATCACCAATTTGACATCAGACTGTCGTTATGACACCATCAGCTCATGGTGACATCACCAAGCTACAGTGACATCATAGCATTGTCATTTTGCTGCCATAGACACACTGTGAATGTATATCCTGTGATTTCATAATATTTCAAATGTGGCATATCAGTTGATATCAGAAACACATTGTGACCTCATAACCATTGTAACATTATAAACCCTGTGTGACGTCATAACCAGTGTCATATCACATTGTTATTATGACATCTTTAGCTTATGGTGACATCACAAAATGACAATGACATTATAGGATTTGCCATTATGTCATTGTGATATCATAGTCACATTATGAGTGCCTGATCTGTGATTTCATTGTATTTGAAATGTGGCATATGGGTTGATATTAGAAACTCATTGTGATGTCATAACCATTGTCACATCAAAATCCCTTTGTGACATCAATTTGGCAATGTGACATAACAAAGGCAACGTGATGCTACTAAGGCACCGTGATATCACAATGGTCATGAACTCACAATGGGTTTCTGATATCAACCAACATGCCACATTAGAAATAGAATCAAATAACATAATAGGCAAACACAACGTGTATATGACATCAGAATGACAATGTGATGTTACAATGCTATGATGTCATTGTAGTTTTAGATGTGAAAATTAGCTGATGGTGTCATAATGGCAACATGATTTCACAATTATGATGATGTCAGAAAAGATTTGTTATGTTTCAATGGTATGTCTGATGTCAGTTGTCATTAGTTCCCCATGAGGATATGGATACAAAAAAGTTCTGTGATGTCACAGAGGTCACGTGTGTTTTCAAAGGTGGTAAGAAGTCATAATAGGTTTGTATGGCAAAATGTGATCCATAATGTCACAATGGGAATGAGATGTCACAATGGAAATGAGATGTCTTATTGGGTTTTTGATGTCACAGTGGTGATGAGGTCACAAAAGTCTTGTGATGTCAGTTTATTTATAATATCAGAATGATATATCCAATTCCAATTACTCATAATTCAATGTGAGGATACCAGGTGATAGAAGAAGCTTCATAGAATGAGGTCATAGCATGTGAAAACCCAATAGGACAGTGATTTTACAATGACAATGTAATGTCTTAACATCATGTTATAATAATGTTTTGAGGTCACAATTGGTGACGCCATAGGATAAGGGGTCTCAATAGATTTGAGATGTCCCAAGGGGTTGGTGATGTCACAATGTCATGTAGGATCTCAATTGTCATTAACTAATCATACATACATGAGTTTGGGAAGGGATTCTGATGGCACCAACGTATATGTAATCAAAAAGGTCAAGAACTTACAGGTCTGAGATGTCCAAAGTGACACAATGGTTATGATGTCCAGTGCTGTGATATCATGATGTTACACTGGATTTTAGATATCTCATGTCATATCTGAAATATGAGGTCGAACACAGTATTTCAACTCACAAGGGGCCTAAGATATCACAATGGCATGTCACAAAAATTATGAGGACAGGAGAGGTATTTGATGTCACAGTGGATTAGTGATATAACAAAAGCAATGTTCTGTGACAAAGAAATTTGATGTCACAAAGGTTATGAGTTCACAATGGTTTCTGATATCAACTCACATGGCACATTTGAAATTGAATGAAATCAAAGAATAGGCATTCACAATGGGTCTATGACATCCAAATGACAATATAATGTCAAGGCAGCAATGTTTGATAGGATATGTACTCATTACCTCGCTAATGTAACTGCAATCCCTCTGTATACTTACAATAAATAACATAGAAGAAAATAAAAAGAAAAAATGATATGGTGTCATTGGGGTTTGGTGATGTCACAATGAGATAAAGATGTCATGATGACAATGTGATTTCACAGTCATAATTATTGCTCAAAGTATTTGTGATGATACAATGCTATGTGTGATCACAATTTTCATTAGTTCACTATGAGGATATGGGTACACAAAGGGTCTGTGATGCCACAGAAGTCATGTGTTTTATAAAGATGCTAAGAGTTCACAATAGCTTTGTGATGTCACAATGTGATTGCAAAGGCACAACAGCAAGGTGATGTCACAATGGGTTTGTGTTGTCACAGTGGTGATGAGACCAAATGAATTTGTGATGTCACTATGAGTTTGTAATATCACAATGACATGTGTAATTTCAATTTCTACTAGTTCACAATGAGGAAACAGTTTCGAAGAAAGAAATTTAAGCTCCAAAGACCTTGAGTTTTTAATCATAACTTGTGTGATATGCTGCCTTTAGTAAGCTTATAATGTTTTCAAACTCATAATAATTCTGGTATGATATATGATATTCGAAATTGACTCTGACATCATGAATATTGTGACATCACATTGATAGATATCAAGACCATGGTATCGGTATCATATTGTGAACTCACAAATCTGTTAGGACTTCATCACATTTGTGCCAATACATGACTTTGGAGACAACATAGTCCCTTTGTGAACTCATATCTTCATTGTGAATTAATGACATTTGAGATCTGGCATGGCATGGTGACATTTCCAACCAATTGTGACAACACAAACCTATTATAGTAGAAACACATTGTGTTCTAATAGCCATTGTGGTAGCACAATCCCTTTGTGATCCCACATTTCCACTGTGATATCACTAACCCACTGTGAAATTGCAATCCTCTCATACCCAATCCAGGAACGAAATGTGATACCTGAATTCAGTTGACATCTAGATCATGGTGACATCACACTGATAGATGTTATGAGTATTTTGTCACATCCTGACAACACACACCTGTTAGGACTGCATCACTTTTGAGACAACGCATGCCTTTGGAGACATCACAGTCCCTTTGTGAGCTCATATACTCACTGAGAGTTAATGACAATTGAGATCATATGTTTCATTTTGATAGCACCAACCTATTGTGACCTCACACACCTCTTGTAAATTCATCACCAGTGTGGCCTCACCAATTGTGATATCAAAACTATATTGTCATCATATTGCAACATCCATTACCATTGTGATATCACTGTTCCATTGTTTTTTCAAAAATCTAGTATTTCTTCATAGCATTTTAGAAAATTCATGGCCTATTATATTTTATTCTTCTTCTGTGAACTCATATCCTCATTGTGAAATAGTTGCAACTGAAATTGGACATGTGATTATGAGATGTGACTTCACAAAACTATTTGATTTCATCACCAATGTGACATCACAAACCTATTGTGAGCTTTCATTGTCATTTGACATCACTATCACATTGTGACATCCCAAACCTATTAGAACCTCTTAGCACCTTTGAAAAAACACATATCCTTTGTGACATCACAGTCCCTTTGTGTAACTATACCCTCATTATGAACTGACAATTGATATCATACATGCCATTGTAACATAACGAACCCTTTGTGACATCACCAATGTGATATAACATTCTCATTATGACAGCATCAACTACTTTTGACATCACAAAACTACAGTGATAAGAGGACACATTTTCATTGTGATGTTATAGACAGAATGTGAATGTCTATTTTTAATCTTTTTGTGTGTGTGTGTGTGGGTCGTGGTTCGTGGAGCTTGAAATCTGAGCTGGGGTGCACTCCCTGCTCTTCAGCTCTAGGTGAGCATTCTATCGCTTGAGCCACAGCGCCACTTCTGGTTTTCTAGTGGTTTTTATTGGATATAAGAGTCTCATGGACTTTCCTGCTTTAGCTTGCTTTGAACTGTTATCTTCAGATCACAGCCTCCTGAGTAGCTAGGATTACAGGTGTGAGCCACCAGCGCCCAACTTTTTCATTGTATTTCAAATTTGACATGTGTGTTGATATCAGAAACATAATGTGACCTAATAACCATTGTAGCATTATAAATCAACAGTGACATCAAATTGTTATTATGACACCATCAGCTCATTGTGACATCACCAAAAGATAATGGCATCATAGCATTATAAATCACAGTGACATTGTTACATCATAGATGTAACAGTGTGAAGGCCTATTCTAGGAATTCATTCTATTTCTGAAACCCATTTTGACCATATAACCATTCTGATATCACAATCCTTTGTGACATCACATTGGCATTGTGATATCATTAACCTACTGTGCCATCACAAACCAGTCCTGTCCTTATAAGTTTAGTGACATGTTGCCATTGTCATATATTAGGCTCTTTGCGAGCTCACAATCTGTTTTCAATTTCATATTTCTGGTATGACATGTGATATCAGAAATCCCCTGTGACATCATACTGCCAGAGGTCATGACCATTGTGTCACATTGTGATATCACAGAACTGTTAGAATGGCATCACATTTGTGACAACACATGCTTTTGGAGAATTACAGTCCCTTTTTGAACTCATATATTCATTGCCAATTAATGACAATTGAGAACTGCCTTGCCACTCTGACATCATGAACCCATTGTGACATCACAAACTTATTGTAACCTCATGATGACAATGGCATCAACAACTAATTGTGGTCTTAAAGCATTGACATGACATTGTGGTATTGCCAGCGTGATATCACTGTCCCATTGTGTTTTTACAAACCTATTATGGCCACATCACATCTTAGAAAATTCATGGCCTTTGAGACTTCAAGCTCTTTCTGTGAACTCCTGTACTTATGACCTCTAAGGCAAGGAGAAAAACCATTGAGTCACATTTAATATAATAAACCAATTTACACTAGAAAGGGGACTGATTACCTTACCCTGGACTTGATACCCAGGTCCAAGAGCAACCGTAACCACCAAACCTCAGACCTCCAATGGGCACCCTTTCTTAATTGGTCTGCAAACCAACATCCAAAAAATTATCATCTCCAAAGCTCCAAACTTCAATGGGCAAGGCATTTTACTTTTCCATTCCTCCCTCCTTCGCCACAGACCTGTCCTTTCTTCCTGGTCTTTCCCTTTTTCCCTTCCACCACTTCCTTCTTCTGTTCAGGCCACTCCACTCTACACAGGCCTGCCCTTCTCTGTGCCAGTGACAACTTGCCAACCTTCTGCTCTCCTTCAACTTCCTCTCTTCTCAGATTTTTTCCTTCCTGCTGTCCCACCACTTTCTTCCATCCAGGAGCTCCCATTTTTCTCTCCCCTTCCAGTGCTCTGAAAATGCGACCTATATATAGGTTGTAACCCTCCTCACTCAAACGGGTCTCCTGCCTAACAGTTTTCAACCATCACTTCCCACACTGCCCAATGTTCAATCACTTCTTGACAGCTCACCATGTGAGGTTAGACACCTCCACCTTTGGCAGCATTCCCAACACTCTCCGGGGGGGCAGGCCAAGAATTTAAAATGATAATCAGCTCCCACAGATAATTCTGTCCCCACTGGTTATTACAGTATCCTCATAGTGAATTAGAAGAAATTGAAGTTGTATATGTCACTGTTATATAACAAACTTGATGAGACATCACTATCCCATTGTGACCTCATCACCACGGTGACATCACAAACTCATTGTGATATCACATTGCCATTGTGCCACCATGATCACATTGTGATGTCTCAAACTTACTGTGATCTCAAAAGCATTGAAAAAAGCATGCCCTTTGTGACATCACAGACCTTTGTGTACCCATATCACTTTGAGCTAATGACAATTGAGATCTCAAAACCTTTGTGACATCATTACCAGTGTAACATCACATTGTCATTATGACAACATCAGCCCATTGTGACATAATAAAACAACATTGACATCGCAGCATTATGACATCACAATGTCATTGTGATGTTACAGATACCTTGGAATGCCTATTCTGTGATTTCATTCTATATCAAATGTGGCAGGTGAGTTGATATCAGAAATACATTGTGAGGGCTGGGAAGGTGGCTCAGTGGTAGAGCGTTTGCCTTGCATGCTCAAGACCCTGGGTTCGATTCCGCAGCACCA
Source organism: Dipodomys spectabilis (assembly GCF_019054845.1). NCBI lineage: Eukaryota > Metazoa > Chordata > Mammalia > Rodentia > Heteromyidae > Dipodomys > Dipodomys spectabilis. The sequence continues at coordinate 451,260 of NW_024870984.1, forward strand.
CATAAGCAAAAAGAAAAAAACAGAAGTGTCGCTGTGGCTTAAGTGGTAGAGCGCCAGCCTTGAGCTGAGAGCTGAGGGACAGCGCCCAGGCCCAGAGTTCAGGCCCCACGACCGGACTCAAAAAGAAAAAAAAAAAGAAATGCATTGTGACCACTAACCATTATGATATCACAATACCTTTATGACACCATATTGGCATTATGATATCACTAACCCACTGTGACATCATAAAACTGCCCTATCCTCATAATTTTTTGACATGATTCCAGTGTGTTATCTTTGGCTTCTCTGAGTTCATAAATTGTTTAACTCATAATACTTCAGGTATGACAAGTGATATCATAAATCCACTGTGACATCATGACCATTGTGACATCGCACTGCCAGATGTCATGACCACTGAGTGGCATTATGACACAATCCTGTTAAAACTCATTAAACTTGTGCCAATATATTCCTTTGGAGAGACCATTAACACTTGTGAACTTATATATTCATTGTCAATTAGAGATCTGGCATGAGACTGTGAGATCACCATCCCATTGTGAAATCGCAAATCTATGTGACCTCCTCAACTGTATGGCATCACCAACTGTTTGTGACTTCAAAAAAATACTATCTCATGTAATGGTAACATCACATTGTCAATGGGATTTTCACCATTGCATTTTCACCAATCTATTATTTCCTAGTATTTTACAAAATTCATGGCCTTTCTGGTTTCTAGCTCCTTATGTGAACTCGTATCTTGTGATCTAGTAGAATGAAATTGGACATATAATGGTGATATCACAAATTCATTGTGACATCACTATCCATGTGTGACCTTATCACCAAAGTGATATCACAAACCCTTTGTGACATCACCTTACCGCAGTGATATCATGATCACCTTGTGACATCCCAAACCTGTTGTGACCTCTTAGCACCTTTGAAAAAGCACAAGGTGTTTGTGACATCACAGTCCCTTTGGGTAACCATGTCTTCATTGTGAACAAAGGACAACTGACATCAGGCATCCCATTGTACCATTACAAATGCTTTGTGACATCATCTCGAGTGAGATCACGTTGTTATGATACCAACTGCCCATTGTGACATATCAAAATGACAATGACCTCATAGCATTATGACATCACATTTTCATTGTGAGGTCATAGAGACAATGTGATTGCCTATTCTGTGATTTCATTCTATCTCAAATGTGGCATATAGGTTGATTTCAGAAACCTATTGTGACCACATCACCATTGTGACGTTAAACCCCTTTGTGAACTCATGTTGACATTGTGATATTATTAATGCAATGTAACATCACAAACCTGTCTTGACCTTACAAATTTTGTAATAAGCGACTACCTTGACCTGAGCTGGATGCCCAGAGCTAAATGCAGCCTCAACCACGAATCCTCAGACCTCTCAAGATCAACCCAGCCATTGTTAACTGGTCTGCAAACAACCAGCCCCCAACATAATGAACTCCAAAGCTCTACACTTCAAAGGACAAGGCTTTTTCCTTTCTCTTCATCCTACTTCTATCCAGACCTGTCCTATCTTTCAGGTCTTTTCAGTTTTTCCTTCAACCATTCCCTTCTTCTCTTCAGGCTGCTCTATTCTTGACAGACCTGCCCTGCCCTACCCAAGTGGCCAGTTGCCATCCTTCACCACCTGCTCTCCCTCAATTTCCTCTCCTCCCAGTTCTTTACCCTCCTGTAGTCTCATCACTTCTTTCCTTCCAGGACTTTCTCCTTTTTCTCTCCCCTTCTGTTGCTCTGAACATGCATCTTATATATAGGCTGTACCCTTCCCCCAATGGAATATATTTCCTGCATAAGAGTTTTCAAACATAACTTCCCAAATGTCCATGCCAAATCACTTCTTGGCAGTTCACCATGTGGGGCTTGACATCCGATCTCCTTCAGCAGCATGTCCTTCCCCCTCCAGTGGCAGGCACTCCCCTCTCCGGTGGTCTAGACAAGGAGGCCATGATAACTATCTGTTCCCGTGGATTATAGGGGCACTGCTGGTTATTACAATGTCCTCATGGTGAACTAGGAGCAATTGAAATTGGACAAATAATTGTGATATTACAACTTGTGACATAACTAACCCATTGTGACCTCATCACCACTGTGACATTACAAACCCATTGTGAAATCACATTGTTGTTTTGACACTAGGATCACACTGTGACATCCCAAATCTATTATGACCTCTTATAACCTTTGAAAAAAAATACATAGCTTTGTGGCATCACAGTCCCTGTGTGCACCCAAATCCCCACTGTGAAATAGTAACAATTGAGAATCATACATGACATTTTTAACATCAAAAACATTTTGTGAGATCATCACAATTGTGACATCACATTGAAGTTTTGACACCATCTGCTCATTGTGAAAGCACAAAACGAAAATGATATGATAGAATTAGAACTTCACATTGTCATTGTGACATCATAGACACAGTATGAATGCCTTTTCTGATTTCATTCTATTTCAAATGTGGCCTGTAGGTTGATATCATAAACAAATCATGAACTCATAACCATTGTGACATCACAATCCCTTTGTACATCACGTTGCCATTGTAATATCACAAACCCACCGTGACATCACAAACCTATCCTGTCATCATCTTTTGTGACATGCTGCAATTCTGATACCTTAGGCCTTTTTGTCCTCATAATCTGTTGTCGACCTCATTAGATTTCACATATGACATTTGATATCACAAATTCCCCGTGACATCATGACCATGGTGAGATCACACTGCCAGATGTCATAACCATTGTGCCAAATTATGACATCACAAACCTTTTAGGATTTCAATATATGTGTGACAACACATAATTTTGGAGAAGCCACAGTACCTTTGTGAATTCATATACTCATTGTAAGTTAAAGACAATTGAGAACCATCATGTAATTGTGACATGCCCAACACATTGTGACATCACCGATCTTTTGTGACTTCATCACGAATGTGGCATCATCAACTAATTGCGACCCCAAAAGAATATTTTGAAATGATGTGGTGAGTTTATATTGCCATGGTGATATCACTGTCCTATTGTGTATTCACAAACCTAATATGACCTCATAACATTTTTAAAAATCCATGTCCATTAGGACTTCAAGCCCCTTTTGTGAACTTTATGCACATTGTGAAATACTAGCAATTGAATTGGGACATGTGTTTGAGATATTACAAAATCATCATGATATCAAAAACCCATAGTGACCTCATCACAACTGTGTATCATAAAGCTATCATGACTCCTAAGTACCTCTGAAAACACACATGGCATTTGTGACATCACAGTCCATACGTGTACCCATATCCTCATTGTGAACACATGACAATTGAATTCATATATGCCGTTGTAACATCACAAACCCTTTGTGACCCCATCACCACATATTCATTATGACATCATTACTTCCTTGCAACATCACCAATTTACAATGACCTCATAGCATTATGACATTATATTGTCATTGTGATGTTATAGACACATTGTAAATGCCTATTCTCTTATTTCATTCTATTTCAAATGTGGCATGTGGGTTGATATCAGAAAACCATTGTGATCTCATAAATATATGGCATCATAATCACTTTGTGACATCACAGTGCCATGGTGATATCACTAACACACCGTGGCATCACAAATCTGCCCTGTCCTCATAAGTCTTGAGATGTGCTGCAATTGTGGTATCTTAGGCCCTTTATAAGCTTGTAATCTGCTTTAAACCTTATAATATTTCAGTTATGATATGTGACATCATAAATCCACTGTGACATCATGATCATTATGACATCATACTGACAGACATCATGAATATTGTGTCACACTGTGACATCACAAGCCTCTTAGGACATTTGTGACAACACCTGCCTTTGGAGATACCTCAGTCTGTTTGTGAACTCTTATTCTCTGTGATTTCATGACAAATGGGATTCTTTTTATCATTTGGATATCACCAACCAATTATGACATCATAGACCTACGATTACTCCTTATCTGTATGGCATCAGAAACTAACTGTGACATCAAAATTTGTGGTCATAATATTACACGATGATCATGACATCTGTCAGTGTGATAATCACAATGGTCATGATGTCACAGTGGATTTCTGGTATCTCATGTAACACATGAAATATGAGGTTGAAAACAAATTCTGAGGGCAAAAGGTCTAAGATATCACAATGTCAGCATGTCACAAAAGTTATGAGGACAGGAGAAGTTTGTGTTGTCACATTGTGTTAGTGATAGCACAATGGCACTGTGATGTCACAAAGTGATTATGATGTCAAAATGGTTATGTAGGCACAAAAGTGCCTTTCTCATATCAATTCTCATACTACAGAATCACAGAATAGGCATTCACAATATGTCTATTATGTTATAATGAGAATTGTTGTCATAATGCAATATGTCATTGAGTTTGGTGATGTCACAATGAGCTGATGTTTCCATAATGAAAAAGTGATGTGACACTGTTGAGGATGTCACAAACACTTTTTGATGTTATAGTGGCATGTCTGATCTCAATTGTCATTATTTAACAACAAGGATATGGATACACAAAGGGCATTTTTCAAAGGAGTTAGGAGGTCATAATAGATTTGAGATTTCACAATGGAATCATGATGTAACAATGACAATGTGGTCACAATTGCTTTCTGATGTCGTGGTGGTGATGATGTCAAAATGTGTTTGTGATGTCACAACGAGTTTGTAATACCACAATCAAATTTCCAATTTCAGTTGCTACCAGTTCACAAGGAAGATACTGTAATAATCAGCAGGGTCCCAATAATACATAGGGTCCAATAATCAGCGTGGCCCCATCTCCTGGCAAGCTGGAGAGGACAAAGTATGCCACCAAAGAAGGTGGGGCATAGGGTGGGAGGTGCTGGTGCATTAATCTCCATGTGTTGAGCTGTTAAGAATTTATTGGGCTGTGGGCAGTTTGGGATGTGACAGTTGAAAAATGTTAGGCAGTTGGAGTGGAGAAGGGGTACAGACTTCAATAGAAGTGGAGAGAAAAAGGGAAAAGTCCTGGAAGGAAAAAAGTGGTATGATAGCATAAGGGGAAAGACCTCGGAGGAGAGGATGTTGAGGGAGAGCAGGAGGTGAAGAATGGCAACTGACGACCCAGGCAAAGCAGTTTAGGCCTGTGGAGAGTGGAGAGGCCTGAAGAGAAGAAAGAACTGGTAGAAGAGAAAAAGGGAAAGACCTCGAAGAAAGTATAGGACTGTGAAGGAGAGACAAAGGAAGGGGAGAAAAAGGCTTGCCCTTTGATGTTTGGAGCTCTCGATATCATAATTTTGGGGGTTGATGGTTTGGAGAACATTTATTATATTAACTGTGTCTCGATGGATTCTCTTGAACTATAAAGGTCCTAATTTTTAGAGACCACATTGACATAATCTATTTGGATGGCAACAGGCCTTGGCCCCAGAGAAAAATCCCCATAGGAGAGAGTGTCAGCACTCAGGGTTGAGAGTTTACCTCGAGTGTTTGTCTCCAGAGGACCAACAGGGACAAAAGTCATTTAGGAACCTCTAAGGCTACGTCTGGGCAAGCTTGCCAGCCTGTTTTGAGGACCCCCTCTAGAGGTCAAGTGTGGCTTCCTTGGGAAGCCATCTGGGAACTCTTTGAGAGGCTGTGTAGGGCTTCCAAAGAAAGCCATCTGGAACCTCATCAAGAGTACATCTGTGACTTCCTTAAGAAGCCATCTGAGACCTACTCTGGAGTTCATCTGGGGCCTTCTCCAGGGGCTATCTTGGACTTTCTCTAGAGGTCATCTGGGGCTTCTTCAGGAGGCCACCTGAGACCTCTTCAAAAGTAGTCATTGGGGCTTCGTTATGAGGCAATCTAGGACCACCTCCTGAGGTCATCTGGAGCTTCTTTGGGTGGTCATCTTGGGTTACCTTGATGAGAAATGTATGACTATCTTCGGACATCATCTGTGACTTCCTTGAGGAGCCATATAGGACCTTCTCTGGATGTAATCTGTGGCTTTCTCAAGAGGGTTATCTGGAACCTCTTCTGAAGTTCATATGTGGCCTCTGTGAGTGGCCATCTGAGAGGACATCTGGGACATCCCTTGGAGGTCATCTAACACTTCCTTGGGAAGCCATTTGAAACCTCCATGAGAGGTCTTTTAGGGCCTTCTAGGAATGACATATGTGACATCCTCCAAAGATCATCTGTGGCCTCCTCAAGAGACAATCTGGGACATTCTCTCTGTCATCTGGGACCTCCTGTAGAGGTCAACACTGAGAGGCATGGGAGATGTGGGTTGTCTGTGGCTATTGGTCTGTGTATGTATGCTGATAGTTCTGTGTCCTGTATGCACCTCTGTTTACTCTTTTTCTCAGGATGGGAGAACAAGGCCTAAAGGTGTCATATCCAAAACATATTCTCCTCCAGGTTTAGAGAATTCCTCAGAGGAAGATGCACTGATGTACTCTCTCTCCTATTCTTTGCCATCATCACCTCTAATGTTAAGTCCTCCCATACCAAAAGTGGTTACTTGTACCAATCTGAGGTGGTGCAATGTGCTATGTTACCCTTATTACCTTTGAGACAGGAACATGGAGGAGATGGTGGGCAAGCCCCATTTCTAATATATGTTCCCTTTACAACTAGTGACCTGTATAACTGGAAACAGCAAAATCCATGCTTTTCAGAAAAAAGGGGCTCATTACTTCGTTAGAGACAGTAATTTTTAAACACAAGCACATCTGGGATGAGTATCAGCAAATTTTACAGTCACTTTTCACCTGGTAGAAAAGGGAGTGAATCCTGCTTGGTGACTTGAAGGTGGTCCTTCGACCAGAGAGTAGCCCCACTATTGAACCAGCAAGTCTTTGCACAGACTTACCCAAGCTGAGACTAACAGCAATTGAGGTATGGAGGTGCTTACCTATTATTGCCAGGTTCTGTTAGCAGGGATACCGCAGTGGCTAAAATGCCAAATCATCAATCTAAGGTGGGTGAGATTTTACAGTTCCCCAGTGAGTACCCTAATGCTTTTCTGAAACTTCTCCCAGAAGCCAATAGGATGTATAGGCCTATAGATCTTGAAGCCCTGGAGAATGAAAGAGTCCTCCTAAATATGGCATTTGTTACCCAGACAGCCCCAAATATTAGAATAAAGCTTCAAAAGTCAGAAGGTTTTTAGGGAAAACTTTATTCTCCTTTGGAATTAGTCGCCCAGAGGGTGTTTGTTAACAGAGATACCCGGGAAAAAGAGTCTAAGAAAAGGGTTTGAGTTTTGGTAGGAACACCAGAATAGGGATCAAGAAACCCTTGGCAAAGACAGTACAATTCATTTGCAAATGGCAATAGGGAACCTCTAGGACTACATCAGTGTGCTTATTGCAAACAAAATAGACATTGGGAAAAGGAATGCCCAAGGAGGAGAAAGATAGAAAATGACAGGTTAATTAATCACATTAACCACCTGGAAAATGTGTTCATATATCTGGAGAAACATGCAAAGGAGCTTGGGGCTCTGAATTCCAACTATGTTTAATTTAAAAAGCAGCCCTTTGAAGTTAAGAAATGTGGCATAGAAAAAATTCCACCATTCTATCTCAAAACATAGTCTTATAAAAGACTGAGTCTCCAATATATACCAGTCAAAACCCATCAAGAGATTAAAAGCACATAGAAGAGCACATTGGAGAAAACAGAGAAAATTATTTGACGTGAAGAAAAGATTTAAAGATATAAATTAAGAAATTATGCGAGTCAAAAAGGAGAAGAAAATCCTCAAAAAGAACCTAGAAAACACTCAAAATCAAATGAAATTCAAGTACATTAGCCTGGGTGAGCATGAGGCAAATTAGGGGACCACAGGTCAGAGGCAAACAAGCACAGGACAGCAATGCTGCCATCCTTGCTAACCACAAGTGAGGCCAAGAAGAGATCCTAATGCTGCATTAAGAAACCATCGCCATGACAAAGGAGCTGGACCTGATATAAGAATGTATTAGGCTGAAGTACATGTTGATTATAAGCTTTGAAGAGTGTCACCAGAAATTCAAAGCAACAGAGAAAGAAGGAAAGAGTAGTTAGCAGAGAAGACGGGGAAGTGCTGTGTCATAGAAGAGGAGGCCAGGAAAAGTGAACTGGAAAATATCAGGCTCAAGAAAGAGATTGGTACTATTCAGAAAGAGTTAAAGGACCACATGCTCTGACAGAGAGTGCCGGGGAAAGGAAAAGAGCATTAGGAACAAAAACAGAAGAGCTAAACAAACAGTTGGAAGATCTGTCACAAAAATACACTAAAGTGGAAAACTAGAAAGAAAGACTACTAGAATAAAAAGCCAAAAAGACTGCTGAGATCTTCACCATAAATGTAATGCAGAAACTTCATGTCCCAATGGAACAGGTGGAGGTGGGAAAAATTACCTCTCAATAGCACCTTTGTGAACTTAAGGGAGGAGCTGAAGAGCAAGCAAAGGTGTTGTGAGAAGGAGCAGCAGTTGGCTAGTCAAAGAACTCTCCTGTGACCCTGCCAAAACACTTGCAGGTTAAGGAGCACATTGAGAACTAGAGTGGGATCACGAAAGCAAGTTTGAGAGAAAAGGAGGAGAATAAAATGGAAGAAGACTCCAAGATTCAGAGTACAATACAGGAAGTAAAGAAACTAGAGACCCTAAGATACAGGGAAACATCTGAGCTGATCACATAGCTTGGGAGACCACTCTAAAACCAGTTGGTTCTCTAGAGCTACTAGTTGTTAAGATTAAAAGAAGAAGTGAACACAATAGTAATAAGTGTGCAAATGTTGATACTGAACTTGTGAAAATAACATACAGGCTCAAGCTTTCTGTCAGTTTACATATAGATATTTGCACCCAGGTAAATTGAGTGAGGCCACTGCCTAAAACTTCTGAAACCAGTGGGGCCTCAGCCTGACAATTCTTTGTAATGTGTGTAGGTAATTTCCATCAGGTAAATGCTGAAAAGCTGGAACCTATGGAAAGAATTCATATATGAAGAACCTCAGATCATGAATTTGGGAAAGTGGACTCCACAGATGTAAAGCCTGGAAAGTATGGCTATTGGTATCTGTTAGTAATAGTGGACAATTTTTCAGGCTGAGCTGAGGTGTGTACTAATTCCTTGATTTGGCTTACCCTTAGATTTGGGGTCCAAAGATGGCCCTGCATTCATGGTCCAAGTTCTTAATTATTAACTAACACCCTAGGAATAAATTGGAAGTTACAATCCATTTATAGACCTTAGAGTTCAAGGCACTAGAAAGAATGAATATGACCTTAAAGAAAACTAACTAAATTAAATACAGATACTGGCCATGGCTACGTAAGCCTCCTCCACTTTGCTCTCCTTTGAGCAAGATGTAGCTTCTATGTTAAAGGATTTAATCCCGTTGAAATACTTTAGTGTAGACCACCCCCTTTGGTTCCTAAACTTGGGAAGGTTATATTAACAGAAATGTCTAACTACAGACTGCAGGCATTAAAACATATTCTGTTATGTACCTATCCTTTGGTAATCAAGGCCCACTGGCCACCTAAGAAAAACTCCACCTGAAAGGGAGGGGCCAAGATGGTGATGGAACAGCAGGGAAACACCTCAGCTCTCTCCAACCAAATACAGAGTTTGGATTTCAATGCTCTGTTTCTCGAAATGACCCACAAAAAAGGCAATTACTCAGAGAGATACAGGAAGTGAAAAAAGAAAAGGGAAAAACCTACACAGACAGTAAAGTGGGAAGACCCTTCCCCCACCCGTTGTTGGTGATGGGGCTCCACACTAAGCAGCTTAATTGGTGGGGTTTCATGCCCGGCTCCTTAAGAGGCCAGGCTCTGGACTGTCTGTGGACCACACACTCACAAGCATCCCAAGGCTCTCAGAAGACTGCCAAGAGGTGGTGCCAACCTAGAGAATACAAGCAGAAATCTCAGAAGGCAGAGCCAGCACGAAAACTCGCCTCACCCTCCCTGCTGGCATAGCACCTCTTCCTGGCTGGTACAAGCAGCCCAATCCAGTCAGGAGCAGCAGCAGCTGTCAGCAGTGGCAAATGACCCAAGACTGGCAGCGTGGCTCAACTGTCCTGGTGGTTTAAACAGCCTAGCATAACCTGGAGAAGCAGCGGCAGCTGGCAGTGGTGGCAAACCACCCAGACTCTGGGCACAATGCCTCTTGACACTAACCCACAGGAACAGCCCAGACCAGCCCGGGGCGGCAGCAGTGATCGGGCAGGGACAGCTGCATTGAACAACTCCAGATCCATGACGGTTTGTGCCTCTCCATACTGGTCCGCATAAGGAGCCCAGTCTAGCCTGAGGTAGCAGCAGTGGTTAACACCTGACTGGTGGTGGGGTGCCTGGCTTGCATAAGTGGCCCAGCTGATCTTGGAGCAGTGGCAGCAGCTAAGGCAGTGGCAACAGCTGTGGCAGCAGCAGCGGCATCAACAGCAGCAGCGAACAACTCCGGACCCATAGTGGGGTGCAGCGCTTCTCCATACTGGTTTTCATAAGCAGCCCAGCCAGGCCAATGATGGCAAAGGGGGTGAACAACCCCAGACTTGAGGCAGGGTGTGGTCCTGAACAACCCCAGAAAAGTCTCATGAACTTTCCTGCCTGGACTGGCTTTGAACCTGAATACACATATCTGAGCCTCCTGAATATTTAGAATTACAGGCATTCACACCAGCAAGGTCTTATTCTTGCCAACCCCCTATTTTTTTCTGAAATAGATCATTTCTTAGTTCATACAAGGAATTTAAGCAAATACAAGAGAATCGATATAATACCCTGTATTCTATCTGACCATAGTGGAATCAAACTAGTTCTCAATAATAAGGCATAAAGTAGAAAAAACTTAAACACATGGAAATTAAACAGAACTCAGTTGACCAATACATGGGTCACAGAAGAAATTAAAGAAGAAATTAAAAACTTCCTACAATTCAATGAAAATGAAGAAACATCACAGCGAAATCTATGGGACACAGCAAAAGCAGTCCTGAGGAGCAAATTTATTGCTCTCAGTGCACACATCAAGAAAACAAAGACCGGATTGGGAAAGTGGCTCAGTGGTAGAATACTTGCCTTGCATGCATGAGGCCCTGTGTTCGATTCCTCAGCACCACATAAGCAAAAAGAAAAAAAGCCAGAAGTAGCATTGTGGTTCAAGTGGTAGAGTGGTAGCCTTGAGCTGAAGAGCTGAGGGACAGCACCCAGGCCCAGAGTTCAGGCACCATGACCAGACCCCACCCTCCAAAAAAAAAAAAGAAAAAAGAAAAAAAGAAAACAAAGATCAAGTAAACAATCTTATGATGCAACTAAAACTGGTAGAGAAACAAGAAAAATTTGAACCTAAATTTGCTAGACAGAAAGAGATAACTGAAATAAGAGCTGAAATTAATGAGGTAGAGACTAAGAAAATTATAAATAAAATTAATGAAATAAAAAGTTTTTTTAAAAAGTCAATAAAACTGAAGGACCATTGGCAAGAGTAACTAACAAAATAAGAGAGGAGACCCAAATCAATAATATCAGAGATATCCCAGGAAAATTACAACAGACATCCAAGATATCCAAACAATTGTAAAGAAGTAATTCCAGACTCTAATCACAAAGGAAGGAAAACCTAGCAGAGAGGGATAAATTTCTACAGAAATTCAAATTTCTATTCTGCCCTTTCCTTTTCAGCCATGCTTCTCTACCATGTATTGTGGGGGTAGCAGTTCGGTAATCAAACATCTTTTTCTGCCTGAAGAGCATGTGGTGTTCTCTTCATTGGCTTCCTAATGAAACCTACCTATTTCATATACCTTACATATGGTGCCATGATTCGGATGTGGTTTTTGAGTCAGAAATGTTAGAATTTCCTAACCACCACTTTTCTGTGAACCAAACTGCCTTGAGACTTTTAACCAATACCATTGCTGGCCTTTACATCCACATCCACATTACTTGTCCACTCTTGTGAGTGAAACTACTCTCTATGGCTCTCTGTTGGTCAATCTCTCTGCAGATGTGGCACCATGACAGATAGCTCGTATGGCCTTTAGCCGAAAGGCTGGTCACCTATGAAGCTGAGGATGCTAGGTTTGTGGGGCTTGGCCATTTCTCTCTAGAGGTCTCTGTGGAAAGTTGGGATGCTGCTTCTGCCTGGTCAGCTCTTCTTCATTTACCAGACTGACTCTCCTACACATTTACTGGGGTGCTGTGAGTCATGCCCGAGCCGTGAAACCCCTTTGATATGCCCCCTGTGCTCTTTGGATAGCCAGAGCACCTAATGTTTTAATACTGTTCTCAGATTTAGACGATTATTGCCTCTGCAATGGTACATGGTCAGAAGTCTGTTTACTTTCAGGTTCTCTATGCTCTGTGCTATTCATGTCCAACTTTCTATATCTCTCCCTTTCTTTTCTACAACTTTTTGGATTGTGTCCTGAAGAATGGAATATGGGCTGCGTTCCAGGGACCCCCTCTGGGTTCCCTCTCAAAGGCTTGCCAAACTAAGGTTGATTTTTTTGTTTAGGCTTTCTTTGCATTTTTTTCAGAAATTTGCCATCTGGAGTTCACCATCTTGGCCACATGGTTGATTAAGGGTTTGGCCCCACACAACCCTTTCCGCTCCACCAAGCTTACTACTCCTCCAACCACCTATTCTAATGTGCCTTGCTATCAAGTTGCTCTTTTCACAGACCCTGGTAACTGAGGCCCAACCATCTGATGTGATTTGTTAGCAAAGATGTCTAAAAAATGTTGTTAAAAAATTTAGGTTTTGCGTTTTGCCTTTTTTGTTTTGTGTTGTGTTCTAGTACTGACAACATGATTCTAAAATATTGGGCATATGTGTCCTAAGATTCTCTCATCTAATGAGTTTTTTCATTGCAGAGTATTTGGTCAATTCTTGATAAGGACCAGGTAAGCTCTACTTATTCTATTTGATCTCCTTGTTATTTTAGTTGGAAATAACAAAGGGCTTTTGTGGCAAAGATTGCAGTTCAAAGCCAGGCCGGGCTGAAAAATCCCTCAGACTCCATTTCCCAACTAACCTGCAATCAGCCAGGCAGGAAGCATTTGCTCAAGCCTCTTATCTCTAACCAGCAAACACTGCAAGTGGTACTATAACTCAAAGTGGTAGAGTGCTAGTCTTGAGCAGAAGTGCTCAGGGACAGTGCCCAGGTCCTGAGTTCAAACCTCCTTGAATACCAACTGGGACAAACCATCCCAGTAACAAGCACCTAGATTCAGCCAGTCTGGGGAACAAGGAAAAATGGAAAGGAGTAAGAGGAGATATTATCACATCATCCATTTTGTGCCTGCACTTTAAAAATTAACCAGAGCCGGGAGATCAACAGAAGTAAGAAGACTGCCCATCTAATGTCAATACCTGTCTAACTTTCAACTGGAAAGGAATTTATATTCTTGCCTTTGTTACTTGACTTATTCTCTACCTAGTCACCAGATGTCAGAAATAGCTAGCGACATTTGTACCAACATTTTCAGCCCCAAGTCCTTCCTCTTGTTATTTATTTGCTCTATATTATTTTTTTCAGTCCCTCAATGCCTGAGTCTTCTCCAGACCATCCAAGAGACTTGTCTCCTCTAGACTTCATCTAAGCACTCAATGCCCAAGTGACAGCTGCTTCCTGCTGCCTTCTCCTAGAGGGGACCATATCTCAGCCTTTTACCCCTACTGTTGACACCCGTGAAAACAGGAAGTAGCCAGAGAGAATCTTCGCCCTTTTTCATAATTATCAAAAGGCTGGAATATAAGGTGTGAACAGGGACACCTTCCTCCCTCGTGGCTAAGTTTCAGCCCAGTATCTGTTACATAGGTAACTGGCAGACCTGGAAGCAGTCACTTTCCCCTCCTCTTAGGTCACATCCTGGGCCACCTGTGGTCACATGCCTCCCATCTGATCTTAAGAGGGTACCAGACCCTGAGGTCACATCTGGATCCAGTGTGACCACACCTTTCCCCCACCTGGCCACACCTTCTCCTGTTCTTGGCCTAGATAAGTCCTGGTCCAGAGGTGGGTCACCCCTTCCTTTTCAGCCATGCTTCTCCACCATGCATGGTGGGGGCAGCAGTTCGGTAAATAAATTCTTTTCCTGCCTGAAAAAAAATTGCCCAAACAGAACCAAGAAGAAATAAATCAATTAAACATGTCAATAACCTACAAAGAGATAATAGAAGTAATCAGAAGTCTTCCAACTGTAAAAGACCAGGACCTGATGGATTCACTACAGAATTCTATATGGCCTTTAAAGAGGAACTAATTCCCACACTCCTCAAGCTCTTCAGAGAAATAGAAACAGAGGGAGTAATCCTAAACTCATTCTATGAAGCCAATATCACCTTCACACCCAAACGAGGCAAAGACTCAACAAAAAAAGAACTATACACCAATCTCTTTTATTAAGACAGATGCAAAGCTCCTCAATAAAATTGCAGACAACAGAATCCAGAAACCTCACAAAAAATACCATACATTATAACCAAGTAGGCTCCATCCCAGAGATGCAGGGATGGTTTAACATATGTAAGTTAATAAATGTAATCCATCACATCAACAGATCCAAGGTCAAGAACCACATGAATATCAACATTGATGCAGAAAAGGTTTTTGATGAAATTCAGCACTTATTCATGCTAAAAGTTCTGGAAAAAAATAGGAATATATGGGACATTTGAAAAGACCATAAAAGCCCTACACGGCAGATCAAAGGCCAATATTATACTTAATGAGGAAAAACTACAACCAATTCCCCTAAAAACAGGAAAAAGCCAAGGATGCCCAATATCTCCACTCTTCTTCAGTATAATTCTGGAATTCTTAGTCAGCGCAATAAGGCAAGAAGAAGACATTAAAGGGATCCACACAGGAAAGGAAGAAGACAAGCTATCTATTTTTTTTCAGATGGCATTATTTTATAAATTAATGATCCCTAAAGCTCAGCCCCAAACTCTTAGAGCTTATAAACCAATTTGTCAAAGTAGCAGGATACAAAATTAACCCACAAAAATCAGTCGTCTTTCTGCACACCAACAATATACAAGCAGAAATGGAAATCAAGGAAACAACCCTATTCACAATAGAAAAGTATCTAGGAATTAAACTAACCAAAGATGTAAAGGGTCTATTTCATGGAAAGTGTAAAAGCCTTAAAAAATGAATCATAGAGTGTGAAGACTCAGTGTCTATGTTGAGGGGGCAGAATGATACAGGCTCCAGTCTCAGGATTATCTGAGGACTGCGTTTGGGATTAGGAAAGCTCTTAGCACGCCGGGCTAGAGAGGGAAAATGTTCTCTCTCCCTATCTCAAAACACATGTCACAGACTTCTGGCAGCTGAGGAAGTAGCTCTTCTGCTTGCTTAAGCATAGATGAACAGCTGGTCAACCATTTTCCTGAGATTGGTGAAGTGGTTTGAGCTTGCTCTAAAATAGTTTAGATAATAATATACCAAGACATTTTCTCATAGGTCAAGTAAAAATGTATCTGTTGAAATTTTTGTGTGAATGTCTTCTGACCAAATCTTGGCAAAGATCATGCTTGCTTGTCTTTAAATACCTACTAACAATAAAGCACAGCATGCAGTGGCAATTGCTGTTTGCACTCTGCATCCCCTGTGTCCTGGTGATTTCCTGACCCTTACCCAGGGACCCCAATGAACTAGACATTGACAATTGGCGCCCAAACAAGGACCCTGCATTGTTGAATTCAGGAAGGGATATTCAGGTAAGTACTTTTAATTACAGGGTGATGGGACAAGTTAAGTCTACTCCGTACTTACATATGCTTAAACATTTTCTTGCTGCCTATGGTGTAAATATTTCTTATTTTGACATAGAAATGTGTATTAATGTAGTTAGGGAATGGAATCCTTGGTTCCCCGATAAAGGAACATTAGATGTTGATAATTGTAAACGAGTAAAGAATAATAAAGAAAGAGCTGTTCGAGAAGGGGAAGAGATTAGATTTTGTTCCTATTAGATTTTGGGCTATTTTACATACCCTTTTTAAAGCTTTGAATGAGGAAACATTAATAGCAGACTTAAAGAAAGAGGCCACCACATCTATTGTAGATTTACAATTGGACTCTGAGGTTAAGGACGCAATAGATAAGGATGCATTGCAATTAACAGAGAAAAAACTAGAGGTAAAAATGGGCTGAAAAGGAGCAAACTGAAAGTGTAAATAAAATGTCTGAGCAAATGGAATTGATTTTATCAAAATTACAACATATGGAGTTGGAAGTTAGCAGAGTGAAAGAAGAACCTGAGAAGGTGAAAGTAAAGCAGGCTTCGGCTCCTCCGCTGGCTGATACAATTTTTACAGCGTCACTCCCTCACGAAACAGAGGACTCCGACAGTGAGTTTGATGATGAAATGCCTATTTTTTCTTATGCTGTAATTCGACCACCCCGTATGAATGGTATAGCTCAACCAGCCAGATATGAAGGTGTTGCTGTTTATGATATTGGTAAACTTAAAAAGGCAGTGACATTATATGGACCTCAGTATCATTATGTTAAGGAATTGCTTAATGGGCTTGCTCAACATTACAATAATTTTGCTCCTGAGGATTGGAAGATGCTTTGTAGAGCCTTGCTTAAGAAACCGAAATACCTACAATGGCAAATGTGGTTTACTGAGTTATGTACAGAAAGGTCTAGACAAAATGCACAGAGCAGTAATCCCAGCCTACAGGTCATAACCTTTCCCATGTTGAGTGTAACAGAACAATATGTGGAGGCTCATATGCAAGTGAACTCTCTGAAAGAGATCCATGAGCAGTTACACGACATAGCATGGGAAAGGATTCGGACAGTAGAAGAGCATTTTGGCTCTTGGACTAAAGTAATTCAAAAAACTAATAAACCCTGTGTTAAATTTTTATCACAATTATAATAGCACCTAAAAAATACAAAAAGATACAGTGGTTAAATATTTAGGATATGTTATTTCCAGACAAACAGTGACACCTCAAAAATATCTTTATGACGTGATCAATTACATACGTTAAATTATTTTTAAAAGCTATTAGGAGATATTAATTGGATGCGACCAGCCTTAGAAATTCCTACTTACCAATTACATAATTTGTTTTAATTGTTACAAGGGGAGCCTGATTTACATAGCAAAAAATTTTAACTAAGAAGGCTAAAAATAAATTACAATTTGTAGAGCAAAAAATAAAAAAGAAATGTTTTTACATCGAGTAATGCTGAATCAACCCATAAATTTATATATTTTGGATACATGGAAATACCCAACACGAATTATAGGACAAAATGAGCTATGATTAGAATGGATTTATACACGGCATAGATTTACAAAGAATATTATGCCTTATGAACAACAGTTGACAGTTATTATTCAACAGGCCAGGCAACGGGTATTTACCCTATCGGGGTATAATTTATTTAAAATTATTTTTCCTTTGCCAAAAGACCAAGTAAAATATTTGTTAAACATGTCTGAAATGCAGCAAATAGCATTAGTAAATTTTAGTGGGCAATTTTCCTATCATTTTCCCAAAGGTAGATTGTGGGATTGCTTGCATAAACAACAATTTTTCATTAATGATATAATTACCAAGGCCCCTATTCCCACTGCTATTACCGGTTTTACAGATGGCTCCAAAAAAAAGTGCTTATTTTGCAACAAATAAATATTGGGTACAAACAACTACTTTAGCATCAGTTCAACAAAATCAACTTTTGCTATTATTAAGGTGTTGCAAGATTTTGTGGGAGATATTAATATTGTTACTGATTCTGCCTAAGCCGTAGTAGATGTGACTAATATAGTCACTGCTATTACATATTCATCTAAACCCCAGCTAAATCAGTTATTTAAACAATTACAAGCATTACTGCAACAACGTAAAGCCAAAGTATTTGGAACAAATATTAAGGGTCATTCTTCATTACCTGGGTACCTTGTATATGGCAATAATCAGGTTTATAAATTAGTTAGTTTTGCTTCTGCTGAACAGGATCATGCTCATTTACATACAAATGCTGGCCATTCACATATGCATTATAAAATACCTTATTCTCAAGCTAAACAAATTATTAAAAGGTGTCCTATCTGCAGACCAATACATTTGAGAGTTGTACCTGCTAGAGTAAATACTCGAGGATTACCACCTAACAAGCTCTGACAAATGGATATAACCCATGTACAAGCCTTTGACCATTTTTCGTTTGTACATGTTACAATAGATACTTATTCAAAATTTGTTTGGGCTTCTGCCCTTATAGGAGAAACTGTTAACCATGTAATAGAATACTTCTTGGAAGCTTTTGACATTATGGGAGTGCTTGCCAAAATAAAGATTGATAATGGACCAGCCTAAAAATATCAAATTTAAAAGATTTTGAGAACTTTATGATGTGGTACATATTACAGGAATAGAATATAACCCCCAAGGACAAACTAGTATTAAACGAGTTCATGGCACACTAAAACAACAAATTAAAAAATTAAAAAGGAGGAAAAGGTTGGATGAAGGTATGAATAATTTGTGGTTTTCCATGCAAAAACCTAAAATAATTTTACATCAAGCTCTTTTTGTTCTTAACTTTTTAAACTTACCACAAGGAGATATTTTAACTAGAGCTGAGCGCCATTTTGAACAAATATCACAAAAACACTATTTAAATGCTCCCACATGGATTAAGATTACATTGAAAGCAGAATGGCAACTAGGAACATTATTACATAAGGGGCGATGATAGAGTTTTGTGCCTACACAGGATGGCAAACAATACTGGCTTCCTGTACGATGGATATAGACGCGGCCCAGTGAGGACAGCCCCATATCCTGCAAGAAATCGGCCACCAGTTGAGGAAGAATAAATCGCCATTGCCCACCTGGGGGCAGGTTTAAAAGTTGACTGGAGAAGGACAAAAGATGTTACAACACACTGGTAAACCTGTCACAGGTGAGAACTTGTTCTGGCCATGCCTGCCCTGCTTACTGTGAATCCTGTCCATGCTAATGCTAATGTAAGTTATTGGGCCTTTGTTCCTAACCCTCCTTTATTGGAACCTGCTGTTTGGAGAGACATGGATATAATCGTCTATACTGTTCCTGCTGTTTTATCTCCTCCTTGGAATAATTTGACATTTTACAATAAGGATAATGATAGCTTTTTAAATTTTACTTACTATACTCATTCCTTGCCTGTTTTTCTGGAGCCTCCTCCATGTTTACTTATGAATTGGCAACATTGGGTTTTACCTGGGAAACACACTTCCAATTCTAAAACACAGCTGCAGCGATTAATTACTTAGTCCATTAATAGTAGCTGGGAAAGAGTCACCTTTGATGGCCAGTTATCCTTACCAATGTGCCCTGATTTTACTTATATTGATTTAAAATATCAGCCTTTTGTGTGGCAAGAGTGTAGAGGAACATTTGGAAAAATGTTCAATAATTGTATTAATTGGGGAACTTTTGGACAATTTATTAACACATGTTCAGAATGAAATATTACCAGATGTGATTTATCAAATGTTACTAGGATGCCGGATACCATTAATGGATCGCTTACTGGAGCTCGATTGATGACCTGGGGAGATGGGGGCATTAAAGATGCTCGATGGGCTTTCATGTCTGTACCCACTGCTGATCAAACTCATCTTTGGAAGATCACAGCGGCGCTGAAACCCATGATGCTACCAAATGGATTGTTTTCGGGGATGGCGAACTCTGCATCCACTTATAATTTTACTTTGTACAAATCTTATAATGTAACTGCTTGTGTGCCTCTGCCTTATGTATTTATAGTGAGAAATTTTACATTTTATCCTACTATTTTTTGTTTTAATTGTCCCCTGTATTCTTGCATTAATTCCTCTCTTAATTTTAATGACAGTGATAGTATTATGATTTTCCACAAAGAACTCATATTTGGCTACCTGTTAAATTAGGAAGAGAATGGTCCCAAAATCCTTTGGATAGTGTTGTTATTGAATTTTTTACCAAACTACTAAAACGTACAAAATGTATGATTGGAGCCATTATAGCTGCGATTTTAATCTAAATTGCTATTACCACTGTTGCTGTGGTGTCTGGAATTGACCTACACACTTCCTTATAAACTAAACACTTTGTGAAAGAATGGCACCGGGATTCACATAAATTCACATAAATTGCCACATGCAAAAATTGATGCTCAATTACAAACACAGATTAATATTATTAAACAGACAGTGGGATGGTTAGGAAAAAGTTATTGGTTTTGGAGAAACAGTTATTGTTTCTCCAAACAGTTATGTGATTGGAATTCCACTACCTTTTGCATTACTAATGTAAAATATAATAAATCTATACATGATTGAAATGGATTACAGCAGTATTTATCTGGAAATTCTACTGCTGCTCAATTGATTGCTCAGTTACAATTTAATGTACATGATATTTTTTGTAAACAATTTGCCAATGATGATGCTTCTAATATTGCTGATACATTTATTAAACAGTTGGAAGGACTGGATCTTAAAAGAATACTACAAACCATGTCACATACTGCTAATGGTATGGGAATTATAATTGTGATTATTCTGTTTGCACTTGTGCTGTTATATTTGATTTTTATGAACCCAATGCAAGCTTCTATGATATCCCTGTGGAAAGCTTTACTTTTAAAACAAAAGAAAAAAGAAGGAAATTGTGAAGACTCAGGGTCTATATTGAGGGGGCAGAATGATACAGGCTCCAGCCTCAGGATTATCTGAGGACTGTGTTTGGGATTAGGAAAGCTCTTGGCACGCTGGGCTAGAGAGGGAAAATTTTCTCTCTCCCTATCTCAAAACACATGTCACAGACTCCTGAAAGCTGAGGAAGTAGCTTTTCTGCTTGCTTAAGCATAGATGAACAGCTGGTCAAGCATTTTCCTGAGATTGGAGAAGTGTTTTGAGCTTGCTCTAAAATAGTTTAGATAATAATATACGATGACATTGTCTCATATGTCAAGTAAAAATGTATCTGTTGAAATTTTTGTGTGAAGATTTTCTGACCAAATCTTGGCAAAGATCATGCTTGCTTGTCTTTAAATAACCACTAACAATAAAGCACAGCATGCAGTGGCAATTGCTGTTTGCACTCTGCATCCCCTGTGTCCTGGTGATTTCGTGACCCTTACCCAGGGATCCCAACACACTAGACCTTGACAATAGAGGCTACCAGTAATCAAAAGATTTCCCGTATTCCTGGATAGGCAGAATTAATATGGTGAAAATGGCCATACTGCCAAAATTAATAAACACATTCAATGCTATTTCCAATAAAATTCCAGTGACCTACTTTTCTGAAATAGAGAAAATAGTCCAAAAATTCATATGGAACAACAAAAGACCTAGCAAAGCCAAAACAATTTTAGGCAAAACAAAGAATGCAGGAGAGATCATGATACAGGACTTCAAGCTATACAATAGAGCCATATTAACAAAGACAGCTTGGTACTGGCACAAAAAGAGACCCAAAAATAAATGAGACAGGTTAGAGGAACCAGAAATATAGCCACATTTGAACAGTCAGTTGATATTTGACAAAGGCGCCAAAGACATACAGTGGAAGAAACACAACCTCTTCAACTACTGGTGTTGGGAAAACTAGCCACATGCAGAAAACTAAAAGTGGTTCCTAGCCTATCACAATGCACTAACATCAACTCAAAATGAATTAAAAATCTTAACATCAAGCCTGAAACTCTGAAACTACTGCAGGACTGAGTATGAGAGACACTTGAACTTATAGGCATAGGCAGGAACTTCCAGAACAGATTTCCAGGGTACTACAAATTTGAGAATGACTTGATGGTACTACCTTGAAATAAATAGTTTCTGCACAGATAAATAGTTTCTACAACCAAACTAGAAAGAAAGCCAAATAATTGGGGAAAATATTTACCAGCAATTAACTTGCCCATGTAATTGTAACCCCTCTGTACAGTTTTTTCACAATAAAAATAAAATAAAATAAATATTTGCCAGCAATATATTAGACAAGGGTCTAATAACCATTATATATGATGAACTTAAGAAACTAACTCTTCATAAATCTAACAAACCAATCTTAAGATGGTCAAGGGAGCTAAACAGGTAGTCCTCAGAAGAAGAGAAAAAAAACAGCAAAGAAACACATGAGGAAATGTTCATAATCCCTGGTTTTAAAAGAAATGCAAATAAAAACAAATCTGAGATACCACCTTACTCCATTCAGAATGGCCCACATCCTAAATTTAGCCAATGACAAATGCTGGAAGGGATGCAAAGAAAGAGAAACATTACTGCATTTCTGGTGGTAATGTATATTAATACAACCACATTGGAAAGCAGTCTAGAGGTACCTCAGAAAGCTAAATATAGACCTCTCCTATGAACTGGTCATACCACTCCTAGGCATCTACTATGAACAACAGGAACCAGTATACAAAGACACACACCTCATTGATTATTGCAGCACTGTTCACAATAGCCAAGATTTGGAAACAATCCAGATGAGCCACTACTGATAAGTGGATCCAAAAATTGTGGTACCTATATACAATGGAACACTATGCAGCCTTTAAAAAGGACAAAATGATGGCATTTGCAGGGAAATGAATGGAACTAGACCAAATTATTTGAGTGAGGTAAGCCAAGAACAACAAGACAAATGGCACAGGGTCTACCTGATATGTGGAGGCTAAAGCCAAAATGCAAGAAGGTATGACAAAGTAAACAGGACACGAGAAACAAAGGACAGCCACTCATTTTGTTGTATCACCATTAATGACCCCATGTTCTTGACCATGTAGACGGTTGAAATATGCACGCAATGGAGGGAAGCCAGGAGGAGGAACACAATAAGTGGAAAATGGAACAACATACAACAAAGTGGCCCATCAGCTGCACTGGACATAGAAGAAAAATAACTAAGCAACCCAAACACAGTGATGGGAAGGGAGGAATGAGTGGGAAAGAGGGAAAGAGGGAATAGCCTACACTAAGCAAAAGGAAAAAATGCAAACATCATCTGAGGTGGGAAAAATAATTTGGATTGTCAAAGCTCATATAATTAACAAACTTTAGACCATGATAACAATAATTTGCCTTGTCAAGGTTAAAAAGTGTTTGTGACTTTACTAAGTATCACAATTCCACAATACTGTGAAATATGTGAAATATATGTAATCACCTATCTCGATTTTTTCAAAACGTGTGAGAAGGGAAGGGTTATGAGGGATGAGTGATAATGTTGTCAGACACCTTGTATTCATGTACTGTTTTGTAGGATGGGAAATTCTTTGTAAAACTACTTATAGATAATAATAATAAAAACTGTGTAAAAATAAATAAACATTAGGTTGACAATAAAATAAGTTCAAATATAAAATAAGAAATTAAATCCAGTTGGAAGGAAAATTTCTTTGGGGAGAGTAATGTAGTGTATTCTATAGCAAGTCTCACTTCAGCATTAAATTCAAAAGCTAGACCTCAAGTAAATGAAATAAACTAAGAAATTGAGTTGAAAAAAGAAAAAAAAAGAAACTCCACCCACTCTTCCTTGCCTGGACAGCTGGTGTGTGTAAAACTGCATCATACTCCTGAATTGGAACCGAAGTAGCAAGGACCTTACTTGGTCGTGCTAACTTCACTGTTGCCTATTATATTAGCACGAAAAACAGCATTAGATCCATCAGTCTCTAGTGAAATAGGCAGTGGACCCATATAAAGAGAAGGCTACAAGATGGATTGTGCAGACACTCCGAGGGTCCCTTAAGGATAAGACTTACTAAGTGTTAATTAGTAATAACTAGTGTGTTTTTATAATTTACTTCTTTACAATTAAATTTACATTTTAAGCCTGTTCAGTGGGTGGAGAGATGGGAATTTTTAGGATTTGGTAAGAAGGAATCAAGGATTTGATTTGACATGAAAACCAGTAGGGGATGTATAAAGCAGCAAAGCCCTAATAATCAGCATGACCCACTAATCAATGTGGCCCCATGTCCTGGCCCACAGGAGTGCATGGGTCATGCCACAAACGGGGACAGGGCATGCTGCTGGAGGGGGTAGGATGTCATCCTCAAATGAGCTGTGAAGAAGTTACTGAGGAATGTGCAGTTCATGAAGTGATGGTTGAAAACTGTTAGGCAAGAGACCCACTGGGTCTGGGAGGGGTTCAACCTATATATAGGCTGCATGGTCAGCACAATGGAATTGGAGAAAATCAAGTGAAGACCTTGAAGGAAGGAAGTGGTGAGATAGCAGGAGGGGAAAGACTTGGGAGAAGAGGAATTTGAGGGAGTGCAGGAGGAGAAGGATGCCAATTGGCCACCAGGCCAGAGAAGTATAGGCCTGTGGATAGTGGAGAGGCCTAAAGAGAAGAAGGAAGTGATGGAAAGGAAAAAGGGAAATGAAGGACATGTCTATAAAGAAGGAGGGAGTAAGAGAAAAGGAAAAAGCCTTACCTATTGAAGTGTGGAGTTTCGAGATGATAATTTGAGGGGTTGGTGGTTTGCACACTAACTATGTGCAGGGCTGCCCATTGGAGGTCTGAGATTTGGTGTTTGGGGCTGGCTTGTCAATGTGTGTACAGCCCAGGACAAGGTAAATGCAGGCCCATTACTAGCATAAATAAAGTTATCCTCAATGTGGCTTATTAGATTGTCTTGTGTTTTGTGCAACATAAGTATACGAGTTTACAAGTTAATAGTGTCAAAGTCCACGAATTTTGTAAAATGTTATGAGGTCATAATAGGTTTGCAATACCCAATGGGACAATGATATCACAATGGCAATATGATGTCACAATATCAAGTCATAATAATATTTTGATGTCATAATTAGTTGGTGATGCCATAATGGTGGTGAGGTCACAATAGGTTTATGATGTCACAATGGATTGATGATGTCACAATGACATGTTAGACTTCAATTTTCCTTTAACAAATGTGAATATAAATCCAGAATGGGATTGTGAGATCTACAAAGTTATGCATTAGCCCAAACGTTATGAACTCCCAACAAGTATGTAATGTCACAATGGATTACAATGTGCATGATATCTGACAAAGTGATGACATAATTTTCATGATATCAGAGTGCATTTCTAATATCACATGTCATACCTGAAATAAGTAAAAGACAGATTATCAGATCAAAAAGGGTTTATGTATCACAAGGGCATCATGTCAAAGTTATGAGGAGAGGACTGGTTAATGATGTCACACTGGTGATTCTGCTTCGAAGGGTTTGTAATATAACAATGGTATAACTGATCTCAATTGTTAGACCAAAATGAATACATAGGTAAACTACTGAATTTTTTTGTCACAAAGGCCATATGCTGTTTCAAAGATGCTAAGAGGTCATAACTGATTAAAACGTCACAATGTGATGGTGATGTCACAATGGCAATGTGATGATGCAATAAGTTTGTGATATCACTGGGGTAATGAGGTCACCCATGGAATAGTGATGTCATTATGAGTTTGTAATATTACAATCACATGTCTGATTTCAATTGCTACTAGTTTACCATGAGGAAAAGAGTTCAATGAAGGAGATAGAAGTCCTACAACCCATGAGTTTTCTAACATGTGATGTCATAATAGGTGTGTGAAAACAGAATGGTAGAGTAATATCACAATGTCAATATGATGTCACAATATCATGTCATAATAAAGTGTTAAGGGAGTTCTGAGGAAGATGGTGGAGGAGAAGCTGGAAACTAAACAAGCTTTCTCATAGATAGCAGTTTTAGTGTTCCAGTGAACAGTCCTAGGGTAGAGAATCACACCAAATGTGCCATCACAGTACAGAGAGTGTGTCCAGAAAGGGAAAATCCAGTCATGGAGACAGATCTGAGCACTTGCTAGTAGCCGTGGCTGCTGTGGCTGCAGCAGCAGCAGCAGCGGCCATAGCCATCATCCCTACAACAGAGAAATCCCAGGACAAAGGTGCCAGACACAGCGGACAGGGGATTCTACTCAACACCAGCAAGAACTGAGAAGGAGCAGATACCTTCATCCTTCAGATTGCAGACCAGAGAGTGCCCAGGAACTAAGATACTGACAGGAGTAGAACCCTGAAATCCTCACTCCTTCTCAGGGAGCAGAGGTGGGAATGCCAGCCCTCTCCCCTTCCACCACTGGAAATCTCCATCTTTGATACTGACAAAGGCCTGGCTGAGCAGGTAGCTACAACTCAGCCCTTTGAAGAAAACAAAAGAGTCATTTTGCAAATCACAGGAACTAGAAGGGACCTGCCAGGCTCAGTTCCACCCAGGGGAAAGTCACCCCGCCCAGGCAGAGAGAGCTCGGCCATCAGAGAAGTGACTTTCTTCACCGTGTAAACAGAGGCAGAGTCTGTCCCTCCCTACAGAAGCCTAGACAAACAATTGAAATTCAGTAAACATAAATCCTGAGAATGACTCAAAGCTGGACTCTGTGTCTCAGGAGCTAGCCCCTCAGGGAAAAGCTACTGTTTGTTGAAAGGCCTCAAATCTACACAGAACCTAGCCTCTTCACAGCTTCTCCAAACTAGAGGAAATTGCCATTTCCCTCTTTTCGGATACTCAAAGCAGATCTCCCTCCCATTGAACTAGCCTGGGAGGAGGAACACAAAATCCTGCCTAACACAGAGCATTTTCTGCCCAAACAAACTGACTTAAGAAACCAATCAAGCTATAGGAAAACCAAACACCACAAACAGACCAGAGACTCGATGAAGAGACTGGTTATGGACACAGGGGAGATACAGGTTCTTCCCATTCCCTGCCCCCCTAAAAAAACTCAAAAAACCAAAGACCTCTTTTATGATTTTTTTTAAATTTTTATTTTTAAAGTATTTTCTGTAAATATTTTTCTCATAATTTTTTTTTTTGGTGTATGTGTGTGTGTTTAATATCTTTTGACCTTTTGGTCCATTTTATTGTTTTCATATTTTCTCTTTCTTTTTTGCATGACTTAATTGCTGTTCCGCTCATCCCCAGATATATACCTGTTGTCAATTATTACACCTTATCCCCCATTTTGAACATAATTAATACAGAAATTTATTACTCAATTCACAACCTCTTAGGCTTAAATTCTTTACGAGCAGTCTTATCTCTTTATACCTACATAATTTTCTAGTAACCAATATAAAAAAATATTTTTTAATTTTTCATGTCTCCTTTCTCTCCTCCCCTCTTCTCGTCCTAGTCTTTTCTTCTCTCA
Organism: Dipodomys spectabilis; assembly: GCF_019054845.1. Lineage (NCBI taxonomy): Eukaryota > Metazoa > Chordata > Mammalia > Rodentia > Heteromyidae > Dipodomys > Dipodomys spectabilis. Next base: position 478,502 of record NW_024870984.1, read on the forward strand.
ATATCATTTCTTTAAACTTACATAAATTGTGTTTCACTTCTTAAACTTGAATTTTTGTTTTCCCATTTTTTCTTTAAAATATCTCTCCTATAATTCTGCCCAATCCATTTCCCTCTCAGAGATTAGGACTTGGTTCAATTTACTCTCCTTTAATTTGTCCACATCCCTCTAGTCCTATTTTTCCACACATTTTACCTAAAGCTAATAATTTCTGGTTTGCCAAATCCTTCTTTGCTGTTTGTAACCCATTAATCCATGGTTGTTTGATGTTGAATAGATTATATCTGTTGAACTATATTGTATTTGAAGCCATTTTGATTGTGCGACTACAGGACTCTGGTTGATGCTTACCTTAAAATAATATTCTAGCACAAAATTGGTGTTACTTTCATACCAAATTGGCACAATAAGCTGGAAGAACACAAGAAAAATGGCAAATCCAGGTGTCTGAACTCCCACTCATGATAATCAGGTGACAGAGGAGAGTTATCAAAAGCTCTACAAACACTGCTGGTAAACATAGTGAATGAAATAATTGAAAACTTGCAAAGGACTCAGTGTGAGTATGATAGAGAGCGAGAGGAGGCAAACAAAAATTAATACAGGAATCTTGTGAGCATTAGGGAGCTACTTAAATATTAAAACAGGAATTGCATAAGCCGGTTGAGAACAGTTAAAGAGAAATACAGGGATAACATGAGAAGGCTGAAAACAGTCATAGAGAATTACAGGAATTGTGTGAATGTGAGGAAACTTATCAAAGTGTAATACAGGAATTGAGAGAGTGGGATGAGATTAGACGAAGATCAATACAGGCATTCATGGAATTCATAAACAGACAGCTGAAACAATTCAGAGAGACCACAAAAGGAATGATGAATGGAGCCCAACAGAAGGAATGGGAGTCCAAGGAAACAATAACCAATCAACTAAGTGATTTGAGAATAAACACTGAACATCAAATTAAGCAAGTAAAGTTCAAACAATATGTAAAACAAATCTCCAACAAAGAATTTGAAGCCATCAAAGCAAACCAATTAGAAGGAAAAGAAATAAAAAACAAAGTAGAAAGACTTGACAGTAAGTTAGACCATGCAGAATATCGAATCTCAGGGATTGAAGACAGCCTGGATATTATAGAGAAAGAACATACAATTATCCAAGACAAATCCTAGAAATATGATCTATTCAACACTTGGAAGACACCATCAGAAGGCGAATGTGAGGATACTGGGTGTAGAGGAGCACCTAGAGACAGAAGTTAATGGTCTAGGAAATTTATTTAACAGAATCCTAGCAGAGAACTTCCCAAACAGGCAAAAATATTGGCCTATTCAGATACAAGAAGCTTTTAGAACCCCATGTAGACCAGACCAAAACAGAACATCCCACCGTCATATTGTAATCTGCACAGGATCAATTCAGACCAAGGAAAGGATCCTTAAAGCTGTCAAGGAGAACAGATCAGTCGCCTCTAAAAGGAAAACAATTAGAATAACCTCAGATTTCTCAGCAGAGATGAATAAAGCAAGAGCTTGGCATGATGTATGCCATGCCCTAAGGATAGTAAGTATCAGCCAAGAATACTGTTCCCAGCTAAACCCTCTTCATAACCGAAGGTCAAATAAAAAGAGTCCATTTCAAAGAAAAATTGAAACAATAAATCTCCACCAAACCAGCTGTACAAAAGATACTTAAAGGTGTCCTATGCATAGAAAATGAACAAGACCACAGTAAAGGGTGAGAAACTGCATTCAAGGGAATAAAATTAGAACTCAACACCAAAAGCCACAAATGAAGTCCTGTAACACATGGAGGTTGAACAACACACTGTTGAATCACAAAAGGGTCATGGAAGAAATTAGAAAGGAAATACAAATGTTCATGATATTCAACAAAAATAAACACACAAATTACCAGCTCCTCTGGGACACAGCAAAGGCAGTACAGAGAGGCAAGTTTATAGCTGTGATTTCCTACATCAATAAATTAGAGAGATCTGAAACCAACAATTTTATCAGACATCTGAACCTCCTTAAAAAAGAGCAGCAAAGATAAACCCCAATCCAAGAAATGGAAAGAAATAGTTAAAATTAAATCAGAATTAAATTAATTAGAATCCAAAAACACCATATAAAGAATCAACAAAACAAAGAATTGGTTCTTCAAAAAATTTAACAAAATTGATAGACGCTTAGCAATTCTTACCAAAGAAGACAAGACACCCAAATAAGCTCAAAGATGAGAATGGAAACATCACCACAGAAACAACCAAGATTCAGAACACTGTAAGGGAATACTTCTCAAACCATTATGCTAATAAGTTTGAGAACCTGGCAGAAATGGACATTTTCCTAGCTAATATCGACTTGCAGAAACTCAACAAAGATGAGATAAATCAAGCAACATGACCATAAGAAGCATGGAAATAGAAAGAGCAGTAAGAAACCTCCCATCTAAGAAAAGCCCAGGACCAGATGGATTTAAAAAGGAATATTACAAGGCCTTCAAACCAGAGCTCACACAAATACACCAAAAACTCTTCAATGAAATTGACAGAGAAAGTTCGCTACAGAAATCTTTCTATTAAGCCATCATAATCCTCATCCCAAAGCGAGGCAGGGACTCATCAAAGAAAGAGAACTATAAACCCATTTCTTTGATAAACATTGATGTAAAACACCTCAACAAAATTTTGGCAAATCGACATCAACATTTCATCCAAAAACTCACACACAATGATCAATCAGTATTTATTTCAGTGATGAAAAGCTGGTTCAATATATGCAAATCAATTAATGTAACTCATCACATCAACAAGAGCAAGGGTGAGAACCACATTGTTATCTCAATAGATGCAGTGAAAGCATTCGACAAGATCCAACACCCCTTTATAATGAAGGCTCTGGGAAAACTATGAATCCAGGGAACATTCCTCAATACAATAAAGGCTTTATATGACAAACATACAGCCAGCATTATACTTAATGGTGGAAAACTAAAGCCATTTTCTCTTAGGAAGGAGACAAGGATGTCCACTCTGCCTGCTTCTCTTCAATCTAGTATTAGAATGACTATCTACATCAATAAGAAAAGATACAAATAAAAAAGGGATCCAAATAGGGAAAGATGAAGTAAAATTCTCCCTCTTTGAGATGACATGATCTTATATTTAAAAAATCCCATGGACCCATTCAGAAATTACTCATGATGATTCAAAACTTTGGCAAATTAGCAGGGTATAAAATTAACTCTCAGAAATCAATGACTTTTTTGTATGCCAACAATGAGAAAAGCGTGGCTGAAATTAAGAAAGCAACTCCATTCATAATACCCCACAAAAAATAAAATACCTAGGAATTAACTTAATCAAAGAAGTGAAAGATCTTTATGATGAAAACTTTAAAAGGAAATCAAATCAGAACTTAGAAAGTGGTAAAAAAAAAAACAAACTCCCATGCTCCTGGATTAGAAAGATCAACATCATGAAAATGGTAATACATCCCAAGGCTATCTACAAATTCATTGTGATACCTATCAATATTCCAAACTCATTCTTCAAGGAAATAGAAGAAGCAATCCAAATATTCATATGGAACAATGAAAGACCCCGAATAGCAAAAACAATCCTCAACAGAAACAACAGTGCTGAAGGAATATCAATACCAAATTTCAAACTGTACTACAAAACCATAGTAATCAAAACAGCTTGGTACTTGCACAAAAACAGATCTCAGGATCAATGGAATAGAGTTGAACACCCAGAAAATTTACACACAGATCTATAGCCACCTAATCTTGAAGAAAGGAGCTAAAAAATAGAATGGAAGAAAGACAGCCTCTTTAGTAAATTGTGTTTGCAAAGTTGGTTAATCACTTGTAGAAAACTAAAGCTACATCCTTATATATCACCCTGCACCAGAATCAATTCCAAATGAATCAAAGACCTCGGAGTCAAAGCAGACATTCTAAAAACATTACAGTACAAAATAGGAGATACTCTAGATATCCTTGGAACAGGACTAAATTTTCTTAATAGATACCCATAAACACAACAAATCAAAGAAAGGTTGGACAAATGGGATTGCATGAAATTGCAGAGCTTCTGGAAGGCAAAGACAAAGCTCTCAAGATCAATAGAAAGCCCATGGATTAGGAGAAGAGCTTCACTAGCCATAAAAGGGATAAGGGTCGCATATCTATAATATACCTGGAACTCAAAAAATTAAATCCCCCAATTACAAATCCTCAAAGAAACCACTGCCCAATAAATAAGTGGGCTAAAGACTTACAGAGAATCTTCTCCGAAGAGGAAAGTAGGATCGCCAATAGACACATGAAGAAATGCTCAGCCCCCATAGCCATAAAAGAAATGCAAATCTAAACAACACTGATATACAACATCACTCTAGTTAGAATGGCTATAATCAAGAACTCTAATAATAACAGATCCTGGACGGGATGTTGGTGAGATTGTAAACTTGTTCAACCACTTTGGAAAGTAGTATGGAGGTTCCTCAAAAGACTCTACATAGAGCTCCTTGATGACCCAGCAATCCCACTTTTGACATTTACCCAAGTGATCACAAACAAGAACATACTAAAACTACCAGCAAAGCTATGTTCATTGCAGCATTATTTACCATAGCTAAGATATGGAACCAACCCAGTTGCCCCTCAGTAGATGAATGGATCAAGAAAATTTGGTATATATACACAATGAAATTCTATGCCTCCATCAGAAAGAATGACATTTCCCCATTTGTTAGGAAATGGAAAGACTTGGAAAAAATTAAGTGAAGTAAATCAGACCCAAAGAAATATAGGTCCCATGGTTTCCCTTATTTGCAATAACTAATTTATGTCTGAGACAAGCAGAAATGGTCACATATGTTGATGTTAGGCGAAATGAACCCCTTGGTAAGGACTCAAATTTTTTTTCTTTTCTTTTTTCTAGTGTATTTATAAGATGATTTCTCTGTTGCTTTGCATGTTCCTACTCCACGGTTTAACCCCTGTTTTCAGTATATTTGATGTTGGTATTATTTTGAGAGGGGAAGGGAAAAACAAATAGGGATACAGGGTGACCCATTGCAACAATGACATCTACGAGATATTCTGTCGAAAAGCAAACTTTATAACTGGCGTGGGGTGTGGAGGTGCAGAGGGGGAGATGGGAAGGGATGGGAAGGGGAAACAAAGGAGGAGGCAACAATGATTGATAAGAAATGTACTCATTACCTTATTCATGTAATTGTAAACCCTCTATGTGTATTTTTACAATAAAAATCATGAAATTATAAAGTAAAAATCCATGTCACTTTTTTTTGTCGGTCATGGGGCTTGAACTCTGAGCCTTGGCACTGTCCCTCACCTCTTCAGTTCAAGGATACCACTATACCACTTGAGCCACAGTACCATTTCTAGTTTTCAAGAGTTATGTTGGAGATAAGAGTCTCACAGACTTTTCTACCCAGGCTGGCTTTGAACCACTATCCTCAGATCTCAGACTTTGGTGTAGCTAGGATTACAGGCATGAGTCAACAAAGCGCAGATCCAAGACAATTTTAAAAAAGCAAGCTTATTGAAACTTCTGGCTTTTCCCAAGAAACAATCTTACTTTGTCAGCATTAGTTTATAACTATGAGTTACTTTTAGATGTAACTGTGAGTTTTTCAATAGAATCAAATATAAGTTTTATTATTACTAAGTATCTCACAAAAATCCACTGCAATTGATTTCTCCCAAAGTCAATTATTACATACTATATTACTCACTATTATTGTTAGAGTCTATATTACATATAGTGTGAAGTGAACCATTTCATATAAATTAGTAGATGCTATTTTAGCATTATAAATTCACATCTGTGATTTTAAACGAAGGAAAAAAATTTTTCAAGTTTAAATGAAATATGAATATGTAGTGTGTCCCAACTGAACCTAAAATTCTGAGTTCATACAGACATAATTATTTTCTTTCCACTAAAGACTTTGAAGTAACACTATTAGAAATAGTGAGGCAAGAGGAGGAAGAATTAAAATCATGTCAAACAATGTCTCCGTTATTCTGTTAACCCCACCTCTTTGATGACCTGCCAATTTCCAGTTGTCACAAAGCTTCAAGTGTCTCTCTTAGAATTCTATTTGGAAAAGTTCTCAATCACTGATTCTTTTTGTACTTTCTGTTATATGAAACAAAATATAGACACAAAACAATTTATATATAATGCACACATATGTTGAAGTCACTACAACTGAAAAAACAACCAACAAAGTAGAACTCCCTCCGGAGCAAAAACATGTTGTGTCCATTTTTTCATGAAAGCACAAATAACTCAAATACATGTTAACTTGGAGTAGAGCCATAACGATAACTGTGTCTCAAAAATACAGTTGTGTTAATTTGTAATTAAATTCGTCTAGATGAACCTAATATAGCAAATCCCTTGAATGGATAAAATTGTTTAAAACAAATGTGACTGTATGAGAATTGAGATCTGCACAAAATTAAAAGAATAAAATAACAAAATCATGACATATTTTAAAAATTCAGAAATGCAATGAATAAGTCCAATAATATCCATATTAAAAACTGATTCCTACTGATTTAACAAGAAAAAAATATGCAACTATACAATCTGAGCAGTGTACATGAGTCTACATAATTTTAAACTACTCCAAATTACACTTTGTAGAAGATTGAATGTGGGTTATCTAAAGGAAAACTTCAATACATGATATAAATGAAATAAAAATCTCATGGAAAGAGAGAAGTAGTTACTGGAAAATACTAGTTTAATAAATGGTGGTCAAAATCTTTCTAGTACTGAAAAAATTGCACACCTATTTAGTTAGATCCAGAAAAAGACCCAAGTTACTCGAGCTGATTTGAAACTTTGGCAAAGTTGCAGTATACATCTGTAACATTTCTATGGATGTTGACTCTGGCAAGGAATTCATTTCCTCTTTGACCTGACAAATAAATATATGAAAGAACATAACTTCTACAACTAAATATCAAGACCTAACTAAACATATAACCAGAAAAGTCATCATGTAAGCTGTATTGCAACTGGGGTAAAATTGAGATACCACTTCACCCCAATTAGAATGGCTATAATCAAGAACTCTAGTAACAACAGATGCTGGACGGGATGTGAACATAAGGGAAACTTACTACATTCTGGTGGGAGTGTAAACTTGTTCAACCACTTTGGAAAGCAGTATGGAGGGTCCTCAAAAGACTACACATAGAGCTCCCCTATAACCCAGCAATTCCACTTTTGGGCATTTACACAAATGTTCACACACAAGACCACACTAAAGCTACAGGCACGACTATGTTCATTGCACTCTTATTTACCATAGCTAGGATATGGAACCAACCCAGATGTCCCTCAGTAGATGAATGGATCAAGGAAATGTGGTATATATACACAATGGAATTTTATGCCTCCATCAGAAAGAATGACATTGCCCCATTTGTTAGGAAATGGAAAATCTTGGAAAAAATGATAGCAAGTGAAGTAAGTCAGGCCCAAAGAAACATATGTACTATAGTTTCCCTTATTTGTGATAACTAGTATATGTCTGAGTCAAGCAGAAAAGGTCAGATAAGTTGATGTTAGGGAAATGAACCCTAAGATATATATTCAAATGTTTTTTTTTTCTTTCATGTGATTGTTTTTTAACACATTTATAAGATGATTTCTCTGTTGCTTTTTATGTCCCTCCTCACTGTATAACCCCTCCTTTCACAGTATTTGATGTCTGTATAATTTGTGTAGGGGAAGGGAAAAAACGAATCGTTTAAATAGGGATACAGGTGGACCCATTTCAACAATGAGATGTAAAAGTCGTTATGTCGAAAATGAACTTTACAAATTTGGTGGGGGGAGGATGATGGGGGTGCGGGAGGAGGATGGGAAGGGATGGGAAGGGGAAACAAGGAGGAGGCTACAATGTTTGATAAGAAATGCACTCATTATTTGCTCATGTAATTGTAACCCCTCTGTATAGTACTTTTCACAATAAAAAAGATAAATCAGTCATACTGATTCTGTATTTATTGTAAATGTTGATTTTTTCATTAATTATTTCCTTTACTTTGATATTTTTAAAACATTGTGTTAAATGATGTATAACTTGGTAACTAATTTTGGATGCCTCCTTAAATTTTGTTCTGAGTGTAATGTCTCACTTCCGTTCCTAACCCGTGAAATGATGTTGATTACAAAATAATTCTAATAGCCACTGTTTATAATACACAAAATCTCATAAGCATGACACCAAAAGCATTGGTTAACATTTGGATATCAGGGTCTCATGACTGATAAGGCCTATCTGCATGAGTATCATTGTACCTAGATACCTCAGCCTAAATTCAGCCACTGCTTAAAAATGTTTATATCTTTGTCACCCATCAGAGATTAAGTCTGAATATAAAGAATAAGGAAAATGATAAAGTAAGAATTTAGCTTTTCTGGATATAAAATAACAATATGCAAAATAGAGCAACTCACTGGTTTAAAGTCAACCTATTTCTCCAAAACATTCTAAGTATTTCCTTAAAATGTGTATTATTCTCTTGAAAGGAATGGGGAATGTGAGAAGAGGACTAACCAAGCATTGCCTTCAAATATACGTAATTTGGATGTACCTCTACAATTCGCTTTAAGCATTACTGATAAAAAATGTTTAAATAATTGATTTTCTGGTCAGATATAATATATCCTAGTTTCATATACTAAACTACATTCAGAAAATGGTATATAACGATTAACTAAAGAAAGTCCTGGAAGAAAAAATGGCATCTCTATACTATGTGATGCCCAATTCTTAGGTATTTCATCCTGCCTCCATTTAATGAATTTGATTGTTTAAATCCTTCATAATTTAGTAATTAAAGTAGATCAGTGTCCTATAATATAATTGTGTATGATTTTATCCTAGAATGATTCAAGGAGTGCCCATTCAATCAGGACAAACATCACATTCCATTGGTATTCATATGGATAGGAATGAGTTTCTTAGGCTCTCCTGCCATTTGAAGGTGGCAGGATCAGGATTCGAACTGAGGGCTCCAGCTCCCACCACTTAAACCTGAGGATAGGGAACTCACTTTTCTGCCCAAGAACATCAGCAAGACCCGTGATAAGGCAGGCACAAGTGTCTCTCAGCATTCCTCCTTGATACTTATAAGGCTGTGATAGGAGGATCATAGTCAATGTCACCCTAGGCAGAAATGTCCTTGAGCCCCTTTTCCTACTTCAGTGCCAACAAACCAGAAGTTGGGGCATATGGCTCCAGTTGTTGAAGGCTAGCCTTAAGCAAAAGCAGCTCATCGACTGTGCCCAGATCATTAGTTCAAGATCTGGAACTGGCAACAAACAGATATACAGAACAATCTGTGCAGCCATCCAGGTAAAGCAGGTCACCCTCAGCAGCCTTTATTTACATTTTATGCTGAGGCCAATGCAGGAACAAGCACAAACCAGGCAGGGAAAGAGAAGATGAGGTTTCTTAGAAGTAATCAATATTCAGAAAATTAAACTTTGGAACATAAAATGGTAGCATAAAAACTACCATTAAAAAAAGATGAAGGGGATGGGAATGTGGATTACTGAGAGTCATTTCCTTCCATGCAAGAAGACCTGGGTTCGATTCCTCAGTAGCACATACACAGAAAAAGCCAGAATTAGTTCTGTGGCTCAAGTAGTAGAGAGCTACAGACAGTGCCAAGGCCTTGTGTTCAACCCAAGAACTGGCAAAGAGATAGCTAGGTATATAGGTACGTAGGTAGGTAAGTAGATACATAGATACATAGATAGATACATAGAAAGATGAGAGATGAATCTGGTTTTGGATGTCAGGAGGAAAGAAGGGCTTTCATAACTGTTTTCTACCTTCAAATACAATGTTACCCTGGAGTTCTTCCTGCTAACAAGGCTAGGGCTCAGATCCTGAGAACTTCATTTGAACCCAGGATGGGTCAATAATGTTTCTTTCCTGCTTCTATACCTGGAGAACTCTAAGAACATTTAGAGTGCAAGTACTTATCACCAACGGAAACACAGGAAACTCTTGAACTTCTGACATTTCAGCAGTGGAAGCCTGAGTGTCATAGACATTCCTGCCCTGGCTGGCTTCACCCTGTGATCCTGAGACCTCAGCTAGGATTACAGGTGTGAGGTACTGGTGCTCTGCTAGGTTCAGAACTGTAATGACATTGACAATACAAGTCAAGGCTCATCATAAAGGGTTTGGGGAGCATATTAAGCCTTTCAACAATGGATCTTTCAGAACCCTGTAGGACACAATGTTGTAATTCTAGAGTCTGAGAGACTGGGCATATGGATGTGCTACACTTGAACCTGGAGCTCTGACTCCAATTCTGGTGTACATCAGTGTTCATTTCCAGAGAATGTTCTCCTAATCAGCAAATAGGAAAAGTAATTTGATTGACCCTCACTTTTTTCCAGTTGTCTGTCTGGAACTCAAACCTGGGCACTGTCCCTGAGCCCTTCAGTTCAAGGTGAACACTCTACCACTTGAGTCATAGTGCCACATGTGGTCTTTTTGTGGTTCATTGGAGATAAGAGTCTAACAGGCTTTCCTTGCCTAGGCTGTATTTGAACTGTGGTCTTCAGATCTCAGTCTCCTGAGAAGCTAGGTACACAGTTGTGAGCCACCGGCATCTGGCCTATTGTTTCTACTCTCCTGGGGCTTGATCTTAGGGTATGGGTACTGTCTCTGAGCTTCTTTTTCTCAAGGCTAGCGCTCTACCACTTGAACCACTCCACAGCTTCTAGGTTTTTCTGAGTATGTGGCACTGAGGATTCAAACCCTGGCATTCATGCATGCTGAGCAAGCTCTATAACACTAAGCCACATTCCCAGCCCCACCCTTAAAATTTTATCCCACAACTTGCCTATCCTCAAGAAAAGGCTTCTGAGTGTAAATCATCTAAAGAAATCCCTTAGGAAGTTGTCAAAAGATAACTAAGACAAAGCTCACACTTGGGAGAGACTCTAAAGGTGATGACTGTGACTAATGCCTCCATTTAATTATGTATCATGTTTCAACACTTAATAAAGTATTAATGAAAAACAAGTCAATGACCTAATTTATTTTGTATAATTTTCTAATAGATGTGAAAAACATAATAAATATTATGTGTATAATAATACTAAATACAATAAACTATAAAATGTATAAAATAAAATAAATACAAAATCAATTAAAATCATAATATGTAATAAACATACACATGTAAATATATAATATATTACACATATATAGAAATATTTTTTCTCTTGCAGGTCCTTCATTCAGAACTCTAGCCTGAATTTCTTTTCCTCCAGGACAGTGAGTTTTTCGTTCACCCATGGTGCAAAAGAGTTACCTGGAATGTGAGATCAAATCCCAGCAATGATGGAAATACTGTCCCCAGTTCCAAGACAGTGACTAAATGTTTAAAAATCAAGCAGTTATGCTTATTCAGTTCCATACTGAACATTAAGAAAAAGCAGTGTAGAATTTTGTATATCTATTCAGACATTTTTCCCTTACCCCCAAAAGGCTTCTCTGAGCATGACTTTTTTCATTTTTTTATTGTAAAAATATTATACAGATGGGTTACAATTAAATGAGCAAGGCACATTTCCTATTGAACATTGTTGCCTCTTCCTTTGTTTTCCCCAAAACATCCCTTCCCTCCCATCTCCACATCTACTCCCCCTGCCGATCTCAGTGACTTATTTTTTTTATTTTTGGCTTTGCACTGGTTTTGATCTCAAGTAGTGGCAACTCTGAACTTTCCTTCACATTGCAACACATTTACCAAGACCCTGAGTTCAAATTCCAGGCTAGGAAAGAAAACTGGCAGAAATTCCAAACCAGGGAGCTTTATTTTTTATTTAGTTAAATGATTAATTAATTTTTAAATTAATCTTTATTTTGCCAACACAGGGGTTGAACTCAGGTCGTGCAACTCTGACTCAGCTTCGATCGCCCTAGGCTGGAGTACAATCTCTGGACCCATAGCTGATCTTGGGATCCTAGGCCCAGAGGGCTTGCACGAAGAAAAATAAAGTAGGATACCACAAAAAGTGGAGAGCTGCAGAGGGCTGGGGTTTACATTTTTTATTTTTACACGGTGACCATCCTGGTTCTGAATGACACAGCTGCAATTGGACCTGACCAGCCATTGCTGAAGGCTGGTGGGCTATCAGGGAAACCATAGGCCTACCTGTCAACCATAGGCCCTGGGTTCAAATCCCGATCCTGACACCTACCAATGGAAGGAGATCACAAGAGACTAATTCCTGTGCATAGGAATACCTATTGAAAGAGTACTTCATGCTTCAGTGTAGTCTAAAATTGGATGCAATAATCCTATCATACGGATTGATCTTAATTAATAGTTTATTGAACATGAAAAGAATAATATTCCTTCAGTGGCGGTATAATAAATGCCTAAAAGTTGTTAGGAATATAGTAGGTTTCATTCAATCATAGACAAACAGATCTGGTGCTCCTTTCCAATATGTATTTATTTGTATACCACCATCTGCCTATCCATGTATCACTGTTTTGGCCAAAACTGGGGCTGGATCTCAGCACTTGGGAACAACCTGACAGCTTCATTGGCTAGAGGCTGCTGTGCTCACACACATCCATTCATGAATTGGGACTGATAGGCCCTGACTTCAGATCCAAGCACTGCCAAAAATATAATCTTGCAGTAAGAAGCCGAGTATGACACATGTTTTCCTTTTCTGGGAGAGTCCTGAGTGTTAGGCATGATGGATATCATATCTACAAATCTGGATGCTGTGATAGGATGTAAACAATGTAATAAATGGTAGCGGTGTCATCAGAGTCAATAAAATAATTGCTAAATAAAAGAATAAAACCAGAAATAAAATGAATAACTACACCAAACACAATACGTACTGAATATCTGTATGGAAGTATAAATCCTGTGTTTAAAATGGATATGAAGAGTATGTTTTCCCAGCCTGAAGCTTGAATTCAGACCTAGGGAACAGGCCTGACTTTCTTGTCTTCAAGTATGGTCAGATTCCCTTCTCTCACAGTGCTTCATATTTACCTAGACCTTGAGTTCAAATACCAAGCCTGGCAGAAAAAATGGCACGAATTGCAAACCAGAGGGCTAATTATTTAATGGCGGGTTATTGTGGAAGCATTGTCCTGCATGACAACATAGGTTGTGAGCCTTGGAGAAGCAAAAGTTGAGGAGGTGACACCTCCAGAAATTGAGAATCACAGAGGATGGAGACATGCCCCAGACCTAGAGGGATGTGGCTCTGCGAGCACTCTCAGAAGCTGAAATCCACAGGGGGAAACTCCTGCTGCAGGAGTAGTGACCCCTTTGCAGGGATCACCACACAGCAGCTCAGTGGCAGACAGAGCTGGAACCACAGGCCTCCTGCCCCATAAGCTGACACCAGAGCAGGCGTGGGGATGGGAAATGGGACAGGGGGCATCCGAGAACAAAATCTGCTTCATTCATGACCTGCATGATGACGTGGACTTCCATAGTCCAGCAGAGGAGCACCACCATCGATGCAGCCAGCTGTTGGCACACATCTGCACTGACTTGGAGTCCCTCATGGCGTGTAAAGAGCAGATGTTCATCCTGGATGAACTGTGTCTGGAGAAAGCCAAGCGTGTGTGCTGGCTCTCCCAGGAGAAGATGGAGAAAAGAGAGCTGGGGGAGCTGCTGTCCCTTCTTGCAGGGGAAGGAGCAGGTAGAAGGCTCCAGATGCTGGCACAGGATGAGCCCCCATAACTGCAGCTGCTTCAGATGCCTCAGGCTCTGGGGTGGGCAAAATGAGGGAGGAGCAGAAAGGTTTTGAAGAATTGCAACTTCAAGACAGCTTGGAAACTGCCAGAGGAGTGTTCTGGGTTCCCGACCCTGTAGATGACTCCCCTTTGGAGCACATCCTGCAGCAGATGCCCCACATCCAGAGCCACCTACAGCTGGTAGGCTTGGTCAAGGAGTGCTCCCTTTCTTTCTTCTGTAGACTGATGTGGATGATGACTCTCTATGTGACGTACTGATTCTCAAAAGCCACAGCAGCCACCAGAAATATGTGGCCAGGTAGCCTTCTCTCAGGCCTCCATCTGCCATGTGATGGGAAGGGTAAACTGAAGGTCAGTTAGGGCAGAAGCTGCCGGGAAGCGGCCCGAATTCAAGGGACATCTAATAGCCCATTGGTGGCCAGGGAAGAGATCTATGTTATGCTTATCTCAAACAATAAATTGTTTTCAAAGGAAAGAAAAACCTCCAACAAAGATTTGTTCTTCAAGGCCTCTGGCTTGAACTCAGTGCCTGGCCCCTGTCCCTGAGCTCTTTTTGGTTAAGGCTGGCATTCTACCAGTTGAGTGTTTTCTGATAGTTCATCAAAGATAAGAGTCTCACACACTTTGCTACCCAAGCTGGCTTGGCACCATGATCCTCCAGATCGCAGCTTCCTGAGTATCTAGGATGACAGGTATGAGCCCCCAGTGCCCAGGTTGTGATGACTTTTGAAGGCATTTTGTCAAGTCTGTAAAAGGAGTCGCAAAGGGCCTGGATAGACCATGACCCAATCAAGGAGCTGGGATGGGAGAAGGCTCACCTTCTAGCCATTCTGTTCTCCAAAATTAAAGATGCCAGTTGGTGTTGTATGCATCAAATACCTAGGCCAACAGCTATCAGGCTTAGTGGGGAATAGGTAGAGAATACCCAAAGATTGCAGTGTAGAAATCTCTGATTTTGCATGCATGTGGTGTGTGTGTGTGTGTGTGTGTGTGTGTGTGTGTGTGTGTGTGTGTGTGTGTGTGTGTGTGTGTGAACTCAGGGCCTAGGCTCTATCCCTGAGTTTTCTTGGTCAAGCCTAGTACTCTGCCACTTGAGCCACAGTCCCACTTGTTTTATGATGGTTAATTGTAGGTAGGAGTCTCATGCACTTTCCTGTCCAAGGTGGCTTGGATCAAGAGTAAACACAACTCACAGGTACAATCCCCATGGTGGGCAACTCCTGCCCCCTGCTGGCCAGACGTGGAACATGAGAGGCCGTGCCATTTTCCTCTAGATTTCAATTGGGGGAAGTGACCAGGGCCAAGCTGACTTTTGCTCACCATGGGTGCTGATGCCAGAGCAGGTCTGTTCCACCCTAGGCCAAGAGAGTGCCAGGAGTCCCGGATCCTAGGGGCACAAGGAAGGGAGAGGTCAGCTCCAGGCCGAGCTAAGAGCCTTTGCCCACAGACACCCCAACTTGGCCTTCCTGATCACCATAAGATCTGACAAAGAACAACCCCAAAAAAACAAAATTGGAGCTATGGGTCAAAGTGCTAGAGCTCTAGCATTGAACAAAGAGATCAGGGACAGAGCCCCCAAGCTTTGAGTTAAAAACCCCCAGCTGACCCTGCCCCATAAAACACAGGTTGGCTAAAGTAAACTTGTAGGATTTGTGAAGTGTTTCTGAAGAATGGTGATACTAAAGAAAGCACCCTAATTCTAATGACAGCTGAAATTGTGACATACAGCTATGTGCTGAGTCCTTCACAGGGTGCTGTTTGCTGGGGCCTTCCTACATGGAGTTTTGTGCTGAGTCCTCAAAAAGGTGCTGTTTTCTGAGTCATCCCGAAGGGTGCTATGTGCTGAGTCCCTGAGAAGAGTGGGCCATGCTGGGTTTTTAAAAGGGTGCTGTGTGATGAGTCCCTTACACAACGTACTATATGCTGATTCCTTCAAAAGTTGCGGTGTGCTAATTCACCCCAAAGGGTCCTGCTATGTGCTGAGCCTTTGAGAAGTGAGGGAGGAGGTGAATTTTTCAAGTGCTTTGTGCCAAGACCTTAAAATAGGGTGCTCTGTACTGTCCTGCAAATGGTGCGATGGGCTGAATCCTTTGACAGTGTGGTATGTACTGAGTCCTTCCACACTGTGGTATGTGCTGAGTCTTTCAAAATTGTGCTATCTGCTTAGTTTTTGAAGGGTGCTATGCACTGAGTGCTTTACACAGAGTGCAATGTACTCAGTCTTTCAAAGGGGGCTGTGTGTGTCTTAACACAGGATGCTATGTACTGAGTCCCTGGGAAACAGTGCTGTGCGCTTGAGTTTTTCAAAGCATGCCATTTGCTGAGTCCTTTACACTGTGGGCTATGGACTCCCTCTTTCAAAGGATGCTGTGTGCTGAGTGCTCTACACAGTGTACTATATACTGAGTCATTCAAAGGGAGCTGTGTACTGAGTCCTTTACACAGGGTGCTTTGGACTGTTTTTTGAAGTGTGCTGTGTGCTGAGTCATCTCAAAGGGTGCTATGTTCTGAGTCCTTGAGAGGAATTAAATGCGGGGGGCGGGGAAGGAGGGCAGGGGCTGTGAGGCTAGGAGGGTCTGGAGAGTGGTGAACGGTGTGACATGGCACATGGTTCACCACGACCAAGGATGAGAAGGCAAACCTACCCAGAGCATTGACTGTGTCCGTGGGAATCTGGGCAGGGTGCTCTGGACCCCCACTGGTGACATGGATTCCCTCGCACGGCATTGTACCAGTGGTCAATCATCTCTGGGGTCCAGAAAACTCCAATCTGTGTCCCGTCTGGGCAGTTTCCAGCTGGGCAGTGGTAGGCACGTGCATTCCCCCTGCGGATCCCGCTCATTATCAGGCCATGGCAGTTAGCAAGGGCTCTCTGAATGCCAGTTTCTTTTTTTTTAATTTTAATTTTTATTTTTTGTGAACATACTGTACAGAGGGGTTACAATTACACAGGCAAGATAATGAGTACATTTCTTACCAAGCATTGCAGCCTCCTCCTTTGTTTACCCTTCACATCCCTTCCCAGCCTCCACCCGCCCCCCCCCGACACAACCCCCCCACCCCGCCCGCACCAAAGTTGTAAAGTTCATTTTCGACGTGACAACTTCTACTTCTCAAAGTTGAAACGTTAAACGACTTGTTTTTCCCCATCTCCTCCACAAATTACACCGACATCAAATATAGTGAAAGCAGGGGTTATAATGTGGAGGAGGGACACACAAAGCAACAAAGAAATAATCTTATAAATGAGTTAGAAACAAATGCATGAAAGCAAAAAAAACATTGAAATATATATCTAAAGGTTCATTTTCCTAACATCACATTATCTGACCTTTTCTGCTTGACTCATACATGTAGTAGATATTGCAAATAAGAGAAACCATTGGACCTATGTTTCTTTGGGCTTGGCTTACTTCACTTAATATCATTTTTTCCAAGCCTTTCCATTTCCTAACAAATGGGGAAATGTCATTCTTTTTGATGGAGACATAGAATTCCATTGTTTATATATACCACATTTTCTTGATTCATTCATCTACTGAGGGGCATCTGGGTTGGTTCCATATCTTAGCTATGGTAAATAATGCTTCAATAAACTTAGTTGTGTTGGTAGCTTTAGTGTGGTCTTGTTTGTAAACATTAGGGTAAATGCCCAAAAGTGGTATTGCTGGGTCATAGGGGAGCTCTATGTGAAGTCTTTTGAGGAACCTCCATACTGTTTCCAAAGTGGTTGAAAAAGTTTACACTCCCACCAACAATGAAGTAAGGTTCTCTTCTGTCCACATCACCTCCATCATCTGTTGTTGCTAGAGTTCTTGATTATAACCATTCTAACTGGGATGAGGTGATATCTCAATGTTGTTTTGATTTGCATTTCTTTTATGGCTAGGGTTGCTGAGCATTTCTTCATGTGTCTATTGGCCTTCCTTCTTTCTTCTTCAGAGAAGTTTCTCTTTAAGTCTTTAGCACACTTATTTATTGGGCAGTTGTTTCTTTGAGGATTTGTTGTTGGGGGATTTAAGTTTTTGAGTTCCAAGTATATTTTAGAAATGAGACCCTTGTCCGTTGTAAGGCTAGTGAAGATCTTCTCCCAATCTGTGGGCTTTCTATTGATCTTGCAAGATATGTCCTTTGCCATGCAGAAGCTCTGCAACTTCATGCAATCCCATTTGTCCAACCTTTCTTTGATTTGTTGTGTTTCCGGGTCTCTATTTAGAAAATTTCGGCCTGAGCCAAGGATACCTAGGGTTTCTCCTATTCCATCCTGTAATGTTTTCAGAGTGTCTGCTTTGACTCAGAGGTCTTTGATCCATTTGGAGTTGATTCTGGTGCAGGGTGATATATAAGGATCTAGCTTTAGTTTTCTACAAATAGTTAACCAATTTTGCCAGCACCATTTACTGAAGAGGCTGTCTTTCTTCCAGTCTATTATTTTAGCTCCCTTATCGAAGATTAGATGGCTATAGGTCTGTAGGTTCTTTTCTGGGTTTTCAATTCTATTCCATTTGTCCTGAGGTCTGCTCTTATGCCAGTATCAAGCTGTTTTGATTACTATGGCTTTATAATAGAGTTTGAAATTTGGTATTGATATTCCTATAGCAGTGTTCTTTGCCTTGAGGAGCGTTTTTGCTATTCTGGGTCTTTTATTATTCCATATGAATTTTTGGATTGCCTCTTCTATTTCCTTGAAGAATGAGGTTGGAATTTTGATAGGTATCGCATTGAATTTGTAGATATCTTTGGGAAGTACTGCCATTTTCACGATGTTGATCTTTCAAATCCAGGAGCATGGGAGGTTTTGCCATTTTCTAAGTTCTCTTTTGAATTCCTTTTTCAAGATTGTAAAGTTTTAACCATAGAGGTCCTTCACTTCTTTCGTTAAGTTAATTCCTAGGTATTTTATTTTTTGAGGGGCTATTACAAATGGAGTTACTTTCCTAAATTCAGCCACACTTTTCTCATTGTTGACATACAGAAAAGCCATTGAGTTTGGGGGGTTAATTTTATACCCTGCTACGTTGCCAAAGTTTTGAATCAGCTTGAGTAATTCGGGATTGGAGTCTATAGGGTTCTTTAAATACAAGATCATATCATCTGCAAAAAAGTGAGAGTATTTTTTCTTCTTTCCCTCTTTGGATCCCTTTTATGTTTGCATCTTTTCTTATTGCTGTAGCTAGGCATTCTAATACGAGATTGAAGAGGAGAGAGTGGTCATCCTTATATTGTTCGTGACTTAAAAGGAAATGGCTTTATTTTTTCACCATTAAGTATAATGCTGGCTGTAGGTTTGTCATATACAGCCTTTATTGTATTGAGGAATGTTCCACAGATTCCTAATTTTTCCAAAACCTTCATCATAAAGGGGTGTTGGATCTTGTCGAATGCGTTTTCTGCATCTATTGAGATAACCATGTAGTTCTTATCCTTGCTCCTGTTGATGTTATGAATAATATTAATTGATTTGCGTATATTGAACCAGCTGTGCATCCCTGAAATGAATCCTGTTTGATCGTGGTGTATGATTTTTTGGATGAATTGTTGGAGTCGATTGGCCAAAATTTTGTTGAGAAGTTTTGCATCAATGTTCATCAAAGAAATGGGTCTATCGTTCTCTTTCTTTGATGAGTCCCTGCCTGGTTTTGGGATGAGGGTTATGATGGCTTCATAGAATGTGTTCGGTAGTGAACTTTCTCTTTCAATTTCATTGAAGAGTTGGAGGAGTATTGGTGTGAGCTCTGCTTTGAAGGCCTTGTAGAATTCCACTGTAAAACCATCTGGTCCTGGACTTTTCTTACCTGGGAGGTATCTTATTGCTGTTTCTATTTCAATGCTTGATATGGGCCTGTTAAGATGGTTTAACTCATCTTGGTTTAGTTTTGGCATGTCAATATTTGCTAGGAAAAGGTCCATTTCTGTCATGTTCTCAAACTTATTAGCATAAAGTTTTGAGAAGTATTCCCTTAAAATGTTCTGAATCTTGGTTGTTTCCGTGGTGATGTTTCCATTCTCATCTCTGAGTGTATTTATTTGGGTGTGTTCTCTTCTTTTTCTGATAAGATTTGCTAAGGGTCTGTCAATTTTGTTAATTTTTTCGAAGAACCAACTTTGGTTTTGTTGATTCTTTCTGTAGTTTTTGTGGATTCTAATTCATTTAATTCTGATTTAATTTTGATTATTTCTTTCCATCTACTGGATTGGAGTTTATCTTGCTTCTCTTTTGAAAGGAGTATCAGATGTGTCATTAAATTGTTGGTTTCAGATCTCTCCAATATGTTGATGTAGGAGCTCAGAGCTATAAACTTGCCTCTGAGTACTTCCTTTGCTGTGTCCCAGAGGAGCTGGTAATTTGTGTGCTCATTTTAGTTGAATAGCATGAACATTTGAATTTCCTTTCTAATCTCTTCCATGACCCACTCGTGATTCAGCAGTGTGTTGCTCAGCCTCCAGGTGTTACCGGACTTTCTTTGGTGGCTTTTGGTGTTGATTTCTAATTTTATTTCCTTGTGTTCAGAGAGAATGCAAGGTATAATTTCAATATTTCTGAATTTGGACAAGTTTGCTATGTGGCCAAAATGTGGTCTATTTTAGAAAATGTTCCATGTGCTGCTGAGAAAAACGTGTATTATGATATTACTGGGTGAAATTTCGGTAGATGTCCGTTAAATCTAGTTGATTTTGCAGGTGTTTAGATCTGTGGTTTCTCTGTTGAGTTTTTGCAGAGTTGATCTATCTAGTGGGGAGCGTGGTGTGTTAAAATCCCCAATAATTAATGTCTTTGGATCTATGTGGGATTTGAGGGAAAGCAGTGTTTCTTGGATAAATTTGGGTGCTCCATTGTTTGGCGAATAGATATTTAGAATTGTAATATCCTCCTGAAGGAGAGATCCCTTAATTAGTATTTAATGACCTTCTTTAAATATACTCACGAATTTTAATTTGAAGTCTATTTTATCTGATATTAGGATTGCAGCTCCGGCTTGTTTATGGGGTCCGTTTGCTTGGTAGATTTTTCTCCAGCCTTTAACATTGAAATTGTGTTTGTTTTTATGGGCAACATGTGACTCCTGAAAGCAGCAGATAGAAGGATCTTGTTTTTAATCAAACTAGACAGTCTATGTCGCTTAATTGGAGAGTTAAGTCTGTTAATGTTAAGATATAGGGCTGAGAGGTATTTGGGAGTTCCTGCCATGTTATCCACCTTCTTGGGCGTTGCAAAAACTGGGTTCTTCCTATGGTTCTTGGATTCTCAGTTTGGGTGCAGTTTCTTGGCCTTTATTGTGGTCTTGTTGGTTTTCTATAAGTAGGACATCTTTAAGAATCTTTTGTAAGGCTGGTTTGGTGGAGATGTATTGTTTCAATTTTTCTTTGATATGGAAGTTTTATATTTGGCCTTCAGTTATGAAGGAGAGTTTAGATGGGTACAGTATTCTTGGTTGATAGTTGTTTGTTTTTAGGGCTGGGCATACATCATTCCAGGCTCTTCTTGCTTTGATTGCCTCTGCTGAGAAATCTGAGGTGATTCTAATTGGTTTTCCTTTATAGGTGATTAATCTTTTCTCCTTCACAGGTTTAAGGATCTTTTCCTTGGTCTGAGTTGATCCTGTGGGGATTACAATGTGACGGTGAGATGTCCTATTCTGATCTGGTCTATTTGGAGTTCTAAAAGCTTCTTGTATCTGAATAGGTCCATCTTTTTGCATGTTTGGGGAGGTCTCTGCTAGGATCCTGTTAAACAAGTTTCCTAGACCATTAACTTCTGTTCCTACGTGCTCCTCTACACCCATTATCCTTAGATTAGGTCTTCTGATGGTGTCTCCCAAGTGTTGGATAGATCTATCATATTTCTTGGACTTGTCTTGGATAGTTGTATGTTCTTTCTCTATAATATCCAGGCTGTCTTCAATCCCTGAGATTCGATCTTCTGCATGGTCTAACCTGCTGTCAAGACTTTCTACTTTGTTTTTTATTTCTTTTCCTTCCAATTGGTCAGCTTTGATGGTTTCAAATTCTTTGTTGAAGCTTTGTTTTAGATCTTGTATGAACTTCTTTACTTCCTTAATTTGGTGTTCAGTATTTATTTTCAAATCACTTAGTTGATTGGTTATGGTTTCCTTGGACTCCCATTCCTTCTGTTGGGTTCCATTCAGCATTCCCTTTGTGGTCTCCCTGACTTGCTTCAACTCTTTGTTAATGGATCCCATGAATGCCTTTAGTGATCTTTTTGTATTCTCATCCTGCTCTCTCAATTCCTGTATTCCTCTTTGCTTAGCTTCCTCCTGTTCATGCCATTCCTGTAGTTCTCTTTGAGTGTTCTCAGCCTGTTCACACCATTCCTGCCTTTCTCTTTGAGTATTCTCAAGCTGCTCATGCAAATCCTGTAGCAGTTTTTGAGTAGCTTCCTCACGCTCATGATATTCCTGTATAAACCTTTGGATTGCCTCCTCTCTCTTTCTCTCACTCTCATACAGAGTCCTTTGTAGGATTCCAATCTTTTCCTGCATTGACCTATTGTTTGCCTATTCTCTCTTCCTATCATGCTCATACAGAGTCTTTTGTAGGTTTTCAATCTTTTCCTGTATTGACCTTTTGTTTGCCTCCTCTCTCTTCCTATCTTGCGCATACAGGGTTCTTTGTATGTTTTCATTTATCATGTTTGTCAGCAGTGTTTGTAGAGCTATTTGGGAACTCTCCTCTGGATTATTCATTATCTGTTCTGTCCCCTGATTATAATGCCATTTTTCTTGTGGTTTTCCGGCTTACTCTGCCCATTTGCGATTAAAAGAACACCAGTTTTGTGCTAGAACACTAACTTAAGGCAAGCATCAAACAAAGTCTGAATTTGCACAGTCAATAGTCTGCAGATATAATCTAGTTCAACAGATACCTCTATTCAACATCAAACAGCTATATATTAATGGACTATGAACCTCAAAGAAGAATTTGATAAACCAGAAATTATTAGGGTTAGGGAGAGTTGTGGGTAAAAAATAGGAATAGTGTGATGTGGGAAGGTACAGGGAGAGTTAACTTAACTAAGTCCTAGTCTCAAAGCAGGAAATAGGTTGGATAGGATGAAAGTAGAGAGAGAGAATTCAAGAAGAAAGAGAAAGCAATAAAAAAAGAGACCAGAAAAAATACAAAATTAAAAATTAATATTATGCAGAAACAAGAACAAACTATTCAAAGAACGTGAATGTAATGAAAGAAAGGGAGGGATATAAAGGAGATGTGAAAAATTTAAAAATAAAAATACTTAAAATATTATATAGGTATAAAGAGATAGTACTGCTATTAGGAATTTAAGTCTCAGAGGTTTTGAATTGAGTAATAAATTTGTGGATTAAGTGTGTACACAATATGGGATAGGGTCTAAGAGTTAACTACAGGTTTATGTGAGGATGTGCAGAACAACAATTAAGTCCCATAAAGAAGAACAAAAGAGAGAAAAAGTTGAGAAGGATAAGGAAGAAAGCAAAAAAAAGATCAGAAGTTCAGTCAAGCTAAGCAAAAAACAAAAAGAAAAAAATTTTTTTTAAAAAAGGGAAAAAAAATGAAAAACACACACACGCATGTATCACTAAAATAAAGATTATAAGGGGAAAATGTTTCTAGAAAACAATTTTTTTCAAAAAATTTAAAAATTAAAAATTAAAATAAAGTTTTAGAAAAGAAAAAAATTTTTGTGAAAGGTATAAAAAAGAAGAAGAAAAAATTCTTCGATTTTTTTTGGGAGGGTTGGGAAAAATCCTGTATCTCCCTTGTGTCTGTAATCAGCCTATGGTTGCAGTCTATGGTCTGCTTGTGGTCCTGTGGCTTTGTTGATTTCTTAAGTCAGTTTGTTTGGACAGGCAGAAAAATGCTCTGCTTTACCCAGGATTTTGCGATCCTCCTCCCAAGTTAGTTCAATGGGAGGGGGGTCTGCTTTGATTATCACAAAAGAGGGAGATGGCTTTTTCCTCAAGTTTGGAGATGCTGTGATGAGGCTAGGTTCTTGGTAGAGATGAGGCCTTTCAGTAAACAGTAGCTTTTCCCGGGGGCTAGTTTGTGAGAACTCAGAGCCCAGCCTGGAGCCACTCTCAGGGTTTCTCTTTACTGATATAGAGGCTGCTAAAGGTAAGGGCAGCCTCTGGCTCTGATTACCCAGTGAAGAAAGCCACTCCTACGGCTGGCACCCGAACTGGGTGACTTTTCCCTGGGTGGAGCTGAGTCTGGCAGTTCATGCCGTTAAGTTCTTGTGACCTGATAAATGACGCCTTTTATTCCAAGGCCTGAGTTGGAGCTAGCAGCTCCGCTGAGGTTTGTTGGTATCCAAGATGGAGATCTCCCGTACTGGGGGGGAGGGGTGGCCTTCCCTCTTCTGCTCTCTACGAAGGATTGAGGATGTCAGGCTTCTACTCATGCCGAGTCTTGGTTCCTGGGTCATCTCTGGTCTGCGAACTGCAGGATGAAGATGGCTGCTCCTTGTCGGTTCTTGGTGGTGTTGAGTGGAATCCGCTTGCCTGCCGCATCTGGCTCTTTCGTCCCAGACTCTCTCTCTTTCAGGTATGGCGGTACGGCCACGGCCACAGCGGAAGCGGCGGCTGCTGCTGGCAATAGCTCAGATATGTCTCCTTGCCTGGATTTTCCCTCTCTGGCCTAACTCTCTGTCCTGTGCTGGGACACTTGGTGTGATTCTCTGGCTTAGGACTGTTCACTGGAACTCTAAATCTGCTTTCTATGCGAGAGCTTGCTGAGCCTCGAGCTTCTCCTCCGCCATCTTCCAGGAACTCCTCTGAATGCCAGTTTCTGTAATCCGCTGTAGTCTGTCTAGAAGGAAAAGGGGACAGCTGACTTTGGAATCTTTTGATTGGGACAAATTAAATACCATATTTTCCAGGGTTTTATCATGAAGCTGGCAATTTCCACTAACACCTGGGATTATGGGTCAAATTTGACAGACCATTTCAGCCACCAAACAATGACGTTCAAAGCACCACAGGCAGAGTTCCCTAGCCAGATGGTCTCCTGCTATGAACATCATGCCTTGACTGCCTTTCTCTGGCAGCTGTTGATTCTATTCCTGCTCTCTCTAGGGTGACCACCACAGTCGAGGACATCGGGGGGGGGGGCAGAGATTGTGACCTCACCATCTCCAGCTTGCTTGCTGTGAGCAGAGATTATTCCCAGCATCTGCACTGGACTCTTGGAGATTCAGAAACCCGGGATCCTTCAAGGATCCTTTCTCTGCAACATGAATCTTGGGGGCCGGATATGGTAGACCATCCTGGCTAGCCCCAGGGGGAGAAGAGGAGGCCCCTTCAGCCAGGCTTTCAGCTCAACGCAACCTCGTTCACACCTGTGTGGGGAATTGAGTGCCACAGAGATGGTCAGCCACTGGACAGAGATCTTTGAGAAGATAGGCATCCCAGAGGCCCCGGAATCCAGTGAGTACATCGTGGCTCACTTCCTCGGAGCCAAAACAGTTAAGTGCAGTGGCACCAGGAGGGCAGGAAGAGGGAGGACAGAGGACTGTGGGAGAGCTACATCAGGCTTCCCCCCCACCAGGATGCTTAGCTGTATCAGATGGGACTTTTCTGTAGTATTGTCGTAGGAAGATGCTCATTTATTTATCCAAAAAACAGTTACAGTGTGAGCCATGCTCCGGGGGGTCGATAGACAATGAAAGGTTCCAGTGCTGATTCCACAGTACATGAAGAAACCTTGGTTTGAGCTGGATGCCGATGCTTCACACCTGTCATCCTAGCTACTAAGAGGCTGAGATGGGAGGATAGAGGCTTAAGGCCGGGGCAGGAAAGCCTGTAAGACTGTTATGTCCAACTAACTAACAAAAAGAAAACAGCAGAAGTGTTTGTGTGGCTGAAGCTGTAGTCTGTTGGCCTTGAGTAAATAGGCTCAGTCACATAACCCAGGTTCTGAGTTCAAGGCCCAGGAGTGAGAGAAAGAAAGGAAAGAGAAAGAGGAGGGAATTACAGAGAGAGAAAAGGAAGAAAGGAAGGAAGAAGGAAGAACATGCAAACCTTGGTTTGGAGTCCCTGGATCAAGGAGCCAACCATTCACATCTCTGTGGGGACAGTTTCAGAGCATAAAGGCAGTATGTAGGACCAAGCCACAGACCCCTCAGCAACTTCATGACATCCAGAAGCCTGGTGGTCACCGACTGCAGCGGGAAGCAGCCTCGAGTAGACCCTTGGGCTCAGGGTGGGTCACCAGGTTTCAATCATCTCCGGCCCCAAGGAGTTTATTTTCTGGTCAGATAAGAAGGAAATGTGTAAGGACTAGGGAGGTGTTGGGGTGATGGAGTGTCAAGAAGGGGGAGCAAGGGATAAAAAGGAAGATGAAGAGGGAGGATGATCCCAGTTCAGGTGTGTCAAGACCTCGCCTGTCAACCTAGACCATCACTGAAAGAGCTTTTGACCCAGCCACGTTGCAATTAAATGTCCTGGTGCCCGTTGACCACCTGGCTATAATCCACCACAGGAGCCTGTGCAGTACGACTTTGGGGACTGGGATTTCGAGACTCAATCTGAAGGTCACATCCCCGGTGTTCATTTCTCGACCAGAGAAAGAGATAAGCATGCCACTGGCACAGGATAGACAGGGAATGAGGGCGGAAGTCGGGTTCAGTGGTGCCAGTCTTCCTCGAGTGGGCGTTAGGACCCTGTGATTGCCATTCTCAGAGGCAGAGGTGGGTGTCTTTGCTGGCTCAGCCTTTAGTCTAGATGGCAGATCTGGGACTCAGAGAGGGCCAACTGAAGGTGGGGAAACGTTGGGTAGAGGCTGGTGGGAAAACTAGAGGCACTAGGCTCTGAGCATTGTTGTTTCTTTGAGGATACTCACCACCTAGGAACATTCCTGGGATGGATGAGCCCTTTTCTCCTTTCGAAGAGAGAGGGACCCTTGGCCCAGAAATCCTTTCGTTCCCACATCTTGTGGTTGGATAACTAGAACTCACCTCACTGCTCAGTAATGAGGCAGTACAGTGAGAGATCCTGAGTCTTTGATAAGGTCAGGGGATCCTCAGTATGAGATTGTACTTGAATGTCCTAACTAAGTGCATGGTCAGTCCCATCTAAGACTGTCATGATGTAGGACATAGAATCTAAAGAATCAGGGCATGATGGGGCCTGTTCTGGGGGTTTTGAGTATTATATGTTAACTTTGAGCTCCCATGTGCCCAACTGCTTCTCTTTCTTGGGTGGGTCTTTGCTAGAAAAAGCATGAAACTAGGAACTGGGTCCTATCCCTTGGCTTTGATGCTGAAAGCTAGCACACTACCACTTCCGGTTTTCTGTCAGTTCCTTGATGACAAGAGTCTCAGGGTCTATCCAGACCCGGCTGGCTTTGACATATGGTCCTCAGATCTCAGCTCCTGAGTACCTAGGATGACAAACATGAGCTACTGGCATCCAGTGAAAGATATTTTCCATGCTTGTCATCCTATCCCCTCAGGAGACTGAGATCTGAGGACTGTAGTTGCATGCCACCCTTGGCATCAAAGTCAATGAGAACTCATTATCTTCAATTAAACACCCCAAAAAAGTTGGAAGTGAATCTGTGGCTCTAGTTGTTGAGTGCTTGTTTTGAGCTGAAGGGATCAGGGACAGCACCCAGACCCAGAGTTCAAGCCCCACAACAGAGAAAAAGGAAAAAAGTCAGACATCTTTGCCTGCAAAGGGTGGGGGAGGTGGGGGGGACAGGCGGTTGCTGTGGTTGGGAGACTAGGTGATAGCATCACTGTACAGACATTTCTATGAACTCCCCAATTTTGCCCCAGTTTGAAGAAACAGCTTCAGGAGGACGTGGCCTGTAGCAGGCAGGGATTGGGTGAATGGGTGCAGGGGTGGGATTGTTGTGTCTGTATTCTCTCCATTGAAGGATGGATTTGGATGCTGGGTGTCAGAGTCTGAAGTGAAGGTTTGCAAGAAGTTTGTGGCTTGACAAATTGGGTTTCCTCTGGGTATATAAAGGTGGCTGAAGCCGGGCGCCGCCGGTGCTCACAACTGTCATCCTAGCTACTCATAAAGCTGTAAAGATCATGGTTCAAAGCCAGCTTGGGCAGGAAAGTCTGTGAGATTCGATGGCCAATGGACCACCAGAGAACAGGAAGTAGTGCTGTGGCTCAATTGGAGAGTGCTCATCTTCAGCTGAAGAGCTGAGGGACAGTACCCTGGCCTACTGTTCAAACCCCATGACCAACAAGAAAATAAGAGGTGACTAAGTTTTCTGTATAGCATTGTGTATGGTAGGAAATTCTATGCTGGGTTGTGAGACATTTCAGATATGTGAGAGGCTCATTGTTTTGTCTACAGTGGGTCTGAAGTCGGGAGTGCCAGCTTCTTGGGGATGGGATGTGACCCTAATGGAGGGAGTTCATGGTTCCGTTCTCAGGGACTGCTGAAGCCTTGGGCTATACATGTGTGTGTGTGTGTGTGTGTGTGTGTGTGTGTGTGTGTGTGTGTGTGTGTCTGTGTCTGTGTCTGTGTGTCTGTGTCTGTGTGTGTGTGTCTGTCTGTCTGTGTCTGCGTCTGTGTGTGTTTGGAGGTAGAAAAAGTGGCCTTGAACTCAGGGCTTAGGTGCTGTGCCTGAGTTTTGTGCTCAAAGCTATTGCTCTGACTCTTGAGCCACAGCTCCACCTCTGGCTATGTGGTGGTTCACTGTAGATAACAACCTCACAGACTTTCCTGCATGAGCTGGATTTGAATAGTGATCCTCAGATGTCAGCCTCCTAAGTAACTAGGATGACAGACAGGAGCCACTTGAGCTGGCTTTGTGTGTGTGTGTGTGTGTGTGTGTGTGTGAGTGTGTGTGTGTGTGTGTATAGAAGTGGGTTGTAACAAGGAGCACCTGAATCTTTGATAATTTCTAACCGCTGTCTTTGGGGGGTGAATGGGCTTTATGGCTGAGGTCTGGGGGCCTGGAAGGGTGAGACTTGAAGGGGACTCAGGGCTGCTAAATTATAAGATGAAGGTATTTGTGTGCCCTGGAACTGTTCACTCCCTTGGGCCTGGTTGGTGACAGAGGGAGATTGGGAGGACCTGGGGGTGGGGCCCACAGGGGGTGGCTCCCCAGGGCAACAGGGAACGTGGCCAGCACTTAGTATGGATGTGAGCCCCGTTAGTATGGAGCATATTTGCATGGGTCAGACTGGGTCTTCTCATCATGATGTCTGATGGAAGAGGCCAATCCTATTTTAAATATTGACCTGTGATCTTCAGATCTCAGCCTCCTAAGTATCTAGGATTATAAGCACGAGCCTTTGGCAGTGGGCCTCTGATTATTTTCGGTATATTAGGGTATAAACCCAAGGCCTTAGGCTTTCCAGTCAGGTCTTCTACCACAGGAGCCAAGCCTTTTTGTCTTGGTCATTTCTGAGATAGAGACTCAATATATGCTCAGGCTGGGCTGGATTGCGGTCCTCCTGTGACAGGAATTGGTCACCATGCCTGGTCCTTCTCTAGTTGGGATGCTAGACATATAACGCCATGCTCAGTCATTGGTTAGATGGATTGTCCCAAACTCTTAATCCATGGCAGCTGATTCTTGACCACAGTTGAAGCTCTGCATTGGGCCTCAACTCTCTGACCTCAGTCTCCTCACAGGACAGTTGTGAGGAAAGAAGGGATCAATACAGGGGGATCTGTGGGGTAGAACCAGGCATTGAGGGAGTGGTCATCAGATATGGTTCTTGGCAATTATGTGAGCATATAACAGGAAGATACCTGGAAAGAGCTCAGATGGGGCCTATTATTTATCATGATGCAGGTATGGGATTATGAAACAAAACATGGCTCTCTTTCATCCTTACCCTATCCAATGAGGAAGGGAATCCTTCACTGTTGAGTTTTGTAGCTGGAGAAAATGAGGCACAGAGAAACTGGGTGACCTACTCATGACCCCCAGCTGACAGGAAGCTCAGCCTGACTTCTCTGCCATGCTCCCTAGGACAATGAGTGCTATTCAGTCCACTTCTTGTTGTGGAAAGTCCACTTATTGTCAGTTGTTGGGCTTGAACTCTGGGCCTGGGCGCTGTCTCCAAGCTCCTCAGATAAAGGCTACCACTTTACCACTTGAGCCACAGCACCACTTCTGGTTTTCTGGTGGTTCTTTGGAGAAAAGAGTCTCACAGACATTCCTGCCTGGGCTGCTATGAACCATGATCCTCATATCTCAGCCTCCTGTGTAGTTACCATTATAGGCCTGTGCTACTGGCACCCGGCTTAAGTGTATTTCTGACTCTCTCTCTCGCTCACAGGAACTGGTTGAATGGGTGTTGGAGGAGGTGGCCCAGGGTCCCCATGTGGCTGTGAGTCACGGTGTCCCTCTCATTCTGGAGGTGGGCTGTGGTTTAGGAGCTGTCTCGCTCAGCCTGTTGAACTAGCTCCTTGAGGTAAGCCTCTCTGTGTCCAGGATAGACTGTGATGTTTATTCCTTGTCAGTCCGTCTGGTGAGACCTTCCCCACTACCCTCTGCTAAGACATTTAAAGGAAAGTGGATGAGGAAGTATTCCATTGTCCAACTGCACAGCACGATCCCGGGCCTCTGATCTTCACTGCCACCTATCTGGCCAGACCCTGATTATAAGAAAATGAATTCACTCTATGTCTACTTCGCTTTGCTGCGGTGTGTTGTTTCGGAGAGGGGGGGGGCGGTGTGCAGCAGAAAGACCTGTGAACTAACATCTCCTGGGGAACATTTGTTCTAGTGACAGAGCCAAGTCATTGCTGTGGATAAGGAAGAAGCAGCCATCAGACTGACCCAGAACAATGCTCAAAGGTAGGTAGGCTGTTGAAGTATCAAACCCACCCATGTCTGCTTACCACTCACAACAAGGAGGGTGCACTGAGGGTGGCCCGGCACTGGCCCTAGGGGATTATACATGGATGGTGGCGGTCAGGTGCCAGTGGCTCTCACCCATCATCCTGGCTATTCAGAAGGCTGAGGACTGATGGTTATGACTAAGAGCCAGCCCAGGCAGGAGAGTCTGAGGGATTCTAATCTCCCATAAACCACCTCTCCCCCCACAAAAAGGCAGATGTCGTGCTGTTGCTCAAGGGTTAGAGCCTCAGCCTTGAGTAAAAGAAGCTCAGGGAATGAATCCAAGACCTAGGACTCACAAAAAAAAAATGAATAATGGGCACCTGTTATCTTACAACCAAAAAGGATGGATTCAGTCTTCTCTCTGGTACTTGTAGCCAAAGGTAAGGGGCTTCCTTTGATGTTCCACTAAACCTCTCCTTCTCTCTATTAACTCTCCCGGCTTCAGTTGTGGGATAGAATTCAGATCATCATACTTGGTGTGACCTTATGTACCCTATTCTACCCACCTTCCTTGGGGTGGAGATCCTGGATGTACTCACCGCTGGGAGAATGAAGCACCAGAGTGATGTGGGTAGGTATCCCAGAAACTCATACTCAAACACATAAACACACTCACCTAGCCAACTCAGACTAACCTTTTCCAAAGGCACTTTATCTCCTTGGATTAACTGACCTAGGAGAGGAACTTGATCCCCTGTAAATGATTATTTTAACTAGGGCTTGCTAGTTGACATGAGATAAACAAAATCTCAAAAGAAAGGCCCTGGTGCCTGTCACCTCTGGCTCAGGATCACACCTGACAACCTGGCTACTCGAGAGGCAGAGATCTGAGGATCAAAAATTGTAGCCAACCATAAGCTGCAAAGTCAGTGAGACTCTACTCTCCATGGAACCACCAAAAAGCCAGAAGTGGAGCTGTGGCTCAAGTGATAGAGTAGCAGACTTGAGCACAAAATCTCAGAGAGACAGCTCCCAGACCCTCAGTTCAAGCCCACACAAAGAAATGGCCCCATTTGTTGCCCCCAGATTGCCTGGGCCTCGAATGCCTTGTCATGGAGTTAAATACAGCACTGGTCCTTGGGTAGTATATCAGAGCCTTCAGAAAGAAATTGAATGGTGGAAGCCAGCCCTTCCCCTTTGTGTGCTCTCAACCCACATCAACTGGAAGGCAGAGCATGACAATACCGGCAGCTTGCAGAGTGGAAAAGATCCTCCTCTGCCAGGGTTTTTGGAGTGGGCTTCTTAGAGACAGCACTTGAAATGGGGCATTGCTTAACAAGGAGGATCTGACAAGAAGCACAGAGAGCAAAGATGCTGTAAATCAAGGACAACATAGCAGAGTGTGTTCATTTCCAGCCAGGGCTGCTGTTGAGAAACTCGGTAAATATGTGCAAGACTGTGCCGAGACAGGTCCAAGGGGTCACAGAAGAACAGCTTTCCAAGGTTGGGATTGTGTCTTAGCAGTAGTGGGCTTGCGTGGCACTCAGGAAACCCTAGTTTTGATTACTAGGTTCCGCATACACAGAAAAAGCCAGAAGTCACACCTTGGCTCAGGTGGACGAGTGCTGGCCTCGAGCAAAAGTAACTCGGGGACAGCGCCTGGGCCACGAGGTCAAGCCCCAGGACTGACAATATAAAACAGCATTCCACGGGACCTGGGTGACAGGTGGATGGCTATGCCCTGTAGCTCTTAGTAGATCAATCCATGCATTGTGTCTCCTTCTTTGACAGCGGGGATCTGGACACTCCTTCTGTCCTGAGCACTCCTAGACCCACTTATCAGCAAC
Source organism: Dipodomys spectabilis (assembly GCF_019054845.1). Lineage (NCBI taxonomy): Eukaryota > Metazoa > Chordata > Mammalia > Rodentia > Heteromyidae > Dipodomys > Dipodomys spectabilis. The sequence continues at coordinate 510,939 of NW_024870984.1, forward strand.
CCTCCCAACATTTTCCACCGGGACATGGAGCAGCTGGCCCCAGAAATTCTCAGGTACTGGTTGAGTTCGGCGGGGGATACAGGGCAGGCTGCTGAACACCTAGTGGTCTCATCTGCCCTGGAAGACCAGGACATCCAGAGGAGGCAGATGAGATCTTAGAGAGGGGTAGTGATGTGAAGGGGGCCCTTTAATACCCATGGCCCTACCCCAATTCTGAGCCTCCATTTGCCATGCCTGAGGGAGGTAGAGGAGTGTCTAGGTGGTAGTGTTTAGAGGAGAATGAGTTGGAAATTCTAAGGAATGAGAAACCATAAGTCCCACTCTGGTGGCTCACACCTGTCATCCTGGCTACTTGGGAGGCTGAGATCCAGAGGAACTTGTTTCCCAGCCCAGGCAGGAAAGTCCCATGAGAGTCTCATCTCCAATCTCCAACCAAAAGTGGTGCCATGGCTCAAGTGGTAGAGCACTGTCCTTGAGCAAAAATCATCATCGGGGACAGTACCCAAGCCATGATTTCAAGCCCCTCAACCAAAAATAAAAACAAAAAACAAAAAAGAATGCACCCCTTGCTTACAAGAGATGGTGAAGGAGTGCGGTTGCTGTGGTTGGAAGAACAGATGCTGGCCTCACTGTACAGACATTTCTAAGAACTCCCAGGTTTGCCCCAGTGTGAAGTCACAGCAGGGTGTGCATTGGCTTACCAAGAACTCCAGAGGTTGTGTCCTATCTTACCTAAGGAGTGGACCAATGAGAGCAAGGGTGGGAGGGTAGTGTCAATTTTATTCTCTCCATCCAAGGAAGAATGGTTTTGGATGCTGGTGCCAAAGTCTGAAGTGAAGGGTTGCATGTGCTTTGTGGCCTGACAAGTTGGGTTTCCGCTGGGTCTAAGAAGGTGGCTGAAGCCAGGCGCTGACCGTAGCTCACAAATAACATCCTAGCTACTCAGGAGGCTGCGATCTGAGGATGACAGTTCAAAGCCAGCTTGGGCAGGAAAGTCTGAGAGACTTTATCTCCAGTGAACCACCAGAAAACCGGAAGTGATGCTATGGCTCCAGTGGTAGAGCGCACACCTTCAGCTGAAGAGCTGGGGGACTACACACAGGCCCAAAGTTCAAACCCCAAGACCGACAACCAAAAATACGGTAGCTGGCTTTTCTTCATAGCAGTGAGTACAGTAGGAAGTGCCATGCTGAATTATGTGCCATTCCAGATGTGTGAGAGGCTCTGAGTTTTGTCTACATTTGATATGAGGACTGTAGAGCCATCTTTCTGGGGGTTAGGATGTTCAGGTGATCAGGGACTGCTGAGGCCTTGACTTACCCGTGTGTGTGTGTGTGTGTGTGTGTGTGTGTGTGTGTGTGTGTGTGTGTGTGTGTATGTGTGTATTTCCCTCATCTCTGTCCACTTCCAGGGTGCCTGTCTGCCTCTTCCTGAACTCGGATGGTGCCCCTCCTCCCTGGCAACCTTGCATTTAGCCCCCTATCAGGGTCTACAATGAGTCCTAAATTGCCAGAGACCTGCATATACCAGCTTTTCTTTGGGGCCCAAGTCCGGCTGTCCATATCTTTGGCCGCCTCCAGGGGATTCTGAATCAGCAGGGTCAGCTGGCATGTGTTCTCCCCTGCCTCTGGGGTGGCAGGGTCAGTCATGCGCTGTTCTGTCATTTTCCTCTGGCTGCATATCCCACTCCCAGCAGGCTGGCAGTGGAGTGGGGGAAGGGTGGTTTCCAGTGGCTCTGGCCAGATCGAGCTTGATAGCTTACTGAAGGCTGTCCAAGCAAGGATGATCTGGGGCTACATGGGAGGTGAAGCCAAGGTGGCTGGGAAGTGTTAGACAGTATCAAGGAAAAGTCAAGGTACCTTATCACAGGCAAGTCTATCTTCTGGGCCCAGCTGGGCTTCTCAGGTGCTTCTAAACAATTCCGGATGCCCAGAATACAGAGGCACAGACTTTAGATTCCAGGACCAGGTAACTGTGGGATAAGGGACTGGTATGTACCAGTACCTCAATGTACTGGGGCATTAGCCTTGACATGGCTATGACCCACTTGTGTAAGTTCACTTCTTAGCCCATGGCCACACACCAGCTACTTCTGCTGTGGAAGTGGCAGGATCAGAAATGAGATCTAGGATGACCAAAATCTGGATTTATGGCCGGAGTGGGGTGGGGGATGTCTTTAAAAAATCTTAGAGCTGGAACTCAGAGCTTGGCACTGTCCCTGAGCTTCCTTTGCTCAAAGCTAACACTCTAACACTTGAACCACAACTCACCTTTCATCTTTTTTTAGTAGTTTAGTAGACAGAAGTTTCTCACATATTTTCCTGCCTGGGATGGCTTTAAGTTGCCACCCTAAGAGCTCAGCCCCTTGAGTAGCTAGGATTGCTGGTATGAGCCACGGGCAACTGCTAAGGTTGTGTGTGTGTGAGTGTGTGTGTGTGTGTGTGTGTGTGTGTGTGTGTGTGTGTGTGTGTTTCCCGGGGCTTAAACTCAGAGCCTAGGTGTTATCCTTTAGCTTGTTTGCACAAGGTTGGTGCTGTGCCACTTGAACTACAGTAGCTCTCTTCCCATCTTTTTGGTGATTTATTGGCGATAAGAGTCTGCCCAGGCTAGCTTTTAATCTTGATTGATCCTCCGATTTCAGCCTTGAGTAGCCAGGATTATAGCCACTGGCATCCAGCTGCAAGGATATCTTTTCATACTCTCTTCTATTGTAACAGCTGTCTACTTGCCCTGGCCAAGATCTCTGACCTCCATAACAGCTCCCACCAGCCCCTGATTGTGTAGAGACCACAAAGGTCAAACTGATCCCATTTCTTTGTCCTCAGGGGAGGAGGTTATGTTTCCTCTGAAGCCTGGGATAGGAGTGGTGGCTGTAGATAGGTGCTTAGCTGAGAGAGAGGTAGTCTGTTTTATCCAAGAAGGTAAGTGTGGCCAAATGCTAATAGCTCATGTCTCATATTCCTAACTCCTCAGGAGTCTGAAATCTGAGGATTGCCATTCAGAGGAAGTGCAGCAAGAAATGTCTGTGAGACTCTCCTCTCCCAAGAACCACCTGAAAGCTGGAAGAAAAGATGTGGCTCAAGTGGTAGAGAGCTAGCCCTGAATGAAAAAAGGGAGGGACAGAGCCTGGGCCCTGAGTTCAAGCCTTAGTACCAAGATGCATACTTGCTCATCCACACACAAACACACACCACACACACACAAACACACACACACACATACACACACACACACATACATACACATACAGAGGAAGGTAGTAATGATGAGCTGAGCTAGAACTGGGGGCAGTAGTGAGGCATAGTCAAAGTAAACTCTCAAGCCAAATCAAGTGGTTTCTCCCTAAGTCTTCCTTGGGCTGAGGGGTCTCAGCCATGGCAGTAAGTTCCATAGAACCTACCCCTCCATCTGTGCATGGGGCCATAGGACCAAGGGAAGGACACTAGGGATGCTCGTTTGTAGTTGGCCCACAATTGCAGATCTTAATCTGCACCCAAGCACTGGTGAGGAAAGCAGGACTCCGAGCCCTGGGATTCCTGGGATAGCGACTGTTATAAGCAGCAGCCAGTTGGCTGTGGATTCCTGAGCCTAAAAGGCTTTCATGAGCCCAACTCAACACCTGCCCAAGGTGTGCCAGAAAAATTCACACACTTGTGATACCCGGATGAGTGGATGTTACTTGGTGTGACATCTTGCACCTGCCCCTCCTGGCCCAGAATCCTGGTCTGAGATGGCGATTTACTGCTCAGATCCACATTGCACCCATGACAGATGCAATTCTGATGATCTCCATGCCCCAAGGCTCGATCTTTCTCTGGTACTGTGGCCCGTTCTGTAGGCAATGGCCTCCAAACAGGCTCCACTCAAGACTTGTAGAACACCTACACATTGGGAGAACCTCAGGGGGCCCACTGGAAACTACTTTGCTTAGAGCCACACAGTGAGGTCCAAGCAGACCAGGTGTTGGTCACGGGGTTTGAACTCTGGACCTGGGCTCTGTCTTAGCTCTTAAGCTTACCACTTGAGCTACAGAACTACGTTCGGTCCTCTGGAGGTTCCTTGGAGATCAGAATCTCCCGGACTTTCCTGACTGGTCTGGAATTGAATTGCGATCCTCACATCTCAGCCTCCTGAGGAGGTAGGAGGACAGGTATGAGCCACCGGCGCCCAGCTGATCTGGCCTTTCACCAGAGTGGACTAGGAGCTCCTGAAAGCTATTCTTTATTTTTCTGTGCCAGTACTGGGCTTGAACTCAGGGTCTGGTCTCTGGTCTCTTAACTTTTTCCCTCAAGGTTAGCACTCTACCACTTGAGCCCCAGCTCCATTTCTGGTTTTTGGTAGTTCATTTGCAAGAAGAGTCTCACTAACTTTCCTCTCCTGATCTGGCTTGACCCTCGATCTCTATCTCAGTCTCCTGAGTAGCTAGGATTTACAGGGTTTGAGCCACTGGTGGCATTGGGCTAGAAGCTTTTCTTAAGCAAGAGTTCTTCCCTGTGTTTGCCCTGACTCCTCCATGCAATGGATGCCTGAGGGTTAAGAGCTGTGAAAAATAGGCTTCCAGCCACAGGAAATGGCTGAGGTCCTTGGAGTAAAGCCAAGCTAATCTTCCCCCTGAGGCCCATTCTAGGACCCCACCCTCTGCCCTGTGACTCAAGTACAAACCTTGACCCAGCCTTGAATGTTCTACCAGACTTTTCTGAAGCCACAGAGCCTTCATTCCAACAACATCACCTGCTCTACAGCACACCTTAGGACCTTTGTCCATGCTGTATCTACTGCCTGAGGCTCTCTTTCCTGTATCCACATCTTAGAACTCCTGTAGAATTTTGGCACTGGATATATCACCTCCTGGAACAAGTCTTTGCTTCCCTTCTACCTCTTTTGTTATATTGAGTTGGTAGAGATGGAATTTTTGCAGGCTGACTGGCAAATGCTCTATCTTGGTGTGTGTGTGTGTGTGTGTGTGTGTGTGTGTGTGTGTGTGTGTGTGTGTGTGTGTTTGTGGTGTGTGTGTGTGTGTGTGTGTGTGTGTGTCTGTGTGTGTGTGTCTGTGCCTCTCCTGGGTTTGAATTAATGGCCTGGATGCTATCCTATCCCTAAGCTTTTGTGCTCAAGGCTAGCACTTTACTACTTGAACCACAGTTCTATTTCTGGCTTTGGGGGTGTTTAATTGGAAAAGAGGTTCTCATATAGACTTTCTTGCCTGCAATTGGGATCCTTAGATCTCAGCCTCCTGAGTAACTGCCAAGGGTGAGCCACCAGCACCTGCCTTCTACCCTACTTCTTGCATATAACCTTGGCCTTCCTCTGAGTCCCAGAAAAAATATGTCTCACCAGGTTCACATCTTTTTGTGCCAGTCTTGTAGCTTGAAATCAGGGTCTGGGCAAGTTCCTGAGCTTCTTTTGCTCAACGGTATCACTTAAGCCAAAATGCGACTTTTGGCTTTTGCTGTTTCTGTGGTACTGAGGAATCGAACCGAGGATTTAGTGCATGCTAGGCAAGCACTCTACAACTAAGCCACATTCGCAGCCCAAGGCTCACTTCTAAAGGGAGTTATGAGGGTGGGATTTATTGACATATCTCTTTCAGCATAGAAATCGCTGACTATTTCATATCTTTACCAAGATTTGGGAGCAGCCTGTGACTAGGCAATGAGGAATGATAATTGAGTGATAGCCACCAGGCACCAGAGGTCTAGGCTCACATCCTACAGAGGGATAGAGAATATGGAGCCAGAAACTTTGACAACTCCTACTGTCTAGGAACTGTGGTCTCCCTGGAGGCAGTGGCCGGCTTCTAATTGTCCCGATGGGACATCTCAGCCAGAACATCAAGCTTCAGTTATTTAATGGCATACAAGGATGCTTTGTTAAAGTTGCCGGCTCACACTTAGTACTCTTCAGGGCTTGTCTCAGCTTGCCCAGGTTGGGGGGCTGGGCATTGGCAACCTGCTGAATGCCCATCATCCATACATCATCCATCCATACACAGAGACATGGAGTTATTGCCTCCTTTTGGGGGGGGGGGTGCAGTTCCGTGTTGTACTATCAGCCTAGGCCCTGTCCCTGAGCTCCTTTTGGTCAAGGGTATTGCTCTGCCCTTGAGCCACAGCCCCATTCATGTTTGTTTTTTTTCTGTAATCTCTTAGAAATAAGAGGGTCGTGGACTTTCCTGCCCCGGTTGAATTCAAATTGGCATTCTCTACATCTCAGCCTCCTGAGGAGCTAGGATTACAGGCAGGAGCCCCTGGGTCTTAGTTTTCTTTTCTTCTTGTTCTTTTTGTAATCATAACAATCTGAAATCTTCATGGTGTTATTCCAATGGTTTGGATTCAAAGAAAACTACCCAGGCTTGGAGTTCGAATGCCAGGACTGCCAACCACAAATGGAAAGAGATCCTGAAAAACTCATACCTATTTATGTGAATGCTAATGGAATGTTATAAAAGTAATAATTAAATTTGCAGTTAATTCATGATTCTATTTTAGAATGCCACGCAAAAATTATTGGATTTATATCTGCCATTGTAGCACCATGGTGTGATTTCCCCTAATGGAAGGATATTGAATAATTTTTAATTAATGCTTCTATAAATATTCAACCAGGATAATTTATTAAATGGAGGCATAATTTCATAACTAATAATCGGTAATAATTTAATATCCTCACATTCCCTCTCTCTTTATGCATATATATATATATCTACACATCTATCTATCTTTTATCTATCTATCTATCTACCAATCTACACAATTGATCTGTTTATTCTCTTGTCACTACTGGCACTACTGGGGCTCAGTGGTAGAGTGCTTGCCTAGTACATACAAAGCCTTGGGTTCAATCCTCACTACAATGTGCATAGAAAAATCCAGAAGTTGTGCTGTTGCTCAAGCAACGGAGCACTAGCTTTGAGCATAAAAGCTTAGGGACTGTGTCTAGACTCTTACTCAACACCCAGGAATGGCACCAAAAAAAGAATGTTCTGACTGCAACTATATAACGATAGCACTGCAAATACCTCATCACAGAGCAAGCCAGAAGTCTGATGCTGACAGCTGCCATCTAACCTGACTTAGCCAGAGGTAAACGGCTGCAACGCAGCTCCACAGAACCAGATGGTGCTGGCTCCATCACCTTTGTCATGCAAGATACTCGGGGGCTGAGATCTGACACTGGTGGGTTTAAAACCCAGCCCTGATAGGAAGTCGGTGAAATTCTGAGCTGTGGCACACAGTGGTAGAGTTCTAGCCTTGAGCAAAAGATCATAGGACAGTACCCCCAAACTTTCAGTGCAGTTCCCGTGGCTGACTCCACCTCCCCCCAAAACCCCATCCCTCTTAATCATTAGATGTGAACTTTATGTGGTTTGTTATGTGTTTCTGAAAGAATGGTGGTACTGAGGAAAGCACCCTAACACTGACAGCTTGTGGGATACAGCTATGTGATGAGTCCTTCATGGGGTGTTGTGTGCTGAGTCCTTCACGGGGTAAATTCTTCCACTTGGTCCTTGTAAGGGCTCCAGAAGTCAGATGATGGTGCAGATGAGAATCTTGAGGCTCAGATATGTCTCAATGTCAGTGCCAATTGTGTATGTACCTAACTCTAGTGAGTTGTCTCCTGCAGACAATTGTTTTGGTTTATTTTTCTTGGTCGTGAACCTTGAACTCAGGACCTAGCCACTGAACCATGTGGAGCCAAGAACCATCTTTCAACAGAGTGTTACAGACTAGGCATCTGTAGCTGAGGTCTGTCATCCTACCTACTCAGGAAGCTGGTATTTGACAACCTCGGTTCCAAACTATCCCAGACACAAAAGGTCCCAAGAGACTATTATCTCCTATTCACCACTTAGAAACTTGAAGTGGAAGCTAGGTGCCAATAACTCGCACCGTCATCCTAGCTACTCAGGAGCCTGAGAGCTGAGGATCATTTTCCAAAGCCAGCCTGGACATGAAATTCTTTGAGAGGATTCTCTCCAGTGAATTAACAAAAACCTGCAGGGGTGCTGTAGCTCAAGTGGTAGAGCACTTGTATTTAGCTGAAGAGCGCAAGGACAGCACCCAGGCCTAGACTTCAATTCTTCTGACTTACAAGAAAAGAAAGAAAGAAACCTGAAGTGGATTGCTGGGAATGTGTCTTAGGGTAGAGTGCTTTGCATGTATGAATACCTGGGCTTGATTATTTAGTACCACATCACTAGAATACAGCCTGAAGTGGCTCTGTGGCTAAAGTGGTAGAGTGCTATCTTTGTACAGGAGAAACTCAGGTACAGTGTTCAGGTCCTGAGTTCAAGCTCCAGGACAAGTGTATGCACACACATTCATGCACACACACACACACACACACACACACACACACACACAGATACCAGAAGTGATGTTGTGACACCAAATGGTAAAGCACTGAGCTTCTGTTCTGAGCTCATGGTCAGCACCCAGGCCCTGTGTTCAACCCCAAAACCTAGCCACCCAGGGCCCAATTAGGAGAGTTCAAAGGTTTTAAAACTTGATGAGCTTCACCAGCTCTAGATGACAGGAAGTATTGTGATATTACACATGTGCTTAGATTTAGCAAGCTTCCAGAAACTAGGAAGGCACTGTTGCCAATCATGAATCATTTTTATAAGGTTCAGCTCCCTTGTTGTCTGCCAGAAGGACCCTTGAATTTATTGTAGCAAGTTATTTCAACACTGGAACATAGACTAACAAAGACAGGATAAGTGCAGGGAACTTGGCCTTCCACAGGAGGTGGCACAAATGGAGGCTTCCAGTCAAAATAGCACTGAGGAGAGAGATAGCTTGAGTTTCAAAGGAGCCTTTTTTCTCCTAGGCTTCAGAGCCCACCCACACTCCTGCTCACTAATTGGCCCAGATGGAGTTGTTTGTTACACAGCTGTAAAGGTGTGAGGATTTTGTCTGCCTGTTCCAACAATGAGGCAGACTTCCTACAGCAGTCCCTGGTGTCGAGAAAACCTCAGGCTACACTGGTATCGGGGAGCCCCGGAACATGCACTGTCTTGAAAGCACTGTCTGTGCTACGAAATCATTTTATTCAAAGAAATTTTCCTAGCTTGGTGCCTTTCATCTTAGGGATTCTGGACCTTCACCGATAGAAATACATGCATACATATATGGGGAGACAGGGAGTTACTTTTTTTTGGCAGGTTGAGGGGTTGTATTATGAGCCTAGGCACATTTCCTGAGCTCCTTTTGCTCAAAGGTATCACTCTGTCCTTGAGCCACAGCCACACTCATGGCAATTTTTTTTTATTTCTGGGATCCCACAGAAATAACAGTGCTGTGGACTTTCCTGTCCTGGCTGAATTCAAACTGGCATTCTCTACCTCTCAGAGTTCTGAAGAGCTAGGATTACAGGCAGGCACAAATGACACCTGGCTTTCTTTTCTTCTTGTTCTTTTTTTCATTGTGACAAACTGAAACCTTCACAGTGTCATTCTAATGGTTTGTATTTTGAAGTAAACTACCCAGGCCTGGAGTTCGAATGCCAGGACTGCCTCCTACAAATGGAGGGAGATCTTGAGAAAATCTTCACTATTCAAGTGAATGTTTAATGGAGTGTTATAAAAGTAATAATTATATTTGCAGTTAATTCATGATTCTCTTATACAATGCCACACAAAAAGTTTTGGATTATGTCTTCCATTCTAGCACAACGGTGTGATAGTCCCAATTAAGGAATACTGTCTACATTTATATTAATGCTTCAATAAGTATTCAACCATGATACTTCATTAAATGGAGGTATAATTTAATAATAATTCATAATATATATAATATAATATCCTCACATAGTCTCTCTCTCTCATATATAGCCAACTACACATCTATCTATCTATCTCTATATCAATCTCAATCTTTATATCTATATCTATCAACCACTACTATGGCTTGTTCTCAGGTCCTCAGAACTGGCTGGCAGCTCAGTTTGCAAAAGGCTTTTTCTCTACACTGACCTTTTCATGGAAAAATAAGGGTAATAAATGTCATAAGGAATAAACCCCTGTATGTAAATAGATCTCATATATGAATATTATTTATCAGTGCTGGGGCTTGAATTCGGGCCCTGGAAACTGGGCTGAAATTGTTGTATTCAATGATAGTGAGCTTCCTCTGCACCACAGTGACATAGAATTGCCCAGGCCCTGAGTTCAAATTCTAGGCCTTCCAGAAAAATGGTGCAAATTCCAAGCCAGGGCCTTAATTTTTTTTGGACAGGCCTGGAGCTTGAACTCAGCTCGTGGCAACTCTGCCTCAACTTCTATCATCCTAGGCTGGGGTGCAGCCTCGGGACCCACAGACCATCCTAAGATCCTATGACCCGAGTTCAAATCTTGGGACTCGCAAAAAAAAAAAAAAAGGAGAAGTACTGGGAAGGTGGATCAGTAATAGAGTGCTTAGCTTGCATGCACAAGGCTCTGGGTTTGATTCCTCAGCACCACATAAGCAGAATAAAGCTGGAGGTAGTGCTATGGCTCAAGTGGTAGAACGATAGTCTTGAGCTGAATAATTGATGGACAGCACCCAGATTCAGAGTTCTGGGCCCAATACCGAAAAAAAAAAGAAGAACAAAAAGCGGGGGGAAAAAGGAGAAGGATACAACTGAGAAGTTCCAGAAGGCGGTTTTACATAGTTTATTCCTTTGCATTGCAACCATCCTGGGTCTAAATGACAGGGCCCAGAAAGTGTACATGACCTTGTACTGCTGAAGTTTGGTGGACTATCATGGAAGCCATAGCCAAAACCAGCAACCTAGGCCCGGGGTGCGAATCTCAGGACTGCCACCTACGAATGGTGGGAGATCCTAAGAAATACATTCCGATATACATCCATACGAATGGAATGTTGTAAACTAACAATTACATTAGTAGTGTATGATTATATTATAAAATTATGCACAATAATTATAGTACACTGACTAATTTTCAATTAATACTTTGTTATGTATTCAACCACCATTCTTAAATAAAGGAAGGAATAATTTATCGATAAGTGGTAGTAATATAGTATATAAAATCAAATAATATACAGATATCCTTGTCTTGTTTTATACATACATGCATATATATATATACATATATATATATATTTCTATATATCTATGAAACAATCTATATATCTGTTTCTACATTTGTCATTCCTGCGGCTCAGTGGTAGAGTGCTTGCCCTGGGTTCGATTCCTCTCTACTGTGTGCACAGAAACATCCAGAAGTCATGCTGTTACTCAAACAGCCAAGCACTAGCTTAGCATAAAAGCTTAGGGACTGTGTCTAGACTCTTACTCAAGACCCAGGAATGGCATAAAAAAAAGATAGACTGTTCTGACTCCAACTATATAAGGAAAACACTCCAAATACCTCATCACAGAGCAAGCTGGGAATCTGAAGCTGATGGTTGGCATCTAACCTGACTTAGCCAGAGTTTAACAGCTGCAACCCAGCACCATGGAACCAGACACTGCTGGCTCACCCTTAGCTGCTCGGGGGATGAGATAAGACACTGGTGGGTTGAAAACTCAACCCTGGCAGGAAGTCTGCCAGACTATAAGCTGTGCCTCAAAGTGGTAGAGATGTAGCCTTGAGGAAAAGATCTCAGGACAGTACCTCCAACCTATGAGTGCAATCCAGAGGCTAATGACCCTATCCACAAAAAAGACCTTTCTAAACCGTTAGATGTGAACTTGTGCGGTTTGTGAAATGTATCTAAAAGAATGGTGATACTGATGAAAGCACCCTAATTCTAATGACAGTTTGTGAATACAGCTATGTGATGAGTCCTTCCAGGGGTGCTAGGTCGTTCATGGGGTACTGTGTGCTGAGTCCTTCACAGGGTCCTATATACTGAGTCCTTCATGAGTTATATTGGTTCATCTGGTCCTTATAAGAGCTACAGAAGTAAGATAATTGTGCAGAGGCTCATATATGTCCCCAAGGCAAGGCCAAATTTATGTATACACCGAGCTGTAGTGACTTGTCTCCTGCACACAATTGTTTTGGTTTTGTTTTCTCCATCATGAACCTTGAACTCAGAGCCTAGTTGCTGACTTTCCTCTTGGGCTCATGGCTAACGTTCTACCATGTGGAAGGACATCCTTGCAGCAAAGTGTCAAGGCTTAGGTGTCTTTAGCTGAGGTCTATCATCCTGCCTGCTCAGGATGCTGAGGATCTTGGTTCAAAACTATCCCAGATCACGGTCCAAAGCCAGCCTGGGCAGGAAATTCCTTGAGATGGTTATTTCCAATAAACTACCAGAAAGCCTAAAGGGGTGCTGTAGCTCAAGTGGTAGAGCATTACACATGAGCTGAAGAGGTCAGAGGCAGCACCCAGGCCCAGATTTCAATTCCTCCAACTTATAAGAAAAGAAAGAAAGAAATCAGAAGTGGAGCACTGGGAATTTTTCTTATAGGTAGACAGCGTTGCATGTGTGAAACCCAGGGTTAAATTCTCAGTACCACATCTAGGGAAAAAAAAAAAAAGCCTGAAATGGCTGTGTGGCTCAATTGGTAGAGTGCTGTCCTTGTACAGTAGAAAAACTCAGAGTGGTTAGGAACTGAGTTCAAGCACCATGACTGGTGTATGCACACACACACACACACACACACACACACACACACACACACACACACACACACACGGAGGCACCGTTGCCAATAATGAATCATTTCATTAAGTTCAGCTCCCTAATTGTCTGCCAGAAAGACTCTTGAATTAGTGGTAGCAGTTTGTTTCAACACTGAAACATAGGCTTACAAAGACAGGATGAGTGCAGAGAACTTGGCCTGCCACGGGAGATGGCACAAATGAGGACTTTCTGTCAAAACAGAGCACTGGGAGGAGAGATAGCTTGGGGTGTAGAGCACATGGGCAGCAAAGATGGCGCTGAGAGGGGGTTGAGTGGGCAGAGCCTAGTTTACTGTAGAGCACATGGGCAGCAAAGATGGCACTGGGAGAGAGTAGAGTGGGCAGAGCTCAATTTACTGTAGAGCACATGGGCAGCCAAGATGGCGCTGGGAGAGAGTAGATTGGGCAGAGCCCAATTGATCTTCCGATCAGTGCCTAACCAGCCCGTGAAGGCTCAGGTTAATGATGGGGGGGACCTTGACAGTGATTGGTTCCTCTTCCTCCCTTGCCATGCCACCAGCCCTTTTTGGCTTTAAAAAGGGCTGCTCTCTGTTAATAAAAGAGTTTTTCTTTTTTTGTTTAATTTAATTTAATTTTTGTTGTGTGAACATACTGTACAGAGGGGTTACAATTAAATGGGCAGGATAATGCGTACATTTCTTATCAAGCATAGCAGTCTCATCTTTGTTTACCGTTCACATCCCTTCCCAGCCTCCCCCCAATCCTCCCCGCGCCCCCCCCCCACCAACGTTATAAAGCTCATTTTCAACATGACAACTTGTACTTCTCAATGTTGCAACAGGTCCACCTGTATCCTTAAACGACTTGTTTTTCCCCATCTCCTTCACAAGTTATGCTGACATCAAATATAGTGAAAGCAGTGGTTATACTGTGGGGGAGGGACATACAAAGCAACAAAGAGATAATCTTATAAATGCGTTAGAAACAAATGCATGAAAGAAAAAAAAACATTAAAATACATATCTAAGGGTTCATTTTTCTAACATCACATTATCTGACCTTTTCTGCTTGACTCATACATATACTAGATATTGCAATTAAGGGAAACCATGGGACCTATGTTTCTTTGGGCCTGGCTTACTTCACTTAATATAATTTTTTCCAAGTTTATCCATTTCCTAACAAATGGGGAAATGTCATTCTTTCTGATGGAGGACCCCTTCCTTCTTTTGTGGGATGGACGAAGACCCAACATTGGGGTACAAAGAGGCCTTTTTCTCCTGACCTTCAGATCCTGCCCACACACATCCTCCCTAATTGCCCTGCATGAATTGTTTGTTACAGAGTTGTACAGGAGTGAGGCTTTTTCTCTGCCTGTTCCAACAATGAGGCAAACTTTCTCCAGCAGCCTGGGGTATGAAGAACCCCTCAGGCTACACTGGGAATATTGAGGGGAGCCAAGGAACATGCACCATCTTGAAAGTACTCTCTGTGCTATGAAATCTTTCTATTCAAAGCAAATTTCCTATCTGGGTGCCTTTCTTCATAGAGAATCTGGATGTTCACCGATACAAATACATGGATAAATTCACAGACACATGGAGTTACTGGCTCTTTTTTTGTGGCAATTCCTGAGGCTTGAACTGTGAGCTTAGACATTTTACTTGAGCTCCTTTTACTCAAGGAAACATTTTATTGTGTCTTAAACCATGATTACCCTAGGCTATGTGCAGCTTTTACACCCACAGATGATTCAGGGATCCTAAGACCCAAGTTCAACTCCCAGCTCTTGCAAAAACAAAAACAAAACAACAAAAAAAAAAAAAAAAAAAAAAAACCATCAAACCAACAAAAATGGAGGAGGAAAAGACCAGGAACTTTTTTACAACAGTTTTACCTTTGTTTCCTTAGTACTGTGACCCTCCTGGGTCTCAATTACTTGGCTTGAAAATTGTACATGACCTTGCATGGTCGAACCCTGGAGACTGTCAGTGAAGCCTGAGTCCAACCCAGACACCTAGGCCCTGAGTTCGATCCCGGGAGTGCACACGGCTGAAGATCTAGGAAACTTGTTCCTATCTATAGGAATACAAATACAATGTTTGAAATGTACTAATTAAATTACTAATTAGCTAGTCATTCCAGTATATGATTGTAAGCAATAAATATAGGTCATTGATTAATTAATACTTTATTAAGTCTCCTACTGTGATTAATTAATGGAGGTATAATTTTATACCAAATAATTGGTAATAATATAATATATAAAAATAAGATACAGACATCACTCATTAACTGGCCCGTACTACGACCAGGTGAGGCAGGCCGGACTTGTCGAGCAGTACTAATTGGATGAAGGACCCACTAAGTTCCCCATAGCAGGAGTGAGACAAAACCTGGGTGAGCTTCTACCTGATTTTATAGACCAAGTCCAACAGAATGTTCACCGCAAGTCACCAGCAGGGGACCTCTGAGATCAGTTTGTAAAGCTACTGGTTTGGGAAGGGATGAATGCAGACCACCACACAGCCTGCGTGGGATTGAGAGAGTGTTCCCTGAGCACATGGGTGGTGGCCTCCCAGGATGTGGAACACAACAGCCCCAGGCCCAATCACTATCTTTACCTTTACAGGCTCAGACATCTGCAGGCTTTTACCCAGACTCTGGCAGCCCAGGGCCAAGGAACTCCAAGGCGATCAGGGAGAGGGACTTGTTTTAAATGCAGACAGGAGGTCCCCTTTAAGTGGGACTGTTCAAAACAATCCCCCCTGCCCTCCACCCACTGCCAACCAGCCAGGGGGGTCCAAACCACTCCCTACACCCTGCCGCAAGTGCAGGAAGGGATACCATTGGAAAAAGGATTGTTGATCCAAATTTGATTGAGATGGGAAGCCTTTAAACTAGGGGAGGGGCATCCTCCAGCCCCGTTAGCTCAAGGAGGAAACCCCTCTGCTCTAAGGCCCAGGCAACCTCATGGCAGGACGACCCAGGCCCATTGGACCATCCCCCTGAGGGAAGGACTCCACCCTAAAATGTGTATTTTCATAGGGGTAAAGCAGTTTCACTGCCTAATTGACGTGAGGGCAGATTGAACCATACTCAGGGAGGAGGAAGTTCCCTAGGACTGGAAGCTTGCACATAGACCCCCGATATTGGGGGTAGGGGGCAAATCCCAGTCCAAAGAGTCGGTCGCCCTTATGAAATGGAATAGCCTAGATGGAAAGCAGGGAAATATATGCCCTTTAGTGTCAAAAAAACCTCACCGCCAATTTACTAGGGCAAGACATGCTAAGACAAATGGATGCTGTGGTCACTACAGACCATCGAGCATCCTATGATGATATCCTGGATAGAGTAAAATCACAAAAACTTAAACAGGATCTAGAGGAAGTTAAGAAAAAGAATTTTTTAACTTTCATAAGTACAGAGAAGAACATAAGGGACCCACTTGGGTGCACCCCCAATCCTAAAGGCAGTTGTCCCCCAAGTACCTCCCATTAGGTGGAAACCGAGAAGCCCTATTTGGGTGGAGCAGTGGCCATTGACCTAACCTAAACTTGTAGCATGCCACCTTTTGGTGGAGGAACAGATAAAACTTGGGCACATACTTCCTTCTGTGAGTCATTGGAACACACCTGTATTTGTTATCCAAAAAGCATCCGGGCTTGGTTTGTGCTCCAAGATCTACATAAGGTAACTGAAAGGATAGAGCTAGTAGGAATTCCCTAAGAGAAATGCCCTGGACTCCCGCTTCAGAATATACCTTGGTTGTAACTGATATTAAAGATAGTTTTTTTTTTTGATCCCCTTGCATCTGGATGACTGCAAGAAATTTGCCTTCTCCATCCCCTCTCTTAATTTTTTCCCATCCTGATCGGGGGTTTGAATGGACGTTGCTGCCACAGGGAATGGCCAATAGCCTGGCCTTTTGCTAACAATACTTGGCCACACTTTTAGGGCCTGTGCTGGGTTCAGACACCTCCCTTGCCTATGCCTACATGGATGAAATAATTCTGGGGCACCAAGACCTGGGCCACCTGGAGGGTCTTCTAGCCCAGGTTCTCACCATATTAAAAAAGGGTTTTTTTTTTTTACCATAGCCCTAAATAAAATTCAAATGGTACCTCCTTTTAAGGTGTTCGGATCCCACCTTACCTTGACTCAGGCCAGCCCCCTTAAGCCTTTGCTGGATATTCCAGCATCTCTGTCCCTAACCAAACTTCAAAGTCTTTTAGGGGAAATCAATTGGCTGTTTCCATGGGATCCCATCCCTAAAATAGTCTTGTGCCCTTATTCACCAGACTAAAAGACAGGACACCCCAAGAAGTTATTATAATTACAAGCAGCCATCGGGCAATATTTTTACAGTTCCAAAGAGCCCTGTATGAACTTTCCCTGAAAAGGTTTTCTATTCTTAAGCCCATTTCCCTCTCGTTGTTTGCAGGTGTTACATTGATTTCTGCAGTTTTAAGTCAAAGAGGGGGAGCCATTAGAGTGTGTTCACACTCCTCTGGGGGGCACCCCTCAGGTGTACTCTCAGGCAGACCAACTTGCCGATGCTATTTTCAAGGGAAGGACCCAATCCCAAAGGCATTATGGTCTTGACCCTCACTCCATTGTTTTTCCTTTTCGGATGGCAGACGTTGAGTGTTCACTTGAGCCAATGCTCAACTTGCTCTCTCCCTGGAAGGGTTTCTAGGTCAAATTGACTGCCATTATGGGTCATCTAAATGGACCGTCATGTTATGGTGACTTCCCCTCATAATGCCTTCTCTATTTTCTCCTAAACCTATTCCTGGCCCTTTCCATGTTTTTACTGATGGAGGTAAAACAGGCTCTGTGTATGCAGCCTTTGAGGAGCAACAAAAGACCCCAAGCCAACAAAGATTTCAACCTTGTCAAGGGTCAGCACAATAAAAAGAAATGTTTGCTGTAATTATGATCCTTCGGGACATTCAAAAACCCCTTGATTTGTATTCTGACAGTTTATATGATTAACTTGCTCCCTCATATTCCCCAGTCACATATTAAGCTGGATGGAAACCCTGTTTTCCCATTTTGGACACCCTTAAGTGCCTTTTAGATTGACGGGGAGCCCTTATTCATACTCAACATTTGAGAGGGCATTCAAAACTTCCTGGGTTTTTATCCATGGGCAATAATTGGACAGACCAGTTAGCTACTAGCCCACAAGCTTTAATGTTACAAGAGGCCACCCATTTACATGATTTAACCCACAATAATTGGAGAGGTTTTCAACATAGATTTCCTCAGATTCCTGTAAAGGACCTCAAAAGGATAATACATACCCGTAAAACATGCCAGCCCTTCTTAAAAGAACCCCCGCTCCAACCACCAGGGGTAAATCCCAGAGGCCTCAAACCCAATGTCCTCTGGCAACCTGATGTGACTCATTTTCCAGCCTTTGGTAAGCTTAAATATATATTTGTTTCTATAGATACCTATTCAGGAGCATGTTGGGCTACAGCACATACAGGAGAAAGAACTAAACATTCAGAAGCAAATTTTCTTCAATGCTTTGCCACCTTGGGTCTACTAGCACAAGTTAAAACTATAATAGACATTGTTTTGTTAGTAAAGTAATGTCATAGTTCTTTGAGAGATGGCATATTACTCACACAGGAAATCCCTATAATCTTCAAGGCCAAGCAATTATAGAAAGAAATGGGAGTTAACCCCCATATATAGTTACAGATAGCTATTTTTACCATTAACATTTTAAATTTTTCAAAAGGGGCAATTGAATCCAGGTTTCAGAAACACTGGGGATAACTAAATCCTAAGCCCCAAGTGAAAGTCAGGTGGAAGGACCCCCTGACACAACAATGGAGCAGACCTGACCCCCTAGTTACCATGGGCAGGGGATTCAGATATGTTTTTTCAATAGGGGAGACAGCCCTCATTTGGATCCCAGCCAGGAACTTTAAGTTTTACCCATTTCTTCTATACAGGAAGAAGCCCAAGGATAAACTAACCAACAAGGAAAGTAAAATGGCTATGCTGGTCGAGGCTTGTGTTTAAAAGAGAGAAAGCTAAAAAGATAATTACTGACCATCCCCAAGGGCAATCATCCCTTGAGAAGCTCTTGCGTTCTTTAACAATTGCAGATGGTGATACTCCAGCTGTTGGCTGTCCTGACCCTCCTAGTCCTGGCAATGGCCCTACGGAATCCACATCAACCTCAATGTGTGACCTGGGCAGTGATCAAATGGAGAAATCATCAACAGCACCAAA
Organism: Dipodomys spectabilis; assembly: GCF_019054845.1. Taxonomy (NCBI): domain Eukaryota; kingdom Metazoa; phylum Chordata; class Mammalia; order Rodentia; family Heteromyidae; genus Dipodomys; species Dipodomys spectabilis. The sequence continues at coordinate 529,792 of NW_024870984.1, forward strand.
AGATATGCTGTCCCTTCCACCTGGTGGCCTGAGCTGCATTTTGACATCTTTGACCTGGCTAGAGGATCCTGGGATGTTGGAGATTGAGACCCCCTTTACCAAGGATGGCCTGAGTGTGGGGGCCCACGAGGATGCACTGTGCCTCATGTGTGGTACCCCTAATATCCAGGCTGCTCCCATGCTTTAAAGAGGTCAACCTTATAAGATAGTGACTTTATATATGTCCCAGAAGTAATCGAACTGCTTCGGACATTTCTAACTGTGATGGGGCTGACGTTTATTAACTTTACTGAGGAGGGAAAAAGGATAACTAACTGGGAGATGAGCAGGATGTGGGGGTTGCAGTTATATGGGAAAGGGTGGAGACCAAGAGATCCAACGCATGGCTCTCCGTGTCTATTATGATAAGCTCAGTGCTGAAGATTACTCCATACTTTAGGTGAACCACGGAAAGAGGAGGTGCCAATTGGGTGAACCTCATAAGAGTTGCCCTGACCTGAACCTCAGCAAAGAGGTGGGTTTGCCATTATAAAAGGGGGAATCTGTAGGGCACATGGACAGCAAAGGTGGCGCTGAGAGGCAGTTGAGTGGGCAGAGTCAGAGTTGTTTATGTTAAAATCTGACTGTGTACCACAACCAGGAACAGTGACGTCTGTAGTTATATAGCTCAAAAGACAGCAGAGAAAGTATAGAAAGCTTAGGTGCATGATAGGGTGACCTCTACAGTGATTGGTTGGTTCCTTTTCTTCCCCTTCCATGCCACGTGGTTTTTTGCTTTAAAAATTGCTTGCTGCATGGTGATAAACGAATTCCTGCTTGACTTGACTCCTTGCTGCATCTGACTGTCTCTGGGGCTACGGGAGGCTGGCGAATGGGCCAGCAGCACACTTACTTTTCCACGGACCCCATTCATCTTCCGCGGGACAGATGAAGATCAAACAGGTAGAAGGAGAACAAAGAAGGAAGCAACAATGCTCAATAGGAAATGTACTCATTACTTTGTTAATGTAACCCCTCTGTACAACATTTTTACAATAGAAAACATACATAAATAATGTAGTGCTCAAAGAAGCACTTTGGGGGTAAGGGAAGGATATCTGAATAACTGTACAAAATTCTACATTGCTTTTTTTTAATGTTCAGTATGGAACTGAATAAACATAAGTGCTTCCATTAAAAATTTTAAGTCATTGTCTTGGAATTGGAGCCAGTATTTCTGCCATTGAAGGGATTTGAGCTCATTTCCGGGTAACTCTTTTACTCCATTGGTGAAGGGGAAGCTCACTGTCCTTGAGGAAAAGAAATTCAAGCTAGAGTTCCCAGGGCCTGCATTGAGGCCCTGCAATGTAAAAAATATTTCTATACATGTGTAATATATGATATATATGTACATATGCATGAATATTATATATTGATTATTATAATTATTGATTTTGTATTTATTTTATTTTATTCATTTTATAGTTTATTGTATTTAATATTATTATACACATAATATTTATTATGTTTTGTACATCTAGTATAAAATTATACACAATAAATCAGATCATTGACTTGTTATTCATTAATACTATATTAAATGTTGAAACATGATACATAATTAAATGGAGGCATTAGTCACAGTCATCACATGTTTAGAGTCTCTCCCAAGTATGAGCTTTGTCTTAGTTATCTTTTGACAACTTACTATAGGGATTCCTTTAGATGATTTATACTTAGAAGCCTTTTCTTGAGGATAGGCAAGTTGAGGGATAAAATTTTAAGGGTGGGGCTGGGAATGTGACTTAGTGGTATAGAGCTTGCTCAGCATGCATGAATGCCAGGGTTTGAATCCTCAGTGCCACATATTCAGAAAAATCCAGAAGCTGTGAAGTGGCTCAAGTGATAGAGTGCTAGCCTTGAGAAAAAGAAGCTCAGAGACAGTACCCAGGCCCTTAGATCAAGCCCCAGGACTGGCAAAAACAATAGGCCAGTTGCTGGTGGGGAATTCTTGGAACCCTAGCTTCTCAGGAGACTGAGATCTGAAGACCACAGTTCCAAGACAGCCTACACAAGGAAAGCCTGTTAGACTCTTATCTCCAATGAATCACCAAAAGACCTCACATGGCACTGTGGCTCAAGTGGTAGAGTGTTCGCCTTGAGCTGAAGGGTGCAGGGAGAGCACCCAGGCTTCAGTATGAGAAAAACAACTGGAAAAAGAGTGAGGGATAATCAAAGTACTTTTCCAATTTGCTAATTATGAGAACATTTTCTGGAAAATGAACATTGATATACATCAGAGTTGGAGTCAGGGGTCAAGGTTCAAGTATAGCAGATCCATATGTCCAGCCTCTCAGACTCTAACATTATAACCTTGTGTCCTACAGAGTTCTGAAAGGTCCAATGTTGAAAGGCATAATATGCTCCCCAAGCCCTTTGTGATAAGCACTTGACTTATATTGTCAATGTCATTACAGTTCTGAACCTAGCACAGCACCAGTAGCTCAGGCCCAAAACTCTAGCTCAGGAGACTGAGGTCTCAGGATCACAGGGTGAAGTCAGCCAGGGCAAGAAAGTCTACGACACTCTGACTTCCACTTCTGAAAGGTCAGAAGTTCAAGAGCTTCCTGTGTGTTTCCCTTGGTGATGAGAGGTTACTTGCACTCTAAATGTTCTTAGAGTTCTCAAGCTATAGAAACAGGAAAGAAACATTGTTGACCCATCTTGGGTTCAAATGAAGTTCTCAGGATCCAAGCCTTAGCCCTTTTAGCAGGAAGAACTCCAGTGTAACACTGAATTTGAAGGACAGAAAACAGTTTCAAAAGCCTGGCTAGGTGAAGAGACCTAGGCCTGCAGGATTAGTAGGCAGAATGTACACACTCAACAGGGAAGTGAGCTGCAAAACCACTTTATTCATTCCAGGCATAGCCTGCAAAGAGGAAACCTCAAACATTTGTTAGAGTTACACGAGGGGCAGGCTTTTCTCAGCCTCTTCAAACAATGACTAATTAACCTTTTTCCTCAGATGAAGGAAGGCTCAGTGTATCTTTACGTTAATAATAGAGAGCCAGTTTCATGAGGGAGAGGGGAGGAACAGAGTAGAAAAACCCTACTCTCTGATCTTAGGAAGTAGGTTTTTGACTCTCTGTCAGATTTGAAGGCCCTTCTTCTACCTCTTCCAGGCCATTCTCCTTCCTTCATTCTCCACATCATTAATGCAAATCCCCAGTCCAAGGAGAGGCAGGGCCCTTTCTCTACTATCTCCAAGCACCTGAGTTAGAACCTAGCTCTGCCCTCTTGGCTCTTCTGCTGCCTGAGAAGTGGGATAGGGACAGTCTTCATGCTCTGTGGTGTGTGATGGCGATGCTGGTGGCCTAGAGCACTGCAGAAGGTCTCATGACTGGGAATTGTTTCCTTCTTTCCTCCTGATGTCTAAGACCAGATCGCCTATCTATCTATCTATCTATCTATCTATCTATCTATCTATCTATCTATCTATCTATCTATCTATCTATCTATCTATCTATCTATCTATCTATCTATCTATCTATCTATCTATCTATCTATCTATCTATCTATCTATCTATCTATCAATTTATCTATCTATCTATCTATCTATCAATTTATCTATCTATCTATCTATCTATCTATCTATCTATCTATCTATCTATCTATCTATCTATCTATCTATCTATCTATCTATCTATCATCTACCTACCTGCCTACCTAACTACCTAGTGAGCTAGCTATCTAATACTAAATTAATTCTTACTTTTATAACATTCCATTTGTACGGATGTAACATCGGGATGCATTTCTTAGACCATGCCGCCATTCATTAGTGGCAGTCCCAGGATTCGACCTCCAGGTCTAAGTTGCCGGTTTCGGCTATGGCTTCCCTAATAGCCCACCAAACATCAGCAATGCAAGGTCATGTGTACTTTCTGGGCCTTGTCATTTAGACCCAGGATGGTCACAGTTCAAAGGGAAAAAAAAGTAAAACCACCTTCTTGAACTTCTCAATTTTATCCTTTTCCTTATTATTTTTGCCAGCCTTGAGATTTGATCTCGGGTCCTAGGAAACCAGGGTTGGCTGTGGCAGAGGTGCCAAGACCTAAGTTCAAGCCCTGTGCTTGGCAAATAAGTAAGTAAGTAAGTAAATAAATAAATAATAAGGCTCTGGCGTGCAATTTGCATCATTGTTCTGGCAGGCCTGGGATTGAACTCAGGGTCTGGGTAACTCTGTAGCATTGTGGGTGAAGGGGAAGCTCACTGACCTTAAAGACAAGAAATTCAGACCAGTTCCCAGGGTTGGAATTAAAGCCTCATCATAATATTCATATATGAGATCTATTTACATACATGGGTTTAATGCGTATAAGGTTAATTACCCTTATTTATTTAGTATTATACATATAACACTTCATTTATTACATCATTTCATCTAGATTATATTTGCATATGGATTATACATCGTACTGAGACCCAGGACTTTCACAGAAAAGATAAAAATTTGTCAAATTGGCTTCTTACTTCATGAATAAATTTTTGGCCTTGCTGGGATTTTAACTCACAGCCTAGAATGCCCAATTCATAAATGGGGTCTCAGTCTTAGCACACCAGCCTCTAGCAAACTGAGCTGTGAGGAAATTCTGAGGAGCTTAGATCAAGCCAGAGTAGTGCCCAATATACACATTGATAGATATGTATGTGAGTGTGTGTGTATGTGTATATATGTATATATATATATATATATATATATATATATAGAGAGAGAGAGAGAGAGAGAGAGAGAGAGAGAGAGAAAGAGGGAATGTGAGGATATTCAATTATGTATACTATCACCAATAATTAGTTATTACATTATGCCACTATTTAATGAAGTATCATGGTAGAATACTTATAAAAGCATTAATTAAAAATTAGTCAATATCCTTCCATTTCGGGAATCATACTATGGTGCTAGAATGGAAGACATAAATCCAATAATATTTGTGTGGCATTCTAAAATAGAATCATGCATTAACTGCAAATTTAATTATTTCTTTTATAGCATTCCATTCGCATTCACAAAAATAGGAATGAGTTTGTCAGGATCTCCCTCCATTTGTGGGTAGCAGTCCTAGAATTTGAACTCCAGTACTGGCTAGTTTACTTCGAATGCAAACCATTGGAATGACACCTTGAAGATTTCAGACTGTCAAGATTAAAAAAAGAACAACAGGAAGAAAAGAAACCCAGATGTCAGCAGCTCCTGCCTGTAATCCTAGCTCCTCAGGAGGCTGAGATGTAGCAAATGCCAATTTGAATTCAGCCAGGGCAGGAAAGTCGGCAACACTCTTATTTCTAAGAGATCACAGGAAAAAAATAACACCATGAGTGGGGCTGTAGCTCAAGTTGCAGAGTGCTTCCCCTGAGCAAAAGTAGCTAAGGGACAAGGCCTAGGCTCATAGTTAAACCCCATACCTGCACCCCCCCCCCCAAAAAAAAAGGAGCAGTAACTCCATGTCTCTGTGTATGCATGGATGATGTATGGATGATGGGCATTCAGCAGGTTGCCCATGCCCAGCAGCCCCTGGGCCGGCTGGGACAAGCCCTCAGAGAGTACTAAGTATGAGCCGGCAGCTTGAACAAAGCATCCCTCTGCCATTTAATAACTGAAGCCCCGAAGGCTTTGCCTAGGCTGGTGTGTGCAATGGATGCATTATGTTCTAGCTGAGGTGTCCCATTGGGACACCTAGCAGCCAGCCACTGCCTCCAGGAGTGGTCGAAGTTTCTGGATCTATATTCTCTATCCCTCTGTAGGATGTGAGCCTAGGCCTCTGTGGCCTGGTGGCTCTCACTCATTCATCATTCCTCATTGCTGAGTCATTGACTGGTCCCAAATCTTGGCAACGTCATGAAATAGTCAGCGATTTCTATGCCAAAGGGTAAGCCAATAAATCCTACCCTCATAACTCCTATTACAAGTCAGCCTTGGGCTTCAAATATGGCTTAGAGGTAGAGTGCTTAACTAATAGGCACGAAGCCCTGGTTTCAATTCCTCAGTACCACACAAACAGAAAAAGCCAAACGTGGCACTGTGACTAGCCTTGAGCAAAAGAATCTAAGGAACATGCCCATACCTTGAGTTCATGCCCCAACACTGGCAAAAAAATAAAAGGGAGCGTGGTGAGACATATTCTTCTGGGACTCAGGAGGGCCGAGGTTAGAGGAAAGAGGTAGAGGGCAGGTGCTTGTGGCTCACCCCAGTAATCTAAGCTACTCAGGAGGCTGAGTTCTGAGGATCACAATTACAAGCAGGACAGTCTATATGAAACAATTTTGTCCAATTAAACACCCAAAAAGCCAGAAGTAGAGTTGGGATTCAAGGAGTAGAGTGCTAGCTTTGAGCACAAAAGCTCAGGGATAGTGTCCAGGCCATGAATTCAAACCCCAAGACTGGCACAGACACACAGACACACACACAGACACACACACACACACACACACACACACACACACACACACACACACCAAGATAGAGCATTTGCCAGTTAGCCTGCACAATTTCCATATCTCGAGGGAAAAAGGAAGGGAAGACTTGTTCCAGCAGGTGATATAACCAGTGCCAAAATTCCACAGAAGTTCTAAGGCGTGAAACAGGATAGAGAGCCTCATGCAGAAGGTACAACATGGGCAAAGGTCCTGAGGTGTGGTGTAGAGCAGGTGGTGTGGGTGGAATGGAGGTTCTGTGGCTTCAGACAAATCTGGCAGGACATGCGAGTCTGGGTCAAGGTTTGTACTTGAGTCACTGGGAGGGAAGAGGATGGGGTCCCAGAATGAGGCCCAGGGGGAAGATTAGCTTGACTTTTCACCATGGACCTCAGCCATTTCTTGTGGCTGGAAGCCTATTTTTCACAACTCCTGACACTCAGGCATCCTTTGCATTGAGGAGTCAGGACAAACGCAGGGAAGAACTCTTGCTTAAGAAAAGCTTCTAGCCCAATGTTAACAGTGGTTCAACTCCTGTAAATCCTAGCTACTCAGGAGACTGGGTTCAGAGATTGTGGGGCAAAGCCAGCTCAGAGGAGGAAACTTAGTGAGACCCTTCTTGCCAGTGAAATACCCAAAGCCAGAAATTGTGCTATGGCTCAAGTGGTAAAGTGCCAACCTCAAGGGAAAAAGTTAGGAGACCGGAGCCCAGTCCTGAGTTCAAGGCCAGTTCTGGCAAAAAAAAATAAAGAAAAGCTTTCAGGAGCTCCTAGTCGATTGTTGTGAAAGGCCAGATCAGCCAGGCACTGGTTGCTCATGCCTGTCCTCCTAGCTCTTCAGGAGGCTGAGATGTGAGGGTCCCGGTTCAAAGCCAGCCCAGGCAGGAAAGTCCGGGGACTCTGAAACTCCAGAAACCTGGAAGTGGCCCTCTGGCTCAAGTGGTAACCTGAAGCTAGGTGACAGCAACCCATGACCAACACCTGGCTTGCTTGGATCTCACTTTGTGGTTCTAAGCAGAGTATTTTCCAGTGGGCCCCTGAGTTTCTCCCAATGTCTAGGTATCCTACAAGTCTTGAGAGCAGCCCATTTGGAGGCTTTTGCCTGCAGATTGAGCCACATTATCAGGGAAGTGTCCAGCCTTGGGGCATGAAGGTCATTGTCTGGCTCATCAGAATGAAATCTGTCATGGGTGCAGTGTGGGTCTGAGCAGTAAATCAGTGTCTCAGACCACGGTTCTGGGCCAGGAGCGGCAGAAGGTGGCATGGCAGGTAAAGCCTACTCATGTAGATATCATAAGAGTGCAAATCTGTCAGGCACACCTCCAGTGGGTGTTGAGTTGGGCTCATGAAAGAGTTGTGGGTTCAGGAATCCACAGCCGGCTGGCTGGTGCTTGTATCATTCGCTATCCCTGGAGTTCCAGGGCTCACCAGTGCTTGAGGTCCAATGAAGGTCTTCAGTCATGGGCCGACTATAAAAGAGCATCCATAGGAACATTTCCCTTGGTCCTGTGGCCCTGTGCACGGATGGAGGGGCAGGTCCCATGGAACTTACTGCCATGGCCCAGACACAGTCAGGGGCTGCTGGGAGCTTATGTGTACTGTAGTTCAAGTGGTAGAGCACAAACCTTGTGCAAACAAGCTAAAGGATACCACATAGGCTCTGAGTTCAAGCCTCGGTAGATGCACAAACACACACATACACACACACTCACGCAAATACTCACACACACACACACACACACACACACTCATGCACAAAAAATCACAAACAACAACATCCTTAGGAGGTCCCAATGGTTCATACCAGCAATCCTACCTACTTACGATGTTGAGCTCTTAGGATGGCGGCTTGAAGCCAGCCCAGGCAGGAAAGTATGTGAGACTCTTCTCTCCAGTAAACTACTAAAAAAGATGAAAGGTGAGCTGTGGTTCAAGTGACACAGTTTTAGCTTTGAACAAAGGAAGCTCAGGGAAAGTGCTTAGGCCCTGAGTTCCAGCTCTAAGATTTGTTTTTTACAGACACACTTTGCCTCCACCTCACCCCCAATCAGGCCATAAATCCAGATTTCTTTCACCCCTTGATCTCACTTCCACTCCTGCCACTTTTATAGCACTGCCACAAGTGGCTGGTGTGTGGCCAGCACTGGATTAAGAGAACTTTTAACAAGAGGGGCATAGCCAGGTCAAGGTTAATGCCCCAGAACATTGAGGTATTGGCCATACCAGTTTCTCATGCCCCAGTTCCCTGTACATAGAATCTAAAGTCTGTGCCTCTGTATTCTGGTCATCCAGAATAGTCTAGAACGACCTGAGAGACCAAGCCGGGGCAGGAAGATAGACTTTCCTGCGATAAGTTACGTTGACATTTCCTAGACACCAACGGATACTTCTAAACCACTTTGGCCTCACTTCCCATGTATCCCCGGACCTTCCTTGCATGGGCAGCCTTCAGTCAGATATCAAGCTCAAGTTGGCCAGAGCCACCAGAAACCCCCTTTTCTCCACTTCACTGCCAGCCTAAAGAGAGGGACATGCAGCCAGAGGCCCAGCTGAGAAAAAGAACAGGACATCGAATGACTAAGGACCCACAGAGGCAGGGGAGACCCTATGCCAGCCGGCCCTGCTGGCCCAGAATCCCCTGGAGGTGCCCAAAGATTTGGACAGGCCAGACTTGGGTCTCAAAGTAACGCTGAAATGCAGGCCTCTGGCAATTTAGGACTCATTGTTGACCTTGATAGGGTGCTAAAGCACAAGGTCGGCATGGAGGAGGGGCACCATCTGAGGCAGAAAGAGTCAAACAAGCACCCAGGAAGTGGACAGAGAAAGAAGAGGGAAAAATACACACACACACACACACACACACACACACACACACACACACACACACACACAAGTAGCCCAAGGCCTCAGAAGTCCCTGAGCAATCTGAACATCCCACCCCCAAGAAGATGGTACTACTATCCTCAGACCAACTGAAGACAAAACTCATGGCCTCTCACACATCTGGAATGGCTCATAACACAGCCTGGAATTTCCTAAATGTACACACGACTATGCAGAAATCTCAGCTACCTTATTTTTGGTCTATCATGGGGTTTGGATTCTGGGCCTGTGCACAATCCCTCAGCTCTTCAGCTGTAGGTGGGCCCTCTACCACTGGAGCCACAGTGCCACTTCTGGCTTTCTGGTGGTTCACTGGAGATAAAGTCTCACAGATTTTCCTTTCCAAGCTGGCTTTGAACCACGATCATCAATCAGATCTCAGCCTCCTGAGTATCAGGATGACACAGTGTGAGCCACCAACGGCGCCTGGCTTCAGCCACCTTCTTAGACCCAGGGGAAACTCATCTGGTCATGCCACAAACCACATGCAACCCTTCAGTTCAGACTTTGACACCACCATCCAAAACCATTCTTCCATGGATGGAGAGCATATAATTGACCCTAATATCCCACCCCTGCTCCCATTCACCCACTCCCTGCCTGCCACAGGCCACGACCTATAGAGTTCTTGGTAAGGCACCATCCATCCTACTGTGGTTTCACACTGGGGCAAACCTGGGGAGTTCTTAGAAATGTCTGTACACTGAGGCCAGCACCTGGTCTCCCAACCACAGCAACCTCACTACTTCAACATCTCTTGCAAGCAAGGAAGGGGTGTCTTTCTTTCTTCCTTCCTTTCTTTGATTTTTGGTTGCGGGGTTTGAACTCAGGGCTTCGGTACTGTCCCTGAATTCTAATTTTCCTTAAGGCAAGTGCTCGACCACTTGAGCCACAGTACCACTGCCAGTTGCAGATTGGAGATGAGGCTCTCGTGGAACTCTCTTGCCTGGGCTGGGAAATGAGATCCTCTGGATCTCAACATCCCGAGTGGCCAGGATAACAGGCGTGAGATGACAGGTGTGAGCCACCTGCACACGGCTTAAGGTGTCTTGTCCTTCAGAATTTCCAGCTTGTCCTCCTCTAGATGTTACCACCTAGACACCCCTCTACCTCCCTCAGGGACAGCAAAGGGAAGCTCAGAATCTGGGTGGGGCCATGGGCATTAAAGGGCCCCCTCCACATCACTAGCCCTGTCTAAGCTACCATTTGCCTCCTATGGATGGCCTGGTCGTCCAGGACAGATCAGACCCACTAGGAGTTCTGGTGCCTTCCCTGTATCCCCCTGCCCCCTGCCCCAATCAACCAGTACCTGAGAATTTCTGGGGCCAGCTGTTCCATGTCCCAGTGGAAGATGTTGGGAGGGCTGCTGATAATGTGTCCAGGGTTTCCAGGGCAGAAGGAGTGTCTAGCTCACTTCTGTCAAAGAAGGAAACACAAAGCATGCATGATCTATTAAGAGCTACAGGGCATAGCCATCCACCGGTCACCAAGGTCCCTTGGAGAGCTGTTTTATGTTGACAGCCCTTGGGCTTGGCCTTGGGGCCTGGGTAGTATCCCCGAGTTTCTTTGGCTCCAGGTGAGCACTTCAACCTGAGCCACGGTGCCACTTCTGACATTTTCTGTGTATACAGGACCTAGGAATCGAACCCGGGGTTTCCTGCATGCTAGGCAAGCCCTCTACCTCTAAGACACAATCCCAGCCCTGCATAGCTATTCTTCTGTGACCCATCGGGCCTGTCTCCAGACAGTCTTGCACATCTCTACCATGTTTCTCACCAACAGTCCTGGCTGGAAATGAACACGCTCTGCTATGTTCTCCATCATCTGCTGCAATTTTGCTCTCTGTGCTTCCTGTCAGCTCCTCCTTGTTAAGCAAGACCCCCTTTTCAAGTGATGCCTCTAAGAAGCCCGTTCTGATCACCTTGGCAGAGCTGGAACCTCTCTGCTCTGCAGGCTTCTGGCCTTATCACACCCTGTCTTCCGTCCAGTGTGGGTTGAGAATGCACAAAGGGGAAGGGCTCCACCACCGGATTTCTGAAGGCACTGATACACCACCCAGGGACAGGTGTTGTACCACACTCCGAGATAGGGCCCTCGAAGCTCAGGCAATCTGTGGGCAACAAGATGGGGCCATTTCTTTGTGTGGGGTTGAACTCAGGATCTGGGAGCTGTCTCTGAATTTTCGTGCTCAAGGTTGGGGCTCTACCACTTGAGCCACAGCTCCACTTCAGGCTTTTTGGTGGTTCCATGGAAAGTAGAGTCTCACAGGCTTTCTAGCTTATGGTTGGCTTCAAACTGTGATCCTCAGATCTCAGCCTCCCGAGTAGCTTGGATGACAGTGTGAGCCTTAGCCCCGGTTGACGGGCACCAAAGGCTATTATTTTTTTGCTCCCCTTTCAACTAGCAAGCCCAAGTTAAAGTAATCAGTTTCAGGGGACCAAGATCCTCTTCTAGGACAGTTAATCCAAGGAGATAAAGTGTCTTTGGAAAAGGCTAGTCTGAGTAGGCCTAGTGGTGTGTGTGGGTGTGTGGGTGTGGGTGTGTGGGAGTCTGTCTGGGATACCTACCCCCATCCCTCCGGTACCACATTTTTCCAGCAGGGAGTGCATCCAGAATAGTCACCCCAAGGAAGACGAATGGGGGAGGGTACCTAAGGTCACATCCAGGGGGATGATCTGAATTATGCCCTGCAACCGAACCTGGACAGATAAAGGAGAGAAAGAGAAGTTTTGGGGAACATCAAGGGAAGCCCCTTATCTTTGGCTACAGGTACCAGCGTGAAGACTGAATCCATCTGTCTTGGTTGTCAGATAAAATGTATACACAGTTCCCTTATATTATTATTATTTTGTGAGTCCTAGGGCTTGGATTCAGGTTATCTCTGAGCTTCTTTTGTTCAAGGCTGAGGCTCTACCACTTGAGCCACAACACCAAATCTGGCTTTTCTGTGTGTGGGTTTTGAGGGGGAGGTTGTTCTTGGGAGATAAGAATCTCACGGAATCTCCTGCCCGGGCTGGCTCTGAGTCATGAACATCAGACCTCAGCTTCCCAAAGAGCCAGGATGATGGGCCGGAGCCACCAGCTCCTGACCGCCACCATCCATTTATAATCCTTTAGGCCCTGGGCTGAGCCACCCACACTGCACCCCATTGTTGGGAGTGGGAAGCAGACATGAGTGGGTTTGATACTTTAACAGCCTTCCTATCTTTGAGCATTGCTCTGGGTCAGTCTGATGGTGGCTTCCTCCTTATCCACAGCAATGACTGGGCTCTGTCACAAGAACAAACGTCCCCCGGGAGGTTTCAGGTCTAGGTTTTTTTTTCTGCACTCCGCCCCCCTAACCGAAATGACACACCCTAACAAAGGATAGTAGACACTGAGTGTTTTCATTGTCTTATAACCAGGGTCTGACCAGATAGGTGAGGGTGAGGGTCAGAGGCCCAGGATAGTGCTAGGCAGGGGGACAATGCCTCCTCATCTAATTTCCTTCAATGGTCTAGCAGAGGGATTAGGGGAAGGACTGATGGGATGGACAATGCATAACCATCATGGTCCAGACAGTGCACAGAGGGGCTTACCTCATGAAGCTGGTTCAACAGGGTGACCAACACAGCTCCTGACCCACAGCCCACAACCAGAATGAGAGGACCACCTTGGGTTCCAGCCAGATAGGGATGCTGGGCCACCTCCTCCAACACCCATTCAACCAGTTCCTGTGTGAGAGAGAGACAGAGAGATAAATAAGGCCAAAATTACACTTATGCCGGGTGCCGGTGGCTCAGGCCTATAATCCTAATTACAAAGGAGGCTGAGATATGAAGATCATGGTTCAGAGCTGGCCCAGACAGGAATGTCTGTGAGACTCTTATCCTCAAAGAACCACCAGAAAACCGGAAGTGATTCTGTGGCTCATGTGGTAGAGCACTAGCCTTGATCAGAGGAGCTTGGGTACAGTGCCCTGGCCCAGAGTTCAAGCCCCACGACTGACAAGCAGTGGACTTCCCACCATAAGAAGTGGACTGCATAGCACCCACTGTCCTAGGGAGCATGGCAGAGGAGTCAGGCCAAGCTTCCTGTGCACTGGGGGTCATGAGTAGATCACCTGACTTCTCCATGCCTCATTTTCCCCAGCTGCAAAACTGAATAGAGTGAAGGATTCCCTTCATCATGGAGATTGGGTAATGATGAAAGAGAACCATGTTCTGTTTCATTACCCCACACCTATTGCATGATTAAGAGCAGACCCCATCTGCCACATTACCTCCTGCTGAGTCTCCCTGAGAGATCATGCCAGGCAAAGCATAAGCTTCATGGAAGCATGCCTGCAGAAGGGGGTGTTGGTTCAAGGCTTCCTATACACTTGGCTGCACCTTTATTGCCTCTACCTTTATTCTTACTATATTCTTCTTGGCTGTACATTTGCTGCCTTTATTCTTGTTTTGGCTATTTTTCTATTGATCCGTGAACAGAGCATGTTGTTTCTTTCCAGTCCAATAGAGACGGTTTCTCTATATAATAAAGACTAGGACCAAAGATTAGATGTGGACAATTCCCCAATCAATATATCATCTGATGGGATGCTGCCTCCAGAAACTCCTGCAACTTCAAAAGCAGTTTTACGGCTCCCTCATAGTAAATATAGAAATATAAAATTTCCAGATATGTTACAATAGGCAGAATTAATGAATTAAACTAAACCAGAAGGAGTTATCCCCAAAGCACAGAGAGTTATAGAAAAAGGGACCTCTGATAATAAAAAGAAAGAAAGATTCCCACAACAGTTATGACTAAGTTTGGTCCAGCTTACATTATAGGGAATAGATGGCGGTTTCCCACCTCTTTCATTTGGAAATATGATGGCTGACTTATTAACTAGAGAAACCATCATGCTTTATTTGTAATTAATCACCTTAATACTAATGAACAAAAACTTACACTTATGCAAAAACATTGGAGCGAAATTGGATTTAAAGTTCAGCCAAAAGTTAAAAGGAAAGATTTGCTCACAGGCACCTGGAAAGGGTCTGATGTATTAATCACCTCGGGAAGAGGGTATACATGTGTGTTTCCACAGGATGCCGAGTCACCCATCTGGAATCTCAACCGACTCGTGTGCCTCTACAAAGATAAGAGAAACCCAGCAAAACAAAAACAAAAACAAAAAAAAACAAAAAAAAAACAAAAACAAAACCAGAAGATGCAAATGAAGAAAACGATGCAGAAGCTCAAAAGTCTTCACCTTTCTCCTCAATAGGTAAAGAGAACAAAAAAGCTCAACCACCAACCTGGTAACAAATTAAGAAGATCACCCATTCTGCGGAGGAGATTGTGGTTTCTACGGGAAAGACTATCACAGTTGAAAATATGTTTCTTCCTATGCTTGCCATTATTGCTATGCAGTCAGTGTCTGTTTCAGGAGAACAATACTGGGCATATGTTCCTAATCCTCCTCTTCTATATCCCGTGCGATGGGAGGGATGAAGATATAAGTAATGACAAATAATAGTGACCTGCTAGGGGGTTTGGAGGACTATTCTAATTCTCATATGACTTCTCAAACAATTAATTATGAAGGAATGACAGATACCACTCCAATTTGTATAACGCTATCAGGAGAAAATCTCCCTGGGTGTTTGCCTATAAACTATAGAACTTTTTTGACTGATGCCCTTGATCAATCCAATGATAAAAAGTTCAAAAAAAGATTGATGTGGGAAATTGGCATGATGACATTAGACTTTCATACTTATAATGAATACTTTTTCATTCCCAAGAGGAATATACATTTAGGTAACTGCCTACAAAAACATCATGACAAGGATCAGTTTGGGGATGCATTAATTACCTCACCAAAATGGTGGGAATGTGGATTTCAGAAGGCCTCTTTTTTATAATCCTATTGGGCACCAGATAATATTTTTGATTTTTCCATTGCTAACCCCGATTATGATTATGCCTCCTACTTAAAACATAATTCATCAAAGTTTAATGGCTATGCTCCTGATACGCACGGGGAACCCCTGAAAAGATGGCTCACTCCAGGGTGGGTGGCTTCCATTTTGGTTAGTCACTCTCCCTTTCACAATAAAACGGGCATTCAGCTGGATTTGTTCAGACTTTTTGCAGCAAAAAACATGATTTTACTGAAAAAGCCCAAGGAAACTAAGAGTACTGCAATTGGGATAAGAGCATGTGTGGGTTATCCTATGGGAATTTTAGCTGGAAAACTAGATAATTTAATCATTATTAATCAAAGAAAATCTTATTATATTAGCTGTAAGGATTTTATTTTTACTAATTGTTTTACTTCTTCTCTGGGTAAAACATATTCTGTAATTTTTATTTTAAAAAGACCTTCGTATGTAATGTTACGTGTAGATCTATAAAATGACCCTTGGTTTAAAAATTCTGCTTTACAAATGTTGAAATCTCTGGATATTATGTTGCAGCCAGAACGCTTTGTTGCGGCCTTGATTTTAGGAATAAGTGCTTTAATAACAATAATTAGCTCTTTAGCGATTTCTACAGCAGCCTTAATAAATGAAGTAAACACTGCTCGTTTTGTTACTGATTTAAGCAAAAATATTTCATTAGCCCTAGTAAAACAA
Source organism: Dipodomys spectabilis (assembly GCF_019054845.1). Lineage (NCBI taxonomy): Eukaryota > Metazoa > Chordata > Mammalia > Rodentia > Heteromyidae > Dipodomys > Dipodomys spectabilis. Next base: position 545,735 of record NW_024870984.1, read on the forward strand.
TAAATTATAGATAAAAAGTTAGAAATGAAAATAAATGCTCTGGAGGAAGTGGTTCTGTCTATAGGTCAGGAAGTTCAAAATTTAAAAACACAACTCTTAGGTAAATGTCAGGCTAGTTTTAAATATATATGTGTTACTGCTCTAAAATATAAATTTTCTTTTAATTGGAATGCCACCAAAAATCATTTGTTAGGAGTTTGGATAGATAAAGATGTCTCTAATGTTATGGAGGTTTTACAGGACAAAATTACAGCAGTTAGTAAAGCTCAGATGTAAAAAATTTACAATCTTTGGCAGCGTTATTTAAGCATAACGTGGAGGCCCTCAATCCTCTGGATTGGATTCATGTAATAATTATAATTGCCATTGTCAGATCAATTCACCCAATTCTTATTCTTATATTTCCAGTCATTTTCCGGATGACCTTTAGATTTGTCTCTTCTGTGAACCAAGACATTCATGAGCTTCAATTAAAAAATAAAAAAGGAAGAAATTCCATGACACCTCCTGCTGAATCAGCATGAGAGATCATGCCAGACAAAGCATAAGCTTCATGGAAGCATGCCTGCAGGAAGGGGGTGTTGGTTCAAGGCTTCCTATACACTTGGCTGCACCTTTATTGCCTCTACCTTTATTCTAACTATATTCTTCTTGGCTGTACATTTGTTGCCTTTTTCTCATTTTGGCTATTTTTCTATTGATCCATGAACAGAGCATGTGAAGCCACTTCCCCTCGTGCCTGTCCTAGCTACTCTCTGCTCTCTCTCTCTACCTCCACTTCTCTCGCGGGCCGCCTCACACCCTTTGCTTATGCGCACCTGCCCCTGTGAGATCCTGGCCACTGCTGCCTCCACAGTGAGGCCCCTAAGCCCTGCCTCCTCCTCCCCTTGGCCCAGTACCCTCTTCCCTTTGGCTCCGCCCCCTACCCTTGCCCACAAGAGCAGCCCTGACTGGGCTCTAAGGCTTCCAGGCCATGGGAATTACAGCCTCACCTCAGCTCAGCACTCCCCACCAACCCTAGCACTTGCTCAGGGGATCGAATCTCCCCTCAGCCCCACGACAAGAGGAGACTCTCCTCCAAGCCTCTCCACTCCACATATCAAGCACATGCACAGTGACCCAGTGAGAGAGAGAGAGAGAGAGAGACAGAGACAGAGACAGAGAAACAGAGAGAGACAGAGACAGAGACAGAGAGACTGAGAGACAGAGAGACTGAGAGAGATTGTTGGGGAAAACTACCTCTCAAGGACTCAGAACATAGCACCCTTTTGGATGACTCAGCACACAACATACTTCAAAAAACATCACAAAGCACCCTGAGTAAAAGACTCAGCACAATGTGCCCTTTGAAGGACTTAGCATATAATAGCCTTTGGGATGACTCAGCACACAGCACCCGTTGAAGGAGGGAATCCATAGCATGCAGTGTATAGGACTCAGTGCATGGCACACTTTGAAAAACTCAGCATGTAGCACCCTTTCCCAGGACTCAGCATATAGCATCCTGTGTTAAGTCTCCATACACACTACCCTTTGAAGGGCTGAGTATGTAGCACCCTGTGTAAAACACTCAGTGCACAGCACCCTTTGAAACACTCAGCACATAGCACAATTTTGAAGGACTCAGCACATACCACCTTGTGGAAGAACTCAACACACACGGCTATTTGAAAGACAGTACAGATCACTGTCTACAGGACTCGGCATATAGCACTCACCTCATCCTCTCTTCTCAAGGATGCAGCACATTGCACCCATTGAGATAACTCAGCACACAGCCCTCTTTGAAGTACTCAGCAAAAGTATCCTGTGTAAAGGAATGGGCCCACAGCACCCATTGAAAAATTCACCTGTCCCCCCCTTCTCAAGTGGTCAGCACATAGCACCATTTGGGATGAATTAGCATCCCACACTTTTGAAGGACTCAGCATAAAGTACATTGTGTAATGGACTCAGCACACAGCACCCTTTGAAAAATCCAGCACAGCCTACTCTTCTCAAGGAGTCAGAACATAGCACCCTTTGGGATGACTCAGCACACAGAATGGTTTTTGAAGACTCAGAAAAAACACCCTATGTGGGAAGGACTCAGAAAACAGCACCCTGTGAAGGACTCAGCACATACCTGTATGTCACAAGTTCAGTTGTCATTAGAATTCGGGTGCTTTCTGCAGTATCATCATTCTTCAGAAACACTTCACAAATCCTACTAATTCACATTTAGCTAATGTGTGTTTTATGGGGGAAGGTCAGCTGGGGGTCTTGAACTCAAAGCTTGGGGCCCCTGTCCCTGAGCTCTTTGGTTCAATGCTAGAGCTCTACCACTTTGATTCACAGATCCAATTTTGGTTTGTTTTTTTTGGGTTGTTCTTTGACAGGCCTTATGGTAATCAGGAAGGCCAAGTTGGGGTGTCCATGGGCAAAGGCTCCTATCTGGGCCTGGAGCTGACTTCTCACTTCCTGGTGCCCCTAGGAGCAGGGCCTACTGGAGCTCTCTTGGCCTAGGGTGGAACAGATCTGCTCTGGAATCATCACTCAGGGTGAGCGAAAGTCAGGTTGGCCCTGGTCACTTTCCCAAATTGAACTCTAGAGGACGATAGTCCTCCATGATGGCAGAGGGATGCATGTTCCACCTCTAGCCACCAGGAGGCAGGATTTGTCCACCATAAGGATTGTATCAGTTGTATTTACTCTTGTTTCCCTGGGGCTCCCATCATGCTTTGAAGCCACCCTGGACAGGAAAGTCCTTGAGACTTACCTACAATTAACCATTGAAAAGCAAGTTGGGCTGCGGCACAAGTGGCAGAGCACTAGTCTTGAGCAAGAAAACTCAGGGATAGAGCCTTGGCCCTGAGTTCACACACACACACACACACACACACACACACACACACACACACACACACACACACACGTGCGCACACACACGCGCACACACCACATGCATGCAAAATCAAGGATTTCTACACTGAAATCTTTGGGTATTCTCTACCTTTTCCCTACTGAGTCTGGTGGCTATTGGCCTAGGTGTTTGATGCAGCCAACACCACCTGGCATCTTTAATTTTGGGGAACAGAATGGCTAGAAAGTCAGCCTTCCCCCACCCAGCTCCTTGACTGGGTCAAGGTCTATCCAGGCCCTTTAGGTCTCCTTTTACAGACTCGCCAAGATGCCTTCAAAAGGTATCAAAAGCTGGGCACTGGTGGCTCATGCCTGTCATTCTAGCTAATCTGGAAGCTGAGATCTGGAGGATCATGGTTCAAAGCCAGCCTGGGCAGGAAAGTGTGTGAGACTCTTATCATCGATGAACCATCAGAAAACAAGAAGTGGCCCTGTGGCTCAAGTGTTAGAGTGCTAGCCATGAGACAAAGAGCTCAGGAACCTGAGTTCAAGCTCCAGGACTGGAAGAACAAATCTTTATTGGAGGCTTGTTTTCCCTTTGAAAACAATTTCTTCTTTGTGATAAGCATAGCATGGGCCTCTTCCCTGGCCACCAATACATGTCCCTTGAATATGGGCCACCTCCCAGCAGCCTTTGCCCTACCCAACCCGCAGTTTACCCTTTCCATGACCCAGCAGATGGAGGCCTGAGAGAAGGCCACCTGGCCACCTACTTATGGTGGCTGCTGAGGCTTTGGAGAATCATCGTGTCACATAGTCATCATCTACATCAGTCTACAGAAGAAAGGGAGGGACCGTTCCTCACCTGAGCCCATGAGCTGTGGGTAGCTCTGGATGTGGGGCAGCTGCGCCAGGATGTGGTTTGTGGGGGAGTCCTCTATGGGGTTGGGAATCTTGATCTCCCTTCTGGTAGTTTCCACACTGTGTTGAAGTGGCAATTCTTTAAAACCTTTCTTCTCCTCCCTCATTTCGCCCACCCTGGAGCCTGGAGTCATCCAAAGTGGCGGCAGTGACAGGAGACTCAGCCTGTGCTGGCATCAGGAGCCCGTTGTCCATGTCTTCCCCTGTGAGGAGTGACAATGGCTCCCACAGCCCTCTCCATTTCTCCATCTTCTCCTAGGACAGCTGGTACACACGCTCAGGTTTCTTCTGATACAGCTCAGTCAGAATGAACATCTGCTCTTTACATGCCACGGCGGACTCCTCAACAGTGCAATCTGTGCCGACAGCTGGCTGCATCTATGTTGAAGATCACCCGCTGGACTATGGAAGTCCATCTTATCAGGCAGGTCGTGGACAAAGTATAATTTCTTCTCAGACGCCCACGTGTCCCGTTTCCCATCCCCACACAGCTGTGGTGCCAGCTCATGGGATGGAGTGCTTGTGGCTCAAGCTTTCTCTGGCACTGAGCTGCCAGGTGAACCTGGTGCCTGCAGCAGGCCTGCCACTCCTGCTGCAGGAGTTTCCCCCTGTGGATTTCAGCCACTAAGATTGCTCACAAATCCATGTCCCTCTCAGTTTGGGGAATGTCTCCATCCTCTGCAATGGTCATGTGGTGGGGAGTCGACTCCTCTCCTTTTGCTTCTCCAGGGTTTTAGACTTCCCCTTCCCCAAGGAACACCAGGAAGCTCAGCTGGGCCTGCAACCGCTCCTCCTGTGGTCTGATTACTTTCAGGCACTTGAGAGTGTCCTGCCACTTTGAGGGCACCACCTGGTCTCCCCAGTTGGTCGGGCTGTGCACTTTCTTCAGCTGCTCCAGGAGTTGGGTCTGTCTCTCTATGTGCTGCTGCAGGGCCTACTTCTCGGAGCTAAGCCGCTAATTGGTGGTGATGTGCCGCTCATAGATGGCTCTGAGCTCCTGCAGTGGGGCCAGGGACTGCTCCTGCTGGTCCTGAGATGCTTGGCTTTCTTTCTCTCTCAGCCACTTCTTTCCTTTCCTCTCTCTTCTCCTCTGTGTGTACCAGCTGTTCCCACAGGTGTTTCTTCACCTGCTGCTGTGTCCAGGATGCTGGCGAGCTCCTTCTCCTCACCGATCACCCTGTGGAGAGCCTCCCACAGCAGGGCCAGCTGTTCCTCCAGCTGTCTGTCACACACATATGCACATCATGGGGTCTCGGGGATCTCCTGCCAATCCTTGACCTTCTCCTCCAGTCTGCACAATTGCTCCTGCTGCTCTGCGTTCTGGAGATGGAGCCTCTGGTTTTCCTGGATCTGGATGTGAAGTTATTCCTCCAGGTTTTTCAACTCCATCTCTGTGCAGTAGGCCTGGGCCTGGAACTGCCACTCAGCCTGAGAAGGGCCATGGTTCTTCCAGTATTCTCTAGGCCGAACACCTGCCTCGACCCTTGCTCCTTATCCTCTGTCAGTTGTTTCACCTTCTGGGTCAGCTGCCGGGCCTCCTCCTTCCACGTGGTCCTCTCAATGTTCAGGTCTTCTGTGAAGGTGTCTCTCTCTAGATTCGCTGTGCTCACCAGTCAGCTCACGTTGTCTAGTAGTCTCTTCAATTCTTCATGCCCCACCAGTGCTTGTTGGAAATTGCAGATTCATTTCTCCCTGTTGTCCAGAGCACATCCAGCTTCTCCTGTAACTTTGAGTTCACTTGCTCCAGGTCATCGAAGCTTCTCGCCTTCCTTGAGCAGAAGGGTCACCTCATGCAGCTGTTCAAAGAACATTTCAGTCTCATTCTGTGATCAGTAACCACAGAAGCCGACATCTCCAGCTCTACCACGCACTGCTCTGTGGCCTGCAGGCAGCTGGTGAGAGCTTCGTGCTCCCTTTCTGTGTCATTGGCCACCTGCTGCACGCAGGCGGGTGCACATTGTAAATTGCCTTCTGCGGAAATCAAACTCTGTATGGGTGCCTTGTGGATCTCTAGCTCCATTTTAGGTGCTGCATGCTCCTGGGCTATCTTCTGCCTCTCTGTCTTCCATTGATCCTGCAGGTCTGACTTTTCCTGCTTCAGTGGTTGGATCTTGGCATAGAGTGCCTGGTTTCTTCATTTGCTGGGGTCCAGGGTGGGCACCACATGTCAGTAGCACCTCTGCAGATCCTTGGTGGTATCAGGACCATTGACACTCTGGAACCTCGTGGCTGTGACTGTGTCCAAAGGCACGGGAGGCCAGTGGTGGGCATCACCTTTGGCCGGACCCTTCCCTTTTTCATGTTCTTTGTTTTCTTGAATGTTGCAGATCTGTCAGGAGGATTCTTCTACCGGTGTTCTGGTGGCAGTTTCATCCCCACAGCTTTCTCATGGAGTCTTGTTGTTTCAGATATCTGAGCGCTAGGATGGGAAAGATGGGCTGGCCACGTTCCCAGGCTCTGGGAAATCCTGTCTTCTCCCACTCACTGATTAGGATGTCAATTTCGTACTCTACTCCAAAGTCACCTGGAGTCTCTTGCTCACCACTTAGCCACCTCTACTTTCCTCAACTGCTGGTAGTGGTGTCAACCAACAGAGGGAATCCTGGTCCTTCTGGGCATCATGGAATTTGGGTGTGGCCGCCATTCTTGTATCCCATTGTTCAGAAAGAACCATGAAAGAATGGGGATGTGACCAGAATACTGTGATGCAGGCAGAATGGGCCGAGTCAAGATGAGAGCAGCTGCTTTCCAAGGAAACTCTGTCCAATCCTGCTGGGGACATGAAGGTGACCTGCTTTAGCTGGATGGCTGCACAGATTGTTCTGTATATCTGTTTGTTGCCAGTCCTGGACCTTTAACTCTGGATCTGGGCACAGTCCTTGAGCTGCTTTTGCTCAAGGCTAGCCCTCCTCTGGAGCCACACGACTCTACTTCTGACTTTGTTGGCACTGAAGTTGGACAGGGGTGACTTTGACCATGATCCTCCTATCACAGACTTGTAAGTATTAAGGAGAACTACTGAGAGCCACGGGTGCCTGCCTAATCATTGGTATGGCTGATGTTCTTGGACAGACTTGTGAGTTCCCTATCCTGAGGATTAAACGGTGGAAGCTGGAGCCCACAGTTTGAATCCTGTTCCTGCCACCTCCAAATGGCAGGAGATCCTAAGAAACTCATTCCTATCCATATGAATACCAATGGAATGTGATATGTGTCATGATTGAATGGGCAGTTCTTGAACGATTCTAGGATAAAATAATACACAATTATATCCTAGGACTCTAATCAATTTTAAACTAACACTTTATGAAGCATTTAAACAATCATATTCATTAAATTGAGGCATAATGAAATATCTAAGAATTGGGTGTCACATTGTATGAAGGTGCCATTTTTTTTGCCAGGACTGGGATTGGAACTCATGGTCTGGGTAACTCTGTTGCACTGTGTGGGAAGGGGAAGCTCACCTCCGTGAAGTCAAGAAATTCAAGTCTGTTCCTTAGGCCTGAAATCGATCCCCAGCACTAGAAAACATCTTTTTCATGTATATTTTACATACATTATTTATGTTTATATACATATGTTGACTCTTTATTGCATTCAGTGTAGTTATTCATTTTATTTTTTGTTTTATTCATGTATTGGCCATTTATTTTATTGAGTATTATGGCACATAGAATATTGATTACATTGATTACATCGGATATAGGTCTGCATATGTATTCCACTTCATACCTGACACCCAGGAATTTCACAGAAAAAGAAAATGTGTCACCATCAGCTTCTTAATCCATGATTCATTTTGGAGTGTTTGGGAGTGTTGGTGTCTGAACTCAAAGCCTACAAGGCCAAATTCCTTAATGGGTGAATATCAGCACGCCATCCTGGAGCAAACTGAGCTGACAGGCAGTTCCCAGGGTCTGAGATCAAGCCCCTAGGGTTGACAAAATAAGAACAAATTGACATGTAGATGGTATTATGCTAATAAATATATATCTTTATAGAGTACCAGAGATGTCTACACATTATTCAGTTATATAGACTACATTTCTACCAATTCTTGGGTATTTATTATGCCTCTATGTAATTAATAGTATTGTTTTCATCCTTAACAAACTATTAAGTAAATCAAGGTCCTGAAATTATTATATCCCTGTAAGAAATTGTATTCTTTTAATGCTTCATATTAAATAAAATCAGTCTACTGAAATTATGATGTCTAATTTTATATGAGTAGCATTCACGATTAGCTCATTCAACTGTGACATTGATAACATTCCATCGTTATTCCTATGGATGAGAACGAGTCTCTTAAAATCTTCCACTATTTGGAAGTGGCATGACTGGGATTCGAAATCTAGACCTATGTTCCTGTGTGGGATTATGGCTTCCTCAATAGCCTGCTAGCCTTCAGCAATGCAAGATGAAGCACCCTTTGGAGCCCTGTCATTCAGATCCAGATGGTCATAGTGCAAAGGAAGGAAATGTAAAAGTGCAATCATGCAACATTTTTTTCTTTGGTCGGTCATAGGGCTTGAATTCTGGGCCTAGGTACTGTCCCTGTGCTCTTCAGCTCACGGCGAACACTCTACCGCTTGAGTCACAGTGTTACTTCTGGATTTCTAGTGGTTTATTGGAGATAAGATTCTAACGGACTTTCTTTCCCGGGCTAGATTTGAACTGCGATACTCAGATCTCAGCCTCCTCTGTAGCTTGGATTTCAGTTGTGAGCCACCTGCCCCCAGCTCTGCCACTTTTTTTCTGTGCATATTTTTTCCACTTGCAAGGCTTGGAGATCTAGGATTCCAGGATTGGCTGTGGCTCCAGTGGCTGCACCCCAGCCTAGGATGATGGAAGCTGAGGCAGAGTTGCCATGACCTGAGTTCAAGATCTTGCTTCGCAAAAATAAATAAATAAATAAATAAATAAATTAGCTCCTTGGCTTGCAATTCACGCTGTTTTCTTCTACTAGGCTTTGGATTTGAACTCAGGGTCTGGGTAACTCTGTAGCACTGTGCACGAAGGGGAAGCTCACCATGCTTGAAGACAATAAAGTTGGGCCTGGTCCCTAGGCCTGAATTCAAGCCTCAGCCCTGGAAAACATACTATTTATATTTATTGTAAAGATAGTATTTGTATTTACTACAGATGTTCAGTCCATATCCTGTTAGTTGTGGTTATTGATTGTATTTTTGTTTTATTCAATTATTTACCATTTATTGACTGTGATGATATGTATTCCATTTATTATACTGATGGCATCCCATCACATAGTATCTAAATTTGTAGACGTGTTCTCCATCATGTCTGACACCCAGGACTCTCAGAGAAAAGGAAAACAGGTGTCACACTTGACTTCTTATTCCACAATCCAATTGTTTGCAGTGCTGGGATCTGAACTCAGGGCCTAGCAGACCTAATTCAACACGGCAACCTCTAGCCAAGGAAGCTGCCAGACAGTTCCCAGACCCTGAGATTGAGCCACAAGGGTGAACAAAATAGCCATACATAGATAGGCAGGTGGCAGTATACCAATAACTATATATTTGTATAGAATTCCAGAGACATCTACTTAGGATTCAATGACATCAACTACATTCCTACCAACTCTTATGTATTATTATGCTGCCATTGAAGGAGTAGTATTGTTTTCATGCTTAATAAACCATTCATTAAGATCAATCAGCATCCTAGGATCATTGCATCCCATTTTAGATTGGACCGATGCCCGCAGATACTTATACATTCATAAGTTTGCAAACATTCCATCGTTATTCCCGTGCATAGGAACAAGTCTCTTGGGAAATCTCCCCACTGGTAGGTGTCAGGACCAGGATTCAATATTAGGGCCTTCGATGACATATGGGCCTGTGGCTTCCACGATAGCCCGCTAGCCTTGGCCAATGCAAAGTGAAGTAAACTTGTAGCTTTGTCATTCAGACCCAGGTTGGTCACCATGCAAAGGAATAAAATGTAAAAAATCCATCCCGCAGGTATTTTCCAGTGCGTTTTTTTTTTTTTTTATCTCCTGCAAGGCTTCAGGGCCTAGGATCACAGGATCGGCTATGCGCCCATGGCAGCCCACCAGCCTAAAGTGATCGAAGCTTAGGCAGAGTTGCCATGAACTGAGTTCAAATCCCTTGGTTGGCAAAAAATAAAATAAAATAAAAATAATAAATAATAAACCACCTTAGCCCAGAATTAGCACCATTTTTTCTGCCACAGCTGGGATTCCAACTCAGATCTGGGTAACACTGTAGCACAGTGGGTGAAGGGGAAGCTCACCATTCTTGAAGACTACAAGGTCAGGTCTGCTCCCAGGGCCTGAACTGAAGCCCAGGTCACCTTCACTCTGCAGGCCGCCGAGTTCAGACCCAGCATGGTCACCATGCAAAGGAAAATGAACATAAAAAGCGCCAGATCGAACTTCCTACCACTTTTTTTTCCCCTTCGCTGCTTTTTTCCCTGCAAGCCCTGGGGTCCTAGGATGCGATGATGAGTTGTAGGTCCAGAGGCTGCAGCCCAGGATGATTGGAACTGAAGCAGAGTTGCCACGACTTGAGTTCAAGCTCTGAGTCTGTTAAAAAAAATTGTGAAGGAAGCACCCTAGCTCCGAATTCGCCCCATTTTACTGCCATAGCTGGGATTTGAACTCAGGTCTGGGTAACTCTGTTGCACTGTGGGGGAAGGGGAAGATCACCATTCTTGAAGAGTACAAGTTCAGGCCTGCTCTCAGTGCCTGAATTGAAGCCCCAACACTGGCAAAATTCATATGCCCACCTATTTTACACATAGGATCTCTATTTACATACATGTTTGAAATGCATCATGTTTTCAGTGTAGTTATTTATTTTATTCTGTGTATTAGAGATGCATTTTGTATTTTATTGTGTATGATGACAGATATAAATGTGCTGACATGCATGACAACCTATTCACATGTCTATAGAGTTGCCTATGCCTTGTCTATCCTAGATGAGACCCAGGACTTTCACAGGGCCGGAAAGAAGGTGAACTGATGTACTGCTCACATCAGGATTCATGTTTTGGCAGTGTTGTGATTTGAACTCAGAACCTAGCAGGCCCATTTGGCGAAAGGGTCAAGGTGAGGACACTGGCCTGTGAGCAACTGAGGAGCTAGACCGTTTCCAGGACTTGACATTGAGCACCAGGGAGGTCCCGGATAGGCATAAATTCATAATTTAAACATAGGACCTCTATTTATATACATGTGTGGACAGCATCTTGAGGTCAGTGCACTTCTCCTTAATTTATGTCTAATTCATGGACGTAATGTATATTTTACTGAGTATGGTGACAGGTATAACTGTGCTGACATGGATGTCAACCTGTTCACATGGCTATAAAGTTGCCTATATAGCATGCTCCATTCCTAGCTGAGAAGCAGGACTTTCACAGCAAAGGAAAAGAGGAGGATCACTTGGCTTCTCACATCAGTATTCATCTTTTGACAGTGCTGGGATTTGAACTCAAGGCCTAGAAAACCAAAGCGTTGAATGGGGCATGGTGAGTACACCAGCCTCTGAGCCAATAGAGGGTTAGGTCCATCCCGGGTCCTGAGATTGAGCCCTGGTGGGGGCCATTAGTGTTATAAATTCATAATTTGCAGAGATGATCTCTATTTACTTACATGTGTGGAATGCATCATGCATTCAGTGTAGTTATTCTCTTTATTTTGTGTCTTAATCAGGGATGCATTTTGTATTTTATTGCATATGATGACAGATATAACTTTGCTGATATGGATGGCAACCTATTCCAATGTGTATAGAGTTGCCTATATAGCATACTGTGTCCTAGCTGAGACCCAGGACTTCACAGCACAGGAAAACAGGTGCAACAATGGGCTTCTGAAAGAAGCATTCACGTTTTGGTAGAGTTGGGATTTGAACTCAAAGCCTAGCAGTCCCAATTGGTAAAAGGGTCGAGGGGAGGACACTGGCCTGTGAGCAACTGAGGAGTTAGGCCGTTCCCAGGACCTGACATCGAGCCCCAGGGAGAGCCAGGATAGGCATAAATTTATAATTGAAACAAGATCTGTATTAACATATTGGTGTAGACAGCATCTTGCGTTCGGCGCACTTCTCCTTAACTTGTGTCTAATTCATGGAGGTATTGTGTATTTTACTGAGTATGGTGACAGATATAACTGTGCTGACATGGATGGCAACCTGTTCACATGGTTACAGAGTTGCCTATGCATTCATTCTCCATCCTAGCTGAGTCCAAGGACTTCCACATGAGAGGAAAACAGGTGCAAAGACTGGCTTCTGACATCAGGATGAAACTTTTGTCAGTGCTGGGATTTGAACTCAAATCTGGGTAACCCCATTGCACTGTGGGGAAAGGGGAATCTCACCATCCTTGAAAACTAGAATGTCAGGCCTGGTCCAGGGCCTGATTTGAAGCCCCAGCACTGGACAAAATAACAAGCCCACCTCTTTTAAACACAGGATCTCTACTTCCATACTGGGGTGGTATGCATCTTGCCTTCAAGGTAGTTTTTTTTTTTTTTAAATTTTGAGTCTTATTCATAGATGTATTGTGTATTTTATTGAGTATGGTAACAGGTATATCTGTGCTGCCCTGGATGACAACTGATTCCCATGAGTAGAGAGTTGCCTATGCATTCTTCATCATAGCTGAGACCCAGAACTTGCACAGCACAGAAGAACAGGTGCAACGACTGGTTTCTCACATCAGGGTGAATTTTTGGCAGAGCTGGGATTCGAACTTGGGGCCTAGGAGGCCCAACTGCCCAATGGATCCATGTGAGCACACCAGCCTGTGAACCACTAAGGAGCTGGACCTTTCCCAGGAACTGAGATCTAGCCCTAGGGAGGCCACAATAATCCTCAATGCATCATTGAAACATGGGATTTCTATTCACATCCATGTGTGGACTTCCTCCTGCATTGAGGATAGTTATCCTCTCCATTTTGTGTGTTATTCATGGATGTATTGTGTATGTTCTTGAGTATATGATGACAGGTATAACTGGGCTGGCATGGATGAAAACCTATTCCTATGGCTACAGGGTGGCTCATGCATTCTCCATCTTAGAGGAGACCCAGGACTCGCACAGGAAAGGAAAACAGGTGCAATGATTGGCTTCAGACATCAGGATGAATCTTTTGGCACTGCTGGTATCTGAACTTGGCGCCTAGCAGGCCCAATAGGCGAATGGGTCCACGTGAGCACACCAGCCTGTGAGCCACTAAGGATCTAGGCCATTCCAAGGACCTGAGATCAAGGTCCGGAGTGAGGGGGAGCACAATTGTTGTCCATTTATAAGCTGAAGGTAGTATGCAAATAAGTACATATTTGAATAGAGTAGGAGACATGCCGACCTGTGATGGAATCCAATTTACCATGTTACTACCTATTCTCAGATCTTCCCCAATGCCTCCATTTCTTGACTGTGATGATTATTGTCACACTTCATCAACTCTTCATAAAAAATAATGGATACCCCATGAGTCTTGCTTATCATTTCCTACTCTCATCCTGCAGGAACTACTCATTCAAGGATGAGATGATCACATTCCACACTTCCTAGGTCCGGAAAGGTGTACTTCAGGATCTTCCACCATTCCCACAATGTAGGGGGGCTGACCCGGATTCCAACCCATGCCCTCCGTTGCACGGTTGGCTGTGACTTCCCCGATAGCCAGCAGGCCTTCAGCCATGCCAGGTCACCTTCACTCTATAGGCCGCTGGGTTCAGACCAACATGGTCACTATGCAAAGGAAAATAAACGTACAAGCACGAGATGGAAATTCCTGCTGCTTTTTTCCCCTTCTGGCTGTTTTTTGTTTTGTGTTTTTTTTTTCTGCAAGCCCGGGGCTCCTAGGATCCGAGGATGGTCTGTGGGTCCAGAGGCTAAAGCCTAGGATGATTGCATTAAAGGCAGTGTTGCCTCGACTTGAGTTCAAGGCCTGGGTTTGGCAAAAAAAAAATAAATAAATAAATAATTATGAATGAAGCACCCTCGCTCAGAATTCACGCCATTTTATTGCCAGAGCTGGGATTTGAATTCAGGTCTGGGTAACTTTGTTGCACTGTGGGGGAAGGAGAAGATCACCATCCTTAAAGACAACAAGGTCAGGGCTGGGAAGGTGGCTCAGTGGTAGAGCGCTTGCCTTGCATGCCTGACGCCCTGGGTTCAATTCCTCAGCACCACATAAGCAAAAAGAAAAAAGCTGGAAGTGGTGCTGTGGCTCAAGTGGTAGAGCGCTAGCCTTGAGCTGAAGAGCTGAGGGACAGTGCCCAGGCACAGAGTTCAGGCCCCACGACCGGACCCAAAAAAAAAAAAAAAAGACTACAAGGTCAGGCCTGCTCCCAGGGCCTGAACTGAAGCCCTAACACTGGCAAAAATCATATGCCCACCTATTTTACACATGGATCTCTATTTACATATGTGTGTGGAATGCCTCATGCTTTCAGTGTGTTTCCATTTTGTATTTTACTGAGTATGATGACAGATATAACTATACTGACATGGATGGACACCGATTCCCATGTCCATGAAGTTGCCTATGTTTTCTCCATCCTAGCTGAGACCTAGGACTTTCACTGGACAGGAAAGCAGGTGGATCTATGAGCTTCTAATATCAGGATTCATGTTTCGGTACTGTTGTGATTTGAACTCAGAACACAGCAGGCCAATTGGCAAAAGGGTCAAGGAGAGGACACTGGCCTGTGAGCAACTGAGGAGCTAGGCTGTTCCCAGGACCTGACATCGAGCCCCAGGGAGGGCCAGGATAGGCATAGATTCATGCTTGAAACATAGGATCTATATTGACATATATGTGTGAACAGCATCTTGCATTCAGTGCACTCCTTTTCCTTATTTTGGGTCTAATTCATGGAGGTATTGTGCATTTTGCTGAGTATGGTGTCAGATAGAACTGTGCTGACATGGATGATGATCTGTTCCCATGGTTATAGGGTTGCCTATGCATTCATTCTCTATCCTAGCTGAGACCAAGGACTTCCACATTAGAGGAAAACAGGTGCAATGACTGGCTTCTGACATCAGGATGAAACTTTTGTCAGTGCTGTCATTTGAACTCAGGTCTGGTTAACTCCATTACACTGTGGGGGAAGGGGAGCTCAACATCCTTGAAAACTAGAATGTCAGGCCTAGTCCAGGGCCTGATTTGAAGCCCCAGCACTAGACAAAATATAAAGCTCATCTCTTTTAAACATAAGATCTCTATTTACATACAGTTGTGGTATGCATCTTCCATTCAATGTAGTTTTTTTTTTTTTTTTTATTTTGAGTCTTATTCATGGATGTATTGTGTATTTATTGAGTATGGTGACAGGTATATCTGTGCTGCCATGGATGACAACCTATTCCCATGGCTATAGAATTGCCTATATAGCATTCTCCATTCTCGCTTAGGTGCAGGACTTTCACAGGACAGGAAAACTGGTAGATTGATGGACTTCTCACATCAGGATGGATCTTTTGGAAGTACTGGGATTTGAACTCAGGGCCTAGCAAGCAAAATTGGTGAATGGGTCAAGGTGAGCACATCAGCCTGTGAGCCACTAAGGTGCTAGGGCGTTCCCATAACTTGAGCTTGAGCCTCAGGGTGGGGCTGGTGCACCATATTCATCCATTCTTATGCTGAAACTTGTGTGCTAATAAATACCTACTTGTATAGAGTAGGAGATGTGGCGAACTGTGTTGGAATCCTATCTACCATGTGAGTACCGATTCTTGGATCTTTCCCAATGCCTTGATTTCCTGAACGTAAGTATTATTGTCACACTTCATGAAGTCTTAATTTAAAATAATCATTGTGCCAAAGGTCTTGTCTATCATTTCCTATGTGAATCATGCATTAACTTCTCAACTCTTCCCTAGACCTGAATTAAAGCACCAGCCCGAAAAACATAACATTTAGAGACATCTTAAATATATGATTTATACTTACATCTATATATTCAGTTTATATCGTGCTTGTTGGAGTGATTCATTATATTTTATTATTGATAGATTTATTTAGCATTTATTTTATGGGCTGTGAGTGCACCTATAACATTTATTACATTTATTCCAATCTATTCCATAGCATGTAGCTTTGCAGATATATTATGTACATCATACCTGACACCCAGTACTTGCACAGAAAAGGAAAACAGGTGTCACACATGGAATCTTACACCAGAAAGAAACTTTTGGCAATGATTGAAACTAGACTAAGAGCCAAGGAGTCCCAATTCATGAATGGGTGAGTGTCATCATGGCAGCCGCTAGCCCATTCAACTGCCAAGTGGATCCCAGTGTCTGGGATCAAGCCCCAGGTTTGGCCAAAATAGCAATAACTCTCTATGCAGATGATGGTATATAAATAAATATAAATTTAGATATTTAGATACTGTCAGAAATGTCTATCTGGTATTCAATGATATATACTACATTCCTATGGATTCTCAGGTCTTCAGTGAGGATTCCATTTAATCAATGGTATTCTTTTAATGCAAAATAGACTATGAATTTTAATCAATCTGTGTCCTGTGATTATTGGGTCTAATTTTATGCTAGACTGATTCATGAACTACTCATCCAACCATGACATTGATCACATTCCTTTGGTGCTCCTAGGGACAGGCAATAATTTTGTAGGCCCTCCAGCCCTTTGTAAGTGGTATAATCAGGATTCAAACTCAGGGCCTAGGTGTCCAGGTTGGCCTATGGCTTCCCTGACAGCCCGACAGCCTTCAGCAATGCCAGGTGAACTACAGGTTGCAGCCGTGTCACTTGGACAAAGGAATGGTCACCATGAAAGGAAGGGAAACCCGAGAAACTACTGACCATCCGCAGTTCACAGCTTTTTTCAATGCCATTTTCATTTTGATTTCCTGTCAGCCCCTAAGGCCTAGGGTCCTAGGATGGGCTGTGGGTCCAGAGGTTGCACCATCCCAGCCTAGGGTGATGTTAGCTGAGGCAGAGTTTCCATGACCTGAGTTCAAGCCCTGTGATTGGCAAATAAATAAATAAAACCTAAAAATATTAAAAGGATTAATGAAGCTCCCTGGCTTGGAATTTGTGCCTTTTTTTTTCTGCTAGTCCTGAGGTTTGAACTCCGAGTCTGAGTAAATCTGGTGCACTGTGGGGAAAGAGGAAGTTTACCCTCCTGGAAGATAAGAAATTCAGGACAGTTCCCTAGGCCTGAATTCTAGCCCCAATCTTGGAGAACATAACATTTATAGTAATTTTTAGTATATGATTTATACTAACATCCATATGTTCAGTCCATATCGTGTTTGTTGGAGTGTTTCATTATATTTTAGTATTTATTTATTTACCAATTATTTTATTGATCCTGAGTACACCTATAATATTTATTTCATTTATTCCAATCTATTCCATAGCATGTAGTTTTGCAGACATACTAATACCATATACATCATACCTGACACCCAGCATTTGGAAAGAAAAGGAAAACAGGTGTCACACTTGGAATCTTACTGCAAGATGAAATTTTTGGCAATGCTGGGACCTGAACTGAGGGCCAAAGAGGCTCAATTCATGAATTGGTGAGTGTCAGCATGGCATCCTCTAGCCCATTCAGCTGCCAAGTGAATCCTAGGACTTGGGATGGAGCCACAAGTTTGGCCAAAAGAGCAATACCTTTCTATGCAGACAGTGGTATACAGATAAATATATATTTAGGTATTTAGATACTGCCAGTGATGTCTATCTTGTATTAAATGACATATATTGTGTTCCTACGGATTTTCAGGTCTTTAGTGAGGACTCCATTTAATGAATAGTATTCTTTTAATGCATAATAAACTATGAATTAAAATCAATTTGTGTCCTGTGATTATTAGGTCTAATTTTATGCTAGACTGATTTATGAACTACTCATACAAACATTCCTCTGGTGTTCCTAGGGACAGACAATAGTTTCTTAGGCTCTCCAGCCCTTTATACTGGCATGACCGGGATTCAGACTCAGGGGCTAGGTGTCCAGGTTGGCCTATGACTTCGCTAACAGCCTTCCAGCCTTCAGCAATGCTAGGTGACATACAGGTTGCAGTCTTGTCATTTGGACCCAGGATGGTCACCATGCAAATAAGGAAAACCAAGAAACCGTCATCCATCCACAGTTTGTGACTTTTTTTCACTGCCGTTTTCATTTTGTTTTCCTGTCAGCCCCTTAGGCCTGGGATCCCAAGATGGGCTATGGGTCCAGATACTGCACCATCCCAGCCTAGGGTGATATTAGTTGAGGCAGAGTTGCCACGACCTGAGTTCAATCCCTGTGCTTGGCAATAAATAAATGAATGAATGAATAAATAAATAAATAAATAAAATAATTTTAAAATATTAAAAATAGTCGGGCACCAAAGGCTCACACCTGTAATCTTAGCTACTCAGGAGGTTGAGATCTGAAAATCGCGGTTCAAAGCCAGCCCAAGCAGGAAAGTCCTTGAGACTCTTATCTCCATTAAACCACTATAAAACCCGAAGTAGCGAAGTAGCGCTGTGGTTCAAGTGGTAGAGTGCTTGCCTTGAGCTGAAGAGCCCAAGGACATCTTTCAAGGCCAGAGTTCAAGTCCCAATGTATATATATATATATATATATATATATATATGTATATATATATATATATATATATATATATATATAACTAATGAAGCTCCCTGGCTTGGAATTCATGCCTTTTTTTTTCTGCCAGGCCTGGGAATTGAACTCGGAGACTAGGTAACTCTAATGCACTGCTGGGGACAGAGAAACTTACCCACTTTGAACACAAGAAATTCAGGCCTGTACCCTAGGCCTGAATTCAATCCCCAGCCCTGTTAAAGTAATATTCATCCACATTTGAAATAATGATTAATATCTACATACTTATGCTTATTGCATATTGCTTTGAGAATATTTATTTTACTTTTTGTATTATTCATTCCTTCATTATTTTTATTGACTATTATTATACTTATGTATTAAATTGATTACATCTTCTGAGAACTATACAGATTTACATATGCATTATATATCTTACTTCAGACCCAGGACATTCACAGAAATTCTATAGTAGATCATCCCATGCATAGAAAAACAGAATGAATACATCAACCAAAGTCTAATTTATCCATAGGTACCCCAGTGGCTCACATCTGTAATCCCAGCTACTCAGAGGTGAGAAGTGGAAGATTAAGTTTCAAAGCCAATCCAAGCAGAAAAGTCTGAGAGATGTCATCTCCAATTAACTGGTCAAAAACCAGGTTACAGGGATGGCTGAATTGGTAGAAAATCAGCTATGAAAAACAAAGCCAAGAAAGAGCAAGCTGAGATCAAGTGCAGGGAGAGGGGGTTTGGGGCATAAAGGGGAGAGAACTCCTCCAAAAACAGAGAACAAACAACAGTACACAAATCCCACCTAATTTAGGGTACCAAACAAAGGGAAAAAAAGATCAAGCTTGTGCAGTCGTATAACTTTACATGATCACATATGTTCTTAGGTACACTTCAAAGCTATGTTTCTAGTAATATATATGTATATGTTAATAACGTATGTTATGTATATATATTAATAATGTATATATATGTGAAGAAACTAAGAAACCGGTCAATGAATAAATACTTCTGAATTAGTGCCTTAACCATGGCATTATAAATTATTTGTACTAAAAATATATTCCAAGTTTCTTTCTTCAGAATCAATCTTTAAGACGTTTGTTCATGTGCCAGGCATTGGAGGCCCATGCCCATGATCCTAGTTACTCAAGAGGCAGAGATCTGAGGATGGTGCTTCAAGGCCTGCTCTGGCAGGAAAGGCCGTGAAACTGTTATCTCCATTAAACCACTAGAAAACTGGAAGTAGTGCTGTAGCTCAAGCAGTAGAGTGCACGCCTTTGGTCTGAAGAGCACAGGGATAACGCCCAAGCCAAGAGTTCAAGCCCCACCACCGAAGAAAGAACTTTGTTCATACAAAATTCTAACATTCTAAGCTTTAGGAATCTTTTCTTCCAGGGTCTTATGCTCTTTAGGCAACTACTCCACTGCTGGGCTACATCCCAGTCCCAATGTTTTTGTTTTTAATTTTACAATCCAGTTTATTCCCAAAATGCTTACAAGTAACTACTCTCCTCACACAAGTGAGTTTTTATCCACAAACCCAACCTTTTGTGGTATGAAGACACCCCTAGTGTATTTCGTGGTAGGCATGAGGAAAACTCACACAAATTGCAGACAGTTTATAATTACAGAAGTAACTCTGAATTGAAAAAAACATCAGTTGCCAGGTGCCAATGACTCAGATCTGAGGGTCACGGTTAAAAGCCAGCCCAGGCAAGAAAGTCCATGAGACTCTTATCTCCAATAAACCACTAGAAAACCGGAAGTGGTGCTGAGGCTCAAGAGGTAGAGTGCTCGCCTTGATCTGAAGAGCGCAGGGACAGTGCCCAAGCCCAGAGTTCAAGCCTCAGGACCTACCAAAAAAAAAAAAAAATATCATCAACTCTCCCAACCTTCTAGGGAGAAATGATGTCCTCATTTTCATTCTCACTCTTCATGGCAGATGGCCAAAATAGAAACACCAATGTGCTATGCTAAAATGTAAAAGTTTAAACCCCTTTATTGAAAAACTCTCATGTTTTAAAATCAAAATGTATCAAATAAAGGCAAAGTGAACTTTAAAAAAATATTTAAAATGCTAATGAAGCTCCCTGGCTTGGAATGTGTGACATTTTTTGTCTGCAAGGCCTGGGATTTGAACTTGGGGTCCAGGTACCCCTGTTGCACTGTGGGGGAAGTGGAAGCTCACTGTACTTGAAGACCAGAAAGTCAAGCCTTTTCCCTAGGCCTGAATTCAGGCCCTAGCCTTCTAAAACCTACTCCTTATATATATTTTAAAGATAGGATTGAACTTCCATACAGATGTTCATTCTATATTATGTTTGGTGTGGTTATTTATTGTATTTTTTGTTTTATTCATTTATTTGCCATTTATTTTATTGGCTGTGATGATACCTAACCATGTATTACATCCTATCACATAGCATTTAGATTTGTAGACTTGTTATCCATCATGCCTGACACCCAGCACTCTCACAGAAAAGAAAAACAGATGTCACACTTGGCTTCTAACTCCAGGATGAAATTTTTGTCAGGAGCTGAGATCGAGCATCAGGGGTGACCAAAATAGCCATAGATGGATAGTCAGGTGGTGGTATACCAATAAATGCGTATTAGTACAGAGTGCCATAGCCATGTATCTAGTATTCAATGACATCTACTACATTCCTACCAAGTCTTTGGTATTTGTTATGCCTCAATTGTAGGAATATTATTCTTTTTGTGCCTAATTAACCACTAATTAAATTCAATATGCATCCTAGGATTATTGCATCTAATTTGAGACTAGACCTCTGCACGGACTACTCATTCTATCATGAGTTGGATACCATTCCATCTGAACTTCTATGAATGGGCAGGAGTCTCTTGGGATCTTCTGCCATTGGTAGGTGTCAGGACGGGGATTTGAACTCAGGCATTCTGTTGTGTGGTTGGCCTATGGCTTTTCTGACAGCCATCCAGCCTTCAGCAATGACAGGTCACCTGTGTGTTGCAGACATGTCATTCAGACCTATGATGGTCACCATGCAAGGAACCAAAGCCAAGAAACCACCTACTATGTGTGGCTCGCGGCTTTTTTTTTTTTGGTGCCATTTTCATTTTGTTTTCCTGTCAGACCTCGGGTCTTAGGATTCCAGGATCAGCTTTGGTTCCGGAGGCTGCACCCCAGGGTAGTGTGATAGAAGCTTAGGCAGAGCTGCCACGATCTGAGTTCAAGCCACATGCATGGCCAAAAAAATAAAAAAAAGAAAAGAAAAGAAAAGAAAAAAGAAAAAAATTAAGACAACTAAAAAAAGTAAAAAAAAAAATTACTTAACTCCCTGGTTTGCAATTCATGGTATTTTTTTTCTGCCATGCCTGGAATTTGAACTCAAGGTCTGGGCAAATATGCAGCAATGTGGGGGAAGGGGAATCTCACCATGCTTGAAGACAGAAAGTCAGGCCTGTTCCCTAGGCCTGAATTCAAGCCTTAGTCCTGGAAAACATACTCTTTACGTAGATTTTAAAGATAGGATTTACACTTCCATACAGATCTTCAGTCCATATCATGTTTGATGTGGTTATTCATTTTATTTCTTGTTTTATTCATTTATTTACCATATATTTTATTGACTCTGATGACACCTATACCATTTATTACATTGTTTACATCCTATCACATAGGATCTAGATTGGCAGATGTGGTCTCCATCAAGCCTGACACCCAGGACTCTTCCCGAAAAGGAAAACATGTGTCACACTCAGCTTCTTACTCCAAGATTAAATTTTTGGCAGTGCTGGGATCTGAAGTCAGGGCCTAGCAGGCCCAATTCATGAATGGGTCTGTGTGAGCACGACAGCCGCTAGACAATGAAACTGTCAGGTGGTTCCCACATAGTGAGATCGAGTTCCAGATTTGGCCAAAACAGCAATACATGAATAGCCAGACGGTGGTATACAAACAAATATATATTGGTAAAGATTGCCAGAGCTGTCTATCTATGACTGAATGACCTCTACTACATTCCGACCAACACTTAGGTATTTATTATACTGCCATTGAAGGAATATTATTCTTTCCATGCTTAATAAACTATTAATTAAGATCAATCAGGGGCTGGGAAGGTGGCTCAGTGGTAGAGCGCTCGCCTTGCATGCATGAGGCCTGAATTTGATTCCTCAGCACCACATAAGCAGAAAAAAGAAAAAAGCTGGAAGTGGTGCTGTGGCTCAATGGGTAGAGTGCTAGCCTTGAGCTGAAGAGCTGAAGGACATTGCCCAGGCCCAGATTTCAGGCTCCATGACTGGATGCACCCCCCCCCCCAAAAAAAGATCCATCAGCATCCTAGGATTATTGCATCCAATTTTAGACTTGACTGATGCACAAACTACTCTCTCAATCGAGTCTCTTGTGATCTCCTGCCATTGGTAGTGTCGGGACTGGGATTTGAAAATGAGGTCTATGTTGACAGGTCGGCCTATAGCTTTCCTGATAGTCCACCAGCCTTCAGCTATGGCAGGTCAGGTCCACTTTGCAACTGAGTCACCATGCAAAGAAAAAAAAAATGTAAAACCTCCAGCACTCTGTAGCTTGTAACTTTTTGTGCTGTCCCACTTTTTGTTTCATCCTGCAAACCCTCTGGGCCTAGGATCCCAGGACTGGCTGTGGGTCTGGAAGCTGCACCCCAGCCTAGGGTGATTAAAGCTGAGACAGAATTTTCACGACCCGAGTTCAATCCCCATGGCTGGCAAAAGTAAAAAGAATAAATACAAAATTAATTAATTATTTAACTAAATAAAAAAAATCTCCCTGGTATGAAATATATGCTAATTTTCTTTCCTACCCTGGGATTTGAACTCAGGGTCTTGGTATATCTGTAGCAATGTCAGGGAAGGTTCAGAGTTGCCAATACTTGAGTTCAAACCCCATGCCAAGCCAAAAATAAAAAATTAACTCACGGACCTTGGCACGGGGAGCAATTGTGGAGATTGGAGGGAAGGGATGGTAGGAGGAAAACAAAGGAGGAAGCAACAATGCTCAATAGAAAATGTACTCATTACCTTGTTCATGTAACTGTAACTCTCAGTACAACATTTTTACAATTATAAATGTGCAAAAAAAACAAAACAATATAATGCTCAGAGAAGCATTTGGGGCGTAAGGCAAGGATGTCTAACTAGCTGTACAAAATTCTACACTGCTTTGCTTTTAATGCTCAGTATGGAACTGAATAAACATAACTGCTTCCATTAAAAAAAATCAAGTCACTGTCTTGGAACTGGGCCAGTATTTCTGCCATTGCTGGGATTTGATTGCATTGCCCAGTAACTATTTTGCAACAAGGTTGAAGGTGAAGTTCACTGTACTTGAGGAAAAGAAATTCAGGCTAGAGTTCCCAGGAACTAAATGAAGGCCCTGCAATGGAAAAAATATTTCCATGCATGTGTAATATATGATATATACTTACATATGTATGTTTATTACATATTATTATTTTTATTATTGATTTTGTGTTTATTTGATTCATTTATTGTTTATTGTATTTAGTGTTATTATACACATATTTTACATGTTGTACATGTATTATAAAAAAAACAAAATAAATTAGGACATTGACTCATTTTTCATTAATTCTATATTACATGTTGAAACAAAATACATAATAAAATGGAGGTATTTGTCACAGTCTTAACATGTTTAGAATCTGTCCCTAGTATGAACCTTGTCTTACTTATCTATGGCATCTTCCTATAGGGATTTCTTTACATGATTTATACTCAGAAGCCTTTTCTTGAGGATAGGCAAATTGACGGATAAAATTGAAAGGGTGTGGTTAAAATGTGGCTTAGTGGTAAAGAGATTGCTCAGCATGCATGAATGCCAAAGTTTGAATTCTCAGAGCCACATACTCAGAAAAAGCCAGAAGCTGTGGAGTGGCTCAAGTGGTACAGCGCTAGGCTTGAGAAAAAGAAGCTCAGAGACAGTACCCAGGCCCTAAATTCAAGCCCCAGGACTGTCAAAAACAATAGGCTAGATGCCAGTGGCTCACTCTTGGAAACCTAGCTTCTCAGGAGGCTGAGATTTGAACACCACAGTTCAAAGACAGCCTGCACAAGGAAAGCCTGTTAGACTCTTATCTCCAAGGAACCACCAAAAGACCTCACATGGCGCTGTGGCTCAAGTGGTAGAGTGTTCACCTTGAACTGAAGGGCTCAGGGACAGTGCCCAGGCTTGATACAAGATACACAACTGGAAAAAAGTGAGGATTAATGAAAGTACTTTTCCTATTTGCTAATTATGAGAACATCCTGTGGAAAATGAACACAGATGTAACCAGAATTGGAGTCATAGCTCAAGGTTCAAGTGAACACATCCATATACCCAGCCTCTCTGACTCTAGCATTATAACTTTGTGTCCTACAGGGTTCTGAAAGGTCCAATGTTGAAGGCCTGCTGGAAGAAGTCTCTCTCATTTTCTGTACAGGCAGACAAAAGGCCTCAGACCTGTAAAGCTTTGTAACAACAACTCCATCTAGGCCAATTAGTTAGGATGAGTGTGGGTGGGCTCTGAAGGCCAGGAGAAAAAGGCCTCTTTCACTACAAGCTATCTCTCTTCCCAGTGCTCTGTTTTTACAGGAAGCCTTCATTTGTGCCACCTCCCATGGCAGTCCAAGTTCCCTGCACTTATCCTGCCTTTGTGAGACTATATTCCGGTGCTCAGATACAGTGCTCAATATAATATATAATGAAATATTACATTGCAGGCGATGATAGGCCTATGATACCTCTCCTTGGTTTTCTGGAAGCTTGAGAAATCCAAGCACATGTCTGATACAACAAAGCTTCCTGTCATCTAGGGCTCGTGAAGATCATCAGGTTCTGAAACTTTGACCTCTCCTAATTGGGCCTTGGGTGGGTAGGTTTGGGATTAAACACAGGGCCTGGTTGCTGACCATAAGTTCAGTGCAGAAGTCCAGTGCTTTACCATTTTGTGTCAGAGCTTCACTTCTGGTCTATGTGTGTGTCTGTGTGTATGTCCATGTGTGTGCACACATACAGTCATGGAGCTTGAACTCAGCACTGTACCTAATTTCTCTTGTACAAGGATAGCCTTCTATCACTTGAGCCACAGAACCACTTCATACTTTTTCTAGTGATGTGGTCCTGAGTAATCAAGCCCAGGGTTTCATATATGCAAAGCACTCTACCCCTAAGGCACATTCCCAACCTTGTATTTCAGTTTGTTAGATTGTTTCTGTTTTTTTTTTTTTTTATGTTGTCGGTTGTAGGAGTTGAAGTCTGGGCCTGGGTGCTGTCCCTGAGCTCTTCAGCTCAAGTCTTGTGCTCTATCACTTGAGTCACAGCTCCACTTCAGGTTTTCTGGTGGTCCATTGGAGCTAAGTGTCTCAAGGACGTTCCTGCCGAGGCTAGCTTTGAACCATGATCCTTAGTTCTTTTTTTTCTCATTATTTAGAGAATACTTTATTAGTTTCTGTAATCAAACCCACATAGATAAGACCTTACATATTTAATACAATGCTTTTATCTCTGTACAAATGGAAAAAACTTAAGTTTAACGTTTCTAGACCAATATGGCTATTAATTTCTGTACAATGCCAACTCAACACGGTAAACTGGGATACTTTTTCCAAAGCTGACAGCACAGGTAAAGTTTCCAAAAATTCAAATTATATATATGTATATATATATATTTCTATAAAAAGAACAATAATAGCAGTATGTTATGCATCAATAGCAGCAACAGCTTTTCCAGCTTTGAACCATGATCCTTAGTTCTCATCCTCCTGAGAACCTAGGATGATAGTCATGAGCCACAAGCACCAAGCTTCCACTTAATGTTTGTTAGTGGTGAATTGGAGATAATAGTCTCATGG
Source organism: Dipodomys spectabilis (assembly GCF_019054845.1). NCBI lineage: Eukaryota > Metazoa > Chordata > Mammalia > Rodentia > Heteromyidae > Dipodomys > Dipodomys spectabilis. The sequence continues at coordinate 571,999 of NW_024870984.1, forward strand.
GACTTTTTGTGTCTGGGATAGTTTAGAACCCAGATCCTCAGATCTCAGCTTGCTGAGAAGGCAGGATGACAGACCTCAGCTATCGATCCCTAGGCCATGGAACTCTGCTGCAAAGGGATCCTTGGCTCCACGTGTGGAGTGCTAGCCTTGAGCCCAAGAGGTAAGGGTCAGAATCTAGGTCCTGAGATCAAGGTTCATGACTGAGAAAAAAACAAAGCAAAACAATGGTCTGCAGGAGACAACTGACTAGTCTTCAGTAATACTTAATTTTGTCCCTTCCATGGGGTTATATCTGAGCCTCAATATTCTTATCTGTTTAAGCATCTCAGTTGTGGAGCTCTTACAAGGACCAGATGAATAAATGCACCCTGTGAAGGACACAGCACATGACAGTGTTTGAAGGACTCAGCACACAGCATCATGTGAAAGACTCAGCACCCAGAACCCAATGCAGGACTCAGCACACTGTAACCTGTGAAGGACTCAGCATATAGCACCCTGTGCATTACTCAGCACGGAGCACCCTATGAAGGACTCAGCACATAGCTCTATTCCACAAGCTGTCATTAGAATCAACATGCTTTCTTCAGTATCACCATTCTTTGAGGAACATTTCACAAACCACACAAGTTCACATCTAATGGTTTAGTGGGGTGTTTCTTTTTAGGGGGGGAGGTTACCCATGGGGCTTGAACTCAAATATAGGGATACTGTTCTAATAACATTTGCTCAAGGCTACAGCCCTACTCCTTGGAACCACATTTTGAAGAGTCTCACAGACTTCCTGCCAGGGCTGGGTTTAAAGCCCATGAGCAGCTAGAATGACTGAGGTAAGCCAGCAGCGTCTGGTTTGGTGGAGCTGGGTTGCAGCGATTTACATCTGGATAAGTCAGGTTAGGTGGAAATTGTCAGCACCCGACTCCTAGCTTGCTCTGTGATGAGGTATTTGAAGTCTTGACTTTCTATAGTTGCAGTTAGAACAGTCTACCTTTTTTGGCGGCATTCCTGGGCCTTTAGTAAGGGCTTAGACACTCTCCCCAAGCATTTGTGCTCCAGGCTAGTACACAATTGATTGAAAGAAAGCAGAACTTCCAGTTTTTCTTTGTATGTGGTACTGAGGAATGGAAGCCAGAGTTTCCTGCTTACTAGGAGAGCACTCAACCACCCAGTCCCAGGAGTGCATGAGGTATAAATAGAGATTGCTGTATATAAATATTATATATACAAAAAGAGATATGTGGTCTGGGAAGGTGACTCAGTGATAGAGCGCTTGCCTTGCAAGCATGAGGCCCTGAGTTCAATTCCTCAGCACCACATAAGCAGAAAAAAAGCCGGAAGTGGTGCTGTGGCTCAAGTGGTAGAGTGCTAGCCTTGAGCTGAAGGGCTGAGGGACAGCACCCAGGCCCAGACTTCAGGCCCACGACTGGACCCAAAAAAAAAATAAAGAGAGAGAGAGGTATGCATATTATTAAATTATAGCTAATAATACTACCAATTATTAGGTATTAAATGATGTCTCCATTTAATGATGGATCCCAGTTGAACAATTAATAAAACATTAATTATTACTCAATATACTGTTATTGTTTATCATATATGTACATACATCCATACATACAATTACATATTTTATAGAATGAGATGTCTATTTATATTAATTTATGCATCATGTGTTACTACCAATTATTAGGTTTTTAACTATGTCTCCATTTACTTTTCATTCTGTTAATGCTTAATAATACAGTAATTAAACTTAATCCACATTCTATAATTATTTTGTCTAATATTATCTCAGAATGATTCACTAATAATTCAATATGTTTTTCGTTTATTATAGTGACAATTCTTCCACCTATGACATTTTTACCTTTATGATATCCTATTACATAGCATATAGATTTGCATATGAATTATACATCCTACCTGACATCGAGCAATTTCATAGAAAAGGAAAATATTTGTCACTCTCGGCTTCTTACACCAAGATTGCATTTTTGGCAGGGCTGGGATCTAAACTCAGGGCCTAGAAGGCTCAGTTCATGAATGGGTGACTGTCAGCACAGCAGCCTCTAGCCAATTCAGCTGGCAGGCAGTTCCCAGGCCATGAGACTGAGCCCCGTATGTTGACCCCATATTGAGCTTAGTGTAGTTATGCATCTTATTTGTTGTTTTATTCATTTATTTTATTGACTAGTATTACTCATAGAATATTTATTACATTTGCCTATGTAAGAAACTTCACACCGGAAACCCAGACGCTCACATAAAAAGAAAACATGTGTCACCAGTGCTTCTTACTCCACGATTCAATTTTTGTGAGTGCTGGCATCTGAACTCAAAGCCTACAAGGCCCAATTCATGAATGGGTAAGTGTCAGCACGGCCAGCCTGGGCCATATGGAGCTGACAAGCAGTTCCCAGCACCTGAGATCCAGCCCCAGGGATTGACAAAATAAGATAGATTGACATGTGGATGGTAGTACACAAATAAATATAGATCTTTATAGAGTGGCAGAGATGTTTATATATTCTTCAGTTAAATAGACTACATTTTTAACAATTCTTGGGTATTTATTATGCCCCCATGTAATTAATATTATTGTGTTCATCCTTAATGAATTATTAATTTAATTAACCACTATCACAAAACTATTGTGTCCTTGTAATTAATAATATTCTTTAATGTGTGAAAATATTCCTTAAAATCCATCAGCCTCCTAAAATCACTAATTTTATAGTAGTATCATTCAGGAACAATTAATTTAATCTTGATATTCATAATCTTCCATCAGTATTCCTATGAATAAGAATGAGACCCTTAGGATCTCCCACCATTGGTAGGGGTCGGGACCGGGTCTCAACCACAGGGCCTATGTTGCAGTGTTGACCTATGACTTGCCTGGTAGCCCACCAGCCTTCAGTAATGTCAGGTTACAAAATTTTCAGCAATGTCATTCAGACCTAAGATGGTTACCTTGCAAAAAAAACAAATGTAAAACAGACAGCCATCTGCAAGTTGCCAGATTTTTATCTGTGTCATTTTATTTATATTTTTCCTGTAAATCTTTGGGGCCCAGGAACCCAGGTTCGGTTGTGGGTCCAGTGGTTGCACCCCAGTCTAGAGCGATTAAAGATGAGGCAGAGTTGCCACAACCTGAGTTCAAGCCCTGTGCTTGACAAGCTAAAAATATATAAATAAATTCATTAAAAATATTTTTAAAAATTATGAGGCTCCTTGGCTTGGAATTCAGGCCATTTTTTCTGGCAGGCCTGGGATTTGAATTCAGAGTCTGGGTAAATCTGCAGCATTGTCGGGGAAGGGGAAGCTCACTGTGCTGGAAGACAAGAAATTCAGGCCTGTTCCCAGGGCCTGAATTCAAGTCTTAGCACTCAAAAAATAATATTCATATACATTTTAAATACATGATTTATATTTGCATACACATGTTTACTTATCTTGCAGTTAGTGTAGTTATTCATTTTATTTTATTTTTATGTATTTCTTATGTATTTTAGTGAGTATGATTACACATATAACATTTTTTACATCCTATTACATAGGACATAAATTTGCCTATGTATTATACATCATTCCTGAGACCCAGGAATTTTGACACCCATAAAGAAAACAAGTGGGACAATTGGCTTCTTCCACCAAGATTAAGTTTTTGGCAGTTCTGTGATTTGAACTCCGGCCCTAGAAGGCCAACTTCATGAATGGCTCAATGTTAGCACACCAGTCTGATGCAAATGAAGTTGTCGGGCAAATTTGAGGACCTGAGATCAAGCCCTAGGAGTGACCAATATATAAAAAGATAGATATATAGATTGAAGTGGGTGTGTATTTACGTATGAATATGGATCTATAAATAATGTATCCAGAGACAGACATTTATGTAGATTCTAGTGTATAACTCTTTATATAAAGTGATGTCTATATCTTATTTTTATATATTCTATTACTACAAATTATATATTCTATTACTACCAATTATTTGGTCTAAAATTATGCCTCCATTAATTAATCACGGTAGAAGACTTAATAAGTTATTAATTAAATTAATCGATGACATATATTTATGCGTACAATATTATATTAGAAATTCTAGCTAAATAGTAATTCAATTTGTACATGCCAAACATACTATTAATGTTCCTATTGATAGGAACGAGATTCCTAGGATCTTCAGCTGTGTGTAGGTGGCAGTCCGAGGATCGGACTCACGGCCTAGGTATCTGGGTTGGGCTCAGGCTTCAACAACAATCTGTGAGCCTTTGGCCATGCAAGGTCACATACAACTTTCAAGCCGAGATATTGAGACCCATGGTGGTCACAGTGCAAAGGAAACAAAGGTAAAACGGTTGGGTAAATTTTCTGGATTTTTCCTCCTCCATTTTTGTTGGTTTGATGTATTTTTGCCAGTGCTGGGAGTTGAACTGGGGTCCTAGGATGACTGGATCATCTGTGGGTGTAAATGCGGCAAACCGGCCTAGGGTAATCATGGGTTAAGACACAATTCGGTGCTTCCTTGTGAAAAAGAAACTCAGGGATAGTGCCTAGGGTCACAGTTCAAGCCTCAGGACCTGCTACAAAAATAGAGCCAGTAACTCCATGTGTCTGTGTATGTATGCATGTATTTCTAGCAGTGAACATCTAGAGTTGCTATGAATAAAGGTATGAATGGAATGATTTCATAGCACAGAGAATGCTTTCAAGACAGTGCATGTTCCAGGGCTCCCCTCACTGTTCCCAGTGTACCCTGAGGGCTTCTGTGCACCCCAGACTGCTGGAGGAAGTCTGCCTCAATGTTGGAACAGGCAGACAAAAGGCCTCCCTCTTGAACATCTGTGTAACAAACAATTCATCCGTAGCAATTAGTGAGGATGAGCAAAGAGTGAGGATGAGGGCAGACTCTGAAGGCCAGGAGGAAAAGGCCTCTTTGTACACCAAGCTATCTCTCCTCCCAGTGCTCTGTTTTGACAGGAAGCCTTCATTTGTGCTGCCTCTCGGGGCAGTCCAAGTTTCCTGCACTCACCCTGTCTTTGTTAGACTATTTTCCAGTGTTGAAAAAACTACTACAATTAATTCAAGGGTCCTTCTGGCAGAAAACAAGTGAGCTGAACCTAATGAAATGATTCCTAATTGGCAAAGGTGCCTCCCTAGTTTTCTGGATGCTTGCTAAATCTAAGCACTTGTGCAAAATCACAATGCTTCCTGTCATCTAGTGCTGGTGAAACTCATCAGGTTTTGAAACCTTTGCCCTCTCCTAGTTGGGCTCTGGGTGTTTATATTTTGGGGTTTAACACAGGGCCAGGGTGCTGACCAAGAGCTCAGAGCAGAAGCTCTTTCCTTTACCATTTAGTGTCACAGCTTCACTTATGGTATCTGTGTGTGTGTGTGTGTGTGTGTGTGTGTGTGTGTAGGTGTGTGTCTGTGTGTGTGTCTGTGTGCATCTGTGCGTGTGTGTGCAAACACGTCCTGGAGCTTGAACTCAGTACCTCAGCTCTGTACCTGAGTTTCTCCTGTACAAGGATAGTGCATTACCACTTGAGCCACAAAACCACTTCAGGCTTTTTTTTTTTCTAGGGATGTAGTACTGAGGATTCAAACCCAGGGTTTCATACATGCAAAGCACTCTACCCCTAAGACACATTTCCAGCACTCCACTTCAGGTTTCTTTCTTTCTCTTCTTGTAGTTGGAGGAGTTGAAGTCTGGGACTGGGTGCTCAAGTCTAGCACTCTACCACTTGAGCTACAGCGCCCCTTCAGGCTTTCTGGTGGTTCACTGGAGATAAGCATCTCAAGGAATCTCCTGCCCAGGCTGGCTTTGGACTGTGATCCTCAGCTCTCAGGATCCTGAGTAGCTAGGATGACAGGCATGAATCACCAGTACCCAGCTTCCACTTCAAGTTTCTAAGTGGTGAATAGGAGATAATATTCTCATGGGACCTTTTGTGTCTGGGATAGTTTGGAACCCAGATCATCAGCTTCCTGAGAAGGCAGGAGGACAGACCTCAGCTAAAGACACACTTTGCTCCAAGGGGGTCCTTAGCTACGAAGTAGAGCACTAGCCATGAGCCCAAGAGGAAAGTCAGTGCCTAGGCTCTAAGTTGAATGTTCATGATGGAGAAAACTAAACCAAAACAAATTATTTCTTCCTTTATTTAAGTATCATGGTTAAATACATAATAAAGGATTTATTGAAAATTAGTCAATGTACTATGATTATTGTGTATAATTTTAATATAATCATACACTAAATACTAATGTAATTGTTATTTTACAACATTCCATTCATATGGATGTCTATCAGAATATGTTTCTTAGGATCTCCTGCCATTTCTAAGTAGCAGTAGGGGATCCCAACCCTGGACCTTGGTTGCTGGTTCAGGCTGTGGCTTCCCTGATAGCCTACCAAACTTCAACAATGCAAGGCCATGTACAGTTTTCGGGTCCTGTCATTTAGACACAGGATGGTCACAATGCAAAGGAAAAAAAAATGTAAAACTGCCTTCCGGAACTTCCCAGTTTTATACTTCTCCTTTTTTCCCCATCTTTTTTTTTTTGTCTGTTGTGGGGCCAGAAGTCTGGGTCTGGGCACTGTACCTCAAATCTTCAGCTCAAGGCTATCGTTCTACCATTTGAGTCATAGCACCACTTCCAGCTAGTTTCTGCTTATGTGGTGCTGAGGAATCGAACCCAGGGCCTTATGCATGCAAGGCAAGCACTCTACTATTGAGCCACCTTCCCAGCCCTTCACCTTTTTTTTCTTTTTGCCAGTCCCGAGATTTAAACTTGGGTCCTGGGATCTCAGGATGGGCTGTGGGTCCAGAGGTTGCACCCCAGCCTAGGATAATCAAAGCTAAGGCAGAGTTGATACAAGCTGAGTTCAAGTCCCGGGCCTGGCCATAGAAAAATGAGGCCCTGGGTTGGAATTTTCACCAATTTTCTGGCAGGCCTGGGATTTGAACTCAGGGTCTTGGTAACTCTGTGGCACTGTGGGAGAGAGGAAACTCACCATCATTGAAAACAAGAAATTCAGACCAATTTCCAGGGCCGAATTCAAGCCCCGGCACTGGAAAAAATAATATTCATGTATGAGATCTTTTTACATACATGTGTTTACCCCATATTACATTTATTACCCTTATTTATTTATTCTTTATTTTATTATTATTACATATATAATATTTATTTCATTTATTACATCGTATCACATGGATATATTTGCACGTGGATTTTACATCATCCTTAGACCCAGGACTTTTACAGAGAAGGAAAAATATATGTCAAATGTGGCTTCTTACTCCACCTATAAACTTTTGGCCATTCTGGGATATGAACTCACAGCCCACAATGCCCAATTCATGAAAGTGTCAGTTGTAGACAAAGCCTTTGGCAAATTGAGCTGCCAGCCAGTTCTGAGGACGTGTGATCAAGCCATAGTAGTGGCCTTGATATAGATTTAAATATAGATATAGATAGATAGATAGATGTGTAGTTTTCTCTCTCTCTCTCTATATATATATATATGAGAGAGAGAGACAATATGAGGATATTGAATAATATATATTGTGAATTATTAGTTATTAAATTAAGCCTCCATTTAATGAAGTATCATGGTTGAATACTTATTAAAGCATTAAAGTGAAAGTATTCAGTATTCTTTAATTAGGAGAATCATACCATGGTGCTAGAATTAAAGACATAATCCAATACTTTTTGTGTGGCATTCTTTAAGAGAATCATGAAAAACTGTGGATTTAATTGTTACTTTTATAACATTCCATTAAGCACTCCCATGAATAGGAATTATTTTCTCAAGATCTCCCTCTATTTGTAGGTGTCAGTCTTGGCATTTGAACTCCAGGCCTGGGTAATTTACTTTGAAATGCAAACCATTGGTATGACACTGTGAAGATTTCAGATTGTCATGATAAAACAAAGAACAACAAGAATAAAAGAAAGCCAGGTCTCAGAGGCTCATACTTGTAATCATAGCTCCTCAGGAGGCTGAGAGTTAGAGAATGGCAGCTTGAATTCAGTCGGGACAGGAAAGATCAGGACACTCTCATTTCTAAGGGATCACAGGAATATAAAAACCCATGAGTGGGACTGAAACACAAGGGCAGAGCACCACCCTTGAACAAAAGGAGCTCTGGGAGAGTGCCTAGGCTCATAGTACAAGCCCTGGACCTGCCAAAAAAGAAAAAGCCAGTAAATCCATGTCTCCCCATGTATGTATGCATGTATTTGTATTGGTGAAGATCCAGAGTCGCTATGTTGAAAGGCACCCAGCTAGGAAATTTGCTTTGAATAGAATGATTTCATAGCACAGGGAGTGTTTTCAAGACATGCCTGTTCTGGGGCTCCCCTCACTGTTCCCAGTGTTGCCTGAGGGTTTCTGTGCACTCCAGGCTATTGGAGGAAGTCTGCCTCATGGTCTGGACAGACAGACAAAAAGGACTCATTCCTGTATAGCTGTGTAACAAACAACTCCATCTGAGCCAATTAGTGAGGATGAGTGTAGGCAGAATTTGAAGGCCAGGAGAAAAAGGCCTCTTTGTACTCTAAGCTATCTCTCTTCCCAGGAATCTTTCATTTGTGCCAACTCCTGTGGCAGGCCAAGTTCCCTGCACTTATCCTGTCTTCGTTAGATTATGTTCCAGTATTGAAATAACCTGCTACAATTAATTCATGGGTCCTTCTGGCAGTCAATAAGGGAGCTAAACCTAATGAAAAGATTCCTAATTGGCAATGGTGCCTCCCTAGGTTTCCAGAAGCTTGTTAATATAAGCATTTGTGCAAAATCCCAAAGTTTCCTGTCATCTAGGGCTGGTGAAGTGCATCAAATTGTGAAACCTTTGACCTATCCTAGTTGAGCCCTGGTTGACTAGGTTTCGGGGTTGAACACAGGGCTAGGGTGCTGACCATGAGCTCAGAAAAGAAGCTCAGTGCTTTACCACCATTTGGTGTCACAGCTTCACTTCTGGTATCTGTGTGTGTGTGTGTGTGTGTGTGTGTGTGTGTGTGTGTGTGTGTGTGTGTGTGTGCACGCAAGCATACACTTGTCCTGGAACTTGACCTCAGGACCTGAGCATGGTTCCTGAGTTTCTCCTGTACAAAGATAGAACTCTACCACTTGAGCCACAGGGCCACTTCAGGCTTTTTTCTAGTGATGTGGTAGTGAGGATTCAAATCCAGGGATTCATACATGCAAAGCAGTCTAACCCCTCCTCTTTAGGTTTCTTTCTTTCTTTTCTTTTCTTGTAAGTTGGAAGAGTTGAAGTCTAGGCCTGGGTGCTATCTATCCTAGAGCTCTTCAGCTAAAACCAAGCACTCTACCACTTAAGCTACAGCACCCCTTCAGGTTTTTGGTGGGTCACTGGAGAGAATTGTTCATCTCAAGGAATTTCCTGACCAGGCTGGCTTTGGACCATGATCCTCAGCTCTCAGGCTCCTGAGTAGTTAGGATGACAGGCGTTAGTCACTGGTGCCTAGCTTCCATTTCAAGTTTCTAAGTGGTGAATAGGAGATAATAGTCTCATGGGAACTTTTGTGTCTGGGATAGTTTGGAACCCAGATCCTTACATCTCAGTTTCTTGAGTAGGCAGGGTGACAGACCTCAGCTACAGAGGTCTAGATCATAACTCTGTTGCAAGGAGCCACAGGGAATGCATTGAAAATTTGGGGGTACTGTTCTAAGATCTCTTGCTCAAGGCTAGATCTCTACTACTGTGAACCAAAGCTCAGAGTTTCACAGATCAGCCCACGAGTATCTTGGATGACAGTGGTGAGTGAACCAGCAGCTTCTGGTTCCGTGGAGCTGGGTTGCAGTGGTTTATTTCTGGCTAAGTCAGGTAGTATGGCAGCTGCAAGCACCAAACTCCATGCTTGTTCTGTGATGAGGTATTTGCAGTACTATACTTATATTGTTGCAGTCAGAACATTCTATTTTTTTTTTTTTTTGGTGCCAATCCTGGGTCTTGAGAAAGGGTCTAGACACAGTCCCGAAGCTTTTATGCTCAAAGCGAGTGCTCGACTGCTTAAGCAACAGCACGACTTCTAGATTTTTCTGTGCACAAGGTAGTGAGGAATTGAACCCAGGGCTTTGTACGTAGTAGGTGAGCAATCTACAAATGAGCCCCATGACTGACAAGTGTATGAACACATAAATATGTAAATTGAATATGTAAATATGAATATGTAAATATGAATACATAAATATGTAGATTGGTAGATAGATAAATAGATGCATATGTATAAAACAAGAGAAAGATATCTGTATACTAGGAAATTGCATATAAAATTTTACTACCGATTATTGCTATTTAAATTATTCCTTCCTTTTTTAAGTAACATGATTGAATAACTAATAAGGTATTAATTGAAAATTAGTCAATGTAGTATAATTGTTGTGTATAATTTTATATAATCAAAAATTTAATTGTTACTTTTTTCTTTTATTTTAAATTGTGAAAATACTGTACAGAGGGTTTACATTTACATAGGCAAGAAAATGGGTACATTTCTTATCAAGCATCATAGCCTCTTCTTTTTGTTTCCCCCTCTATCCTTTCCCATTCTCTCCCCTCCTCCCATCTCCCCACACAATCATCCCCCAATGTCCCCCACCCCCACCACAGTTGTAAAGATCGTATTTTGACATAACGACTTATAGATCTCATTGTTGCAATGGGTCCACCTGTATCCCTATTTAAATGATTTGATTTTTCCCTTCCCCTCCACAAAATACACCGACAGCAAATACAGTGAAAGCAGGGGTTATACCATGGGGGAGCAACAAAGAAATAATCTTATAAATGTGTTAGAAGCAATTGCATGAAAGAAAAAAAAACATTTGAATACATATCTTAGGGTTCATTTCCCTAACATCAACTTATCTGACCTTTTCTGCTTGACTCAGACATATGCTAGTTATTGCAAATAAGGGAAACGATGGGACCTATGCTTCTTTGGGCATGGATTACTTCACTTAATATAATTTTTCCAAGTCTTTCCATTTCCAAATGGGGCAATATCATTCTTACTGATAGAGGTATAGAATTCCATTGTGTATATATACCACATTTTCTTGATCCATTCATCTACTAAGGGGCATCTGGGCTGGTTCCATATTTTAGCTATGGTAAATAATGCTGCAATAAACATAGTCATGCAGGTAGCTTTAGTGTGCTCTTGTTTGTGAAAATTTGGGTACATGCCCAAAAGTGGGATGGCTGGGTAATAGGGAGGCTCTATGTGGAGTCTTTTGAGGAAACTCCATACTGCTTTCCAAAGTGGTTAAACAAGTTTACACTCCCACCAACAATGCAGTAAGGTTCCCTTCTGTACACATACCCTCCAGCACCTGTTGTTATTATAGTTCGTGATTATAGCCTTTCTAACTGGGGTGAGGTGGTATCTCAATGTTGTTTTGATTTGCATTTCTTTAATGGCTAGGGAGGTTGAGCATTTCTTCATGTGTCTAGATTTATTTTAGGAGGATTTAATTTTTTGAATTCCAGGTATATTTTATATATGAGACCCTTGTCCATTGTATGGCTACTGAAGATTTTCTCCCAATCCGTGGACTTTTGATTGATCTTACTAACTATGTCTTTGCCATGCAGAAGCTCTGCAATTCCATGCAATCCCATTTGTCCAACCTTTCATTGATTTGTTGCGTTTCTGGGTCTCTATTAAGAAAATTTTGGTCTGTCCCAAGGAGAACTAGGGTTTCTCCTATTACAACCTGTAGAGTGTCTGCTTTGACTCCGAGGTCTTTCATCTTTTTGGAGTTGATTCTGGTTCAGTGTGATATATAAGGAGCTATCTCTAGTTTTCTACAAGTGATTAACGAATTTTGCGAGCACTATTTACTGAAGAGGCTGTCTTTTTTCCATTCTATTTTTTTAGCTCCCTCATCGAAGATTAGGTGGCAATAAGTCTGTAAGTTCATTTCTGGGTTTTCAATTCTATTCCCTTGGTCCTGAGGTCTGTTCATGTGCCAGTACCAAGATGTTTTGATTACTATGGCTTTGTAGTAGAGTTTGAAATTTGGTATTGATATTCCTCCAGCACTGTTCTTTCTGTTGAGGATCGTTTTTGCTATTTGGGGTCATTTATTGTTCCATATAAATTTTTGGAATGCATCTTCTATTTCCTTGAAGAATGAGGTTGGAATATTGATGGGTATCACATTGAATTTGTAGATACCCTTTGGAAGTATTGCCATTTTCATGATGTTGATCTTTCCAATCCAGGAACATCAGAGTTTTTGCCACTTTCTAAATTCTGTTTTGATTTCCTTTTTCAGTTTTGTGAAGTTTTCATCATAGAGGTCTTTCACTTCTTTGGTTAAGTTAATTCCTAGGTATTTTATTTTTTGTGGGGCTATAACGAATGGAGTTGCTTTCCTAATTTCAGCCACACTTTTCTCATTGTTGGCATACAGAAAAGCCAATGATTTTTGAGGGTTAATTTTATACCCTGCTACTTTGCCAAAGTTTTGAATCAGCCTGAGAAATCTGGGAGTGGAGTCTGTGGGATTCTTTAAATACAAGATCATGTCATCTGCAAAGAGGGAGAGTTTTACTTCTTTCCCTATTTGGATCCCCTTTATGTTTACATCTTGTCTTATTCCTGTAGCTAGGTATTCTAATACTAGATTCAAAAGAAGAGGAGAGAGTGGACCTCCTTATCTCGTTCCTGAGTTAAGAGGAAATGGCTTTAGTTTTTCACCATTAAGTATAATGCTTGCTGTTGGTTTGTAATATATAGCCTTTATTGTATTGAGGAATGTTCCATGGATTCCTAATTTTTCCAGAACCTTCATTATAAAGGGGTGTTAGATCTTGGCAAATGCTTTTTCTGCATCTATTGAGATAATCATGTGGTTCTTATCCTTGCTCCTTTTTATGTGACGAATTATATTAATTGATTTGCATATATTGAACCTGCTGTGCATCCCTGAAATGAATCCTGTTTGATCGTGGTGTATGATTTTTTGGATGAATTGTTGAATGTCGATTGACCAAAATTTTGTAGAAATATGACATTTATTACCCTTACTTATTTAGCATTATTACACATATAACATTTCTTTTATTACATCATCTCACATAGGATATATGTAAATATAGATTATACATCATTCTGAGACCATGGACTTTAACAGAAAAGGAAAACAATGTGCTAATATTGGCTTCTTACTGCATGAACAAATTTTTGGCCATCCTGCGATTTCAACTCACAGCCTAGAATGCCCAATCCATAAATGGGATCACAGTCTTATCAGACCAGCCTCTGGCAAACTGAGCTGCCAGGAAGTTCTGAGTACCTGTGATCAATCCACAGGAGTGCCTGGTACTTAGATAGATAGATAAATAGATAGATAGATAGATTGATAGATAGATATAGATAGAGACGTGCGTACATTGATATATATACATATACAAAGAGAGGGACTGTGAGGAAATTAAATTATATATATTATTACCAATTATTAGTTATTAAATTATGCCTCCATTTAATGAAATATCACTGTTGAATACTTATAAAAATATTAATTAAAAATTATTCAATATCCTTAATCATACCATGGTGCTAGAATGGAAGACATAAATCCAATATTTTTTGTGTGGCATTCTAAAATAGAATCATGAATCAATGGCACATTTATTACTTTTATAACATTCCATTAGCATTCACATGAACAGGAATGAGTTTGTCAGGATCTCCCTCTATTTGTGGGTGGCAGTCCTAGTATTCGAGCTCCAGGCCTGGGTAGTTTACTTTGAATGCAAACCATTGGAATGACACATTGAAAATTTCGGACTGTTATGATTGAAAAAAAGAACAACAAGAAGAAAGTAAGGTGCCAGTGGCTCCTTCCTATAACCCTAGCTCCTCAGGATGCTGAGATATAGAAAATGCCAATTTAAATTCAGCTGGGGTGGGAAAGTCTAGGAGACTCTTCTTTCTAAGAGATCACTGGAAAAATAAACATGAATGGGGCTGTGACTCAAGGGCAGAGCGCTACCCTTGAGAAAAGGAAGTCAAGAACGGGGGCTAGGATCATAGTACAACAGTGTACCTGCCCTCCCCTAAAAAGGTTACAATAACTCCATGCATGGATCTCTGTATGGATGATGGGCATTCAGCAGGTTGCCCGTGCCCAGCCGTCCCAACCTGGGCAAACTGGGACAAGCCCTCATAGAGTTCTAAGTGTGAGCTGGCAGCTTGAACAAAGCACCCTCTGCCATTTAATAACTGAAGCCCTGAAGGCTTTGCCTGGGCTAGTGTGTGCAATGGGTGCATAATATTCTGACTGAGGCATCCCATTGGGACACTTTGCAGCCAGCCACTGCCTTCAGAGAATCCACAGTCCCTAGGCTGTAGGAGTTGTCCAAGGTTCTCTCTCCATAGTCTCTATCCCTCTGTAGGATGTGAGCCTAGAGCTCTGGGGCCTGGTGGCTATCACTCATCTATCATTCCTCATTGTCAAGTCAAAGGCTAGTCCCAAATCTTGGCATAGACATGAAATAATCAGTGATTTCTATGCCAAAAGGGGTAAGTCAATAAATCCCACCCTCATAACTCCTGTTAGAAGTGAACCTTGGGCTGCGAATGTGGCTTAGTGGTAGAGCGCTTATATAGCACACACAAAGCTCTGAGTTCCATTCCTCAGTACCACAGAAACAGAAAAAGCCAAAAGTGGCACTGTGGCTTAAGTGAGAGAGTGCTAGCCTTGAGCAAAAGAAGCTCAGGAACACACCCAGACGCTGAGTTCAAGCCCCAAGACTGGCAAAAAGAAAAAAAAAAGTGAGTCTGGTGAGACATATTCTTCTGGGACACAGAGGAGGGCCGAGGTTATAGGTAAGAGGTAAAGTAGAAGGCAGATGCTGCTGGCTCACCCCTGTAATCTTAGCTACTGAGGAGGCTGATATCTGAGGATCCCAATTACAAACATAAAAATCTATATGAGACATTTTTCTCCAATTAAACAGCCAAAAAGCGAGAAGTAGAGCAGTGATTCTAGTAGAAGAGTGCTAGCCTTGAGCACAAAAGCTCAGGGATAGGACAATGTCCAGGCCATAATTTCAAACATCAGGACTGGCATGCACACACGCGCATGCTCGCACCTGTGCACGCACGTGCGCGCGCGCGCGCACACACACACACACACACACACACACACACACACACACTCAACACACCAAGATAGAGCATTTGCCAGTCACCCTGCACAAAGTTCCTTCTATAGCAACTCAATATTAAAAAAAAAAGAGGTAGAAGGGAAGGAAAGACTTGCTCCAGGAGGTGATATAACCAATGCCAAAATTCCACAAGAGTTCTAAGGCGTGGAACGGGACAGAGAGCCTCAGGCAGAAGGTCCATCATGGATGGACAACGGTCCTTCGATGTCGATTGGAGCAAGTAGTGTAGGTGGAATGAAGGTACTGTGGCTTCAGACATTCTGGCAGAACATTCAAGGCTGGGTCAAGGTTTGTTGAGACACAGGTAGGGCAAATGGTGGGGTACCAGAATGGGGCCCGGGGGAAGATTAGCTTGGTTTTTCACCATGGACCCCAGCCATTTCCTGTGGCTGGAAGCTTATTTTTCACACCTCCTGACCCTCAGGCCTCCTTTGCATGGAGGATTCAAGGTAAACACAGGGAAGAATGCTTGCTTAAGAAAAGCTTCTAACACAATGCCAGAAGTGGCTCAACCCCTGTAAATCCTAGCTATTCAGAAGACTGAGATCAGCGATCATGGGTCAAGCCAGCTCAGGTGAGAAAAGTTAGTGAGACTCTTCTTGCCGATGAACTACCAAAAGCCAGAAATGGAGCTGTGGCTCAAGTGGTAGAGTGTCAGCTTTGAGGGAAAAATTTAAGAGACCAGAGGCCAGACCCTGAGTTCAAGCCCAGCATTGGCACCTAAAAAATAAAACTTTCAGGAGCTCCTGAAAGGTCAGATCAGCCAGGTGCTAGTGACTCACACCTCTCCTACCTCCTCAGGAAGCTGAGATATGAGGATCTCGGTTCAAAACCAACCCCAGTCAGGAATTCTGGGAGACTATGATCTAAAAGTAACGTCCTGAATAACGGAATTGGCCCTGTAACTCAAATGGTAAGCTGAAGAGCTGGGGGACAGCACCCAGGACTAGCATTCCAGCTCCATGACCAACACCTGGCCTTCTTGGACCTCACTCTGTGACTCTAGGCAGAGTACTTTCCAGTGGGCCACTGAGGATCTCCTAATGTCTTGGTGTATTACAAGTCTTGAGTGTAGCCTCTTCTGAGGCCTTTTCCTGTAGAGCAGGCCACAGTATCAGAGAAGGATCGAGCCCTGGGGTACGGAGGTCATCGGTCAGGTCATCAGAACGGCATCTGTCATGGGTGCAGTGTGTATCAGACCATGCAATTTACGTCTCAGATCATAGTTCTGGGCCAGGAGGGGCAAGGGCTGCAAAATAGCACAGCAGATAACACCCACTTACATGAGTATCAAGACTGTGAATCATCAGGCACACCTTGAGCGGGTGTTGATTTGGGTTCATGATAGACTTGTAGGCTCAAGAATCTAAAGCCAGCTGGCTGCTGTTTGTAGCAGTGGCTATCTCTGGAATCCCAGGGCTCAGAGCCCTGCTTTCCTCACCAGTGCTTGGGGGTATATGAAGGTCTGCAATTGTGGGCCGACTACAAAGGAGCATCCATAGTGTCCTTCCCTTGGTCCTGTGGCCCCATGCATGGATGGAGGGGCAGGTTCCATGACACTAACTGCCATGGCCCAGAATCCTCAGCCCAAGAAGAATAGAGAGAAACTACTTGATTTGCCTTGAGAGTTTACTATGTCTATACCTCAGGACTGCCCACAGTTCTAGCCCAGCTCATCATTACTACCTTCCTCTGTGTGTGTGTGTGTGGGTGTGCACACATCTTGATACTAGGGCTTAAACTCAGGGCCTGAGCTCTGTCCCATAGTTGTTTTTTTTTTGTTCAATGCTAGCACTCTACCACTTGAGCCACAGCTTTTCTTCCAGCTTTCAGGTGGTTATTTGCAAAATGGAGTCTCACAGACTTTTCTAGCTGGGCTGCCTCTGAATGGCAATCCTCATATCTCAGCCTCCTGAGGAGCTAGGAATATGAGAATATGAGCTATTAATATCTGGCCACGCTTTCCTTCTTGGCTAATACAAACTACCTTTCTCCAAGCCGTGCACCCATCTACAGCTACCACTCCTACCCCAGGCTTCAGATGAAACATACCCACCCTTGATCTAGGCCAGGGCAAGTAGACAGCTGTTAGAACAGAAGAGAGGATGAAAATACATCCTTGCAGCTGGGTGCCAGTGGCTCATGCCTATAATCCTAGCTATCCAAGGCTGACACCTGAGGATCAATTAAGATTTAAAGCTAGCCTGGGCAGACTCTTATCTCCAATAAATCATCAAAAAGGTGGGAAGCATAGCTGCTGTAGTTCAAGTGGTACAGCACCATCCTTGTGCAAACAAGCTAAAGGATACCCACCTACGCTCTGAGTGCAAGCCCCACTAGACACACACACACACACACACACACACACACACGTGCACGCGCGCACACATACACACACACACACGGACATCCTTAGTAGGTGCCAAGTGGTCAAACAAGCAATCCTAGCTACTCAAGAAGCTTCACCCTTAGGATGGCAACTTGAAGCCAGCTTAGGCAGGGAAGTATGTGAGACTCTTCTCTCTACTAAACTACTAAAAAAGATGAAAGGTGAGCTGTGATTCAAGTGGTAGAATGTTAGCTTTGAGCAAAGGAAGCTCAGGGGCAGTGCCTAGAACCTGAGTTCCAGCTCTAAGATTTATTTTAACGACACCCTTTGCCTCCACCCCACCCCCAATCAGGCCATAAATCCAGACTTCAGTCACCCTAGATCTCACTTCCATAGCACTGCCAGAAGTGGCTGGTGTGTGGCCAGCACTGGGTTAAAAAGTGAGCATACACAAGGGGAGCATAGCCAGATCAAGGCTAATGCCCCAGAAAATTAAGGCATTGCCCATACCACTCTCTCATTCCCCAGTTCCATGGCCCTGGAATCTAAAGTCTGTGCCTCTGTATTCTGGGCATCTGGAAATGTCTAGAAGGACCTGAGAGGCCTAGCTGGGGCCAGGAGATAGACTTGCCTGTGATAAGGTATGCTGACATTTCCTAGACACCTACGGATACACTTCCAAGCCACCTTGGCCCCACCTCCCATGTAGCCCCGGATCCTACTTGCTTGGGTGGCCTTCAGTCAGCTATCAAGGTCAATTTGACCAGAGCCCCTGGCAATGCTCCTACCTTCTCCCACTCCACTGCCAGCCTGCTGGGAGGGATGCACAGCCAAAAATCCAGCTGAAGAAAGGACAGGACATCCCATGACTAAGCCCCACCCTAAGACCCACGGATACCCTAATTCCAGCTGGCCTTGCTGACCCAGAATCTCCAGGAGGTGGCCAAAGATTTGGACAGGCCAGACTTGGGCCCCAATGAATATCTGGAATGCGGGTATCTGGCAATTAAGGATTCATTGTAGACCCTGATAGGGGTCTAAAGGCAAGGTCGGCATGGAGGTGGGGCCCCATCAGAGGTCAGAAAGAGACAGACAGGCACCCAGAGAGGGGACAGAGAAAGATGAGGGGAAAATCCACACACACACACACACACACACCATGACACATACTGAACTAGACAGAACAGAGGCCCAGGAGCAAGATGGATGGGACACAATTAGAGGAGAACAGACAAAAAACATTCGTTGATAGATGGATAGGCATTCAGAAAGGGAGACAAAGACAAAGACAGCCAGAGAAGTGAGAGAAAAAGTGCTGGCCGACCAATCAGAAACAATCAGGTGAAGAGACAAACAGAGCAAGAGATGGCAGGGGTGCATGTCATGAAAGACTCAGAGAGCCCCAGAAAATTCAAGGAGAGTGGGAAGCAAGATGCCTTTTCTTGGTGACAGTGGCCCCAGTGGGCTCTGGGAAGACAGCCAGCCAGAACCCCCAGAAACCATTTGAAGGCCACTACCTCCTTTCTATGTCTCCCTAGGGTGGGGCTATGTTTCCGCCAGGTACACTGCCAGTCAGTGCCAACCTTGTTCCTGTAAGACCAAGCTCAGCTAGGAAGCTTAAGGAACCTGCAGCTAACACCTAAGGCTCATCTACCTGAACAGTCAAAAAGACATGACAGTCAGCCAGAGTGACTACCATGATCAGCAGTCACACAGATGGGCAGACACGTTGGCTGAGAAGCTGTATTGGGGATGTGGCTCACAGGGCGGAAATTCAAATGCAAGCACCTTTAGGCCCCTGGCAGAAAAGTCCCTCCTGCCCTAGTGGCTGGGCCTTTTTCCCTTTGGTCCCCCCAGAAGCCTTGCCTGGTACTCTAGAGCCCCACCCTGCCCTCCTGTGTCTCCTACATCAGGGCTTTCATTCCAAAGGCCTACCTCTTCAGTATTCTTTCATTCACCAGACTGCTGGTGTGTAGTGCATGGTCAATGCCCTTTGAGCCAACCCTAAGCTCCTCTCAAGTGTTCTAAGAGGGCCTGTTCTCTATCTGTGCCTGGTGTCTAGACTAGAACATTCTCCCATGCACTCTACTAGGCTGCACATCCCATTTCAGTTTCCTGTTCCTGAACCACATCTTTTCAGTGGGCCACCAGCTTCTCCCTTATAACGTATGTATGTGGCCTGGCACCGATGATTCGTGTCTGTAATACCCAGCTAGTGAGCAGGCTGAGATCTGAGCATCGTGGTTCAAATCCAGCCAGGGCCTGAAGTTCACAAGTATCTCTTCTTCAATGAAGAACCAAATATATATATATATGCCAAAGGTGGAGGGAGGTATCAGTCAAGTGTTAGAATGCCAGCCTTGAGCAAAAGAGCTCGGGCACAGCATCCAGACCCTCAGTTCAAGTCGTGCACATGAACTCATGAGAACATATGTGTTCATATCCAGACTTCCTGGCTGTGTTTACTCAGCTTAAAATCCTTTCTTGGCTCAGAAACCATGAACCACCTCCTGGTCTCATGATGCCTCAGGTTTCTCCAGTTAAAGCTACTTGATATGGGATTGGTACATGCACGGGAGCAGTCTGCAAGCACGGCGTCACCATGTGGAAGATTTTGAGAGGCCAGTGAAGAACTATCCATGGCGGTCTGTGCAGAATGAGGTGCTGAGACACACACACCCTGCCCAGAAATTAGAGATATACCATTCCTGATTTCAGTCATTCATGGCCACTCAGAGATGTGTCAGGCTTGGCTTCATACAATCCCATTCCATCCTAACACTAGGGACTCTTAGAGGAGAGAAGACCTCCAACATCTCTGGTGTGTAAACTCTCCCTTCCTTTCAAACGAGAACTGGTGCCTGGATCTATCTATCATTTGCCTTTCCAGTTGGAGTGTTCCACCAGGCTGGTCTTTCTCTTCCAGAAGGAACTAAGCCCCTATCCTAGACTGTCTGCTAATGGGTTTCTTCCAGAAGTGATTCAGTTGGCTTCTAGCATAGAAGGAAACAGGTCTGGTTGGCTGAAGGAAGGACTCAAGAAGCAAGACTCTTTGTGTTAGCCCTTCTCAGTCCTGTTCGGGAGCCCATAGCTGGCCACAGGTCTCAGGTCACTGGAGGGGAAAGGCACATTCCTCATAGCCCCCCCCCCACCTCCTTCCTCCAGTGTAAAGGAATGCACCCACTTGACGTGGCCACTGAAAGAGGACAATGTGGGGGGTCAGGGGTCTGGGTGCCTTCTCTCCTTTGAACTGGGATTGGTGGCAGGTGCAGGTGCAGGCAACCTCCTCAGAATGCCATCTGACTCCCTAATTATGGAACCAAGAGAAGATCTAGGTCCACATTCATCTTGAAGTCTCTCCCTGTCAATATTTAGTGTCTCAAAGCTTTAGATCTCAGGAGAAACCTGAGTCCCCTACAGAGTTTCTGTGGGAGAAAAGCCCTACCCAAGTCGAGTGCTAGCTTACTAATGTTGGGCAACCTCACTTTTCTATCATTCATCGGAGACAAAATGCATGAATGTGTGTGTGTATATATACTCGTGTGTATTTATAGAGTCTGCATGACCGAAGTCAAAAAAGTCCAGTACAGAAAAAGGGCATATGGCAAATGTATTGATGTGAATATACATAGAGAGAGGAGAGAGGCGCATAGTCCCAGGACCCAGGCCCTGGTGTCATGCACATTAGGGGGTATCCAGCAGCAGAGTGGAGTTCAAAGAAGTGGTAGTATGGAACGACATTTGAACCTGCTCAGGCCTGCTACCCAAACTGTTACTCAGAAACCTGACATGGAGAGGATGGCGGTTTGAATCCAGTCGAGGCTTCAAAGTCCCTGTTCCATGAACCTTGCAAGTTTATCTTGTTTTCTAATTTTCTGACAGAACTGCAGGGAGGCTCCACCACTTGGTTTGTCCACCAGTCCCCAGGCCTTTGGCAAGACCAACCCCGGACTCCCCGCATTAGGTCACAACCACCCCTGCTCCCTGCATTAGGTCACGACCCTCATTGGGGCTTGACCCTTGGGCGAGACCTGCACCACCCCTCCATTAGATGGCCAGTATGGGCGCCTTGGGTGGGACTAACACAGGAGCTCCGCCCCTCTGTTTGCCAGCAGGCATAGGTGCTTTGGATGACACCTGCATCGGGGCCCCGCCCCTTGACTCAGCCGCCAGTACTGGCAACCTTGAGAGATGGCCGGTGGGCTCCACCCATTAATCAGTTGATGGTGGTGGTGCCTTGGGCGACATCAGCACTGGGGCTCTGCCCCTCAGACTGCCCACCAGCAGTGGTCCTTTTGACAACATCCACACCTTGGCTCTGCCCATTCGTTCACACTCCTGCACTGCCCAGTAAGGGAGACCTGCACAAGGGTTCCACCCCTTAGTTCGCCCGCCAACACCAGCACCAGCGCTTTCAAGGAGGTTCACACCTGGAATCTGCCCCTTCGGCTGCCTAGGGCGGGACCGGCATTAGGGATCTGCCCCTTATGTAGCCCACTGGCACTGGGGCTCTGTTCCTAATATTGCCTGCCTGCAACCCCTGCCTGGGGCAGGACCTGCACCGGGGCTCTGTCCCCCAATTCACTCACAAGCAGAGGTGTCTTAGGAGGGACTGGCAACTACACTTGGGCTCCACCCCATAGTCCAGCCTCCAGAATCCCCTGCCTTGGAGGAGACAGCACGGGCCTCCACCCCTTGGCTGGCACCTGCTGGCACTTGGGCTCCACCTATCCATTCTTGCCTGCAGGCACCAGCATCATTTGACAAGACCAGCCCCAGGGCTCCACCTCCTAGCTTGCCTGCCAGCAGAGGTGCTTGGGGTGGTTTCTGCCATGGGACTCTCTGGCAGGAGTGCCTTGGGCAGCATCTGAACTAGGGCCCCATCCCATCGGTTTGCCCACCAGTACCCGCACCTTGGGCAGGAATCACCCTTTAGGTCTCCCGCCATCCCTTAGATTCAGGGCAGAACAGATGCAGGGGCCTGACTGAGCCCACCCACTTACTCCTGCTCCCACCTGTATCACAGGACAGACTTGTGCCACGGCCCTGCCCTTTCAGGCTTGCTGACATCTGTTTCCTGAGCCTGGTCCCACCCCATTTTTCCTGCTGCTGCTCGTATCCTGGATCCCAGGTCAGACCCACAAACCAGTGCCTTGTTCCCAGTAGGCCTTTTGCAGCCCCGGTACCCCAGGCAAGACCTCCAGGCTGAGGACCCAGCAACTCTTCCTCCTCCCCGTGTTAGCCCATGAGAGTGGGAAAGCTCCAGAAGTCATTTCCTGGAAATCAGGGGATGGCCCTGTACCACAGGAAGTCATGTTGGGAACAGGCTGGGAAGCTGGAAGGTAAGACATGGGTGATCCAAGGTGCTATTGTCCTGCATGGCCTCTGAATCCCGTGGGCTTTCCTACCCAGACCCAGTGAGAACTGGTGCAGAGCCCTTGACAGAGGAATGAGGAGCTGAGCCAGCCAAGTGTGCTTTTGCACCCTTGGGGAGCGGGGCCCTCAGTAGAGATTTGTGGGTTGGGAGTAGAAGGGGGAATGGGGGCCTGCACCTGGGAACTTTGCCCCAGGAAAGGCTGCTTTGGAAGGAGCAGGCCCGGAAGGGATGAGGTTGGAGCAAGCTCCAGGACTGGGAACTGACTCTTGATGGCCCATGGAGCATTTGCCATTCTGAGAGGGCCGGGCTGCCCAGGAGGGTTGGAATAAGTGGAAGGGGCATGAAACTTAGGACAGGGGCAGGCCAGGAATGGAGGAGGTGGGGCCGATAGGTTAAATGGAGGATCAAGGAGGCAGCAGATGGGGAGGGAGTCTTGGTGTTGTGGCTGCTGGTCCCCTATGCCCCTATGGTTAGGAGAAGCAGGAGAGGGATTGGAGGTGCAGGAGAGGCAAGAGCAGTCAGTGAGAATGGGCTGGCCAAGCGGGGAAGTGGAAGGCAGGAGTTCTGGGCTTTCTCAATGAGAACCAACCCGGGCTGCCAGGGAAGGGCAGCAAATGGAGAGCAGGCCAACCCAGCAGTGTGGAAGGGGGAACTCGGGGCTGCTGCCATCTGCCTGGGGGGGGGGGTAGGCCTCCAGCAGGCTTTGCTACAGCACATCCGACCATACCAGTGGGGCCACGGGGCACCAGCACCAAGTTGGTGAGGCCTACCTCCTCCCAGCATAACATCCTGGGAAGGGGGAATGTAGGAGATAGGAAACGCTGCCCTCAACCTGTGGGTCCCTTCTGGCTCCTGAGGCCTCTCTAATTCAGACCCACTGTGGCTGACATGACCCAGCTCTGTGTGTGGCTGTGGCTGTGTGTGAGGTCATTTCCCGGGTAAATGGGTGAGCCTGCGGGATGGAACTCAAGACACATCTGGGAGCAGTGGAGGGGGCAGCCTCCCACGGGGCAGCCCAGCTTCTGGATTTCCTACACAGATCAGACTTGGTTGCATAGGGCTGGGCAGCCAAGAGGGAGCCAAGAAGGCGCTGGGGATGAGTGGGTGGGGGGAATCAGCTGGTGACCTCCCCAGATGGGGTGAGGAAAGGCATCTCCAGAGGAAAGGGTTTGGGGGAGGCCGCATGCAACTGCAGAGACCACAGCAGAAACAGGCCAGGAAGGAAGAGGGGGAAACGTGAGCCAGGTGCTTGGGCCTACCCCTGCCCCATCAGGGAGTCCATCTCTCCTACTGAGCTGTCTCCCTGGAGTGGAGGGAGGGGTCGGATTGCGCCTTTGGCTCCCTAGGTGGGGGAGGGGGCAAGGGCATGTCCCACAAGCCTTATCCAGCCATGGAGAGGTCCTTCCTGCACGGGGAAGGTGGAGAGGGAGAGCACAGAGCAGAATCAAGCCCAGGAAGGAGCAATGGAGGATGCATGGTGTACAGGGAGCACCCTTTGGCTCAGCAGTGGGTGGAGCAGGGAAGAGCTGGCGGGGGGTGGGGGGCGAGGGGGAGAGTTGTGAAAAACCCCATCTGGTGCTTGGCACAGAAGTGCGGGAAGGCTCCAGTGGGCCTCTTGTCCTAGGGGCAGGCACACTTATGGCCTGGACTGCTGGACAGGCAGGAACTGGGGACTGGAGAAACAGGAAAGGGGGGAGCAGTTAGCATCCAGGCTTCGGGGCATGGGACAGGGGGTGGGAATGGCTGTAGAGCATGAGGCCCATGGCGGCCATGGGAACAGAAGACCGGGTGGACTCTAACTCCCACACGAGTCCTGGCACAAGGGGACAAGGAGGGATGGTTTGGCCTGGCTCTGGAGCCAGTTCGGGGCACAGAGTGATGGCTGGGGCATGCCCCTATATGCTGGGAGGGGAGGAGGCCTCTGGGGACAGATATAAATGAACTTTCCTGTCCATAACCAGAAGCTTTCAGGAGCCAGGGGCCAGGGATGGGATTAAATCATCTACTTGAAAAGCATTTTGTAATATCCTATAGAATATGAAATTACAAACCCAAAACATTATTTTAAATCTAAATTCTAATTTAGCCAGGTCTACTAAGTCCTACATTAGATGAACTTTGCTATTTCTCCAGGCTTAAGCTTTCGTAATACTTCATCATTTCTTTGGAATCCAACAGAATGACGCTTACTTTTTTCAAATTTTTCATTGGGAATCATGAGTCATTTTGCATCTGGGAATGTTCTGTAAGGAAAAGAGCATTTAAAACACAACTGAGGATTATATATGAGTTCCATGTCAATAGGAAACTTGACATCTCAAAACATAGTGACAAAATTAGCCCAAACTTCAAACTATGTATTCCTTTCTTGTTGTTTGGTTTGTTTTATTGAGACAAAATTATGCTACCTGGTCCAGGGAAGGTATCGCTATGTAATTCCACTCTCTATTCTCTTGTCTTAGTCTCAGTGCTAGAATTTTTGTCTTGTATCACATTCTCCTACCATGGTTTGTTGGTTTATTTAATCTAGATACAGACTAGCAATTCTGAACTTCTCTGATGATATTATCCATGAGATTGACTGCTCAGACTGTTTATGTACAGTTTTGAAAGATGTTCTAACATTTGACACAGGATATGAACATTTTCAGATGCACCTGCAGGGGTCTCTGATTCATTCCTCCATGGATCTGATCCCATTAATAATGATTACTTGACTCTCTTACTATCTCTAGTCCCTACCTATGTAATAGTCTCAAACTTTTTTGAAGAAAGTTCACTTGAATACTTTCTAATATTAAAAATTATCACTTGATTCTAGTCTTACTCAGGAAATATTTTCTATTGTTTTCTAACTTTTCTACATATTCTGAGAGTTGTTTCATTTGTGCATTTGTTTGTGCACATATAAGTGCCTCTGAGTGTATGTGTATATGTATGTTTGTATGTATGTATGCAAAAGCCTCAATCTCTTATTCAGCCATCTTGCTCATGACTGGTATTCCATCTCGTGAGCCCTTCTTCCAATTCAGCTTTGCCTGGATAATTATAGGTAGTGTCTCAAAGCCTGTCCTTCCCAGGCTGGATATAAACTGAACTTCCCAGACTCCTTTATATTCTTAGGTTTTATTTCTCCAGGAGTATCAACTTTTAAACAACAAACATTTTTGTGAGTATAAAGTCTGAGCTGTAGCCCAAATTTTTAACTCAAGAATACACATAAAGATAGATGAACATACACATTACATATCCTGAGTGTACACTGTTAAAAATGTGATCTTAAGCCCGGTGGCAGTGAGATCTGAGGATGGGGTTCAAAGCCAGCCCAGCTAGGAAAGGCCCAGAGACTCTTTTCTCCAATTAACTACCAGAATCCTGAAATGGCACTGTGACTCAAGTGGTAGAGCACTAGCCTTGAGCTTAATAGCAGAGGGACAGTTCCCAAGCCCAGAGTTTAAGCCCCACTACCATAAAAAAGAGAGAGAAAGGAAAATATAGAAAAAAAGAAAAGTGATCTTAGCCACCAGTTCATTGCTAGTATCATTCCTGCTCTCTCAACATGGCCTTTTTGTTCCAGTTATGTCCATGCTCTTATATCTGACTTGCTAAGAACCGAAATTATACCTCCACTGTAATTTTCACTAATTTACATGATTAGCTACCATGATGAAAGAGATGAAAGAGCCTCATAAGTCATGTTCCACTTAGTAGTAATGCTTTCCCTATATCACACTCATAGATTGACATGTTGGCCTTGGCCTTATTGTTTCAAAGTTGTCTTATTTGCAGAGTCTTCTATAGTGTTTTGAACCATTATACTTAAACACAGAACTTCTCTTTCTCCTATTATTCCTATTGTTTCTCCTAATGCTAACCTATGTACACTTGGGAAAGAATGAACAACACCCACACTCACAATAAAATGTTTCTGAGAACCTTCTTCCCAATTAAAATTGGGCTTAATTTACAGAGCATTTAGGAAATTTATACTTAATGTGCTCCAGGATAATGTTTTCTTTCATGTTTTTTATTGTGGGTTTGTTACATAAGTAAGCTAATGAATATATTATCTAACGAGCATTGTTAGCTCCTCTTTTATTTGTCCCTTGCCATCCCTTTTCTCTCCCCCTCCCCAACTCCTTCCTCCCCTCCCCAAGTTGTAAAGTTTGTTCTCTACATGGTGTCTTGTTCATCTTATTGTTACAATGGATCATACTTTATCCTTGTTTCAGCATTTTGATATTTCCCTTCCCATCCCCACATTAGGAAAATGTAAGTGCAAGAAGCAGATCACCAAACTCAAATACAGTGAAAAAATACCGTGGAGGATGAAAATAGAACAAAAACAAACAAACGACATAGTAGGGTTGGGAAGGTGGTTCAGTGGTATAGTGCTTGCCTTGCATGCATGAGGCCATGGGTTCGATTCCTCAGAACCACAGAACCAAAAAGAAAAAAGCCGAAAGTGGTGCTGTGGCTCAAGTGGTAGAGTGCTAGCCTTGAGCTGAAAAGCTGAGGGACAGCGCCCAGGCCCAGAGTTCAGGACCCACCATCGGAACCCCCTCCCAAAAAAAGACATAGTACATGTTAGATACATTAAAAAATAGCAAGAAAGCAAAAAAAAGTTGTGTCCCTATCTTGGGATTCATTTCACTTAACATCATCTTCTATGGCGATATGTACAAGGATAATTTTTATAAGCCATGTAAATGCCATATTTTCTCATTTCTAAGTTGTTTCTGAAACATGTGTTACCTCATGTCCAAAGATGTACTTTTGCTATTTCAATGAAGCTAGAAAATATTCATTTTTACTGGGAGCAGCATCATAGATTGTTATTGGAAGTAGATGGAAGGAACTGTTATGGGCAATGGTAAATGATTCCAAGACAGGAATTGAACATAGAGAAATGACAAAGTTCAAGATAATTTGTGCTGTTCTTTTTACTGAACAAGAAAATAATCCAAGACTGGAAGGAAAATCTGTCCCTGACTTTTTAGAGTGTGTTCTTTACTCATATAAAACTTTTCTGTAAACTTCTAGTTGAGAGTATTACAAAAAGAAACAATATGCCATTCGCAGGCCAGCATAGAAAAAAAAACCGAAATAACTTTGTTTTAAAGTGTTCTACTGCTAAGAAAGAAAGACATGGAGGTTTTAAAATTTCTTATGCATGGATATTTCACTCCTGACATGATTGTCTTGTTGCAGAAGTCCTTTATCCATTCCTTTAATCTGGTCCTGAGTTTGCCATAGCAGTAAAGATTCCAAAAAGCAGGATGCAGCGTGTATGATCAGCAAAAAGAGCCTCTTCTCAAACAGTGTTAAACGATGGTCCCAAAGAAATATGTGGCGTTATTTTTTTTGTTTAGTTTGTGCTAGTTCAGGGGCTTGAACTCAGAGGCTGGACCCTGTCCCTGAACAATTGTCTTTCCTGCCCACCTGACCCCAAAGCTAGTACACTATTGCTTCAACAAAAACTCCACTTCTGTTTTTTTTTTTTTTTGGTGTTTAGAGATAAGAATTTGACAAACGTCTCTTGCCAGGGTTGGCTTTGAACTGTGATAGTAAGAAAGCCAAGTGACATCAACTATATGGACTTCTCATTTGAGAAATATTAGATGAAGTTTATTATAAAGCTAATATTTGACAATTTTTAAAAGAAGAGAATATGTCCAACAAAGAAGCCATAACAAATAACAGCCAAAGTAGGTACACTGAATCATTTTAGAATTAGTTTTTCTGCTTGGGAAGATTACTATTGACTTTGTAGGTCTTTTTTGGGAAAGTTAATGTCATATTTGCACTTTTGTTTATTGGTCGTGAGGCTTGGACTCTGATTCTGGGCAATGTCCCTCAGTTCTTCAGCTCCAGTTGAGTGCTTTATCACTTTAGCTACAGCACCACTTCCGAGTTTCTGTTGGTTAATTGAATATAAGAGTCTCATGGACTTTGCTGACCAGGCTGGCTTTGATCTACAATCCTCTTGTCTCAACCTCCTGAGTAATTAGGATTACAGGCGTGAACCACCAGCACCCGGCTCATATTTGCATTTATGTGCACTTAATGACACTATGTAGACAAAGAATGGAAATTTGAATCAAATGATGTGACATTGCAGGTTTTCAGAAAAATTGAGGTAGCAATAAATATGTCCTCCTTTTCCATGTTGTTACATTAATGACTCATGAGTTATGGGACTCTTACATTAGCATCCTCTGCTGTCTGTGAATGTGGACTTAGTATCAATAACTGTTAATAGAGAAATAGAGAAAGACAGATTTTTAGAAAGCAAAGAAGATCCGATATGAAAAAACAACATAGAAATAGATACAACTTATCCCACAGAGATTAAGAACTAGCCTAAGAGATTAGAATGCTAAAGGCAATGAGGAATAAGCATAGTTGATAACTAGTTCTTCAATAACCAAAACTGATTCCCTAGAACAGTTTCCGGTATAATTATTTATTATTATCATTTATTTCTTCCATCTGGAGTTATTTCTTCACTTCTGTCAAAACTATTAATTAGCCTGTGCTTCTTGGTGCCATAACTGAACAAAAAGTTTTCCAAATCTCACTTAGACTATCCTCATTGTTATTAGCAGTGACCACTCAGAAGCCTGGAATATTTGAATTTCCAGGATTAATCCTCACCTGATATCTAAGCACATTCCTAACATTAATTGTCGTGACTTATTAGCAAACCTTTTTTTGTTTTGTTGTCAACACAGTATTCTAATATAGGTAAAGTATATGAATTAAGGACGATTGTTAGACATAGTTGGGAAGAACAATTATATATTTCAAGTATACTTTCCTAATTTGTCATTTACTAGCTAAATGACTTTTTTTTGCCAGTCCTGGGGCTTGAACTCAGGACCATGGAACTGTCCCGGAGCTT
The DNA here is from genome assembly GCF_019054845.1 of Dipodomys spectabilis. Classification (NCBI taxonomy): domain Eukaryota; kingdom Metazoa; phylum Chordata; class Mammalia; order Rodentia; family Heteromyidae; genus Dipodomys; species Dipodomys spectabilis. Next base: position 601,830 of record NW_024870984.1, read on the forward strand.
TTCAGTTTTTTTGCTCAAGTCTAGCACTCTACAACTTGAGGCGCATCACCATTTCTTTTTCTGTTTATGTGGTACTGAGGAATTGAACCCAGGGTTTCATGCATGATAAGCAATCTCTGCCATGAAGCCACATTTTCATAGCCTTAAATGACTTTCTTAAGATGGCATTACTTTTTCATTCCATTATTTTAATTTAGACTGGATGGTAGAAAAGGAAGTGGAAACCAATACTAAGTCCAGTAAGGTTGACATTCCTATCACATCACTAAGGAAGTACAGTGTTAAGAACTGCAGGACTCATAAGGCTGTTTCATGTAACATTATTATGGGGGGGAAAAAACATTTAACAGTTATCTCCGATATCCAAAACATTCTGTTTCACTTTCAAGGTCAAGAGCCAAACGATTTGTTTTTCCTCTTCCCCTCCACAAATTATGCCGACATCAAATACAGTGAAAGCAGTTGTTATACTGTGGACGAGGGACATACAAAACAACAAAGAAATAATCTTATAAATGTGTTAGAAACAATGGCATGAAAGTAAAAAAAAAACATTTGAATACGTATCTTAGGGTTCATTTCCCTAACATCAACTTATCTGAACTTTTCTGCTTGACTCAGACAAATACTAGTTGTTGCAAATAAGGGAAACCATGGGACCTATGTTTCTTTGGGCCTGACTTACTTCACTTAATATAATTTTTTTCCAATTCTTTCCATTTCCTAACAAGTGCCATTCTTTCTGATAGAGGCATAGAATTCCATTGTGTATATATACCACATTTTCTTGATGTTAGGGGAATGAACCCCAAGATAAGTATTTAAATGTTTTTTTTTTCCTTTTACACAGTTGTTTCTAACATATTTATAAGGTGATTTCTATGTTGCTTTGTATGTCGCTCCCCCACAGCATAACCCCTGTTTTCACTGTATTTTATGTTGGTATAATTTGTGAAGGGGAAGGGCAAAATCAAATCGTTTAACTAGGGATACAGCTGGGCCCTTTGCAACAATGAGATGTACAAGTTGTTATGTCGAAAATGAACTTTACCACTTTGGTGGGAAGGATTGGGTGGGGGGCTGGGAGAGGATGGGAAGGGATGGGAAGGGGAAACAAAGGAGGAGGCTACAATGCTTGATAAGAAATATACTCATTATCTTGCCCATGTCATTGTAACCCCTCTGTACAGTATTTTCACAATAAAAAATAAAAAAGAGCCAAAAATGTCAGCCTTTTAGTGATTGAGTGTGATTCCAAGGAGGGCAGAAGGAGGATGTGAAAGTTGATGGTGGGAATATATGTATATTGGCTCCCTGTCCACATTTTTTGCATTTTTAAAAAGTGTTACTGATGAATTCGCACATACATATAATTGACTATGCTATCTGCACAAGATGCAGATAAATGAAGATATTTCTTCTGGTGGATAGTCACATATATTATCAAAATCCAGTTCTGGAAACAAAAGAGACTAGCTAAGAAAGTATAAAGTATTGTTCCTAGCAAAACAAAAATGTAATATTGAAATGATTACTCCAGATTTCTTTGACATTTTATTCTGTCTCAGAATCAAAATGTTCTCTAATTCTAGTAATATCCAAGCATAAAAGAAATAATTTGAAGATATCAGTAGTTTTAGAAACAAAGGTACATAATACCTTCCTTCCTGCAGAGACATGTGATGGCAAGTATGTTTGATTGTGCTATAGTTCTCTTCTTTTTCTTCTTTATCTCAAGTGTTGCATACCTTGGAATATAATTCTGCCCTGCGTCAGCTTACTGTAGGTGAGATTTACCTCTACTCTGCAATGTCAAGATGGGTCATGTGACATACTTAAGCTTACAAAAATGAACCAGAAGTGGTCAAAGATTTTATTTTTAGGGGAAGATTTCTATCCCCTTGTCACTGTCTAAGAACTAACTTCTTTTCGCTTAGCTATAAAAAAAGCATATATACAGAGGGAATCTTCTTTCTACTTACATACTGGGAGAATATAGTATGTGAAATTGAGGCAAAACTCAAACAAGGAAGAATTAAGCTAATATTAGAATATGATATTAAGATATTAGTTTCTTACCATTGTTGTTTACCTTTATGATAGTTGACTATAACACACCAAAATTTAACAAATACTGAATAAGTACTAAACAAATAGATAACACTTCCTGTTTGATGCTATTACATTTTTTAATAAATAAGCATTATCTATGTGATCACTTGTCGGGCTAACTTTTTTATAAATGTTTTTAATCACTTTAGACCACTGTATCTAATATCCACAATCATTATCCAGACCTTGTGATTGAGATGAGGAAGAACAAAATATCTAGATTTCACCTTCTCTTTTGCTCTTCTCCTTTTTCTAGTGTGAATTCTCATCCGTTCTCCAAATTCTCCTATTAATAAAGGAAGAATGACACATTGTGGATATCAAGCAAAAGGCTTCAAAGCCAGAATTTCATTCTTTCAGAAATAGATGAAGTAAATCAGAGTGGCAAGAGTAAGAATAATAACATAACTATTTTCCCTTTCTGGCTTCCATCATAGAGTCTGAACATGACTCTAAATAACTAATACACCATTTGCTTTGGCTAACTTTTTAAAAATATAGTTTTTTAAATAAATAGAATTTTAAAAATTAAAAAGAATATTTCTAAAATAAATAGTAATTTGTTGTTTGCTTTTAGGAGGTATGAAATAAGACTGCATTAACACTGTGTGAGTTGAGAGGCTAAATTTTATCAGGATCTAAACATAATGAAAAATAGATGATTTTAAGATACATAGCTTTTAGATACATTTTTAACGTGACATACACACAGAGACATCTTTTTTCTTCTTTTCTTCTCCACACTGATTCAACTTCAACAAGCAGTTCATGTAATTCAAATAACTGTGTTTCTTTCAGAACTAGATTAGACCCAAAAATGTTAGAAGAAAAGAACCAGTATTGGGTGATGAGTTCTTTAAAAATAGCAGTCAAATAAATATTAACCATAATTCCAAAATAATAACAATCAAATGCTCTTGAGAAGAGATTTTTAAGCAAAGTGTATAAAAAGTGATAGTTCCAGAACTGTTTCAAGAGCTGCTCTTTAGCATTTAAGATTTCTTGTACATAACAATGTTCTAATCAGGATTAAATGCTTTCAGGAACTAAATTTTTTTCTAGTTATATTTCATTGAAGAAATATGTTGTTCAAAATTAATGAAAGGATAACAGGTTATAATAGAAAGAATGCTTACACACTCACTGTGGTAGGCAGTAAAATACCTTCCCAAAATATACATAGTCCCCATATATCTAATCCCTCAAATGTAGATTTACATTTTATATATAATTTTGTAAAACAATCACCTTTCATTACCCAAGGAACACAAATTTCAATAATTATCAGATGGGGAAAGTATACTCAAACGGGTACTTAAAAGTCCCAGCTGTAGTTCAAAGGGACATGATTAGGTAAGAACCAGCAGAAATATGTAAAGATGCTACATTAGAAAATAAAGGAAAACCACCCAGATTCTGAAGTGTGTGGAAAGCAGAACAGGAAGTAAATGACTTTTTCACTAGAATCATCTGAAAAATATTTTAGCTCTGTAGATGGCTTGATTTTAATCTAGTGAGACTTCTTTTAGATTTCTGTCCGTTAGAAGTGTAAAATGAAAATATGCATTATTCCAGCCAATTAACTTGTAGAAATTTTTTTGCAGGAGATAAAACTAACTAAATTTCGGCCTTTTCCTGATGCAACTAAAGGGACACCACATGTCCTAGTTTCTGAGAATAAGAAAATGTTGCCACCGGCTTTGTACACGTGTATGATGTAAATACTACTAAAGGCCTTCATTAATGACGTCTTGAAATTCTAAATAATATCTAAATAAGAAGCTCCCTAACTTTATTTTCACATTTTGGGATTACTAACTACCAAACTTATGTAGAAGGCTAGCGTAAGAATATGGAAATGAAATCTGTCTCCTAATATTATAAAGAAAATTTGTCATTTTGAGTTATAGTGTGTAAAGTAATACAAAATATGATGACAGAAACAGAAACTCAATTTCCTATTCTTCCTAAATTTCCAACAGAAATTAGAGAATCCAGTGAAGATATAGATTCCCAGGATGTCATAGGATGTTATAGGATCACTAGATGTTGAAAAAGAAGATAACAAAAATGGGTCCCCTGGAACAATGTGAAACAAAATCTACACCTACAGATTGTAATATAGCTAGAAAATAGTTTCCACTATGCTAAGTCTTTGATATTTTATGTTTCTTTTCACAGCAATTTTACTCACTTAGGAAATGAATTTTTATTAATACTCAAGGGTTTGCAGTTATAACCCAGCAACCAATAAAGCTTCTAAATGTAAACAAGCATGATTCTAAGAGTAACCAAAGCTACTTGTGTTGCTATAGCTGATAAATAAGAATGATTTTGGGGAATAGTCAAACAATCTTGAAATTTTACATACATTTCCTCTTCTAGAACATGAGAAGTCCTAGTAAAGATAGGTAAAACATTAATAAAGGAATTTTATACTTTTTATTATTCACACTAAATCAAATACACTTTTCCTCTTTGCAAGCCTGACTTTGAAAGAGTCAGAACCTCACAATTATTTTATAGCAAAACGTTATTGCTTTGGCTTAGTTACTTTCCTGCTTTTGGGTGTTGCTCTCTATTATTTTGGCAACAACATAGAAAAACGATATAAATTCATTATGCTTATGTTGGATTGTTCAGTCAAGCTGTTTTCAAACAAAGTTTTCTTTTCTCTTCTTCATTGATAATTCAAGTTTAATTATTGCTTTTTAAATGATAATAAAAAGCATGAAACTTTAACGCATATTCTCATTGAAACCGGTGAAAACAAGAGTGTATGTGATTGCTTTTTAATTGTTTTCAAGTATTTTCCTTGGCTATTTTCATTATTGCCTTTGGTCCGGTTTTCTAATCAGGAACACAGGGTTACACAAAAAGATATTCCTAAGATATAAGATGTTAGACAAAATAAAAGATGTATAATTAAAGATTTTCATCTCTTAAGAGACAGAAAAGCTCAGAAGACATTTTGCTATTACTGGTATGGTTAAGATGACTTGAATGTTTTGGTTCTTAAACTAAGTGAAATGCATGTAAAATGTTATACTTGTTCCAAACAATGATTATGGCTTATACTATTCTGATCTAATGAGATGAAACCTTTTACAAGGTTTGAAGGCATAGCGATTTTAGAGTAGAAGGGTTAATGTTAGAAACCCTAGGGAGACTAATAAAACAGCACTGCCTATCGCTTATCAGTTAATTATTCTTATGGCATATTAGTGTATAAACATACAAATATGAATTGAGTGAGAAATGTATGATTTACACAATTGACTCAATGACAACTAAAACCAGAAAACACTGCTCTACATTTATATAAACTATTATATCTAGTAAAGATTTAAATTTTTTAGAATATTTTTTTCTCTTTTTTTGTCATTTTAGTTTAATATTGTACAGAGGGGTTACAATTACATGGGCAAGATAGTGAGTACATTTCTTATCAAGCATTGTAGCCTCCCCCCTTGTTTACCCTTCCCATCCCTTCCCATCCTCCCTCCCTCCCCACACAATCTTCCCACCCCCCAAGTTGTAAAGTTCGTTTTCTATATGACAACTTGTACTTCTCATTGTTGCAACAGGTCCACATGTATCCTTATTTAAACGACTTGTTTTTCCCCTTCCCCTCCACAAATTATACCGACATCAAATACAGTGAAAGCAGTGGTTATACTTTGGGGGAGGGACATACGAAGCAACAAAGAAATAATCTTATAATTGCGTTAGAAACAAAAGCATGAAAGAAAAAAAACATTTAAAATACATATCTTAGGGTTCATTTTCCTAACATCACCTTATCTGACCTTTTCTGCTTGACTCATACTAGATATTGTAAATAAGGGAAATCATGGGACCTATGTTTTTTTGGGCTTGGCTTACTTCACTTAATATAATTTTTTCCAAGTCTTTCCATTTCCTAACAAATGGGGCAATGTCATTCTTTCTGATGGAGGCATAGAATTCCATTGTGTATATATACCACATTTTCTTGATCCATTCATGTACTGAGGGGCATCTGGGTTGGTTCCATATCTTAGCTATGGTAAATAATGCTGCAATAAACATAGTTGTGCTGGTAGCTTTAGTGTGGTCTTGTTTGTAAACATTTGGGTAAATGCCCAAAAGTGGGATTGGTGGGTCATAGGGGAACTCTATGTGGAGTCTTTTGAGGAACCTCCATAATACTTTCCAAAGAGTTTGGAAAAGTTTACACTCCCACCAACAATGACAATGAAGTAAGGTTCCCTTCTGTCCACATCCCGTCCAGCATCTGTTGTTATTAGATTTCTTGATTTTTGCCATTCTAACTGATGTGAGGTGGTATCTCAATGTTGTTTTGATTTGCATTTCTATATGGCTAGAGAGGTTGAGCATTTCTTCATGTGTCTATTGGCCATCCTTCTTTTTTCTTCAGAGAAGTTTCTAAGTCATTAGCCCACGTATTTATTGGGCAGTTGTTTCTTTGAGGATTTGTTGTTGGGAGATTTAATTTTTTGAGTTCCAAGTATATTTTAGATATGAGACCCTTGTCCATTGTATGGCTAGTGAAGATCTTCTCCCAATCCGTAGGCTTTCTATTGATCTTGCTAGCTATGTCCTTTGCCATGCAGAAGCTCTGCAACTTCATGCAATCCATTTGTCCAACCTTTTTTGATTTGTTATATTTCCGGGTCTCTATTAAGAAAATTTCGGCCTGAGCCAGGGAGACCTAGAGTTTCTCCTATTCCATCCTGTAATGTTTTTAGAGCATCTGCTTTGACTCTGAGGTCTTTGATCCATTTGGAGTTGATTCTGGTGCAGGGTGATATAGAAGGATCCAGCTTTAGTTTTCTACAAGTAGTTAACCAATTTTGCCAGCACCATTTACTGAAGAGGCTGTCTTTCTTCCATTCTATTTTTTTTTTTTAGCTCCCTTATCAAAGATTAGATGGCTATAAGTCTGTAGGTTCATTTCTGGGTTTTCAATTCTATTCCATTGGTCCTGTGGTCTGTTTTTGTGCCAGTACCAAGCTGTTTCGATTACTATGGCTGTATAGTAGAGTTTGAAATTTGGTATTGATATTCCTCCAGCAGTGTTCTTTCCGTTGAGGATCGTTTTTGCTATTCTGGGTCTTTTATTGTTCCATATGAATTTTTGGATTGCCTCTTCTATTTCCTTGAAGAATGAGGTTGGAATTTTGATAGATATCGCATTGAATTTGTAGATAGCCTTGGAAAGTATTGCCATTTTCACGATGTTAATCTTTCCAAACCAGGAACATGTCCACACTCTCCACTTCTCTTCAACCTATTAGAATGCCTAGCTACAGCAATAAGACAAGATGCAAACATAAAGGGGATCCAAATAGGGAAAGAAGAAATAAAACTCTCCCTCTTTGCAGATGACATGATCTAGTATTTAAAGAATCCCATAGACTCCACTCCCAAATTACTCAAGCTGATTCAAAACTTTGGGAAAGTAACAGGGTATAAAATAAACCCTCAAAAATCAATGGCTTTTCTGTATGACAACAATGAGAAAAGTGGGGCTGAAATTAGGAAACAACTCCATTTGTAATAACCCACAAAAAATAAAATGCCTAGGAATTAATTAACTTAACCAAAGAAGTGAAGGACCTCTATGATGAAAACTTTAAAAACTTGAAAAAGGAAATTAAATTTTTTAGAATATATTTTAATATTTATGTCAAAATATGTTTAACTTTTTTAGTTTTTTTTTCGGTCATGGGGCTTGAAATCTGGGCTTGGACACTGTCCCTCAGCTCTTCAGCTCAAAACTACTGCTCTCTGACTTGAGCAACTGCCTGTTTTCTGGTGGCTCATTGGAGATAAGTGTCTCATGGACTTTCCTGTCTAGACTGGCTTTGAACCATGATTCTCAGCTCTCAGCCTCCTTAGTAGCTAAGATTACTAGCACCTAGCTACACAATTAGTTTTTACATATTTATGATGTATTCAATGGTAATCCCATTCATGTATGTGTTGTGTAACATTTTTTTTTAGTGAGAATGCTCAAAAACTTATCTTCTGGCTCTGATGAAATATCTACTCTTAACTGTAATCATTTTACATCTTGTGGTATACAATTAGTAGATTTACTTATAGTCATGAAAGTCTGCTAATTAAAGTTATATAAAACATGATTTGTAAAGTGAAGGAAATTCATGGTTCCATTACTTGTTTTAAGAAAAAAATTATGCCTTTTGTTTCCAATTATATTTCTTTGGGAATGTGTAATATTCATTGATTTAACTTAAAATTGATAACAGTTACATTGTATCAAGTTGATTCAAACTTATATTTGAAAATCGCACACTTAACACAAATATGCTTCCACTTTCTTCTAACACATAATTAAAATAACAGTAAAGTAAGGCTTGGTGTTTGCGGCTCATGTGTAGAATCCTAGAAACTCAGGAGGCAAAGACCTTAAGATTTGGGTTAAATGTCAGCCTAAACAGACAAGAAGCAGAAGGTGAAGATGTGGCTCAAGGAATAGATTGTCATCAGCCATGAACAAAAAAATACAAGGGATAAAATAAACATTGAGTTCAAGCCCTATAAATGTCATACACACACAAGACAACTACAAAAAATATTATGAACATCAATAATGAAGACAAAATAGTAGAAAAGGTCATGAGAAATGTTGTGCAAACATCTGGAAGACAGAAATCATTTGACAGAATTTTGATTCATGAGAGGGAAAAGTCACAGTCTCATTTGTACAATCTCATTGTAGTTATTTGCATTGAAACCTGTCTATTGGGTAACATTTGAAAGAGCAGACTGGATTACCTGACATAGCAGACATTGCCTGTTACTATGCACCATCCCACTCTGTAAAAATCTAAAATCGTACTTGTTAATTTAAAAAGAATCTCATGTTAGAGACTGTTTTGTTCACACAGACTGGGGTCCTTATTTTGAGGCTTAAGACCAATGCTTTTGTTTATAACCACTCTGCTTTACACCTGTCCCTTTGTGCAGCTTTACATTACTTAGCTGGCACCAAACCAAGTCTTTGAACTACACCCCCCCCCCCCCGCCTTAATCCCGCCCTTTCTCCAGCTACAACACATTCTACATGCTATCTGTGTTTTAGCATTAGTTGTTTTCTTACTAATCCCCATCAGAAAACACTTGTATTCATGTAAAACCATAATAAATAACCTAGTTAGAAAATGCAGTAAGGGTTTATCATTGGCTGAGACTCTCATCTATAGGTTTGCACCCTAATAAATCTGTGCTACACTATCTCTTTTTTCTTCATGGCTTTTGAGTCTGACAAATGATTGATTTGGTTTGATGTAATCTCATTTATCCGGACTTACTTTGGAAGTTGTGACCTGTGCCAAGGAGCTCTCGGGTTTCCTCTAAATCTTCCTGTAACATTCTCAAGGTATCTGGACTTACATTGAGGTCTGCGATCCATTTGGCATCAATTCTGGTGAAGGGGGATATATAAGGATCTAACTTCAGTTTTCTGAGTACAGATTATGTGCCTATAGGATTGGATTCATTTCTGGGTTTTCAATTCTCTTGTATTGATGGAATTCTGTGCTTCCATTGGAAAGAATGGCATTACACTATTCCTGAGGAAATGGAAAGACTGGGAAAAAATGATATTAAGTGAAATAAGCCAGGTCCAATTAAATATATGCTGCATGGTTTTCCTCATTTGTAATAATTGCACCATGTCCATAAATCTACAATTTAATACAATAGATAGTAAAAGACAAATAATTACACTTGGACATGATTAACTAACAGCCCTCTAAGCATTCGCATGGCAAGAAGAAGGGAAGCTATTCCTAGGAGAGGATCACAATGGCTCAATACCTATATGCATATGATGAGATTAAATGTTGCTTATTGTAATGAACTCTAAGAATCAATCATACATGTGAATTACATATATATGTATATATTTTTAAAAGGTGTCATAAAACAACCGACTTCTCTATAAACTCAGCAGCAAGATTCTACGTATAGAAGATAAAATTGAGGAAAGTTTTCAACACATAAACTAAAATATGTAGGGGAAAAGGTGGGAGAGAAAAGATAAGATGAAAAGTAGAATAGCTAACTATTGAAGAATTCATAAACAATTTCCAAAACTATACAAGAGACATGGAGTACTGCTCCGTTGTAGAACTAGACTAATATGTACAAAGCCATGGGTTCAATCTCCAAGAATAATAAGTTAATGAATAGTAGTAATACAATAATTATTTGAAATAAATGCTTTCATATTAGAGAGGCCTGAATCCTCAAACAATAAACAAATCCTCTCAATTCTTGTACCTAATGACATGAAACTACAAGTATGAAGAGGAAATAGTTTCCTTTTCTATCCTTTCCTTTCTGTTTTCTTCTTTTCTTTGTTCCTTTGGCACTACTGGTGCTTGAAGTTTCTAAGGATCTAACCACTTTAGATTATTTTTCAGGCCAAAACTCCATGAGCGATGATATCTACCTATGGCTTCCAAAAGTGTGAGATAACAGGGAATTTACACTATATCTAGTTTATTTTTTGGTAATTTTTCACGAATTTTGTCAAAACTGGCCCTGATATCAGTCTTCTAAATCTATCTTCTGATATGCAAGGTATGATTCATCTGAAACTTGAACCTAGACTATTTTTCAATGTAAACATTCAATGTTGACTTCTGTTTTCTAGATATCATTAAAGTATACTGAGGTTAATATGGATCTTTATGATGTTATGATAACACAGATAAATACGTTGAATACTTTTTCCAGTTTATTTATATATAGTATGACATCACAAGTAGGACATTAATATTTCACAAATACTTCAGTTATTTTAATTACTTTGTCCACATATTAAGTCCAATATATTTTTTAACAATTATATGAATATCCCATATCTACAGATATGTTACTTTACCAAAAATAAGTCTGTTTCATGCTTCCCTTTAATAATTAAACCCACTACTTCTCTTTGTCCCATTCCAAACCTGTTTCATCCTGGCAACCGACTTCTATACCATGCAATAAATAAGCTTTTAAGATTACCTTCAAATCTATGGTAGATTATTCCCAGTTATTTTATGCCTTAATATTGTATTGTACTCACTCGAGTTGCCTTTTGGTTCTGTTATTAGAGAATGTAGCAAAATTTGTTTCACATTTACCTGAAGAAAGCCTGAATTGATTTCCATTTCTTTGACTAGAGGAAATAATGCTGCTATAATCCTGTGTTTTGGCCTTTGGGTGAATGTTACATTTTATTTCTATGAGACAAAGCCTGAAGAGCTCAATTCCTGTGTGGGTGTGGGTGGTTGCATATTTAATATTCTAGGAACCTGTCAAAATGTTTTCATAATTGGCTTTCCCATTTGACATTTCTACCAGCATTCAGTTTCTCTGTTTCTTGATATCATTATTAAGGTCATTATTGTTTTATGTTAAGTAATTCTCATACATGTTTTGTGATGTCATTTTATTTTAATGTGCATTTATTTGAGGATTGATGATGCTTTTCTTGTGTTTCTTTTACACAAGATGTATTTTTGCTGGTTTTGAATTGATGTTCTTTTTGCTAGGTTTTGGTTACACAAGATGTATATTGCTGGTTTTGAATTGATGTTCTGTTTTTTTTTTAATTTAATTTAATTTTATTTGAGAACATACTGTACAGAGGGGTTACAATTACATGGGCAGGATAATGCATACATTTCTTACCAAGCATTGCAGCCTCCTCCTTTGTTGACCCTTCTTTTTATTAGGTTTTGAGAGTTCTATGCACAGTCTAGATTTGAGGCATTTTTCAGTTATAAGATTTGCAAATATTTTATCCTTGACTATGAGTACCCTTCATCATCATTATCAACATCCTCCTCATCCTCCTCCTCATCATCATCTTCATCACTATTAGAATTACTACCATTACATTTGTACATGTATGTACGGTCTTGGGGCTTGAACTCAGGGTCTCTGAGATTTGTTGCATTTTGTTAACAATTAATCCTTTGAGTCATACCTCACATCTGTTTTTTGCTGATTAATCAGAGATAAGATTCTCAGGGACTTTATTTTGTGGTCTGGCTTCAAACAGCAATACTCATATCACAGCGTCCCAAGTAGCTAGGACGAAATTCATGAGCCCCTGCTCCCAAATTCTATTCACTAATTGTATACGAGTTTTCACAGACCAAATTATTTTACACTTTTATTGAGTTCAACTATACCAAGTTTTCCTTTCCTATAATTTTAATGTGTAAGTTAAGAATGCTTCATCTCCAAAATTGTCAAGACATCTTTCTTTGCTTTATGTTTACATCACTCCTTTTGTTTTATATGCATGTTTTAATTCTGCTTGAAGGTAATATTTCAATAAGTAAATTTTCACTCTTTAATTCTCCCCAATACTGTCTAACCTATCACCACTTATTAAAGAGAATTTCATTCCACAAATACTTAGTTTTACCCCTTATTAACTATTCCTTGATAATAATTATGTCGTTCTAATATAGTGCCTTACAGACCTATTGAGCTCTGTAATCTTTCCTCTACAAACATAACATTTTACGCTAACAGGTTTAATATTCGACAGAGAAATATGTTCCAGTTTATTTTCCTTTGTCAATGAATCAAAGAGTACTGGTCAGGTGTTTTTAGAAATTGTCATAAACCTATAAATAAAACTGTGAAGCTGGGTGCTGTTAGTTCATTCTTGTAATCCTAGCTGTATACAAGGCTGAGAACTGAGGATTGCGGAACGAGAATGTCTGAAAGACTCTTAGGTCCAAACCACCAGAAAGCCAGAAGTGGCACTGTTGCACAATAGGTAGAGCCCCCACTTTGAGCTGAAGAGCTGAGGAACAGCACCTAGGTCCAGATTTCAAGTCCCATGAATGATCAAAAAAAAAAGTAGGGAGGCAATTTATATCTTTGTTCAATTGTATCCTCCAATCCACAAAAATGATATGTCCCCATTTATTCAGATTTTTATTTAGATTTTTAATTTTGATTTTATATTCAGCATTGTATAATTTTCAATGACGGTGGGTGAATATCACTTTAATACATTTTGACAGTGTGTGGAGTTAGCACAAACAAATTCACAGTAAACAGTTGAGAAATAAGGGACAATGGGAATGGAGAAAGACAGAAACAGGTTAATCAGGCCCTTGATCAATATGTGAGTGTGTAAAATATTTCAATAAGATTTCTTTGTACAATTAATATACACCAATAAATAAATATCTTCCAAAGGCATTGGTATTCAATATGACATAAAGGATAAATACATTTTCTGTGGTGAAATGAAAGAAAGATACAGATAAGATACAGACAAATGAAAATAATAATGTACATATGTCTATATACATGTACATACACATCTGTATATTCATACATATGTATACATATCTATAGGTATTTGTATATATACACATATTAAGTATGAATATATGTATATGTACACATAATGTGTATACATATATATTTATTTAAAGAGACGAATCAGAAATATATTAAGAGCATATTAATGACAATGAAAAACTTTAGCCATCCTGAATACATTATCAAAAAGTCCAAATACATATCTCTTTAGTAATATAACAACAACAAAGGGAGACATGGAAAGATCATAGCATACCTAGACATTGCATACATATAGAGATTAGGGGAAATAGAAACAACAATAAGATAGCCTGCACGACCACTATGTAGAAATTGGAATCCTTATACATTGGTGATTGACACTTAAAATGATATAGTCAGTTTGTTAAACATACTGGCGATCTTTAATATATTACACATAGAGTACACATAGAGTTGCCTCTATGATCCAGGATGTTGAATCATAATTTTATATACAAAATATATTTCAACATAAGTCCAATGAGACACATGTACAAGAATATACATAGCAAAACCTTTTACAATAACATATAATAAAATATTGAAATCCCCATTGAAGATGTTATACAATATACACATGCATATAAAACAATATGCTCTATCCATGAGAAAAATTTACATGGACTTACTTTGGAAACAGTAATATTACATGGGCTAAATGGATAAAATAGACTATATTTTCTAATTACATGAGCTTTTTAATGTTGGCACATCTGTAGATGTAGAATATGAAATAATAGCTGCTCAAGAGGAGGGTAGGTTGAAATGATGTCAGGAAGTGATTACTGATAAATATTGCAGTACTTTGAAAGAGGAGTGATGATAAAATGTTCTAGAACTGAGGGTGATGTTCTTACACCAACTCTTTAACATTCTAAGAATCATTGTATTTTATCGAAGAATTACAGAGAACATTTACATTAACCTTAGGAAAAATTTTAGAATAGTAGTCAGTGAATCTGAGTGATAATTTAGAATTTAAAAGCACAGAATTCTGAAATGTATAAGTTTAGTATGTCGATGAATAAGACTATCAAGAAAATATGATCTGTGATATATTCTCTGAGTGACTATACATGACATTGTGAGTGAGTGAATATTCTAAAAAATTATGTAAATAAAGGGATGAGAGAGAATTGAGAGGGATGAGGGATAATGATCAGCAAGATGCATTGTACTGGCCATGGAATGTGGCTTAGTGGTAGACTGCTTGCCTTGCATGTGTGAAGCCCTGGGTTTGATTCCTCAGTACTACTTAAACAAAAAAAGATGGAATTGGCACTATGACACAAGTTGTAGAGTGTTAGCATGAGGAAAAGAAGCACAAGGATATTGCCAATGCCCTGAGTTCAAACCCCAGGGCTAGCCTAAAAATAAAAAAGATGCATTGTATTAAGCCAGGCACTAGCAGCTCACACCTGCTGTCCTAGATACTCAGGAGGCTGAGGATTGAGGTTTGAAGCCACCCCAGCCAGGAAAGTCTGTGAGATTCTTATCTCCAATTAAATCTCAGAAAAATCTGAAAGTGCTGCTGTGCCTCAAGTGGCAGAGTTCTAGCGTTCATTCAGATGAGCTCAGGGACATCGCCCAGATCCAAAGTTCAAACTTCAGGAGAGAAAAAAAAATAAAAAAAACCTCAATAAACACTATTCATAAACTGCTTTGTCAAACAGCAATTTCCATAAAACCACTTCAAGTTAATTAAAAAATGTGATTAGAATAAAATACAAGTCATTTTGGGAACAAGACATAGGATTAAAAGATTGTTTACAGGGGACAAAGTAAATTTTATATCATGCACTTTGGGTTGAAATGTTCTTC
The DNA here is from genome assembly GCF_019054845.1 of Dipodomys spectabilis. NCBI lineage: Eukaryota > Metazoa > Chordata > Mammalia > Rodentia > Heteromyidae > Dipodomys > Dipodomys spectabilis. The sequence continues at coordinate 617,163 of NW_024870984.1, forward strand.
AGTCTTCTTACATCATTTATTAAATTGACAATACTGCCAATAATAGGTCAATTTCCTTGAGGAACAGGGTGAATTCTGCTGTCTTTTGATAGCAAACGATAGGGTGAATTGTTTGCCTCTTATTGAAGTATATCTTATATTTTAAAGTAGATTTGTCCTAATATAATATTAATTTAATCAATCATTTCATTAGGGCAGATTTTTTCCAGTAAATTTTATCCCTTATAATAAATGAAAGCATGCTGTGTCAGTCTCCTAATAATATAACAAAATATTTATAAAATTAACATAAAAGAAGGAAAGATTAATCTTGACTTCTGCTTTTATACATTTCAGTTTATGTTTCTTATTATGATTGCTTTGGTTTGGTGGTGGCACATTACCCCATGTCAGGATCATGTGATGGAGTATGTGTATTCACAGAAGCCAGGAAGTAAAGAAGAGGAGGAATAGAAGTCGGGAAAGGGAGAAAGTGGAGGAGGGGAAGAGAGAGAAGGAGAAGGAGACAGAGAAGAAAAAGAAGGAAGAGGAAGAAAGGATTTTGATCTTAGCAGCCTTTTTGATCACTCTTTCTCAGTGACCAAATCTCTACGACTATGCCCACTTGAAAGGGTTCACCTATTTATGGCAACATAGTGAAAGCTAATTATTAATCCCAATCCTTTATGATTTCAGATTTAATTTCTAGAGTGGTGCATAATATTTCTATACAATTGTGGTAACGTCAACAGAATATTTAGGGACACCTAAATATTTACTTGAGTTAAGCAGAGAAGCTATTTGGCATAGAGGTGGTTTGGTTTTACCATTGCTGGAAAGATGAATGAAATATTTTGAGTGCAAATACCTTTTACTTAGCAGATAAAGAAGCTTCAAGAGATTTCATTTTTGACCCTCAAAAATGACTATTTCATCTAACTCATAATGGCTTGAATTTTTCATAATTTTATGGCATTTCCAATCAAGTATTTGTCCTCTATAGTGAGGTTCTTTCTTGCCAGTTGAAGGAAAAGTGAATATTATCACAATCATTTATTTCTTAGTTATTCTATAGAGAGCAGGTATATTATGAATTTCCTGCCATTCAAAAATAAGTTATATTCAAGTCTATTGGAATAATTGGATAAGTGATGGAATATTTTGCTTTAGTTATCTCATATTGAGATTGATTCAATTTCTAAAAATAACTGTTGACATAAAACACACAAAATTCAGTGTTTCTCTGAAACTACTTGTTACTCAAACCTCAGAAATACATGACCAATAACTGAGATTTTTATATAATCAAAAATTTTATGAATTTACATTTTTATGTCAAATATAGTTTAGGTTTAAAGGAAGAGAAAATCATGTGACCACAGTAGATAATATTTAATTCAATGTAAAATTGCTTTATTCAGCATGAAAGAGCCTATTGCTTTTAGCTGACATGAAAAATTTGATTAACCATCCCTTTTTCACTTTTAAATAATAGAATATTTCAATTTGTCCAAAGATTCTGTCATTTCAACTTTTGAGTGTATATTTTTAAAAAAATGAAAACTATTTTTCAAATTGCAGGTTCAGGTTTAATAACTAAATAAATATCTAAATGTTAATTTGTTAATTTGAGCCCCTAGAATTCAAATAATATGAAATTTAATTTAGTCTTGGATATATTAAACTTGTGCTGAATATGGGTGTCTCCAGCTTGTAATCCTCGCTACTCAGTACGCTGAGGTTCAAAGCCCACACACATCAAAACACACATACATATATCACACACAAATCACACATGCATCACAACACACAAACACACACACACACACACACATACATACACACACACTTACACAAAGCCAAAAACGGAATTGTGACTCAAATGATAGAGTAATATCTTTGAGGGGAAAAAAAACCTAAGGGATAGGTCTTGAGTTCAAATCACAAGAAACACACACAAAATATTATACCAAAATTCTTATTTTAGTTTGAAGAAATAAACAATATCATGAAAAGTAATATATGTCATATATCTTGCAACGTTTGTGAAGTTGTTTTAGTATAATTTTTCTTAAGATAAACATAGGTTATTAAAATTAATATTAAACTAGTTAATATATATAATTACTCATAACATCTTGGAGGACAACAGTTGGTATTATTTCCATAGCCATAAGAAATATTCTGAGTAAAAGAAAGAAGGAAGATTGGAAGAAAGAAAGAAAGAAAGAAAGGAAGTAAGGAAGGAAGGAAGGAAGGAAGAAAGAAAGAAAGAAATAAGGAAAGAAAGAAAGGAGAGAAAGAGAGAGATGTAGGGATGGAGGGAAGGAGGATGGAAACAAAGAAGGAAGGAAGGAAGGAAGGAAGGAAAAAAAGAAGGAAGGAAAGAAAGAGGGAATGAAAGAACGAAGGAACGAAGGGAGAGAGGGAGAAAGGAAGGGACAAAACAATTTAATTTATAAAATCTGTTATTAGTCCTACATAAACTTCATGTAATTAACCCTTTAGTGAATTTAAGTTTGCAATTTTCACTTCTTCGCATGTTCTCCATGCATGAATGAAACCAACAAATGAAGCATTATAAATAGCCAGGTGAATCTGTTTGCATCTGTAGTAATATGTATGCGAATCTTTTTCGCATTTTCTGTACATTGCAAACAATTTACACTTAGTTATAAATATTCTAAAAATTGATGTAACCAAAGGATGTTAATATATTATATAATGTGAATACTGTATTTATAATGCTATTAATATTACACTCTTCATGTTATATTAATTATAAAAATTTTATTATGTACTTTATCAGAGAAATTAGAATCCTCTGATTTTGGTGTCTATTACAATCAAAGGAGATCTGTATTTGTTGTCTCAAATGCATATTTCTGAAAGCAATTAACTCATCAGAGATTTTCAAATACATCAGAAGGACCTTAGAAAAGCTGTACATGGCTTTACATGGCTACATAAGATGTGGTTCAAGAGCCACTAATCTATCATACTTCACTTTACAATCACGATAATTATTCCCATTGTAAGAAGAATCATTCACATAAGTCACATGATATAAGCTTGTCCTTAAGTTATTATCTTCTATGAAAAAATATCCCAATAATACACTACACTGAGTTAAAGCAAAAGTTGCAAAGTGTATTGGACGATGTAATTCCTTTCAGTTACACATGTTGAAATTCTATTTCCCTTTCTGGTGACATTAGAATCAGCCTTTCAGAGATGACACTACAATAATGATCCTGATAAAAGGAGCCAAATATAATTACTCTGCCATGTGGATGTCCAGCAAATAGATTAAGATGAACCAGAAAGTAGAACCCCATAAGACAAGGAATTGCTTTGAACAACCATTTTTATAATCAATGTTCAAGCTTCTAGAATATGGGTAATATATTTCTGATGGTTTTATGCCACATACTTTGAAGAATTCACTTATAAAAGCCCAATGGCTGACAAAAAGCACAGAAGTTTGAGTTAAATATCACAAAGTCTGATAAAAAAGGATTGTTAATATTTTATTATTTAAAATTTATTCTCCAAGTCCCCAGGTTAAAAATATTTTTAAATGGGAATTAAATTGAGTTTCAACTCTAATCAACTCATAATTAATTTTTCAAATATTTTTATTATCTTCAAGTAGTTGTTCAAAGGAGTTGCCATTCATTGAAACAGCATATGGATACAGTGCATCTTGAACAATGTCATCACTTTAAACATTCTCATCCACCCCTCCCAATCAACAACAATCCTTATGTATCTCAATATTATGTTATCGAATTACTTGCCATTTAACAAAGCAGTTTATGTGTACAATGCACCTGGAATTGAGTTATCAATTCAACATCTTCACTCTCATTTAACACTATGCCTTCCTTTGTATATTTCAATTCTGGGAAGTAAACAATGGATTCTTGCCTGTATTCTATCCTTTTCACCTTCAATTTCCTACCCCTGTCAAATTGCCCCCCCACCCCGTCCTCTCTTGCAGTACATATTTACTGGAAATTATTTTGTTGAGTTTTAATTAGTCTTTTAAGAAACTTAGGGTATTTTCACTCTCCATGAACTCTGACATTTCAGATAATTCATTTGTACCATCCAGTGTGTTTACTTTTACATTAATAGGCACCTTGTACCTACCACAAATGAGGAAAATCATGCAACCTAAGTTTTTCTGGGTCTGCTTTATTTCACTGAATATGATTATTTCTAAGTGTTTCATTTTCCTTAAGAATGTTGCTATATTATTCTTTCTTATGGATGAACAGAACTCCATTATGTATGTATATATGTATGCATATATGTGTATATATACATATGTATATATGTATGTATGTATGTATACACACATATATATACATACATACTTGTGATTAGGGATCAATAAAATTATATATATATATAACTTATATGTATATATAATACATATATACATATGTAATTCTTGATCTCTTTTTACAATGAGAGTCATCTGAGCTGATTCCATATGTTGGCTACAGAAAATAATGTAACATAAACATGTTTGTTCTGATAGCACCAGTGTGGCCTTGTTTCTGCTCTATTGGATAAATGTTCTTAAGTGGAATTGCTGGATCATAGGTAGCTCTCTATTCGGTTCTGTTGGCAACTTCCATAGTGTTTTCCAAAGTGGTTGAACAAGATTACATTCCCACCAACACTGTAATAGAGTTTCCTTTAGGCCACAACCCTATCAGTATCTGTGATTGTTCGTTTTTTCATGACATTGTAACAGGGGTGAGATGAATCTCAGTTGTGTTTGGATTTGCATTTCTTTTATGGAGAGAGATGTGTATATTTGTCATTCTTACTACTTCTAAGAAGTTATCTTTAAATCTTTATCCCATATATTAATTGGGTTCTTGTTTGTTTGAAGGTTTATTTTTGTTGGGTTTAACTTATTGATCTCTAACTATGAGTTAGTTATGAAAACCCTTGTCTGATGCTTAGCTAGTAAAAATATTCTTCCATTCTGTTCTCTTTATATCCTGCTAACTTTTCTTTTGCTATGAAGAAAAAACTTCAGTATGAAGCAATTCCATTGATCCAGAAAAAATAATATTACACCGTTCATGAGGAAATGGAAAGACTTGGAACAAACTTATAGAAAGAAACTTTAGAAAACAAAATTTATAGAAAGAAAGACTCAAATAAATATAGGTTGTCTGATTTCCCTCATTTGTTGTATTAGAATGTGCCTATTATTCTACAAGTAAAACACAGTTGGATGGTAAAAGAGAAAACATTACACTTAGACATCATAAATTATAAAAGATTCTAAACATTTATACAGTGAGCTCAAAGGAGGATGCACTTTGGAGAGTATCACAAGTGCTCAATAGCTATATGAATATTATCATATAAAATAATGTTCATCAAAATGACCTTCAAGAAATGATAATGAGGGTTCTTTTATTGTTTTGATTTTTCCTTCTGTCTTCTGAAGCTGGTTATTTTTTTGCACCTTTGGTCTTATATGTAAGTTTGAAAAGTGCAAGGGGGAACAGAAATGGTGGGACAAAGGGTGAACAAATGCAGCAGTGCTACTCAATAGACACTACATTAAAACTGAACTATACAACTTGGGGGCAGGGAGGTTGAAAGGGAAAAACTGGGAGAAGATGAGGGAAGAGGTGACACTGTTCAAAAAGAAATGTGCTCATTATCTGACTTATGTAATTGTATCCCTTCTGTACATCATTTTTACAAATTAAAAATGGACCTCATAAACAGGCCAGAGTAGCTATACTAATATTAGATAAAATAAGCTTTAAATTAAATTGCCTTAAATTTAAATTAAATTGCCTTGCATGTATGAGGCTCTGGGTTCGATTCCTCAGCACCACATAAGCAGAAAAAAGCCAGAAGTGGCGCTGTGGCTCAAGTGGTAGAGCACTCACTTTGAGATGAAGAGCTGAGGGATAGTGCCCAAGCCCAGAGTTCAGGACCCATGACTGGACCAAAAAAAAAAAAAAACAACAAAAGAAGAATTCTAAATATCAATGCCCTGAATCCTAGAGCTCCTAAATTTTTCTACAAGTACCACTTACCCTAAAATCATGCATGCATCCAAACAGATTGTTGGTTGATTGAACACATCATTCTTACTTCTGGACAGGCCATTAAGGTAAAAACTTAGCAAAAAAACTTTAGAGATAAATAACAGTATTGACAAGCTGTAACTAACAGATATCTAGAGATTATTTAACTTAGCAGCATCATAATATATATTCCCCTCAGCAACTCATGGAATGTTCTCCAAAATAGATCATATCTTAGATCACAAGGAAAATCTGTGAAATTCAAAAATAAAAATGAAATTCTCCTTGAATCCTGACAGACCACATTGAGATCAAATTAGATATCAACATCAAAAGGCATCACAGAAAATTCTGAAACTCACAGAGACAAAATAACACATTGTTAAATGATTAGTGAGTCACTGATGGAATATGGAGGGAAGTTCCAACGTTTATGGAAATCAGTGAAAGTGAACACACAAAATACTGCCTCTTCTGGGACACAACAACACAGGCAATACTCAGAGTAAAATTTATAGCTTTGAGTATGTGCCTCAACAAACTAGAACAATCTTGAAGCAACACTAATGATGCACCACTAGGTCCTTGAAAAACAGGAACAAACCAAACCAAAAACCGGTAGACAGAAATAATACAAATTAGATTAAAGTAATACATGAATCAGAGTCTCAAAAAACATACAAATAATCATAATTGACTTTTATCTACTAGTAGCTCACAAATTTGCCCAATGAATGTCAGTGTAGCTATTTTCAGAGATAGACTCAACCGCTCAAACCAGTGAACAAAACAGACTACTAGGATTCTAAGAAACAAAGATTTGTTTGCCTTTAAATAGATTTACTCTGTTTTTATTATTAAGGTGCTTTAAGAGTGATTATAATTACATGAGTCAGGTAATGAGTACATTTCCTTTTATGGAATGTCTTCAGTTCCTTTACTTGTTCCCAGTCCTACGCTACTGTCCCCACCCATGTGTTAGATCGTTCACTTTCATCAATGTTCAATGAACTCCACTGCTGCCATTTTTCACCGATTTCCCTATAGCTCTGTGCTCACCCTCCACCTTCTTGAAGACGTAAAATGAATATACCAGACATAAGGTAAAGAAGACAGAATCATCACAAACTATAAACAACAACATCAGACACAAAACAAAAAAGAAGTCTTCTGTTTCTATATCTCATAGTTTGTTTCAGTTATGTAAATCATGTTATATAAATATAATTATTGTTTATCATAAAGTCAATTCAGGGATTGAAGTGTGATAACTTATAAGTTTGCTTTCTATTTAAGTAATGCTTTTTATTTTAACATTAAATGTGTAACACAAGTCAAGTCCTAGTGAAATCTGAAGGTTTAGATTTAAAGTTAAGTTTTCAAAATGTCTAATAGTTCCATTTTGGCAACCAAAATGAAAAACAGGAAAGTTTTATCCTCAAGAATTAAATAACTTTGGGCTGGGGTGGCTCAGTGGTAGAGCACTTGCCTTGCATGCTCGAGGCCGTGGGTTCGATTCCTCAGCACCACATAAGCAAAAAGAAAAAAGTCGGAAGTGGTGCTGTGGCTCAAGTGGTAGAGCATTAGCCTTGAGCTGAAGAGCTGAGGGACAGCGCCCAGGCCCAGAGTTCAGGCCCCACGACTGGACCCCTCCCCCCAAAAATTAAATAACTTCATGTGCAAAAAGGTAAAATATATGTAATATTAATTTAGTGGAAGTAATAAATCAAATACAATTGCAATGCATCAATTCCATAAGTTATGAGAACTATTGATAAAATTAATATAACTTATTTTAACGAGATTACTTAACACATGAAACATGTAATAATTTTCTTTTCTAGGTGAACTGGATAAAGAAATTAAAGCCCAAAGATTCCAGTGTCCTGTGTGCTTAATACGTGCCAATTTACACATATGCTTTGCTCATCTCAATGTTATTTGAAGATAACTGAGAACAGGACTAGAATGGAAAGAATCACTCAAATATTTACTTTTATTTTGTGACTAAATATGTTTTTTTATATCTCTTTATTTTATTTCAAAAATATGGTAAATTTTACCATAGCTAAGATATGGAACCAACACAGATGCCCCTCAGTAGATGAATGGATCAAGAAAATGTGGTATATATACACAATGGAATTCTATGCCTCCATCAGAAAGAATGACATTGCCCCATTTGTTAGGAAGTGGAAAAACTTGGAAAAAAATATATTAAGTGAAGTAAGCCAGGCCCAAAGAAACATAGGTCCCATGGTTTCACTTATATGCAATATCTAGTATATCTATGAGTCAAGCGGAAAAGGTCAGATAATGTGATCTCAGGAAAAGGAACCCTTAGATATGTATTTTAATGTTTTTTTTCTTTCATGCATGTGTTTCTAACACATTTATAAGATTATCTCTTTGTTGCTTTGTATGTCCCTCCCCCACAGTATAACCCCTGCTTTCACTATATTTGATGTCAGTATAACTTATGGAGGAGATGGGGAAAAACCAGTTGTTTAAGGATACAGGTGGACCTGTTGCAACAATGAGAAGTACAAGTTGTCATGTCCAAAACGAGCTTTACAACGTCTGGGGGGGGGAAGGGGGGAAGGAGAAGGATTGGGATTGGGGTGGGAGGGGGGAGGCTGGGAAGGGATGTGAAGGGTAAACAAAGGGAGGAGGCTGCAATGCTTGGTAAGAAATGTAAGCATTATCCTGCCCATGTAATTGTAACCCCTCTGTACAGTATGTTCACAAATAAAATAAAATTAAACTAAAAAAAATATGGTAAATTTATTTAAGTCACATGAATAATAATGAGAAATAATCAGCCCCTATCTCCTTAAAAGACAATCAATAAGAAAGGAAACAACAAACATAAAAATTGAACCTCATCTTGAAATGGTCTTTGTGTATTGTGGTGGTTTGTAATTGTGGATTATGTGACTATACCATGAATCTGGGCTAAAATCACTAGGGCTACTGGAAGAAAATTTCAAAATATAGTGCAGCTAACACAGCCGTGCAGTTGTTTGTTGGTTTCACTACAGTAGCAGCAGGGCATAAATTGTGCAAAGGAAATAATTCTACTACTTTGCATGCAAGAATGTGATGAAAAGCGTACTGTTATCTTCTTAGATGAAATATGAAGACCACATTTTAAAAGCTTACTAAACGATCAGCCCTTTAAATAACAGTGCCATTTTTAAGGCACTCTAGATAATTCAAGTCCTTCATCTCTCCACAACCATTACTGCCATTCACAAATGATTGCCAAGGTGAATTTGCAGTTCTTTTAGATATTTCAAATGGCTTAGGAGGAACATAAACAATAATTCCAGTTTTTTGAGAAAATTTAATGTACAATCAGCAAACAAATCAGATTCAACTCCATAGCATAACCTTTAGGAAAAATGAATTAAGGAATATGGCTTGTACTTTGTAATTTAATATTAGATATTAGAGCAAAATACCAGAAAAAGAATCTGCAAGAAATTAACAGAAGTCTTTGATAAGATATTAAAGATTATCTAGGGACAAGTAATTTTACCTACAATGCCTATTATATTATAGCATATTTTTATCTGCTAATCAGAGAGACTCAAAAAGATTTTTAAATATGATATGAAAAATGCATCATCATGAATGAATGAAATCAGGAAATAGATGGCTCAGGAGCTGAGTGGTTTGTTAAATATTATTATTTTGAATGATCTGGTGTTTTTGTATGTGTGGAATTATGAGTGTATTTTATGTCTGGGCAGGGAAGTTTGATTATTAGAACATTGTCTGATACCCAATGTAAGGAACCGAATCAGAGTGATAAATATGTGAGCGTTTGTGCGTTTGTGTGTTTGTGTGTGTCTCTGTGTGTGTGTGTGTGTGTCTGTGTGTGTGCCTGCAAGTCTGTGTTTAGAAGGAAGAATCTTATTATGCTCAGGGTATATATTTAATTCTATTAGGTATACTACATTAATGACAGCAGATAAAAGTAATTAACATTTTGCGCCATATGTTTGTGTTCATATGATTGCGTGAACAAACTAAAAAGTTATGTTTGGGGTATGAGTTTTGTGAAAGGTCAGCTGAAATTATAAACATTTGCAATCATCAGAAAGATATCAATGGCAATCTTTTCAGTGTAGATCAATTTTAGACAACACTTGCAAGAATATGTAATCTTATATGGAAATGCAATATTTATTGATTTTTTCCATAGCTACAGTATTCTAAAAATTTGTAGGAAAACCAGTTAAATTATGGAAACATAAAAGTAATGTGATTATTTATTGCATACAGTTTTACACTTTAGTTTCATTGTCAAAATACCTTTATTTCAACTGTATTGGAAGGAAAACACTAAATACTACATTTCGTGCCATATTTCATTGGGAAGCTTTGTCTGTATCAATAAGTTCATTTCTTTTGGTTCTGCTTTCCTATTCATAACTCTGTTTCTCATACTAGTCTTCTAAGGACTTTTTCTTTCTTCCCAATTAGGCTTCAATATACCTCATGCTCTGTTTGTTTGCTAACAGTAGTCAGTCTACCATTTGAACTATGTCTCCAGCCCAGAGATTTTTGTAGTTAATTGGCGATAGAACCTTATGAACTTTACTACCAGCCTGAAAACCATTATCCTCCAAGTCTCATCCTTCTTAATCACTAGGATTATAGAGATGAGTCATGGACCCCAAGAATCAATGACTTTTCATGTCTTATAGATTCCACATGTTTGCTAGTAATTGTAGTGATAAACTACCATAGATTGGGTAGTGTTAACACTGTAAATACATTGCCTCTGAGATTGTGGAACTAGAACTCCTAGGTCAGAGTTGTCTTCTTCTGAGTCCTCTTTCCTTGGCATATTCAAGGCCTTCTGCTTCTCTTGGAGGACACTTCAACTTAAATGCTACCTTTGAGATTCTGTATCCAAATGCAGTCACTTTCTGAGGCAATGGGTTTTTGATCTTTAGTATGATGTCAGTGGGACAGTATCCAACACATAACAGATTACTTAATGGATAGAAGAAAATCTCTAATAATAAATTATTTGGTTTGGACACAGAAGTTATGGTTGTACTTGTAAAACAATTAGCAAGAGAGGTAAAGGTTTTATTAGAAGTATGAAATATGAAGTCTTGACCTTAGACATGCCAAATTCTTACCCTGGCACACACTTAAATTCCTAGCGGTACCGGGGGATTGAACCTAAAACCCTGTACTTGTGAAACAGCATTTCTACTACTGCCATACCTGCAGATTGTTATTGGATTGCTTATTTTGAGGTAGTATCACTATGCCTGGGCCTGACTGGACTGTGGTAATCTTAACACAAGTAAAAAAGATTGCACCCAGCAAATGGTTAGAGTTTCTGAAACTTCTTTTTGTGCTAGGCTTGCCTGGAACTGGAATCTCTAATCTGTTTCCCAAGTAGATAAGATTACAGATTTGAGCCACTTTATCCAGTAAAAGTATATTATTTGAAAATATCTTGATATTGCCTATATTTGTGATTAACATACATAACTAACATTAAATTTCTCCCTCTTTTGTTTAATACTCTGAGTTGAAAACATTGGCTTACTTGATATACATGGCTTTGTTTTGGATGGAATCTCATAACAATCCAAAAAAATCTCCCAAAAGTTTATGTCAAAAATCATGGAAAAAAGGCTGCAGGTTGGAAAAAAATTGATTCTTAAGTTATAAATGCAATCTATTTATAGTGTTAGTCAATGCTTTCTTAAGTATGAGAAGAGAAGAAAGGCAGAAATGGAAAGATGTCAGATATAATTTTGATAACCTACTAAGTCTCTGTAGAAATTCTGTAGTTGTCACTTCATGTTAACTTCCTTTCTTAAAGCTTGCTTTATTACAACCCTGTGGGTTGGACTGATTGGTTAACCTTTCCAGGAAATGAGGTTGATTTTAGAAGGCTGATGGTGTGGTAAATAAGGAATGATGAGAATGAGCACAGATATTGTCACAGAATGAGCCAACCAGGTTCAACTGCTGAACAGCAAAACAAAGCTAAGTATCAAATCTGATGATCCACATTGGAAGATATATAGATAGATATGTATACATATACATTTATTTGCATGCGTGAAATAGTAAATCTCCATTTGAATATAGAGAAACTTGACCTGACAATTATTAAATTATATCAAACTGGTTGCAGGAAAGGTACAGTAAAATATCAATAGTTAGCATAGATTTTGCATAGATTTTTTTAAAGGATGAAATTCTTTCTTCATAATATACTTTACAAATACCCTTAGTATGTTTTAAGTTTTTTTTACATTGTGGTAGGAACATCTGTACAATGCTGAGAATTGGAATTTCACACAATATGCAACATGGGTAGGCACTGGTGGTTCAAGGATTTAATCTTAGCTAGTTAAGAGATTGAGATCTGAAGATTACAATTTGAAGCCAGCAAGAGTAGGAAAGTTCTTTAGACTCTTATCTCCAATTAACCATAAGGGCAAATGGAGTTCCAGTTCAAATTGTATGTAGATCATTGGCCTTGACCACAAAAGCATCATCCAGACCCTGAGTTTAAGCCCTAGGATCAAAAGAAACAAAAACACAAAATACAAAAAGGAGTAAGATATTTTATAATGAGGCACATTTTTATGTACTCTACATTGTTAGAAAGACTAGACTTCTCTGTTAGCTTTATAACCTACCATAATAAGTGATATTGTCCATGTATTAAGCAGAAAGGCTTACTCAGATTTACAAGTTTGATGATTTCAGTGCATGTTCAGTTGGTTTTATTGCTTTGGTGGCCTGTGGCAAGATTATGTCAAGGTGGGGAGTATGTCAAAGAGAAATGTTTATGACCTAGAATGATTAAAATATAAAAGAAGAAAGTAGATGAAAGACTATGTTTTCATGGGTTTCACTCTGAAGAACTCAATCTCCAGAAGAACTATTCAGGTATTCTCCACAGTCTGGGAGGGAACGGAAAGCCATTTTTCTTTCACACATAGGCCTTTCTGGGGCATACTAAAATCAAATGGCAACATCTTCACCAATAACAGAATATTAGTCCATTATGATTTACAGAATAAGTTTCCTGGCATATATTTTCTTTTGTACTTCTTTTTGTGGGGGTGATATAAATATTTTTTTTCCAGAAAGGCAACCTGGTTTTAATCATTATCCATCAAATTTATGCTGTCATATAATCAGAGAGTTTTTTTGAATAAATTAACACAATAGTAGGCTCATTTTATGCCAACACAAAATATAAACACTAATTACATTTTCACTGAACAACCACTCATAAAAAATCATGAAATAATAAAGTCCAAGTCCATGTCAATTTTTTTTTGTCAGTTGTGGGGCTTGAAATCTGGGCCTGGTCACTGTCCTCAGCTCTTCAGCTCAAGGCTACCACTGTACCAATTAAGCCACAGTGCTGTTTCTGGTTTTTAAGTGGTTTATTGGAGACAATTTTCTCACAGACTTTTCTGCCCAGGCTGGCTTTGAACCACTATCCTCAGATGTCAGACTCCTGAGTATCTAGGGTTACAGGCATGAACCACCAAATCCCAGATCCAAGTCAATTTTAAACAAGCAATCTTATTGAAACTTCTCGCTTTTTTTCCAATAAAAAAATCTATTTTTTCAACATTAGTTTATAACTATGAGTTATTTTTAGATGTAACTGGGAATTTTTTTAACAGAAACAAATATAATTTTTACTATTACTAAGTATCTCACAAAAATCCAGTGTAATTGATTTTCTCCAAAGTCAATTATTTCATACTACTCACATTATTATTATTACATTCTATACTGCATATCATGTGAAGTGAAAATAGAAAATAGTTTGAACAATTTCATATAAATTAGTAGATGCTATTTTAGCATTATAAATTCACATCTGTGGTTTTAAATGAAGGAAAGAAGATTTTAGAGTTAAAATCCAATAAGAATGTGTAGTGTGTCTCAAATAAACCAAAAATTCTGAGTTCATACAGACAAGATTATTACCATTGGAAATAATGAGGCAAGAGGAGGCAGAATTCAAATCACGTCTAACATTATCTGTTATTCTCCCTCATCTTCCACTAACAAGACCTCCCTGGTCCCAGTTGTCACAAAACTTCAAGTGTCTCTCTTAGTATTCTATGTGGAAAAGGTCTAAGTCACTGATTCTTTTTCTACTTTGTGTTATATGAGACAAAATTTAGACACAAAACAATTGAAATAAAATGCACACTTATGTTGAAGTCACCACAACTGGAAAAACAATCAAGAGATTGGAATTCCCCCAGGAACAAAAACATGTTATACCCAGATTTTTAAAGTACAAAAACATCAAATACATGTTAATTTGAGTAGAGTATAAGGATAACTGTCTCTCAGAAATAAGGTTGTGTTAATTTGTAATTAAATTCATCTAGATGAACGTAATATAGCAAATCCCGTGAACGGATCAAATTGTTTAAAATAAAAGTAACTGTATGTGAAGTAAGATCTGCACATATTTAAAAGAAAAAAATGCTACAGTATCAAATCACAAACAGCATGACATACTTGAAAACTTCAGAAATGCAATGAATAAGTCCAATAGTATCCGTATTGAGAACTAACTACTGATTTAACAAGAACAAAATGTGCAAATGATAGCATCTGAGGAGCGTACATGAGTGTACATAATTTAAAACTACTCTAAATTACAGTGTAGAAGACTGAATGTGGTTTACCTAAAGGAAACCATAAACACATGATATAAATGAAATAAAAAATCTAATGAAAACAGAGAATAGAAGTAGTTTCTGGAAAAAATATTATTTTAATAAATGGTGGTCAAAATCTTTCTAGCACTAACAAAATTGCACACCTAATTGGTTATATCCAAAAAAGACCCAAGTTACTCGAGCTGATTTGAAACTTTGGCAAAGTAGCAGGATACAATTGTAACATTATTACGGATTTGACTCGGGCCTGGAATTCATTTCCTCTTTGATCTGACAAATAAAATATGAAAGAACATAACTTCTCCAACTACATATCAAGATCTAACTAAACATATAATCCAAAAAATTATCATGCAAGCCGTATTGCAAACTGGCGTATAAGAAAAATCAATCATACTAATTCTGTATTTATTTTAAATAATTTTTTCCATAAATTATTTACTTTAGCTTGCATTTTTAAAACATTTTGTTGAATAGTGTATAACTTGGTAACTAATTTTGGATGCTTCCTTAAATTTTGTTCTGAGTATAATGTCTCACTTCAGTTCCTAACCCATGAAATGATGTTCATTACAAAACAAATGCTAATAACCACTGTTTATATTACACTGAATCTCATAAGCATGATTTCAGTAAGCATAGGTTAACATTTTGATATCATGGTCTCATGACTGATGAGGCATATCTGCATGAGTATAGTTGTCCCTAGGTTCTTCAGCCTAAATTTAATCACTGTTAAAAAATGTTTATATCTTTGTCACTCAGCAGAGATTAATCCTGAGTATAAAGCCTAAGAAAAATGATAAGGTAAGAATTTAGCTTTTCTGAATATAAAGTAAAGAAA
The DNA here is from genome assembly GCF_019054845.1 of Dipodomys spectabilis. Lineage (NCBI taxonomy): Eukaryota > Metazoa > Chordata > Mammalia > Rodentia > Heteromyidae > Dipodomys > Dipodomys spectabilis. The sequence continues at coordinate 632,771 of NW_024870984.1, forward strand.
AATGCAGCATAGAGTAACTCATTGGTTTAAAGTCAACCTATTTCCCCAAAACATTCTTATCATTTCCTTACAATGTGTATTATTCTCAAGAAAGGAACTGGGAATGTGAGAAGAAGACTAACCAAGTATTGTCTTCAAATATAAATAATTTGGATTTACCTCTTTATTTCATTATAGGCTTTTTGGATAAAAACTGTTTGATTAATTGATTTCCATGTCAGGTATAACATATCCTACTTGCATATACCAAACTACATTCAGAAAATGGTATGTAGCGATTAAGTAATGAAAACATATTCAATATATAGCAAAAAGTATATACTTATAGGGATAATATTTTGAAGAGTGTATTGAAAATATTCTAATATAATAATTAATTGGATTGAACAATTTCACATTGACAGCAACTAACTAGAATATTTTAATGCTAAATCGACAAGATTGTCTTTCTAAAGGAGCAAAACAAATTTCTCCTTTTACTTTATCAGGGAAAAAACTGAACAAAAATTGGAAATTAACATATAAATCTATAACAACAGGAATGAATTTTTGTCTTTTTATTAGCAAATATTAATTTCAAAAAGTATTTTATTATGTTATACACATAGGTCTATATAATGTAGCTTGCTAAATTTTATTTATTTTATTAATTTCATAATCCTATTTTTATACTTTTATTATGCCATCATACTAACATAAACTATTTGAAAATATATACTCCACAATATTTCTCTTTATCTCCTCTCTTACTTTTTTCTAAATTTAATCAGTTCCATCTTTTATACCTTAGTCATTCATTTTCTTTTCTTTTTTTTTTTTTTTTGTCGGTCGTGGGGCTTGAACTCTGGGCCTGGGCGCTGTCCCTCAGCTCTTCAGCTCAAGGCGAGCACTCTACCACTTGAGCTACAGTGCCACTTCCGGTTTTCTGATGGTTTATTGGAGATAGGAGTCTCATGGTCTCTCCTGCCCGGGCTGGCTTTGAACCGCGATCCTCAGATCTCAGCCTCCTGAGTAGCTAGGATTACAGGCGTGAGCCACCAGTGCCCGGCCATTTTATTTTCTAGGTCTAGAGTCTGCATATGAGAAATCTAGTATTTGTTTTTCATAGTATGGCTTATTGCTTCAATATGAAGGTTTCCAGTTTTATCTATTTTCTTTAAAATGCTATAATTTCATTATTATGTCTGGCTAAATAATATATCTTGTGTATATATGCATATATATTACAATTTCTTTATTCAATTAATGATTAAGGAACATGTAGCTTAATTCTGTAGTTATTTATGTTTTATATATGGGAGAAAGAATAATGGAAATAATGAGGTTTGGACTGAGAAACATGGTCTTTAGGCAGGCACTCTAGTATTTGAAACATCATCTCAACTGCTCTTTTATAACTATTTCAATAATGTATTATATCTAAAAAATAAAATGTAATTACATTGAAAAGGTGTTCTTTTTCAGTATCTATATTATTACCTATTACAGTGATTCATTTAGCGTGTCATGTGAGTGTGGGGATGTATGTGAGCATGAAAATGCTTGCATGTTTTTATATGTAGCTGACTCTAAGGAAACTGAATTTATGTGAGATATAGGATTCAAATGAAGGTTTCATACCTGTAAGTTGCTAAATTGATGTATATGTCTAGTATGTGGAGTGTGATTTCCGGATTACATTTTTGTAGGTTTCATACCAAGTAAGTAGATGTTTCTATTCCAAAATCATAAGGAATAAAACAGCTAATCTGTTTCATAATCATCCAATCTTAATACTCCAGAAATTGTAATAAGTGGAAAAATTGCTTGAAAGTATGATGAGTCAGTAGTAAGCCTTTAGAAACTCTAATTTTCCCCAAAATCTTCAGATGTACTCTTTGGATATTAATTACAAATCTATTTATAAACATACAAATATAATATGATCTTATATATGTAAATATGTTTATATAAGGGAAATATACATTAATTATATTTAAATGTGTACCATAAATATTCATTTATATTTAAATATAATTCATCGCATCATATATGTGTGTATATATATATTTTTTCTCTTCTTTGGTCAGTCATGGGGAGTCAACGTCTAGTGCGTTGGGGTCCCTGGGTAAGGGTCACGAAATCACCAGAACACAGGGGATGCAAAGTGCAAACAGCAATTGCCACTGCATGCTGTGCTATATTGTTAGTGGGTATTTAAAGACAAGCAAGCAGGATCTTTGCCAAGATTTAGTCACAAGACATTCACACAAAAAATTTCAACAGATACATTTTTACTTAACCTATGAGACAATATCTTGGTATATTATTATCTAAACTATTTTAGAGCAAGCTCAAACCACTTTTCCAGTCTCAGGAAAATGTTTGACCAGCTGTTCATCTATGTTTAAGCAAGCAGAAGAGCTACTTCCTCAGCTCCCAGGAGTCTGTGACATGTGTTTTGAGATAGGGAGAGAGAACGTTTTCCCTCTCTAGCCTGGCATGCTAAGAGCTTTCCTAATACTCAAACACAGTCCTCAGATAACCCTGAGGCTGGAGCCTGGATCATTCTGCCTCTTCAACATAGACCCTGATTCTTCACAATTTCCTTTTTTCTTTTGTTTTAAAAGTAAAGCTTTTCACAGGGTTATCATAGAATCTTGCATTGGATTCATAAAAATGAAATATAACAGTACCAGTGTAACAAAATAATAACAATCATAATTTCCAGACCACTAGTAGTATGTGAAATAGTTTGTAGTATTCCTTTCGGATCCAACCCTACCAAATGTTTAATAAATGCATCAGTGATAGTAGAAGTGTCATATTTGCAAATTGTTTACCAAAAATATCATGTATACTAAATTGTAACTAAGCAATCAATTGAGCAGCAGTAGAATTTCCAGATAAATACTGCTGTATTAAATTCCAATCTTGAATAGATTCATTACATTTTACATTAGTAATGCAAAAGGTAGTAGAATTTCAATCACATTTTAACAATAACTGTTTTTCCACAACCAATAACTTTTTTTCCTAACCATCCCAGTCTGTTTAAGAATACTAATCTGTGTTTGTAATTGAGCATCAATTTCTACCTGTGAGACCCACAATTCATGTGACTCCCGGTGCCATTCTTCCACAAAGTGTTTAGTTTGTAAGGAAGTGTGTAGGGCAATTCCAGACACCACAGCAACAATGGTAATAGCAATTAAGCTTAAAATCACAGCTACAATGGCTCCAATCATATGCTTTATATGTTTTAGTAGTTTGGTAAAAAGTTCAATAACAACATTATCCAAAGTATTTTGCGACCATTCTCTTCCTAATTTAACAGGTAGCCAAATATGAGTTCTTTGTTGTAAAATCATAATACTATCACTGTCATTAAAATTAAGAGAGGAATTAACACAAGAATACAGGCGACAATTAAAACAAGAAATAGTAGGAGAAAATGTAAAATTTCCCACTAAAAATACATAAGGCGAGGTACACAAGCAGTTACATCATAACATTTGTACAAAATAAAATTATAAGTGGACCCAGAATTAGCTGTCCCCGAAAACAATCCATTTGATAGCATCATGGGTTTCTGCTCCGCTGCGACCTTCCAAAGATGAATCTGAACAGCAGTGGGTGCAACCATGAAAGTCCATCGAGCATCTGCAATGCCTCCATCTCCCCAGGCCATCAATCGAGCTCCAGTAAGCGATCCATTAATGGCATCCGGCATCCTAGTAACATTAGATAAATCACATCTAGTAATATTCCATTCTGAACAAGTGTTAATAAACTGTCCAAAAGGTCCCCAATTAATAAAATTATTGAACCTTTTTCCAAATGTTCCTCTACACTCTTGCCACACAACAGGCTGATATTTTAAATCAATATAAGTAAAATCAGGGCACATAGGTAAGGATAACTCGCCATCAAGTTGATACTTTCCCAGCTACTATTAATGGACCAAGTAGTTATTCACTGCAGCTGTGTTCTAGAATTGGAAGTGAGTTTCCCAGGTAAAACCAAATGTTGCCAATTTATAACTAAACATGGAGGAGGCCCCAGACAAACAGGCAAGGAATGAGAATAGTAAGTAAAATTTAAAAAGCTGCCATCATCCTTATTGTAAAATGTCAAATTATTCCAAGGAGGAGATAAAACAGCAGGAATAGTATAGACAGTTATATCCATGTCTCCCCAAACAACAGGTTCCAATAAAGGAGGGTTAGGAACAAAGGCCCAATAACTTACATTAGCATTAGCATGGACAGAGTTTACAGTAAACAGGGCACACATGGCCAGGAACAAGTTCTCGGCCATGACAGGTTTACCAGTGTGTTGTAACATCTTTTGTCCTTCTCCAGTCAACTTTTTAACCTGTCCCCAGGTGGGCAGTGGGGATTTCTTCTTCCTCAACTGGCGGCCGATTCCTTGCAGGATACGGGGCTGTCCTCACTGGCTGCATCTGTATCCATCGGGCAGGAAGCCAGTATTGTTTGCCATCCTGTGTAGACACAAAACCATATCATCGCCCCTTATGTAATAATGTTCCTAGTTGCCATTCTGTGTCCAATGTAATCTTAATCCATACAGTAACATTTAAATAAGATTTTTCTGATATTTGTTCAAAATGGCGCTCAGCTCTAGTTAAAATATCTCCTTATGCAAAATATTAAATAATTTTACATGGAAAACCACAACATATCCATACCTTCATCCACCTTTTCCTCCTTTTTAATTTTTTAATTTGTTGTTTTAGTGTGCCATGAACATGTTCAATAATGGCTTGTCCTTGGGGGTTATATTCTAGTCCTGTAATATGTACCAAATCATAAAGTTCACAAATTCTTTTAAATTTGATACTTTTATAGGCTGGTGCATTATCAGTCTTTATTTTGGTAGGCACTCCCATAATGGCAAAAGCTTCCAATAAGTGTTCTATTACATGGTTAACAGTTTCTCCTGTAAGGGCAGAAGCCCAAACAAATTTGGAATAAGTATCAATTGTAACATGTACAAAGGAAAAACAGCCAAAGGCTTGTATATGGGTTATATCCATTTGCCAGAGCTCATTAGGTTGTAATTCTCGAGGATTTACTCCAGCAGGTACAACTCTCAAATGCATTGGTCTGCAGATAGGACACCTTTTTATAATTTGTTTAGCTTGAGAATAAGGTATTTTATAATGAATATGTAAATAGCCAGCATTTGTATGTAAGTGAGCATGATCCTGTTCAGCAGAAGCAAAACTGAATAATTTATCAACCTGATTATTGCCATATACAAGGTACCCAGGTAACCAAGAATGAGCCCTAATGTGATTTACAAACACTTTGGCATTAAGTTGTTACAGTAATGCTTGTAATTGTTTAAATAATTGATTTAGCTGGGGTTTAGATGAATATGTAACAGCAGTGACTACATTAGTCACAACTCCTACAGCACAGGCAGAATCAGAAACAATATAAATATCTCACGCAAAATCTTGCAACACCTTAATAATAGCAAAAAGTTCATTTTGTTGAACTGATGCTAAAGTAGTTGTCTGTACCCAATATTTATTTGTTGTCCAGTAAGCACTTTTTGTTTTGGAGCCATCTGTAAAAATGGTAAGAGCAGTGGGAATAGGGGTCTTGGGAATTATATCATTAATGACAAATTGTTGTTTATGCAAGCAATCCCAAAATCTACCTTTGAGAAAATGGTAGCAAAATTGCCTAGTAAAATTTACTAATGCTATTTATAGCATTTCAGAAATGTTTAACAAATATTCTACTTGGTCTTTTGGCAAAGGAAAAATAATTTCAAATAAATCATACCCCGATAGGGTAAATACCCATTGCCTGGCCTGTTGAATAATAATTGGCAACTGTTGTTCATAAGTCATAATATTTTTTGTAAATCCATGCCTTGTATAAATCCATTCTAATGGTAGCTCATTTTGTCCTATAATTCCTGTTGGGTATTTTTATGTATCCAAAATATATAAATTTATGGGTTGATTCAGTGATGTAAAAACATTACTTTTATTTTCTGTTTTACAAATTATAATTCTCTTTCAGCTTCCTTAAAGTTCTTTTGCTATGTAAATCAGGCTCCCCTTGTAACAATGAAAACAAATTATGTAATTTATAAGTAGGAATTCCTAAGGCCATTCGCTTCAAATTAATATCTCCTAATAGCTTTTGAAAATCATTTACCGTATGTAATTGATCACGTCGTAAAGATATTGTTTGAGGTGTCACTGTTTGTCTAGAAACAACATATTCTAAATATTTTACCACCGTATCTTTTTGTATTTTTTCAGCTGCTATTATTAATCCAAAATCTTTAAATATAGAGATTAAGCACTGTAACACCAATTCTAATTCTGTCATATTTGGTCCTGCAAATAAATTATCATCCATATAATGAGAAATATAAATGTGAGGCCATTTTTGTCTAACAGGTTTTAAGGCCTTATCAACATATATCTTACATATAGTTGGGGAATTCATCATTCCTTGGGGCAACACCTTCCATTGGAAGCGCTGATGAGGGACTTGTTGATTTATTTGTGGTAAAGAAATGGCAAATCTTTTACAATCTTTTACATGTACAGGAATGGACAAAAGTTCTGAATAGACATGTTTTCCAATAGCCTGAAAACCGCCAGTGGCTTTATAAAGTTATGTTTAATACCACTTCTATGCTGGTTTAATGCTTTCTGAACAGAAGTCCTTAGAGAAATGCAATTCAAAATTAATATGATACTACTTCATAACTATTATACTCATTAAAAAATCAGAGGAACCTGGTGTGCTGGTAAAGGCTTGTAATTCCAAGCATTTGAGAGGTTGGAGTAAGGGGATTTGAGTCTAAGGCCAGTCTAGGGTACTAAACATAGTAAAAACATGCCCTTTCAAAAAACTAAGAAGGTAATAATGTTGGTGAGAGTGTAGAAAAAAGGAGATTTTCTACACTCTTGGTCATAATACAGGTTAGTATTCTCATTATAGAAAGTAGTATGTAGTTTTGTAAGAAATGCAAACTTGAAATATCATCTGATCCACCGATCATGTGATTATTTCTCTATGGGTAACTGATAAATATATCTGTAGTTCATTATTATTCACATTATTCACAACAACAGCCAAGATAAAAATCGAAGTTAAGTGTTCAAGTACAGACTAATAAAGCAACTGTGGTGCATGCACAAATACATTTTTCTGTTTCATACTTAAAATAGCAAGAGAATTTTCCCATTAGCCACAACTTACAATAACCTAAAAGATGTATTCATATCAAGAAAAATACTGTCTTCTTTATCTTTGTAAAACAACACACACACACACACACACACACACACACACACACACACCAACCTCAAACATTTAGAGAGAATTTTTTAAAAATAAAGCAAAGTGGAATTGCTCGGGCATTTAGGTCACTATGTAGAAGATAGTAGATATACAGGATGACCAAGCATAGAGTTGTAATGTACAACATGAGGATACATACAGGGGACAACACTGGCATTACATAGGAATGAAGATAAGTAGGAGTTGTTCTTCCTCGTAGGGGTTGCTTTTTCAGTTGTTCTTCCTTCAGTAATGGATAAGATGAACATAAGCCTTTAAGTATAACTGCCTGTTGCCCCATTTGTCAGGAAATGAAAAGACTTGAAAAAAATTATATTAAGTGAAATAACCTAGGCACAAAGAATCATAGGTCCCATGGTTTCCCTTATTTATAATAAGTAGTATATATCTGAGACAAGCAGAAATGGTCAGATAAGTTGATGTTAGGCGAAAAGTACATTAAGATAAGAACTCTATTTTTAATCTTTCTTGCTATTGTTTCTAAAATATTTATAAGATATTTCTGTGCTGGTTTGTATGTCCCTCCCCCACGTTATAACCCCTGGTTTGCACTGTATTTGATGTAGGTATAATTTGTGGAGGGGAAGGAAAAAATTGTTTAAATAGGGATACAGGTGGACCCATTGCAACAATGAGATGTACAAGATGTTATGTCAAAAATCGAACTTTACAGCTTTGGCTCGGGGCAAGGGGATTGATAGGATGGCAAGGGGAAACAAAGGAGGAATCAACAGCGCTTGATAAGAAATGTACTCATTACCTTGCCCATGTAATTGTAACCCCTGTGTACGGTATTTTCACAATAAAAAATATTAAGAAGATACATTATATTACACCTGATACAGTGGCTACATACTTCACTTTATTGGTTAAATAAATGTTAGGCCTCCTCAAAAAAAGGAAATAATAAAAATATAGCAATAATGTATGCTCAACATAGAACAAAATGTCAAATTAAAATACAGGAAATTTTCCTTGAAGTAAACTAATTATTACAAATAAGGGGAATCCTTGAGACCTATGTTCCTTTAAGTCTGGCTTACTTCAGTTAATATGATTTGTTCCAAGATCTTCCATTTCCTTACAGATAAGGTGGTATCATTGTTTCTGATGGAAGCATAGTATTCCATGAATGTGTATGTGTGTATGTGTGTGTGTGTGTGTGTGTGTGTGTGTGTGTGTGTCACATTTTCTTGATCCATTCTTCTACTGAGGGGCATCTGGGTTGATTCCATATCTTACTATGGTAAATAATACTGTGATAAACATAATTGTGCTGGTAGCTTCAGTGTGGTCTTGTTTGTAGTCACATGGTTAAATGCCCAGTAGTGGGATTATTGGGTAAAAAGGGGAGCATTATTGTGCACATAAGGATAATCTTATTAGATGAGCAGAATAACTCAATAGCTATATTCATATGACCTTATAAGGTGATTCCAAGTGAAATGAACTCCAAGACATGTTCTTTGTTGTTGTTGTTCTTAAAGTACTACGTGATTTCTTTTCATCCTTTTGTGTTTTCCCCACCAATGGTTTATCCCCTGTAGTCATTGAATTTGATTTTCATACCCTGGGTATTAAAACTAGGGAACTAGGGAACTAGGCAAAGGAAAGGGAAAAAATAAAATGGTGAGACAAAAGACAAAGGGGGAACCTATGCAACTATGTACTCACAAGACAATATGTTGGAAATGATCTTGGGGGGGTTGTTGGCAGTGAAGAGGGAGAGACATTGGAGAAGGGGTAAAAAAATTAGAAAAGAAATGAATTGATTACCTTACTTATGTAACTATAACCCCTCTGTACATTACCTTGACAATCAAATTTAAATAAAAATAAAATATATGAGAGCAGCAATACAGGAGATGGGAGTGGGAGAAGTACTGTAGTATAATAGAGTAGAACAGCTGTGGAGAGCAATAATTTGAGTTTACCTTAGGAAGTAATAAACTAGCATACAGATTTACAGCCTAATGTCAGTCACTGAAAAGGGAAAACAAAATGCACAATCAGCAAACCAACAGAGATAAAATAGAAAACTAAAAAATTAAGGTGAAGAGATGACTTGGACCAACAATAACAAATGACAAATGTTGTTTACATCACAATTTGTTAGAAATATAATTCAAATCAAAGTTTAATAGTATATCATTTTAATAGTAGGTTACTTATTATTGATTTCTTAATATTCAATGTTAAATATATAAGTTTAATTTCAGCACCTACAGAAAAGAAGAAAGTGAAACTATTTTAACAATATATTTTATGAATTGTAAAATTGAGAAGCATTAAATTTTAACACATAATATGTCATTATTGTTTCATTTTTGTGAATTAATGTAATAATTCTAAGTGTATTCTGCACTTAGAAATCATCTTAACATCAAATAATAAATTATTGCACATGACTCTTGGTATTAGGTGGAACGGTTCAGAATTGTGGCAAAAATTCACCACACATTACATGAGGGTATGTCTCCTCTCATCTAGCTTATATTCTAGAAATTTGATTTCTACATGCATGTTAAATTCTTGTCTAGGTGACAGCTATACAATTATATGCAATTATAGACACAAGGAGTATTTCAGATGATACTTAAAAGTCATATTCATTAATTAAATTTTTATTGTTTTGTACCAAATCAATATTTATAGAGAGAATGAATTTCTGAGTAGATGATGGTGTACGTGTGCCTGCTTATACGTATTAAGGCTTATTTTATATTTCTGACATTGTTTCTACAGTTGGATTTAATTTTCTATAAAAGGATAAGTGTATTATATTGGATATATGAAAATAAACTCAATGTTTATTCCATTAATCCTTTGCCACTTGTCTAATCCCACTATAAATTATCCATGTGTTTTTAGTAATGAAAATAACAACAGATATAAGCCAGATAAATCCGTCTGTAGTAGACAAGTATTTTCACCTTTATTTTGATAGTTGATCCTCTTTTACATTACAGAATATTCTTGGGAAAATGTTCTCCAGGCTGGCCACAACTGCAGAATATTATGGTTTGATCTATCATAAGAGAAGGAAGGAAGGGGATCCTTCTTTCTAAAATTTTGTTCCCAGGGATGTGATCTGTTTTATGATGGTGAGTTGGAAATGAACATTTTTTACAGTCAACATTGAAAAGCCATCTTGATAGACCATTTCTGTAAGTGGTTACAGTGGATTATTCCTGGATTTCCAAGGAAGCCAGATTGCCACATTTTGAGACAATTAAAACAGGAATTTAGTCAGCTGTATTTGTATGTTTAGGAGAAAAACCCATTGACTCTAGGCCAGCGGATCACTGGGGCCCAGAGAAGCCAATACATCAAAGAGTAATCCTAGACCTCTAAAAATAAAACAAACAAACAAATAACTCCAGTAAGCACTGCCAGTCAAGGCTGCTATCATAGCCTATATGAAGTCAGGCAAAAAACAGAAGCTGAGAGTAATTTAGTTGATAAATAAGATATTTTTGATGAGGCAGACTGAAATGAGACTCCAGAGAGAGGGTCAGAAAGATTGATCAGAGAGATTAAAATTGGTCACACAAAGATTGGAAAATAGTATTCCTTGTAGAACAAATAAATCATAGAAGTCCTGTGCATGTAAGAACAAGACAGCAGACCACATTCCAGAAATGCACATTTTCTTAGACATCAGCTTAATGAATTGACAATGGAAATCTTTGAATTCTTAAATATTTGACCACATGTGGGAAAAGGCCAATTGCTGAAGAAAAAGAAAATATCATCACTCTGTTAGGAGTTCCATTATCACATTAGGAAGTAATAAAGCACAGATTTGTAATAAAAAGAGAAAACAATTATTCCAAATGAAGGTTTCATTTGTTTTGATCTAAATGTTCTTGATTTAGGTGCTAGCAATTACCATACAATTGAACCAGTCCCACAGCTGAGTTGATATTGACTGCAATATTCCCACATGAAGGAAAAAAGAAAATTTACAAATGTCTGATGAAATGAGTCAACGATGAAGTGTTCTAATAGTGATATCTGAGGTTTAGACACAGGTGAAGAGGTAGATTTTATTTTATAAAAGTCTCCCATTTTTAGCTAGGTGCCAGTGGCTCACAGCTCTAATCCTAGCTACTAAGGAAGCTGAGATCTGAGGACTGTAGTTCAAAGCCGTCTCAGAGACTCATCTCCATTTAACCACCAGAAAAACAGAAATGGCACTGTGGCTCAAGAGGTAGAGCCCTTACCTTGAGTTGAAGAGCTCAGGGACAGTGCCCAAGCCCAGATTTCAAGCCCCTATAACAACAACAACAACAAATCTCCCTTTTCTTGGACTGCATACATCTTTTCCTAACATTCAATAAAGAAGCGATTTTATCACCCACTACATTTAAGTCCTATCCTAGCTGCTACAAATAGAATGATTTGGTATCTTATGTCAAAAGATTCATATTTGGGGCTGGGAAGGTGGTTTAGTGGTAGAGGGCTTGCCTTATATGCATGAGGCCCTGGATTGGCTTACTCAGCACCACATAAGCAAAAAGGAAATAGCTGGAAGTGGCGCTGTGGCTCAAGTAGTAGAGCGCTAGCCTCGAGTTGAAGAGTTGAGGGACAGTGCTCAGGCCCAGAGTTCAGGACCCATGACCAGATCCCCCCCCCAAAAAAAAGGTTCCTATTTGGGGAAAAAATACCATCAGTGGTAACTTGTTTTCCAGTCCTTGAACTCTGGGTCGGGGCCCTGAACATAGTTATGCTGGTAGCTTTCATGTGAGCTTGCTTGTTACTTATTGGATTACTGCCCAAGACAGGAATTACTGGGTGTTAAGGGAGGTCTATGTTTAGTCTTTTAAGGAACGTCCGTACTGCATTCCTGAGTGGTTGAACAAGTTTAATTTCCCACTTGGCTACATCCCTGTCAGCATTCGCTATTGTCAGTTTTCTTGAAAATGGCCATTCTATCTGGGACGATGTAGAATCTGTCTTTTACTTGTAGATTTGTAGGCACCTTCTAGCTACCATAAATGAATGAATCTATGAAAACTATATTGCTCTGAGTGTACATTCCTTTCTTTTAGTATAATTTTCCCAAGCCTTTCATTTTCCTTAAGACTGGTGAAAAGTCATCTATTCTGATGGGTGAATAGAATTCCATTGTGTGTGTGTGTGTGTGTGTGTGTGTGTGTGTGTGTGTGTGTGTGTGTGTGTGTGTGTGTGTAAAATTGCCAATGATTTCATTTCTAAGCCTTTGGTTTCACCTGTAATTTTGTAATTTCTTATTACATTCAGATTGCTTTCTCTACTGCATTGAAGAATATTGTTGGGATTTTGATGGGTATTGCATTGTCAATTGTTTGGGGGCAGTATTGCAGTTTCACAATGTTAATTCTTCCAACCAGGAGCATTGAAAGACTTTCCATTTCCTTGAATCTCCTTAAATTTCCTATTTTAGTGTTGTAAAGTTTTCAGAGCAGAGGTCTTTCACATTTTTAGTTAAATTTATTAATTCCTAGTTTTGTTGTTGTTGTTTTGTTTTGAATAGATTTGATTTGATTTTGAGGTTAATACATATGAGGTTGTGTTTTGGAGTTCAGCGTGGATGTTCACATTGTTGGTAACACAGAAAAACTACTGATTGTTTTGGGTTTTATACCCTGTTACATTGCTGAAGGTTAGCATCACCTTTACTAACATGGGGGAGGAAGCTATAGTGTCCTTTATATACAGGATCATTTCATCTGTAAAAAGGGATAGTTTTACTTTTTCCCTATTTGGACCCCTTTATGTTTTTCTCTTGCCTATTGCTCTTGCTAGAAAGTCCACTACTATATTGAAGAATAGTAGATAGAGTGGACATCCTTTTCTCATTCCTGGTTTTAATGTCTTCATGCTTCCACCATTAAGTACACGCTTATTATCTCTCATCATATACATACTCTTATTATATTTAAGAAAGTTCCATGCATTCCTAGCTTCTCAGACATTTAATCATAAAGGGGTATTGGAGCTTGTTAAAAGCTATTTCTATACCCATATTGATTATCATGTGGTTCTTTCCCCTACTTCTACTGATGGTGTGTGTTATGTTTATTGACAAGTATATTGAATCCAATTGTATCCTAGGATGAATACTGTTTGATCATAGCATATGATTTTTTTGTTAGTTGCTGAAATTGTTGGTGAGAAATTTATTGAGAAGTTTGCATCAATGCTTATCAAAGAGTTGGGTTCATAGTTCTCTTTCTTTGATGAGTCCCTATCGATTTGGGAAAGAGTCTAATTCTAGCTTCATAGAATGTGTTTAATAATTCCATTTCCCTTTCTATTCCATTGAAGAGTTAAATCTGAGTATTGTAAGTTTTTTTTTCAGCCCTTAATTTCATGGTAAATCCATTGAGTACTAGATTTTTCTGGTATGGGAAAATTTTTAGTGATTAGTGATATTTAATTTTCATTACTTCTTATGTATCACTTCTTGGTTCAGCTCGAGTATAGGAAAGCATCAATTTCTCCAGGATTCTCCAGGTGATTGGCATACAGTTTTCAAAGTACTTTCTTATAATATTCTCAATTTTCCTTATTGATGTTGTGATGCCTCAATTTTTTCTCTAGTTTTCTCTATTTGGGTAAGTTCTCTTATTGGTTTTTCTGTGTTTTTTGTTATGAAGGTGATATTCAGAGAGATGCGTTACAGTTACATAAGTAATGTGTACATTTTTTGTTACTGCTTCCTAATTTTTTTCCTGCTTCCACCAACCCTGACATGCCATTCCCCCAAAGTTGTAAACTTCATTTCTAACATAGTGTCTAGTGTATATCACTGTTGCTTTGTTTAATCTTTGTCCCACCATTTCTGTGATTTCCCTTCCCTTCCCCAAATCAGATTAACTTATATAAGACAAAGGGTAAAGAAATAAAAAACAGTGACTCAAGGGTATAAACCAAAGGGGAAAAAGTAAATAGAAATTACTGAAAAACAGTTCACTATATTGATCTCATATCTAAAATATACTTGGAACTCAAAAATTTAAATCCCCCAACAACAAATCCTCAAAGAAACAACTGCCCAATAAATCAGTGGGCTAAAGACTTAAAGAGAAAATTCTCTGAAGAAGAAAGAAGGATGGCTAACAGACACATGAAGAAATGCTCAACATCCCTAGCCACAAAAGAATTGCAAATTAAAACAACATTGAGATACCACCTCACTCGAGTTAGAATGGCAAAAATCAAGAACTCTAACAACAGATGCTGGAGGGGATGTGGACAGAAGGGAACCTTACTTCACTGTTGGGGTGGGAGTGTAAACTTGTTCAACCACTTTGGAAAGCAGTATGGAGGTTCTTCAAAAGACTTCACATAGAGCTCCCCTATGACCCACAAATCCCACTTTTGGGCATTTACCCAAATGTTTACAAACAAGACCACACTAAAGCTACCAGCACAACTATGTTTATTGCAGCATTATTTACCAGAGCTAAGATCTAGAACCAACCCAGATGCCCCTCAGTAGATGAATGGATCAAGAAAATGTGGTATATATACACAATGGAATTCTATGCCTCAATCAGAAAGAATGACATGGTCCCATTTGTTAGGAAATGGAAAAACTTGGAAAAAATTACATTAAGTCAAGTAACCCATGCCCAAAGAAACATAGGTCCCATGGTTTCCCTTTTTTGCAATATCTAGTATATGTATGAGTCAAGCGGAAAAGGTCAGATAATGTGATGTTAGGAAAATGAACCCTACGATATGTATTTTAATGTTTTTTTTCTTTCATGCATTTGTTTCTAAGGCATTTATAAGATTATCTCTTTGTTGCATTGCATGTCCCTCCCCCACAGTATAACCCCTGCTTTCACTATACTTGATGTCAGTATAACTTGTGGAGGAGATGGGGAAAAACAAGTCGTTTAAGGATAGGTGGACCTGTTGCAACAATGAGAAGCACAAGTTATCCTGTCAAAAACGAGCTTTACAATGTTGGTGCGGGGGGGGGGGGGAGGGGGGGAGGATGAGGTGAGGGGGGGAGGCTGGGAAGGGATGTGAAGGGTAAACAAAGGAAGAGGCTGCAATGCTTGGTAAGAAATGTATGCATTATCCTGCCAATGTAATTGTAACCCCTCTGTACAGTTTGTTCACAAATTAAAATAAAAAGAAATTAGAACAAAAAATTATCTTGTATTCATTTCTTGGAGCTCATTTCAATAAGCATAATTTTTAGGTGATATACATATAGCTATTAAGCTATTCTGATCTTTTCTAAGAATATCCTAGGCATATTCTAGTTTTTCCAAATGAATGAAAACATGTAGCCTATGATTCTTTGGGTCTGGCTTGTTTGACTTATTAGGTTTTCCAAGTGATTCCATTTCCTTACTAATGGGGCAATGTCAGTCTTTCTGACGGAAGCATAGAATTTTTATTGTGAATATATATGACATTTTCTTGATCGATTCATCTACACAGGGGCATCTGTGTTGGTTCCATTTCTTAGCTATGGTAAATAATGCTACAATGGACATAGTTGGATTGTAGCTTTAGTGTGTCCTTGTTTGTGGTCATTTGGGTAAATGCCCAGGAGTTGGTTTGCTGAGTTATAGGGAACTCTTTGGAGGAAACTCTATACTTCTTTATGGAGTTTTGAACAAGTTTACATTTCCACCAATAGTGTAGTAATGTTCCTTTTTGGCCACATCCCCACCAGCCCAGCATCTGTTGTTATTAGTTTTCTTCATAATGGTCATTCTAACTGGGCTGTGGTGGAATCAAAATGTTGCTTTGATTTGCATTTCTATGGCCAGAAATGTTGCATATTTCTTCATGTGTCTATTGGCCATTCATATTTCTGCTTCAGAGAGGTCTCTCTTTAAATCTGTAGTCCACTTATTCAGAGGGTTGTTGTTTCTTTTGGGGGGGGGGGGTGTCCGGTCGTGGGGCCTGATCTCTGGGCCTGGGCTCTGCCCCTTATCTCTTCAGCTCAAGGCTAGCGCTCTGCCAATTGAGCCACAGCGCCACTTCTGGATTTTTTCTTTTTGCTTATGTGGAGCTGAGGAGTCCAACACAGGGCCTCAGGCATTCAAGGCAAGCGCTCTGCCACTGAGCCACCTTCCCAGCCCAAGGTTTTTGTTTCTTTGAGGATTTGTCTTTTGGGGGTTTACCTTTTGGGGATCTAAATATATTTTATATATGAGGCCATTGCTTGTTGCAGAGCAAGTAACGATCTTCTCCCAATTGGTGGGCTTTCTATTTATCTTTGTATATATAAGAGTTCTCTTCTTAGTCAGATTTGTCAAGGGTCTGTCAAGAATGTTAATTTATTGAAAGAACCAACTCTATTTTGTTGATCTTTTTATGTTTTATTTTGTCTTTATTTAGTTATTTCTGATTTAATTTTTTTGTTTGTTTCTGTCTACTGCTATGAGTTTGGGCTTATTCCTGTTTTTAAGAAATTTGAGGTATATAATTAATATACAGGCTTGAGATTTCCCCAATTGCTTGATGTAGGCACTCAGAGCTATACATTTTCCTCGAAGTACTGCATTTTTGTGTCCCAGAAGACTTGGTATTTTGTGTGTTCAATTTGTTAAATTTCAGAAACTTTCAGATTTTCATACTAATGTATTCAGTGCCCCATTGGTCATTCAGCAATGTGTTGTTCAGTCTTCATGGTTTTGAGAATTTTTTTACTTTAGCTGTTTAATTATGTTTATTCTGTTGTGTTCTGACAAGATTTGGGAATTTGATCAATTTTTCTATCAATTTAGATAGAATTTCTTTTTTTTGGGAGGGGGGTCCGGTTGTGGGGCTTGAACTCTGGGCCTGGGCGCTGTCCTTCAGCTCTTCAGCTCAAGGCGAGTGCTCTACCACTTGAGACACTGCACCACTTCCGGCTTTTTTCTTTTGTTTATGTGGTGCTGAGGAATCGAACTCAGGGCATCATTAATGCAAGGCAAGCACTCTACCACGGGATATGTTCTATTTTGGAGACTCTTCCATGAGCTGCTGCGAAGAATTTATATTCTGACACTGAATGTATATTCTGTAGATATCTGTTAGGGCCAGGTGGTCAATGTAGTTATTTAGGTCTTCAGTTTCTTGGTTGAGTTTTGCTTAGATGACCTATCCATTGATAACAATGATGTGTTGAGATGTGTTTTTAGGTTAAGTAGTATTTGGTTGATGAAGTGGGGGTGCTCCTGGATTCAGGGCATTGATATTTAGACTTGTTATATCCTCCTAATGGAGAGTTGCTTTTATCAATATATAATGTCTCTTCCTACTAATTTTAATTTGAATTCTATTTTATCTTATGTTAGTAATTCTGTGGCCTTTTTATGGTGCTTGAAAATTTTCCTTCCAGCCTTTCAGTTTGAGTATGTGTTTGTTTTTGTCAGTAAAATGTGTCTCTTGTAGATACTAGATAGATGCATCTTTTTGATACTAATATTTAATCATCTATGTTTTCTAATTGGAAAATTATGCCCATTTATATTAAAGGTTAAGACTGTGAAATATCTGATAAGTCCTGCTATGTTATGCACCTGCTGTTAGGAGCTGTGCCTCATCTACTCTTAATATATTTACCTTGTTCTCGGGTAGGGAACATTTTATATAAGCAGTTGCAGTTCTTCTTGATCTTCTCTATGTAGGATATATTTGAATAACTTCTATCCTGCTGATTTGGTAGAGATACATTGTTTCAAGTTTTCTTTGTCGTGAAATATTTTTACATATCCTTTTAATGTAAAGGAGAGTTTGGCTTGGGACCATATTCATGGTTGGTAGTTGTTTGCCTTTAATGTTTGTCATATATCATGCCAGGCTCTCCTTTTGACCATATCAGCTAAGAAACCTGTATTTATTCTGACTGTATATCCTTTATAAATAATCCGTCTTTTCTCCTGACAGATTTAAGAATCCTTTCTTTGATCTCTAATGATCCTCTAATAGATTATGACGTGGTTGTGGTTTGTTCTGTTCTGGTATTCTCTGTTTGGTGTTTTAAAGGCTTCTCTTCTCTGAATGAGCCTATCTCTTTGGATATTTGGAATGATCTTTGCTAGTATTCTGTAATATGTTTCCCATCCATTTAGTTTCCTGCTCTTTTCCTTCTTGATACCTATCTCCCCCAATTTGATCTTCTGAGTCTTGAACTTCCAGCAAGATCATTTCTTATTTCTTTGATTTGTTCTAAATGATTATTTCCTCTTTCCTATTAGACCTATTCTGTCTTTGATCCCTGAGATTATCTTCTATATCATCTATTTCTGTGGAGACATTCTATTTTGTTTTTTATTTCCTTGCCTTATAATTGGTTATTTTTAGGGCTTCTATCTCTTTATTAAAGCTTTTTTTAGGTCTTGTATGGACTTTCTTTAAACTATTCTTTGGGTGGGGAGTTGGGGAATATGGGTTTTAGCTGTGTCTTCTCTAATATCGTTTAACTAGGTATCTATTTTTTTCCTTGAACACTCTTGCTTTCTCAGAATTTATTTTTCTTTCTGTTTGGAGTCTCCATGAATGATTTTGCTAATCTTTGGTTGGGCTCATCTTGTTCACAAGTTTCCTTGTAGAGGCTTTGCATCTTTTCATTAACCACATTTTTCAGCAGTATTTGTAATGTATTTTGAAAACTATCTTCTAGGTCCTTGATTGTCTGTTCTAATGCCTTTTTATTTATTTTGTGAATTATATTACCTTGGCATCACTTTCCTCATATTTTTCTGATTTGTTCTGTCCATTTGGAAGATTTCTTGGCTTTCATTTGGGGGATCTATGATCTTAATAGGTGACTATCTATGTTCTTGGTTGATTTGCCAGGTGTTGCTTTGGTCTTCTGTTGTGATTTTTTTTTCTGGAATTAGGTTTTTGTCTAGACCATTAAGTACAGGAGAAGAGATCAGTTTGGTGAGATGTTGTGATGTTAATACTTGTGGTTCCAATGACAGTTCGGACTGTCCAGTGGTAAGGTGAATTGTGTCTGTGTTTAAATGTGACTGACTCTGTTCGTGATGTTTTCCCATGTGGATCTTTTATTTCCACACTGCAGTTGTGCTTTTGAGTATGTTGGCCAACACAGTCACAGCAGTCACCTTCCTGGCTGAGTAACTTTTCCTAGATTTTTGTGTGCTTTTGAAGACAGTATAATATCTTCTTTTGGATTGTATATCTACATATAATTGTAGCTGACTTGGAGTGACCCTCTAGAAGTGGAGTACCTGATAGGACTCTAAATCTCTGTTTCATTAGAGAGAGCTAGCATAATTTTCTGTTGTTATTCTGCCATTGTTTTTCCTCTTCCTCAGGTTTATTTTTTATATTGTGGATTTTTTCACATAATTTAGGATTTGTGATGGTTGTATCAGGGAATTTTTGTTTTTCTGTTTGTGTTACTTTGAAATAGTGATTTCAGGCATGTATGAAGAGACAGTAATAATATGAAATCTGAAGAGCCTAACGCTTAAAAAGGCACAAGGAAGGCCTAAGTAACTCCATTACATACTAGCAACCATCCTGTGAGGTATGAATCATAAAAATAACCATGGTTTTGACCGAGAAATGACACAAAAAGAATAACAATTCCCAGACAACTGAGACATAAGCTATACTTGGGAAAGCCACAGGAATTTTCTCCAGATGCATTGACCAAACACTGGGTGGCCATACAGGACACAATGACCCAGTGGCCGGAGAAATCCCGTCAATAACACGTCAATAATAATATTAGCCAATCACATATGCATAGCTTAGTTTGCTTAAAATTTTAGCCAATCATGTAATTTCTCATGTAAAACTTCTTTAAAGTTGTTTGTTCAATACTATAAAAACTGTGCTGATTCTATGCTTGGGGTCTCTTAGCCTCACCAGTTACTGAGTGTGTGGAGGACCAAGCTCGAGCTTGCAAATAAACGACTCCTTTGTCATTTGCATTGGTTGTTGTCTCTGGTAGACTTCGGTGGGTCTTGAATCCAGGTACAACAGATAGGTGCGCATCCGGGATCTCCCTCATAAGCCCACCCTGACACCTGATCATGGAATAGCAAAGAACGGCTGGTAAGTTAAGGCATTGCCCCTTTGTAACTATCCAGTATTTTTTGGGGGGGTGGGTCCAGTCGTGGGGCCTGAACTCTGGGCTTGGGCAATGTCCCTCAGCTCTTCAGTTCAAGGCTAGCACTCTACCACTTGAGCCACAGCGCCACTTCCAGCTTTTTTCTTTTTGCTTATGTGGTGCTGAGGAATCGAACCCAGGGCCTCTTGCATTCAAGGCAAGTGCTCTACTACTGAGCCACCCTCCCAGCCCCATGTATGGTATTCTTTGTAGCTTGCAGTTTGGGTATTGGAGTTTGCAAGAAGTCTTGGTGAATGCACTATAAAGCAGCCAACAGGACCAGTAGGAGACATCCTCCGGATGCCCTAGGGAGGTAAACTATCCACTAGTGCGATATTTGGGCCCACCTGTAGTCTGTCACTTTCTGTTTGATAGTTTACAAGGTAGACTGTCCACTAGTGCGGACATTTGGGAGTTTTCCTCTCTGTAGTCCATCACTTTCTGTCTGACAGACTACCATGCACATGCTGTTAATGTGTCTTGTCTTAATGTCTGTGTGTCTGTCTGTATTGTGGCTTTCGTGGAACATTTCCTCTTTCACATTCATTCTGACGTGGATGCCTGGAAACCCTATTTGCCTCCATTTAAAATTGTTAGTCTTGGTTCTGTTCCTTGTCTGACAATAATTACTTTCTCAGATGCTCTTGTCTTCCTCCTCGAAGGGCGAAATTTGGCTTAGAAATTTGGCCCACTTGAAGCAAAGAGAGAGTAGGGTAGTCTTTTGCCAGATGACACTGCTGAAACATCAAGTGTCTCCCTCTACCCCTTTGGGATTGGAGACAGGCCAGCCAATCCACACTTTTCTCCTTGGGACACTCTGAGTTGTGGTTACACCCTAAATCCCCGAAAGCACAAGTTGTTTCATTTTGTGACATTTGTAATTGCCTTCCTCCTTTTTACTTGTCTTGTGTATGGATTGAAATATGTTGAAATGGGTCAGAACCAAAGTATACCTTTTACCTTTCTGACAGCTAATTTTAAAGATGATAAGGAAAGAGCTAACAATTTAGATGTTGAAGTTAAAAAAGAAAAATTACTTACTTTGTATAAGTCAGAGTGGCCTACGTTTGAGGTTGGATGCCCCCCAAAAAGGAACATTTGGGCTAAATACTATTTGGAAGGTTAAACGAAGGGTTTTTTAAACAGATAGCACAGGGCACCCCGATCAGATTCCCTATACTTTAGTATGCAGAATTTAGTGTAGGAAACCCCAAAGTGTCTGTCTCCCTTTCTACCCCTTTCTGTGGATAAAAACAAGATTTTAGCATCAATAAAAGATACGTCAACTACCCCCTCAGTCCCCTTATATCCCGTTTTACAAGAAGGGAGTGAGGATCTTCTTCTCCTATTAGACTCCGATCTCCCCCCATACCCTTCACTGCTGCCTCCTCCACCCCCCATGGAGCAAGGGGAGGCAGCAGGAGGCAAGGATCAAGGAGCCAGCAGCAACTTGGAAGGGCCAGCAGGAAGAACTCGTGGTCACATTCAGATAGCTGCCAGCCTGAGACTCCCACAGTGATTCTGCCGCTCAGAGAAATTGGACGACTGGATGAAACTGGAGACCCCCGACTTCACTATTGGCCCTTCTCAATGAGTGACTTATATAATTGGAAAACACAAAATGCAAAATTTTCAAATAATCCCAAAGATTTGATTTCTCTCCTAGATAGTGTAATGTTCATGCACCTGCCGACCAGGGATGATTGCCAGCAGTTATTTTGGGTCTTGTTCACCTCGAAAGAAAGAGAAATGATTCAAACTGAGGCCAAGAAACTAGTTCCCGGTGATGACGGGCAGCCTACTGCTAATCCTAATTTAATCAATGCATCTTTTCCATTAACCAGGCTCCAAGCAACGGTTGGGACTACAATACGGCAGAAGTTAGGGGAGATTATGGGTCTACCGCAAGATTCTAATGGCGGGTCTCAGGGCAGCAGCCTGCAATCATACCATTTTGGCTAAATTATACATGGTCTGGCAAGGACGGAAACCCTACAACGCCCAAATAGTGGAGGTCTATGCAGAGATCAGGGCACTTACTGCCAAGAAATAGGCATTAGGCCAAAGAATGTCCTAAGAAAAGGGAACTTTGAACAAAGCAGTGCCAGCTGCATAGAACCTGGACACTAATGGTTAACAATCTTGCTAATAATGAATAGGGACCTCAGGGTTCAGTTCCCTTCCTTGAACCCAGGGTGATGCTAAAAGTGGAGGGGACTCCCATAAAATTTCTAATGGATAGCCGGGCTTAATACTCGGCTTTAATAAAGCCTCAAGGAAAAATATCAAATAAAACCTCTTGGGTGCAAGCAGTCATGGGGATTAAACAATACTCATGGACCACCAAAAGAAGAATGGACCTGGGGATGGGACCAGTGTCCCACTCATTCTTGGTTATTCCAGAAAGCCCTTATCCCTTTTTGGGAAGAGACTTGTTAATCAAGGTGTAGGCACAGATTCACTTCTATCCAGAAGGCCCCCAGGTGGAGGATGCTCAAGGAAGACCAATACAAGTATTGACTCTGGACCTAGAAGATGAGTACCGGTTGCTCCAAACACCCCAGCCTCCTGAACAAGAAATCACCTATTGGCTGGAAAGGTATCTGGAAGGTTGGGCAGAGACTGGCGGAGTGGGACTAGCGAAACATAGACCAGCTTTCTTCATCGAGGTAAAATCAGGGGCGGACCCAGTTAGAGTTCAGTAACCTATGTCCATGTAGCATGGATGGAATAACACCCCACATTAGGTTTCTGCTAGAACTGGGTATATTGTGACCCTGCCAGTCTGCGTGGAACACTCCCTTGCTACCGATCTGCAAGCCCAACTGTAATGAATATAGGCCAGTACAGGACTTAAGGGAAGTCAATAAAAGGGTAAAAGAAATTCACCTTACCCTACCCAAACCCTACACTCTCCTGAGCACCCTGCCTCCAAATAAGCAGTAGTATACCGTATTAGATTTTAAAGATACCTTTTTCAGCCTACCCTTGACACCCAGAATTTAAGATCTCTTTGCCTTTGAGTGGACAGATGTCAAAGGAGGTATCAACAGACCACTGACCTGGACAGACTCATTCAAGGATTCAAAAACTCACCAACACTCTTTAATGAAGCTCTGCATAAGGTCTTGGGTGAGTTTAGGGGAAGCAACCCTGGTTTGACTTTGTTGCAATATGTGGATGACTTATTAATTGCCACTGAAACCGATAAAGAATGCATGCAAGGAACAGAAATTTACTCCAGACTTTGGGAAACCTTGGTTAACGAGCATCGGCCAAGAAAGCTCAAACCTGCAAATCAGAGGTAACTTACTGGGATTATTTTTTGAAAGGGGGCAGTCATGGCTCATGAAAGCCAGAAAAGAAACTGTCCTTAAATTTCCAACACCCTGGTCACAACACATAGTAAGGGTGTTTTTGGGATCAGTCAGCTTTTGCTGTCTGTGGATTCTCGGGTTTATGGAGCTGGCTAAACCTCTTTACCAGGCTACCAAAGAGAAGCAACTGTCTCAATGGACAGAAGAACCTGAACGAGCCTTTGAACAGATAAAAATTGCCTTATTATCAGCTCCAGTGTTGGGAATCCCTGATGCCACTAAACCCTTTTACTTATATGTGAATGAACATAATGGGATAGCAAAAGGAGTCTTAACCCAATATTTGGGCTATGGAGGAGTCCAGTAGCTTACTTGTCAAACAAATTAGACTCACTAGCAGAAGGATGGCCATAATGTCTGAGAATGATAGTGGCTACTGCTCTGATGGTTAAAAGACGCAGATAAGCTAACCATGGGACAGGAACTCTATGTGATCACCCCCCCACACACACTATTGAGGGTGTGTTAAAGCAACCACCAGATCTGTGGCTCAGCAATGCCTGATTAACCCATTACCAAGGACTGCTAATCAACCCTTTCAGAATCAATTTACAGGCTCCCTCGGCTCTCAACCCAGCAACTCTGCTACCAGATCCGGACCTAAACATGCTGCTACATAACTGTTCAGAGATCCTGGCCCAAGGCCATAACATCCAAGAGGACTTAAGGAACCAGCTGTTGCCAGACGCTGAACTCATGTGGTTTACAGACGAAAGCAGCTTTGTTCATCAGAGACAGTTATGCGGGAGCGGCAGTAGTGACTGAGACTGATGTGGTCTGGGCTGAACCTCTACCAGTAGGCACATCAACCTTGAGAGCCAAGTTAATAGCCCTGACCCAACCTCTAACACTGGGAAAGGACAAAAGACTGTGTACACTGACAGTCGGTATGCATTTGCAATGGCTCATGTACACTGAGTTATTTACAAAGAAAGAGGATTACTGACAGCTGAAGAAAAAATCATCAAAAATAAAGATGAAATCTTGACTTTAATTTCTGCTGTTTGGCTGCCTAAGTTAGCCATTGTTCATTACCCTGGACATAAAAAACCTAAAGATGCTGTGCGTAAAGGCAATAACCTGGCCGACAGAACAGCCTGGAAGTTGGCACTACAAAGGTAATCTATAATGATGATTAACCTCCCAGACTCTGGTACAAGAACTATTCTGGACACTCCAATATACACCACTGAGGACATGAAATGGATTGATCAACTGCTGATGGCACAATGCCTAAATGGTTGGTGGAGAGATTCTAGGAGCATCATTATCTTACCGAGCAGTTAGGGAGGAAAGTACTGCTTTAGTTTCATCAAAGCACCCATGTGGGTGCTAGGAAGATGCAAGATCTGGTGAGAAATGCTGGACTTAGGATAAAAAATAGTCATGCTAAAATAGAACATATTGTCAGGGACTGTAAGGCATGTCAACTGACAAATGAAAGGAAGAACCAGACAGTAACAGGCAGTCAAATAAGAGGAGAGATAGACCAGGAACTTACTGGAAAGTGGGCTTCACGGAAATTAAACTTGGCAAGTATGGATATAAATATGTTAGTTTTCATAGATACCTTTTCAGGATGGGTAGAAGACTTTCCTACTAAGCACGAAACATTACAAGTGGTGGCTAAGAAGTTACTAGAAGAAATCTTACCCAGGTTTGGCTTCCCTATTATGATAGGATCAGATAGTGGAACAGTTTTCTTGTCCAAGGTAAGTCGAGGACTTGCAAGTACTCTTGGGGCAGATTGGAAATTACATTGTACTTGTAGACCCCAAAGTTCAGTACAGATAGAAAGGATGCATAGAACTCTAACAGACACCCTGAACAAATTGGCCATGGAGACTGGCGGTGACTGGGTAACTCTCCTTCCCTTTGCCTTATACAGTGTATGCAATTTCTCTTTTAAAATTGGTCTTTCTCCTTATGAAATCGTATTCGGAGTGCCCCTTCCCACAATTCTTAATTTGTCAGAACAGTTGCCTAGAGAAGATGATTACTCGGAAATTTTGTTCTCCTAACAAAGGGACTGAAGGCGTTGTACAAGTTAACTTCCACCCTGGAGATGGGTCCTGGTGAAAAGACACCGACAGGAAAACCTGGAGCCGAGGTGGAAAGGAACTTATGTGATCATCTTGATGACTCCGACGGCCCTCAAAGTCGATGGCATCACTACCTGGATCCACCATTCTCATGCAAAGCCTGCAGATATCATAGCAGATCTCGTTGAGGACCCAGTGTGCCAAGTCTTGTGCTCCAAAGAAAATCCTTTAAAGCTCAAATTGAACCGTAAAAGGACTGAGTCATGAATTGGTTATTGGTGTATACCTTAAGTGGAAATTGTATTAGCATAGTAGTAAGTGCCGGCAATCCCCACTGCCCATATAATTGTACTTGACTGTTAGTAATCAGGTAATGGGTAAACGTTTACCTTTGGCCATGAAAGAGGGACTGTCCCTATGGTTCCCCGACAAGCTTACATTTAACTTGTGTCAGCTTGCTGATGGTGTATGGGAAGGATATAGGCTTATGAAATGTAGATGGAGGCAATGGTATGTATGCCCAGGGGAAGGAAGGACTAGTAATTGTGGGAGGACCAGAGGACTTTTACTGTAAGAGCTGGGGCTGCAAAACAATTACCTCAGGAAAATGGAAAGGAAAGGGAGGAGACCTTATTATGTATAACAAACCAGGACCAATGGGCATCCATTTTAATGGGATGTCTGTACGTAAACAAATTAAGGTCTCCCAGGAGTATGATGCCAGAGTGCAAGTTCAGTTCACAGACAAGGGAAAACAAGCCCTAGGATGGGAATTAGAAAAGACTTGGGGACTAAGATTGTACAGATGGGGAGAGACACATGATGGCATTCTCATAACCCTACAAGCAATTGCCACAGCCAGTTATTCCCCTTCAGCAATGAAACCAAACACAGTTTTAAAACCAGTCTCTGCCATAAACCCAAAGTAGACAACAAGAAAGAGCTCTGGGCTGTAATGATCCCATCTCCTTCGAAAAAGAGAGACTAGACTTAGGGAGAGCATCCCCTTGGCAGAGGATTCCTTATGGCAGCTGTTGGTTCAAACTTACAATGTGATCAATTAGACCCGTGCTGATATTACAAGCTCTTGTTGGATGTGTTCTGATATGAGACTTCCATTTTATGAGAGTATTGCATTGATACAGAATGTGACAAATGTTAAAACAAGTAAATCATGCAGGTGGGAACAAAAGGAAGCAAAACTTATTCTACAGACAGTTATAGGACAAGGGTTATGTGTGGAATGAGTACCAACTAACTTTACACACTTAAGTAATCAGACTGAAGAATGGATTCCAGAGGAAGGATAACTATTACCTCCTCAAGATGCTTGGTGGGCATGTTCAACTAGCCTAACCCACTGCGTCCATTTAGAAGTTTGAAATAGGACTAACAGGTTTTGTGTCATAGTACAACTTATCTCACAATTACTCTACCATTCTCAGGAAGACATGAAGAAAAAGATGTCTGCAGCAAGCTATTGGCCACGAAAAGCTAAAAAAGAAATAGTAACAGCAGTAACAGTTGAGGTTCTAGTGGGCTTAGTTGGACTAGGAACTTGGGTGGCATCCCTAATTACTCAGAGAACATTTTACGCTATAGACGAGGATATCAAAAACCTGGAAAGCACTATAGCCTACCTTCAAAAATCACATGACTCCTTAGCTGTGGTAGTGTTACAGAACAGATGGGAGCTGGACATAATTTTCTTACAACAAGGAGGTCTATGTGCTGCCCTCGGGGAAGAATGATGCTTCTACGCCAATCATTCCAGAGTTGTAAAAGAATCTTTAGCTAAAGTAAGAGAGGGACTAGCAAAATGAAAAAGAGAAAGAGAAAAACAAGAAGGATGGTTTGAGTCATGGTTTAATTATTCCCCTTGGATAACCATCTTAATATCCAATCTGATGGCCCCATTATCATTCTGGTACTTGTGTTCACAGTAAGACTTTGCGTTGTCAATCTACTAGTGATGTTTGTTAAGGAATGTGTTAATAACATGAAGCTGATGGTATTGAGAACACAATATCTACTGATTCCTGACAAAAGACATAGTGCAGGCTCGTAAGGACCATGATTGGCCCTTAAGGTGCATATTAGAAAGGGGAGAAATGAAAGCCTAAAGCTTAAAGAGGCACAATGAAGGCCTAAGTAACTCCATTACACACTAGCAACCATCTTATGAGGTATGAATTATAAAAATAACCATAGGTTTGACCCACAAATGACACAAAAAGTAAAACAATTCCCAGACAACTGAGACATAAACTATCCTTGGGAAAGCCACAGGAAGTTTCTCCAGATGCGTTGACCAAACACTAGGTGGCCATGCAGGACACAGTGACCCAGTGGCCAGATAATTCCCATCAATGACATCAATAATAATATTACCAATCACATATGCATAGCTTAGTTTGCTTAAAATTTTAGCCAATCATGTAATTTCTCATGTAAAACTTCTTTAAAATTGTTTGTTCAATACTACAAAACATGTGCTGATTCTATGCTGGGGGCCTCTTAGCTTCACTGGTTACTGAGTGCGTGGAGGACCAACCTCGAATTTGCAAATAAATGACTCCTTTGTTATTTGTATCGGTGGTGGTCTCTGGTGGTCTTCGGGGGGGGGGAATGACTCGAGTACAGGTACAAAAATGTAGGTTATTACATTGAAAGAAAGCGAGCAGACATTTTAATGTATTTGCTACAAGTAAATTAATATTAAGCAAAGCTAATTAAAATAATTACTTATTTACTCCAGAGAATGAGTATAGTATTCTTGGATATCTTGGAGGAAAAGACTTTAGACTCATTACAATTGATGCCTTACATTGAAATTACTGGCTAAATTTTCTTCTTCATAAAGGCAAAAGCACCATTTCTTTCATATTAGTATTATAAAATCATAATATCTGCATGTTGAATTGTTTTCCTCTGTTGTTTTCAATACCATTCTTCATCCAGGTATCTAGGGCTTTGAATGACAAATTCCTTAAAATACCTATATTGCTTATATGTGATTGAAATCTCAATAATATTAATATGAATTTATCTCTGAGTCTCATCTTGAGCTACATTCATATGAAATTTATACAGTCTCAAGCAAGAAACCTGACTATTTTACTCTTTTCTATATTTTAATCAATAAATCTATTCTCTTTAGAAATATATTCTCATCTTTTATATTGCTCTAGTAAACATCATGTATTTCTAGTACTTTTACTGAAATAAGTATAAAGTATGGAACATGAAGAAAACCAACCTTATCACTTTAAAGTAAATCCTTGGGGACTATTTTATATATAAAAATAAAAATTGCAATGCACATGTTTATTCATGAATAATCTAATGGTTAAGTCAATTAGACACAAGAACTACCATACCACATCAAGTCTCAATTTACTTAAAGTCACCAAAATATAAGTGTTCATGAATATCACTCATTTTTAGAAAATGATAAGTCACAACAAATTTATATTATATTTCAAATTTTAAAAATTAAAATTACACCCAGATTAGATGTGAATATCCTGTTTCCAGGAATACATTTATTCAGCAAACAGGGAAAGAAAAAAATAAGAGTTTGTCATATAGAATGAAAGATGTAAATGCAGACTGTCTTTCCTTAAGATGGTAAGTACATGCAAATTGTGAGATTTATTCAAAGATACTATAAAAATTCATGAGAGGATTTGTGATCAGAAGTGATAGTTAAGCAAAGTAACTGGAAAACTGTTTGTAAATTGTGCTTTCAATATAGGATGACAAGTTTTCAATAAATGAGCCTATAGATGGTAATTTTGTATCTGTAACACACATTGAGTATTCTACATTTTAGACATACTCCCATTCCCTTACCTCAGTTCTTGATCTATATTCCTCTACTTTCATGATGTCAATTGCTACTAAAGTAACAAGGTGGGTGTTTTCTTGGTTTCTAGATCGAATAAATTTTAGTATTTTGAAACTAGCATAAATTTATGGAGTTTGACTTGAATGTCAAGTTTGAGGATACTGTATTCAGGGTATTGTTAATTGGCCTGAAGCAGCGAGGAACATATTATAAATACACAGATACACAGTACACTAAGAACTAGAGACTTGATCTCAGGGAAAGATAAAGGTCCAAGCAAGATCTTGTTGTCAAGATAAAGAAATGGAGCAAACATCAATCAATATCATAATAAAGGAATGGAACTGATCTCTGATGTGTCTGGGTGACAGCTGTGTGTGTGTTTGTATGTGTGTGTGTGTGTGTGTGTGTGTGTGTGTGTGTGTGTGTGTGAGAGAGAGAGAGAGAGAGAGAGAGAGAGAGAGAGAGAGAGAGAGAGAGAGAGAGAGAGAGAGTGTAGAGAATTTTAGTGTGGCTTCCATATTTACAGTCCTTAGAGCATTACTTGTTAGGGAGAAGGTGCTCATACCAGAACTTTGATACCACAGTCATCACTTTTTACTTCAAAAAACACTTGCTTAATTCCTTAAAAGAGAAAAATAAACAAATATCGTACATGATTATTTTGAAAATTAATTGGCATATTGAAGTCCAAAGGGAGGAATTGGAGAGTAATATAATCTCTCTTCTGATTTTCAGTAGTAGCTGTGATTTTCAGTAGTCTTCTGTAATGTACTTACAGCTGAATTACTACTATGCTTGATAATATGAAACATATGATATAGAAATAGATCAGCCAGCAAGCAAAAAGAACTAGTGATAAGATCAAGCTTTTGAGCAGGGTTGCCACATCTTTTAGGAATGCAATTCCTTCATATGAACTTCAAATTTTATGGCTTTCCCTGTGTGATTAAAAGGTAAGAAAGTACTGTAGAAACAAGTATTCCTGTTCAGCCAAGTAGAAAGTGCTCCTGTTCCCATCCTCATGTTGCAAATTTCGATTTTATAAAGACTCTTTGTTAGAGTGATTTCATTTAATATACTTCAGCACATCATCTTTCCCTGTTGGAGACAGGAAAAAAGATAATTTTGTTTGAATATTATCCTATGTAAATTAGTGTGTACAGGCATGATTTGCATAATTACAAAATTTTGTAATAAATATAAGTAGGGATCATGTCACAACTAAAAAATGTAATTAAAATCACATAACAAGACTAGAAATCACAGCATTTTGTGCATGAAAACATACATTAGATTAGTTGCAGAATTTCTATTTTGAGATAAACTTTATATTGAAGTTTATATATAAACTTTATATATATATTTATATTTGAGATAAACTTTATAAAGACCTTTACTAAGTAAGGGTTGAACCATTTTATTGAAAGATATATTTCTTAGAGATATTTTTGCTTCATAATTTTAAGAAGAAAAATGGTCCCAAAGTATTTACTTTTTAAATTATTTTCCTGTTTCCATGTGATTAACCTTCAAATTAGAAACCCAGATATATAATTTAATTTACTTTAACCAAAAATATATATTGAGTATAAGAACCTTCTACTCTCTACATTCTTCACACTAAGTTTACCAACTCTGATGAGTCTGAAATACTTTGTGACTTGTGTTGATATTTTTTACTATGTGAGTGAAATGTTTAAAAAGTAGTATTTATTTTAGCTTAATTGCTCTGAAGAGACAATAAGTGATATAATCAAAGGCTAAAATGATTAAATTTAAAATTTAGAATTCAGGAAATGTTTTTGACCACAATGGTTACTGGAGTCTTCACAACAACCTCATGAGATAATTTATATTGATGAAGCAAAAATCCCAGAGGTTAGACATTTACAAATACAAAAATCGTGTCATTCTGAATATGTATAGCTTCATATCAAACATAGAAAATTTAGATTTTAAATACCTGAATATACTAATACATTTCATTGCAGGGAAAGTACTTGTTCTGAAAGGAGATAAAATTGCATTTATTTTGATAACTAAACCTAATAAAAGACAATGTTTAGAATATCACTCATTCAAGAAAAAAGATGTACAGTTAGTTGTTTTTCATGTCAGTTATGTTCTCTATTACTAGAAGTACTAGATTAATATACCTAAATCATTGCTTTGTAAGGAAATAGAAATTTAGTTTCCTAAAACTCATGATTATAACTTTTTCTCAAACAATTACTAATTAACTGTTTAATGTTTTTTGTCATGGAATCTTATTTGATATATTTGTATTGATTAAGTTCAATAATTGGCCAATAACAATATAAAATATGCAAGAACAAAGTTTATCTAACAAGTTTATCTAAAAAGTTTATCTAACAAAGTTTATTCACAAGACATATCATGGCTCTCTTAAAGAACGCTAGAAGGCATTGTGTTTTTTTAAATTAATTTTTAGTTATTTTGTTAATGGTTATTAATTGTCAGAAGTGGCAATTCCATAATATATTTAAAGCATTTTATTTTACTTCCTCTATTTCCTTTTCATTACTCCTTCTCCCAAAAATCTTCTGTGTTTTACATAAAATTACATCTTTATATAAGCACATATAATCTAATTTGGAAAAAAAAAGATTTAAGCTAAACTGCAACTTGATTCAAGATGGACAGTGGATTAACAGGATGAATAAAAATTGAATATATTTTGTTAACTTCTGAATTGAGCTATCATTATTATTATAGTTAGGGTTAGGATCACAGACAGAATTAGAATTAGGGTTAGATAAATAGAAAATTTAACTTCAACACAGGATGACACATTGCAACAATGATATTCACAAGACAATATGTTAAAAATGAACTTTACACCATGGGGAGGGAGGAGTCAGAGAAGTAGTCAGGGGAGTAGGAGAACAACAAAGAAAGGGCTAACAATGCTCAACAAGAAACGTACACATTACCTCACACATGTAACTAATCCCTCTTTAAAGCATCTTTACAATAAAATAAAATTTTAAAAAAATGAGGACGAGAGCCGGTGGCTCATGCCTGTAATCCTAGCTAATAAGGAGACTGATATCTGAGGATCATGGTTCAAAGCCAGCCCAGCAGTAAAGTCCCTGAGACTCATCTCCAATAAACCACTAGAAAACCAGAAATGGCGCTGTGGCTCAAGCAGTTGAGCGCTCAACTTGAGCTGAAGAGCACAGGGGCAGGGCCCAAGGCCAGAGTTCAGGCCCCATGGCTGACCAAAAAACAAAAACAAAAAAAAAAGAAAAAGAAAGAAAGAAAACCTGACAGGAAATAGAAAAACACTTAAAAATTTATGCTCAAAATGCAAGTAAAATTTAGACCTATATGCTGAGCAAGAGAATAAATGTGCAATAGAGGTGTGCTATTAACAATATGATTCAGTTATATGTAGGCTTAGGATTAGGAAAGGTGTTCTAGTTAGAGCTGGGGTTAGAATGAGAAAAAGATGTAAGATATAAAAAGGTTTATATAAGTAAGGTGTATATAAGATTTAAGATATAAAAAGGTGTAAAACTGCAACATATTTTAAGGATAATGAATGGCATCAAGGTTAGAATGAATGAAAACCAGTTTCTGTAACTTTAAACATTCAGATATAATTTGGCTTAAAGTGTGAGTTACTTTTTTGTTCTGGTTAGGGTTAGGGAAGAATAAGATTTACGGTAAAATTTAGTTTTACAATAAGAAGTAGAAGCAAAAATAAAGTGTGACTGAATAGAATCTAGACAATTTCCTTACATTAACCATTTGGTGTTACATCAAATTATGATTAGGATTAGGTTTCTGGCTAAAGGGGTTGAGAATAGGATAAAGAAAATTGGTTAAATGGGCTGGGAAGGTGGGTCAGTTGTAGAGAGCTTGACTTGCATGCCTGAGGCCCTGGGTTCTATTCCTCACCACCACATAAACAAAAAGAAAAAAGCTGGAAGTGGCTTTGTGGCTCAAGTGGTAGAGCGCTGGGCTTGAGCTGAAGAGTAGAGGGACAGCGCCCAGTACTAGAGTTCAGGCCCCAAGACCGGACCTAAAAAAAAAAAAAAAAAGGTTAAACTAGTGGCTCGTGCCTATTAGCTTAGATACTCAGGAAGCTGATTTCTGAGGATCCCAGTTCAAAGCCATCTGAGGCAGTAAAGTCCATGAGACTTTTATGTCCAATTAACCACCAGAAAACAAAAAAGTGGTGCTGTGCCTCAAGCGGTAAAGCAAACACTTTGAGCTAAGAACTCAGGGATCTTATCCATTTGTAGAGATCAGGGATAGTGCCCTGGCCCAGGGTTCAAGCCCCACGCCCAACAAAAAGAAAAAAAAATGTGTTAAATGTTAAAGTAAAGCTGAACTTATTTTACTTTCTAGGAATGCAGGAAAAGCTGGGATAATGGAAGTACAATGTATTTCATAATATCAGGATTTGAGATCAATGGATATAATGATGCCTTTATGGAACAAGTTAGATTCAGAGTTAAGAGTGAGAAAATCTGTAGGGTTTAGGAAAACCTGCAATTGTTTTCAAGAATTACAAGTGGAATTTCAGTTAGGATGACACAAAATGAGCATTTCTCATAAATTTTAGAACTGGGATACTATTAGTGTCAAGGATATGGTTAGGATTGTAGCCATAGTTAGGGTTAGAGTGAGGGAGAAAAAAAATGAGAGTCAAATTGAAGGTAAATTTTAGAATAAGTCTGGTAGGAATTAGAGTAAATATGAACTAGAGTATTGCTATTAATATTAGAATCTACTTGCAATTAGCCTTGTGGTTATTCTCAATGTTCCAGTTTAGATTAAGTTTAGGGTTAGAAAATGACTAAGATATTGGAAAAAAAATTGAAACCTGGGATGGGAAGGTGGCTCAGTGGTAGAGCGCTTGCTTGCATGTAATAAGGCCCTGTGTTCGATTCCTCAGCACCACATAAGCAAAAAGAAAAAAGCCAGAAGTGGCGCTGTGGCTCAAGTGGTAGAGCGCTAGCTTTGAGCTAAAGAGCTGAGGGACAGGGCCCAGGCCCAGAGTCCAGGCCCCACAACTGGACCCTCCCCCCCAAAAAAATTGAAACCTATTTTTGAAGGCTTTTTAAATCAAGTTAGGATGAGTGAAAACTAGTGTACTTGTGTTTGTGTTAGTATTGACATATAATTTGGATTAAGATTAAGGTCAGTATTTTGTTCTGATTATTATTAGTTTTATAAATAGGAAAACTTTTAGTATAAAATTCAGTTTTCACTAACAAGTAAAGGGAAAAATGTGATAATGAATAGTAACTAGAGCATTATCATTATATTTATTTCCCAGTGATCATTCTTGCAATGATTAATGAGAGTTTTCCAGCCAGGTTTAGGTTGAGAGTTAATGTTAAGTAATGGACTAGATGGTAAGTAATCTGAAATTGATTTAGGGTACAGAGGTCCAGGAAAAGGTAGGATCAATGGATGGAAACTACCGTATTTTTCCTGATGAGAGAACTGGAGGACAAATAATATATTGGTTCATGTTAGGGAACAAGATAACTTCAGAAGTAGAGTCAGAAAATTGTGGGAATTAGGTAAAAATGAAACCCATTTCCAGAGTGCAAACTGGAGTGTTCATTAGAATGAACAAGAACAAGAGTATTTTTCTTAAACATTAGAATTGGACTATCATTAGCGTGAAAGTTAGGTTTCAGTTCCAGCTGGAGTTAATTTTAGAGTTAGGGAAAGGGAAAATTTAGGGTCAAACTGATACTAAATATTTGAATAACAAATCGAATTAGAATTAGGATGAATGTGAAATAGGAAAATGCTGACAATATTCGGATTAGTATGAGGGTTAGTCTCAATATTATGATTAGTATGATTAGTGTTGTTATTATTATTAGTATGATTAGTGTGAGGGTTAGTCTCAATATTCCTGTTAGGTTTATGGTTAGAAAAATGGCAAGATATTGAGTAAAACTATGAACAATTTTTTTTGGAGATGAGTTGAATCAAAGTTGGAATGAGTAAAAACTAATGTCTTTGTATGGCTTTTAGAATCCAAAGGCTTTTTAGGTCTATGGTTACGGTTACATTTCTAGTTCAGGTTAGACTTAGGCTTAGGACAGGGTAAGCTTTAAGGGAAAACAGTTTTCTGCTAACACTTTCAAGTAAAATAAGTTTGAAATTCAACAAAAACTACAGAGTTTTCCTGTTTCCTATACAGGGTTCAATAGGGTTAAATTTAGAGTTAGGTTTCTAGTAAAGTTTAGATATATAGTTAGGGTTTGGAACTAGAGTAGATTTTAAGTAAATCTGCAACTTCTTTTTGGAGATCTAGGAGTTCAGTAAAAGTTAAGATCAGTGGAAACTATGGTAGTTTTCATGATATGAAGATTTGAGGCTAATGATTCATAATAGGGAACTATTTCAGAGTCCAAGTCAGGGAATCTATAAGATTTGGAGCAAACTGCAAATCATTTCAAAGACAATGAGCATCTGTTAGGATGTGTCTAAACTTGAGTATTTTCCATTAATTTTAGGATTGGATTACTATTAACATTAAGGTTACTCTTAAGTTTCTGACCAGGATTAGAGTTAGGATTAGGGCCATGGAAGGTTGAGAACTTGAATGACTTACTTCCTTTGTGTATGTATATGCACTATTCTAAGGCTTGGATCCAAGGCTTGGGTTCTGTCCCTGAGCTTTTTGCTGTAGGCTAACATTCTACACTTGAGCCACGAGTCCACTTCCAGCTTTCTTTGGCAGTGAATTGGAGATGAGAGTCTCACAGACATTCCTATCCGAGCTGACATTGAGCTGAGATCCCCAGAACTCTGCCTTCTGATTAAAGGTAGGATTAAAGGCATGAGCTACCAGAGCTCAGGAAAATACCTGACTTACTGATTGTTTTTACTTTTGGTCGAGATCCAGATATAAATTCAATATCTGACCGCTTTGCTCACTAGGTAGCACTGCCACTGGAGTCATATCTCCAAAAATGATTGTTTTAAATAGCTGGAAATCATTAAATTTTCTTCAGATGATATGTATCATTAGTGTTGTTCTAAAGCTTATCCTAACTAAAAAAAGATTTATAGACCCTAGAGATGATCTGAGGAGATTCTCATGCTTTGCTTCTAATTGCATAACATTTTAGGGACATGATTTTTTAATTATTAGTTTAAGTAGCAAAGGAGTTCTCATTAATCAATGCAGTTTATGCATACAATATACCTTGGTCAATGCCAACACTTCAACATTCTCATCCATCCCTCCCCTATGCACCTCTTCCTTCACTCTGCTTAATTTTGTAGGATATTTACGGGATTCCTCTGCATTTCTCCACCTTTTTCCTGTTCATTCTTCTACCATTTCTAACTTCACCCCTCTTTTACTACCCACTTCCATATGATCCAGCAACTCTACTCCTGGGCATTTACCTGAAAGATTACAAACCAGGATATAGTAAAGGTTTCAGCACAACCATGCTTACTGAATCAGCCCAGAAAGAAATGAATCAAGAATATGTAACACACACACACACACACACACACACACACACACACACACATGAAATTCTAACACACACACACACACACACACACACACACACACATGAAATTCTACTTACTGATCAGAAAGAATATTGTATCATTTGTATTTCTCATTTCTCATTTCATCTACCTGGTATCCCATTGTCATCATACTGTCCCTGTACTGCAGTAACCGACATAGGCAAACTGATGGAAAAGATTTTCAAGGTTATCGGCTAGCCATACATTCCTGAATATGAGTTTTCTGCTCATTCTATTTGTCTATTCATGCCTTTGAGTAGTGATTGTACAGATTCATTTGTACCATTTGCTACACAGAAAAGAGATGAACCACTTGTATGTATGTATATATATATATATATATATATATATATGCATGCATACATGGATATATGCACACATATGGATATATATTAAATACTTGAGTACATTTTATGTTTTCAAAATTATGGAGCTAACAAAAATCACATGCATTTTTCTTCCTTTTCATTTTTTCAAAACCTAAATAACTTTGTCTCTTTTGAATACCTAATTTTAAAGAAGAGAATGTCATCATCTCTGATCTGTCAGTGGCCTTGAAATTAGATGTTCAAATAGGAAAAAGTTGTTTAGGCTTTTTGGTAGAAGAGAGAAGTATTACTAGGGTTCTATTCAGGGGTTCTCTGCTTACTAGATAGGATTTGCTTGTATAGCACCAAGCAGCTCAAGTACTTTTGCTATACTTCTAATCCGTTTTATTTACTTGAGGTCCTGAACTTTTTGCCAGGGTCTGATCTTAGATTGACTGAGACTTGATAACTATGCCTCCCACATAATTAGCTAGGATTACAGATGTGAACTACTATGGCAAGCTCATTTGTTGAGATGGCTGTCATGGCAGTTTTTTATCTGGCCTGGCCTCAGACCACGATCATTTTCATTTCTGTTTCCCAATCAGCTGGGATTACAGATGTGGGCTACAATACTTGGTGTACATGACACCTTCTTCTTTTTTAAAAAAGAGGTTTTAATTGTAAAAATACTTTATAGAGGGGTTATATATACCTCCTCCTTTGTTTTTCCCCTACCTCCCTTCCCTCCCACCTCCACAACTACACTCCCCCTCTCCTCCCTTCCCTGCTTCTCCGCCTATATTGTAAATTCCGTTCTCAACATAGTGTCTTGTGCATCTCATTGTTACAATGGGTCAGCCTGTATCCCTATTTAAACATTTTTTCCCTTCCTCTCCCCAAGGTAGAGAAGGGTGTATACAAGATGCAGGGCACCAACCTTAAATACAGTGAAAACAGGCGTTATATCATGGGGGACGATCATACAAAGAAACAAACAAATCACATTATAGATTATAAACCCTATCTTGGGGTTCATTTCACGTAACATCATCTTATCTGGTTGTATGTACATAGATTTTGAACTTTTATGCTTGTCCAGACATATACTAGTTGTTGCAAATAAGGGAAACCATAGGACCTATGTTTCTTTGGGTCTGGATTTTAATATAATTTTTTCCAAGACTCCACGTAGAGCTCCCCTATGACCCAGCAATCCCACTTTTGGGCATTTACCAAATGATCATACACAAGACCATACTAAGCTACCAGCACAATTACGTTTATTGCAGCATTATTTACCATAGCTAAGATATGGAACCAACCCAGCTGCCCTCAGTAGATGAATGGATCAAGAAAATATGATATATATATATATATACATATATATATATATATACACACACACACACACACACAATGGAATTCTATGCCTCCATCACAGAGAATGACATCGCCTCATTTGCTAGGAAATAGAAAGATGCAGAAACAATTATATTAAGTGAAATAAGCCAGGCTCAAACAACCACAGGTCCCATGGTTAACCTTACTTGCAGTAATTAGTACATAGTACCATATAACCATATAAGAGGATGTTATATGAAATGAACCCCAAGATAGGGACACAAATGAGTTTTTATTCCATGAGATTCTTATCTCTATATAATCCCCCAAATCGGCAGGAGAGCTGTGGATCAAATACAGAGCACAACCCTTGAGAGAAAAAGCTTAATTGAGAAGGTAAGATCCTTAGTTTAAACCGTAACATAAGCACTCAAAAAAGTTGATATTTTCTTGAGGTTTTTATTAAATTGCTCAGATAATAATCAACGTTGTATTTATGGTTAGCATTACTATTAAAATCATGTTATTTTTCCTGATGTTATTCTTTATTTTCTTAAATTTTATTTACACATTAATATCCAGTAATGATAAGAGATTATTACTGTTTCACAAGTTTTTATGGCAGTTGAATATATGGATGAGAGGTGCATACAAGGTGTTTGGACTGAAAATACATATTTGCAAGCTCTTCACATAAATCAATGATAGTTGAAGAAGCTGTTGGCATGTATGAAATAAACTAAAGGAACCAGCAAGGAAAGAGAAGGTATGATTCTGGAAAGCAAACAAATTTGGAAGAAAAAAACAATAAGGAAAATATGTATCTTTTGGTAAGTCTTTTTAACCCACCTACAAATTTGATTCCTTATTTCTAGTGGAAGGCATTTCAGTTAACTTTATTTAACAAAGTTAAACATGATTGACATTTAATACTAACTGGCTTCTGTCTCAGGTAAACATTTATTCTACCCAGGTGCCAGGCCCTTATGCCTATAATCCTAGCTACTCAGAGGGCTGAGATCTCTAGATCCTAGTTCAAAGCCAGGTTGGAGAGGAAATTTGGTGAGATTTTCTGTTCAATTAACCACGAGAAAACTGGAAGTGGCAATCTATGGCTGAAAGTAGCAGCAATAGTCTTGAGTAATAAATCTCAGACACAGAACCCAGGCCCTGAGTTCAAACTCTCTGACATTATTCTTAAAATACTTGTTCCCACTGTTCAATGTGTCTAGAAGAATGTTTTAAACTTAGGTAATTTTTATTTCATGTTGTCAGCATTGATTTTTAAGATGTGCAAAGAAAAATTATAGTCAGAACTGGTTTGTATTGCTTTGTATTATCCATTGCCTCTACACTCAGAGATCAGCTGGAAAGCAAATCTTAGCTCTTGGCAATGAAGATGGATATGTGTTTCTTTTAGGAAAATAACAAAGTTATGAAATGGTAGCCTTTATATATAACACCTTAATAGTAACAATAAAATTAATATTATTGCTATGTTTTTTGTCTCTTGTGGGTCTCTGGGTATTGTCCCTCAGCTCTTCAGCTCAAGGCTAGCACTCTACCACTTGAGCAACAGTGCCACTTCACATTTTCTGAACCTTTACTTGGAGATCTGGGTCTCACAGACTTTCCTGCCCTGGCAGGCTTTGAACAGAGACCCTCACTTCTCAGCCTCCTTAGTAGCTAGGATTACAGGTGTTGAGCCACTGGGGCCTGGCAGTAAAATTATTTTGAAAAAGAAAAAAACCCACGATTGTATACTTAAAAATATCACAATCTGGCAATTTTATCTCTAAAGGTTGTTGTATCAAAGTAACCATAGGCAGCAATCATTTTTATATCTCACTATGTCCTGTCCAATGACAGATAATATTTCATCAATTAATTTTAATTTTAATTTTTCCTAACAAAGTTCATTATGAATACTCAACAGCACAATTTTCTTCAACATATTTATTTCAACAAACTGCATTTTGCACTTGGTTGGTTTTTTTTTTAAATTTTGCCAGAGGTGGAGCTTGAAATCAGGACCTGGGCACTCTCTCTGAACTTCTTTTATTCAAGCCTAGCACACTTACAATTGAGCCACAGCACCACTTCCAGTTTTTCTGCTTAAGTAATACTGATGAATCAAATCAAGTGCTTCATGCATGCGAGGCCAGCACTCTACCACTAACCACATTCCCAGTCATTGGGCCTTTTGTTGTTGTTGTTTTAAGATTGCATTTTACTATATGTCCTTCAGTTGGCCTAAAACTTAGGGTGATCTCAAGCTAACTTCTAAATTAGCCTCCCAAGTTCAGAGATTACAAACAATGGCTATCATATTCAGCTCAGGATTCTTTGTGAGAGAATACTCTTTTCACATATAGAAAAAGTTATTCTGCATTTAAGGGAAACCATAGGATCTATATTTCTTTGAGCCTGGCGTACTTCACTTAATAAAATAACTAGTATATGTCTGAGACAAACAGAAATTGTCAGACAAGTTGATGTTAGGTGAAATGAACCCCAAGATCAGGTTTCAAATGTTTTTTTTTTTCCTTTCTTGCAATTGTTTTCAACATATAAGATGATTTCTTTGTTGTTTTGTATGTACCACCCCAATGATATAAGCCCTGCTTTCACTCTATTTGATGTTGATATAATTTGTGGAGTGGAAGGGAAAAAACAAACCATTTGAATAGGGTTACAGGTGAACCCATTACAACAATGAGATGTACAAGATGTCAAAAAAGAAGTTTACAATTTTGGCGGAGGTTGGGGGGTGGTGATGGTGGTGGTGGTGCGGGGGTAGGGGGGTGAAGAGGGGAAGAGATGGAAAGGGGAAACAAAGGAGAAGGCAACAATGCTTGATAAGAAATGTACTCACTATCTTGCC
Organism: Dipodomys spectabilis; assembly: GCF_019054845.1. Classification (NCBI taxonomy): domain Eukaryota; kingdom Metazoa; phylum Chordata; class Mammalia; order Rodentia; family Heteromyidae; genus Dipodomys; species Dipodomys spectabilis. The sequence goes on from NW_024870984.1 coordinate 674,557, forward strand.
CATGTAATTGTAACCCCTCTGTATGGAATTTATCACAGCTAAAAAAAAAAAAAAAACAACAAGACTTGATTTAAAAAAAAAATGAAAGGAGCTATTCTGTCTTCCTTCGACTGGATGATTTTCGCATTCAGCACTGTTAAACACATTTCTTGTCCTGGTATGTTTCCCCTTCTGGATCAATAGAAATATTTCAGGTTCTGAACTTGAAGCTGATCCTTGGCAACCAACAAAATCAGATTCTTGTGAATAGCACTAGCTGGCCTCAAGAGCATAGCAGCCAGATGGAGTTCAGCTATCTGATGGCATTGGGCTCCAACAATGTAATCATTTCTGTGCACAGACTGAATACTGTCATAGGTAATTTTGATTTATTCCACTCTATTCTCAACTACTTGCCATTCTCAGCTTTGTATGTTTTAAATTCTGTTAAACATTAATTACTATTTCCTGCCATTCTCAAAAGTAACATATATGTCTTACTTTAAAATTCATTCAAACATGCAAAAATGTTAATGTAATTGCTGTCCACCAGTGGCTCATGTTTTAAAACCTAGCTATTTAAGAGGTCAGAAACTGAGGATTCAGGTTTAAATCAGTCCATGCAAAAAATCTGAGATATTTCTCCAATTAAGAAAGCAAAATCCAGAAGTGGAGATGTGGTTCAAGTGGTAGAGTGTTAGCTTTGAGCAAAAAGACAAAGCAAGAATAATAGGTCTAATTCTAACTCCGTTATTTACTCATAGAAAATACACACACACACACACACACACACACACACACACACACACACACACACACACACACAATTTACATTCTCCTGGACTCCCCTTCTTGCACAGTATTCAATCCCATTAACTTAATGCATGTTTTCTCCAAATTATTATGGTAGGGATTAAACTATATTTGTATGTATGATAATGTACATTTTTGTACATTTTGTTTTGCAATTTTGTGAACTTATGTGACAGAACAGTGTTTTGTAAAGACTAAACAGAAATCAATGTATCAGTAAATATGTATGTGACATGTAGACTGAAAGATGCAGATAATACCACTTGAAATTTTATTTCTCCAAGTTTAAATATATATGCATATGTATGTATTTAAAATTTCTGCCAAGATTTTACTTCCATTAATGATGATCTATTTGTTCCGTTATATAAATTTAAGATATTGTATGTTTCATAGTAGATTACTATTTAAGAATTCCTCAACTCCTTATTCTCCTGTGTCAGGTTCTTGAGTATTGGCTGGCATTACCATATAGTAGGATAGTACCATGTCTAGCTATATTATTTAAATTTTGTTCAGTAGAATTGTTATGCCAAGGTCGCAGGACCCCCACCAAGAAGACCACCGAGAGTCAGACTCTACAGCTGTTTTATTTAAATGGGCTGCAGCTCGGCCTCGTCCTACATTCAGACACAGTGGAACCCAAGAATAGATCCCCAAGCTAAGGATTTGCAGGTCTTATAAAGGCACACAATCAGGTGGTTTAGCACCACGTGTTGATTTGCTCTGAAACAAGCAACAAATGGTCACTGCCTCAAGTACTTTAACCATTCATTCCCCCCCTTGATTTATGGTCCTGAGAAACAATCTTGTGGCTCTGGCCCAAAACTTATGAAGGGTGAAAGTTTTGAGGCAGTGACCACTTGTTGCTTGTTTCTAGCAGAGCAACACGAGGTGGTAATCCAAACACCTGGTTGGTTGTGTGCTTTATGACCCCTGCAAATCTTTAGCTGGGGACTCTCCTCCTAGGCTCTGCTGTTTCAGAGTGTAGGACGAGGCCCGAACTGCAGGCCGTTTAAATAAAACCTTAAAACAGCTGTAAAGTGTGCCTCTCAATGGTCTTCTTGGTGGGTGTCCTGCGACCTTGGAACAACATATTAGTGGGGGCTCGTCTGGGATCCCCCCAAAGGCCCCCAAGACCTCAGACTCCAAAGGTAAAACAGCACTGTCTTTGTTAATTTGTCTTGACCTGTCATTTGTTTGTTTTACTTTTGTTTTCCCTTGTGAGGAAGGCCCTCAGATTCATAAAGGGTTGTCGAAGTGGACTCGCTTGCACAACAACCTTGGAGGAACTGGGAGATATCCCAGATCCTCTTGTGGCACGGGGGTAACCCTGCCTTGTGGAGTGGGGTTCCTTGGAAGCCCACCGTGTGGTGCGGGGGTCCTAGGAAACCCGCCGTGTGAATTGTGGAGCAGGGGCGGGTTCTGTGTTTGGCCGGAATTGACCAAGATGGCCTCCTAACTGAGGCCCAACTCACCCACTGTGGGTCTGTTCCTTCTGCTGTGGGGCGTGGGTGTGGATCCCCAACGTGACAGGAGTCAGTGGACCAATTCAGGAGATCTCCACTTTGTAAGCTTTTTTATTTCGTAACCGTCAGGCCTGCATGTTTTTGTTTGTACTGTTTATTATTTTTTGGACTGTACTACTGATAGGACTGGAAACCATGGGCAACACTCCATCTAGCCCCTAGACTTACAAAAAGAAACTAAGAAAGAGGAAAAGAAATTGTATCCCCCAGTTTTTCAGGGAGATAACTTGGAAGAAGAAATGTTTCCTTCCCCCATACTCCACTTCCCAGGTTCCTTCTGCAGAGCCTGAGAATGATCAAGAGGAGGAGGGAGCTATAGAATGAGCAGCCGAACACTTGGCACCTGCCCTTAAAGTTTCTGAGGGGCCAGTCACTCGATGATGCCATGGGATCAGCCCACCTTCTAGTGCAGTTGTTTTTCCCTTAGGCGCTGTAGGTCCTGTGGATGTGGATGGTCAACAGCAACGCCAATATTGGCCATTTTCTACCAGTGATCTATACAATTCGTGCACCCAAAATGCCCCCTTTTCTGAGAAACCCCAGGATTTAATTTGTTTGCTTGAAACTATTCTCTTTACTTATTAGCCCACTTGGGATAATTGTAGTCAACTTTTACAGGTCCTTTTTACAATGGAAGAGAGAGAGTGTATTTGAGAGGCAGCCCAGAAACATATCACTGGCCCCACAGGAGTGCCCATCATGGATCCTGCCCTGATCGCTGCCATTTTTCCTGAGATCCAACCAACATGGGTCTATAATAAGGTTGAAGGTAGGGAGCGACTCCTCATCTACCTCCAGGCTCTGTTGGCAGGTCTCAAGGAAGCAGCTCGCAGACCTACAAATATGGCCAAAGTTTATGATGTTAGACAGGGAGGAAGGGAAAACCCAGCAGCATATCTTAAGTGGCTTAATGAAGCTTTTAGTCAATATACCCCATATGATCTTGAGACCCAGGAGTCGGCTCAGATGGTTATGTTTGCCTATATAAATCAGGCTGCACCAGATATACAGTGAAAGTTGCAGGCTCTAGACAGACTTGGTAAAAAGTGTATTAGGGATCTAGCAGCCGTGGTGGAAAAGGTTTACAATAAGAAAGACAGAGGAGCAAAGACAGGAAAAGAAGGACAGAGAACATGAAATTGAGCGTGAAAAGAGAGACCGGGCCAAGAAAAGAGGCCAGACCTGTTGGACTTGCCACCATCGCATGTCGAGCTTACTTGGCTCACAGACAGCAGCAGTTTCATTTGAGATGTAGAAGGGTACACGGGTATAGCAGTCACCACAGACACTGAGATAGTGTGGGCAGAAACACTCCCCATGGAACATCTGCACAAAGAGCAGAACTAGTGGAACTAACAAAAGCCCTACAAGTGGGAAAAGGAAGAGACTAAACATTTACATGGACAGTCAGTATGCTTTTGCCACCGTGCATGTCCATGGAGCCATTTACCAAGAGATGGGGCTAGTGATAGCTAAGGGAAGACTATTAAAACCAAACAAGAAATTTTAAGCCTCATCCGGGACATGTGGGAACCAGCAGATATTGCCATTATGCACTGCCCTGGCCATCAAAAGGGAACAAATTCTATTACCAAAGGAAATAACTTGGCCGATCAGGCAGCTAGTGAGGTGGCCCTCCAGCCCAGAGCAGAAGTACTGATTCTAGTAGACCCAGGGCCATGAGCTTTGCCTTCTGAGCCTCAGTACTCCCAAGAAGAGTTGGAGTGCATAAAGAAAATTCCCATGGCCTATAAACCCCTGGACAGAGAAGGAAACAAAGACTGGTGGAAAACTCATGAGGGGAAACTTACCTTGCCACAAAGATTGGGCAAGGGGATTCTTAAGAGAATCCATCGGGTCTCTCACATGGGAACCCGAAGAATGCAGGACTTGCTCCGACACTCAGAAGTAAAAATTAAGCAAGGAAATCAACTCATTGAAGACATTGTTAAAAATTGTAAAGCCTGTCAGCTTATCATTGCCCCTAATCAACCAGCTGCAAAAGGAGCTCTACTCCGTGGAGATAGGCCAAGTGTGTATTGGGAAGTAGACTTCACAGAAATTAAAACTGGAAAATTTGGATATAAATATTTGCTAGTTTTCGTAAATGCCTTTTCAGTGTGGGTTGAAGCCTATTCAAAAAAGGATGAGACCGCGAATGCCGTGGCTAAGAATGTCCTGGAAGCCATCCTACCCAGGTATATGGCTTCCCATCCACCATCAGGTCAGACTGGCCTTCGTCTCAAAAGTAAGTCAGGGAATAACCGCAGCACTGGGGACGAATTGGAAATTGCACTGTGCTTATAGACCTCAGAGTTTAGGGCAAGTAGAAAGAATGAATAGGTCTCTAAAAGATACCTTAACTAAATTGGCCTTGGAGACTGGCACAGACTGGGTATCTCCCCTTCCTTTTGCCCTGTTTAGAGTAAGGAATTCACCCTATCAGCTTGGCTTTACTCTTTCTGAAATAATGTAGGGACACCCTCCACCCATTATCCCTATCCTTCAAACTGAATTGCTTGCTGATTTGGATGATACTGAATTTCTGTGTAAGCTTGACTATTTACAGCTGGTGCATAAGAGTATGTGGCCCCAGCTTAGAGCATTATATGATTATCTTTCTCTCTCTTTAACTGTTTGCACTCCCTTTCATAAGCTAGGGAAAGCATAAGTGATGAGAAGATCCATTTTGGAAGGGGAAATTGGTAATGGGGTTTGACGTTGGTATCACATTCATATTAGTCTGACCTCCCATTTGAGTTATGACTCCCGCACTATATTTCTTTTTTTTTTGTTTGTATTATTATTCTAAAACTGAATTACACAGATGATACAGTCATATAAATCAGGTATGGATATATTTCTTTTTATGAAAGATCACCCCTTCCTTTGCTCTCTCAATTTTTCTCTCTCATTGGTTTGGTTTTATTAACTCTTCTTCTTCTTCTTTTCTTCTTCTTCTTCTTCTTCTTCTTCTTCTTCTTCTTCTTCTTCTTCTTCTTCTTCTTCTTCTTCTTCTTCTTCTTCTTCTTCTTCTTCTTCTTCTTCTTCTTCTTCTTCTTCTTCTTCTTCTTCTTCTTCTTCTTCTTCTTCTTCTTCTTCTTCTTCTTCTTCTTCTTCTTCTTCTTCTTCTTCTTCTTCTTCTTCTTCTTCTTCTTCTTCTTCTTCTCCTTCTTCTTCTCCTTCTTCTTCTCCTTCTTCTTCTCCTTCTTCTTCTCCTTCTTCTTCTCCTTCTTCTTCTCCTTCTTCTTCTCCTTCTTCTTCTCCTTCTTCTTCTCCTTCTTCTTCTCCTTCTTCTTCTCCTTCTTCTTCTCCTTCTTCTTCTCCTTCTTCTTCTCCTTCTTCTTCTCCTTCTTCTTCTCCTTCTTCTTCTCCTTCTTCGCCTCCTTCTCCTCCTTCTTCGCCTCCTTCTTCGCCTCCTTCTTCGCCTCCTTCTTCTCCTCCTCCTTCTTCTTCTTCCTTCTTCTTCTTCTTCTTCTCCTTCTTCTTCTTCTTCTTCTTCTTCTTCTTCTTCTTCTTCTTCTTCTTCTTCTTCTTCTTCTTCTTCTTCTTCTTCTTCTTCTTCTTCTTCTTCTTCTTTCTTCTTCTTCTTCTTCGTTACTATTATTATTGTTGTTGTTGTGCTGTGGAGGTTTTAGTTACATTCATGTGGTAGTGATTACATTTCTTTTGTCTTTGTTTTTGTTTTAGTCAGTAATGTGGCTTGAACCCAGGGCCTGTACACTGTCTTTGAGCTCTTTTGCTAAAGAATGGCACTCATATTGAGCCACAGCTCTACTTCGCTGAGGACATTTCTTTTTGGACAATATCATCCTTTTCCTTCATCTCTTCCAGTTTTCCCGTCCTTCCACACAAACAAGTTCCATAGGTCATTTTCAAAATAGTACCAATTGAATACCGCTATTTCACATGTATATCCTTTGTCCCTCCTCTTCTATTACCCCTTTAACTTCTCAGAGATAAATTTTTAAAAAATGACAAAAATGAAAAGTGTAAGAAAAACACCATCTTGTGTCTGTTTCCTGGTCACTGGTTATTTTTGAGATAGGGTCTGTGTGTGTGTGTGTGTGTGTGTGTGTGTGTGTGTGTGTGTGTGTGTGTGTGTGTGTGTGTGTGTGTGAATACTGGGGCTTAAACTCCGGGAGCTGACCTTTAGCTTTCTTACTGAAGGGTAAAAGAATACGACTTGAACCAAACTTCCACTTCTTGGTTTTGAATGGTTAATTGGAGATCAAGTATCACAGGTTGTTCCTACCTAGTCTAGCTTCAATTCACTTTCCTCAGATCTCAGATTTCTAAATACCTAGACTTACAGGTGTGAGCCACTGGTGGTGCTTGGCCTACCTTCTTTTCATTAAGTAGTTGAAATATAAAAGACAATTGCAATCATAGTAAAAATGAAATCAATTTAACTTTCCAAGCTTCAATAACTTAATATTTTGTCACATTTGATTTGTACAGAAAAACTTTTTTTTTGTAAATGCTCCTACAATTTGGTTTTCATCTGGGTTTTTTCCTCATGATGAACTTAATTTTATATAGCTTTTTACCTACTAAATATTGATGAAAATATGCCCAGAGGGCATTAATGACCTTCTTTTGGCTTTCATAAGGAAATGGTGGAAGCTAACACTTGTTGTGATAAATTCATATGCAGGACCCCACATTCTTAGCCAGAAGACAGTAGTGCCTGTTACAAATCCTATATATCTGAAAAAACCCTGACTCAGGACATGTTACCACCTTCCTCTATGTCCTCTTCGAGTGCAATCCTGACTCTCCAATGACCATGACAAAGCCCTGCTGGGAGTTCTCAGTACACAGCCAAGGTCACCAGTCAGGTGTGGCAGCTACAGTGTGATGGAAGACTGGTGACTGCTTCCTATGATGGAACAACACAGGAAATGTTAGGTCCTTAAGCTGTCATCAGTCCTGAATGCTCCTCATTGAGCATTCGATCCTAAGAGTTAAGGAGACATCACTCTCTCTTCCTTGTGCCAGTTGTGGACCTGTATTTCTTCTGCTGCTGTCATCTTCTGTGGAAAGAAATGATCTGAGCTTTATAAACCATTTTGCTTATTCTAGGCCCTTAGTGTAAGGCTGGATTTTATACTTAGACAAAAAGAAATACAGTGATAAAAAATAGGAAATAACATTTTTTCTAGTCTATTTATTACCAAAATATGTTTTCAAATTCTACCAATAATTCTTAATCATAAGTGGCACTTAATTAGCAGTCACAGTCTCAAACTCCTAAATTCCTCAGTGAGCTGTGGGAGAGAAACCACAGTGAGTGTTAGGGGTCCTCCAGTCTAATTTCTTCGCCTGGGAGGAGTGCTTCTATGCTAGGCCTCCAAATTGAACAAAGAATACTTCTTATACCTCAGATTACATGTCCAAGCTATACATACCAAAGAAAGCGAAGAACAAGACCTTAGTCTCACTTGGGAACAACACAGATCACAAACATAAATTATAAGGAAACAGAAATGAAATTTTCCTTTACTCATATAATACAATAAAAGAGCTACTTTTCTTATTATCACTTAATTGTGGTTATATGTACTTAGTACTAGCTTCTTGAAAGTCCCCAAACACTCTTTGACATGAACTCAATAGTTCCGTTGGTATCAGATTGAGATTTTATGGGAAAAACACTTTTTTAATTTTTTTATTTCTAAAAGTCTATTTTATAATAGAGATGCTGTACAGAGGGGTTACATTTACATGAGTTAGTTACATTTCTCATTGAACATTGTTACCCACTCCAGTTTTTTTCTCCCTTTGTCCCTTCCCCCCACTGCCCCTCTCCCACCATTACATTGTAAAGTTAATTTCTGCCATAGTGTCCTGTGAGTATCATTGTTGCAATGGTTCACCTTTTGTACTTCTTTCAGCATTTTGTTATTTCCCTTCCCTTTCCCCAATCAAATAAATGCATATACTGGATGCAGGGTACCAGAATCAAAGACAGGAATTGCCATGGATAAAACCAATAGGAAAAGAAAAATGACATAAAGTAAGAAGAAAGAACTAGCTGTGGTTCATTGGCTACATCAAGCTTGACAATTAAACAAAAGAAGACCTCCTGTTTCTATGTCTTGGCGTTCATTTCAATTAGCATCATTTTGTATGGTCATATATATGTTGATAACTCCTGAGCTATTATGATCCACTTTCAGAAGTAACAGGCTAATGCTAATCATTGCAAATGAGGGAAATCATAGAGCTCATGTTGCTTTTGGCCTGGATTGCTTCACTTAATATGATTTTTTCCCAAGTCTTTCCATTTTCTTACAAAAAGGACTCTCTCATTCTTTCTGATAGAAGCATAAAATTCCATTGTGTAAATATACCACATTTTCTTGATTCATTCATCTATTGAGTCATCTTTTGAGTCAAATGTGTTGGATCTGTATCTTAGCTAAGGTAAACAATGATGAAATGAACATAGTTGTGCTGGTAGCTTGTTGTGCCTTAGTTTGAGATCATTTGGATAAATGCTGAGGAGTAGGATTGTTGGATCTGTAGTAGGAAGACCCCTACTCAGGCAGGCCAGATCACCTATTCTTCCAGAGTGACAGAGCCCACAGCGACAAAGTTGTTAACAAAGAAGCGACTTTATTAAGAAGGCTCCTACACTGACTGGTCAGGGCCGCAGCACAGGCTTGGGAGCTGGTACTGTGACCCCTAGGGGCCCATGTACTTTGTTTTTTAAAGGCAAAATTCAGGAGGCCAAACCTGGTCATGCAGGTAACCAATGAGATTAACACACATACAAAAGATTGCACAGTCATACTAGATCACATGGAGGTGGCCAATGAGGTTACAGTTTGTCACATAATGGCTATTTAAACCCGCCTATAACTTTTGGTTTAAATGACTCACTAATTCAGTGGGTAAGGTGAAGTACGCGCAAAAGGCGGAGTTTACGGTAAGAATACACAAAGGAGGAGTTTAGTGGAGTTTACCATAAGCACGTGAAAAAAGTGCAGTTTACGGTAAGCTCGGTAAGCTCGAGATGTTTCCAGTAGGAGCCAGTTTACAATCTATCTGTTTTATTGGTCAGTCTGTAACAGAACAATCAAGGTGACTTAGGTTGTTAAGGGGAGGGGACATAGGGCAATTCTGTCCATTCCAGGAACTGGGCTGGTTGGAACCAAGTTCTAGTAAACCTTGATTAAAGGTTTTTCTTCTTCTAAAATCCCTAAAACAAAGGCGAAGCCATGAAAGAAACTGTACCAGCTCAAGTCTCCTCTCAGGACCTACTTCACATCTTAGGGGAGTTCTATGTTTAGTCTTTTGAGGAACCTCCATTCTGCCTTCCAGAGCGGTTGAACCAGCTTACATTCCTACCATCAGTTTAGTGTGTTTCCATTTAGCCACATCCACCCCCACATCTGTTATTATTTGCTCTCTTGATAATGGCCATTCTAACTGGGGTAAGGGGCATCAAAATGTGGTTTGGGTTTTGATTTGCATTTCTTTTATGACCAGTGATGCTGAGCATCCCCCTTCTCTTTCTGAGAGGCCACACTACTACAGGTTTGTAGTGTCTCAACAGAGGCATAGAAAATTATAACTGTGTGCTTTTGGTTGTACATTCACTTCACTTGGCGCTTCCAATGACTCTTAAACTTATAGTAAAGATTTATACTATTTCCCTTACTGAAAATAAACAACACTGTTTTTCAAAAAACATAGAAAAAAATCCCTTTGTCAGGGGTCCCAGTGAATACTAAGGAAGATTCTTTACTGGGAAATTTAATTTGGTTGCTCGTTTGTTACGTCACTTAAACACATGTTGAATTTGGGGTTTCCCCACCAAATCTTCAACAAACCAGAAACTATGTTGCCTCATTGGATTTTGCTACAAAAGTTACAAAATATTTTGACATATATTTGATTTGGTGTTTTGGGTTTTTTTTTTTACTTTTGGAGGGCTAGTGGGCCAGTACTCAGGCTTGAACTGAGGGTCTGGAGCTCTTGCTTAGGTTATTTTACTCAATGCTGTCACTGTGCCACTCAAACAACATCTGCACTTCTGGTTTTATGCTACTTAATTGAATATAAGAATCTTGAGGATTTATTAGCTTGTTTTGGCATTAAACTGTGATCCTCAGATCCTACCCTCCTGAGCATCTAAGATTACAAGAATGAGCCAGAACCTGGATATATTGTGCTCCCTATGAAACCTAAACAATGGCACACAATTCTGAAGCGTGTGTTTATGGTTATGTATTTCAAAATTAGTTAGAAATATATAGACCTTTATGTGTATGTGTGAATGTCCTGAGGGAAATGAGGATGTATCTGCTGATTTTGAGGAAAGATTTAACCTAGAGCTTTTAACAGACTGAGCTACACTCTACAGAATGCTTGAGACTAAAAGTGAGGTAAATGATGTCATCATTCCATTCATCTACATCCCTTGCTAACATATGCATATACTGTGGTGTTGTCATGAGTATTTTGTGTATGAGAGCCAGTACTGAGGCTTGAATTCAGGACCTAGATACTGTCCCTTAGCATTTCATGCTCAGAGACTACAGTTTGGAACCTTTTGAAGGGAATGCCAACTTTCCATCTGATGTTCTACAAATTGCCATGTTGGTACAGGAACTGAGTAGACTGTCATAAGATAAGAGGCTTGTCCTGATTTCTACTGACTTTCCTCTGGGGTCAGGGGGTGTGATCCCACTGCCTATGTGTTTATTTGCTACACTGGAGGGACCAGACCTCCTCTGAAAATCTACGACTTGGTTGTAATAGATGCTAAATCTCAGAACCCAGCTTCCCACATCACTAGGATTACAGGACTGAGTCTCACGGACTCAACTTTTTTATACATGCTATAGTCAGTTTCATTACATTCACTTTCATTTTATTCACATCATAGACAGATATATACAAATATATGTATATTTTTATTCATCTATTTATAATCAGTGTTATATCTAGAAACACAAATATATTCTTATAATTATAATCAAATTATATTACTAATTTCCCCAATAATATTTACACTAATATTTTGTGCAAAAAACTCGTCTAAAATTTAAATGCCATTGTAGTTGGAAAAATAATTTTCAGTCTTATATATTATGTAATATACTATATATAACATCAAGAATATAACATGTATTTACATATAACTGATTTAAATGTGGAGTATTTTTTCTTGCTGATTTTGTATTTGTTCATCTATATAAACCTTTTTTTTCCTATTGATTATGACTTTTGCTTTCCAGTATACATATTTTCTATATATTTTGTCAAATATTTTCAGCCCTAAGTAGACATTTTTATAATATTGGAGCCAAATTTTTCTTCCATATTTGTCCAAAGCACAATGAAGTTGTATTCAAATTCGAACTCACTGTTGGAAGAGAGCCCACATACCACTATAAGTATTGTGGCATTTGTCCCATTTGACAGGATAGCTTTATAGGACATCTGATATTCTGTGTACTAAACCTTTTATAGCCACCTTATGACCCCATGCAGGCATGGCCTGGCTTCCTTGCCACTCCCTGTGCATTTAACATTTCCCGTTATATCCAGTAGGCTCTCTAATACAGCCCCCTGTCTCTCTGTGTTCCCCTCCCAGAACACATATGCACAATGTTTCAGATTGTAGGATTAAAAAGAAATATATTTAGGATTCATGAATTTTAGAATATGTCAAAAATATTATTTTAATAAAGTTAAAAAAATAAATAGGATGAACCTTTTATAACAATCAGGACATAAAGAAAAATATGGATTGTCTCGGGAAAAGGAGAAGGAATCAGAAATTCTCCCTCAGAGTCCACAAAGAGATCTTCTTCCTCATTAAAGACAGGATTTTCTTCCTGAGTCCAGGTAGGGACAGATTCTAATTTCTCAATTGGAAATTGAATCCCCTGCAAGAGGACAGATTGGTCTGGGTATTGTGAGGAAAGATTCCCTTTCCTCAACTGAATTTAGATTTTGGACCTCACTCATTGGTTTTCCTGAACATAGACTGGGGTCATTTTCCATTAGCACACATTTACTCTGCACACTAAGACGTGTTTTTTTTCACTGGCTTGGTGGCGATCTAGTGGGATTGTGAACATCAATTGAAGACATTCTGGATCGTCTTCATCCTTGGTGTTATGTGCAGGTACGCCTGCATCACATGTGGGGTTCAGAACCAGTGGGATGTCCACAGGACTCAAAACCTAATTGGGCCTTTCTTCAAATTGAAAAAAAAAAACCTCTATGTTCACATGCTTTCTGGAGATCTTCCAATCTCCATCAGTCACCATAGATGACATCACTGATGGGTTCTTTATCTGGAGTTCTGCAGGAGCTGCTTTACAGTGATGCAAACCTGAGAATGGAAATAGGTACAGAAATCTTAAGAGTAGACCCTAGAAGTGAAGGTGTGACTAAACTTCTGAGGATCTAATGGGAGAAGCTGTAGAATTTGAGGTTGTACTGAACACTGATTAGAATGTAGGGTGTTTCTAATGAGTGGCTACTTCCAAGTTCTTTCAAAAGGAGAACAGATTATACCTGGCATAGAATATCCATAAAAGGACAATTTGCCAAACTAAGGAGTACTAAGGTCTCATGACCAATTGGGCCCATCCCTAGAGACCCAAGTTCCATCCCTCCTCACGAGCCCTGACGCATCTAAACAAGTTCTTCCTCTTTTGCTTGGTCTCATGGGTCATGGGTTCCTCCAGCTGGTCCAGAAGAATATGTAAACAGAAGAGGAGGTCTGAAGAGACCATGTTGATCTTGACATTCTGTGTAAGTTCTTTTAGGGTGTCATGGTTCTTAGGCACATAGAAATCAGGGTAGAAGTCCATCCACATAGGGGGGATAGAACAAACAATGCGGTGGGAAGATTGGTGACAAGGAAAATGAAAGCCCACCTTTTCCATCCTGAACCTTGTACTATAGCCTCTTTCTGGCAGGACTTGCATGTTGGGAAGTGCAAAGAGACTCCTGCAAGCAGGATGCTCCTCACAACCCACTTGTAGAAATTTCTCAAATATAATGTTAAAAATTTCTCCCTGTGATAGGAAGAGAAAGATGTTTCCCCAATGGATCTGACTTGTTATATACAGCCCTCCCTGGCATCCATGAGAGTCCAAAACCACAACCACATCCAGAACTGTGTAATCTTCTATCCGCTGATGTGCCAAACCTCAACCCTCTGATGAAAATAACAACTGGTGTGCAAAGAAGAAAATTGACTTTGATTCAGAAACGTCAAAGGTACCAAGTTTCAAAGGACAAAATTTCTCTTTGTGCCAATGTCCACTTACTTTTTCACTTGCTCATCTTCCTCCCAGTTACGGTAGAAGGATCTGTACCAATGGGAGAAGGAAGTTAACTCTTTGCTTCTCCTTTTCTGAACAGGACACACATGGGACTGTCTAAGTCACAAATGGCAAACATGACAGACAAAAAGTGAAGGTATGTCTATACAATTTCATGGAAATACTGTGAGTATGCTTATATACATCTTTCCAAATAACTGCAGAACGGCTCATGCCTCTAACCCTAGTAATCAGGAGGGTGAGATCTGAGGATCAGATTGAACTCAGTTTGAACCCAGCCTAGTTTGTAAAATCTAAAGACACTTATCTTCATTTAACCAGCCAAAGGCCAGAACTGGACTTGGGGCTCAATTGGTAGAGTGCTACGAAGGTTACAGCACTCAGGCCCCAAATTCAAGTTCAAGTTGCATCCTTTCTTCTGTATATTCCTTCAAAGGCCTCCAAGATAGTGATTTCCTAGGTGAGGGTGGATGTTGGATGAGACTGGCTCATTCCTTTAATCCTATTCTTTCAGCAAGAAAATCGTTAAGGCTCCACTAGCTTATGAGGCAAATGAAATGTTCTGGCAGCCCACTCCTAAGGAATTAGTCGAAGACTGCTCTTCTTTGTCTCAAGCCAAGCTCCTTTGATAAGACCCCAGTGAAACAGTCTCAGAGAGGTACCAATTATTCCAATATTCTGGAGGGGGTCTCATCAGTCTTGGGTTTGAAGGAGGAAATCTCACTTTTTTTTGTCAGTCGTGGGGCTTGAACTCTGGGTTTGGATGTTATCCCTCAGCCTTCAACTCAATGTGAGCACTCTACCAGTTGAGCCACAGCACCACTTCCGGTTTTCTAGTGGTTTATTGGAGATAAGAGTCTCATGGACTTTCCTGTCCAGGCTGGCTTTGAACCTTGATCCTCAGATCTCAGCATCCTGAGTAGCTAGGATTACAGGTGTGGACAACTGGCACCCAGCTTAGGAACACTCACCTTTTAAACAGAATATCCAGAAACTGCTCTATTGTCCCCGCTTTCTATAGTGGTGGAGGAAGTTTCCAACATAGAAGAGATCACCTTTCTGGTAGGCAGGGACCAGGTCCATTACCAGAATTTCCAGCAAACCTGAGTCCAGGCACCATATATTATAAGGCATATTCAGGGTTTGGGCTGACTCATTGTCACATTGAGGTGGTAAAAAAGAATGGATCTTTGAAACATGGAAATGGGAATACACTTAAATTGAGTAATTATAATAGAGTGGATTGAAAACTACACAGTAAATATTTTCTCAGTCTACTCATATAAAAGCACACAAGAAGAAGGTTCACCTTGCCGGAGTTGCCTTGTGTTTCCCTTGGTTTCTTCTTATTACAAGGCCTGAGACATTTGTTTCGTGGTTTAGCACTGATCCAATGTCTGCAGCATCGAGTGAGGCGCTCACACCACTCATGCCTGAGACCTGAATCTCTTGAACTTTGAAAACAACACAGGAGCATCTTTCTTGTTCCTGAGCCACAGGCCAAGTGAGCTGGCTGGAGTTGACTTTTAGTTACAGTTGCTTGGCTCTCAGAGTTCCATATTCTATTCAATTATGAGGGAGGTAGTGTCATCTCTCAGAGCCTAATCATCTAAGCTACTTGCTCACATAAGACCATCCCAAAGACAAACTGTAGGCTGAAATCTCCCTCCCACATCACTCTATACAAATGTGGATATTGTCAAATCCCAACATCCTCAGCTAGGCCTAGATAAAGGCATGGTCTCAGCCTCAAAGAGCCCTTCCTAGCTCAGCCTTATTTGTCACTATTCTTCTCATCCTGCACAATCATTTTGCCTCTCAGGGCCCTCTCAGCCTGCCATATGCTTCTTGCATGTATTTTTGACATCCACTTCCTAGGACATTGTTAGGTTTTTTATTTCCTAATCTTCTGTTTGCTCTTGAAGGCTCTGTGTGCTGTCACCTGGAAAAAAGGTAAGTACCTAGAGGTGGGAAAATCAAAAAGTATTGAAAACAAACATTATACATTTAGTCAAACATTTTGTATGACAGAAGAGCATTTTTGAAACTTTTATTATATTTTATGAACGAGGGGAAGGGGAGAAGGGAAGAGGTGCTGCGTTGTCTTCTCATAATTCAATGGTTTTTATTTTAAAATACTATATTTGAAGGAATGTAATATTTAAAGAACTGTACTCCTGTTCTTTTTATAAGCTATTCGTTTATAAAGCATTCCTCACTAAAGTCTTGTCATTGTGTCCCATGAACTATCCTCCTCCTTCAAAATAATCAAGTAAAACCCTTCACAAATAAGTGGGATGTTTTCCAATATCTGGATAAGAATTTAAGAGACAACATTGCCTGCCATTTTGTGCGTGTACATGTGAGTGTGTGTGTGTGTGCGTGTGTGTGTGTGTGTGTGTATGTGGGTGAACGTGTGTCTGTGCATAAAGGTGTTTTAGGATTTGAACAAGGACTATATGACAATCCCGAAGTTCTTTCCCTTCAATGTAGTGCTCTACCAATTATGCCCAAGTTCCACTGCAAGTTTTTTGTAGTGAGCTGGAGAGGAGAGAGCCTCCAAAACCTGGTGATAAAACATTGTTACTGGAGGTAGTGGGGTTGCATGTTTCAGTCCAGCTTCACAACACTCAATATCATAAAACAACAACAGCAAAACCCAATATCAAAATACAATAATAAGATGTAATTAGAATAAAATTTAGTGATATAGTCTGCTAGCATAACTTTCATGTAACCTTGGTTGTAATGATTTAACAACACAAAACCAAATAAATTAGATAATTTCAGTAGATTCTATAAATTTTTTAATTCCATCTGAATAACAGGGAACAAGAAACCATTCATACTCATAAGGAGAATGTAAAAAATGATAAAAGATGGCAGATTATGAAATAGGAACTTCTACACTGCAGGAAAATTATTGTCATGGTTAATATATGGTGGTACTGTTATGGTGAATATATGGTAATGTTCTTCAGAACAGCAATAGATAAATATATATTTACTGCTCATAGTTTAACTTGTCTATCTCTATCACCTTCCAGTCTCCAAGTGCACATTATCAATGCATTCATGTTTATGGTATATTCCAAAAAATAACTATCAGAGGCAGGAGAGACCAAAATATATTAGCTTCA
Source organism: Dipodomys spectabilis (assembly GCF_019054845.1). Lineage (NCBI taxonomy): Eukaryota > Metazoa > Chordata > Mammalia > Rodentia > Heteromyidae > Dipodomys > Dipodomys spectabilis. The sequence continues at coordinate 691,336 of NW_024870984.1, forward strand.
AAGTGTTAGGAGATAAACTTGATAATTATATTGACTATTTTATATATTAAACATGTAGTCTGTTATCATTGTATCCCTAAGTATGTACAAACACTATTTCAAAGTGAAACGAAATACAACAAGGTTTTGAAGGCATATGCCTGTAAAGCTAGCTATTTGGGACATTACTTCAAGACCAGTGTAGTTTTACCTGCAATGCTCCACAACCCCTGGCTCTGTGTGATGGAATACGTCTATCAACCCAGGTCCATGGGGAGCTTAGAGCAGGAGGATTTCAATTCCATGCCAAACTGGGCAAGAACTTCCACATGGCTCCATCTCAACCAAAGAAGGTTCAACACTCACCCACCTAAGTGAAAATAAAAATAAGAGCATTGTAGTATAAGAAACAAACAATATTAAAACATGCCAATACAAACCATCATGAACAACACGCACCTAGTGTTTGTTTCTCATACCTGTAATCTTAACTATAGCTAGGATTATATGTGTGAGCCAGAGGCACTAGGCAGTTCATTATTTTAAAAATTACTATTTGAGTGTCTGCTTTGACTCCGAGGTCTTTGATCCATTTGGAGTTGATTCTGGTGCAGGGATCTAGCTTCAGTCTTCTACAAGTAGATAACCAATTTTGCCAGCACCATTTACTGAAAAGGCTGTCTTTCTTCCATTCTATTTTTGTAGCCCTATTTTAGAAAATTAGATGGCTATAGGTCTGTAGGTTCATTTCTGGGATATCAATTCTATTCCATTAGAACTGAGGTCTGTTCTTGTGCCAGAACAAAGCTGTTTTGATTACTATGGCTTTGTAGTAGAGTTTGAAATTTGGTATTGATATTCCTCTAGCACCGTTCATTCTATTAGGGATCATTTTTGCTATTCGGTGTCTTATTGTTCCATATGAATTTTTGGACTGCTTCTTCTATTCCCTTGAAGAATGAGTTTGGAATATTGATAGTTATCACATTGAATTTGTAGATAGCCTTGGGAAGTATTGACATTTTCACGATGTTGAACCTTCTACTCCAAGAGCATGGGAAGTTTTGCCACTTTCTAAGTTCTGTTTTGATTTCCTTTTTCAGGTTTTTAAAGTTTTCATCATCGAGGTCCTTCACTTTGTTGGTTAATTCCTAGGTATATTGTTTTCTGTGGGATGTTATGAATGGAGTTGCTTTCCTGATTTCAGTCATGCTTTTCTCATTGTTGGCATACAGAAAAGCCATTGAATTTGAGGGTTAGTTTTATACACTGCCACTTTGCCAAAGTTTTGAATCAGCTGAGTAATTTTGGATTGGAGTCCGTGAATAGGAGAAACTATAGGTCTCCTTGGCACAGGCCAAAATTTTCTTAATAGAGACCCAGAAACACAACAAATCAAAGAAAGGTTGGACAAATGGGTTGCATAAAATTGCAGAGATTCTGCATGGCAAAGAGCATAGCTAGCAAGATTAACAGAAAGCCCATGGATTGGGAGAAGATCTTCACTAGCCATACAATGGACAAGGGTCTCATATCTAAAATATACCTGGAACTCAAAAAATTAAATCCCCCAACAACAAGTTCTCAAAGAAACAACTGTCCAATAAATAAGTGGAAATAAGTGGGCTAAAGACTTAAAGAGAAATTTCTCTGAAGAGGAAAGAAGGATGGCCAATAGACACATGAAGCAATGCTCAACCTCCCTAGCCATAAAAAAAATGCAAATCAAAACAACATTGAGATAATAACTCACCCCAGTTAAAATGGCTATAATCGAGAACTCTACTAACAACAGATGCTGGAGGGGATATGGACAGAAGGGAATCTTACTGCATTGTTGGTTGGAGGGTAAATTTGTTAAACTACTATGGAAAGCAGTATGGAGGTTCCTCAAAAGACTCCACATAGAGCTCCCCTATGACCAAGCATTCCCACTTTTGGACATTTACCCAAATGATCACAAACAAGACCACATTATAGCTACCAGCACGACTATGTTTATTGCAGTCTTATTTACCATAGCTAAGATATGGAACCAACCCAGATGCCCCTCAGTATTTGAATGGATCAAGAAATTGTGGTATATATACACAATGGAATACTATGCCTCCACCAGAAGGGATGACATTGCCCCATTTGTTAGGAAATGGAAAGCCTTGGAAAAAAATTATATTAAGTGAAGTAAGCCAGGCCCAGAGAAACATAAGTTCCATGATTTCCCTTATTTGCTATAACTAGTATATGTCTGAGACAAGCAGAAATGATTAGATAAGTTGATATTAGGTGAAATGTACCCCAAGATAAGGATTCATATGCTTTTTTTCCCTTGCGATAGTTTGTAACATATTTCTAAGATTATTTCTTTGTTGCTTTTTATGTCCTTCCTCCACGGTATAACCTTTGCTTTCACTTTATTTGATGTTTGTATAATTTCTGGGGGAAAGGGAGAAATAATTGTTAAATAAGGTACAGGTGGATCCATTACAACAATGAGATTGATGTACAAGACATTTTGTCAAAAAACGAATTTTACAACTTTAACCAGGGGTGGTGGGGAGTGGGGAGTGGGAAGTGGGGATGTGTGGGGTGGGAGATAAGAAGTGATGGGAATGGGAAACAAAGAAGGGGGCAACAATGCTTGATAAGATCTATTACCTTACCCATGTAATTGTCACCCCTCTGTACGGTATTTTCACAATAACAACAACAACAACAATAATAATAATAAAAGATGATTTGAAGCCAGGTGCCAGTGGCTCATGTTTGTAATCCCAGTTACTCATGAGGCTTAGATGTAAGGATCGTAGTTCAAGAAGTGGCTCCCTGGCTCAATTGTTAGAGTTCTGACTAACTTGAGTACAGAGTCTCAGGGACAGTGTCCAGGCCCTGAATTCAAGCACCACAACTGACATAAATAACCATTTAAATGTCTGAATTGCTTGTGAATTAAAATGACAGCGGTGGTATAACATTAAACAGTCTACCACAGATATCATTATATTTGTGGTTAGAAAAAGTAGCAACACTTGAATAAAGAATTTTTTTTCATAAACTAGGGCTGATTGGTCTTTAATTAAAGGAAATTGCTGGACTCATACATAGTATTTTTTGGTTGCTTTTTGTTCTGTTTTTATAACAGGATGAGAAACCTTATTTCCGCCAATGGTCATTCAGATATGTCTAACATCATTCACAGGCCATGCAAAATTAACAGAGAAGACAGGACACAGTCAACTGGCAATAAATTTACTTTTCTTTATGCCATGTTCCAAATGATTTGTTTAGCTTATATGTCTCTATGGCCTACTCCTGCAATCCTCAAAATACAAGCATGTTCCACCAATTCAGATTTGAGCCAGGCGATATGTAGTATTAGTGCCAATAGTTGAGGAATATTGTAACACAACCAGGGAAGCAAGAAACCAACACGTTTGTAGCTGGACACTGGAGACTCAGGCCTATAACCTTATCTACTCAGGAGGCTGATGATCAGAGTTCAAAACCAGCTGGAGTGAGAAAATTTGTGACTCTTCTCTCCAATTAACTACTAAACAGCCATAAAGGAAGCTGGGGCTTCAGAGATAGAGTACCCTTGATTACAAACAGTTGGGGGCAGCACCTAGTGCTGAGCTGAAGGTCAGGCACAAACACACAAAAAATCAACAACAACAAAAAACAGAAACTAGGAGAAAGCTCAGGAAAGGATGGCATTGTCTACAAGACAAATGTACACATTACATGAATTGTGAAATTGTAACCTCACTGTACACTCCTTAGTAACAATTACATTTAAAAAATCTGACAAATCCCGAAGCCATGGGTACTTATGATGTGTATCTACTTCCCAGAATTTCCAAGTCCCATCATCTGAGCTGGTAGCACAAGGGTTGTAGGCCAGGGTAATGAGAAAATATGAAGCTAGAGATCCTTTCAGATTATCCCACCCACAGAACTTAGAAAGTGGCAAAAACTCTCATGCTCCTGGATTGAAAGGATTAGCATCGTGAAAATGACAAAAGTGCCAAAGGCTATCTACAAATTCTATGCGATACCTATCAATATTCCAACATTATTCTTCAAGGAAATAGAAGAGTCAATCAAAAATCCATAATAAAAGACCCTGAATAGCAAAAACGAACCTAAACAGAAAGAACAGTGCTGGCAGAATAGCAATATCAAATTTCAAACTTTACTATAAAGCCATAATAATCAAAACAGGTTGGTACTGGTACAGGAACAGACCTCAGAGCCAATGGACTAGAAAGGCAATCAACTCCCAAATTATTCATTGAAGAGATGAGTTGAAATTAATCATTTTACACACTAATACTCTTTCCTCAACAAAACCAGAGGATTTAAAATAACTAATATTTTTATGTTAATGGGCACAAATGTGCACGAATTTTCTAGAAATAAAATGATCACTTATGAAACCTTACTGGTACTTCAAAAATGCTTTCCAATTAGAGGATTAATCTTCACACTTTTCACACAATGTGAATCTCCCTTGTAACAGAACCCCAAGCGAGACTAAGGCAGCTAATAGCTATCTAATTTTTGTTGTCTTTTTGCAATACTGCTTTCTTATCATATTGATTAGTATAAATTCTATGACCAGTATAAAATCACATTTGTTATAAAAGTTACTAGGTGGGACATTCATGGATGAGGTGGTGTGGTGTTTCTGATAGAGCCCTGTCTGGTTCATAGAAGAAGTTGGTACTGGCAGAACATCTGTGGTGGAGTAGGGCAAGGCTTTGAGGGTGAAAGCGTCTATGTAGGGATTTGAGACAGCAGGAAGGGGACAGGAAGGACTAGATTGTTAGGGGAAGGGTCACTTGTGGAGTAGGTGGGCCTTTAGGATGGAGGCTGGCAGATGGATGGGTTTTCTGTGGAGGAAAGTGGGGTCACTGGGGAGGAAGCTCTTTGGGGCAAAGCTTTGAGAAGGAAGAACAAGGCTACAAGGGAGGAGGTTACTTAGAGGAGAGTTTCTGGTGGAGTACTGTGAGCACTTTTGGGATATGTAGGGTGGGGTTTCCCATAAGGCAGGGAAGGGCATGGAGACAAGAGGCTGACAGAAGGTGGGGTTTCTGGTGCCAGAATGTGGAGCTATGAGGGAGAAGATTTTCAGGGTCTGGTTTGAGAGGGCAGAGCAGTGCTAGGAAGAAGTAGGCTAGTAATGGAAGGGGATTCTGGTGGAGAATGGCAGTCCTTTGGGAAGTGTGTGAGGGTGGAGGTAGGGTTTCTGGCAGAACAGGAAGTAGTCATAATGTATGGAGGAGTTTTTCAGGACCAGGGCTTTGTGAGAGCAGGGATAGTATCCAGTGGACTAGACTAGTTAGGATGGACTTTCTGGTGTAGCCAGTCACCACTTTGAAAAGACGAGTAAGTTTGGGTGGGGATTTCACTGTTGCAAGTCAGGAAAAGGACTTTGGACAGGATTTCCAGTAGGGCAAGGCAACCTTCATAAAGGGACTTCAGTGGGACAGGGATTAACAGTTGAGCTTGGTGAGGCTTCCAGATGGAGGCCAACTGTTGCATTGGTTTACAGTGGAGCAATGTGGGTGTTGAGAGATGAGATAGTGTGATGGGCATTTTCTAGTGAGGGTTTTCTAGAGCAGGTCAGGGCTTGGAGCCATGGGGCTAATTGGAGGAGGGCTTTGAGAAGTAGTGGAAGGTCTACAAAATGTAGGATAATTATGGGCAGGGTATGTGGTGGAGTAGGCTGTGGATATGAGGGAGGATGCAATAGGGGGCGGGATTATCTGGGGAGCAATACAGGGCATTGAGAGAGTAGATATGGAAGGTGGAGAGGCTTGTGGTGAAGCAGGGCTGGCTTTCCAGGTAGGAGATGGGCTGTGTGAGAAGCTTCTAGCCAAGGAAGGGGGGGCGGCTTCAAGAACAGTTATAGGGAGGTGGAGGGTTTTTGGTGTAGCATGATGGGCTTTGTGGGAAGTGGTAGTTTCAAGGCCGAGTTTGAGAGGTTAGGCCACTTAGAAGTAGACTAGTTATGGGCAGAGTTTCTGATGAAACCAGGAGAGGCTCGAGGGAGAACTCTGGTTGGGGGTGGGGTAGGGAAGGGAAGAGCTTAGAGGTACTAGGATATGGGAGCAATGGGACTGTGAGTGACTAGAGTAGTTAGGAGTGGGGTATCTGGTGGATGAAGTGAGGATTTGAGGGATGAGCCTGATGTAGGCAGGGTGCTTGGTGCAGCAATTCGGGACATAGGAGGAGATATGGATGTGGCCTGGTTTCTGGTGGTGCAGAGCAGGGATTCCAGCAAGGGGTGTAGAAAAAAGCTTTCCCTATAGCAGAGTAGGGCTTTAAGGAAGGAGTTTGGCTGCAATCAGGCCTTTGAAAGTTTATAGTAGGACTACTAGGGGATAGGTTAGTTAAGGATGGGATTTTAAGGAAGAGGCTGACTAGAAGTGGGTTTCCAGTGGATCCAGTCAATTTTTAAGGGAAGGGGGAATAGGAAAGGGGCAAGAGAGTGAAGAGTGGGGCTACAAAAAATAAACATTTACTCTTAATAGGATCAACATTTTCTGTCAGTGTAGAATTATATTCCTTTTATGTATGCGAGGGATATTGGAGAAAGTAACCAGGCAATAATTCCTTCCTAGTGAAATTTTTCTTTATTCCAATTAAGTGAAAATAAAATCACATCAGGTTCAGAGGCACAAAGTAGACTAAGACACTGGAAGCACTGGACTTGGTTCCCAAGCACAAACTTTAAGGACCACAAACAAAAATTTTAAAATGACTCACTTGGTCATAATGGACACTCTATTGTCTTAAAACTGTGAATGAATAGAACTTTTACTCTGATCATTTTAGAAATCCTAAAACTAAGTAAGTAGTAATGTTTTAACTTTATATAATATTGGCAAGTATACTAAAAATAATGGGAAAATATAAATATGTATGCAGAATGTTTGTTCTCCATAATCAATTTTAATGTAAAAGAATTTAAAACTAGAAAATTACCATATAGTGAGATTGCAGCATGGTTTTCTTTCCGTCATCAAAATGGTGACTTAAGCAATGTGTCTTTATCATTGGATACATCGATGTTAAAACATATCTAAGAATGTGAAGCACTACTATACAGACCCTGAAGAAACTCAGGATCTATGAAATGATGTTGGAATAAAATTAATGACTAATTAGAGTAGGAATTGATCTTCACTAGGCCCATAAATATTGTCCAGAAGAAAAGTCTACATTGAAAAATAAACAAAACAATGAAAAGGAATCAGGCAAGCAAACCTTGAGGTAAACATTATCCAATGAACAAAATCTATTGGGGCATGATCACAAGCTTCTTTTACCTGTTACAGTTACTGATGTATGTTTTTTCCCTAATGCCAAATAACAAAGACATGAAAATGCAGTAATCATTTTCAAGGCATTAGAGTTTACAGGAAGAATTCAATGAATGTGTTGCTAGAAAGTAAAGATAGATGTCTGAGATAAAGATTGAAGAAAATATCCCCAGTTTCTGGCCCTTCGAGTTGAGAGGGGTACAAGTCAAAGCACAAGGAGAATAGACAGAAGTACAGTAGTGCATTCCAGTAGTTCCCAAGATGCAATGATGAATGAAACAGCAGAGAAAATCAACATGACCATCACTGGACTTAGCACTGGAGAGAAGAGAGAATAACAGTGAAAATCCAAGGAGAATTACAAAGGATGCCCTTGCATATTTGGCAGTAGAGTGCATGTCATTGTGGTCTAAAATATGTGGAGATATTATGGGAAACTACTTGTGCTCAAATGGTGCCATGAGAAGTGATAAACATGATTTACAGGACACTGAATAATCATAAAGGTCTTGCTTCAGTAGTGCAGAGTTAAACCTTGATAAATTCTATTTTGAAACATCTAACACATTACAAAACGAAGACGATTCAAATTATATATAAATGACTTGACTGCAACAATAGAGTTCAAAAAAATCAAATCATATAATGTGGATGCAAAAGGGAAACATTATTAAGGTACTCTGTAAACAACACACATTTTAGGTGAATAGTCCTGATTATAAAATATTTGTTTTCCTTACAGATTTTGGATGCACAAAAACAACAACAGCAAAAAATCACACTTGGCAATAGAGGTGGATGCCAGTATCTCATCTAATGAGGCTGATATTGGAAGATCATGATTCACAGATCCCTGGGGTAGCAATCCACGAGACATTTATGTTCAAATGTTCAAGCAAACACAGAGTGAAAGCTTGGTTCAAATATTACAGACTCAGTCAGTCATACACACAAACACACACACACACACACACACACACACACACACACACACACGGAATGAGAGAGGAAGAGGGAGAGAAGAAAAGGAATGTTAAGTGCTTAAAAAGTGAACCTATCTGCAGGACTATCCTAAGCATATTTTAATTAATAAAAATTAGGGAAACCATAGAGCCTATGTTTCTTAGAGTCTGGCTTCCTACACATAATATGATTTTTTCCAAGGCTTTCCATTTTCTTAAGAAAGGGGCTGTGTCATTCTTTCTGATAGAAGCATGAAATTCCATTGTGGATATATACCACATTTTCTTTTGTTTTTTGAGGGTGGAGGGTCCGGTCGTGGGGCGTGAACTTTGGCCCAGGGTGCTGTCCCTCAGCTCTTCAGCTAAAGGGCTAGCGCTCTATCACTTGAGCCACAGCACCACTTCCGGCTATTTTCTTTTTTCTTATGTGGCGCTGAGGAATCGAACCCAGGACGTCATGCATGCAAGGCAAGCACTCTACCACTGAGACACCTTCCCAGCCCCACATTTACTTGATACATTCATCTATTGAGGGGCATCTGGATTGGTTCCATATCTTAGCTATGGTTGTAATGCTGCAAAAAACATAGTTGTGCTTGTAGTTTTAGTGTGTTTTAGCTTGAGATCATTTAGACAAATGCCCAGGAGTGGGATTGCTGGCTCCAGAGTTATGCACATTTGAAATGAACTAATTGAAATGAACTCCAAGACATGGAAACAACAAGTCTTTTTTTTCAGATGTCAACCTTGATGCCAGTAAAGTAGTGTATCTAGATCTTATTTTATTTCATTTGTCTTTTGCCATTGGCTTATCCCTGGTAATTTCTGTCTTGATTCTGGTACCTTCCATCTTGTATATACATTATCTGATTTGGAGAAGGAAAGGGAAATAACATAATAATAAAAGAAGTACCAAGAGTGACCCATTGCAACAATGATATTCACAAGACACTATATTGGCCATGAAATTAACAACTTTGGGATCAGAGGAGGTGGGGTGGTCAAAAGGATAGGAGGACAATAGAGTGGATAACTATTCAACAAGTATATACCTTACTCATGTAACTGTAACCACTCTGTACATTACCTTTAAATAAAATAAAAATTTTACACGTGAGTCTACCCTAGAAAAAATATCCTTTTCAAAATATTACGTCTGTAACAGAACTTGTGAGGGATTCTAGAGTCAAGCTGTTAGCGCTTGGAAAGGGATAGATTGACAAGCCATCTCAAACAGCAATCAAAAGGCTGAGAACTGTGCTCTGGAAAGGTCAAACAGTCAAGGGAAGACAGGGGTATGATTTATTACCTCAAGAGTATTTTTGTTAGAACTGTTGGACACTAAAAGTTTAAGAATTTGGAGACAAGATGGATGTCTGTGCTATGGTTGTAATGACTATTGCTCCCTTCTGCTCCCTAACAATAAGGGAATCAATGATCAATATGTATACAAACAATAACACATGTTAATAGTTGTAACCACAAGCTAGATTGATGCCTTAGTTTGTGGACATACCTGTAGCCTCTCACCCTCCACCACTCTAGTAGAATGAATATAAAGCATGTTAAGCAGGATTTGGGGATCCAGAATCTAGCAATGAGGCTTTGGGTCCTCTGGTGTCTTCTTTCTTATCACTTCCTGTGATTTCTCAGTTCTTTGGCCAGGTATCCCACCATCTTTGCTGTTCCATGGTTGAGGTTAGTGACAGTACAGATATTCTGAACACTTCAAAACAAACTATGGAAAAACACTTCCTCAGAGAAGAATCACAAACTTATAGGAGCACCTGGAAAGATACCATACATCAGCAGTCATCCTGTGATCCTCTAGCAATAAAGTATAATTCAGGAGTATTTTTACTTGTAATAATATAAGAGATGGACAATTGTCCCTTTTGTACATTTGTTATTTGGTATTGCATAAATTTTCAGGAATTAATATACATTGTGAAATAATGTTATTTATTTCATAGGTCACAAACTTCGTCACTGGAGTGATGACCCTGTCTTATCTCAGTTGCTTGATTCAGACTTAGATGAGTGTGAATTGCCTAATTATGAACATTTCTTCATGAAACTCAACAGCACAGAATGAAGTGTGAGGGTCAGGCCATTCCATACTTCTAAGGATTTCACATATATTAGAGTACTATATACCTACACTGCTCAGCACTCATGGCACATTGGTGTGTTATAATTGTCTTCAGATCAGAAATATGCTAGAGCTTAATCTAAAATGATGGGCTGTACATTTTCAATGCAAGTGTGATGATCACCCACTGAAATTATTCTCAGTGGAGAATCTTTCTTATACATTTAACTGACTTAGCTTCTACTCTGTGTTTTACCATTATCAGGGACAGTCACACTGTGCCTAGCTACAATACTGCAGCAACCTTAGCTGCCCTTGAATTTTACCTCCAATCTTGATACCAAGGTCAACTCCGCAACTCTAATCACATAGTGGACACCTAACCTTTTCAAGCCTGGTTAAAAATTCAGCTATCATTGCTCATTGCCAGTGTTAAAGATCTTACTCCTTTAGATTTATTGTGTATCTTCTTGTATTTCCAACACTGCCTTAGATGTTGGTTTTTGAAGTAGAACTTTTGTTTGCTTTTGATTTATGGAGGTGTTAGTGATGCCGGTTGAACTGCATCTAATATAATGAAAGTAATTTTGATATATGAATTTAATTTTGGCAATTGAAGAAGTGAATACACATCACTCACAAAAGTTTCTTTATATGTACTGGTATTGCTTTATTGTGAACTTCCTAAAAGCCTGTCATGGGAGCACATATCCCAAATCCCATCATATCTGTCACTGAGACAAGGCTTGAAAGGTCCAGACCACTTGACACTTCATAGTGAGAACCTTTCTCCAAGAAGGGCGAGAGAATAGCAAAAAGAGCAAATGAATCTTCCAACTGTTTTGTTACATGCTCTTTATACTTAGCCATTAAAAACACCACAATAGTAATTTTTATGACTTCTTACCTACTCTTTTCCTCTTCTGAACTGTTTTATTTATGGATCTCTAAGAAATCACATAAAAATCATATAAAAATCTATATAAATCATATAAGAAAGCATAAACAATATTTGTTAGGGTTATATAACCTAAAATGAATAATTTCAGGAAATTATTAAGCACATAAAATGTAATGCATACCTAAAATTTTCTCTTTATTGAAAACTTCAGCACTTGTAGTTTATTTATTCTGATAACAAAGATTATAAACTAAGTTACAATAGTATTCCAAATGGAACACAGAATTAGAAACATGAAGAGTAGCACTAAAGAATGCTACTGCTACCACTAATAGAGTAAGAATGAAATTTAGATAAAACTACTCCAGAGTAAAAGCCACAGAATAGCTCCAACATTACTGACTTTTTTTTTGTAAAGACAAATTTTCACAGATATTAATATCAATTGGGTATATATTTCTTAAGGCCTTCAGGAAGGATGTTGTGACCATGTTGATGGAAGCAGACTTCTCTGGGACCTACTACACAATGTGCAGACAACATTCAAAACACTGCACCTGCATTAGGGTAACTTTAGTGCTCTTGACAGTTCTTCAAGTTAGGAAATTAATTAAATAATTTATTAAAAACAGAAGTAGGCAACAAGACCAAACAAATTTCCCAAGTACCTAATATTGATCAGTTGTAGACCCATAATTCAAATCCCGGCTTCCACCAAGCATATCTGAGAATATTCTGTAAGTGTCACATTCATTACCTTTCAAGACCTATGAAGCAGATGAGCCCACATTATCTTCCTAATTATGGTTATAACGGCAATAACATTGCCACAAAATATATATATTTTTAAAATGTGTGGGTAATGACATTTTATGTGATCTTTATACCAAATAACGATCAGTTTAACGTCTAAAGAAATACCTGAATGAACATCATTCAACTTCCACTGTTTAGCATTCCTGGAGTCATTACTTAAGGAGAACAAATTCATGTAAAAGACACCTGTGCTAATGAGCACAGGCTTTTTATCGTTAAGTACCTAGAATACACAGTAAATAGTTTGTTATGGATATATAATCCAAAAGGAATAATTTTTGTGACTAATTACTTTCTTGTTGTACCAAAGAAAATCTATTTCCTATTCTAAAACATATATAAATTTAATGGATATTAGTGCTATCAGTATAAATTATGCATGAATAATATATGTAATGTATTATATTATATAACATATAAATGATATATTTATAATATATGTATAATTACTGATATTCTATAACTACTATAAATAAGATATGTATAAAACTGATTTTAGTATTATACTGTGAAGGATACAAAGAATGACAACTTTATTTAAATAAATATATTTGTATGCTTCAGTCACATAATTTTTTGTGTGCCAGTACTGAGGCTTGAACTATGTTCTGGATGTTGTCCCTGAGCCATTTCACTCAGACTGGCTTCATATAGCTATCTTCAGATTTCAGCCCCTAAGTAGCTGGGATTCCAGACATGAGTCATATTATTTTTTTTAAATCCATCCTTGGCATGTTCTTATGTAATTATTTTTGAATGTTCAATTATAGTATGATATGATATTTCATTTCTAAACCAATTCAGAATAAATAACTAGTTATTGGGTAAAACTATATGTTGCAATAAAAATTGTAAAGACCCAACTTTACTATCAATTTTCAAAGATATTGCTAGTTTAATTCCTGGACAGACAAGTAGAAAAATTAAATTAAGTGTTCATAATATATGTAATATATTATATAACATGTAAATGATATATTTATAATATATGCATAATTAGTGATATTCTATAATTACTATAAATAATATATGTATAAATCTGGTTTTAATATTATACTGTGAAGGATAGACGGAATGACAATATCCTTATCTTAACTTTCTCATTTTCAACGGTAGACAAAACATGCTGTAAAAATATATCTTCAAGAAAGCACATGTACAATCTTCATCGCTATAAACATCTTCTTAGATTGGCTACACTTATCCACTAGAGTCAGCTTACCACTGCAAATACTTTGTGATACTTTCTGGATAAAGTTGCTTGTCCTCATCCTCATCAACCTTTCAGCACCTTCAGTGCAGGACATTTTCTCCTGCTTAGCCTGTCGATGATATCATCCTTTGTTATTTCCCAGCAAAGAAATTGTGGCTAGCAGGCTTGAACATTGGTACATTCAGAAGTTCTTTGGCTGTGAAATTTTGCTTTCCTTTCTTGGCAAGTGAGCTGGAATAATGAAAAACATTTAAGGCAATTTGTTTTACGGTAAATGAAAACATACTGATTTGAAAATACTACAAATATTCATTCTTTAAATTTATTTTTAATTCAAATATAATAGGGGTGGTTTTAGTAGTGCATGCCTTTAAATCTAGCTATTTAGATGTCTGAAAACAGAGGATCATAGTTTCAAGCTAGAACAGGTAAATAGACCATGAGTCACTTATCTTCAACTAAGAACCAAAAAGGTAAAAGTGGAGCTGTGGTTCAAACGGAAAAGAAAAATAAAAGAATCTAGGCCCCAAATTTAAGTCATAGTACTAGCACACATATACTATATATATATATATATATATATATATATATATATATATATATATATATATATATATATATATATATATATATATATATATATATATATATATATGGTTCCTAAAGTAATCGAAACCTGGTCATAGATTAAATATGAGGTGTGCAAAAGTATGTAAGTCTGAAATGACTCCGAGGTATTTTGATAATCAAATAGTAATGAAGGATTGGTTTGTAGATAAAGATCAAAGCTCACTTTGGGATTTTTCTGAGTTTGTTTAAATCAGTAGCTAGGAGTTTTCAGTAGATAGGATGCTGTTAAAGACCTGAATTAAAGAAAGAACAGAGCTGGAGAAAAAAACAAATTATTACATATACTCAGTGGTAACAACCATGAGAAGGAATATTATGGAACTAAACCCTGGGATACAAATATGTAAAACATGACAAATGAAGAAAAACAGTAATAAGTAAGAAATGCAGACTTATATGGATAGGTATTTTTAATGTTTAAGGCTTATGAAGTGATTGTGTGAAGACCTAAAATTTAAGAAATTGGTAAGGTTAACTATACCTTGGGCCAACCATAGCTGATAATTTAAGTAAAACGGGGCCAGAATAGTGTGTCTTGATTTACCAAAGTGAAAACAGGCCAATATTCGGAAAGCCAATTTTTGGACATGTGGTTGGTGTAACAATTACTGCAGTTTGTTCAAGTGTCAGTAGAAGGGTACAGTTTTAGCACAATGATAGAAATCTTTCAGGGATCTGGTAGATTTTTAATCTGTCTTCAATTTTCCTTTTTCTCTGAGAACCAAAATATCATTACTGGAAGCCAGTCCCAAATTTTACCTTTGGCAAGTTATCAGATATTCAGTCTATTACATGCCCAAATAATAGAGAATGGGAACAGGTCTACATTGAGCACTCACAGTAGACAGGTTTCTGGAATTTCTCAGGAAAATCCTTCTGCCATTTGGGATGGATAAGGCTGGATAATATACAAAATAGACATCATAGATTGAAAGTAATCTGCTAAGTTGACACTTGAGATATTGGATGTTTTAACTGCATTGTATCGATTTTTATGAATCAGTTAATCAGGTTCTTTATACCATATGATGTTACTAAACTGTGAAATGCATGCTTATTGCATTTCCTTTGTATGTTTTGAAATTTGGTATAAAATGTTAGTCTTTATTTTTTTTTTTTATATGGATTACTCCTAGTTCTCAAGAGTGGGGAAATGCCCTGGAATTTTGTAACTTGAAGTCATATGTGGCCATGTGTCATATCCTATTTTCCTTGTACAGACTTGGTAATAAATTATATGTAATTTATTATTTTATTTTTATTTATATTCTATTGCAGCACCTGGCTATGTGTAATTTAAACTGTAGTTTTCTTCAAGTATTTTATTCTACAGTGAAGTTTTTTCTTACAAGCTTTCTAATAAATATGTTATCTATTCAATTTTGAAAAGTACTGCTGTACCTCCCACTTATTTGTGGCATTTCTGAAATCTAAGTTCCTCTGTGTGTCAGGGTGGATGCAATAGTCTGTAGCAAGTATTGTTGAATACATAACATCTGGCTACTTAGAGAACAAAGGATGTGAAGGGACACGAGCCAGATAAAGAACTTCCAGGACAATTCAAGGGCACCTCATATACTCTCTGTGTAGGTGGATAGGGAACATAGAAATTCTTACACTTGAAAGTGATTGAGTGTGTGTGCACATAGGTGTTCACTTATTTATCTGTTGCTATAGTTTTACACATTCACTATTATAAAACAATACTTCATATATGTATACACACACACACACACACACACACACACACACACACACACACACACACACACACACATATATATATATATATATATATATATATATATATATATATATATATATATATATATATATGTATGTATGTATATACTGATCACAGTTTCCAAAATACAGAGAACCACATCTATGGGCATCGATTTCCTAAGTTGCTCTTTGGGTAATAAGAATGAAACCTGGTATTGTCCTGTGGTAGAGAAATTACTCAGAGATTCAAGTATTTTTCTTTCAATATGTTGCTTGTTCCTAACTCTAAATTTAGGAAGTCTGGTAATACATAATACATACTATATTATAATATATTTAATATATAATGTATACTATATTGTATATTATAATATATATTATATATAATAGCTGACAGAATTATATATTCATAAGGAAAAATACAACAAACGTATCAATGTCCATACTTTCCTAGCCATGATTAGGTTCAGTAGAGTTAGGTGCATTACATCGCAACAGGAAAATCTACTGAAGTTCTGATGACCTTGAGCTATATAAGGAGAATTCCTGTAAAAGGAGGTTCTCCTCAATTATGAGAAAAGATGTTTGGAAGTTTTTTTGTTTGTTTGTTTGTTTTTATTTTGGCCGGTCAAAGGGCCTGAACTCTGGGCCTGGGCAATGTCCTTCACCCCTTCTGCTCAAGGCTAATGCTCTACCAAATGAGCCATAACAAGATTTCTGGCTTTTCTGCTTATGTGGTGCTGAAGATTCGAACCCAGGGCCTCCAGCATGCAAGGCAAGCACTGTACCACTGAGCCACCTTCCCAGCCCAAGTTTGGAAGTTTTTGAGAAGAGGAATTTGGAATTTGCTTTGCATCCTTGATTAGTAATGAATAAGCAACATTTTACTCCAAATTTTGTCTCCTTTTATGTTCTATAAACAGTTACACATGATCATCATACCATGTCATATATTTAAGTCCTTCTTTTATTCTTTTATCATTATTGTTTTGTTGTTGTTGTTTGGCTGATCCTGAAGCTTGAACTCAGGTCCTAAGCAGTGTCACTGAGCTCAAGGCTAGTACTCTGCCACTTGCGCCACAGCACTACTTTTGGTTTTTTCTGCCTTGGCTTGCTTTGAAGCATAATACTCAGATCTCAGTCTCCTGGGTGGCTAGGATTACAGGTGTGAGCCACCTAGCAAGTCCCTCTCTTTTAGATATTATTCTAAAAGCCTCCTATCCAAGGTTGCTCTTAAGGTAGTAAATGCACCTATGCATATAGTTCCAATAGTTCTTTCAAACCTTCAACTCCTGTTATAGCTATGGTGTGTCTTTTCCATTGTATCCTGAACCAACTTCACTGTTCTCTTCATAATCCATGTTTCTAGATGTGTTACTAATAATTACCTAAAATTTGTGGCTATAAACCCTAAATCACTCAACTATTAATTTCATTTAATTTTTTTTCAATTTGATTGTTCTTCAGTACAAATCTGAGCTTATATTCACCTCTTGCATCTACCTCTTGGCATGAGCAGAGCCTGGGACTATTCAATCTCAAATGCAAGAGGTTAGCAAGAGAATAGCTTATAGTATTCCTGCCTAAGAGTCAGGACATGTAGTTGAGTGCCTGAAAGAAGCAATGCATTCCTGACAAGGGAATGGGTGATAGAGACAACAGCCTAGAGAGCAAACTGACAGTCACAACATTTAATAACTGTCCTTTGGAGAAATTGAACTCCTGCAAAGTGGCAGTGAAATAACTCACTTAGTGAGTTTTTATTTATGAAGGAAGTTGTCATGTTTCACTACACAACTTAATTGTAGTCAAAGAGAGGGTAATACTTTTGTGTCCTCCTTGGCCCAGTCTCACTTAATCTCCATATTAATCTTTGCTCATAGTCTATTCCTACCAGAAGGTCCCTGATGAAGAGGAAAGTGTGAAAGTGTGATCTCTTGGCTTCTGACTGGCCCTGTGTGAACTGAGGCCACTTTTAATTTTGAACCTGTTCCTTCTGACATTGGGAAAGCTCATTCTTTGAATTGTGCCCTAGTACCAAATGTTTTGAGAGAAAGTCAAGGAATGACAGATTCTGCCTGAGGGAGTGAGTTTCTCCAATTCCAAAGAGGTCAATTAATATCTGATTCTAAGGTCCAGGTGGAAGTTTTTCACCAGATCCTCGAAGCTGGAGTGGATGTTAGCTCAGACTCCAGGCCATCCTCATATTTCTCCAGCCTTTCTCATGAACCAAAAGGTTACAGGAATTGAGTTCAGAAACAAGGAGAAATGAGAGTATCAGAAGAATTATTGGCAGGGGGATGAATTAGAAACGTTGGAGGAAAGAAGGGCTCAGAAAATCTAGGGTCACTCACATCATTTGGGAATTACATCATAAGATTAGGGGAAAAAAAGTAATAAATTACTACCTAAATTAGTAACTCGACTACTCTACATTACAACTGTTGAGTTAAAAGGTAGCTGTCCTAATTCTATTTTGATGAGAAAAACGGAGCACATTCTTTCCTCACAAAGTTCTACAGAGTATCTTCATCCATACCCCAGGTTGTTCTTACTCTCTACATCTGTTACTTTCCTTTGCTGGATTCAGTCAATGACAGTTAAAAGTGTTATCATCTTCAGACATGTAATTACAATTTCTTCTAATCCATTTGTTATCAAATAAAACTTATTATTTGCAAATATCTGTCTATGGTAAATTTTCTTCCATGGCATATTTATTTGATGATATTAAGTATTATTTTAATAGTTTCATTTTTAAAACTTGAGGAAAATGTTTTGTTAATATTAGCACTAATTATTTGCACATTTCTTTTGTATTTTTCCTTGTCTGTGTATTTGTTATTAAGCTTCTAACATTGTCTTTTCCCCCATGTGTTGCCTTCTTAAAATTGCAATTTATAAACTATATATCATGGTCCTGTATGTGTGAATTGATATATTTAATTTTTGATCTAATATCCACATATTATACGATATCTTCAACCTATTGTAACTGCTCTGAAAATAAATAGGGAGGTCCCTCATTAAAGCAAAAACACAATGCCAAAAAAATGCCAGTGAAATTAGGATTAGGTATATATCCATAAATATTTACCAATGATACAGTAAAAAACATTCACTTCTCTAATATACCAGAACATATTTAAGCTATGAATAGCACATTTTCTTTATTCCCTCTTTCTGGTGCATCTAGGTTGGTTACAAAGCTTGGTTGGTATGAATATTGCTGCCATGGGCATGAATGTTCATGTTAATTTATATTACTTCAATATGTATCTAGTTGCGGTAAAGGTCATCAACGTAAGTGTCTTTTTGGTATTGTGTAAACTTCCATTATGATTTCCCAATGGGTTGCACTCGTTTACAATGCCACAAAACCAAATACAGTTCCTGATTTATTTCAGCCCCTCCAGAAGTTTATTTATCTGAGTGGTGATAGATATTCTGGTGTTTAAGATGAGATTTCAATGACTTTCCTCTTTATTTTCCTATGTATTTCCTATGTGGATACGACTCTCAAACATTTCATTTGTTCATTAAACACTTACATTTGTACTTCATTCCTGATAAGTGTCTTTTCTTTTGTTTTGGTATTTGATCAATTTTTATGTTTTACAATATTTGATTTTTTCCCATTCCAAATACTCACTTTAGTAAAAGGATTTTTTTTTCATTAAAATGGTGCACAATTAACTAAAAATAACTGATTGTACATTTATACCACTGGATGTTTTTGTTTGTATTTACAGCCAAGAAATTATTCCAATAAAGATGCTGAACTTCTTTCACTAGATATACTGAAAGAATAGTATCTTATATTGGGCTAAACTAATTTCAGAATTAACAGTCACAGGCTGGGCCACAACAGTCTGAGCTAAGTAAAACCACTAACACAGCACAAACTGCACTTAAAGAGAGCAAAGGGCTTTATACAAGTTAGAAGAAATGAAAGACGTTCATGAAGCAAATGTTGAAGTTCATAAGCAGACCTTAGGAATCTGAATATCAAGAAGATCAACGAATAAAAGTATTTAGAAGGACTTTAGAACTCAAAATTAGGGAGGGGGCAAAACCACTAGATACCAAAACTCAATGCTGAAGGGAAGGAGTGTGTTTTACCCCAAAACTCAGCTGTGACTGACTCTCTCACGCCACACACACACACACACACACACACACACACACACACACACACCTAGTGAGAGGCCTTACCCAAAGTACAGACATTCTGGACTTAGACTCCATTTTGAAGGCCTTTACTGAAAGTATCCATTGTGAAGTCCTTTAATGAAAGCACCCATTGTAAATAAAGACTTTTACTGAAAGTTAGAACTCAGGTTCCTGGAAAAACTGTGAAATGTCACAATATTGTTCTGCCCATAACTTCCCTAGCAATAGCCATCAGTGGATGACAGGAAGATACATAAAGCTACAGATGTTTCTTAAAATAGTTTACAGTTTGCTGCTTACTGCTTAGCCTGTGCACACTAGCCAATACGAATGTTACAAGATTCAGTCACTAAATGTCAACTAATCAAGTAACTGCCAAGGTAGGAACCCCGTTACCTCAACCATATACTGTATAAAAACCCTGTTAACTGAAGGGTTGGGACTCTCAACTCTGACCCACTGCGATGGTGACGGTTGTGAGTCCAGGCTCGAGCTTGCAATAAATGACGATTGTGTGCTCGCATCGGAACTGGCTCTTAGGTGGACTTTGGAGAACCTTATCTCAGCATAAGACTAGTGTACACAAAGAACCCCAGGGGCAGCTATATCTGGGACAATGACACATTTTTCCTCTTCCTTTTAGATAATCAAATGTGATGTTGCAGTGGGCTCCACAGCTGCCCCACATCTGAGCAGGAGGAAGGAAAAGATGCCTTAGCCTGCAGGATGGCCTTGTGTACCCCTGGCTTTCTGTGTAAGAATGCAGTTCATGGTCCCCTAAGCAGGGGTGGCCAGGCTGAAATGCGGGTAAGCTTTGACTGGAGGATGGCACCCTGTGAGCCCTGCATGTGTGGTGAAGCAGCATGGAAAGTCCTGTGAGCATCTCTCGGAAGGCCTCTCAGTTGCTTGGAGAAGTTGACTCCTGTAGTTGGACATGGCAGGAGGAGAGCAGAAATCCAGAAGATGGGAGAGGCACAGGAACAAATGCGCCTCTCCATCGAGACTCCTCAGCTATGCTAAGGAAGTTCACAACCCACACGTGGTGGCCACTCTGCAGGTCTCCAGAGTATCTACTTGTCTGGGGAGCAGTGCATGGTACTGATACAGAGCTGAACTTCCCCAGTGGCACTGAGCCTGGCTAGGATGGAGCAGCCCCTACCAGACATGCTTTTCTGCCCTCCTGCTCATAACCTCCAAGCAGCTGCCCGGTCTGCAGCACCAAAAGCAGGCCAGCTCCATGGGGCAGGCTAAGGCTGTGCTGGCAATTCCTGGTGCCTGCTTCAAGGCGAGAGAGACGCCTAGCCCACAGTGGAGCTGGTCCTCACTCACTTCCAAGGGTGTCCACAGAGGCATGACAACCACAGCCCCAGCGCTGCTGCCCTCCCTGCCCCCAGAGTTTACTTATAAGTCCCTGCCTTTGTTCTTGAAATTCTTTAGGCACTAGTGTCTCATTTGTCATTGTCTGTTTGGGTGGCACTTGAGACTCCTTCCTCTCCTCACCAAGCTAACAGGCCCCAGTGGATTCACCCCAAATTCGGAACCTCACAGACACTTCCCAGAACCCAGTTGCCTTTAGGTCTGATGCTGCCTGAGCTGCTGGCCTACTGCCTCCTTCCTCCCTTCACAGCCTCTGCCAGGGCCTCCCATACTTTCTCCACTGTTCCAGCCTCAACCCCTTTTTGGCCTCCCCTGAGGCTTCCCTCCTCCCCACACAGCCCCCCTCCTAAACCCCAGCAGGGCCACTGCTCTGGGGAAAGACAACTGTGGGCCTGGCCCAGAAGAATCAAAGGTGCAGTGTGCACCCGGCTGATTGGAGGCAACATAGTTCTCTGATCACTGTCTTTCACTTCACTTACACATATATTAATTGTATTAATTTGGTATGTAAGATTGGATCTCGCAAATTCTTACTAAGCCTTTGCAGAATAGCTCTTAGAAATATAGTCCCAAAATGCAGATTGAATCTTAAATAATTCTTTCGAGATTCAGAGATGTTTTAAGTAGTTATTGTAAGGTATATTAAATAGGTAGATTTCATTAGGTAGCGGATGAAGAGAACACCACATGCTATTCAGGCAGGAGAAGTCTATTTACCGAACTGCTGTCCCCACCATGCATGGTGGAGAAGCATGGCTGAAAAAGGAAGGGAGGGCAGGAAAGGAAGAGGTGTGACCCACCTCTGGGCCAGGATTATCAAGACCAGGGACAGAAAAAGGTGTGACAAGGTGGGGGAAAGGTGTGGCCACACTGGATCTGGATGTAACATAGCAGGAGGAGAAGGTGACTGCTTCCAGGTCGGCCAGTTACCTAGGTAAAAGATACTGGGCAGAAGCAGCCAAAAGAGAGGGAGGTGTCCCTGTGCAGACCTTACAGTTATAACCATCATAAATTCTCATTTCCATAGCAGAATGTTATTCCAAAAATATTTGCTTATGCATCTGTTATCAATTATTTACAAGACTTGAAACATTTAAAGCATCAAATATTACAAGAAGATATTTGATTCATGTTGAATGGATGTGAGTAGGTTGAGCTGTTGCATACATTCATGTGTGTGTGTGTGTGTGTGTGTGTGTGTGTGTGTGTGTGTGTAGGGGTCGTTATGTGTATCATTGAAATCAAGGATAAGGAACTTATTTCCTTTTTCTGAGATATACATTATGGTGTTTCTTTGTTGGTGGTAGATTCTGATTGCTTGCTTTGCCTGATGTGCTCATTCCAGCTGAATTTTGCAGTTAAAGCATCTTATTTATTATTGTACATATAGGACTCTGATATTGCTTTGTCTTTACTCTGCCATCTAGGATCTCCTTTTCCTCTTAAAATAGTAACATTCAATATAAATTTTACCTCCTGAATGATTTTCCTCTTTAGTTTGCATTTTGAAATAAGTATTATAAGACTTTTGATTTCCGTATTCATGAAGAAAAACCATTTTGAATTTTCTGTTTAATGTAATAATACCTGGACACATTTGTTAGCAACAAGATCTTAAAATTTCTTGTGTAGTTTTAGTTTACAATACCCTCCTCCATGTTTTTAGTATGGAGAGACAAACACTTCCTAATATTAATGATAACAGTTTTATTCATTAAAATATCAGATAATTCATAATTTTGAACATGTGTAGTGGCAAATGAATACATTTGCTCAGTGATTTCCTTGATAGACCCGTGCACAAAAATACCACTCATAGGAGCTGAGAAGGTGGATCAGTGGTAGTCAGCTTATCTTGAATGCACGAGACCCTGGGTTTGATTCCTAAGCACCACCTAAGCAGAAAAAGCTAGAAGTGGTACTGTGACTCAACTGGTAGAGCACTAGTCTTGAGCTGAAGAGCTGAGGTATGGCAATCAGGCCCAGAGTTCACCACCTCCGACAAACTAAATCAATAAATAAAACTCTTACTCAAGAACATTAATTTCATAGGCTGATTACCATTTTAGTTAGGGGCAGAGTGCCAAGATATAGCAGACCTTTGTCGCAAAGCTTTAAGAAGGATGTCAACACCTAACAAGTACTAAAAACAAAAAGTAAAAAATTAGTTCTGACAACAACATATAGAATCGCCACTCAAAGAGAAACAAGTACTAAGAATGAAATACTTTTTATAACATTTCTTAAGAGATT
Organism: Dipodomys spectabilis; assembly: GCF_019054845.1. Taxonomy (NCBI): domain Eukaryota; kingdom Metazoa; phylum Chordata; class Mammalia; order Rodentia; family Heteromyidae; genus Dipodomys; species Dipodomys spectabilis. The sequence goes on from NW_024870984.1 coordinate 714,782, forward strand.
CTGGCTCTACATTAATTATCATATAATGTGATCCTCAAAAATTCCATAGGTGGGCCTGAGTCTTAAGGGCCCCTACAAAACTGGAGGAGAGGATCATCAACCCAGATTTTTTAAATTGTTATTGTTAAGGTAGTGTACAGACAGATCACCATTTTATATGTCGATAATGAGTTCATTTCTTCTTTTGCAATCTCATGACTTCCTTTGCTCTCTCTAATTTTCCCTCCAGTCCCTGTCTACAAGAGGTATAGCTCATTGTGAACATATTATCTACAGAGTACAACTGCTGCATTTGTTTCCCTGTTCTCCTTGAATTTCTGTGGCTCCCTCAATGCCCATAAATGGATAAAGAACAGAAAAATCCATCTTTTTTCCAATTCCTGGAATTCATTTCAATATAAACATCAGTAGTTTTATGAGCGTGTCAGACTCTGTCCACACATCCTGAACACTTATACTTCCTGCACCCAGTCATAACTCCCACCGGATTCTAAGGTCCACAAAGTAATTCTTTTCACTTTCCACACAGGAAGAAGCTGAAAGTCAGAAAGATTAAGTATTTTACTGGAAATACTGGGCGGAGAATAATGGCTCATATCTGAACATGATAGTTTGAAACCAACCCAGTTTGATGTATCCATTACATGTTTATCTCCAGTTAACCAGAAGAAAGCAAGAATTGAGTGTTTCCAGTGGTAGAGCTAAAATGCCACCAGACTTGAATGGGAAAACTAAAGGATAGTTTCAATATGAGGATTTTTAAATACCAATTCTGTCCCATACATAATCTCAGACAGCTCACACTCTCTATCTCTCTATCTCTCTCTCTCCTTAAAAAAGATGTTACTACGGAAATCCAAATAGTTTTTTTTGTAAGCTTTATATTTAGCCTTAGTGAGGTTTGACTTGAAAGTTTCTATCTTGGTGAGCCACAACTTAGAACTTTGTTATAATTATACCCATGTCTGTATTCTGAGAAACATTCTCCTGGTTAAGTCCTCCTTTTCCAGCAATGATAAGTTTTCTCTTCTTGGCTCAGTTTCTTCTGTTGGGGCTCAATATCTTAGACTTTTCTGTCTTGCATGGTCTATAAGTTCTTTGATCCAGTAGATCTCAGCCATCCTAATGAGAAGGATTATAGGTGGTAACTACTGTACTGGACAGAACCTGCTTTGGGAAAAGTGTTCTAGGTTCACCATTCAGGGACGGTTTTTAGTATTCACCCATAATCTCTTTGTCTTCAGAATTGGAAACTTGTTAGGTCCAGGAATTCAGGGGAAGCACACACTGTGTGCTATTTCATACATTTTTAATTTAATGACAGCTTCCACCTATTGTGTACTTTAAGCATTGTGTGAAGAGAAAGATTGCTCCCAAGAGACAGAAGCACTTTACTAAATTCTGCTCTCAAAATACAGGAGGAGGAAAAGAAGCTCTGAAGGAGACATATAGCCTAGAAGCCTAGAAGCCTTGAGTTCTTAGAAACTCAAGCTGCCTTTTATCTTACCTTCAACAAAGAAAGTCAGAGACTGTAAGCTCCATTTATATTCCTGAGCATGGGGCTCCCTTCCCCCTTGCCCTTCTAACCCTTTACATCAGGGCAAGTGGGAAGATGTAACAAGAATGCTTAGTGTTTGAGCCTGGGATTAAAAACTTCAATTTGTGATCGTAAACATTCCACAACTTCTTGAATTGAATCTGAGGGGCAGACGGAAGTTAGGTAAGGAATTCAGAAACTTATAATTACTTCTTTGCTATCTAACTCATCCCTTCCCACCCCTCAGAATAATATTTCCCAACTGTGTAGACATCCTTACATTCTATTCTCCAGGAGTTTGATTATGGGGAATCATTTGCTTCTTATGTGTACTGATTTACAAATAGAGATTTTTCTCCTAGGCTCAAAATGATTTCATTGATGGGGACACTGTGCAATAGGCTAAAAAGGGTTTCTTCATGTGTTCATACCCTAGGTTGGACTACTAAGGGCTAAATAGTAATCAAGGCTCACTTGCTGTCAGTGGTATTGCTCTGAGGAATTACTGTCAATGTTGCCCACAGTACCTAGTCCAAGGCCTTTTAGAAAAGCTCCAGACCCAAACTGCTTGAGTATCTGTGTGAGATAATCATCATTGAGCAACTATGTTCCATGGTTGTGAGACATTCACTTCTGTGAGCATATGCATATGGGGGCTCAAGAAGAGAGTTACTTGGAAGAAAGGTCCTAGGATGCAAAATGTCCACTAGAACAATGGAAACCCATAGTTTGGCATGCTTAATGTTTTAACCTGTGCACTGAACTAACAGGAAAAAAAAGACACACTAAGAAATCTGCCACTTATACCAAATAAAGAGATATGGTGAAAGTGAGAGAAAGGACATTGATTTCATGGTAGTCATGACAAACAACACCTTATCACACCCTCAGAATACTAATCCATAATTTTCTATTCAGCCATGTTACTAGGTGTGAGTTGTATTTAGAAGTCCTCAGAGACTTCAGAACAGGAAGATCTAGGGGAGAGCCTAAGATTGGTCTGCTATTTGGGACATAAAAAAACTAGTTTGATGATAGCCTTTAGTAGTGTCCTACAAATATGTGCATTTACCCTAGTATATTTGATAAGTATCCCCTCACTGAATTATCTTTGGTTGGCTCACTTGCTGACATAGCAGCTGTCTGGTAGCTCCACTGTGACTTATCTTTATTCTGCTGAACCAGAAATGGAAAAGGAGAGACTGACCACAACAGATTTACATCTTTCTCAATGAGCAGTGAATGGCAGGGGAGTATTTAAGATGCTTCCCGTGTTCTCAGTTAGCTAGTACCACCTTGGATTCCAGCTCAAATCTTGATAAGCAGATAAAGAACTTACATGAGCTTGTTGTGCCAGATTCACAGCTAGAGATGTAGATGAGAATGTGGAAGAGTTTGGTGTGAAAGCCACAGGTTGATATGAAGCACAATTCAAAGGATGTGGAGATGAAGCGAGCAACCTGGAGGGAAAAGGAGAGGCAGATGAAGCTGATGAGCACCTAGAGAGAGAAGACAGAGCAAGTTTGAGGCCAACTGGACATCAAAGTAACCCATCTGAATTACAAGAGTCTGACTATCCAGAGCCACAGAGAGAGGTTGGAAGACCAGCAAGTGATCTTGCCCATTTCTAGGGAGCTCCCAGAATGCCAGGGTAAGAATTGGTAGCTTCCCACTGCTGCTGAGCACATCTCAGATCCCTTGTTACCATGATAATTGACACTGGAAAGGAGCAGCGAGAGTTATATGAGGTGATTGCAGCTCACTATGTGGAGCCAGTTCTGCAGCATTGTGGAGTATGGTCTCTCAGGATGCGTAGGGCAAAGATCATATAGCTGATGTCAAAGAATGCAATCTACTTGGAGTAGACATTTATACATGGTACGTGCCTAAACACAACAAGCTGATAATGAGCTGCTAGAGGTAGTTCCCTAAAGATCTAACAGCCAAAACTGGAGAGGCAAACACAGAGCTCTGCACTACATCAGTCCACCATGCCAATTGCTTCTACCCTAGTACTGGGTACCCAGTTTTCACAACCATAACCCTGTTACCTGATTGTGTCCTAAAATCTACACAATTATTATCTTTCAGTTTATCTATGCTTCCTTGTCCCTGCTAAACTTTTCTGGAAGCAAACGCCCCCCATAAACAGGCTGGAGATGCAATCCCAATATCAGATAAAATAGACTTCAAATTAAAATTAGTGAAAAGAGATAAGGAAGATCAGTACATACTAATTAAGGGATCTCTCCACAGGAGGATTTTACAATTCTAAATATCAATTCAACAACAAAGGAGCACCAAAATTTATCCAAGAAACACTACTTTCCCTCAAATCGCACTTAGATTCAAAATCATTAATTGTTGGGGACTTTAACCCACCACTTTCCAATCTAGATAGATCAACTTGGCAAAACCTCAACAGAGAAACCGCAGATCTAAACAACTGCATAGTTCAATTAGATTTAACACACATCTACTGCATATTTCATCCAGCAGCATCAGAATATACATTTTATCAGCTACACATGGAACATTTCCCAAAATAGACCATATTTTAGGCCACAAAGCAAACTTGTCCAAATTAAGAAACCTTGAAGTTATACCTTGCATTCTCTCAGACCACAAGGCAGTAAAATTAGAACTCAACACTAAAAGCCAGCAAATAAAGTCCTATAATACATGGAGGCTGAATAACACACTGCTGAATCACAAGTGGGTCATGGAAGAGATTAGAAAGGAAATTCAAATGCTCATGATATTCAACAAAAATCAACACACAAATTACCTGCTCCTCTGGGACACAGCAAAGGCAATACTCAGGGGGAAGTTTATAGCTTTGAGTTCCTACATCAACATATTGGAAAGTTCTGAAACCAACAAACTAATGAGACATCTGAGCCTCCTTGAAAAAGAGCAGCAAGATACACCCCAATCCAGTAGACAAAAAGAAATAGTTAAAATTAACTCAGAATTAAATGAATTAGAATCCAAAAAAACATACAAAAATCAACAAAACAGAATTGCTTCTTCGAAAAAATTAACAAATTTGACAGACCCTTTGCAAATCTTATCAGAAAAAGAAGAGAACACACCCAAATAAATAAACTCAGAGATGAGAATGAAAATATCACCACAGAAACAACCAAGATTCAGAATATTATAAGATAATACTTCTCAAAACAATATGCTATAAGTTTGAGAACTTGGCAAAAATATTTACATGCCGAAACTAAACCAAGATGAGTTAAACCATCTTAACAGGCCCATATCAAGCATTGAAATACAGCAATAAGAGACCTCCCATCTAAGAAAACCTAGGACTAGATGGTTTTACAGCAGAATTCTACAAGGCATTCAAAACAGAGCTCACAACAATACTCCTCCAACTCTTCAATGAAATTGAAAGAGAAAGTTCACTACCAAACTCATTCTATGAAGCCATCATAACCCTCATCCCAAAAACAGGCAGGGACTCATCAAATAAAAAGAACTATAGACCCATTTCGTTGATGAACATTGAGGCAAAACTTCTTAACCAAATTTTGTCCAACTGACTTCAACAATTCATCCAAAAAATCATACACCACGATCAAACAGGATTCATTTCAGGGATGCATAGCTGGTTCAATATACGCAAATCAATTGCTATAATTCATCACATCAACAGGAGCAAGGATAAGAACCCCATATTTATCTAAATAGATGCAGGGAAAGCATTCGACAAGATCCAACATCCCTTTATGATGAAGGTTATGGAAAAATTAGGAATCTATGGAACATTCCTCAATACAATAAAGGCTGTAAAAAACAAACTTACAGCCAGCATTATACTTAATGATGAAAAACTAAAGCCATTTCCTTTTAAATCAGGACCAAGACAAGGAATGTCCACTCTCTCCAATTCTCTTCAATCTAGTATTTGAATGCCTAGATTCAGTGAAGGACAAAAGCAAACATAAAGGGGATCCAACTAGGGAAAGAAGAAGTAAAACTCTGCCTCTTTTCAGATGACATGATCTTATAGTTAAAGAATCCCAGAGACTCCACTCCTAAATTACTCAAGTTGATTCAAAACATTGGCAAATTAGCAGGGTATAAAATTAACCCTCAAAAATCCATGGCTTTTCTGTATGCCAACAATGAGAAAAGTGTGGCTGAAATTAGGAAAGAAACACCTACCATTCGTAATAACACCAAAAATCATATAGCACCTAGGAATTAACTTAACCAAAGAAGTGAAGGACCTCTATGCTGAAAACTTTAAAAAGTTGAAATAGGAAATCAAAACAGAATTTAGAACGTGGCAAAATCTCCCATGCTCCTGGATTGGAAAGATCAACATCATGAAAATGGCAATAATTCCCAAGGATATCTACAAATTCAATGTGGTACCTATCAATATTCCAACCACATTCTTCAAAGAAATTGAAGTGGCAATCGAAAAATCCATAAGGAACACTAAAAGACACCAAATAGCAAAAACGATGCTCAACAGAAAGAACAGTGATGGAGGAATATCAATACAAAATTTCAAACTCAACTACAAAGCCATAGTGATCAAAACAGCTTGGTACTTGCACAAGAATAGACTTCAGGACCAATGGAATAGAATTGAAAGCCCCAAAATGAACCTACAGACCTATAGTCATCTAATCTTTGATAAGGGAGCTAAAAAAATAGATTGGAAGAAAGACAGCCTCTTCAGTAAATGGTGCAGGCAAAATTGGTTAAGTACTTGTAGAAAACTAAAGCTAGATCCTTATATATCACCCTGGACCAGAAGCAATTCCAAATGTATCAAAGACTTCGGAGTCAAAGCAGACACTCTGAAAACAGTACTTGATGGAATAGAAGAAACCATAGGTCTCCTTGGCACAGGCCAAAATTTTCTTAATAGAGACCCAGAAACACAACAAATCAAAGAAAGGTTGGATAAATGGGACTGCATGAAATTGCAGAGCTTCTGCATGGCAAAGGATTATAGCTAGCAATATCAATAGAAAGCCCACACATTGGGAGAAGATCTTCACTAGCCATACAACGGACCAAGGGCTCATATCTAAATTATACCTGGAACTCAAAAAATTAAGTCCCCCAACAATAAATCTTCAAAGAAACAACTACCCAATAAACAAGTGGGCTAAAGACTTAAAGAGAAACTTTTCTGAAGAGGAAAGAAGGATGGCCAATAGACACAAGAAGAAATGCTCACCCTCACTAGCCATAAAAGAAATGCAAATCAAAACACCATTGAGATACCACCTCACTCCAGTTAGAATGGCAAAAATCAAGAACTGTAATAACAACAGATGCTGGAGGGGATGTGGACAGAAGGGAACCTTACTTCATTGTTGGTGGGAGTGTAAACTTGTCCAACCACTTTGGAAAGCAGTATGGAGGTTTCTCAAAAGACTCTACATAGAGCTCCCCTATGACCCAGCAATCCCACTTTTGGGCATTTACCCAAATGTTTACAAACAAGACCACACTAAAGCTAACAGCACGACTATGTTTACTGTAACATTATTTACTATAGCTAAGATATGGAACCAACCCAGATGCCCCTCAGTAGATGAATAGATCAAGAAAATGTGGTATACATACACAATGGAATTCTAAGACTCCATCAGAAAGAATGACATTTCCCCATTTGTTAGGAAATGGAAAGGCTTGGAAAAAATTATATTAAGTGAAGTAAGCTAAGCCCAAAAAAAGACAGGTCCCATGGTTTCCCTTATTTGCAGTATCTAGTATATGTGTGAGTCAAGCAGAAAAAGTCAGATAAGTTGATGTTAGGGAAATGAACCCTAAGATATGTATTCAAATGTTGTTTTTTTCTTTCATGCGATTGTTTCTAACACATTGATAAGATCATTTCTTTGTTACTATGTATGTCCCTCCCCGAAAATATAACCCCTGCTTTCACTGTATTTGATGTCGGTATAATTTTTGAGGGGAAAGGGAAAAACAAATCGTTTAAATATGGATACAGGGGGACCCATTGCAACAATGAGATGTACCAGTCGTTGTGTCGAAAACGAACTTTACAACTCTGTTGCGGCATGGCGGGGGGCGGGAAGGGGAGCTGGGAGTATTGGGTTGGGGGGGCTAGGGGAGGATGGGAAGGGATGGGCAGGGGAAATAAAGGAGGAGGCTACAAAGCTTGATAAGAAATGTACTCATGTTCTCATTGGTGCTGGGAAGGTGGCTCAGTGGTAGAGCCCTTGCCTTGCAGGCATGAGTCCCTGGGTTCAATTCCTCAGCACCACATAAGCAAAAAGCAAAAACCTGGAAGTGGGGCTGGGGCTCAAGTGGTAGAGCGCTAGCCTTGAGCTGAGAGCTGAGGGACAGCGTCCAAGCACAGAGTTCATGCCCCATGACCAGACACCCTCCCCGCAAAAAAGATATGTACTCATTATCTTGGCTGTGTAATTCTAACTCTTTTGCAGTATTTGCACACACAAAGAAGATGTTACTTATTCAGTTTGGAATATAGTGAATGAGGAGATGAAGAGAAATAGTTTGGAGTAAATATGTTCAAGTACTTTATAACTTAGTATGATCACATAATAAAATTTAAGTATAAAAATAGGGTGATGAAATTAATAACAGGAATAAAATTTAACAAGCTACACAATGTGGACATATGTGTATAACAAAATTAAAAATACTTTGTGAAATTAAAATTTCTAATAAAAAGACAAAAATTCATTCCAGTTGTTATAGATTCATATGTTAATTTCTTTTTTCAGTTAATTCCTTGACAAAGTAAAAGGAGAAATATATTTTGCTCATTTAGAAAGACAATCTTGTCCAATTAGCAGTATTCTAGTTAATTACTGTCACTGTGAAAATGTTCAATCAACTTAACTATTATATTAGAATATTTTCAATGCATTCTTCAAAATATTATCTCTATAGGTATATACTTTTGCTATTTATTGAATATGTTTTCTTACTTAATTGCTATATACCATTTTCTGACTGTAGTTTGGTGTATGCAACTAGGATATATTATACCTGATCTCGAAATCAATTATTCAAACAGGTTTTTCAAATAAAAAATGCTTATAGTGAAATAAAGAGGTAAATCCAAATTATGTATATTTGAAGACAATGCTTGGTTAGTCCTCTTCTCACATTACCCATTCCCTTCTTGAGAATAATAGGCATTGTAAGGAAATGTTTAGAATGTTTTGGAGAAATAGTTTGACTTTAAACCAGTGATTTATTTATGCTTCATTTTGTTTACTTTATATTCAGAAAAGCTAAATTCTTTTTTTAAATTATTTTTTTATTTTGAAAATACTCTACAGAGGGGTTACAATTACATGGGCAAGATAATGAGTACATTTCTTATCAAGCATCGTAGCCTCACCTTTGTTTCCCCTTCCCATCCCTTCTCATCTTCCCCCCGTTCCCTCCCCCCCCCCCCGCCCAATCCTCCCCGCTCCCCCCCCCCCCCGCCCCCCTGCACCAAAGTTGTAAAGTTCTTTTTCGACATAACGACTTGTACATCTCATTGTTGCAATGGGTCCACCTGTATCCATATTTAAACGATTTGTTTTTTCCCTTCCCCTCCACAAATTATATCGACATCAAATACAGTGAATGCAGAAAAGCTAAATTCATACCTTATTTTCCTTAGGCTTTATACTCAAGTTTAATGACTGATAGGTGACAGATAAAGGTGACACTTTTTAAAAGTGGCTAAATTTCGGCTGAGGAATGTAGGTACAAGTATACTCATGCAGATAGGCCTCATCAGTCATGAGACCATGATATCAAAATGTTAACCTCTGCTTACTGGTGTCATGCTTATGAGATTATGTGTATTATAAACAGTGATTATGAGCATTTGTTTTGTAAACAACGTCATTTCATGGGTTAGGAACTGAAGTGAGACATTACACTCAGAACTAAATTGAAGGAGAAATCCAAAATTAGTTAACCATATACATTTAACAAAATGTTTTAAAAATGCAAACTAAAGGAAATAATTTATGGAAAAATCAACATTTACAATAAATACAGAATCAGTATGACTGATTTTTTTTTTTATCCAGGTTGCAATAAGGCTTGCATGATGACTTTTCTGATTATGTATTTAGTTAGGTCTTGATATTTAGTTGGAGAAATTCTGTTTTTTCATATATTCATTTGTCAGATCAAAGAGTAAATGAATTCCATGCCATAGCCAACATCCATAATAATGTTATAGTTGTACCCTGCTACTTTGCCAAAATTTCAAATCAGTTCGGGTATCTTGGGTCTTTTCTCGATCTCACTAAATAGGTATGCAATTTTTTTTGTCAACACTAGAAATAGTTTGACCACCATTTATTAAAATTGTATTTTCCAGAAGCTACTATTCTCTCTTTTCATGAGATTTTTTATTTTCATTTATATAATGTGCTGATGTTTGCCTTTAGATAACCCATGTTCAGTCTTCTACAAACTGTGTAACTTAGAGTAGGTTTATATTAGGTACACTCATGTAAACAGCTCAGATTCTATTACTTGCATATTTTGTGCTTGTTAAATCAATTGTATTTAGTTGTCAATATGGATACTATTGGACTTATTCATTGCATTTATGAATATGTTAAGTATGTCATGATTTTTGTGATTTAATACTGTAGGATTTTTTCCTTCAAATATGTGCAGATCTTACTTCATATACAGTTACATTTGTTTTAAACAATTTGATCCTTTCAAGGGATTTGCTATATTAGGTTCACCCAGATGAACTTAATTACAAATTAAAACAAACTTATTTCTGAGAGACAGTTCTCCTTATAGTTCTACTCAAATTAACATGTATTTGAGGTTTTTGTACTTTTAAAAAACTGTACATAACATGTTTTTGTTCCTGGGGAAGTTCCACTTTCTTCGTTGTTTTTGCAGCTATGGTGACTTCAACATATGTGTGCATTTTATTTCAATTGTTTTGTGTTTATATTTTGTTTTATATAAGAGAAAGTACAAATAGAATCAGTGATTTAGAACATTTTCAAATAGAATTCTAAGAGAGACATGAATTTTTATGACAACTGTGAATGGACAGGTCTTAGTGGAGGAGTAGCAAAATAACAGAGACATTGTTGGATGTGAGTTTAATTCTTCCTCCATTTGCCTCATTATTTCCAATGATATTACTTCAAAGTCTTTAGTGAAAAGAAAATAATTTTGTCTGTATGAACTCAGAATTTTTGGTTTAGTAAAAGGCGAAAGATTTGTACGACCTGAAGAAAAACCAGAGTATTTTTTGGGGGGACACACTACACATTCATATTAGATTTTAACACTAAAATCTTTCTTCCTTAGTTTAAAAACACAGTTGTGAATTTATAATGTTAAAATAGCACCTAATAATTTATATGAAATTGTCCAAACTATTTTCACTTCACACTATATGCATTATAGAATGTAATAATACTGTGTAAGATAGTATGTAATATTTGACTTTGTGCAAAGTTAATGACAGTGGCTATTTGTGAGATACTGAGTAATAGTAAAAATTATATTTGAATCTATTAAAAATCCCAGTTACATCTAAAAATAACTCATAGTTATAAATTAATGCTGAAAAATAAGTTTGTTTATTGGAAAAAGCCAGAAGTTTCAATAAGCTTGCTTTTTTAAAATTGCCTTGGATCTGGGCTTTGTTGGCTCATGCTTCTAATCCTATCTACTCATGACTCTAAGATCTGAGGATAATGGTTGAAAGCTATATGGACAAAAAATCTGTGAGACTCTTATCTCCAATAAACGTCTTAAAAACCAGAAACGGCACTGTGGCTCAAGTGGTACAGTGCTAGCCTTGAGCTGAAGAGCTGAGCGACAGTGCCCAGGCCCAGAGTTCAAACCCCATGACCGACAAAAAAAATTGGCATGGTGTTTTACTTTATAATTTCATGATTTTTTATGAATGCTTGTTCAGTGAAAATGTCATTGGTTTTTATATTTTGTGTTGGCATAAAATGAGCCTTCTATTGCCTTAAAGTAATCAGAAAAACTCTCTGATTCTATGACAGCATAAATTTTGTGGGTAATGGTTAAGACCAAATTGCCTTTTTGAAAAAAAATTATGTCACACGCCAAAAAAGAGGAACAAATGAAAATATAAGCCAAAATCTTACTCTGTAAATCTTTATGGATAATAGTCTGTCAGTTTGTTTTAACTATTAATCCAAAATTAAAGTAATACTGGGTAATATTAACCAATTTAAATTTCTTCATCCTTGTCATTTAAAAGACACTTTAAAAAGAAATTCAACAGATGAGTAATAGATGAGTTTTGCAATTATGTAGTTTAATAGAGCTCTGAGTTGTGGATATAGGACATTCATCTAAGTGACTAAATATGTAAATTAAATCCCATAAAGTATATTCCTTCAATTTTCTGGCTAAAGTGTTCTACAATCTAGGTAATTTTAAAAGAAATATTGTATGTTGTTTCCTTGGTGACAACGTAATTGTAAGACTAAAAGTTTTCCTGTAGCACGGCCATCTTAAACAGGGTGGATGTGTTAGGGTTGCCATGTAAACCTTTTGGGACAGCTTTAATGTTTGAATCTTGGATAGGATTTGATTGGGAATTGTGGCACACCTTCCTGGTTTGAGAAGAAAAATGACAGGCCATACGAAATACTTTTATCTGCTACATTGTTATATTAGTTTTTTCAAACACACACATACACACATACATGCACACAGATACACACATTTGTAGTATAAAGACCCACTCCATCTGCAAGAAAATATTTTAAGAGGAATTCCAGAAAATATTTAGTCTGCTGAGATCTAATTAGAATTTATAGAAATATCTAGTTGCTTCTACCCCTGGACATGTCATTATCATTGGTGAAGATGTTGCCATTTGAATTTAGAATGCCCCAGAAAGACCTATGTGTTAAAGAAAAATGACTTTCTATTTCTTACCAGACTCTGGAGAATACCTGAATAGTTCTTCTGGAGAGTAAGTTCTTCAGTGTGAAATCTATGAGAACGTAGACTCTCGTCTACTTTCTTCTTTCATCTTTTAATCATTCTAGGTCAAACACTTTTCCCTTTGACATACTCCCCACCTTGATATTGTCTTGTGACATGCCCCAAAGCAATAAAACCAAGTAAACATACACTGAAACTTTCAAACTTGTAAATCTGAGTAAGAATTTCTGTTTAATAAATGGACAATATCACTTATTATGGTAGGTTATAAAGCTAACACAAGTCTAGTCTTTCTAACAATGTAGAGTATATTAACTTGTGCTTCATTATAAAATATCTAACTTCACGTTTTATTTTATGTTCTAGTTTCTGTTTATCCCAGGGCTTAAACTCAGGGCCTGGATGGTGTTTTCGTGTTCTAGGCCAGTGCTCGACATACAATCTGAACTGGAATTCCATTTTGCCCTGGTGGTTAATTGGAGATAAGAATCTAATGAACTTTTACTCAGATTGGCTTTGAACTGTGATCTTAAGATCTCAGCCTCTTAACTAGCTAAGATTACATCCTTGAACCACCAGTGCCTAGCCATGTTGCATATTTTGTGCAATTCCAATTTTCAGCATCATATAGATGCTCCTACTGCAATAAAAAAATTACCCCTGTTTTCACTGTATTTGATGTTGGTATAATTTGTGGAGGGGAAGGGAAAAACCAAATTGTTAAAATAGGGATATAACTTGACCTATTGCATCAATGAGATGTACAAGATGTTATGTAGAAAAACGAACTTACCAATTTTGGCTTGGGTTTGGGGGAGGTTCGGAAGGGGAAGATGGACAGGGATGGTAACAGGAAACAAAGGAGGAGGTAAAAATGCTTGATAAGAAATGTACTCATTATGGGGCTGAGAAGGTGGCTCAGAGGTAAAGTGCTTGCCTTGCATGCATGAGGCCCTGGGTTCGATTCCTCAGCACCACATAAGCAAAAAAACCAAAAATGTAGCTGTGGCTCAAGTGGTAGAGTGCTAGCTTTGAGCTGAAGAACTGAGAAACAACACCCATGCCCAGAGTTCAGGCCCCACGACTGGACCCCTGCCACCCTCTAACCCTGTAACCTCTCTATACGGTATTTTCACAATAAAAAAAACCTTAAAACATACTAAGGATATTTGTAAAGTATATAATGAAGAATTTTCATTCTTTACAAAATCTATGCTAAACTATTTATATTTTAATGGACATTTCCTGCAACCAGTTTGATGTAGTTTAATACTTGTCACACCAACTTTCTCTATAGTCTACTGGAGATTTAATTGTTCATGTATGTACGTATATGTGTATTTATATGTTTATGTATAAGTATCTATCTATATATGTTCCAATGTGGATCATCAGAATTGAAACTTTGCTTTGTTTTACTGTACAGCAGTTAAACCTGGTCAGCTCATTCTGTGGCAATATTTGGGTTCATTCTAATCATTCCTTTTTTTACCACCCCATCAGCCTTCTAAAATCAGCTTCATTTCCTGGAGAAATTACCAATCTGTCCAACCAATATACACCTAGAGCGTTTTAAGAAAGCAAGTTTTAGTGAAGGAAGATAACATGAAGAGACAACTACAGAATTTCTACAGAGACCTGACATCTTTCACATTTCTGCCTTCCTCCTCATACTTAAGAAAGTATTGACGAACACTATAAATATACTGCATTTATAACTTAATGATCAGTGTTTGTTTTTTTTCCAAATTGAAGCCTTCTTTTCCATGATTTTTGACATAAACTTTTGGGGGATATTTTTTTATTGTGATGGGATTTCATCCAAAACAAAGCCATGTATATCAAGAAAGTCAATGTTTTCAACTTAGAGTTCTAAACAAAAGAGGGAGAAAATTATGGTTAGCTATATATGTTAAGCACAAATATAGGCAATATCAAGATATTTTGAAATTGCATACTTTTACTGGATAAAGTTGCTCAAACCTATATTATCTACTTAGAAAATAGAGATTAGAGAATTCCAGCTCCAACCAAGCCCACACACAAAATGAAGTTTCAGATACTCTAACCATTTGCTGGATGCAATGTTTTATGTTTGTGTTAGGAGGACCACAGTCCAAGAATACCCAGGCATAGTGATACTGCCTCAAAATAAGCAATCCAATTATAATCTGCAGATATGGTAGTAGTAGAGATGCTGTTTCACAAGTATACGGTTTTAGGTTCAATCCTCCAGTTCCCCTAGAAATATAAGTGTGTGCAAGGGTAAGAATTTGGCATGTCTAAGGTCAAGATTTCATACTCATTTAACAAGCTCTAATAAAGCCTTTACTTTTTTTGCTATTTTTAAAAAGTATAACCATAACTTCCATGCCACAAAGAAATGATTTCCTTTCATCCATTAAGTAATATGTTATGTGTTGGATACTGTCCCACTGAAATCATACTAAAGATCAAAAACCTATTGTGTTAGAAAGTGACTGCATGTGGAAACAGAATCTCAATGGTAACATTGAAGTTGAAGTCTCCTCCAAGAGAAGCAGAAGGTCTTGAATATGCCACGGAAAGAGGACTCAGAAGAAGAAAACTCTGATCTTGGAGTTTTAGTTCCACCAACTCAGAGGAAATATATTTACAGTGTTAATGCACTCAAGCTGTGGTAGTTTATTATTACAATTACTAGCAAACAAGTGTATTCTATAATACATGAAAAGTCATTGACTCTTGGGGTCCATGACTCATCTCTATAATGCTAGTGATTAAGAAAGATGAGACTTGGGGGATAATGGTTTTCTGTGTGGTAGGAAAGTTCATGAGGTTCTATCTCCAATTAACTACAAAAATTTCTGGGCTGGGACATGGTTCAAATGGTAGACTGACTACTGTTAGCAAACTGAGCATGAGTTATGTTCAAGCCCCAAATTGGGAGAAAGAAAAAGTCCTTAGAAAACTACTATGAGAAACAGAATTATGAATAGGAAAGCAGAAACAAAAGAAATAAACTTATTGATACAGAGAAAGCTTCCTAATATGAAATATGGCACAAACTATAATAGTTAGGGTTTTCCTTCCTATACAGTAAAACTAAATGAAATTTTGACTTGACGAAACTAAAATGTAAAACTGTATGCAATAAATAATCGCATTACTTTTATGTTTCCATAATTTAACTTGTTTTCCTACAAATTTATAGAATACTGTAGCTATGGAAAAATCAATAAATGTTTCATTTTCATATAGGATTACATATCCTTCAAGTGTTTTCTAAAATTGCTCTATACTGAAATGATTGTCATTGATATCTTTCTCAAGATTCCAAACGTAACGTTTATACTTTCAGCTGACCTTCCACAAAACTCATACCCCAAACATAAATTTTTAGTTTGTTCATGCAATCAAAAGAATAAAAACATATGTTTCAAAATGTTAATTACGTTTATCTGCTGTCATTAATGTAATAAAACTAATAGAATTAAGTTTATACCCTGAGAGAAATAAGACACTTCCTTCTAAATACAGACTGGCAGGCACACACACACACACACACACACACACACACACACACACACACACACACACACACATTTACCACTTTCACTCAGGTTAGGTTCCTGACATTGGGTATCAGACAATGATCTAATAATCAATCTTCCTGCCCAGACATAAAATACATTCATAATTCCACACATACAAAAACACCAGAAATTCAAAATAATGAGAACATTTAACAGAACCAACCAGCTCTTGACCCATCTACTCCCTGATTTCTTTTATTCATGATGATGCATTTTTCATATCATAATTAATAGTAATTTTGAGTCTCTCTGATTAGCAGCCAAAAATATGTTATCATATAATAGAAAATGTAGGTAAAATTACCTGTCTGTAGGTAATCTTTAATATATCTTAACAAAGACTTCTTTTTAGAGTCTGTTTTTGGCATTTTGCCCTAATTACTCATATTAAATTACAAAGGACATGCCATATTCCTTAA
This sequence comes from Dipodomys spectabilis, assembly GCF_019054845.1. Taxonomy (NCBI): domain Eukaryota; kingdom Metazoa; phylum Chordata; class Mammalia; order Rodentia; family Heteromyidae; genus Dipodomys; species Dipodomys spectabilis. Next base: position 731,269 of record NW_024870984.1, read on the forward strand.
TTCATTATTCGTAAAGGTTATGCTATGGAATTGAATCTGATTTGTTTGCTTATTCTAAAGTAAATTTTCTCAACAACTTGAATTATTTTTTCTGTTACTCCTAAGCAATTTGAAATATCAAATAAAACTGGAAATTCCCTTCAGCAATGATTTGTGAATGGCATTAATATTTGTGGAGGGATGCAGGACTTGAATTATCTAGAGTGCCTTAAAAATGGCATTGTTGGGGCTGGGAAGGTGTCTCAATTTTAGAGTGCTTGCCTTGCATGCATGAGGCCCTGGGTTTGATTTCTCAGCACCACATAAGCAAAAAGAAAAAAATACAGAACTGGCACTGTGGCTCAAGTTGTAGAGCACTAGCCTTGAGCTGAAGAGCTGAGGGACAGCGCCCAGGTTGAGAGTTTGGGCCCCACGACCGGACCCCCCAAAAAAATGGCACTGTTATTCAAAAGGCTGATCGTTTAGTCATCTTTTAAAGTGTGGTCTTCTTATTTCATCTAAGAAGATAAAAGTATGCTTTTCATCACATTCTTGCCTGCAAAACAGTAGAATTATTTCTTTTGTACATTTGATGTCCAGCTGCGAATGTAGTGAAACCTACAAACAACTGCACAGCTGTGTTAGCTGCTCTACATTTTGAAATTTTCTTCCAATAGTCCTTCTGATTTGAGCCCAAATTCATGGGATAATCACATAATCCACAATTACAAAGCACCAAATTATACAAAGACCACGTGCAAAATGAAGTTCAATTTTTTTCTGTTGTTTCCTTTTTTCTTATTGTCTTTTTAGGAGCTAGGGGCTGTTTATTTCTCATTATTGTTGATGTGACTTAAATAAATTTACCAGATTTTTCAAATAAAATGAAGACATATTTAGTCACAAAATACAACAAAGCATTTGCGTGATTTATTTTTATTCTAGTCCTGTTCTCAGTTATCTTCAAATAACATAGAGATGAGCCAATCATATGTGTAAATTGACACGTAGCAAGCACACAGATCTCTAATTTCTATATCAGCTTCACCTAGAAGAGAAAATTATCATTGTTTCATGTCTTAAGTAATCTACTTAAAACAAGTTTTATTAATTTTAACAATAAATTTCATAATTATGGAATTGATGCATTGCATAAGTATTTGATTGCTCATTTCCACTGAATTAATGTTACATATGAAATAATGACATTCTTGAGGATAAAACATGCCTGTTTTTCATTTTGGTTGCCAAAATGGAAATATTAGGCATTTTCAAAATTTAACTTTAAATCTAAGCATATAAATTTCACTAGAACTTGAATTGTGTTACTTACAATTTTCATATTAAAATAAAAATTATTATTAAATAGAAAGCAAAATTATGTTATCACACCTTAATCCCTGAATTAACTTTATGATAAAAAACAATTATATTTATATAACAAGATATACATATGCAAACAAACTATGAGATATGGAAACAGAAAACTTTTTGTTTTTTGTTTGTTTTTTGTACTTTGTGATAATTCTCTCTTCTTTACCTTATGCCTGGCATATTTATTGTACATCTTCAGGAAGGTGAGGGGTGGGCACAGAGCTTTAAGGAAAAGAGCGAAAAATTGCACATTGATGAAATTGAACTATTTAACACATGGGTGGGGACAGGAGGGTGGAACTAGGAACAAGTGAGGGAACGGAAGACATTTCACAAAAGGAAATGTACTCTTTACCTGACTCATGTAATTGTAATCCATCTATAAATCACCTTAATAAGAACAGCAGAGTAAATTTATTTTAAAAAGGCAAAATAATGTTGTTTCTTAGAATCCTAGAAGTTTGTTTTGTTCACTGGTTTTAGCTGGTTGAGTCTATCTCTGAAAATAGCTAGGTTAACATTCATTGGGCAAATATGTGAGCTACTAGTAGATAAATGTCAATTATGATTGTACGTTTTTTTAAGACTCTAATTCATTTATTTCTTTAATCTACTTTGTATTATTTCTGTTTACCAGTTTTTGTTTTGGCTTGTTCCTGTTTTTCAAAGACCTAGTTCCACATCATTAGTGGTGATTCAAGATGGTTCTAATTTGTTGATATGCATACTCAAAGACGTAAATTTTCCTCTGAGTATTGCGGTGTTTTTGTGTCCCAGAGGTGGTAGTATTTTGTATGTTCACTTCTACTGAATTCCATAAACGTTGCAACTTCCCTTCATATCTTTTCAGTGACTCGCTGATGATTTATCAATGTGTTATTCAGTCTGTGAGTTTCAGAATTTTCTGTGATGACTTTTGAGGTCAAGATCTAATTTGATCCCATCATGGTCCGACAAGATGTAAAGAGTAATTTCATTTTCATTTTTGAATTTTCATAGACTTTCCTTGTGATCTAAGATCTGATCTATTTTGGAGAATGTTCCAGGGGCTTCTGAGAGGAATATGTATTGTGAAGCTGTTAGGTGAAATAGTCTGTAGATATCTGTTAGGTATAGCTTGTCAATGCAGTTATTTAGCTCTGAAGTTTTTTGCTAAGTTTTTACCTGGGTGGCCTGTCCAGAGGTAAGAATGATGTGTTCAAGCAACCAACAATGTATTTTGATGTATGCATGTTTTTAGAGTAAGTAGTATTTGTCTGATGAATTTGGGAGCTCTAGGATTCAAGGCATTGATAAGTAAAATTGTTATATCCCTCTGATGGAGAGTTTCTTTATGAATATTTAATATCATTCTTTGTCTCTTTTTTACTTTCATATCACTTTTAATTTAAAGCATATTTTATCTAATATTAGTATAGCTACTCTGACCTGTTTATGAGGTCCATTTTTAATTTGTAAAGATCATGTACAGAAGGGTTAACATTACATAAGTCAAATAATGAGCACATTTCTTTTTGAACAGTGTCACCTCTTCCCTCATATACTCCCAGTTTTTCCCTTTCAACCTCCCTCCCCCATAAGTTGTACAGTTCATTTACAATGTAGCGTGTATTGAGTAGCACTGCTGTATTTGTTAACCCTGTGTCTCACCATTTCTGTGTTCCCCGTTGCACTTTCCAAACTTACATATGAGACAAAAGGTGCAGAAATATAAAAAATACAGCATCAGAACACAGAAGGAAAAAGCAAAATAATAAAAAACCTCTTATTGTCATTTCTTGGAGATTATTTTAATGAACATTATGTTATATGATGATATTCATATAGATATTTACCCTTGGTGATCTTCTCAAAAAGGCATCCTCCTTTGACTTCACTGTATAAATGTTTAGAATCCCTTAAAATTTATTATGTACAAGTGTAATGTTTTCTCTTTTACCATCCAAGTTTTTTTACTTTTAGAATTAGAGGCACATTCTAATACAACAAATGAGAGATATCAGGCAACTTATATTTCTTTGAGTCTGTCTTCCTTCACTTCATATAAGTTTGGTCCAAGTCTTTCCATTTCCTTATGAATGGTGTAATATCATTATTTTTCTGGGTAAATAGAATTGCATCATACTGAAGATTTTCTTCATGCCAAAGGAAAAAGTTAGCAGGATATATAGAAAGAGAACAGAATGGAAGATTTTTACTAGCTAAGAATCAGACAATTGGTTTCATAATTAACCCATATTTAGAGATCAAAACGTTAAACCCAACAAAAATAAAGCTTCAAATAAACAAGAACACAATTAATATATGGGATAATACTTCTTAGAAGAAAAGGTAAGCATGACAAATAGACACATCTCTCTCCATAAAAGAAATGCAAATCTAAATAACACTGAGATTCATCTCACCCCTGTTACAATGTCATTATGAAAAAATGAACAAACACAGTTATTGATAAATGTGGCCCAAAGGAAACTCTATTACCCTGTTGTTGGGAATGTAATCTTGTTCAACCCCTTTGGAAAACACTATGGAAATTGCTCAGAGAACTGAATAGAGAGCTATCTATGATCCAGCATTCCACTTACAGGCATTTATACAATGGAGCAGAAACAAGGCCAAACTGAAGCTACCAGGAAAATCATGGTCATTATTGCATTATTTTCTCTAGCCAACATAAGGGAGCAGCTCAGATGCCTCTCATTGTAAAAAGAGATAAAGAATAACATATGTATATATAAATTATATATATATTATATATATACCTAATGTTATTGATCCCAATTTACAATTATATATGTGTGTATATATGTATATTTATATACATACATATATACATATATACACACATATATATGCATACATAATGGAATTCTGTTCATCCATCAGAAAGAATAATATTGCACCACCCTTAAGGAAAATGAAACAATTATAAATAATATTAAGTGAAATAAAGCCCACTCAGAGAAACTTAGCTTGCATGATTTTCCTCATTTGTGGTAGATAGAAGGTGCCTATAAATGTAAAAGTAAACACACTGGATGGTATGCAAGGAGATACAAATGAATTATCTGAAGTGTCAGAGTCATTGGAGAGTGAAAATTCCATAATTCTCTTAAAAGACTAAGTCACAGCTCAACAAAATAATTACCAATAAATATGTACTGCAAGAGAGGACAGTGGGGGGCATTATGTAAGGGGTAGGAAATTGAAGGTGAAAAGGATAGTATACAGGCAAGAATCCATTGTATACTTCCAAGAATTGAAATATACAAAGGAAAGGGTAGTGTGAAATGGGAGTTAAGATGTTGAAGTGGTAACACAATTCCAGGTGCATTGTACACATAAACTGCTTTGTTAAATGGCAAGTGATTCCATAACATAATATTGAGATACATAGGATTGGGGTTGTTTGGGAGGGGTGGATGAGAATGTTGATAGAGGTGACAGTGATCAAGATACACTGTATCCATAAACTCAGTGAATGTACAACTACTTAAAGATAATAAAAATATTCAAAAATTAATTATGATAGATGAATAGAGTTGAACCTCAATTCAATTCCAATTTAAAAATATTTTTAACCTGTAGACTTGGAGAATAAAATTCAAATAATAAAATTTTATGAATATTTTTGTCAGAATTTGTGATATTAACTAAATATTGCTTTGCCTTTTGTCAGCCATTGGTCTTTTATAAGAGAATACTTAAAAGTAAGTGGCTTAAAAACAACAGGAGTATGTTACCCATATGCTAGAAGCTTGAATATTAATTTATTAATATTAATAAAAATGGTTGTTCAAACAATTCCTTATCTTATGGGGGTCCACTTTCTGGATCATTATAATCTACTTGCTGGACGATCACATGGCAGAATAATTATATTGGGCTTCTTTCATCAGGATCATTATTGTAGTGTCATCTCTGAAAGGTTGATTCTAATATCACCAGAAGGGGGAATAGAATTTCAACATGTGTATCTGGAAGGAGTTACAAAGTCCAATACTTTTTGCCATTTTTGCTTTAACTCAGTGTAGAGTATCATTTGGATATTATTTCATAGAAGATAATAACTTAAGGACAAACTTATATCATGTGACATGTGAATAATTCTTTTTACAATGGGAATAATTATAGTGATAGCAAAGTGAAATATGATTGTTTAGTGGCTCTTGAATCACATCATAGGTAATCATGTAAATGTGGCACAGCCTTTATAAGGACCTTTTGATGTATTTGAACAATCTCCAATGAGTTAATTGCTTTCAGAAATATTCATTTGAGCCATCAAATACAGATCTGTTTGATTTTAATTACTTTCTGCTATTAGGACTCAGACACCAAAATCAGAGCAAGCTAATTTCTCTGATAAAATACATAATAAAATTTTTATAATTATATAAGATTAAGACTGTAATATTAATAGCAATACAAATCCTTGTATTCACAATATATAATATATTGACATCCTTTGGTTTAATCAATTTTTAGAATATTTATACCTAAGTGTAAATTGTTGGCAAATATTTATTTGGTAATGTATAGAAAATGAGAAAAAGATTTGCATACATATTACTACAGATGCAAACAGATTCACGAGGTTATTTATGATCCTTCATTTGTTGCTTACATTCATGCATCCAGAACATGCAAAGAAGTGAAAATTGCCAACTTAAATTTACTAAAGGATTCATTATATGAAGTTTTTGTTGGGCTAAATATATTTTATAAATTAAATGGTTTTGTCCCTTCCTTTTTCGCTCCCTTTCTTCCTTCCTTCCTTCCTTTCTTCCTTCCTTCCTTCCTTCCTTCCTTCCTTCCTTCCTTCCTTCCTTCCTTCCTTCCTTCCTTCCTTCTTTCCTTCCTTTTTGTTATTACTCCTGACTTTTTGGTCCTTTTTTATTGCTTTCTTTTTTGAAAGAATTAATTACTGTTCTGATAATCCCCAGATATTTACCCATGTTTGATAATTAGACTTTATCTGCCATTGTGTACACACTTAATCCAGAAATTTATTATTTAATTCACAACTTCTTTCTCTTAAATTCTTTAATATCAGTATTACCAATTTATACCTGTATAATTTTAAGGTAACTAAATTTGAGAGTTTTTTTTAATTTTTTCATGTCTTCTTTCTATCCTTACCTTCCTCACATCCTATCCTTTTCTTCTCTCAATATCACATTTAAACATACATACTTGTTAAGTGTTTCACTTTTTTAATTTAAACTTTTTTTCATTTTCTCTTGTTTATTTTTTTTCTTAATCTCTGTCCTATCATTCTGTCCAATCCATTTCCTTTTATGAGATTAGGACTTGGCTAAATTCACTCTCCTTTTATCTGTCCACATCCCTCTAATCTTATTTTCCCCACATTTCTCCTTAAAACGAATAATTTCTGGTTTGCCAAATTCTGCTTTGTTATTCTTAGCCCATTAATCCATAGTTGTTTGATATTGAATAGATTTTATCTGGTAACTAGATTGTATCTGCAGTCTTTTGACTGTGCTACTACAAGACTCTGGTTGATGCTTGCCTTAAAATGATGTTCTAACACAAAATTGGTGTTACTTTCATACCAAATGGGCAGAACAAGCCGGAAAAACACAAGAGATAATCAGTTGACAGAATAGTTAATAAATAATCCAGAGGAGAGTTCCCAAAAATCTCTACAAATAATATTGGTAAACATGGTGAATGAAAAGATTTAAAACCTGCAAAGGACGAGTGTGAGTGTGATACGGAGAGAGAGGCAAACCAAGGATTCATACTGGAATCTGATGAGCATGAAGAAGCTACTCAAAGATTGATACAGGAATTGCATGAGCAGGTTGAGGACAGTCAAAGAGAAATACAGAAATTGTGTGTGCAGGCTGAGAACAGTCAAAGAGAAAGACAGGAATTACATGAGCAGCCTGAGAACAGACAAAGACATACAAAGGAATTGTGTGAGCAGGCTGAGAACAGCCAAAGAGAACTAGAGGAATTGCATGAACATGAGGAAGCTAATCAAAGAGTAATACAGGAATTGCGAGAGGGGGATGAGAATAGACAAAGATCATACAGGCATTCATGGAATCCATAAAAAGACAGCTGAAAGAATTCTAGGAGACAACAAAAGGAATGATGAATGGAGACCACCAGAAGGAATAGGAGTCCAAGGAAACCATCACCAATCGACTAAGTGATTTGAGAATAAGCACATAACACCAAATTAAGGAAGTAAAGAAGTTAATCCAAGACCTAAAACAAAGCTCCAACAAAAAATTTGAAGCCATCAAAGCCCACCAATTAGAAGGAAAAGAAATAAAACACAAAGAAGAAAGTCTTGGCAGTAGGTTAGACCATGCAGTAGATGGAATCTCAGGTATTGAAGACAGCCTAGGTGTTATAGAGAAAGAACAATTACCTAAGACAAACCCAAGAAAGATGATATATCTATTCAATATTTGGAAGACACCATCAGAATTCCTAATCTGAGGAAAATGTGTGTAGAGCAGCACCTAGAAATAGACGTTAATGGTCAAAGAAATTTGTTTCAGGATCCTAGCAGAGAACTTCCCAAACATGCAAAAAGATAGGCCTATTCAGATACAAGGGGCTTTTACAACCCCAAAAAGACCAGACCGGAACAGGACATCCCACAGTCGCATTATAATCTGAACAGTATCAATTCAGACCAAGGAAAAGAAGCTTAAAGCTGTCAAGGAGAAAAGATCAATCACTTATAAAGGGAAACTAATTAGAATCACCTCAGATTTCTCAGCAAAGACAATTAAAGCAAGTGCCTGGAATGATGTATGCCATGCCCTAAAGACAAATAACTATCAACCAAGAATATTGTTCCCAGCTAAACACTCCTTCATAACCAAAGGTCAAATAAAAACCTTCCATAGCAAAGAAAACAAACAATATTTCTCCACCAAACCAGTCCTACGAATTGTCATGTACTAGAAACCCAAAATCTCAGAGAGCAGCTCCAAAGGCAGTTCTGTCACTATCACTTTTTATACATTCTTCTTAAAATCTTCCCTTTTCATGATTGCTATTATTTTGAATTATGGTTAATATTTATTTGACTTCTATTTTTAAATAATGCACCACCCAATTCTGGACCTCTTTTTCTTTTTGTGTCTAATCTATTTCTGAAACATCTTTATTTGAATTACATGAACTTCCTGTAGTTGAGTAATTGTGGAGAGGAAAAGAAAAGATGTCTCTTTGTGCAAGTCACATTAAAATTGTACCTTTAAGCTTTTTATCTTAAAATCATCAATTTTTCATTATGTTTAAATTCTGATAAAATTTAGCCTCTTAACTCACACAACGTTAAAGCAGTCTTTTTTTTTATTTGTGAACATACTGTACAGAGGGGTTACAATTACATGGGCAGGATAATACGTACACTTCTTACCAAGCATTGCAGCCTCCTCCTTTTTTTACCCTTCATATCCCTTCCCAGCCTCCTCCCTAATCCCCCGCCCCAGTCCCAATCCTTCCCGCCACCCCGCACCGACATTGTAAAGCTCGTTTTGGACATGACAACTTGTACTTCTCTTTGTTGCAACAGGTCCACCTGTATCCTTAAACGACTTGTTTTTCCCCATCTCCTCCACAAGTTATACTGACATCAAATATAGTGAAAGCAGGGGATATACTGTGGGGAAGGGACATACAAAGCTACAAAGAAATAATCTTATAAATGAGTTAGAAAGTCATGCATGAAAGAAAAAAACCTTAAAATACATATCTAAGGGTTCATTTTCCTAACATCACATTATCTGACCTTTTCCGCTTGACTCATACATATACTAGATATTGCAAATAAGGGAAACCATGGGGTTTATGTTTCTTTGGGCCTGGCTTACTTCGCTTAACATAATGTTTTCCAAGTCTTTCCATTTCCTAACAAATGGGGCAATGTCATTCTTTCTGATGGAGGCATAGAATTCCATTGTGTATATATACCACATTTTCTTGATCCATTCATCTACTGAGGGGCATCTGGGTTGGTTCCAGATCTTAGCTATGGTAAATAATGCTGCAATAAACATAGTTGTGCTGGTAGCTTTAGTGTGGTCTTGTTTGTAAACATTTGGGTAAATGCGCAAAAGTGGGATTGCTGGGTCATAGGGGAGTTCTATGTGGAGTCTTTTGAGGAACCTCCATACTGCTTTCCAAAGTGGTTAAACAAGTTTACATTCCCACCAACAATGAAGTAAGGTTCCCTTCTGTCCACATCCCCTCCAGCATCTGTTGTTGTTAGAGTTCTTGATTTTTGCCATTCTAACTGGCGTGAGGTGGTATCTCAATGTTGTTTTGATTTGCATTTCTTTTGTGGCTAGGGATGTTGAGCATTTCTTCATGTGTCTATTGGCCATCCTTCTTTCTTCTTCAGAGAAGTTTCTCTTTAAGGCTTTAGCCCACTTATTTATTTTGCAGTTGTTTCTTTGAGGATTTGTTGTTGGGGGATTTAATTTTTTGAGTTCCAAGTATATTTTAGATATGAGACCCTCGTCCGTTGTATGGCTAGTAAAGATCTTCTCCCAATCCGTGGGCTTTCTATTGATCTTGCTAGCTATGTCCTTTGCCATGCAGAAGCTCTGCAACTTTATGCAATCCCATTTGTCCAACCTTTCTTTGATTTGTTGTGTTTCCGGTTCTCTATTCAGAAAATTTTGGCCTGAGCCAAGGAGACCCAGGGTTTCTCCTATTCCATCCTGTAATGTTTTCAGAGTGTCTGCTTTGACTTCGAGGTCTTTGATCCATTTGGAGTTGATTCCGGTGCAGGGTGATATATAAGGATCTAGCTTTAGTTTTCTACATGTAGTTAACCAATTTTGCCAGCATCATTTTCTGAAGAGGCTGTCTTTCTTCCATTCTATTGTTTTAGTTCCCTTATGGAAGATTAAATGGCTATAGGTCTGGGGTTCATTTCTGGGTTTTCAATTCTATTAAGTGAAGGACCTCTATGACGAAAACTTTAAAATCTTGAAAAAGGAAATCAACACAATACTTAAAAAATGGCAAAACCTCCCATGCTCCTGGATTGGAAAGATTAACATCGTGAAAATGGCAATACTTCCCAAGGCTATCTACAAATTCAACGCGATACCTATCAAAATTCCAACCTCATTCTTCAAGGAAATAGAAGAGGCAATCCAAAAATTCATATGGAACAACAAAAGACCCGAATAGCAAAAACGCTCCTCAACGGAAAGAACACTGCTGGAGGAATATCAATACCAACTTTCAAACTCTACTATAAAGCCATAGTAATCAAAACAGCCTGGTATTTGCATAAGAACAGACCTCAGGACCAATGTAATCGAATTAATCATGCAAATTTTTAAAGATAGAATGGAAGAATAATTCTGGTTCCAAGCAAGTCACATTTAAGTGTATGGACTTAATTGGGAAAAAAATGGCCATGTTGAGAAAGCAGGAATTATACTAGCAATGAACGGGTGGCTAAGATCACATTTCTTTTTCTATTTATTCTTTCTTTTTCTTTTTCTTTCTTTCTTCTTCTTTTTTGTTTGGATGGTTGTGGGGCTTGAAGTCTGGGCCTCCACTCTTCAGCTCAAAGCTAGCGCTCTACCTCTTGAGCCACAGTGCTACTTCCGGTTTTCTGGTGGTTAATTGGAGATAAGTGCCTCTGAAACTTTCCTACTCATGCTGGATTTGAACTGCAATTCTCAGATCTCAGCCTCGTGAGTAGCTAGCATTATAGGCGTGAGCCACCAGCATCACACTTAAAATCACATTTCTAACAGTGTACATTCAGTATATGTAATGTGTATGTTTCTCTATCTTTATATGAACTCGAGTTAAAAATCTGGGTTACAGCTTTTGCGCTCACAAAAATGTTTCTAGTTTAAAAGTTGATACTCCTGGAAAAATAGAACCTAAGAATTTAAAGGAGTCTGGGAAGTTCAGTTTGCATCCAGCCTGGGAGAACAGTCTTTGAGACACTATTTATAATTACCAGCCAAATGCTGCATTGGAAAAATTGTTAATGTGATGGAATAATAGTTTTGAGCAAGATTGCTGTATAGAGCTTGAGGTTTTCATATATATATACAAACATGCACATACACACAGAGACACTTATATGTGCAAACACACATATGAAACAACTCCCAGAATGTGTAGAAATGTTAGAAAATAATAAAAAAATATGTCCTAAGGCTAGAATCAAGTGATAATTTTTTAATATTAGAAAGTCCTCAAGTGAAATTTTCCCCAAAACTCTTGAGAATATTACATAGTTAGGGACCAGAGATAGTAAGAAAGTCAAGTAATCGTTATTGAAGGGTTTGGATCCATGGAGGAATGAATCAGAGACCACTGCAGGTGCATCTGAAAATGTTCGTATCCTGTGTCAAATGTTGGAAGATCTTCAAAAATAGAACATAAACATTCTGAGCTAACAGTCTTTTGAAAAATATTATCGGAGAAGTACAGAAATGCTAGTCTGTATCAAGATTAAATAAACCAGCAAAGTATGGTAGGACAATGAGATACAAGACTGGCATTCTAGCACTCAGACTAAGACAGGAGATTAGAGAGTGGAATTATATAGTGATACCTTCCCTGGACTAGGAAATATAATTTTATCTCAATAATACAAAACATGAAAGGAATAAAAAACAAGAGAGGAATATACAGTTGCAAGTTTGGGCTAATTTTGTCATTATGTTTTAAGAAGTCAAGTTTCCTATTGAAATGCAACTCATATATAATCCTCAGTTGTGTTTTAAATGCTGTCATCATTACAGAACATTCCTAGATGCAAAATAGCTCATGATTCCCAACCAAAAATTAGAAAAAGTAAGCATCATTCTGTTGGATTCCAAAGAAATGATGAAGGATTACAAAAGCTTAAGCCTGGAGAAATAGCGAAGTTCATCTAATGTAGGACTTTGTAGACCTGGCTAAATTAGAATTTAGATTTAAAATAAATATTTTTGTTTGTAATTTTTCTTTGTAATTTCATATTGTATTTCATATTCTATAGGATAGAAGATTTAATTCACAAATGATTCTGGCATTCTATTTGCCTAAAATATTATTTCAAGTGAGGTATAATTAGAACTTAGTTAATAGATAATGGCAACAGTTCCTGTGTAACATGATAATGTGAATTATCTAGACAAAGTTGCCAACAAATTTAAGATATTAATTTGTAAATTTAGAAAAGGCAGAACTTTTTGAGACTTTGGTATGAATAGAGTAATTGTGTGACATCCTTTTTTTTCTACCTATACATAACACAGGAAGAAATTTCCTTAATTACATACCTTTGTATACAATGAGAAAAATGCTAGGTTTGGAGTTTGTTTTTATTTTGTTTTTGTTGTTTGCTTTGTTCTAGGGCTTAAATTGTGGACTGGGGGACTGTCTCTGAGACTGTTCTGCTCAAGGCTACTGCTCTTCCACTTGAACAACAGTGCCACTTGTGTCTGGCTTTTCGTGAGCAGCTTATTGGAGATAAGAATCGAAGTAACCTTCCTGCCTGGGTGGGCTTTGAACCATAAGCTTCACATATTCATATTCAGATCTCCTGAATATCTGTGATAGATAAAAATATAGCTATAAATAATATTTGCAAATGTTTTGATCTCAAGAATACCACTGGGGGGAAAATGATGCAGCAAAGTTTAGTGTAGCGTTCTTTCCCCAATAAGAAGGGCATCACATTAGCAGAAGGGTAGTATTTTTTCACAATAATGATAAACTAGTCCTGATGGGAATTTAGGGAATTTTAAGGTCCACCTTACGAGTTGGAAACTGTTGGGCTAGGATGATTTTACAGCATAAAAACTTAGGATTGATGGTAATAGAAATAATAGTTTGCTCTGATGAACATATGTTTACATTTGAGGAATTTATTATAGATACTTCATAGTTTTATCTTCTAAGAGAATGTGGCTATTTTTTCTATTGACTTTTAAATTTGTACTCCCCCCATTGGAAACTGCATTTATTGCAGAATAAAATGCAAACAGGTACTGTTTTGAATGTCTCTGGTATAGCATGTTCAGAATTTGAAAATGAGTAGTTAGTAGTCATAGGAATGTTGAAGAACATATATATTCTGTCCTCTTAACAATTAGTCAGTTTTCAAAGTTAGGAGTTTCCATAGAATTGAACTGTTTTCTGTTTTAGTATGACAATACTAAAATAAAGTTTTTTTGCAAAATAATGGCAAGTATTTTCTGAAAATTTTATATAGTTTGATAACATTCAAGTTGATGACCCTCTGATAAAGAAAGGGGTAATTAATAAAAATTAGAAGACAAATAGGGTTCATATTTTTTTAAAAAAAGTAATACACATAGAATAATATTTACTATACCAACATAGCGAAATTATATTTTATGTAGCTTATGTTTTAATTTGATTTTATTGTCAAGGTGATATATAGAAGGGGTTGCAGTAATTGTAAGGTAGTAAATACATAGCATGTCAAACTTTTTACCTCATCCCTCATTTTTCTCATACTTTTCCTTAACCCCAATACCCCTTACAAGTTGTAATGTAAATTTCCAACAAGTCTTGTGAGTATTGCTATTGCACTGGTTTGTCTTTTGCCCTTTGTCTTTCCATTTTGTTGTTCCTCTTCCCTTGCCAAATTAAGATATGTGTATATACAATACACAGGATCCCGAAATCAAATACAGCAGGGAATAAACCATAGGGGAAAACACAAAAGAAAAAAGAAATCTCATTGTTCATTAAAAACAACAACCACGTTTTTCCATTTCCTAACAAGTAGGTCCCATGGTTTCCCTTATTTGTAATATCTAGTATATGTATGAGTCAAGCGGAAAAGGTCAGATAATGTGATGTCAGGAAAATGAACCCTTAGATGTGTATTTTAATGTTTTTTTCTTTCATGCATGTGTTTCTAACACATTTATAAGATTATCTCTTTGTTGCTTTGTATGTCCCTCCCCCACAGTATAACCCTTGCTTTCACTATATTTGATGTCAGTATAACTTGTGGAGGAGATGGGGAAAAACCAGTTGTTTAAGGATACAGGTGGACCTGTTGCAACAATGAGAAGTACAAGTTGTCATGTCCAAAACGAACTTTACAATGTTGGTGGGGGGGGGGGGCTGGGGGGAGGGAGGAAGGAGAAGGATTGGGATTAGGGGGGGAGGGCGGAGGCTGGGAAGGGATGTGAAGGATAAACAAAGGAGGAGGCTGCAATGCTTGGTAAGAAATGTACACATTATCCTGCCCATGTAACTGTAACTCCTCTGTACAGTATGTTCACAAATAAAATTAAATTAAATTAAAAAAAAAAAAAAAACAACCACAAAGAAAAACCTCTGTTTCCATTTCTAGGACTTTATTTTGCTCAGCATTATCTTATATGGTCATATAAACATAAATATTGAGACATACGGCTCATCTGGTAGGACTATCCTAGACATTTCCTACTTATTACAAATGAGGGAAACCATGGAATCTCTTTGTGTCTTGCTTATTTTACATAGTAGGATATTTCCAAGTCTTTCCATTTCCTTATGAATTAGAAGCATAGAATTCCACTGTGTGTGTGTGTGTGTGTGTGTGTGTGTGTGTGTGTAACATTTTGTCAATTCGTCCATCAACTGAGTGGCATATTGGTTTAAGACATGATTGCAAGTAAGTATCACTTAGGGTCATTAAAAATGACACATGCCACTTCCCCAGACATTCTAAAATCATGATTTCTAAGTAAGGCAGGATTTTATGGTGGCACAAGTGTTGAGATATCTGGATGAGTCTATGTCTATCTTGCACTGAATTAGGCAGGAAGATATCCAATATCATATAGGATAAAAATGGTAGTGACAAAATATTCCCTTGAGAACGATATAGGAGGTTGCCAGAAGTATGAAGTAGTTGAGATAATTTTGAAGAATTTAGAAATGCAAGCTCAGGTATGTCTCTTTAAATAATAATTATGTAAGTTGAAGGCAAAAGAAGGGGAAGAGAAGAAAATAACTGACATCAGATCATTGTCCCAAATCAAAGTATAAAACATAATCAATAACTACCAAGTTAAAAAGAGACCAATATAATATGTCCGACTTAATTTAGGTACATGCAAAATATTTACTTGGCTTTTTCCTACTTTAATGCTCCAAAATAAATGAAGACATAGAAAAGTTATGTGATTGCCATTATTTAAACCTGAACACTAACTGTGATGAGCCCTCTTTTTCTCATTTTGCACTGGGAAAATAGTAGCTAAGTTGATGATGTTGTGGCTGATTAGAGGTAGACTAAGGGGTTTCTAATTGTACAATTATACCAGAATAGTTCAAAGCAGTTTTTTTCCCAAGATATCCAACTACATTTTCTTAAGTTGTGCTTTGAACACACCCTCACACTTGAGCAGATTATTTGAAATTATACTTCAGCATTTCCTTAGCACATTCTACTTTGTGCCTTTGTCTTTTTTGCACATTCCTTTTGACTTCATAGTTGCTCTATTTCCATTTCATCTGTAAAAACTGCTAAGAACATTGTTCAACTACCACTTCTTGTTTGCACATGCCCGGTCTATGTATGAAGGTACTTTGTACATGTTAAGCAATAGGCTAGTACTCACACTCTGAGGAGAAAAGTTCCACATTATGCCCACATTAGAGGGCGTAGGATTTAAAGCATTTTGAGACAAACAGTGATATTAGAATTGAAAGGCTCCTTAGGGACATTTTCTTGGAGCTTATTAGTTTACCCAGGAGAAATATAAATATGCTCAAAACATGGAGCTAATGAGGAAGTATCCGAATTAACACTAGATCCTAGATGTTGTGTTAATACAAGTCACTATTTTATTATTGTTACATCAGAATCCTTCCCTACTTACAAATATGGATGAGAAAATGAAAGAAAGGCATTAAAGTAAAATGTCTTATCTTTTTAGGCATTTAATCCTAGTGCTGAGGGTAATGTCTGAACTCTTCCATTCAATAAACGTTTAAAGTTTATAAGAGTACTTCCTACATATAAGAATTTGTGGAATGTTGATTAACAGGGTTATTTCAGCATGGACATATCCCTAACAAGAACTAGATTAATAGAGTATAGGACAGTTATGATGTGTCAATCAATCATTTTCTATTCTAAAGAAGAATCAATTCGAGGAGTGTTCAGTAACATCAGTAATATCAGTGTTACTTGTCCTAGGTTTATAATGAATAGGGTGATAAAATATCCAAACATAACTAAAGATATTTCAATAAAATCCCAAACTGATGTGGATACATGGGTCACTCATTGGAACTGTAGACAAATTAGTCTTATCTGTGCTGTAGTCCAATCTATAATCACCTGGCTAAACAAACTCTTCAAAAATATTCACAGAATTCCTCTGAGTAAAGATGATGAGTTATATCTGTACAATTCTTCTAATGTCAGTATAAAAGCATTTGTTCCCAGCATTTAAAATCAACAGGGTCTGTTGAATTCATGGATCCAGAATTTTATGTCTTCACATTCATATCTCAAAATTTTATTAATATGACTTTCACCAAAACACTGTTCTTATTGAACTCGTCTATGTCCTTTTAGTTTTCAAATCCAAATAGCATATTTCCTTCAATAACTTCCTGACAATTCTTTCCCTCCTTTACTTCTGTAAATCTGTTTTTATTACTTTCTTGTTTCCTTATTTATCTCTTTCTTCTATTCTAGTACACTATGATGCTCACATTGCTCACATTTGTATCATAACTTTCCTTTTGTTCTTCCCTTTAATAATGCCCCAAATTTTATTATTCTTTTTCATATTAAAGGTCGTGGATATTTTAATGATGTCTAAAAAGACTTATCTATGCATCTGTTTAACATAAATTTTAGAACTATCAGAGTGTTTTTTCCTCTAAATCCATCATTTCCACCTGTAGTCCTTATTACCAAGAATATTACCAACATGGTTTCCAGAGACGTGGAAACACTTCAGATTTCTTCTTATCCTTCTACTTCCGTCCATTAGATAAGATGAATGATCAAGATTTTCTCAGTTTCTGTCACTAATATAATTTCTATGTACTCTTTTTATGCCACTGAAACGGGCCTGTTTCAAATACTCATCATTGGTCACTTAGTCCTAAAAAATCCGCTTACATAGTATGCTTTTTCCCCATAGACTTTTCATATTGTTGCTCTCCATCACCAAAGTACTGCTCCATGTAAGCCCACAGAGTGAAGATCTCAGACACAAATTCTAGTATCATTATTTACATTTCTCATCTGTAAATGGATATAATCTACCAGAAATATTGAAGAATATATTTGTTGACTTCTAGAGTAAGAAAAAAGAACAGTTAGGAGTCCTTACATTTTCCACCTTACCTTACAAATAAGAAAAGAGTCAAATTCAGTTTGTTGGTTTAAAATCACAAATTTTTTCATGCAGAAATAAAAATAAGTCCTCATCAGGCTACACTGTGGTCATCATCCTCATCAAAATTATTATCACCATCATAAGTGCTAATTATTGAAACTCTGATATGTGTCTATGACTTTGCTATTATTTGTCTTTTGATTAATAATTTTAATGTTACCACTGTGCATACATCCATATTAAAATTTTGAACAAATAAAGAAACGAAAAAAGCTAAACCATAGCAGGTAGCTTGACTATGTGCTTATTTTTGTTATTATTTTATTTTATTTGTGGACATATTGTACAGAGAGGTTACAATTACATGGGCAGGATAATGCATACATTTCTTACCAAGCATTGCAGTCTCCTCCTTTGTTTACCCTTCACATCCCTTCCCAGCCTCCCCCCTCCCCCCCAATCCTCCATCCCCCACCCCTCACCGACGTTGTGAAGCTCGTTTTCGACATGACAACTTGTACTTCTCATTGTTGCAACAGGTCCACCTGTATCCTTAAACCACTTGTTTTTCCCCATCTCCTCCAAAACTTATACTGATATCAAATATAGTGAAAGCAGGGATTATACTGTGGGGGAGGGACATACAAAGCAACAAAGAAATAATCTTATAAATACGTTAGAAACACATGCATGAAAGAAAAAAACCTTAAAATACATATCTAAGGGTTCATTTTCCTAACATCATATTATCTGACCTTTTCCGCTTGACTCATACATATACTAGATATTGCAAGTAAGGGAAACCTTGGGGCCTATGTTTCTTTGGGCCTGGCTTACTTCACTTAATATAATTTTTTCCAAGTTTTTCCATTTCCTAAAAAATGGGGCAATGTCATTGTTTCTGATAGAGGCATAAAATTCCATTGTGTATATATACCACATTTTCTTGATCCATTCATCTACTGAGGGGCATTTGGGTTGGTTCCAGATCTTAGCTATGGTAAATAGTGCTGCAATAAACATAGTTGTGCTGGTAGCTTTAGTGTGGTCTTGTTTGTAAACATTTGGGTAAATTCCCAAAAGTGGGATTTGTGGGTCATAGGGGAGCTCTATGTGAAGTATTTTGAGAAACCTCCATACTGCTTTCCAAAGTGGTTGAACAAGTTTACATTCCCACCAACAATGAAGTAAGGTTCCCTTCTGTCCACATCCCCACCAGCATCTGTTGTTGTTAGAGTTCTTGTTTTTTTGCCATTCTAACTGGAGTGAGGTGGTATCTCAATGTTGTTTTGATTTGCATTGCTTTTATGGATAGGGATGTTGAGCATTTCATTGGCCATCCTTCTTTCTTCATCAGAGAAGTTTCTCTTTAAGTCTTTAGCCTACTTATTTAGTGGGCAGTTGTTTCTTTGAGGATTTGTTGTTGGGGGATTTAATTTTTTGAGTTCCAAGTATATTTTAGATATAAGACCTTTGTCCGTTGTATGGCTAGTGAAGATCTTCTCCCAATCTGTGGGCTTTCTATTGATCTTCATAGCTATGTCCTTTGCCATGCAGAAGCTAGGCAACTTCATGCAATCCCATTTGTCCAATCTTTCTTTGATTTGTTGTGTTTCCGGGTCTCTATTCAGAAATAAGAGAGCACACCCAAATTAATAAACTTAGAGATGACAATGGAAACATCACTACGGAAACAACCAAGATTCAGAACATTATAAGGGAATACTTCTCAAAACTTTATGCTAATAAGTTTGAGAACTTGACAGAAATGGACCTTTTCCTAGCAAATATTGACATGCCAAAACTAAACCAAGACGAATTAAACCATCTTAACAGGCCCATATCAAGCATTGAAATAGAAACAGCTATAAGAGACCTCCTAGCTAAGAAAAGTACAGGACCAGATGGTTTTACAGCGGAATTCTACAAGGCCTTCAAAGCAGAGCTCAAACCAATATGCCTCCAACTCTTCAATGTAATTGAAAGAGAAAGTTCACTACCGAACACATTCTATGAAGCCATCATAACCCTCATCCCAAAACCAGGCAGGGACTCATCAATAAAGAGAACTATAGACCCATTTCTTTGATCAACATTGATACAAAACTTCTCAACAAAATTTTGGCCAATCGACTTCAACAATTCATCCAAAAAATCATGCACCACGATCAAACAGGATTCATTTCATTGATGCAAAGCTTGTTCAATATAGGCAAATCAATTAATATTATTCATCAAATCAACAGGAGCAAGAATAAGAACCACATGGTTATCTCAACAGATGCAGAAAAAGCATTCGACAAGATACAACACCCCTTTATGATGAAGGTTTTGGAAAAATTAGGAATCCATGGAACATTCCTCAATACAATAAAGGCTTTATTTGACAAACATACAGCCAGCATTATACTTAATGCTGAAAAACTAAAGCCATTCCCTCTTAACTCAGGAACTAGACAAGGATGTCCACTCTCTCCACTTCTCTTCATTCTAGTATTAGAATGCCTAGCTACAGCAATAAGACAAGATGCAGGCATAGAGGGGATCCAAATAGGGAAAGAAGAAATAGAACTCTCCATCTTTGCAGACGATATGATCTCGTATTTAAAGAATCCCATTGACTCCACTCCCAAATTACTCAAGCTGATTCAAAACTTTGGCAAAGAAGCAGGGTATAAAATTAACCCCCAAAATTAGTGGCTTTTCCGTATGCCAACCATGAGAAAAGTGTGGCTGAAATTAGGAAATAAATTCCATTTGTAATAGCCCCACAAAAAAATACCTAGGAGTTAACTTAACCAAAGAAGTGAAGGACCTCTATGATGAAAACTTTAAAATCTTGAAAATGGAAATCAACACAGAACTTAAAAAATGGCAAAACCTCCCATCCTCCTGGATTGGAAAGATTAACATCGTGAAAATGGCAATACTTCCCAAGGCTATCTACAAATTCAACGCGATACCTATCAAAATTCCAACCTCATTCTTCAAGGAAATAGAAGAGGCAATACAAAAATTCATATGGAACAATAAAACACCCCGAATAGCAAAAACGCTCCTCAACGGAAAGAACACTGCTGGAGGAATATCAATACCAAATTTCAAACTCTACTATAAAGCCATAGTAATCAAAACAGCTTGGTATTGGCATAAGAACAGACTTCAGGACCAATGGAATAGAATTGAAAATCCAGAAATGAACCTACAGACCTATAGCCATCTAATCTTCCATAAGGGAGCTAAAACAATAGAATGGAAGAAAGACAGCCTCTTCAGTAAATGGTGCTGACAAAATTGGTTAACTACTTGTAGGAAACTAAAGCTAGATCCTTATATATCACCCTGCACCAGAATCAATTCCAAATGGATCAAAGACCACGAAGACAAATTGACTCTCTGAAAATTTTACAGTATGGAATAGGAGAACCCTAGGTTTCCTTGGCTCAGGCCGAAATTTTCTGATTATGTTCTTATAACAAATTATGGAATATATTTTTGAAACATTGCAAATTCCTAACCAGTATTAATTAACTTCTTCTCTCTCTGTCACTACACACAAATATTTAAGAGTTTGAACAGAACTTTTTTCAAGTGATATACTGCAAATATTACTACAATATCATGTGTATATCTAAAATTTCTTTAAAGTAATAATCTCTACTTTCAAATCAAGTATTAGTTATTTTATTCTTGGAAACTTTTAGATAAAGACTGTATATCTTTGAAATGAAAAATGTCAAAATATTAGCATAAAAATTTTTGAGGGAGTCTGTCTTCAGAAATACATATATACATATATATATATATATATATATGTTATGTGCAGAAAGACGTACATTTTTAGCGATTATTTGTCATCAGAAATATGTACAAATACCTAAATTTCTGTGTAGAACCATGTACATTATAATGAAAGATACACCTCAAAACAACATTAAAATTTTAAAAAATACATCAAACCAAATGCCAGTGACTCATGCTTATAATTTGAGCTATTCTGTGTGCTGAGATCGTAGAATTATGTTCGAAACTAGCCCAGACAGAAGAGTACTTGTTAGAGTCTTATCTCCATTAATCACTAAAAACAGGAATTAGCTCTGTGCTTCAAGTTGTGGAGTGCTGGCCTTGAGCATAAAAAGCCTTGGAGACAATGCCAAAGTCTTGCAAACAAGAACAACAACAAAATGTATCACATTAATTTCACAAAAGCATCTTTTAACTGCTGTGAACATTTCTTAGAAACATGAATACATGCCCCTGGAAAATGTTAAGTAAAAGTATAGAATATTTACTTCTATGTTAAAGACATGACTATTTAGGTTGTTTAAGGTATTTAGGTGATGAGTAGGAATTAAGAATAATGAGAGTTAGGTAATAGATTGGGACTGGACTTTTCTTCTATTTTACAGTAGTAATAAAATTATATTTGTAATGATTATATAAACTTATTCTTGCTTGGTATATGAATTATATTAAGTGATAAACATTTTAAAATGATTTCCAATGCAAAGGATTATCAATTCTTTTTTAATTTCAAAACAATTAAGAAATGTCTTCCAAGGCTAGTTTTCTCTAAGACTATATTTGTTTTCTAAAATTAATTTAGGAATGAGTTAAGATTTAGATAACTCTGCACAGCAGAGGAGAGTGAGAGGGGATAGAATGATGGACCACATAGGAGCTGTATGACATTGGTACTGTATTTCAAAAAACAGAAAGACTTCAGAGAAAAGAAAGAGGAATGTAAGGTGTCGTGAATCAAGTTTCGATTTAATCCACCTAATAGTTTTGACTGAGAGTCAGAGAACATGGGAAAAATAGAAAATAAAATAGAAAATAAAGCATTGTAAAAACATGTTACAATGTAATGAAATTGTAATAGGAATATGATAATTAATTTCCAAAGAAATAAAAGAAAGAATAGGTAAACTCTAAAGGGAAAAAGAATGAAGAGAGAAAAGAAGCAAAGTAAAACCTTCATCAATAAAAAACACAAGAGTTTGGAAGTGGAAAGGCAGTAGAAATATTGTAAATAACAATAAAATAACAATAAAAATTGCTAACGTGGATAGAAGATGGATCACATTTTATCATATATGATTTTGAATTCATAGGAAATGAAAATTTTAAAGACATAATTTAAAACAGTATTTGAATTATAACTAGACAGTATATCTCAGTGGTAAAACATTGGCCTAACGTGTGAAGCAATGGTGTGATCGCCCACACATTACAAAGTACACACAAAACACCCACACAAAAAACCCACATTAACACAGACACACACACAATTTGGAATATTGATATTATCATATTAAACAGAGGAAATTATCAAAATAGTAAAAATATGTTAATATAAAATCATATTATTGCTCATACTATTTAAAAGTTTAGTAGAAATAAAATAGTCACAATATACTTGGATTCTTATAGATCAACTAAATTGAAAATTAAGAAATAGAAGACATGAGAATCGTTGCAAACAAGTTTTAAATAATAAACATTTTGAAACATGTATACCTTTGGCAGAAGATTTATGTTAATGGTATTTTAACTCAAGATTTAGAATATGATAACCAGGTGCTCTATATCTCGTAAGAGATGGCTATAATTCTAATCATTTCACTCTGGATACTTTTATAATAAGGTCTCATCATTTCAAAGCCCCTCCCAAATCACAAACCCTACTTATACTACCCACCACAGCTAGAAAATGGAAGCCACAAATCACCATGCCCTGCTCAAATATTTTTTACTTTTTTTTAATTTAATTTTATTTTTTTGTGAATATACTGTACAGAGGGGTTACAATTACATGGGCAGGATAATGCGTACATTTCTTACCAAGCATTGCAGCCTCTTCCTTTGTTTACCCTTCACATCCCTTCCCAGCCTCAACCTTCCCCCCCCCCCGCCCAATCCCAATCCTTCTCCTTACCCCACCATTCCCCCACCCAACCGACGTTGTAAAGCTCGTTTTGGACATGACAACTTGTACTTCTCAGAGTTGCAACAGGTCCACCTGTATCCTTAAACAACTAGTTTTCCCCCATCTCCTTCATGAGTTATACTGACATCAAATATAGTGAAAGCAGGGGTTATACTGTGGGGGAGGGACATACAAAGCCACAAAGACATAATCTTATAAATGCGTTAGAAACACATGCATGAAAGAAAAAAACCTTAAAATACATATCTAAGGGTTCATTTTCCTGACATCATATTATCTGACCTTTTCCGCTTGACTCATACATATACTAGATATTGCAAATAAGGGAAACCATGGGACCTATGTTTCTTTGGGCCTGGCTTACTTCACTTAATATAATTTTTCCAAGTTTTTCCATTTCCTAACAAATGGGGCAATATCATTCTTTCTGATGGAGGCATAGAATTCCATTGTGTATATATACCACATTTCTTGATCCATTCATCTACTGAGGGGCATCTGGGTCAGTTCCAGATCTTAGCTATGGTAAATAATGCTGCAATAAACATAGTTGTGCTGGTAGCTTTAGTGTGGTCTGGTTTGTAAACATTTGGGTAAATGCCCAAAAGTGGGATTGCTGGGTCGTAGGGGAGTTCTATGTGGAGTCTTTTGAGGAACCTCGATACTGCTTTCCAAAGTGGTTGAACAAGTTTACATTCCCACAAACAATGAAGTAAGGTTCCCTTCTGTCCATATCCCCACCAGCATCTGTTGTTGTTAGAGTTCTTGATTTTTGCCGTTCTAACTGGAGTGAGGTGATATCACAATGTTGTTTTGATTTGCATTTCTTTTATGCCTAGGGATGTTGAACCTTTCTTCATGTGTCTATTGGCCATCCTTCTTTCTTTTTCAGAGAAGTTTCTCTTTAAGCCTTTCGCCCACTTATTTATTGGGCAGTTGTTTCTTTGAGGATTTGTTGTTGGGGGATTTAATTTTTTGAGGTCCAAGTACATTTTAGATATGAGACCCTTGTCCATTGTATGGCTATTAAAGATCTTCTCCCAATCCGTGGGCTTTCTATTGATCTTGCTAGCTATGTCCTTTGCCATGCAGAAGCTCTGCAACTTTATGCAATCCAATTCGTCCAACCTTTCTTTGATTTGTTGTATTTCCAGGTCTCTATTCAGGAAATTTCGGCCTGAGCCATGTACACCTAGGGCTTCTTCTATTCCATCCTGTAATGTTTTCAGAGTGTCTGCTTTGACTTCAAGTTCTGTGATCCATTTGGAGTTGATTCTGGTGGAGGGTGATATTTAAGGATCTAGCTTTAGTTTTCTACATGTGGTTAACCTATTTTGCCAGCACCATTTACTGAAGAGGTTGTCTTTCTTCCATTCTATTTTTTAGCTCCCTTATCAAAAATTAGATGGGTATAGGTCAGTAGGTTCATTTCTGGGTTTTCAATTCTATTCCAATTGTCCTGAGGTCTGTTCTTGTGACAATACCAAGCGGATTTGATTACTATGGTTTTATAGTAGAGTTTGAAATTTGGTATTGATATTCCTCCAGCAGTCTTCTTTCCGTTGAGGAGCGTTTTTGCTATTCGGGGTGTTTTATTGTTCCATATGAATTTTTGGATTGCCTCTTCTATTTCCTTGAAGAATGACGATGGAATTTTGATAGGTATTGCGTTGAATTTGTAGATAGCCTTGGGAAGTATTGCCATTTTCATGATGTTAATCTTTCCAATCCAGGAGGATGGGAGGTTTTGCCATTTTTTAAGTTCTGTGTTGATTTCCTTTTTCAAGATTTTAAAGTTTTCATCATAGAGGTCCTTCACTTCTTTGGTTAAGTTAATTCCTAGGTATTTTATTTTTTGTGGGGCTATTACAAATGGAGATGCTTTCCTAATTTCAGCCACACTTTTCTCATTGTTGGCATAGAGAAAAGCCATTGATTTTTGGGGGTTAATTTTATAACCTGCTACTTTGCCAAAGTTTTGAATCAGCTTGAGTAATTTGGGAGTGGAGTCTATGGGATTCTTTAAATACATGATCATGTCATCTGCAAAGAGGGAGAGTTTTATTTCTTCTTTCCCTATTTGGATCCCCTCTATGTCTGCATCTTGTCTTATTGCTGTAGCTAGGCATTCTAATACTAGATTGAAGAGAAGTGGAGAGAGTGGACATCCTTGTCTTGTTCCTGAGTTAAGAGGAAATGGCTTTAATTTTTCACCATTGAGTATAATGCTGGCTGTAGGTTTGTCATATACAGCCTTGATTATATTGAGGAATGTTCCATGGATTCCTAATTTTTCCAAAACCTTCATCATAAAGGGGTGTTGTATCTTGTCGAATGCTTTTCCTACATCTATTGAGATAATCATGTGGTTCTTATTGTTGCTCCTCTTGATGTGATGAGTAATATTAATTGATTTGCGTATGTTGAACCAGTTTTGCATGAATGAAATGAATCCTGTTTGATCGTGGTGCATGATTTTTTGGATGAATTGTTGAAGTCGATTGGCCAAAATTTTGTTGAGAAGTTTTGCATCAATATTCATCAAAGAAAAGGGTCTATAGTTCTCTTTCTTTGATGAGTCCCTGCCTGGTTTTGGGATGAGGGTTATGATGGCTTCATAGAATGTGTTCGGTAGTGAACTTTCTCTTTCAATTTCATTGAATAGTTGGAGGAGTATTTGTGTGAGCTCTGCTTTGAAGGCCTTGTAAAATTCTGCTGTAAAACCATCTGGTCCTGGACTTTTCTTAGCTGGGAGGTCTCTTATTGCTGTTTCTATTTCAATGCTTGATATGGGCCTGATAAGATAGTTTAACTTATCTTGGTTTAGTTTTGGTATGTCAATATTTGCTAGGAAAAGGTCCATTTCTGTCAAGTTCTCAAACTTATTAGCATAAAGTTTTGAGAAGTATTCCCTATTAATGTTCTGAATCTTGTTTTTTTCCGTGGTGATGTTTCCATTCTCATCTCTGCGTTTATTAATTTGGGTGTGTTCTCTTCTTTTTCTGATAAGATTTGCTAAGGCTCTGTCAATTTTGTTAAGTTTTGCGAAGAAGCAACTCTTTGTTTTGTTGATTCTTTCTATAGTTTTTTTGGATTCTAATTCATTTAATTCTGATTTAATATCAATTATTTCTTTCTGTCTACTGGATTGAGGTTTATCTTGCTCCTTTTTTTCAAGGAGGTTTAGATGTGTCATTAAATTGTTAGTATCAGATCTCTCCAATTTGTTGATGTAAGAGCTCAGAGCTATAAATTTGCCTCTGGGTACTGCCTTTGCTGTGTCCCAGATGAGCTGGTATTTTGTGTGATCATTTTTGTTGAATAGCATGAACTTTTGAATTTCCTTTCTAATCTCTTCCATGACCCATTCATGATTCAGCAGTGTGTTTTTCAGCCTCCATGTGATACCGGACTTTCTTTGGTGGCTTTTGGTGTTGAGTTCTAATGTTATTCTCTTGTGGTCAGAGAGAATGCAAGGTATAACTTCAATGTTTCTGAATTTGGACAAGTTTGCTTTGTGGCCTAAAATGTGGTCTATTTTAGAAAATGTTCCATGTGCAGCTGAGATAAACGTGTATTCTGATGCGGCTGGGTGAAATGTTCGGTAGATGTCTGTTAAGTCTATTTGATCTATGCAGCCGTTTAGATCTGCAGTTTCTTTGTTGAGTTTTTGCCAAGTTGATCTATCTAGTGGGGAGAGTGGTGTGTTAAAATCCCCAACAAATAATGTCTTTGAAGTTATATGGGATTTGAGGGAAAGTAGTGTGTCTTGGATAAATTTGGGTGCTCCATTGTTTGGTGAGTAGATATTTAGAATTGTAATATCCTCCTGAATGAGAGATCCCTTAATTAGTATGTAGCGACCTTCTTTATCTCTTCTCACGAATTTTAATTTGAAATCTATTTTATCTGATATTAGGATTGCAACTCCCGCCTTTTTATGGGAGCCGTTTGCTTGGTAAATTTTGTTCCAGCCTTTAACGTTGAAAATGTGTTTGTTTTTATGGGAAAGATGTGACTCTTGCAGGCAGCAGATAGAAGGGTCTTGTTTTTTAATACAACTTGACAGTCTATGTCGCTTAATTGGAGAGTTCAGTCTGTTAAGGTTAAGAAATAGGACTGAGAGGTATTTGGGAGTTCCTGCCATGTTATCCACCTTCTTGGGGGCTGTGAAAACTGGGTTCTTCCTATGGTTCTTGGATTCTCAGTTTGGGTGCAGTTTCTTGTCCTTTATTGTGGTCTTGTTGGTTTTCTATGTGTAGGACATCTTTAAGAATCTTTTGTAGGGCTGGATTGGTGGAGATGTATTGTTTCCATTTTTCTTTGCTATTGAAGGTTTTTTTTGGCCTTCAGTTATGAAGGAGAGTTTAGCTGGGTACAGTATTCTTGGTTGATAGTTGTTTGTTTTTAGGGCATGGCATACATCATTCCAGGCTCTTCTTGCTTTGATTGTCTCTGCTGAGAAATCTGAGGTGATTCTAATTGGTTTCATTTTATAGGTGATTAACCTTTTCTCCTTGACAGCTTTAAGGATCTTTTCCTTGGTCTGAGTTGATCCTGTGTGGATTATAATGTGAAAGTGGGATGTCCTATTCTTGTCTGGTCTATTTTGGGTTCTAAAAGCTTCTTTTATCTGAATAGGCCTCTCTTTTTGTATGTTTGGGAAGTTCTCTGCTAGGATCCTATTAAAAAAATATCCTAGACCATTAACTTCTGTTTCTAGGTGCTCCTCTACACCCATTATCCTTAGATTAGGCCTTCTGATGGTGTCTTCCAGGTGTTGGATAGATCCATCATATTTCTTGGACTTCTCTTGGATGGTTGTATATTCTTTCTCTATAATATCTAGGCTGTCTTCACTCCCTGAGATTCCATCTTCTGCATGGTCTAACCTGTTGTCAAGACTCTCTACTTTGTTTTTTATCTCTTTTCCTTCTAATTGGTCAGCTTTGATGCCTTCAAATTCTTTGTTGAAGCTCTGTTTTAGGTCTTGTATGAAGTTCTTTACTTCCTTAATTTGGTGTTCAGTGTTTGTTCTCAAATCACTTAGTTGATTTGTTATGGTTTCTTTGGACTACCATTCCTTCTGTTGGGTTCCATTCAGCATTCCCTTTGTGGTCTCCCTGACTTCCTTCAGCTCTTTGTTAATGGATTAGATGAATGCCTTTAGTGACCTTTGTGTATTCTCTACCTATTCTCTAAATTCATGTATTACTCTTTGCTTAGCTTCCTCCAGTTCGTGGGATTCCTGCAGTTCTCTTTGAGTGTTCTCAGCCTGCTCACGCCATTCCTCCCTTTCTCTTTGAGTATTCTCAAGTTGCTCACTCAAGTCCTGTATCAGTTTTTGAGTAGCTTCCTCGCGCTTATGATATTCCTGTATAAACTTTTGGGATGCCTCCTCTCTCTCCCTATCACGCTCATACAGAATCCTTTGTAAGTTGTCAAACTTTTCATTTATCATGTTTGCCAGCAGTGTTTGTAGAGCTATTTGGGAACTCTCCTCTGGATTATTCATTATCTGTTCTGTCCCATGATTATCATGAGTGGGAGTGGAGATACCTAGACTTGCCATTTTTCTTGTGTTTTTCCGGCTTACTCTGCCCATTTGAGATGAAAGTAGCACCAGTTTTGTGCTAGAACACTATCTTAAGGCAACCATCTACCAAAGTTTGCATTTGTACAGTCAATAGTCTACAGATACAATCTAGTCAACAGATACATCTATTCAACATCAAACCACTATATGTTAATGGGCTTCGAACCGCAGAGAAGAATTTGGAAAACCAGAAATTATTAGGGTTAGGGAGAGATGTGGGTAAAAAAGAGGAATAGATTGGTGTGGGAAGGCACAGGGAGAGTTAACTATGTCCTAATTTCAATGCAGGAAATAGATTGGGTAGGATGCAAGTAGAGAGAGAGAAAAAAAGAAGAAAGGGAAAGGGAAATGAAAAGAGACCAGAAAAAAATAGAAACGTAAAAATTAATATTATTATGGAGATTTAAAAACAATCTATTTAGAGAGTAATGTGAATATATTGAGAGAAGGGGAGGGACATAGAGGAGATGTGAAAAACTTAAAAAAATGCTTAAAATATTATATAAGTATGAAGAGGTAGTACTGCTATTAAGGAATTTAAGTCTCAGAGGTTTTGAATTGAGTAATAAGTTTGTGGATTAAGTGTGTACACAATGGGGGATAGGGTCTACTAGTTAACTACTTGTTTATCTATGGATGTGCAGGACAAGAGTTAAGTCACATAAAGAAGAACAAAAGAGAGGAAAAGGTGAAAGGATAAAAAAGGGAGAAAAAAAAGATCAGAAGTTCAGTAGAGCTAAACAAAAAAACAAAAAGATAATTCAAAAAGAAAGAAAAAGAGAAAGAAGACAAAAAAAAAAAGGAAAACGCACATTCACGTATCCCTAAAATAAAAATTATAAGAGGAAAAAAAAGTTACTGGAAAACAATTTTTTTTTCAAAAAAGGCAAAAATTAAAGATTAATAAAAGTTTTAGAAAAGAAAAAAAATATTTTTATATATATAAGGTACCAAAAAAAAAAAAGAAGAAGAAGAAGAAGAAGAAAAAATTTCTTTGATTTTTTTTTTATTTTTTTGGGAGGGGTGGGAAGAATCCTGTATCTCCCTTATGTCTGTAACCAGCCTCTTGTTGGAGTCTCTGGTCTGCTTGAGGTCCTGTGGCTTGATTGGTTTCTTAAGTCAGTTTGTTTGAACAGGCAGAAAAATGCTCTGCTTTACCCAAGATTTTGAGATCCCCCTCCCAGGTTAGTTTAATGGGAGGGTGATCTGCTTTGAGAATCACAAAAGAGGGGGATGCAGTGATGAGGCTAGGTTCTGGGTAGAGTTGAGGCCTTTCAACAAACAGTAGCTTTTCCCTGGGGCTATTTTGTGAAAAACTCACAGAGCCCAGCCTGGAGCCATTCTCAGGGTTTCCGTTTTTCAATTGATTATGGAGGCTGCTAGAGGGAGGGGCAGCCTCTGGCTCTGGTTACCCAGTGAGGAAAGCCACTCCTATGGCTGGTGCCTGAGCTGGGTGACTTTTCCCTGGATGGATCTGAGTCTGGCAGGTCACATCACCGTTAAGTTCTTGTGACCTGCTAAATGACTCGTTTTATTCCAAGGCCTGAGTTGGAGCTAGCAGCTCCGCCGAGCTTTGTCGGTATCCAAGATGGAGATCACCGGTGTTGGGGGGGAGGGGTGGCCTTCCCTCCTCTGCTCCCTGAGAAGGATTGAGGACGTCAGGCTTCTACTCACACCAAGTCTTGGATCCTGGGTAGTCTCTGGTCTGCAAACTGCAGGATGAAGATGTCCGCTCCTTGTCGGTTCTTGCTGGTGTTGAGTAGAATCCACTTGCCTGCTGAGTCTGGCTCCTTCGTCCCGGACTCTCTGTGGCTCAGGTATGGGTGCCCTGCGGTCGCCACCGCGACACTGCCGCCACAGCGTTGGCTGCTGGCAAGCGGTCAGATGTGTCTCCTTGCCTTGGCTTCCCCTCTCTTGTCTAACTCTCTGTCCTTTGATGGCACACTTGGTGTGATTCTCTGGCTTAGGACTGTTCACAGGAACTCTAAAACTGCTTTCTCTGTGAAAGCTTGTTCAGGTTCCAGTTTCTCCTCTGCCATCTTCCCGGAACTCTTCAAACATTTTTTTAATTAAAGTACAAATATTTCCAAAATGTGACCAGGTAATGAAGCCTTCTTAATAAAGTATGTGCTTCTTGAAAACACAGTAACAACAAATATGTTTAGAACTACAAGAAATTAAATTTATTTAAATTCACCAACCATATAAAAATTAAGAAAATAATTTTTAAATATTCATGTTAAATATTTTAAAAACAAAATATGTGTCTAAATAATTTACATGTGTAAAACTCATGCAAAATTAAATTAACTAATCCTATGACTCTGAAAAAAGAATTACTCTAAAGAAACAAAAGAAAATAATTAAGTTCAAAATTTGAAATTTAGAAAATAAAATGAAATGCATTCTTTAGTTGACTTAAGTAACTGTAAACCCTCTGTATATCGATTTTATAATAAAAAATGCATGAACAAAGAAAGCAAAAATACCCATTGATCAATAGCAACAGCTAAAGCATCAGTATTTCTTTTTTTTTCTGTACAAGAAAATCGATGGAGGGGATAACAATGTTCTTTCCATTGAAAAATATACTCATTACCTTACTTATGTAACTGTAACCCCTTCGTACATTACCTTTACAATAAAATTAAGTTAAAATTAAAAATAAACTAAATAATATACCAATTAAGAATTCTTAGAAGCCATTGTTTAAAAACTTTGTAAAAAGCTGCCCTAAGTACCCAAGGAATATATTTTGATGATACTATTTAAATACTTAAACTTCAGCAGAGAAGCAAAAAGTTTATAAATGTTACAAAGTAAAATAATAAATCAGAATATATAACTATTAATAAAAATCATAAGTTGAATTTATAGTGGTAGTCAAATATGTGAGAAATGAGACGAATTGCCATTTGCAGTTAATAAGTGAGAAAGAATTTTCTAGGTCTTTTAAATTTATCTTAAGATAATGAAGAAACTATTTTGTCACATCATGTGATAATCAGATAAAGATGATAATAAACCAAAGAACAGATTGAACTAAGTTTTGGGATGTTAATGTATTTAACTATTTTGGTTGTGGGTAATTGTGGGGATTTCCACTTGGAGTATTGTTCTTGCTAGGCTGGTGTCATATCAGTGGTTAATTTTAGAATAGGGGTTCCCTTTCCACAAGAACATGCACCCGATCTGTCCTTTTAGCCTTCCCATCATCAATGGCATCAGAGTTGCACACTAATTTGTCTAGCTGCCTTCCTTGGCTGGCCTGAATTCTGCAGTCCTTCCAATCTTAGCCTCTACAAAGTGCAGGATGCTTGAAATGATCCAGTCACCCAGCTATACATTGAGAAGGAAGTCCACTAAACTTTTGGCTTGGGTTCTGTTCTCAAGCCTCCTCAGTAGTTAAGATTAGAGATGGGATCCCCTGGTGCCAAATAGTAACAATATTTTTAAAGCACCTAGACATATATATGAGTTAGGCTTGTGATTACCTCAGGAAAAGAATAAAAGAGAAGTGAATCATAAAGGACAATCAGAATTTTAACTAGCTACTCAGAGGCTTAATCAGCTTAGCTAGCTACTCAGGAGGCTGAGATCTGAAGACCACTGTTCAAAGCCAGTCCAATCATGAAAATATATGTGATTATCTCCAAAAAATCGGAATGGAGCAATGGTTCGAGTGGTAAACCACTATCCTTGGGCACAGAAGCTTAGGGATAGTGACCAGGCACTATCAAGCTTCAGGAATGATGAATACATGCATGAGCACCTGCATATGTGCGTGTGCATACACACGTGCGCATGAACACACAAACACACCAATGAGTATTTCAATGCGACCTTCTTTAATTTTTTATCTTGTTGTATCCTTTTGCCATGTATTAGTTCACAAATTAACAAAATCAGCTAAGCAGCTATTTATATCAACTCATCATGTTTCTCTAATGTCTATTCTCTTTTTGCAAGCCTGCTTTTATTTGACCCAAAAGTAAATTATTCAGGAGGGCAATTCATCTCCCTCAACTCTGTAGTATTAGATGATTGTTTAGGTTCTTCCTAGCTATATGATTTTGTGAAATTCTGCATCGAACAGCTTATTTCTTTCATGAGAAGGGAAGCCTCTGTCAAACAATTCATAATAGGTTTTTCTCCTCCTGGCAAGCATCTGTAGTTTTATTATCTTCGTATATTTCATGATCTGTCTCTGTATGCCAAAAACTGCTGTGAAAATAAAAAGACCCTTTTCAGCACTTAGCATTCATATAACATTCATAGGTATGAAGGTGTTTAAATATTACTGAAATTGCTTTGGAATAAATAATGTTGACCTTGACTATCTTGAGAAAGAAGAATTGGTTTCTCAGCACTTAGGTAAGAACGTGAGTGAAAGAAACAAAAGGAAAGTTTGGAACAACTCAACACATACATTCAAATGAAACAAAACAACCCAAGAAAACACAAATTAATTCAGTACTCAAAAACCTGCAAGAAATGCAAAGATTTAAAAAAATCAGCTATGATAAGCTTTTGAAAATCCTGACTACATGGGAGTCTACTGTTGTGAAGACAGTGGTTAAAACTTAGACTGGACAGAATGATCTGTACACAATGCCATGCACCTGTTATTCTAAATTCCAGGAAGAATAACATAAAGTGGACTGAGCCCAAGATCATACACAAGAAGGAAGCCTGATTCTATTTGAAAAATAATCAGAATAATTTAGGGCTGGGGGCATGACAATGTGGCAAGAACACCCATTTAGGAGACACAAGACACTCAATGCAAAATATATTATGGTTATTGAAGAAAAAAGCTATGACTTTAAATAGTTGGAATGATTGTAAGATTTGAGTATTTCAGTGGAGAAAAAACCCATGAGAGAGATAGAGTGAACCCATGTTGTGATCCTTTCTACTTAAGCTATAATGTTGTGTGGTACTCCAGACATAACAGAGTTATCTTGCAAATGAGCATGGATGTGCATTTGGGTGATGGAAATACTCTACTTACATAGGTGTAAATTAGATTTTTGGCTCGATTATAGTTCTTGAACTAAGACTCTGTGTGATGTCCCTGACCTTATTCTCTCAAGGCTATCACTCTACTACTTTGAGCCACAGTTCCAATTCTGATTTTCTGTTCATTGTTTGGAGATAATAGGCTCATGGACTTTCTTGCCCAAGATGGCTTCAAATCATGATCGTCAGATCTCATCCTCCTGAGTAACCAGGATTCCAGGCATAAGCTGTCTATTTTTTAAATAATTTAGTAAATCATACAGTTACAGAAGTTATAAATTATCATTACAACCTGTGTAATAGATGTGTGTATGTATATATCAATGCATACAGATAGAAATATTTTAACGTATCTTTGTATCTACAGTAGATTTATGAAAAATCAACCTTTGTTGTAAAATAAAATGAAACAAAAGTTATTAAGGAGGAAAACAAAGGGAATTGTCACATGTTTCTTGTTGTTGAATGGAATATGAATTGTGAGAATCAGTTTAGGAAAACCATCTTAATTTAACAAAATGGATAATGGGTATTAATTCCAATCTCTCTATTTGCCCATATTGTGCATCCTCACACATGAGTGTCAAAATCAAACCACAATTTTTGCTTTTGTATTTAATGCACCTGTTATAATTTAGGGGATTGATGAAGTAATCAAAAAATGACTAAAATAATAGTAAGTGAGCCTATGAGTTAGAGCTGAAAATGTTTTTAAATATTATAATAGCTAATTAAATTGAATTTATCTTAATTTTCCTCTATTGTCATGTCCCTCATTCCCAAATTAGAAAAGTGCATAGAAGGTTCTCACTAAATTATTGTACAATAATGAAAAAAATGCATTGCACAGTGTGGTTTTAGCTTATTGAGACCTGTAGGGTGTAGTGTGTTTTTGAGGACTTGCAAAAAGTTGTGATGGAGAAGGAAGGATGGATGTGCTTATTCTGGAAAATTGCCTAGAGGATTGCTCCCAGAAAGATAGTGACGAATTCTTCCAAAAGATACAGTAAAATCACTTTCACAACCATGTTCACTGCTGCACTATTTACTGTAGCGAAGTTATGAAAACAGCCTAGATGCCTTATGGTGGAGGAATGGTTGGAGAAAGTGGGGCACATATACACAATAGGATTGCACCCATCCATTATGAAGACTGTTACATAATTTGCAAAGAAATAGATAGAACTAAAAATATGTTAAGTAAACTAAGTCAGAGCCAGAAACACAAAGGACCCATGTTCTGTCGCGTATTTGGAACATAGGACTTTATGCAAATTTACACAATAGTATTGCAGAAGAGTATTTAAAAGGTGAAATTTCTTATAAAATTGAACTTTTATTCCAACAAAATGAATACCAAGAAGCTATCATTTGGCAGATATGAGAAAGTCAAAGGGAAGGAATAAAGAGAGTTATGGATGAAGAGAGGGAAGGTATAATATTCAATGCAGAAACTAGAAGAAATGAAAGTGGGGTGATGTTTGGAAGGGTGTGGGAAAGTTATGTATAGATCCATTGTACTTATAAACTGAATTGTTGAATAGAAATTCCTTCGTACAACTATTTAATAAAAATATAACTAAAAACAATGGAAACGCGGCTGGGAAGGTGGCTCAGTGGTAGAGAGCTTGCCTTGCATGCCTGAGGCCCTAGGTTCGATTCCTCAGCACCACATAAGCAAAAAGTAAAAAGCCAGAAGTGGCGCTGTGGTTCAAGTGGTAGAGAGCTAGCCTTGAGCTGAAGAGCTGAGGGACAGCTCCCAGGCCCAGCGTTCTGGACCCACGACCGGACCCCCCCCCCCCAAAAAAAAAAAAAAACAATGGAGACATTTGAATCTTAAACTGTGTTTTCTTAAACCATGAGTCAAAATAATAGTTTCCTTCTCAGAAATTTTCTTTGCAGTTTTTTCCTCAAAATGACATAAAAGTGACCAACAAAATGAATGTCAATACATCACATTGCATATCCTAAAGAAACACAATATAAAAATCACAGTAAAAATGTTAGAATTCATCACATGATAAAATAACAAGGAGAAATGATCAAATCCTGATTGTTTTTCCAAGTACGTTACGTATGGTATCTAATTTGATCCTCACAATAATCCCATAAAGTAGAACTACTTTCATTTCTAATTCTCAGATGATGATATCGAAGTCTTCAGAGTTGGAATTATTAGTACAACATTGCACAAATAGTAAATCTTAGCCTGCGCCCCATTACCACCGTATCAAATAACTTCATTCTAATTTATGGCTAAAATACCAGCACTTAGTCCACTAATTCTAGGAAAATTTCCCAGAATTATTGTCCACATTCTAATAATATTTCACTTTATCTTTGTTAGAAAATAGGAAACTAAGTGGGATGCCGGTGGCTCCATCTGTAACCCTAACTACTCAGGAGGCTGAGATCTGAGGACTGCAGTTCAAAGCCAGCCCAGGCAGGATATTCTGAGAGATTCTTGTCTATAATGAACAGCTAGTAAACCAGAAGTGGCACTGTTGCTGAAGCGGTACAGTGATCAACTTGAGCGGAAGAACACAGGGACAGTACCCAAGCCCAGAGTTCAAGCGCCACAACCAACCAAAAAAAAAAAAACCAAAAAGAAAAAAAAGGAAATAGGTAACTGTAATATGAAAACTCCAAGTTCATAATCAATTTATACCTCCCTGGTGAAAGGAACTTCTAAACTATAACATTCTTGATTTCTAGCTCAAAATTTTAGAAATCATATTCTATCCCATGACAACACTGCATTGCCTGGGGACCCTCATCTCTGTTTAACACAGTCATACTGAAAGAATAACCTTCCCAATTCCTGATGGAAACAGACTGCCGGTCTATAGACCAATCATTTCCACATTGTAGCTCACATAAGTTGTTTACCATTAGAAGTATTTTGATTGCTTTTTATACCCAACATTTTGAGAGAAATGTATTACATTAAAATGCTATTAAAGCAAGACTGATATAAAAATCAACTTTGACCCCAGATAAATATTTTACCTTTTATATACCCAAAAATGCAGTCTTACCTATCATTAATGTTAGGAATGAGAGGTTAAAAATCATAGACACCAAGACCTAAGCATCAATTAAAGACTCTCCAACTTGTGAATACAATTGGTTTAAAAAGATATCAATACTACTGCACGTTTTTCAAAATTTCTTGTGATACTGAAGATTCAATCATAAAATATTAACACTTGAAAACAACTCATTTTCTTGGGAGTAGGACACAAAACACAAGATTAATACTAATCATTTTCAAATACCTTTATTTTTCTACAAATTCACTCTTATAATTATAAAGAGTGTGAAACTAACTGAAGTAGAGAGCCACAAAGGTAATAATTTAACTGCATCATCTACATTCAAAAAACTATTACTAGAAAACAAAATTATACTAATAATTAGCTTACCAAACCACTTTATTCTATTTTATTTACTTTCATAAAAACTGGGTTTTCATAAAATGATAGATTAAAAAAGCCTATATACCCACTTACATCTTCAGAACTTAAAAATATTTATTTCAGAAATGTCTTTAGCTCTATAGTCAATGAACTGAAATAATACTAAAATATTCAAAGGCTTTTCAGAAATTGCAAGACTAGCTCTGGGTTGTTATGTATATTGGAAAAGATATTCGAAAAGCCTTATTTGTTAAATTTGGGATAGTTACTCCCACAAAAGAACCATTAGTGAAGATCCAATTGCATGTACAAAACAAGTTCAAATGCATCCACAATCTGGAGGTGACACAGGCTTTTTGTGTGTTTGTTTTTGAAAGGTATATATAACAAGCATATCCACAATACTGTTTTCAGTCAATACGATGGGATATTCTAACCTAATAAATACAGGGTTGATTATCTTAGTGAGAATAGATATGATGTTACAAAGAAAGTTATTTTCAACAGAAATCTGCAAAGAGTTTATCCACCTTGTGTTTCACAGGAATAACCAGAGAGTAATACCTGTTTGGTCAAGTAGGTCAAACTCACTCCATGATTATATCTTAAAAGTATAATCAATTTAAGAGGTCAAATACATATTTTGTACTGACAGTTATCTTACAGCAATAACTTACTACCTAATTATATCTGCATCTTCTTACCTGACATATAACAAGAGCTGAAATTGGTCTCTTTTATCTAATTTAATGTTGTATATGCTTTGATTATGATGATGTTATTATTTGACAAATAAAATGTACAGAAGAGTGGCTCCATAGAAATGACATGACAGAACACTGATAAATAAAAACATTGCAACACAGTTAGCTCTTTTCAGCCTCATCTTGTCCACATTGGCAAGCAACATTGCAACAGCACACTCACACATATACACATACACACATGTGTGCACATGTACACACATATATATGTATGCTAAATTCAGGGTTTAGTACAAAAAAGTACAAATAAAATATTAATGATTTGGACAAACGTTAATTTGCCTTATTACAAAATAATACACAATCCAGTCACCATGGGTGTTACATTTTACTTGCCTCGCTACATGTGACCGCTTAATTTATGTTAAATAATTAATTCATTCATTTGTTTTGTGCTAATACTAGCCTTGAATTCAGGGCCTGGTTCTGTCCCAGAATTTGTTGTTTCTTTGTTTTAAAAATTTGTAAAAATTGTTCTCCTACGTCATAATGGTTTGGTTAAGTTTCTTAATTTTCAAAAATGCCAATCCATATTTGTGTCTGTACAAAATATTTTCACAATACAAAGCAACGGTAATATCTTACTTTAAAAATTCATGGATTCAATGGTATTCTTCAAGTGAATTGCCTGACTTTGATGTCAAATTGTATTCAAGAGTTGTTTGTATACATCTATAATGATTTCTGCAGAGTTTGTGATTTTTTAAATCAGAAATCATTTTAACTTATCTGTTGAAATGAGTAGTACAGAAACTAAAAATATTTCTGGTGCTTGTCTGAAAAAATTATATTTTAAAATAATCTGTATTTTGTTTGTATAATGTCCATAATCTATTTCATTCTCTCCTAGATATAATACTTTGAATTCTACATTGTTCTATAT
Organism: Dipodomys spectabilis; assembly: GCF_019054845.1. Classification (NCBI taxonomy): domain Eukaryota; kingdom Metazoa; phylum Chordata; class Mammalia; order Rodentia; family Heteromyidae; genus Dipodomys; species Dipodomys spectabilis. The sequence goes on from NW_024870984.1 coordinate 770,605, forward strand.
TATATAGGTTCATTAATAAATGTGTTATTTCAGATAGCATTCCATATAGAAAAAGTTTAAGATTCCTTTTTTACCTAAGTCCTTATAGTATTTTATTTCTTTGGGATAAAATGACAATGTTATCTACTTTCAAAAGTTTTGTAAAGATTATGCTATATAAAGGCCTTTCTTAGGTGAGGATTTAATACACTGATGTCAAACTAACTTTCAGTTCAATGAATTATATGTGTTGTTACATTTGTATTTTTTTATTGTGAAAATACTGTACAGAGGGGTTACAATTACATGGGCAAGATAATGAGTAAATTTCTTATCAAGCATTGTAGCCTCCTCCTTTGTTTCCCCTTCCCATCCCTTCCCATCCTCCCCCTGCCCCCCCACTCAATCCTCCCCACTACCCCCCCCCCGGCACCAAAGTTGTAAAGTTCATTTTTGACATAACGACTTGTGTTTTTGTAATCAATTTTTTAATAACTGTTTTTCATTTCTTGCTTCTGAAGAATGAAAAATATTGAATTCTTCACAAATTTTCATATCATCCTTTTGCAAGTGCCATGATAATCTCTATATTGTTATAATTTGGGTAAACGTGCTGCTGAAGCATGTAGTATCCTGTAAATTTAAGTAGTTAATGATGCAATCTTTATACAGGCATATATCCTTGGTTGATTGTTTGTAACCAGGAAACCTTATTGTTCCTAAAAATGCTATTGATCTTAATTCTCTAAAATTCTGTGTATATTGGAAAAAACATATTGTTTGGTCGATTGCTCACATTTGCAATTTTTTGTCAATGACTATTTTAAGTCTTTTTCATTTTAAATTTGATCATACTTTGAAGCCTTTATAGCTAGGTCCAAAGGTGATAGCTTTTCAAGTACTTATTTATCAACTGAGTTAGCTTTGTGGAGCTAATGGATTCAAAGCAAGCCTTGCTTAAGAGCTACTTCTAAACTTCTGAGCTTAAAATTTCCTAAATGAGGTCGTACTGGCACAAATGCCTACCTGACCCTTTACTCTTTTTCATATAGCAACAGACCAACCAGAATATCTTACCCTGACAGCATAGATTGTCTTACTGGAACAAAACTAATCTTAGTTAAAAAGGATCATGGAGAGATGAACAATTAAGACAGAATCATTTAGACTAGAAGGCATTTTATCAAAATATAATTGTTTCTTATACCTAATATTTCAAAAGTAGCTAAAGCCAAGAAGGTGAAAAAGTTTTCACATGCATGATTACCTAATGTCCTGTCCAGTCTACCATCCAACCAGGCAGGAATTTACACTACTGCCTTTCTTTCACCAAATATTTTCATAGTTACAAGAGAAGTCTATATGTTTCTCCTTGATATTAGGCCTTAAATTGGTGATGTTTATTACAGTGTTTCCTCTTGCCTCTAGGCTGTAAATCTACAAATGGTAAAGCTTTAGGTCCAACTCTGCCAAACACTGAGGTAGAAATAATGGAACAATACTTTAAAACACAGTTGCTTTTGATGCCCTAACCACAACAGTACATTGTAAAACATGTGCCTTTTTCTTACATTATATATAGTTATATATTTTATCTTTATACGTGCTAATATTTTATTTCACACAGTGAAACTTACTAGAATTAATTGATAATTTGACATATAAATAGATTGGAATATAAATAAGATTTAGAATGTACATTAGAATATAAAAAGCATCAATTCAATGTCCTCGGTATAAACTTTTGATACCTTCTAAGTGTTCTTGGTCTTCTGAATTCATGTTGTAAAAAAAAATTATTGTTTTCCTCTAATCTATAAGGGACTTTACCCTGCTGCTCTGTTTATTGTTTTAATTCACTGATGCCAAAATATTTTTCTCCAATTTTGGAAGCTTTATTACTGATTATACCCAATTTTTCTGATATGATATCTAAAAGGTATTACTCTTCTGCAGGACCCATGGGTCCTAGGATCCCAGGTCCCAGTTATCTGCTTCATCAGATAACAAGGGCAAGATATCTCACCTAGACTCATGATACATGTCAACAGAAAGTAATTGAAAATCCATCTCAATTCCTTACGACACCAGAATTAGCAGTATGCAATTGTGAAATGCAATGCAACTTAAAAGGAAAGATGAGATCACAAAATCTAACAGAAAGTACAGCAATTCAAACTTTCAAAAAAATGACCAGACCATATGTGTGACCAAGATCACAAATGTCACAAAATTATTTTTAATACCCCTCTTCTAATGATTACTGAAAGATTTAGTCCAGCATAAGTAGGCCAAAAAAAAAAGTTCCTGAACGATAGATCCATAATTGGTCTACCAAGGCTAGGAAAACTTGACTTCAGGTCAAATATAATTCACAAAAACATTAACTGAGAAGATCGTTAATGCTTCAAAATACTGGTACTTCAGTAAAACTTGGTTCTGTTGTATAAAAATGTTATCATTCACAAACAAATGACAACCTACATTTAATCTCCTGAAAGCAGATTCCTTTTCAAATAATATTTTAAAAATCACATTCACCAAAATAACATTTGACAAGTAGACGATAGTGACATTACAAATTTTTCAAGTTTAGGGTGCAAGTTACAATAGAGTTGATTAATTTCTCCAGCACTAATGCCAAGCAGGTTCAACCATTCATTAAAGTGTAGAAATAGTACCACCCACCATTTGTGTTGTTCAGTAGGTGCCTTCCAGAAATGTGTCAAATAGAACAACCTCCCATAATACAAACCCAAAAACTAGCTAATAAAGTAAGTTTCATCACTTAATAAGGTACATTTTAAAAAGTCACAAATAGATGCTTTATCATATGTTGTTTTATGTTTTCCCTATCTGTCTAACATAGTAAGAAATATGACTTAAAGTCATGAATATGGGTACTCATCAGAGATGTGACAAACAAAAAATCTGTCTTCTATTTCTACCATATTCCTCTATAGTAGTAAATCATGGTTTTCTTCTTTTTCCAAAATTTATAGGTAGTAGAAAATATTATCCCATGTAAAATAAAATAATCACAAAACTTTTAACAAAGCCATTTATAAAATTTTGTAGTTAGGAATATATTCTAAGCCATATTTAAACTTTCTTGTTGAATAAAGATTAATCTTCCAAATGGATAAGAATAAAATCATGTCTAGGTCCTTCACGTCTCCAGTCTTGCAAATTGTTATTGCAGATGAATAAATTATGGAAATATAAGCTGACATAAGTTCAAGTATATTCAGGATTGAAACTCCATGGAATGTATATAAACCTTTCAAAATATTAACAGACAGTTTAACAGAATGACTATCAGGAAGTTGAAACCAGAGAGGAATAATAGTAAAGACATAGAATGAATGACAAATGGAACAAGGGACAAGTACAGCTAGAATACTCAATGTACACATGTGATAAAGGACGTGGTAAATCTGAAATAAATCTTGGAGAAGGGGTTGGTTAAGAATGATAGAAGGAGTCACTCTGATACAGGAGAATTGGACAATTAGATGGACATATTTATTGTAATACACTTGCAAAACCTTTTGAAATTTAGTTAAAAAACACAACAAAAAACAAAAACACACAAAAATCACAACCAAACAGCAATCTCTGGAAAGGATGAATGTGACCTCTCAAAATTTTAAATAGTTAATGAAAGGTAGTCTTGGGAAAAGCAAACAAAGCTGTTCAAAGAGGGCAGTTTTGGGTAGCAGAGAATTTTGAACAGATTTAAATATATTGTCTAAGGTTATGAATCACCTATATCTGCTGCAAATATTTTCTTCTGTGTGTTCTCTTTGTCTGCAATGGATAATCCAGTCCTCAGCCACCCTTGATAGCTTGTGAAGATAGAATGGGAGAAACAATATCAAGAACCCATTACTCCACTGGAGACAGAAACGTCCTCTATGTTTTCTTTCATCTCTCTTCAATACTCTTTCGTCAAACTTTTCAGTCAAGTGATTTTTTTTGTTTTTTCTTTTTCTTTTTTTTTTTTTAATTTAGTTTAATTTTATTTGTGGACATACTGTACAGAGGGGTTACAATTACATGGGTAGGATAATGCGTACATTTCTTACCAGGCATTGCAGCCTCCTCCTTTGTTTACCCTTCACATCGCTTCCCAGCCTCCCCCCTCCCCCCCAATCCCAATCCTTCTCCTTCCTCCCCTTTCCCCCCCCCGCCCCGCACCGACATTGTAAACCTCGTTTTGGACATGACAACTTGTACTTCTCATTATTGCAACAGGTCCATCTGTATCCTTAAACAACTGGTTTTTCCCCATGTCCTCCACAAGTTATACTGACATCAAATATAGAGAAAGCAGGGGTTATACTGTGGCGGAGGGATACACAAAGCAACAAAGAGATAATCTTATAAATACCTTAGAAACATATGCATGAAAGAAAAAAACATTAAAATATATATCTAAGGGTTCATTTTCCTGATATCATATTATCTGACCTTTTCCGCTTGACTCATACATATACTAGATATTGCAAATAAGGGAAACCATGGGAACTATGTTTCTCTGGGCCTGGCTTACTTCACTTAATATAATTTTTTCCAAGTTTTTCCATTTCCTAACAAATCTGGCAATGTCATTCTTTCTGATGGAGGCATAGAATTCCATTGTGTATATATACCACATTTTCTTGATCCATTCATCTACTGAGGGGCATCTGGGTTGGTTCAATATCTTAGCTATGGTAAATAATGCTGCAATAAACATAGTTGTGCTGGTAGCTTTAGTGTGGTCTTGTTTGTAAACATTTGGGTAAATGCCCAAAAGTGGGATTGGTGGGTCATAGAGGAGTTCTATGTGAAGTCTTTTGAGGAACCTCCATACTGCTTTCCAAAGTGGTTGAACAAGTTTACATTCCCACCAACAATGAAGTAAGGATCCTTTCTGTCCACATCCCCTACAGCATCTGTTGTTGTTAGAGTTCTTGATATCTCAATGTTGTTTTGATTTGCATTACTTTTATGCCTAGGGATGTTGAACCTTTCTTCATGTGTCTATTGGCCATCCTTCTTTCTTCTTCAGAGAAGTTTCTCTTTAAGCCTTTCGCCTACTTATTTATTGGACAGTTGTTTCTTTGAGGATTTGTTGTTGGGGGATATAATTTTTTGAGTTCCAAGTATATTTTAGATATGAGACCCTTGTCCGTTGTATGGCTATTAAAGATCTTCTCCCAATCCGTGGGCTTTCTATTGATCTTGCTAGCTATATCATTTGCCCTGCAGAAGCTCTGCAACTTTATGCAATCCCATTTGTCCAACCTTTCTTTGATTTGTTGTGTTTCCGGGTCTCTATTCAGAAAATTTCGGCCTGAGCCAAGGAGACCTATGGTTTCTCCTATTCCATCCTGTAATATTTTCACAGTGTCTGCTTTGAGTTCAAGGTCTTTGATCCATTTGGAGTTGATTCTGCTACAGGGTGATATGTAAGGATCTACCTTTAGTTTTCTACAAGTAGTTAACCAATTTTGCCAGCACCATTTACTGAAGAGGCTGTCTTTCTTCCATTCTATTGTCTTAGCTCCCTTATGGAAGATTAGATGGCTATAGGTCTGTAGGTTTATTTCTGGGTTTTCAATTGTATTCCATTGGTCCTGAGGTCTGTTCTTATGCCAATACCAAGCTGTTTTGATTACTATGGCTTTATAGTAGACTTTGAAATTTGGTATAGATATTCCTCCAGCAGTGTTCTTTCCGTTGAGGAGCGTTTTTGCTATTCAGGGTGTTTTATTGTTCCATATGAATTTTTGGATTGCATCTTCTATTTCCTTGAAGAATGAGGTTGGAATTTTGATAGGTATTGCGTTGAATTTGTAGATAGCCTTGGGAAGTATTGCCATTTTCATGATGTTAATCTTTCCAATCCAGGAGCATGGGAGGTTTTGCCAATTTTTAAGTTCTGTGTTGATTTCCTTTTTCAAGATTTTAAAGTTTTCATCATAGAGGTCCTTCACTTCTTTAGTTAAGTTAATTCCTAGGTATTTTATTTTTTGTGGGGCTATTACAAATGGAGTTGCTTTCCTAATTTCAGCCACACTTTTCTCATTGTTGGCATAGAGAAAAGCCATTGATTTTTGGGGGTTAATTTTATAACCTGCTACTTTGCCAAAGTTTTGGATCAGCTTGAGTAATTTGGGAGTGGAGTCTATGGGATTCTTTAAATACAAGATCATGTCATCTGCAAAGAGGGAGAGTTTTATTTCTTTTTCCCTATTTGGATCCCCTTTATGTCTGCATCTTGTCTTATTGCTGTAGCTAGGCATTCTAATATTAGATTGAAGAGAAGTGGAGAGAGTGGGCATCCTTGTCTTGTTCCTGAGTTAAGAGGAAATGGCTTTAGTTTTTCACCATTGAGTATAATGCTGGGTGTAGGTTTGTCATATACAGCCTTTATTGTATTGAGGAATGTAAGTCAAGTGATTTTGAATTATATCTTTCATTCTTTGTTCTGGCAAAATAATTAACCAAACTAATTTACTAAATATTATTTGCCATTTTTTATACCATGCTGTTTACTTGTCTAAAAGAGCCCATTAAACTTCACCTTTGCATTTGGTTGCCACGAAAACCCAACGTCTTTGTTAATGAGGACAAACTCTAATGTAAAACTTTGTCTCCAACAACAGGTCCAAGAAGCTGTGATCACAAATATTTAGCTATACTTTTTTCTTTTACATTGAAAGTCTACTTGTGTCTAAAGTGCCACAAAAACAAGTACTCCATCTACTTTTTGGTTCAATCACTTCTAACCTCAAAGGTATATTTTGCTAAGAAGATGCTTAGACGAAACCAAAGTATACTCCACTTTTATGTTCTCTCTTAGGTCTCTCCTTAGATACCATATCAGGATCAGTGAAGTTATTCTTTGCAAAATTATTTCAATAGATTATTTTTCTCTTAGTCTTGCATTTGCTCAGCAAGATGTATGGAAAATAATAGAGTTAAATGATCCATACCTTGGGTGACAGTGTCTGTTACAAAGGACAATGCTTCTATGTCCTAAATCTATGTCCTCCTCTTAGCTCTTGCCTAATTTCCAATTAAGCACAGCTTCTTGGCCTCAAGTCCAGTGAAGCTGAAAGTCTAAAAGATCTCCTCCTCACCCTGCCCCGCTATATCTTCATGGTTTCTCTTTTAAAACTCTTTGAAGTTGCCTCATTTGAACATAGAATTTATTTTCCTGTCTTCATTCAGTCTATTCTGCATTGCAGTGAGCCATATAGGCTCTGTAAAATCACTTTAGGTAGCAAAAATATTAAGACAATCTATATCAATATTTCTGGCCTCCCTCCACTGCTGAAGTCAATATGCTTAGATAGGGCTTGTAAGAACATTGTTTGCTTACCCTTTCAATTTTCTCAATTCTTTTCTGATCCCAAACTTTTTGGCTTATGTAATGAGAAGTCTTCACTACCTCATGTTGATAAGGATATTATTTTTGTGAGCTGCTTATAAATGTGTAATCATTGGAGTATCCAATCAGATTTTTTTTCTGTGTTTCAGTGCTTCACGTGCAAAGACATTGGGGAAAGTGTTACAAACAGAAAAGTGTGAACCCAATACCTTCTTTCATTTTGGAGGGCACTTTCTGCCTAAATATTTTGACTCAAATTATCTTTTTCAAAGAATAATTTTGGTAATTAAAGTTCAATTCACAAATTTTGATGTCTAAGTTTTTTTTAAGAACTTTGAATTTCACACAGTGAGAGTATATTTCCTGGGTAAGGACAATTCTCAAGGGAACCTACAGGATTTACAGTATGGTTTCTGAAGTTTGTTTAGTGTGAAAATGAGCTATTTTTACCCACTTTTCTCCCTCTCAACTAAGTCTCCATAGTTTCTTTGCATGAAAACCTATTTTCCCAGGCAATTTTCTTAATAGGCTAAGTTGTTAAAAAGTTTGAACACTTAAAATATGCCTGTCATAATTTTTAAACTCTTTTGAAATTCCTTTATCAAAATCACGTTTTCCCCAATCCTAATTCAAACTTTAACATCAAAAACTGTAACATGTTGTTCACATGATATAGTGTCCATGCAACTATTATTTTCCAGTGGCTTTATGTGTATATATGAACATATAAGCTGATGCTGAGCAAAATGAACTCCAAGATATGAATACAGAGATTTTGTTTGCAGTTGTTTTTAATGTACTATATGATTTCTATTTTCTTTGGGGTTTTCCCCCTATGGTTTGTCCCCGCCTCTATTTGATTTTGGTAGCCTGTGTATTGTGTATACATTTACCTTAATTAGGGAAGGGAACAGGAACAACAAAATGGCGACACAAAGGACAAAGAGCAAGACAATGCAATAGCATTACTCACAAGACAATATGTTGGAAATGTACATTACAACTTGTGAGGAGTATTGAGGTGAAAGAAAACTGTGAGAAAAATGAAAGGGGGTAACAAGTTTGAAAAGTTATGTATTCACTACCTTACAATTACTGTAACCCCATTGTACATCAATTTGACAATAAAATTAAATTAAAAAAAAAGCTGCATAAAATATAATTTCACTGTATTGTATAGTAAATATTATTCTTTATTTTATGTAGCAACTTTTTAAAAATCAATACTATTTGGCATCTAATTTGAATCGATTACTCCTTTTTTATCAGAGAGTCATCAACTTGAATGTTATCCAACTAGACAATATTTTCACAATAAACTTGCCAATATTTTGAAAAAAGAATAAATTTAGTACTTTCTCATACTAAAACCGAAAACAGTTTAATTCTATGGAAACCCATAAGTTTTAAAAGTAAATAAGTTGTTAAGAGGACAGAATATATGTGTTCCTCAAAACTCCTATGACTAATAAATACTCATTTTCAAATTCTGAACATTCCATATCTGAGAGATTCAAAACAGTACCTGTTTGCATGTTATGTAATTTTGCAATAGATGCAGTTTCCAATGGAGTGTTACAAATAGAAGTCAACAGAAAAATAGCCACATTCTGGTAGAGGAAAAAATTATGAAGCATCTGTAATTAATTCTTCAAGAGTAAGCAAATTTTATCAGAGTAAGCTATTATTTCTATGACCATCAATCCCAGGATTTATGCCATAGAGTCATCCTAGTCCAATAGTTTCCAACTTATAAAGTGCACCTTAAAATTCCCTTAATTCACATCATGAATAGCTTATCTCTATTGTGAAAAATACTACACCTCTGATAATGTGTTGCTCTCCTTGTTCTGGAAAGAATACTACAATAAACTGGGTTGCATCATTTTTCCCCTAGTGAGATTCTTGAGATGAGAACACTTGCAAATGTTATTTATATTTATACTTTTTTAAACTATCACAGATATTGAGGATGCTAAGGTCAGAAGGTTATGGTTGAAATCTCCAATAAACTCAGAAAAAGTCAGACACAAGTGGCACTGAGATTGAAGTGGTAGCGCACGATCCTTGAGTATAAACAGGCTCAGAGACAGTTTCCAGGCCCAGATCTCAAGCCCTAGGACAAACCAATAAAACAAAAACAAATCCCAAATGTAGCATTTTTCTCATTGTATACAGAGGCACGTAATTAAGGAACTTGCTTCCTGTGTTACATATAGGTAGAAGAAAGAAGATGTCACACAATTATTCTCTTCATACAATGTCATACAAAACCCTCAAAAATTGCAATTTTTTCTATATTTATAAATTAATATTGATTTGTTGGCAACTCTGTCTAGATTATTTACATTATCAGCTTATACATGAACTGTTGGAATTATCTATTAACTAAGATCTAATTATAACTCTTTTGAAAGCATATTCTAGGCAAATAGAATGCCAGAAACATTTGTAAATTTGTCAATTAAACCCTCTACTTAAAAAAGAATTTTGTAGTATCCTATAAAATATTAAAATTACAAACAAAACTAAAATATTTATGTTAACTCTAAATTCCAATTTAGAAATATCTACAAAGTCCTGCATTTGATGAACTTTGCTATTTCTCTAGATTTAAGATTTTGTAATCCTTCCTCATTTCTTTAGAATCCAACAGAATGATGCTTACTTACTTTTTCAAATTTTGGGTGGGAATCATGAGCCATTTTGAATCTGGGAATATTCTGTAATGAAGAGAGCATTTAAAACACAACTGAAGATTATACACTAGTTACATTTCAATAGGAAAGTTGACTTTTCAAAACATAATGACAAAATTAGCCCAAACTTGCAACTGTGTATTCGTTTCTTGTTGTTTCGTATGTTTGATTAGACAAAATTATACTACCTGTTCCAGGGAAGGTATCGCTATTTAATTCTACTCTCTAATCTCCTGCCTTAGTCTGAGTGCTAGAATTCCAGGCTTGTATCACATTGCCTTGGCATGGTTTGTTGGTTTATTTAATCTAGACATAGACTAGCAAATCTGAACTTCTCCAATGATATTATCCAGTAGACTGACTGCTCAGAGTGTTTATGTACTATTTTCAAAGATCTTCTAAATTTGACACAGGATATGATCATTTTCAGATGCACCTGCTGGTATCTCTGATTCATTTGATCCTTTTAATAATAATTACTTGACTCTCTTACTATCTCTCGTCCCTACCTATGTAATAGTCTCAAACTTTTTTGAAGAAAGTTCACTTGAGGACTTTCTAATATTAAAATTTATCTCTTAATTCTTACTCAGGACATATTTTCTATTGCTTTTTTAAAACTTTTCTGAATATTGTAAGAGTTGTTTCGTTTGTGTATTTGTGTGTGCACATATAAGTGCCTCTGTGTGTATGTGTGTGTTTGTATGTATGTATGCAAAAGCCTCAAGCTCTTATTCATCGATCTTGTTCATGACTGGTATTCTATCACCTGAGACATTCTTCCAATCCAGGTTTTGGCTGGTAGTGTGGCAAAGACTGTTCGGCTCAGGCTGCATGCAAACTGAACTTCCCAGACTCCTTTACATTTTTAGGTTTTATTTCTCCAGAAGTATCAACTTTTAAACTACAAACATTTTTGTGAGTGAAAAGCCTAAGTTGTAGTCCAGATTTTTAACTCAAAATTTCATAGAAAGATAGATGAACATACACATTGCATATGCTGAGTGTACACTGTTAGAAATGTGATCTCAAGCCAGGTGGTGGAGAGATCTGAGGATTGGGGTTCAAAGCCAGCCCAGGAAGGAAAGTCCAAGAGACTCTTTTCTCCAATTAACTACAAGAAAACTGGAAGTGGCACTGTGGCTCAAGTGGTAGAACAGTAGCCTTGAGCTGAATAGCAGAGAGACAGCGCCCAGGCCCAGAGTTCAAGTGCCAAGACCAACAACAACAACAAAATGCAAGTAAAGAAAAATAAATGCGATCTTAGCCACTAGTTCATTACTATTATAATCCCTGCTCTCTCAAGATGGACTTTTTTTCCAGTTAAATCCATGCCCTTATAGTTGACTTGAATTGGAACCAGAATTATTCTTCCATTCTACTTTTTAAAAATTTGTGTGATTAGCAAGCGTGATTTAGAAAGGGAAAGGCCTCATACTTCATGTTCCACTTAGGAACACTCCCATAAATCTACATACTGGACTTGGCTTTATTGTTTCGATGTTGTCTTATTTGTAGTCTTCTATAGTGTATTGAACCCTTATACTTAAACACAGAACTTCTCTTTCTCCTATTATTGCAAATGTTTCTCTTACTGTTAACTCATGTGCACTAGGGAAATAATGCACAGCACATATACTCAAAAAAAGAATGATCTGAGGACATTATTCCCACTTAAAATTTGGCTTAATTTGCAGAGCAATTATGAAGTTTGAACTAAATGTACTCATGGATAATGTATTTATAAGCAATATAAATTTTGTATTTTCTCTAAGTTGTCTCTGAAACACCTGTTACCTCATGCCCAAAAGTGTCCTAGTGTTAGTTCAATGAAGCCCGAAAACATTCCTTAGACCTCAAGAAGCACCAATGATTGTTACTGGACTTTGTGGAAACTGAGCGTAGGAGAGGAATTGAACATAGAGGAATGATACAGTTCAAATTAACTTCTGCATTCCTTTTTACTGTACAAGAAAAGAATCCCAAGGCTTGAAGGAAACTCTGTCCCTTGCTTTTTCCAGTGTGTTTTTTATTCATATAAAATTGTCTATAAACTTCTAGTTGAGAGTATTACAAAAGATAATAATGTGCCATGTGAAGGCCAGCATAGAATAAAAAGAATTAACATTGTTGTTTTTTTAGTTAGTTTGTATTTGTTTTTGCCAATTGTGTGGCCTTAACTCTGGGCCTAGGCACTCTCCCTCAGCTCTTCAGCTCAAGGATAGTGCTCTACCACTTGAACCACAACGCCATTTCTGACTTTTTCTGTTTATGTGGTACTGAGAAATCAGGGCTTCATGCATGCAAGGCAAGTACTCTACCGCTGAACCACATTCCCAGCCCCTAATAACATTGTTTTAAAATTGTTCTGCTGCAAAGAATCAAAGACATGGAGGTTTAAAAGTGTCTTATGGATGGATATTTCACCCCTGAGATGATTCTCTTTTTGCAGGAGTCAGTTATCAATTCCTTTAGTCTTCTCCTAAGTTCTCCATAGCAATAAGAATTCCAAAATAGCAGGATCCTGTGAGTATGATCCACACAAGCAGCCTCTTCTCAGACCAGTTTCCCTTTAAGGAGAGTCCCAAAGAAATATCGGGGGTTGTTTTTGTTTGCTTGTTTGTTTAGTTTGTCCTAGTTCTGGGGCTTGAACCCAGAGGCTGGACTCTGTCCCTGAACAGTTGTCTTTCTTGCCCACCTATCCTCCAAGATAGTACTCTACTGCTTGAGCCAAAACTCCACTTCAGGCTTTTTTAGTGTTTATTTACAGATAAGAGTTTGACAGACTTTTCTGTCTGGGTTGGCTTTAAACTAAGACAGTAAGAAAGCCTAGTGAGACCAACAGTATGGACTTCTCTTTTGAAAAAAGAAATATTAGATGAAGTTTATTATAAAGCTAATATTTGACAATTTTTAAAAGAAGAGAATATGCCCAGCAAAGAAGCCATAACTTAAATAACTCAGCAAAAGTAGGTGTACTGAATCATTTTGGAATTATTTTTTATGCTTGGAAAGATTACTATTGACCTTGTCATTCCATTTGGGGAAACTGAAAGTCATATTTGCACTTTTTTTGTTGGTCATGGAGCTTTCACTCTGATCCTGGGCGCTGTCCCTCACCTCTTCATCTCAAGTTGAGCACTCTATCACTTTAGCTACAGCACCACTTCTGGGTTTCCTGTGATTAATTGAAGATAAGTGTCTCATGGACTTTCCTTACAAGGCTTGCTTTGAACCACAATCCTCTGGTCTCATCCTTCTGAGTAGGTAGGATTACAGGCTTGAGCTACCAGCACCTGGCTCATATTTGCATTTATGTGTACTTAATGACACTATGTAGACAAAGAATGGAAATTTGATGACATTGCAGCTTTTCAGAAAAATTGGGGTAGGAATAAATATGTCCTCATTTTTCCATGTGGAAAAATGACTCATGAGCTATGGGACTCTTACATTAGCATCCTATGCCATCTGTGTAGGTGTTATTTAGTGTTAGGCAATATTCATAGAGTAATATATAAAGACTGAGATATTTAGAAAGCAAAGGAGATCAGGTATGAAAGAACAGCATAGAAGGAGATACATTTATCACACAGATATTAAGAAGTAGCCTAAGAGATTTAGAATGTTAAAGGCAATGAGGTATAAGCCTAGTTGATAACTAGTTCTTCAATAACCAAAAATATTTCCCTAGAACAGTTTCTGGTATACGTTAGTTACTATCATTTATTCATTCCATCTGGAGTTATTCCTTCTCTTCTATCACAACTGTTAATTAGCCTATGCCATTTTGGTGCCATGACTGACCAAAAAGATTTCCAAATCTCACTTAGTCTAGCCTTCTCTGTGATTAGCAGTGACCACTCAAAAGCCTGGAATCTTTGAATTTCCAGAATTCATCTTCACTTCACATCTAAGTACATTCCTGGCATTAACTGCAGTGATCTAATGAACAAAACATTTTTGTTCAACACAGTATCCTAATATAGGCAAAATGCATGAATTAGGGACTGTTGTCAGGTATCCATATGGAAGGAGCAATTATATATTCCAAGTATGTGTTCTTTATTTTGTATTTACTAACTGTTTTGTTTTGCTTTTGATAGTCCAGGGAGCTTAAACTCAGGGCTAGGGAATTATTCCTGAGATTTTTTATTTTTTTTGCTCAAAGCCACCACTCTACCACTTGGGGACAGCACCACTTTCAGTGTTTTTCTGTGATGAATTGAACCCAGGGGCTCATGCATGCTAGGCAATCACCACACCATGAAGTCACATTCCCAGCCCTAAATGACTTTCTTAAGATGACATTACATTTTCATTCTATAACTATGTATCATAATTTTGGCCAGGTGGTAGAAAATGACATACAAAACAGTACTAAGTCCAGTAAGGCTGGATGGACAATGAATAACCGTCATGGTCTAGCCAGGGCACAGAGGGGCTTACCTCGTGGAGCTGGTTCAAAAGGCTGAGCAAGACAGCTCCTAACCCACAGCCTACCTCCAGAATGAGAGGGCCACCTTGGGTTCCAGCCACATGGGGACGCTGGGCCACTTCCTCCAGCACGCATTAAACCATTTCCTGTGTGTGAGAGAGAGAAAGTCAGAAGTACACTTAAGCCGGGTGCCCATGGCTCAGACCTCTAATCCTAACTACACAGGAGGCTGAGATATGAGAATCATGGTTCACAGCCAGCCCGGGCAGGAACGTCTGTGAGACTCTTATCTCCAAAGAAGCACCAAAAAACTGGAAGCGGCACTGTGGCTTAAGTAGTAGAGTGCGAGCCTTGATCTGAGGAGCTTGGGGACAGCGCCCAGGACCATAGTTCAAGACCCAGACTGATAAGAATTGGACTTCTTGACAATAATAACACTCATTGTACTAGGGAGCATGGCAGAGAAGTCAGGCCAAGCTTCTTGTGAACTGGAGATCATGAGTATGTCACCTGGCTTCTCCTTGCCTCTGAATCACCAGCTGCAAAACTGAACACAGGGAAGGATCTCCTTCCTTATGGGGATAAGGTAAGGATGAAAGAGAGCTATGTTTTGTTTCACAATCCCTCAACTGTTCCACGATTAATAACAGGCCCCACCTGAGCCTTTTCCAGGTATCTTCCTTTCATTTGCTCACAGAATTGCCAAGAACCATATTTGATGGCCGCTTCCTCTGTGCCCTGTGCCAGAGATCCCTCTGTATAAATCCCTTGTTCCTCACAATTGTCCCAAGAGGAGACTGCGGTCCAATGTTTGAGGCCTAACACAGGGCTTAGCCTGTGGTCAAGAATTGGCTGCTGTGCAGTAAGAGTTTGAGATAATCCATCTAAACCGATGCCTGAACGTGGTGCTACATGTCTTCTATCCCAACTACAGAGGACCAGGCCTGGTGGAGCATGCCGGTCACAGATAGGAGGATCATGATCCAGCCCAGCCTGACCATATATTTAGTCTTTATCTTGGAAAAGCCCAGAAAGGCTTGGCTCACATGGTGGAAGACCTGACTGGCAAGCATAAGGCCTTGAGTTCAAACCCTAATATACCAAAAAGAATCCGAGGCCCGGTGCCAGATGCTCATGCCTATAATCCTAGCTACTCAGGAGTCTGAGATCTGAAGACCACAGATCAAGATTTAAAATAGGTTTGGCATCACCCATCAGACATCATGGTGAGAAGACCCGGAGTCTGACCTATGCTGGTGCACTCCATACTTGCAGGGTGCACATCCTTACTAAGTTCTGGCTACACAATCTGTCCCCCTGGGAAACCACCCCCTGTGGGACACACCCCCAGTTCCTCCCAAGCTCCCACTGCCACCAACCAGGCCCAAGGGAGTAGACAGCTCCAGGGCACACAAATCCCTTGGTCTTGTAATTTAATGGTGATAAATCCCCTTCAAGCACCTTACCCTTCAAGGCCCCTAGACCTCAGCCATGAAGCCCCCAAAGATAGGAAAAGTTACCAAAGGGTCCGACTATCTTTGTTGCAACCCACTTCTACACACACACAAATCCCGACTGGTGACAGAAGACTCATCCATGCAGCACCTGAAATTTGCCAAATGATCACTCACCTGAGCACTGTCAGGATGTACAAGTAGAAAGATGATCTCTCTCTCTTTCCCTCTCTCTCTCTTTCCCCCTCTCTCTGTCTCTGTCTCTCTCTCTAATGCACACACACACACACACACACACACAAACACACATACACACACACACACACACACACACACACACACACACACACACACATGACTCAGAGAAGTGCCTCTGTTCGTTCCTCATCTGGCACAATGTACAAGCTGGAGCATGGAGGTTCCCTTGAGAGAACCAGGGGCTCCCACCCAAGGGGAGCACCACTCAAATGAAACAGCACCACCAAGCCTCTCCCTTTCTCCAGGGCCAGATCCTCCCCCTTGGGAACAACCAGCCTTGACTCCACATTCACCAAAACCCTAGGCCAGGATGCTGGGTGAAGGAGTCCTGAGACAGGTGTCTCCTCAGAGCCTGGGAAAGGAAACTAGCAGAGGGTCATGACCTCAGAGGGGTGTCTGACCAGGGGTGGGGGGAAATGGATGGAGTCCTAGTGCTACATACATCGACATACTCCTTACTTCTAACCTACATGCTCCTGGGCTAATTGGTGGATTCTTGGGGAGGACGAGGAAATCAAATGGAACAAGAGCACCAGCACATGCTGGCAGAGCTGGTGATGATCCTGTGAGAACTGTTGACAGCTGAGGGGTAGGGGAACAGGCCGGGTGTGTGTGTGAGTGGGGTTGGGGTATTCCTCCCAGATATTCACCTTCTGCTTTGACCCCCAGCGCCCTTCACCTCCCTCCTGGGGTTTTCTGGGACCCTCTTCAGGTGAAAGGATGACCAAGCACAGAAGACAAGGGCTCACACAGCAATGGGGGGGGGTCTATCTTATGCATCCAACAACCTTCATGCCCAGAAAAAAAAAAGACCAGAGAAGGCAGGTGTGGAAGTGCTGCTCCCCACCTTTGACTAAAGCCACCAAGTTCCCACTAGGGAGAAAAAGGGTGCATGGCTCTGTGGCTTCCACTGCTCTAGGCCAGGGACGATGTGGCACCCTGTCTTCACCTATCATTACATCTGCCCTTTTCCTGGGACATTGGCCGCTAGGGATGGGGGTGGGATCCCCGGGTTGACACCCACCCCCTACCCTTTTGGCGCATTAGTGGCAGAGCCCTGGCTGGACTGTTGGCTGTTGGGTGTGATGGAGGTGCAAGTCTGGGACCTGGGGGGGGGGGGGGTCTCCAGGTACGAGTGTCGCAGGGTGCAGGCCCACTGGGGGGCCACTCACTTGTGCTGCTGGGAGGATTTGTTGGCTGATGCTCCTGGTGGAGTGAGCAGCAATGGAGGGGGCATTGCAGACACTTAGGTCCAGAGCAGAGGACCAGGGGCCGGGACCAGGTCATGGTTGCAAGCTTACAAGAAGCTTGCCGCCACCTGAGGTTTGAAATGTGGTGCCTTGGAGGAAGCAAAGGAGGGGGCTGGGAAGCAGGAGGGCACATTAATTTCCTACTCCAAAGTAGCTTCAAGTCTCTTGCTCACAACTCAGCCACCACTACCTTCTTCAACTGCTGGTAGTGGTGACTACCAACCGAGGGAATCCCGGGGGCACAGGGCAGCATGGAATGTGGGCATGGCCACAATTCTTGTATTCGATTGGTCAGAAAGAAACATGAAAGAATGGGATTGTGGCCAGAATCCTGTGATGCAGGCAGCATGTGCAGAGTCAAGATGACAACTCCCCAACCACTTTCTCTGGGAACTATGTCCAATTCAGTTGGGCACAAGAGGATGACCTGCTTTAGTCAATGGTTGCATAGATTCTTGTGTATGTCTGTTTGTTGTCAGTCCCAAACCTTGAACTCAGGATCTGGGCACAGCCCATGAGCTGCTTTTGCTCAAGGCTAACCCTCTACCACAAGAGTTACACGGCTCTACTCTGGATTAGTTGGCACTGAAGTTGGACAGGGGTCTCAAGAACTTTTGTACTTAGGATGACTTTGATCCTCCCATCACAGCCTTGTAAGTAACAAGGAGGACTGCTGAAAGCTACTGCTGCCTGCCTCATCATTGGTCTTGCTGATGTTCTTGGACAGACTTGTGAGTTCCCTATCCTCGGGTTTAAGTGGTGGGAGCTGGAGCCCACAGTTTGAATCCTGGTCCTGCCACCTCCAAATCGCAGGAGATCCTAAGAAATCCATTCCTATCCATATGATTACCAATGGAATGTGATTAATGTCATGAATTAATGAGCAGTTGTTGAGTTATTCTATGAAAAATTTATACACAATTATATTATAGGACACTGATCGATTTTAATTAACACTTTATTAAGCATTTAAACAATCACATTCATAAAATGGAGGCATAATGAAATACCGAAGAATTGGACCTCATATACTATAAAGGTGCCTTTTTTTCTGCCAAGACTGGGATTGGAACTCATGGTCTGGGTAAGTCTGTTGCACTGTGTGGGAAGGGGAAGATTTCCTCCTTGAAGACAAGAGATTCAAGTCTGTTCCTTAGGCCTGAAATTGATCCCCACCACTAGAAAACATCCTACAATTTACATATATGATTTATATTTATATACATATGTTGACTCCATATTGCATTCAGTGGAGTTTTTCATTTTATTTTTTGTTTTAATCATGTATTGACCGTTTATTTTATTGACTATTATGACACATAGAACATTGATTACATTGAATACATAGTATATAGGTCTGCATATGTATTCCACTTCATACCTGACACCCAGAAGATTCACAGTAAAGGAAAACATGTGTCAACATCAGCTTCTTACTCCACGATTCATTGTTTGGGAGTGCTGGCATCTGAACTCATGGCCTACAAGGCCAAATTCATGAATGGGTGAGTTTCAACACGCCATCCTGGGGCAAATTGAGCTGACAGGCAGTTCCTAGGACCTAAGATCGAGCCCCAGGGGTTGACAAAATAAGAACAGATTGACACACAGATGGAAGTATACTAATAAATATATATCTTTATAGCATGCCAGAGATGTCTGTCCATTATTCACTTATATAGACTACATTTGTACCAATTCTTGGGTATTTATTATGCCTCCATGTAATTATTGTTATTGTTTTCATCCTTAAACTATTAATGAAATCAATCAGTGTCTTGAAATTATTGTGTTCCTGTAAGTAATAGTATTTTTTTTATTGCTTCATAAAATCAATCAGCCTCCTAAAATTATGCTAATTTTATAGAAGCATCATTTACAATCAACTTATTCAACCATGACATTGATAACATTCCATTGTTATTCCTATGGATGGGAACAAGTCTCTTAGTATCTCCTGCCATTAGTTGTGTCAGGACAGGGATTCGAAATCAGGGCCGACCTTGCCACGTGGGCCTATGGCTTCCCCGGTATTCTGCCAGTCTTCAGCAATGCAAGGTGAAGTACCCTTTGCAACAGTGTCAGTCAGACCCAGGAGGGTCACCGTGCAAAGGAAGAAAACATAAAAAGCTATCTCACAAAATTTTTCTGTGCATTTTTTCCCTGCAAAGCCTGGGAAGGATCCCAGGAGCAGCTGTGGATCCATTGGCTCCATCCCAGCCTTGAGTGATCAAAGCTGAGGCAGAGTTGCCACAACATGAGTTCAAGTGCCGTGCTGAGCATAAAATAAAATAAAATAAAAAATAAATGAGCTCCCTGGCTTGCAATTCGAGCTGTTTATTCTGCCGGGTTTTGGATTTGAACTCAGGGTCTGGGTACATCTGCATCACTGTGGATGAAGGGGAATCTTACCATACTTGAAGATAAGAAAGTCAGGTCTGTTCATTAGGCCCGAATTCAAGCCCCAGTTCTGGAAAGCATACTATTTATATACATTGTAAAGATAGGATGTATACTTACCTATAGATGCTCAGTCCATACATGTTTGGTGTGGTTGTTCCTTGTATTTTTTTATTCATTTATTTACCATTGATTTTATTTACTACAATGACACCCACTCCGTTTATTACATTGATGATATACTATTACATAGCATCTAGATTTGTAGACATGTTCTCCATCATGCCTAACAGCCAGGACTCTGAGAGAAAAGGAAAATAATTTTCACACTCAGTTTCTTACTTCATGATCCTCTTGTTGGTAGTCCTGGGATCTGTCTCAGGGCCTAGCAGGACCAATTGGTGAATAGGTCAAGGTGAACAAACCAGCCTGTGAGCAACTAAGGAGCTAGGCCATTCCCAGGATCTGACATTGATCCTCAGGGTGCCCCCACTATAGCCATAAATTCATTATTTAAACATAGGATCTCTATTAACATATATGTTTGGACAGCATCTTGCATTCGGTGTACTTCGTATTGTGTATTTTCCTGAGTATGGTGACAGATACAACTGTGATGACATGGATAAAAACCTGTTCCTATGGTTATAGGGTTGCCTATGCATTCTCCATCTTTGTTGAGACCCAGGACTTTCACAGGAGAGGAAAACATGTGCAACGATTGCCTTTTGACATAAGGATGAATCTTTTGTCAGTGCTGGGATTTTAACTCAAGTTTGGGTAGCTCTGTTGCACAGTGGGGGAAGGGGAAGCTCACCATCCTTAAAGACTAGAATGTCAGTCCCAGTCCAGGGCCTAATTTGAAGCCCCAGCACTGGACAAAATAATAAGCCCATCTTTTCTAAACATAGGATCTCTCTTTACCTACAGGTGTCGTATGCATCTTGCATTCAGTGTAGTTTATTTATTTATTTTGTTTTTTATTTATTCATGGATATATTGTGTATATTATTGAGTATGGTGACAGATATAGCTGTGCTGACCTGGACAATCTATTTCTATGGCTATAGAGTTGCCTATATAACATTCTCCATCCTCTCTGAGTCCTAGGACTTTCACAGGAGAGGAAAACAGGTAGATCGATTGGATTCTCACATCAGAATGAAACTTTCGGCTGTGCTAAGATTTTAACTCAAGGCCTAGCAGACCCAATTGGTGAAAGGGTCATGGTGAGCACAACAGCCTGTAGCCACTAAGGACCGAGGCCATTCACTAGACCTGAGATCGAGCCCTGGTGGGGAACAATATAGTCATAAATTCATAATTAAACCAAGGATCTATATTTCCATACATGGGTGGGCAGCATCCAATTTTAGACTCAACTGTTGCATGAACTACTCTTTCAATTGGTATTCATATGCGTAGGAACAAGTCCCTTGCGATCTCCTGCCATTGGTAGGTGTCAGGACGGGTTTGAACCAGAAGCCTATGTTAACAGGTTGGACTATGGTTTCCCTGATAGCCCGCCAGCTTTCAGCAATGGCAGGTCAGCTCCAGTTTGCAACCAGGTAATTAAGACCCAGGATAGTCACCTTGCAAAGAAAAAAATCGTAAAACCCTCCAGCCCTCTGCAGCTCACCACTTTTTGTGCTTTCTAACTTTTTTTTTCTTCTTGCAAGCACTCTGGTCCTAGGATCCCTGGATCGAATATGGGTCCAGATGCTGCACCCCAGCCTAGTGAGATCAAAGCTAAGACAGAGTTGTCACTACGTGAGTGCAAGCCCCATGGTTGGCCAAAAAAATAAGAACAAATAAAAATTAATTAATTAATTAAATTAAAAAAAAATAAAGCTCACTTGTTTGGAATTTCTGTCAGTTTTCTTTCCTAGCCTGGGATTTGATCTCAGGGTCTTGGTAAATCTGTAGCAATGTGTGGGAAGGTGCAGCATTGTCACTACTTAAATTCAAACCCTGTGCCAAGCCAAAAATAAAAAAATAAGTCACTGACCAGGGCAGGGGGAGTAGTTGTGGAGATGGGAGAGAAGGTATGGTAGGGAGAATACAGAGGAGGAGGCAACAATGCTCAATAGGAAATATACTCATTACCTTGCTCATGTAACTGTAACCCCTCTGTACAACCTATTTACAATAAAAATGTACAAAAAAAGAAACAATGTAGTTCTCAGAGAAGCACTTTAGGGGTAAAGGAAGGATGTTTGAATAGCTGTACAAAATTCTCCACTGTATTTTTGTTTAATGTTCAGTATGAAACTGAATAAACATACCTGCTTCCATTAAAGAAAAATTAAGTCTCAGTCTTGGAACTGGGGCCAGTATTTCTGCCATTCCTGGGATTTGATCTCACTGTCCAAGTAACTCTTTTGCACCATGGGTGAAGGCGAATCTCACTGTCCTTGAGGAAAAGAAATTCAGGCTAGAGTTCCCAGGGCCCGAATGAAGGCCCTGCAATGGAAAAACTATTTCTATACATGTGTAATATATGATATATACTTACATATGTATGTTTATTATATATTATGATTACTATTGATTTTGTATTTTATTTTTATTTAAGTCATTAATTTATTGTTTTATTATACACATATTTATTACATTTTGAACATACATTATAAAATTATACACAATAATTTAGGACATGAACTCATTTTTCATTAATATTTTATTAAGTGATGAAACATGATACATAATTAAATTGAGGCATTTGTCACAGTCTTCACGTTTAGAGTCTCACTCAAGTATGAGCTGTGTTTTACCTTTGGACACCTTACTGTAGTGATCTCTTTAGATGATTTATAGTCAGAAACATTTTCTTGAGGATAGGCAAGTTGAGGGATAAAATTATAAGGGTGGGGCAAGAAATGTGGCTTCGTGGTAAAGAGCTCACTCGGCTTGCATGAATGCCAGGGTTTGAATCCTCAGTGCCACATACTCAGAAAGAGCCAGAAGCTGTGGAGTGGCTCAAGTGGTAGAGTGCTAGCCTTGAGAAAAAGAAGCCCCAAGACTGTCAAAAACAATAGGCCAGATGCCAGTAGCTCACACTTGGAACCCTAGCTCCTCTGAGGCTGAGATCTGAAGACCACTGTTCAAAGTCAGCCTAGACAAGGAAAACCTGTTAGACTGTTATCTCCAATGAACCAACAAAAGCCCACATGGCGCTGTGGATCAAGTGGTACAGTGTTTGCCTCGCTCAGGAAAAGTGTCTAGACATGATTCAATTCACACAACTGGAAAAAAGTAAAGGTTAATCAAAGTACTTTTCCTATTTGCTAATTAGGAGAACATTCTCTGGAAAATGAACACTGATGTAGACCAGAATTGAAGTCAGAGCTCAAGGTTCAAGTGTAGCAGATCCATATGCCCAGCCTCTCAGACTCTAGCATTATAACCTGTGTCCTACGGGGTTCTGAAAGGTCCAATATTGAAAGACTTAATATGCTCCCCAAGCACTTTGTGATGAGCAGTTGACTTGTATTGTCGATATCATTACACTTCTGAAACAAGCAGAACAGCAGTGGCTCACACCCGTCACCTAGCTCAGGAGGCTGAGATCTGAGGATCACAGGGTGAAGCCAGCCAGAGCACGAATGTCTAGGACACTCTGACTTCCACTTCTGAAATGTCAGATGTTCAAGAGATTCCTGTGTTTCTCTTGGTGATTAGAAGTTACTTGCACTCTAAATGTTCTTAGAATTCTTGAGCTATAGAAGCAGAAAAGAAACATTTTTGACCCATCCTGGGTTCAAATGAAGTTTTCAGGATCCAAGCCCTAGCCGTGTTAGCAGGAAGAACTCCAGTGTATCACTATTTCAAAGACAGAAAACAGTTTCAAAAGACATGCTAGATGAAGAGACCTAGGCCTGCAGGATTAGGAGGCAGAATGTACATAATAAACAGGGAAGTCAGCTGCAAAAGCACTTCATGCATTCCAGGCACAGCTAGCAATGGGGGGTTCCGTGAAACATTTGTTAGAGTTACATCAGGGTCAGGCTTTTCTCAGCCTCTTCAAACAATGACTGATTAACTTTCTCCCTCAGGTGAAGGGAGCCTCAGCCTATCTTTAGGTTAACAATAGAGAGCCAGTTTAGTGGGGGAGAGTGGAGGAACAGAGAAGAATAACTCTGCTCTCTGTCTTAAGAAGTGGGGTTTTGACTCTCCATCTGTCAGATTTAAAAGACTCTTCTTCTACCTCTGCCAGTCCATTCTCCTTCCTTCATTCTGCACATCATTAATGCAAATTCCCAGTCCAAGGAGAAGCAGGGCCCTTTCTCTTCTGTCTCCAAGCACCTGAGTTAGAACTTGGCTCTGCCCTCTTGGCTCTGGGGCCTGCGGCTGCCTGAGAAGTGGGACAGAGACAGTCTTCCTGCTCTGTGGTTGTGTGAAGGCAATGTGGTGGCCTGGCACCCTGCAGAAGGCCTCACACTGGGCTGTATTCCCTTCTTTCCTCCTGACATCCAAGATCTATCTATCCACCTACCTACCTACCTACTTTCCTACCTACCTAAGTAGCTAGCGATCTCTTACCAGTTTTTGGGATGAATTCAAGGCCTGGGCACTGTCTCTAGCTCTCTGCTACTTGAGACAAACCACCAATTCTGGCTTATTTTCTGTGTGCTACTGAGGAATCAAACCCAGGGCTTCTTGCATGCTAAGCAAGCACTCTCTCACTAATCCACATTCCCAGCCCCCTCATCTTTTTCTTCATGGTAGTTTTTACATAAGTATGCTCCAATTTTATGTCCCCAAGTTAAATTTTCTGAATATTGGTTATTTCTATGAACCCTAACCATTTCTTCCCCTGCATGATTTGTGACTTTCCCTGCCTTGGCCTCATAATAAAATGTAAATAAAGGCTGCTGAAAGCTTAAGTGTGCATCATATAAAGACACAGGCCTGGAACCCTGGAAGAGAAAAGCCATATACTTGAAATGAAGAGAATGATGCAGTATGTGCAATGAGTATATCTAAAAATAAATCAGTATATAGCGCAGAAGCATTGAATATGGTCTGTTTGCACTCAGGGTGGGAATATACACACATATGTATGTAGGGCACTGATACATTACTTGGTATTCTCTTTTTTAATTTATTTTTTGGCCATCCCAGGGCTTAAACTCAAAGCCCGATGCGTTCCTCAGCTGTTTTGCTCAAGGGTGAGGCTCTACCACCCCCACAGCTCTACTTCAAGCCATCTGGTCATTAATTGGACATAAGCACCTTCCAAACTTTCTTGCCTGGTCTGGCCTGTTTTTCCTGCTGGGCTTTCTGTCTCAAAGCTGGAGCTACCCTCTGGGCCAGTGCTCCACTTCTGGTTTTCTGTTGGTTTTTGGAGATAAGAGTCTCAAAGACTTTCCTGCTTGGGCTGGCTTTGAACAGCAATCTCCTGAGGAGGCT
This sequence comes from Dipodomys spectabilis, assembly GCF_019054845.1. Lineage (NCBI taxonomy): Eukaryota > Metazoa > Chordata > Mammalia > Rodentia > Heteromyidae > Dipodomys > Dipodomys spectabilis. Next base: position 795,879 of record NW_024870984.1, read on the forward strand.
TCAAGCGGCTTTCCTCAAGGATTCTCCAAGGAGGTGCTCCACACAAATCTTTAGTCTACATCTTGAGACCATGAGCTCAGAGCAGAAGCCCAGAGCTTTACCATTTTGTGCCACAGCTTCATTTCTGATCTGTGTGTATGTGTGTGTGTGTGTGTGTGTGTGTGTGTGTGTGTGTGTGTGCATGCACGGTTCTGCTCTGAGCTCATGGTCAGCACATAGGCCCTGCATTCAACCTCAAAACCTAGCCACCCAGGACCCAACTAAGAGAACTGAAACATTTCAAAACCTGATGAGCTTTACCATAACCATATGACAGGAAGCATTGTGATACCAGACATATGCTTGGATTTCCCAAGCTTCCAGAAACCTGGGAGGGGCATCATAGGTCCATCATTGCTGCAGGACCTGGGGTTGAACTGTGAGCCTAGGCATACTCCCTGAGCTCCTTTTACTCAAGGGTATTGCATTAACCTTGAGTTCCAGCCTTAATTCTGGGGTTTTCTGTGATCTCTCAGAAATAACAATGTCAGGGACTTTGCTATGCTGGCTAGATTCAAACTAAGATTATCTATATCTCAGCCTCCTCAGTAGCTGGGATCACAGTCGGCAACCACTGGCACCTGCCTTTCTCTTCTTCATTTTTTTAATCTGGACAATATGACTTCTTAACAGTGTCATTCCAATTGTTTGAATTTATAAGTAAACTACCCCAATGTTCTTTACAGTTGCTTTCTCTGAGGATTTTCTCTCCTCATCTTCTCCTCTAGTCACAGGTTTGAAGCCAAAAGTGAGAAATGAGTGCCACAGGATTTGGGAGCAAATGTCCACAGGACATGCCAGATTTGTCACTGCATTGAGCTGTAGTGAATGTACTGTGTCAGGATGAGAGGACCAAAAGCTGGAGTGATCCTCATACTCTCTGCATTGCTCTTTTTGTCTATAAAATGACCTAATAATTATGAGTGCATTGTGTCTCCAACCTTAAGTATCTAGAACACACTAGAAGCATCTACATGTTTCTTTTTTTGTCTAGCACACACACATGCACGTACAGCTTCACTTCTGGTCTGTGTATGTGTGTGTGTGTGTGTGTGTGTGTGTGCATGCACACGCATGCACATACACATGTGTGCATACATCAGTCCTGGAGCGTGAACTCAGGACCTGAGCACTGTACCTAGTTTCTCTTATACAAGGATAGCCCTCTCCCACTTGAGCCACAGAGCCACTTCAGGCTTTTTTCTAGTGAAGTGGTCCTTAGAAATCAAGCCCAGGGTTTCATATATGCAAAGTACTCTACCTCTAAGGCACATTCCCAGCCCACTAATTCAGGTTTGTTTGTTTGTTTCTGTTTTTTATTGTTGTTGTTGTAGGTTTTAGGAGTTAAAGTCTGGGCCTGGTGCTGTCCCTGAGCTGTTCAGCTCAAGTTTTATGCTCTACCACTTGAGCCACAGAGCTACTTCAGGTTTTCTAGTGGTTCATTGGAGCTATGTGCCTCAAGGTCTTTCCTGCCCAGGTTAGCTTTGAACCATGATCTTCAGATCTCATCCTCCTGAGTAGCTAGAATGACAGGCATGAGTCACAAGCACCCAGCTTCCACTTCAGGTGTCTTAGTGGTGAATTGGAGATAATGGTCTCATGGGACCTTTTGTGTCTGGGATAGATGGGAACCCAGATCCACAGATCTAAGCTTCTTATAAAGCAAGGTGACAGACTTCAGCTATCAACTGCTAGGCCGTGGCACTCTGCTGCAAGGGGGTTAGTGGCTCCACGTGGTGGAGTGTTAGCCATGAGCCCAAGAGGTAAGTGTCAGCGGCTAGGCCCTGAGTTCAAGGTTCATGACTGAGAAAAATCAAAACACACTTGTCCACAGGAGACCACTCACTAGTCTTCAGTAATACATAATTTTGTCTCTGCAATGGGTACATATCTGAGCCTCAATATTCTTGTCTGCATAATCATCTGAGTTGTGGAGGTCTTCGAGTACCAGGTGAAAGAATGCACCCGATGAAGGACACACCACATGTTACTCTTTGCAGAACTCAGCTGATAGCACCCTATGAAGGACTCAGCAAATAGATCTATTCGATAAGTTGTCATTAAGATTAGGGTTCTTTCATCAGTATCACCATTCTTTGAGGAATATTTCACAAACCAAACAAGTTCACATCTAATGGTTTAATGGGTTTTTTTTGGGGGGGTGGGGGGAGGCGCTGTCCTTCAGCTCTTAAGCTCAAAGCGAGCGCTCTACCACTTGAGCTACAGGGCCACTTCCGGTTTTCTGGTGGTTTATTGGAGATAGGAGTCTCACGGTCTCTCCTGCCCAGGCTGGCTTTGAACCCCGATCCTCTGATCTCAGCCTCCTGAGTAGCTAGGATTACAGGCGTGAGCCACTAGCACCCGGCAGGACTGGGTTTTAAAGCCCCCAAGCAGCCAGGATGATAGGGGTAAGCAAGCAGCTTCTGGTTCCTTGCAGCTGGGTTGCAGGGGTTTACATCTGGCTAAGTCAGGTTAGGTGGCAACTGTCAGCACCAGACTCCTAGCTTGCTTTGTGATGAGGTATTTGAAGTCCTGTCCTTCTACAGTTGCAGTTAGAACATTCTGCCTTTTTTGGCAGCAGTACTAGGGCTTGAGAAAGGGCTTTGACACTGTCCCTAAGCATTTGTGCTCAAGGCTGGCACTCAATTGATTGAAAGACAGCAGAACTTCCAGGTTTTCTGTTTGTGTAGCACTGAGGAATCAAAACCAGGGCTTCATGCTTACTAGACGAGCACTCAACCACCGAGCCCCAGGAGTGAACAAGATATAAATAGATAGAGATTGCTGTATATAAATATTATATACACAAAAAGAGAGATATCTGTATATTATTAAATTATAGATAATATTACTACCAATTATTAGGTATTAAATTATGTCTCCGTTTAATGATGTGTCCCAGTTGAACCATTAATAAAGCATTAATTAATAATTACTCAATACCTTGTTATTATTTATCAAATATGTATATACATCCATACATATAATTACATATTTTATAGAATGAGACAGATGTCTATATATAATTAAATTATGTATGCATCATCTGCTACTACCAATTATTATGTACTTAATTATGTCTTCATGCAATTTTTATTCTGTTAGTGCTTAATAAAATATTAACCTTAATGCAGTCCTATACTTATTATATCTAATTTTATCTTACAATGATTCATTACTAATTCAATTTGTTTATCATTTATTGTAGTGATAACTTTTCCACCTATGACATTTATTACATTTATGACATCCTCTTACATAGCATATAGCTTTGCATACGAATTATACATCCTACCTGACACCGAGCACTTTCAAAGAAAAAGAAAACATGTATCATGCTCAGCTTCTCACTCCACGATTACGTTTTTGGCAGTGCTGGGATCTAAACTCAGGGCCTACAAGGTTCAATTCATGAATGGGTGACTGTCAGCACAGCAGCCTTTAGCCAATTCATCTGCCAGGCAGTTCCCAGGTCCTGAGATCAAGCCCCATATGTTGACCCATATTGCGTTTAGTGTATTCATTTTATTTTTGTAGTATTCATTTATCTACCATTTATTTATTGACTGTTATTACACAAGGAATATTTATTACATTTATTACATAAGGCATAGATTTGCCTGTGTATGAAACTTCACACCGGACACCCTGGCCTTTCACAGAAAAGGAAAACATGTGTCAAGATGGGCTTCTTAATCCACGATTCAATTTTTGTGAGTGCTGGCATCTGAACTTATAGCCTATAGGGTCCAACTCATGAGTGGGTGAGTGTCAGCACGTCAGCCTGGGGAATATGGAGCTGACAAGCAGATCCCAGCACCTGAAATCGAGTCCCAGGGGTTGTCAAAATAAGAACAGATTGACATGCAGATGGTAGTACACAAATAAATATAGATCTTTATAGTGCCAGAGATGTTTATACATTATTCAGTTATATATGCTACATTCCTACCAATTCGTGGGTATTCATTATGACTCCATGTAATTAATATTATTGTTTTCATCCTTAGTGAATTATTAATTAAATCAACTAATGTGTCAAAAATATTAATTAAAATCCATCGGCCTCCTAAAATCACTCTAATTTTATAGTAGTATGATTCAAGAAGAACTAATTCAACCTTGACATTCAAAACCTTCCATTGGTATTCCTATGAATATGAACGAGACTCTTAGAATGTCCTGCCATTGGTAGGGGTCAGAACTGGGCTTTGAACTCAGGGCCTATGTTGCCCTGTTGGCCTATGGCTTCCCTGGTAGCCCGCCAGCTTTCAGCAAGCCATGTTAGGAACATTTTTCAGTTGTGTCATTCAGATCCAGGATGGTCACCTTGCAAAAAAAACAAATGTAAAACCGTCAGCCATCTGCAAGTTGAACGGTTTTATTCTGTGTTGATTTATTTACTTTTTTCCTGTCAGCCTTTGGGGCCTAGGAACCCAGGTTCGGCTGTGGATCCAGTGGCTACACCCCAGGCTAGAGTGATCGAAACTGAGGCAGAGTTGCCACGACCTGGGTTCAAGCCCTGTGGCAAAATAAGAATACATACATTCATACATACATACATATGTACACTACAAATATTTAAAAAATTATAAGGCTCCTTGGCTTGGAATTCATGCCATTTTTTTCTGGCTGACATGGGATTTGAACTCAGGATCGGGGTAAATCTACAGCACTATGGGGGAAGGGCAAGCTCACTGTGTTGGAAGACAAGAAACTCAGGCCTGTTCCCAGAACCTGAATTCAACCCTAGCACTCAAAAACATAATATTCGTATTCATTTTAAATACATGACTTATATTTACTTAGAATTGTTTACTGCAGGGGCTGGGAAGGTGGCTCAGTGGTAGAGCACTTGCCTTGAATGCCTGAAGCCATGGGTTCAATTCCTCAGCACCACATAAGCAAAAAGCAAAAAGCCAGAAGTGGCAATGTGGTTCAAGTTGTTGAGTGCTCCTCTTGAGCTGAAGAGCTGAGGGACAGTCCCCAGGCCCAGAGTTCAGGCCCCACTACCAGACCCAAAATGTTTACTGCATATTGCAGTTAGTGTAGTTAATCATTTTGTTTTTAATTATTTGTTATGTATTTTAGTGAGTATGATTACACGTATAACATTTTTTACATCCTATCATAACTATTGTACATCATACTTGAGACCCAGGACTTTCACCGGTAAGGAAACCATGTGGGACAATTGGCTTCTTCCACCAGGATTAAGTTTTTGGCAATTCTGTGATTTGAACTCAGAGCCTAGAAGGCCCACTTCATGAATAGATCAATGTTAGCATACCAGTCTGATGCAAGTGAAGTTGTTGGGCAAATTTGAGGACCCGAGTTCACGACCTAGGAGTGGCCAATATATAAACAGATAGATGTGTAAACTGAAATGTGTGTGTGTATTTACATATGTATATGCATCTATCAATAAATGTATGCAGAGACAGACATTTATGTAGATTCTAGTGTATAACTCCATATAAAGTGTGATGTCTATATTGTGTGTATATATAAATATATTACTAACAATTATTTGGTATAAAATTATGCCTCCATTAATTAATCATGGTAGAAGATTTAATGAAGTATTAATTAAATTAATGATCTATATTTATTGTGTAAAATCTTATACTAGAATGACTAGCTAATTAGTGATTCAATTAGTACATGTCAACATTCTATTAGTATTCCTATAGATAGGAACGAGTTTCCTAGGATCTTCAGCCATGTGTAGGTGGCAGTCTCAGGATTGAACTAAGGGCCTCTGTGCCTGGCTTGGGCTCAGGCTTCATTGACAGCCCCCCAGCCTTCGGCTGTGCAAGGTCATGTAAAATTTTCAAGCTTATTCACTGTCACCCAGGATGATTACAGTGCAAAGGAAACAAAGGTAATACTGTTGTGTATTATTCATCCTCCATTTTTGTTGGTTTGATGTTTTTTTTGCCAGTGATGGGAGTTGAACTCGGGTCCTAGGATACCTGGGTCATCTGTGGGTGTAAAAGCTGCACCCCATCTTAGGGTAATTAAGGCTGAGGCAGAGTTAGGACAACCTAATTTCAAGACCCATGCCTTCCCCCCAAAAAAAAATGTTAACACATTGACTTGGAATTTGGGCCATTTTATCTGCCATACCTGGGATTTGAACTCAGGGGCTGGGTAACTCTATTGTGTTCTGGGTGACATTGGAGCTCACCCGCCTTGAAGAAAAGAAATTCAGGAACATTTCCCAAGGCATGAATTACAGGCCCAGGAGTGGCCAAAAATAATATTTATAAACATTTATAATGTACATCATATATATGTATGTATTTGCATTGATATTACATATTGTACCTAGGACACAAGACTTTCACAGAAAGGAAAACAGTTCAACGTTGGCTTCTTACTCCACCTATTGACTTTGGCACTGCTCTGATTTGAACTCAGGGCCTGCAATGTCCCCAATTCTTCAAGTGGTCAGTAAGCACAGCAGCCTCAAAATAACTTACTGCCAGGCAGTTCCCAGGACCTGACTTCTAGCATATATATATATATGCAGAGAGAGAGAGGGCTGGGGGAGAGAGAGAGATTTATAGGTATATTCGATTGTATATTTAAATATATAAAAATATTTATAGAATGCGAGATGTCTACATATAAAATTACATGTAATATATTACTAATAATTAATAGGTATTGAATTATGCCTCCATTTAATGATTATCATGTTTTAAGGCACAATAAAATGCTTCCTTGAGCAAAAGGAGCTCAGGGACAATGTCTAAGCTCACAGTTCAAGACTCAGGACCTGCCGCAAAAAAAAAAGAGCCAGTAACTCCACGTATCTGTGTATATATGCAAGTATTTCTATCGGTGAACATCCAGAGTTACTATGAAAAAAGGAACCCAGCTAGGAAATTTGCTTTAAATAGAATGATTTCATAGCACAGCTTTCAAGACAGTGCATGTTCCAGAGCTCCCCTCACTGTTCCCAGTGTAACCTCAGGGTTTCTCCACACCCCAGGCTACTGGAGGAAGTCTGCTTCATTGTTGGAACAGGCAAAAAAAAAGCTTTACTCCTGTACAGCTGTGTAACAAACATTTCATCCAGGGCAATTAGTGAGGATGAGTGTGGGTGGGCTCTAAAGGCCAGGAGAAAAAGGCCTCCTTTTACCCCAAGCTATCTCTCTCCCCATTGCTCTGTTTTGACAGGAAGTCTTCATTTGTGCCACCTCCTGTGGCAGGCCAAGTTCCCTGTACTCATCCTGTCTTTGTTACACTATGTTCCAATGTTGAGACAAACTGCTACAATTAATTAAAGAGTCCTTCTGGCAGACAACTAGGGCCATGAGTCTAATGAAATGATTCATAATTGGCAGTGTTGCCTCCCTAGGTTTCTGGAAGCTTGCTAAATCTAAGCACTTGTGCAAAATCACAACGCTTCCTGTCATCTAGGGCTGGTGAAGCTCATCAGGATTTGAAACCTTTGACCTCTCCTAGTTGGGCCCTCGGTGGCTAGGTTTTGGGGTTGAACACAGGGCGAAGGTGCTGACCATGAGTTCAGAGCAGAAGCTCAGTGCTTTCCCATTTGATGTCACAGTTTCACTTCTGGTCTGTGTGTGTGTGTGTGTGTGTGTGTGTGTGTGTGTGTGTGTGTGTGTATGTGTGTGTGTGTGTCTTTGTGTGTGTGTGTGTATGTGTGTGTGTGTGTGCATACACCAGTCCTGAAGGACTCAGGACTTGACCACTGTACCTGAGTTTCTCCTGTACAAGGACAACACTCTACAACTTGAGCTACAGAACACATTAGATTTTTTTCTACTGATGTGGTACTGAGGATTCAAGCCCAGGGTTTCATACATACAAAGCACTCTACCCCTAAGACACATTCCCAGCACTCCACTTCAGGTTTCTTTATTCTTATAAGTTGGAGGAGTTGAAGTCTGGGCCTGGGTGCTGTCTCTGAGCTCTTCAGCTCAAGTCTAGAGCTCTACCACTTGTGCTAAAGAGCCCCTTCAGATTTCTGGTGGTTCATTTGAGATAACCATCTCAAGGAATTTCCTGCTCAGGCTGGCTTTGGACTGTGATCTTCAGCTCTCAGACTCCTGAGAAGCTAGGATGACAGGCGCGAGTCACCGGTACCCAGCTTCCACTTCAATTTCTAAGTCTCATGGGACCTTTTGTGTCTGGTATAGTTTGGAACTCAGATCATCAGATTTCAGCTTCCTGAGTAGGCAAGATGACAGACCTCAGCTAAAGACACCTAAGCTCTGACACTTTTATACAAGGGGTCGTTGGATCCACGTGGTAGAGTGCTAGCCATGAGCCCAGGATGAAAGTCAGCGCCTAGTCTCTGAGTTCAAGGTACATGATGGAGAAAACTAAACCAAAACAATTGTCTGCAGGAGACAACTCACTAGATTTCAGTACATACATCATTTTGGCCCTGACATAGGGGCATATCTGAGCCTCAACTTTCCCATCTGCACAATCATCTTACTTGTGGAGCTCTTACAAGGACAAAATGAAAGAATGAACCCCATGAAAGACTAGGCACACAACAACTCATGAAGAACTCATCACATAGTTGTATCCCACATGCTGTAATTAGAATTAGGGTGCTTTCATCAGTATCACCATTATTTCAGAATCACATCACAAACCTCACAAAGTTCACCTCTAATGATTTAGAGGGGAATATTTTGGGGGGGAGTCAGCCACGTGGATTGCACTCAGAGGTTGGGGGTACTATCCTAAGATCTTTAGCTCAAGCCTAGAGCTCTGCCACTTTGAGCCACAGGTCAGAGATTTGCAGACTTCATGCCAGGGCTGAGTTCTAAACCCACCAGTGTCAGATCTCAGCCCCCGAGTATCTTGGATGACAGGGGTGAGTGAGCCAGCAGCATCTGTTTCGGTGGAGCTGTGTTGCAGTGGTTTACTTCTGGTTGTCAGGTTAGATGTCACCTGTCAACCCCAGACTCCCAGCTAGTTCTGTGATGAGGTATTTGCAGCCTATCCTGATATCATTGCAGTCAGAACATTCTATCTTTTTTTTTTGGTGCCACAACTAGGGTCTTGAGTAAGGGTCTAGACACAGTCCCTATGCTTTTATGCTCAAAGCTAGTCCTCTACTACTTAAGCTAGACAGCACAATTTTCGGTTTTTCTGTGCATGTGTTAGTGAGGAATCAAACCCAGGGCTTTGTATGTCCTAGGAGAGCACACTACCACTGATCCCCAGGAGTGACAAGTGTACAAACAGATAAATGTGTAGATTGGTATATAGGTAGGTAGGTAGGTAGATAGATAGATAGATAGATAGATAGACAGATAGATAGGTAGATAGATAGATAGGTAGATAGATAGATAGATATAGAGGTATATGCTTAAAACAAGAAAGAAATGTCTGTATATTATGAAATTGCATATACGATATTACTACCAATTATTGGCAATTAAATTATTCCTTATTTTTTAAGTATCATGATTGAATACATAATAAAGAATTAATTGAAAATTAATGTTGTATAATTGTTTTATATAGTTTTATAATATAATCATAAACTACTAATTTATTTGTTACTTTTATAACATTTCATTTGTATGGATGTATATCAGAATGCACCTTAGAATCTCCCACCATTCATTAGTGGCAGTACCAGGATTCGAACTCCAGGCCTAAGTTGCCTCTTTTGGCTATGGCTTCCCTAATAGCCCACCAAACATCAGCAATGCAAGGTCATGTACACTTTCTGGGCCTTGTCATTTAGACCCAGGATGGCCACAATGCAAAGGGGGAAAAAGAGTAAAACCACCTTCTTAAACTTCTCAGTTTTTTTATTGTAAGAATACCATACAGAGGAGTTACAATTACATGGGCAAGATAACTAGTACATTTCTTATCAAGCATTGTTGCCTCCTCTTTGTTTCCCCTTTCCATCTCAGCTTTATCCTTCTCTTTTGATTTTTTTTTTGCCAGCCCCAAGATTTGAACTCTGGTCCTAGGATCCCAGGGTTGGTTGTGGCAGAGATGCCAAGACCTGAGTTCAAGCCCCATGGTTTGGCCAAAAAATAATAATAATAAGGCCCTGACTTGGAATTTGCACCATTTTTCTGGCAGGCCTTTGATTTGAACTCAGGGTCTGGGTAACTCTGTGACACTGTGGGTGAAGGGGAAGATCACTATCCTTGAAAACAAGAAATTCAGACCATTCCCAGAGCCTGAATTGAAGCCCCAGCACTGGAAAAACTAATATTTATATATGAGATCTATTTATATTGCATGGGTGTACAGCATATGGCATTTATTACACTTTTTAATTTAGTATTATTACACATATAATGTTTCATTACCTCATATCACCTAGGATATATTTGCATTTGGATTATACATCACACAGACCAAGGACTGTCACAGAGAAGAAAAAAATGTGTCAAAATTAGCTTCTTACTCCACGAATAAATTTTTGGCCATGTTGGGATTTCAACTCACAATACCCAATCCATAAATGGGGTCACAGTCTTAGCAGACCAGTGTGTGGCAAACTGAGCTGCCAGGAAGTTCTGAGGACCTGTGATCAAGCCACAGTAATGCCCAATATATAGATAGACAGAAAGATATATATATAGAAAGATAGATAGATAGATAGATAGATAGATAGATAGATAGATAGATAGATAGATAGATGTGTATATATATGTATATATATACATATATATATATATATATGTGAGTGTATGTGTATATATGCATATATATACAGAGAGGGAATGTGAAGATATTATATATATATATATATATATATAACCAATTATTAGTGATTACATTATCCCTCCATTTAATGAAGTATTATGGTTGAATACTTACAAAATCTGTAATTAAAAATTAGTCAATATCCTTCCATTAGGTGCTAGAATGGAAGATATAAATCCAGTAATTTGTGTGTGGCATTCTAAAATAGAATCAAGAATTAACTGCAAATTATAACTTTTATAACATTCCATTAGCATTCGCATGAATAGGAATGAGTTTTTCAGATTCTCCCTCCATTTGTGGGGGGCAATCCTAGCATTCAAACTCCAGGCCTGGGTAGTTTACTTCGAATACAAACCATTAAAATGGCACTGTGAATACTTCAGCTTGTCACGGTTAAAAAAAGAACAGGAAGAACAGACAGCCAGGTGTCAGAGGCTTCTGCCTATAATCCTAGCTCCTCAGGAGGCTGAGATGTAGAGAATGCCAGTTGGAATTCAGCTGGGGCAGGAAAGTTCCTGACACTCTTATTTCTAAGAGACCACAGGAAAAAAATACACACATGGGTGGGGCTGTGGCTCAAGGGCAGAGCACTACCCTTGAGCAAAAGGAGCTCAGGGACAGTGCCTAGGCACATAGTTCAATCCCGGACCTGACCCAAAAAAAAAAAAAAAAGGAGGCAGAATTATGTGTCTCTGTGTATAGATGGATGGTGTATGGATGATGGGCATTCAGCAGGTTGCCCATGCCCAGCCCCCAAACCTGGGTAAGCTGGGACAAGCACTGAGACAATACTAAGTCTGAGCTGGCACCTTGAACAAAGCATCCTTCTCTGCCATTTAAGTACTGAAGCCCCAAAGGCTTTGCCTGGGCTTGTTTGTGCAACAGGTGCATTATGTTGTGGGTGAGGTATCCCATCAGGACACCTAGAAGCCAGCCACTGCATCCAGGGAGACCACATTTCCTAGGCTGTAGGAGTTGTCCAAGGTTCTTGCTACATATTCTAGATCCCTCTGTAGGATGTGGGGCCTGGTGCCTATTACTCATTCATCATTCCTGATTGCCAAGTCTCAGGCTGGTCCCAAATCCTGGGAAAGATAGGAAATAGCCAGTGATTTCTGTGCCGAAAGGGGTTAGCCAATAAGTCCCACCCTCATAGCTCCTGTTAAAGTGAGCCTTGGGCTGGGGATGTGGCTTAGTGGTAGAATACTTACCTAGATTGCACGAAGTCCTGGATTCGATTCCTTAGTACCACAGAAAAAGAAAAAGCCAAAAGTGGTACTGTGACTTAAGGGATAGAGTGAGAGCCTTGAGCAAAAGAAGCTCAGGAACATGCTCAGACTTTGAGATTAAGCCCCAAGACTGGCAAAAAAGGGACCCTGGTGAGATATATTCTTCTGGGACTCAGAGGAGGGCCGAGGTTAGAAGTAAGAGGTTAGGTGCTGATGGCTCACCCCTGTAATCTTAGCTACTCAAGAGGCTGAGATCTGAGGATCAAAATTACAAGCAGGAAAGACTATAATGAGACACTTTTCTCCAATTAAACACCCCAAATGCCAGAAGTAGAGCTGTGGTTCAAGTACTGGAGTGCTAGCCTTGAGCACAAAAGCTCAGGGATACTGTCAAGGTGATGAATTCAAAGCCCCAGACTGGCACAAACACACACACCAAGATAGAGCATTTGCCAGTTGGCCTGCACAAGTTCCATCTCTAGAAACTCAATATTTAAAAAGAGAGAAGGGAAGGAAAGAGCTGCTTCAGGCAGTGATATAACCAGTGACAAAATTCCACAGCAGTTCTAAGATATAGAAAAGGACAGAGAGCCTCAGGCAGAAGGTACAGCCTGAGGTATGGTGTAGAGCCGGTGGTGTGGGTGGAATGAAGGTTCTTTGACTTCAGACAAGTCTGGAAGGAGATTCAAGGCTGGGTCAAGGTTTGTACTTGAGTCACAGGTAGGGCAGAGGGTGGGGACCCAGAATGGGGCCCAGGGGGAAGATTAGCTTGGCTTTTCACCATGGACCCCAGCCATTTCCAATGGCTGGAAGCCTATTTTTCACAGCTCCTGACCCTCAGAGGCCTCCTTTGCATGGAGGAGTCAGGGCAAATGCAGGGAAGAACTCTTTCTTAAGAAAAGTTTCTATCAACCATTGGCTCAACCCCTGTAAATCCTAGCTATTCAGGAGACTGAGATAAGATATCATGGGTCAAATCCAACTCTGGGGAAGAAAGTTAGTGAGACTCTTTTCTTGCCATTGAACTACCAAAAGACAGAAATGGAAATGTGGCTCAAGTGGTAAAGTGCCAGCCTTTAGAAAAAGTTAAGAAACCAGGGATCAAACTCTGAGTTCAAGCCCCAGTACAAGCAGAGAAAAAAATAAAAAAAAGCTTTAAGAAGCTCCTAGCCCACTGTGGTGAAAGGCCAGATCAGCTAAGAGCATGTGGTTCATGCATGTCCTCCTAGATCCACAGGAAGCTGAGATCAGAAGATTGTGCTTCAAAGCCAGCCCTGGCAAGAAAGTCCAGGAGACTCTGATCTCCAAGGAATCACCAGAAATCAGGAAAAGGTGCTGTGGATCAAGTGGTAAGCTGAAGATCTGAGCTACAGTGCCCAGGCCCAGAGTTTGAGCCCCTTGACAAACACCTGTTTGGAGCTCACTCTGTGGCTCTAGGCAGAGTGCTTTCCAATGGGCCTCTGAGGGTCGAGTCTCCCAATGTCTAGGTGTCTTCAGAGCAGTCTCTTTTGCGGCCTTTGTGTATGGAACAGGCCACAGTATCGAGAAGGGTCCCGCCTTGGGGCATGGAGGTCATCAGCCCGGTCATCAGAATGGCATCAGTCATGGGTGCAGTGTGCATTTGAACAGTAAACCGACATTTCAGACCACGGTTCTGGGCCAGGAGGACCAGGAGCTGCAAGATGGCACAGCAGATAATGCCCACTCATGCGGGTATCAAAAGTTTGTGACTCTGTCAGGCACACCTTGGGCAGGTGTTGAGGTGGGCTCATGAAAGACTTGTAGGCTCAGGTATCCACAGCTGGCTGGCTGATGCTTGTAGCAGTCGCTATCCCAGGAGTCCCAGGGCTCAGAGCCCTGCTTTCCTCTCCACTGCTTGGGGACAGATGAAGGTCTGCAATCTTGGACTGACTACAAAGGAGCATTCACTGTGTCCTTCCCTTGGTCCTGTGGCCCTGTGCACAGATGGAGGGGCAGATTCCATGGAACTTACTGCCATGACCCATACCCACTCAGCCCAAGAAGGACTTAGGGAGAAAGCACTTGATCTAATTTGAGAGTTTACTATGACTATGACTATGCCTCAGAACTGCCCCCCAGTTCTAGCTCAGTTCATGTGTGTGTGTGTGTGTGTGTGTGTGTGTGTGTGTGTGTGTGTGTGTGTGTGTGTGTGTGTCTTTGTATGTGTGTCTGTGTGTGTGTGAGCATGTGCGTGTGTGCACGCACACCCATGCATCTTGGTGCTAGGGCTTGACCTCAAGGCCTGGGCTCTGTCCCTCATTTTTTTCGTTCAAGGCTACCAGTCTACTACTTGAGCCACAGCATTTCTTTCAGCTTTTGGGTGGTTATTTTCAGAAGAGAGTCTCACACACTTTTCTAGCTGGACTGGCTCTGAATGGTAATCCTCACATCTCAGCCTCCTGAGGAGCTATGAATAGGACATCATCAGCTATTAGCATCTGGCCACACTTTCCTTCTTGCCTAAAACAGAGTACCTCTCTCCAAGCCGAGTACCCATCTGCAGCTACCCCTCCTAACCCAGGCTTCAGAGGAAACATTCCCTTCCCAGAGGACAAAGAAATAGGATCAATTTTGAGCTTTATGTTCTCCACACAGTCAGGGGCTGCTGGGAGCTGATGTGGAGGTCAGAAGATCTAGGCCAGGGCAAGCAGACATTGTGTTAGAACAGAAGAGAGTATGAGAAGACATCTTTGTAGCTGGTTGCCACTGGCTCATGTCTATAATCCTAGCTACTCAAGAGTGACACCTGAGGATCAATCAAGATTCAAAGCTAGCCTGGGTAGACTCTTCTCTCCAATGAATCACCAAAAAGCTGGGAAGCAGCTTTTTGAACCCTAGTTCAAGTGGTACAGCACCAACCTTGTGCAAACAAGCTAAAGGATACCACCTAGGCTCTGAGTTCAAGCCCTGGTAAACACACACACACACACACACACACACACACACACTTACATGTGCATGTACACACACATACACACGGTAACATCCTTAGCAGTTGCCAATGGCTCATACCAGCAAACCCAGCTACTCAGAGGCTGAGCTCTTAAGGTGGCAGCTTGAAGCCAGCCCAGGCAGGAAAGTCCATGAGACTCTTCTCTCCGCTAAACGACTAAAAAGGATGAAAGGTGAGCTGTGGGTCAAGTGGTAGAGTGTTAGCTCAGGGACAGTGCCTAGGCCCTGAGTTCCAGATCTGAGATGTTTTTCTTAATAGACACCCTTTGCCATCCCCATCCCCACAGGCCATATATCCAGATTTTGGTTATCCTAGGTCTCACTTCCACTCCTGCCACTTCCACAGTACTGCCACAAAAGTCTGGTGTGTGGCCAACACTGGATTAAGAAATGACCATACACAAGGGCGGCATAGCCAGGTCATGGCTAATGCCCCAGAACATTGAGGTATTGGCCATACCAGTCTCTCATCCCCCAGTTCCCTAGCCCTGGAATCTAAAGTCTGTGTCTCTGTGTTCTGGGCATCCAGAATTGTCTAGAAGGACCTAGAAAGGTCCAGCTGGGGACAGAAGATAGACTTTCCTGTGGTAAGGTACATTGACATTTCCTAGACACCGACAGATACTTCCAAGCCACCTTGGCCTCACCTCCCATGTAGCTCTGGAAGATCCTTGGTTGGGCGGCCTTCAGTCAGCTTTCATGCTTGAGTTGTCCAGAGCCACAGGCAACCACCCTTCCCCCACTCCACTACCAGCCTTCAGGAAGGGACATGCAGCCAGAGGCCCAGCTGAGGAAAACGACAGGACATCACATGACTGAGCCCCCGCCCTTCCCCCCACCCTGTGTCAGGGGAGAACCTATGCCACCTGCCCTGCTAACCGAGAATCCCCTGGAGGTGGCCAGAAACATGGACGACTGGATTTGGTCCCCAAAGAAAAGCTGAAATTTGCAGGTCTCTGGCAATTTAAGACTCATTGTAGACCCTGATAAGGGGCTAAATGCAAGGTTGCTGTGCAGGAGGGGCACCATGTGAGGTCAGAAAGAGGCAAAACAGGCACCAATGAAGGGGACAGACAAAGACGATGGAAAAATACACACACACACACACACACACACACACACACACACATCACATCACATGGGTAGCCCAAGGCCTCAGCAGTCCCTGAGCACCTGAATACCCCAACCCTTGAGAAGATGGCACTACCATCCTCAGACCAACTATAGACAAAACTCAGAGCTTGTCACATGTCTCCTGACACAGCATGCCATTTCCTACTGTACACACCGCTATGTAGAAAACTCAGCTACCTTATTTTTGGTTGTTGGTCATGGGGTTTGAACTTTGGGCTTGTGCACAGTCCCTCAGCTCTTCAGTTGAAGGTGCACGCTCTACCACTGGAGCCACAGCGCCACTTGCGGTTTTCTGGTAGTTCACTGGAGAAAAAGTCTCACAGATTTTCCTGCCCGAGCTGGCTTTGAAACTGGATCCTCAGAGCTCAGCCTCCTGAGTAACGAGGATGAAAGTTGTGAGCCACTGGCAATGCCTGGCTTCAGCCACCTTCTCATACCCAGGGGAAACCCACCTTTAGGCCGCAAACCACATGCAGCCCTTCCCTTTAGACTTTAACACCAGCATACAAAACCATTCTTCCATGGATGGGGAGAATATAATTGACACTACCCTCCCACCCCTATTCCCATTCGCCCACTCCCTGCCTAAGAAAGGCCACGACCTCTGGAGTTCTTGGTAAGGCAAAGCCCACCATGCTGTAACTTCACCCTTGGGCAAAACTGGGGAGTTCTTACAAATGTCTGTACCCTGAGGCCAGCACCTGGTCTCCCAACCACAGCAACCCTTCTCCTTAACCATCTCTTGTAGGCAAGGAGTGTCTTTCTTTCTTGGTTTTTTTGTTTTTTGTTTTTTCTTGGTTGAGGGGCTTAAACTCAGGGCTTGGGTACTGTCCCTGATGATGATTTTTGCTCAAGGCCAGTGCTTGAACCATGGTGCCACTTCTGGTTGGAGATTGGAAATGAGACTCCCCTGGGACGTTCCTGCCTGTGTTGGGGAAACAAGATACTCCCGAGTAGCCAGGATGATAGGAATGAGCCATCAGAGCATGGTTTATGGTGTCTCATTCTTTAGAATTTCCAACTAGTCCTCCTCTAGACACTCCAACCTAGTCACTCCTCTAGATCCCTTAGGGACAGCAAAGGGAGGCTCAGAATCTGGGTAGGGCCATAGGCATTAAAGTGCCCCTTCCACATCACTACCCCTCTCTAACCTCCCAACCGCCTCCTCTGGAAGGCATGGCCATCTGGGGCAGATCAGACCCACTAGGATTTCTGGGGCCTACCCTGTATCCCATTGCACCACTCAAATGGTATCTGAGGATTTCTGGGGCCAGCTGCTCCATGTCCTGGTGGAAGATGTTGGGAGGTTTGCTGATAACTGGGTCCAGGAGATGCCAGGGCAGGAGTGTCCAGCTTCCCTCTGTCAAAGAAGGTGACACATAAAATGGATGGATCTACTAAGAGCTACAGGGCATAGCCATCCACCTGTCACCAAGGACCCTTGGAGTGCTGTTTTATGTTGACAGTCCTGGGGCTTGACCTCGGGGCTTAGGTGTTGTACCCAAGCTTCTTTTGCTCCAGGCCAATGCTCTTCCACCTGAGTCATGGTGCCACTTCCAGCTTTTTCTGTGTATGTGGGATCTAGGAATTGAACCCAGGGTTTCCTGTGCGCTAGGCAAGCCCACTACTGCTAAGACACAATCCCAACCCTGGATAGCTGTTCTTCTGTAACCACTTGGGCGTGTCTCAAGACAGTCCTGCACATCTGTACCGAGTTTCTCAGCAGCAGCTCTGGCTGGAAGTGAACATGCTCCTCTATGTTGTTCTTTATGTACAGCATCTTTGCTCTGTGTGCTTCCTGTCAGATACTCCTTGTTAAGCAAGACCCCTCTTCAAGTGCTGCTTCTAAGAATCCTGCTCCAATCACCCTGGCAGAGTGGGGTCTTCTCTGCTCTGCAGGCTGTTGGCCTTGTCACACTCTCCCTTCCTGCTGGAGTGGGTTGAAAGCACATGAAGGGGAAGGCCTGGTTTCCAGCACCCAATTTTTGAAGGCTCTGATACACTAACCAGGGACCAATGCTGTATCACACTCCGTGAGAGGGCACTAGAGGCCCAGGCAGTCTGGGGGCAACAAGATGGGTCCATTTCTTTGTGTGGGCTTGAATTGAGGATCTGGGAGCTGCGTCTCTGAGGTTTTGTACTCAAGGCTGGTGCTTTACCACTTAAGCCATAGCTCCACTTCTGACTTTTTGGTGGTTCCATGGAGAGAAGCGTCTCACCAGCTTTCCAGCTTATGGCCGGCTTCAATCTTTGATCCTCAGATGTCTGCCTCCCAAGTAGCCAGGATATCAGGTGTGAGCCTGAGCCAGAGGTGATGGGTACCAGAGCCTTTCTTCTTCTGTTTATCTCATGTCAACTAGCAAGCCCTAGTAAAATACTTAGTTACAGGAAATCAAGTTCCTCTCCTAGGTCAGTTAATCCAAGGAGATGAAGTGTCTTTGGAAAAGGCTAGTCTGAGTTGGCCTGGGTGAGTATGGGTGTATGTGTGTGTGTGTGTGTGTGTGTGTGTGTGTGTGTGTGTGTGTGTGTGTGTGTGTGTGTGTGTGTATAAGTTTCAGGGATACCTACCCTATTTCTCCGGTGCCTCATCCTCCCAGTGATGAGTACATCCAGGATCCCCACCCCAAGGAAGGTGGGTAGGGGAGGGTACATAAGGTCACATTGAGTGGAATGATATGAATTCTATCCTGCAACTGAAGCCTGGAAAGATAATGGAGAGGAGAAGTTTAGAAGAACATCAAGAGAAGCCCATGACCTTTGGATACAAGTACCAGAGAGAAGACTGAATCCAACCTTTTTGGTAGTAAGGTAACAGATGCCCACTATTCATTTATTTCATTATTTTTTTGAGTCCTAGGGCTTGGATTCAGGGCCTGAATGTCATTCCTGAGCTTCTTTTACTCAAGGCTGAGGCTCTAACACTTGAGCCACAGCACCAAATCTGGCTTGTGTGTGTGTGTGGGGGGGGTTGTTGGTTTATGGGAGATAAGAATCTCACAGACTCTCCTGCCTGGACTGGCTTTGAGTCACGTCCATCAGACCTCAGCCTCCCCAATAGCCAGGATGATGTGCAGGAACTACTGGCACCTGACCACCACCATCCATTTATAATCCCCTAGGGCCAGTGCTGGACCACCTGCACTGCACCCCCTTGTTGTGAGTGGGAAGCAGACATGGGTGGGTTTGATACTTCAACAGCCTACATACCTTTGAGCATTGTTCCATGTCAGTCTGATGGCGGCATCCTCGTCATACACAGCAAAGACTTGGCTCTGTCACAAGATGAAATGTCCCCAGAAGGTGTCAGTTCTGGGGTCTTTCCTCTTCACACCGCCCCCACTCCCCAAAATGACATCCCAGCAAAGCGATGTAGACATAGAGTGAATTCATTTTCTTACAACCAGGGTCTGGCCAGAAAGGTAGCAGTGGGGAATCCAATCCAGACCAGCCTGAACATATATTGAGACTCTATCTCGGAAATACCCAAGACAGAAAGTCTTGGCTCACATGTTAGAAGACCTGGTTGGCAAGTCTAATGCCTTGAATTCAAACCGTAATATACCAAAAAGAATCAGAGGCCCTGGTGCCAGAGGCTCATGCCAATAACCCTAGTACTCAGGAGGCTGAGATCTGAAGATCACAGGTCAACATTTAAAATAGGGTTGGCCTCGCCCATTAAACATCATGATAAGACACAAAGTCTGAACTATGAGAGTGCGCTATATATTAACAGGGCTCTCATCCTTACTAAGTGCTGGCCATGCTCTCTGTCCCCCTGGGGTGCCAACTATGCAGGCCTTACCCCCAGGTCCTCCCAAGCTCCTTCTGCCACCAACCATGCCCAAGGGAGTATGCCACACCTATTCCAGTGGAGTCTGCTTAGCATGGAACATCTGCTATCAGATCTGAGAGTAGGGCTTCAAAGAGGCCTACGTCCTGGAAAGTCTGGCAAGCCCCTGGGAAAGATGTGTTCCTGTTCCTGTTTCTCTTTTCTTTGCTGCATAGGAGTGCCCATTATTCTTTTACTGTTCCTGCTGCTTGTTCTACTTACTCATGCTCAGCATTCTCTTATTCAGGGCTCTTTCTTGGAAGTGATGATGACTCCAACATGTGATGAGTGTCCTGAGAATATGACTAATCCACCAGATTTAAGTGATACGCTGAAAGCCCCTCTTATGGAGGCTATTAAACAAGTCATAAGTGAAAATAAAAGCATTGGGGGTTTTATGACTTCACTTCAGCAGAAGGAATTGTTTGTAAGAGATTTACAAGAAGCTGTAGGCACGGCTAGAGCAGAAAGAGCGTATAGCTATTGGAGACTTCCCTTTAATCCTGAAGTATCTACAGTAGATAAGAAAGATGTAGAGGGATATTTAGACCAAAAACGAAATAAGATTCCTAAAAGATTGGTGGATGGAAGATGGCAGTGGCATATTAGGGGATGCTGGTGGGATCCTGCCTTATCAAGAGGGCCTCAAAGACTTCCCCCAGATCCATAGCCTTTTACAGGTGTGTATGATAAGGATAGCAACCATGGGAAAATTACTTAGGAGAAATAATTTCCTATTACTCTCTTCCATTTACTGAGAGACTTGCTAGATCTAGGCCTCCTTGGTGCTTACTATCAAAAAGAATAAGGAAGATCTTATGAGACAGTTAAGGCCTCTATGGAGAAGAGTAAACGACTATGTGAAAGGGTTACAGAGAAGACACTATGAGCCTGAATTTGATGTATGGCCAGATTTAGCTAACTATACTGAATATCATGATTTTTGGCCACAAATTGGGGACTTTCTAAAGAATGGCAAAGAAGCACAATTGCTTAGAAAAGATTTGAAATGTATAAAGTACAAAACTAAGCAGAAGTAAAAATAAAATACTAGAGTTTATGCCTTTCTGTCTAACACCTTGCCCATATGCTCTGGTTAATGGTTAATAGGTGAAAAGCATCTCAAAACCGATTTACTTTGCTATTCTTATGGGGTTGATGAGGTAAAGCCTGGAACAAGTGCCTATCATCATAGCTCATCATCCAAGAACAAGATCAGGCGACCAGCTGGTGACCACCCAAAGCCTTGCAACAAGATTGTGTAACCGTTTGCCCTTTCTCATGGAGCCTTTTTTCTATAAAAGCTTGTCATCCTCTGCAACAAATCGCACTCAGCATTCACTCCTCTTGTGTGTGAGTTGTCTGTTTGCCACCTCCCTACCTGTTCCAGTTACCCCTACTAGGTGTCCTCCGCCGTCCCAACAGAGCCAGTCCGCGGCACGAGTAGACATCTCCAGGGCACACAGATCCCTTGGTCTTATAATTTAAGTGCTGAGTCCCCATTAAGCATCTCACCCTTCCAGGTCCCCAGACCTCAGCCACAAAGCCCATGTACCCCCAAAGAAAGCACGCCGAAGTTACCAAAGGGTCCAGTGCTCTTTGTCACAGCCCACTTCTACACTCACATACACACACACACACACACACACACACACACACACACACACACACACACACACAAAACCTGCAGGGGTGGTTCATGTTTGCCTTCCTTGCTACTCAGGAGGCTGAGGTTTGAAGAACAGGGTTCAAAGCCAGCCCATGCCCATTCTGGAAAGAATGTGAGGCTCTTATCTACACTGAACCACAAAAAAGCCAGAGGTGGAGCTATGGCTCAAGTGTCAGAGCAATAGCTTTGAGCACAGAAGCTCAGGAATAGCACCTAGACCCTGAGTTCAAGGCCCAGGTCTTCTATCAGCAAACACACACAGACACAGACATATACACAGACACAGACAAAGAAACAGACACAGACACACACACAGACACACACACACACACACATGCACACACACACACACACACACACACACACACACACACACACATACACACACGGACAGCCCAAGGCTTCAGCAGTCCCTGAGAACAGAACCATGGACTGTCTCCATTAGGATCACATCCTACCCTCAAGAAGGTGGCACTACCGACATTAGACCCTCTATAGAAAAACCAGTAAGCCTCTCACATATCTGGAATGTCTCATAGTCCAACATGGCAGTTCCTACTGTCCACACTGCTATGCAGAAAACTTAGCCCCCCCCCCTTTGGTCATGGGGTTTAAACTCTCGGCCAAGGTGCTGTCGCACAGCTCTTCAGCTAAAGGAGAGCAATATCCCACTTGCACCACAGCGCCAAATCCTGTTCTCTGGTGGTCCATTGGACATCAAGTCTCACAGACTTTTCTTCCCAAGCTGGCTTGGAACCATGGTCTTCACATCTCAGCCTTCTGAGTAGCTAGGATGACAGTTGTGAGCCACCAGCGGCTTCCGGCTTCAGCCAACTTCACATACCCAGGGGAAACCCATCCTCGTCAGGCCACACACTTCCTGCAACCCTTAACTTCAGACTTTGTCACCCAGCATCCAAATCCATCCTTCAATGGAGAGAATACAGACACAATAATCCCACCCCTGCACCCATTTGCCCACTCCCTGCCTGCCACAGGCCAAGTCCTCTTGAAGCTCTGGCTTCAAACTGGGGCAAACTTGGGGAGTTCTTAAAAATGTCTGTACAGTGATGCCAGCAGCTGGTCTCCCAACCATAGCATCCTCCCCACCCTCCACCCCCCACACACACCTGCACCATCCTTTGCAGGCAAAGATGGTTTGCTTTCTTTCTTTTTTTCAGTTGTGGGGCTTGAATTCTGGGCCTGGGTGCTGTCCCTGAGCTCTTCAACTCAAGGCAAGCATTCTACTACTTGAGCCACAGCACCACTTGCAGTTTTCAGGTGGTCCGTTGGAGATGATTCTCAGGGTCTTTCCTCCCCATGATAGCTTTGAACCATGATCCTCAGATCTCAGTTTCTGAGTACCTAGGATGACAGCCATGAGCTACTGGCACCCGGCCAAAGATAAATTTCCATCCTTTTCATCCTATCCCCTCAGGAGACTGAGATCTGAGGACTACAGTTGGATTCCACCCTTGACAGTTAAGTCCATTAGAACTCTTTTTCTACAATTAAACACCCAAAAAAGTTGGAAGTGAAGCTTTGGCTCAAATGGTAGAGTGCTATCTTTGAACATCAAAGACAAGGGATAAGATCTGGTCCTTAGTTTCAAGCTTTTTCTAGCAAAGACCCACCCAAGAAAGGGAAGCAGGTTGGCACACGGGAGCTCAAAGTTCACACATAATACTCAAGACTCCCAGAACAGACCCCATCCGGCTCTCATTCTCTAGATTCTATGTCCTACATCCTGGCAGTCTTAGATGGGACTGACCATGCACCAAGTTAGGACATTCAAGTACAATCTCATACTGAGGATCCCCTGACCTTATCAAAGAATCAGGATTTCTCATTGTCCTGCCTTGACACTGGGCAGCAAGGTGAGTTCTAGTTATCCAACCACAGGATGTGAATATGAAAGGATTTCTCGGCCAAGGGACTCCAACTGGAGGGGCTATAGGTCCCTCTCCCTCTGGAAGGAGAAAAGTGCTGGTCCATCCCAGGAATGTTCTTAGGTTGTGAGTATCCTCAAAGAAACAACCCTGCTCAGAGCTCAGTGCCTCTTGTTTTCCCACCAGCCTCAACCCAAGCCTGCCCCACCTTCAGTCAGCCCTCTCTGAATCCCAGACTGCCATGTAGACTAAAGGTTGAGCCAGCAGAGACCCACCTCTGCCCCTGAGAATGGCAGACACGTAGTCCTAGCACCCCCTAGAGGAAGTCTCGAAGTCACTCAGGTCCTGACTCCCGTCCTCATTCCCTGGCTGCCCTGTGCCAGTGGCCCACTTACCTCTGTCTCTGGTGGAGGAATAAACACCGGGGGTGTCATCTTCTGATTGAGCCATGGAAAGTCCCAGTCCCCAAGGATGTACTGCACAGGCATCCTGCAGTGGACAACAGCCAGTCAGTCAATGGTGAACCTAAGGTTCCAGGACTCTTAATAGAAGTGTGGCTGGGTCAAAGACTCCATAACTGGTGGTCTATGTTGTTAGGAGATGTCATGGCTTCAACGTCCTGACACACCTGACCTGGGATCGTCCAACCTCTTCATCTTCCTGCTTATGCCTTGCCCCGCCCTTGACACTCCCTCACCCCAACACCTCCCTAGCCCTTAGACAATTTCTTATTATCTGACCAGGAAATAAACTTGCTAGGGCCAGGATAATTGAAACCTGGTGACGCACCCTGAACCCTAGGTCCTTCCTGAGGCTGCTTCCCCCTGCATTTGGTGACCACACAGCTCCTGGATGTCATGAAGTTGCTGAAGGGTCAGTGGCTTAGTCCTACATACTGGCTTTAGGCTCCGAAATGTTACCCACAGAGATTGTGAGTGGTTGCCTCTCTTGATCCAGGGACTCCAAACCAAAGCTCGCATGCTCCCTTCTTCCTTCCTTTCCTCTTTTTTTCCCTTCGTCCTTCCCTCCTCTCTCTCTGTTTCCTTTCTTTGTCTCACGCCTGGCCTTGAATTAGGAGCCTGGAAGTTGTCCCTGAGCCTTTTTACTCAAGGCGACCAGTCTACGGCTTGAGGTACACATCCATTTCTGGCATTTTCTTTTTGGTTGTTAGTGAAGATAAGAGTCTTACAGTCTTTCCTGGCTAGGCCTTAAGCTTTGATCCTCCCATCTCAGCCTCCTAAGTAGCTAGCATGACAGGCATGAAGCACCAGCATCCAGTTCAAACCAAGGTTTCTTCATGTCCTGTGGAACCAGCACTGGAACCTTTCATCATCTATGACAACCCCCACCCCTTCGAGCATGGCGCACACTGTAACTATTTGTTGGATAACTAAATGAGCATCTGTCTATGACCATATTACAGAAAAGTCCCATCCGATTCATGTAAGCATCCTGGGGCGGGGGGAGAGGGGGCAAGGCAAAGCCTGATGTAGCTCTCCCACAGTTCTCCCTCCTCCCTCTTCCCATCCTCCTGGTGCCACCGCATTTAACTGTTTTGGCTCCCAGGATGTGAGCCACAATGTTCTCGTTGGATTCTGGGGCCACTGGGATGTCTATATTCTCAAAGATCTCTGTCCAGTGGCTGACCAAATCTGTGGCACTGAATTCCCCCTCAGGTGTGAACGAGGTTGCCATGAGCTGAACCCCTGGCTCAAGTGGCCTCCTTTCCTCTCTGTGGGACCAGACAGGATGGCCCATTATATCTGGCACCCAAGTTGCATGTTACAGAGAAAGGATTCTCGAGGCATCCCGGGTTCCACTTCAGGTGCTGAAAATCGTCTCTGCTCACAGCTGGCAGGCTGGGGATGGCAAGGTCACTCTCTGCTCCCCATGACATCCTCAACTGTGGTGGTCACCCTAGAGAGAGCTGTAGAAGAATCAGCAGCTGCCAGAGAAATGCAGTCAAGGCATGACATTCATAGCAGGAGACCATCTGGCTTGGGAACTATGCCTGTGCCTCTTTTAATGTCACTGTTTGACAGCTGAATTGGTTCATCTAATTTAACCCATGAATGCAGGCATTAGTGGAAATTGCCAGCTTCAAGAAAAAAAAAAAACCTGGAAAGGTGGCATTTCACTTGTCCCAATCAAACTTAAACGGTTCCAAAGTCAGTGGTCCCCTTTTCCTTCCAAGCAGCCTACAGCAGGTTACAGAAACTGGCATTCAGAGAGCCCTAGCTAACTGTCACGGTATGATACCGAGCAGGCTCCAGGAGGGGAAACTTGCCTACCACTGTCCAGCTGGAAACGGCCCAGGTGGGACACAGATTGGAGACTGCCGGACTCCAGGGAGGACTACACACGGATGCACTGCCTCAGGAGGGAATCCACGCCCTCAGTGGGGGCTCAGAGCCCCTTGCCCAGATGCCCACAGACACCGTCAATGCCCTGGGTAAGGTTCTCCTCTCATCCTTGGTTGTGGTGAAGCATCTGCCATGTTACACCGTTTGCCACTCCCCAGACACTCCTAGCTTCACAGTCCCTGCCCTACTCCCACCCATCTCGTTCCTTAATTATGTTTGGCAGACACATTCCCAACCCTTGAATTAACTCCAACTATACACATGAGAGCAGAGTGTCTGGCTGGAAGAGTGCGGCTGTGGACACACTGGCCTCACAAGGGTCTGGCTGAAGACAGGACAGGGGTCCACTCTGTTCTGTGGTTCACACAGGCCTCCTAGGGAGTCCCATGCAGGTCCAGCAGCTACTGTGGGCTGCAAGAAAGGGGAAGAGGGAGGTGGAAAGAGGTGGAAAGGAACATATACTGAAACCTTCCCCAAAGGAGCCATGAAATGGTGAAGGAGAAAACAAAAATTGTGGCTGGGCTCATACTGAGCATTCTGAAAAATGAACAACAAATACACACATACACACAAATAAACTGCTTTTGTTCTTTTTACATATGGTGACTTAAATATATTTTCATTTTTCTCATCTCCTAATCTCCCAACACACACACACACACACACACACACACACACACACACACACACACACACACACACACACATCCAAATGGGTCACAGAAGACTCACCATGAAACACCTGCAATTTGCCAACTGATCACTGACCTGAGCACAGTCAGGATGTATGAGGAGAGAGATGATCAATATCTCCCTCCCTCCTTCCCTCCCCCTCCCTCCCTCCCTCCCTCTCTCTCTCTCTCTCTCTGTCTCTGTCTCTATCTCACTCTGTCTCATACACACACACACACACACACACACACACACACACACACACACACACACACACACACACAGACAGACTCAGAGCAGTGCCTCTCCTGAGTTCGTTGGTTCCTCATCTGGGCAATGTACAAGCTCAAGCATGGCAGTTCCCTTGTCAGAACCAGGGGCTCCCAACCAAGGGGAACACTGCTCTAATAATGCAGAACCACCCTGCCTCTCCCTTTACCCAGGGCCAGACCTTTCCATTGGGAACAACCAGCCTTGACTCCCCATTCACCAAAACCCTAGGCCCTGACACTGGGTCAAGGAATCCAGAGACAGATGACTCCTCAGAGCCCTGAAAGAAAACACAGCAGGCAGTCCTGGTGCCTCCAGAGAAGTGTCTGACTTGGGGTGGGACTGTTGTTGGGGAATTTGATGGGGTCATAAAGGCTCCATACATGGATGGACTCCCTAATTCCAGCCTAGATGCTTCTGGGCTAATTGGCGGATTCTTGGGGAGGACTAGGAGACCAGAAGGACCAGGAGCACCAGCAGAAGCAGGCAGAGCTGGGAAATGTGATCACCCTGTGAGTACTGTTGACAGCTGGGGGGGGGGGGACAAGACAGGTGTATGTATGTCAGAGGGGATGTGTTCCTCCCAGATAGTCACCTTCTGACCCCCAGTGCCCTCACCTCCCTAGTGGGTTCTTCTGGGACCTCCTCAGGTGAAAGGGTGACCTAGCACAGAAGACAAGGGCTCACACAGCAAGGGGGGCATATCTCCTGCATCTAACACCCCCCCACCCGCCAGCAAAAAGGAAAAGACCCTAGAAGGCAGGTGTGGAGGTGCTCCTCCCCACATCTGACTAAAGCTACTAGGTTCCCACCAAGGAGAGGAAGGGTGCAGATGTGGCTTTCCCTGCTCTAGGCCAGGGGTTCTGTGGTGCCCCCTCCTCACCAATCCCTGCATCTACCCTTTTCCTGGGACACTGGCCCTAGGAATGGGGGTGGGATCCTTGGGGCAACACCCACCCCCCTCTCCTGGGGCACATTTGTGGCAGAGCCAGGGTGGACTGTAGAGTGCAGGGGAGGTGCGGGCAGGATGGAGAGAGGAGACAGGAGGTGGGGTCCAGGTCTGTGGGGGAGGGGGAAGGAGGGGGTCAGGGGGTTCGCCTTGTGCAGGAGTCACTAGGTGTGGTCCCATGGAGTGGCCACTCATGCATGCTGCTGGGAGAAGCTGTAGGCGATGGCTCTGGGTGCACCCAGGCCCGGAGTGCAAGGACCAGGTCCAGGGACTGGGTCGGGGCCTCATGCCAGGCAGGGACCCACCATTTCTGCTGGGCCACTGCGAAAGGGGCCTTGGATCAGACCAGGCAGGGCCATGTTTGAGATGCTGCGCTGCTGGGAGGTGGAGGGGGCATCTGCCTGCAGCTGTGGTTGCTGCCACCCCTGCCTCAGCTGCCATCAACACCACCACCTCCGTCTCAACTGCCTGCTTCCGTTGCCTCCACCACCGAAGCCACCGCCGTGCTTCCCGTGCCAGGACCTCAGATTCAGGGCAGCCATGGCCGCCGTGCCCCCGTGGGGCTGCCCGCAGTGATGTACCTGCCTTGCTGGCTCCAGGTGCTCGGTGCTACTGTTCAGGACTGCGCTTTGATGGCAGCGGCCGCCAGCCTCTAGAACAGCTTCCCCTCATGCTTGTGCTTGCTCTTCTCTCTGCTCTCTCTCTCTCTGCCCCCACTCCACTCCTGGGCCAGCGCACAGGCGTGCCTGCTCCCCCCCATCGCTGCCACCACAGTGCACCCCAGGGCCCCTCCCCCTCCTCCACTTGGCCATGCCCACTCCTCCCCTAGGCCATGCCCCCTATTCCTAGCTGCAATCACAACCCTGACTGGGCTCTAAGGCTTCCAGGCCATGGCAATTGCAGCATCACCTCAGCTCAGCACTTTCCCCCAACCCCAGTACCTGCCCCAGGGATCGAATCTCCCCTCAGCTCCACCCCTGGAGGGGATTCTCCTCCATCCCCCTTCAATCCACACACTAAGAAGGTGCATGGTGACCCTTGTGTATGTGTGTGTATGTGTGTGTGTGTTGTGTGTGTGTGTGTGTGTGTGTGTGTGTGTGTGTGTGTGTGTGTGTGTGTGTTTGTATGTGATGTTGGGGATAACTACTCTCAAGGACTCAGAACATAGCACTCTTTGGGATGACACACAGCACACTTCGAAAAACAGCACAAAGCACCCTGTGTAAAGGACTGAGCACACAGCTCCCTTTGAAGGATTCAGCATATAGTACCCTGTGTAGAGTACTCAGCACACAGCATCCTTTAAAGGAGGGAGTCCATAGCTTGCAGTGTAAAGGACTCAGCACATTGCATGCTTTGAAAA
The DNA here is from genome assembly GCF_019054845.1 of Dipodomys spectabilis. Lineage (NCBI taxonomy): Eukaryota > Metazoa > Chordata > Mammalia > Rodentia > Heteromyidae > Dipodomys > Dipodomys spectabilis. The sequence continues at coordinate 824,989 of NW_024870984.1, forward strand.
ACTCAACACATAACACACTTTCCCAGGGGCTCATTACATAGCACCTTCTGTGTTAAGACTCCACACAGCCCTTTGAAAGGCTGAGTAAAAAGCACCCTTTGTAAACCACTCATTGCATAGCACCCTTCGAAGAACTCAGCACATAAAAGAATTTTGAAGGTTTCCGCACATACCACACTATGGCAGGACTCAGCACATACCACACTGTGGAAGCACTCAGCACACAGCACCGTTTGAAGGACAATACAGAGCACCCTGTGTAAAGGACTCAGCACACAGCACTCAAAAAACTCACCTCATCCCTCTCTTCTCAAGGGCTCAGCACATAGCAGGACCCTTTTGGATGAATTAGCACACCACACCTTTTGAAGCACTCAGCATACAGTACATTGTGTAATGGACTCAGCACACAGCACACTTTGAAAAACTCAGCACGGCCCACTCTTCTCAGGGACTCAGCACATAGCAACCTATGGGATGACTCAGCAAACAGCACCTTTTTGAGGACTCAGCACAAAACCCCCATGTGGGAAGGACCCAGCAAATAGCGCCCTTTAAAGGACTCAGCACATAGCTGTATGTCACAGGTTTAGCTTTCATTAGAATTAGGGTGCTTTTTCCAGTATCCCCATTCTTCGGAAACACTTCACAAATCCTACTAGTTCACATTTAGCCAACCTGTGTTTTATGGGGGAGGGTCAGCTGGGGGTCTTGAACTCAATGTTTGGGGGCCATATCCCTGAGCATTTTGGTTCAAGGCTAGAGCTCTATCACTTGGAGGCACAGCTCCAATTTTGTTTTTTGGGGGTTGTTCTTTGACAGGTCTTATGGTGATAAGGAAGGCCAAGTTGGGGTGTCTGTGTGCAAAGGCTCTTAGTTCAGCCTGGAGCTGACCTCTCTCTTCCTTGTGCTCCTGGGAAGTTGGGCCTCATGGAGCTCTCTTGGCCTAGGGTGGAAAAGACCTGCTCTGGTATCAGCAATCAGGGTGAACAAAAGTCAGCTTGGCCCTGGTCACTTCTCAAAATTGAACTCTAGAGGACAATGGCACGGGGCTGCATATCCCGCATCTGGCCACCAGGAGGCAGGAGTGGCCCACCATAGGGATTGTACCTGGGAGTTATGTTTACTCTTGCTTCCCTGGGGTCTCCATCATGCTTCCAAGTCACCCTGGACAGGAAAATCCTTGAGACACTTACCTACAATTAACAATCAAAAAGCAAGTGGGGCTGTAGCTCAAGTGGCAGAGCAGTAGCCTTGAGCAAGAAAACTGTAGACCCTGAGTTCACACACACACACACACACACACACACACACACACACACACACACACACACACCACATGCATGCAAAATCAGAGATTTCTATACTGCAATCTTTGGATATTATCTACTTTTTCCCCACTAAGCCTGGTGGCTGCTGGCCTAGGTGTCATGCATACACCACTACCTGGCATCTTTAATTTTGGGGAACAGAATGGGTAGAAGGTCATCTTTCTCTGATCCCAGCTCCTTGATTGGGTCATGGTCTATCCAGGCCCTTTGGGGCTCCTTTACAAAATCGCCAAGATGCCTTCAAAAGTCATCACATACTGGGCACTGGTGGCTCATGCCTGGCATCCGAGCTACTCAGGAATCTGAGATTTGGAGGATCACGGTGCCAAGCCAGCCTGGGCAGAAAGTGTGTGAGACTCTTATCCTCAATGAACCGTCAGAAAAAAAAAAGTGGTCCTTTGGCTCAAGTGGTAGAGTGACAGCCTCGAGAATAAGAGCTCAGGGACAGTGTTCATGTGCAACAACAACAAGGAGAGGCTTTGCATGTTGGCTTTAGGATTGGCATTGGTCAAATATAATTGGAATTTTCAAGTGCTCCAAGACAAAGCAGTGCCTCCGTTAGTCCTGTGCTGGTCCATCTTGTCTCACCCCCTGGCCTTGTCCATGCTTTCGGTCAGCATGGCTCTGGTTGGAAGGAAGGGCTCCAAGGAGGAAGATCCCAGAGCAATCACCCCACCTCCTTCTGCCATGCTCACCCTGCTGCTTCTGCTCTTTGCCATAAACTTTCTTCCTTGAATCCATCCATGAGGTCATCACCACCAACATAGTGGTGAGTGGTGGGTCTGGCCTAACTCGGGGAAGTCAGAGGTGAAAGTAGGTCTGGGATTAGGAACTTCCACCGTGGGTGTGGGCTGAGCCCAGAGTTGACCTTTATTTCATCCTGAGCCTTACAGTGGTGGGAAGACAGTGTAGACTCCACATTGAGTCAGGTAAGATTGGAATCTAGAGGACCCCTTGTGTGGGGGAGGATGTAGGGCCACTGCTCTTGATACTCCTCTCTCAGGACTCCCCTGTCCCTCCCTCATCTCTCAATGGTAGAAGATAAACTTCAACTAAGGGTGTGGGATTAGGGGGTGGGGAAGTATTTTGGTGTGAACCAGAAGTGCTTCATATTCATCCTAGCCCCTACTTCCTATTTATTTGAGGAATGGCCATATGGGTTTGGGAGGGGTGAATCATCCTAGCTGAGAAGGTGCGTCCGTGGAAGAGTGGTCGCCTAGCATGACTGAAGCCCTGGGCTTGATTCCACACAGAAAAAGCTGGAAGGGGAAGTGGGGCTCAACTGGTCGAGCACCAGCCTTGATCAAAAAGAGCTCAGGGAGAGTGGCCAGGCCCTTAGTTCAAGCCCCAGAACTGGAAGAACAAATCTTTGTTGGAGGCTTTTTTTTCCCTTTCAAAACAATTTATTGTGATAAGCATAACATGGGTCTCTTCCCTGGCCACCAATGGGCCATTATATCTCTTGAGCTTGGGCCACCTCCCAGCAGCCTCTGCCCTACCCAACACCCAGTTTAACCTTCCCTTCACCCAGCACATTGAGGCCTGAGAGAAGGCCACCTGACCACTACTTCTGGTGGCTTCCAAGGCTTTTGAGAGTCAATATGTCACATGGAGAGTCATTATCTGCATCAGTCTACAGAAGAAAAGGAGGGAGCACTCCTCGCCTGAGCTGTGGGCAGATCTGTATCTGGGGCATCTGCAGCAGGATGTGCTCCTTGAGGGAGTCCTCTATGGTGACAAGAACCCTGACCTATCCTCTGGCAGTTTCCACGCTGTTTTCAAGTTGCAATTCTTCAAAACCTTTCTGCTCGTCCCTCATTTCACCCACCACAGGCCCTGATGCATCTGAAGCAGCATTGGTGGTGGGGGGGCTCGCCTTTGCTGGCATCTGGAGCCTGCTGTCCATGCCTTCCTCTGTGAGGATCAACAGCAGCTCCTGCAGCACTCTCCTCTTCTTCATCTTCTCCTGGGACAGCCAGCACACACACTTAGATTTCTCCCAAAACAGCTCATTCAGAGCCAACATCTCCTCTTTACACACCACGAGGGATTCCTCAATAGTTTGGATGTGTGCTGACTGCTGGATGCATCGATGGTGGAGCTCACCTGCTGGATACTGGAAGTCCACCTCATCAGGCAGGTTGTGGACGAAGCAGATTTACTTCTTGGACGCCCACATGTCCTGCTTCCCATCCCCATGAATGCTGTGGTGGCAGCACATGTGGCAGGGGGCTGTAGCTCCAGCTCAGTCTGTCACTGAGCTGCCAGGTAGGCCAGGTGCCTGCAGCTGGCCCACTGCTCCTGAGGTATGATTTTCCCCCCTCTAGATCTCAGCCTCAGTGTGTTAACAGAGCCTCATCCATCTACCAGGCAACATGGAATGTGGGCGTAGCCACATTTCTTGTATCCCAATGGTCAGAAAGAATGATGAAATAATAGGGGTGTGGCCAGAATCCTGTGATGCAGGCAGAATGGACAGAGTTAAGATGACAGTGGCTCCCCCAGCTCCTTTCCCAGGGAACTCTGTCCAGTTCAGTTAGGGACAGGAGGATGACCTGCTTGAGCCGGATGGCTGCACAGATTGTTGTGTATGTCCGTTTGTTGCCAGTCTCGGACATTGAACTTAGGATCTGGCCCAGTCCTTGAGCTGTTTTTGCTCAGAGCTAGCCCTCTACCACTGGAGCCACACGGCTCCACTTCTGGCTTTGTTGCGATTGAAGTTGGACAGGGGTCTCAAGGACTTTCTGGCTTAGAGTGACTTGACCATGATCCTCCTATCACAGTCTTGTAAGTATCAAGGAGGAGCCACTGGTGCCTGCCTCATCATTGGTTTTGCTGATGTTCTTGGACACACCCATGAGTTCCCTATCCTCAGGTTTAAGTGGTGGGAGCTGGAACTCGCAGTTCCAAATGGCAGGAGATCCTAAGAAACAAATTCCTATCCATATGAATACCAATGGAATGTGATGAATATCATGATTGAATGGGCAGTTCTTGCATGATTCTAGGATAAAATTATACACAGTTGTATTCTAGGACACTGATTGATTTTAATTAATACTTTATAAAGATTTTAAACAATCACATACATTAAATGGAGGCAGAATGAAATACTGAAGAATTGGGCATCACATAGTATAGAGATGCCATTTTTTCTGCCCGGACTTTCTTTACTTAATTGCTATATACCATTTTCTGAATGTACATTGGTATATGCAACTAGGATATATTATACTTGATCTGGAAATCAATTATTCAAACTGTTTTTTTATCAAAAATGCTTATAGCAAATTAAAGAGGTAAATCCAAATTATGTATATTTGAAGACAATGCTTGGTTAGTCCTCTTCTCACATTACCTATTCCCTTCTTGAGAATAATACACATTTTAAGGAAATGCTTAGAATGTTTTGGAGAACTAGGTTAACTTTAAACCAGTTATTCTACGCTGCATTTTGTTTACTTTATATCTAGAAAAGCTAAATTCTTACCTTATCATTTTCCTTAGGCTTTATATTCAGGTTTAATCTCTGATGGGTGACAGATAAAGATATAAACATTTTTTAACAGTTGTTAAATTTAGGCTGAGGAATCTAGGTACAATGGTTATTACCATTTGTTTTGTAATCAACATCATTTCATGGGTTAGGAATTGATGTGCGACATTATACTCAGAACTATATTGAAGGAGGAATCCAAAATTAGTTACCAAGATATACACTTAACACACTGTTTTAAAAATGTAAGCTAAAGGAAATAATTTATGGAAAAGTCCACATTTACAATAAATACAGAATCAGTATGACTGATTTTTCTTTTATCCCAGTTGCAATACGGCTTGCATGATGACTTTTATGGTTATATGTTTAGTTAGGTCTTGATATTTAGTTGAAGTTCTGTCTTTTCATATATTCATTTGTCAGATCAAAGAGGAAATTAATTCCATGCCAGAGTCAACATCCATAATAATGTTACAGGTGTATCCTGCTACTTTGCCAAAGTTTCAAATGAGCTTGAGTATCTTGGGTCTTTTTTGGATTGAACAATATATGTATGCAATTTTGTCAGTAGTATAAAAATTTTTTTACCACTATTTATTAAACTATTATTTTCCAGAAACTACTACTTTCTTTTCATGAGATTTTTTTTTGGGTCCGGTCGTGGGGCCTGAACTCTGGGCCTGGGTGCTGTCTCTCAGCTCTTCAGCTCAAGGCTAGTGCTCTACCACTTGGGCCACAGCACCACTTCCGGCTTCTTTATTTTTGTGTATGTGGTGCTGAGGAATCAAAACCAGGGCCTCATGCATGCAAAACAAACGCTCTACCACTGAGCCACCTTCCCAGCCCTTTTCATGAGATTTTTAATGTCATTTATATCATGGGTTGATGTTTTCCTTTAGATAACCCACATTCTATATTCTACAAAGTGTAATTTGGAGTAGTTTAAAATTATGTACACTCAGGTTCACTGCTCAGATTCTACTATTGGCATATTTTGTTCTTGTTAAATCAGTAGGATTTAGGTCTCAATATGGATACTATTAGACTTATTCATTGCATTTCTGCATTTTTTAAGATGTCATGATTTTTGTTATTTTATTCTCTTAAATATGTGCAGATCTCACTACACTTACAGTCACATTTCTTTTAAACAATTTGATCCATTCAAGGGATTTGCTATATCAGGTTCAACTAGATGAATTTAATTACAAATGAACACAACCGTATTTTTGAGACACAGTTATTTTTATGGTTCTAGTCAAGGGTAACATGTATTTGAGGTTTTTGTGCTTAAAAATAACTGGGCACAACATGTTTTTATTCCTGGTGGAGTTCTACTTTGTTTGTTGTTTTTCAAGCTGTGGTGACTTCAACATATGTGTGCATTTTATTTCAATTGTTTTGTGTCTATATTTTGTTTCATATAACAGAAAGTACAAAAAGAATCAGTGATTTAGAACTTTTCGAAATAGATTTCTAAGAGAGACACTTGAAGTTTTGTGACATCTGGGACCGGATAGGTCTTGTTAGTGGAGGGGGTAGTAGAATAAAACAGACATTGTTTGACATGGTTTGAATTCTTCCTCTTATTGCCTCACTATTTCAAATAGTATTACTTCAAAGTCTTTAGTGGAAAGAAAATAATTTTGTCTGTATGAACTCAGAATTTTTGCTTTAATTGGGACACACTACACATTTATAATTGATTTTAACTCTAAAACCTTCTTTCCTTCTTTTAAAATCACAGATGTGAATTTATAATGCTAAAATAGCATCTACTAATTTATATGAAATAGTCCAAACTATTTTCCCTTCACACTATATGTAATATAGACTGTAATAATAGTGAGTAATATAATATGTAATAGTTGACTTTGGGGAATGTCAATTAGAGTGGATTTTTTGAGATACTGCGTAATAGTAAAAATTATATTTTATTCTATTAAAAAGATCACAGTTACATCTAAAAATAACTCATAGTTATAAACTAATGCTAAAAAGTAAGATTGTTTATTGGAAAAGCCAGACGTTGCAATAAGCTTGCTTTTTATACATTGATTTGGATCTGGGCTTTGGTGGCTCATGCATGTAATTCTAACTAGTCAGGAGTCTGAGATCGAGGATAGTGGTTCAAAGCCAGCCTGGACAGAAAAGTCTGTGAGACTTTTATCTCCAATAACCCACTTGAAAACTAGAAACAGCACTGTGGCTCAAATGGTACAGTGGTATCAATGAGCAGAAGAGCTCATTGAAATCTGCAACCAGGCCCAGAGTTCAAGCCCTACGACCACCAAAAAAAAAATGACATGGATTTTTACTTTATTATTTCATTATTTTTTATTGTAAAAATACAGAAGTGTTACAATTACATGAGCAAGGTAATGATTACATTTGTTATCAAACATTGTTTCCCCCTCCTTTGTTTCCCCTTACCATTCCTTCCCATCTACCCCTCAAAGCAACCCAGGCACCAAAGTTGTAAAGTTCATTTTCCGACATAACTTGTTGTACATCTGATTATTGCATGGGACCACCTGTATCCCTATTTATACAACTTGTTTTTCCCTTCCCCTCCACAAATTATAACAACATCAAATACAGTGAAAACAAGGGTTATGTCATGAGGGAGGGACATACAAAGCAACAAAGAAATCATCTTATAAATATGCTAAAAATAATAGCAAGATAAATAAAAAACATTTGAGTCCTTATCTTTGGGTTCATTTCACCTAACATCAACTTATCTGATCATTGCTGCTTGTCCAACACATATACTAATAATTGCAAATAAGGGAAACCATGAGACTTATATTTCTTTGGGTCTGGCTTACTTCACTTAATATAATTTTTCCAAGTCTTTCAATTTCCTAAAAAAATAGGGCAATGTCTTTCTTTCTGATGGAGGCATAGAATTCCATTGTGTATATATACCACATTTTCTTGATCCATTCATTTACTGAGGGGTATCTGGGTTAGTTCCATATTTTAGCTATGGTAAATAATGCTTTAATAAACATAGTTGTGCTGGTAGCTTTAGTATGGTCATGTTTGTGATCATATGGGTAAGTGCCCAAAAGAGAAATTGCTGGGAAATAGCGGAACGCTATGTGGAGTCTTTTGAGGAACCTCCATACTACTTTCCACAGTGGTTGAACAAGTTTACACGCCCACCAACAACACAATAGGGTTCCCTTCTCTGCAAATCCCCTCCAGGTTCTGTTATTAGAGTTCTTATTTATAGCCATTTTAACAAGGGTGAGGTGGTATCTCAATGTTGTTTTCATTTGCATTTCTTTTATGGCTAGGGAGTTGGAGCATTTCTTCATGTGTCTATTGGCTATCTTTCTTTCTTCTTCAGAGAAGTTTCTCTTTAAATCTTTAGCCCACTTATTTATTGGGCAGTTGTTTCTTTGAGAATTTGTTTTTGGGGGATTTAATTTTTTGAGGTCCAGGTATATTTTAGTTATGAGACCCTTGTCTGTTTTATGGCTAGTGAAGATCCATAATTTAACTTGCTTTTCTACAAATTTATAGAATAGTGTAGCTTTGGAAAATCAATAAATGTTGCATTTTCATATAGGATTACATAACCTTGCAAGTGTTGTCTTAAACTGATCTTCACTGAAATGATTGCCATTGATAGCTTTCTCAAGATTCCAGATGTTTATACTTTCAGCTGACCTTCCACAAAACTCATACCCCGAACATAAGTTTTTAGTTTGTTCATGCAATTATAGAAACATAAACATATGAAGCAAATGTTAATTACTTTTACCTGCTGTCATTAATGTAGTATAACTAATACAATTAAGTATATACCTTGAGGAAAATAAGATTCTTCCTTTGAAATACATGCTTCAAGGAACTCACACACACACACACACACACACACACACACACACACACACACACACACTTACCACTCTGACTCAGGTTAGGTTCCTGACATTGGGTATCAGACAATCATCTAATAATCAAACTTTCCTGCCCAGACATAAAATACATTCATAATTCCACACATATAAAAATACCAGATCATTCAAAATAATGAGAATATTTAACGGAATCACTCAGTTCCTGTACCATCTACTCCCTGATTTAATTCATTTATGACAATGCATTTTTCATATCATAATAAAAATAATTTTGAGTCTCTCTGATTAGCAGACAAAAATATGTTATCATATAATAGAAAATGTAGGTAAAATTACTTTCCCCTGTGTAATCTTTTATATAACTTATCAAAAACTTCTTTTTCTTTGCATACTCTGTTTCTGGCATTTTGCCCTAATGTCTAATATTAAATTACAAAGGACATGCCATATTCCTTAGTTCATTTTTCCTAAAGGTTATGCTATGGAGTTGAATCTGATTTGTTTGATTATTCTAAATTAAATTTTCTCAACAACTTGAATTATTGTTTATGTTACTCCTAAGCCATTTGAAATATCAAAAAGAACTGCAAATTCACTTTGGCAGTGATTTGTGAATGGCAGCAATGCTTGTGGGTGGAATGAAGGACTTGAATTATATAGAGTGCCTTAAAAATGACACTGTTCTTTATAAGGCTGATCATTTAGTAAGCTTTTGAAGTGTGGTCTTCATATTTCATCTAAGAAGATAACAGTATGCTTTTCATCACATTCTTGCCTGCAAAGCACTTCATGTCTATCTGCTACTGTAGTGAAACCCACAAACAACTGCACAGCTGTGTTAGCTGCTCTAGATTTTGAAATTTTCTTCCAGTAGCCCTAGTGATTTGAGCCCAGATTCATGGGATAGGCACATAATATACAATTACAAAGCACCACAATATACAAAGACAAAGTACAAAATGAGGTTCAATATTCTTCTTTGTTGTTTCCTTTTTGTCTTAATGATTGTCTTTTAAGGAGTTAGGGGGTGTTTATTTCTCATTACTGTTGATGTAACTTAAATAAATTACCAGATTTTTCAAATAAAATAAAGAGATATAAAAAAAGACATATTCAGTCATAAAATAAACATTTCGGTGATGTTTTTTATTCTAGTCCTGTTCTCAGTTATTTTCATATAATGTTAAGATGAGTCAAACATATGTATAAATTGACGTATTAAGCACACCGAACTCTGCAATCTTTGGGTTTGATTTCTATATCAACCACCTAGAAAAGAAAATTATCACTTGCTTCATGTCTTAAGTAATCTACTTAAAACAAGTTGTATTAATTTTTTTTCTCTTAAAATATGTTTTCCTAGTCCTGGGTTTTATTATATATATAATTAATTGTGAAAATACCCTACAGAGGGATTACAATCACATGGGCAAGGTAATAAGTACATTTCTTATCAAACATTGTTGCCTCTTCCTTTGTTTCCCCTTCCCATTCCTTCACATCTCTCAGTTGGTATAATTTGTGGAAGGGAAGGGAAAAAATAAATTGTTTAAATAGAGATACAGGCAGACCCTCACAACTATAAAATGTACAAGAAGTTCTGTCTAAAAACCATTTTACTAGTTTTATTAATTTTATCAATAGATCTCATAATCTATGGAATTGATTCATTGCAAAACAATTTGATTTCTTATTTCCACTGGATTAATATTACATTTATTTTACTTTTTTTACACATGAAATAATGATATTCTTGTGTATAAAACATCCCTGTTTTTCATTTTGGTTGCCAAAATGGAACTATTACACACTTTGAAAATTTAACTTTAAACCTGAACCTTCAAATTTCACTAGGAATTGAATTGTGTTACTTACAAATTTAATGTTAAAAAAAAAGCATTATTAAATAGAAAGCAACATTATAAGTTATCATACCATAGTCCCTGAATTGACTTTTATGATAAAAAAACAATTATATTTATATAACATGATATACATACTCAAACAAACTATGAGACATGGAAACAGAAGTCTCCTTTTTTGTTTTGTGTTTGTTGTTCTTTATACTTTGTGATGAATCTGTCTTTACCTTACGCCTGATATATTCATTGTACGTCTTCAGGAAGGTGAGGGGTGTGCACAGAGTTTTAGGGAAAAGGGTAAAATATTGCAGCAGTGGAGTTCATTGAACATTGATGAAAGTGAACTATTTAACACATGGATGGGGACAGGAGTGAGGGACTAGGAACAAGTGAGGGAACCAAAGACATTTCATAAAAGGAAATGTACTCATAACCTGACTCATGCAATTGTAATCCCTCTATAAATCACCTTAATAATAACAACAGAAATTTTTTAAAGTCAAATAGAATATTGCTTTTTAGAATTCTAGAAGTTTTTTTTGTTCACTGGTTTGAGCTGTTTGAGTCTATCTCTGAAAATAGCTACATTGACATTCATTGAGTGAATTTGTGAGTTACTAGTAGATAAAAGTCAATTATGATTGCTTGTATGTTTGAAATTCTGATTTATTTATTGCTTTAATCTAATTTGTATTATTTCTGTCTGCAGGTTTTTGGTTTGGCTTGTTCCTGTTTTTCAAGGACTTAGTGGTGCACCATTAGTGCTGATTCAAGATTGTTCTAATTTATTACCGTACATACTCAAAGCTATAAATTTTCCTCCGAGTATTGCCTGTGCTGTTGTGTCCCAGAGGAGGTAGTATTTTGTGTGTTCATGTCCACTGAATTCCATAAACGTTGGAACTTCCCTCCATATTTCTTCAGTGACTCACTGGTGATTTAGAAATGTTTTATTCAGTCTCTGTGAGTTTCAGAATTTTCTATGATGCCTTTTGATGTCAATATCTAATTTGGTCCCATCATAGTCTGACAGGATACAAGGAGTAATTTCATTTTTATTTTTGAATTTTCATAGATTTTCCTTGTGATCTAAGATATATATTTTGGAGAATATTTGATGGGCTGCTGAGAGAGATAGATAGTATGATGCTGCTAGGTGAAAAATTCTATTAGGAATAGCTTGTCATTGCAGTTACTTAGGTCTGAAGATTTTTTTTGCTAAGTTTTTACCTGGCTGGCCTATCCAGAGGTAAGAATGATGTGTTCAAGCAACCAATAATGTGTTTGGATGTATGCATATTTTTACGTTAAGTGGCATTTTTCTGATGAACTTGGGAGCTCTAGGATTCAGGGCATTGATATTTAGAATTGTTATATCCCCGTTTTCTTTGTCAATATTTAATGTCGTTTTTTGTCTCTTTTTACTTTCATCCAACTTTTGATTTAAGCCTATTTTATCTAATATTTGTATACCTACTCTAGCCTGTTTATGAAGTCCATTTTTAATTTGTGAACCCTAAGATGTATATTCAAATGTTTTTCTTTCATGCGATTTTTTCCAACATATTTATAAGATTATTTCTTAGTTGCTTTGTATGCCCCTCCCCAACGGTATAATCCCTGCTTTCACTCTATTTGATGTTGATATAATTTGTGGAGGGGAAGGGAAAAAACAAATCGTTTAAATAGGGATACAGGTGGACCTATTGCAACAATGAGACATACAAGTCGTTATGTCGAAAACGAGGGGGGAGGGATGGAGGTGGATTCAGTGAGGGGAGAGGATGGGAAGGGATGGGAAGGGGAAACAAAAGAGGAGGCTACAATGCTTGATAAGAAATGTACTCATATGTTGCCCATGTAATTGTAACCCCTCTGTACAGTATTTTCACAATAAAAAAAGATGATGTACAGAAGGGTTACAATTATATAATCAGATATTGGACACTCTTTTGAACAGTCTCACCTCTTCCCTCATGTTCTCCCAGATTTTCCATTTGAACCTCCCTCCCCTATAAGTTGTATAGTTCATTTTCAATGTAGTGTTTATTGAGTAGCACTGCTGCCTTTGTTCACCCTTTGCCCCACCATTTCTGTTTCCCCTTGCCCTTTCCAAACTTACATATAAGACCAAAGGTACAAAAATAAAAACAGCAACAGAAGCCAGGAGGAAAAAGCAAAATAATAAAACTGTCATGATCATTTCTTTTAGATAGTTTTGCTGAATATTATTTTATATGATAATACTCATACAGCTATTGAGCTTTTGTGATCTTCTCCAAAGGGCATCCTCCGTTGATCACACTGTATAAATTTTTAGAATCCCATATAACTTATCTTGTCCAAGTCTAATGTTTTCTCTTTTACCATCTAAGTGTGTTTACTTGTAGAATTATAGGGACATTCTAATACAACAAATAAGGGAAATCAGGCAACCTACATACACACACACACACACACACATATACATACATACATATGTAAATATATACATATACATACAAGACATATATATATATATAATTTTATTGATCCCTATTTATAAGTATGTATGTATGTATATATACACACACATATATATACATATATATATAAATAATCAAATTCCATTAATCCATCAGAAAGAATAATATTGCACCATTCTTAAGGAAAATGAAATACTTAGAAATAATAATATTAAGTGAAATTAACTGCACTCAGAGAAATGTAGGTTGCATGATTTTCTTCATTTGTGGTAGATAGAAGGTTCTTATAAATGTAAAATTCTTCTTTAATTAATTAATTTTATTGTGAAAATACCATACAGAGGAGTTACAATTATATGGGAAAGATAACAAGTTCATTTCTTATCAAGGATTGTTGCCTCCTCTTTGTTTCCCCTTCCCATCCCTTCCCATACAATCCCCACCTCTCCCGACCTGATCCTCCCCCCCTCCACCAAAGTTGTAAAGCTCGTTTTTCAACATAACGATTTGTACATCTCATTGTTGCAATGGGTCCACCTGTATCCCTAGTTAAACGATTTTTTTTGCCCTTCCCCTCCACAAATTATACCAACATCAAATGCAGTGAAAGCGGGGGTTATACCATGGGGGTTAAATATACTGGATGGTATACAAACAGGTACAAATGAATTATCTCAAGTATCAGAGTCCATGGAGAGTGAAATACTGTTATTATTCTCTTAAAAGATTAAGTCAAAGCCCCACAAAATAAATACCAATAAATGTGTACTGCAAGAGAGGACAATGGGGACAATGTGAGAGGGGTAGGAAATTGAAGGGGAAAAGGATAGAATACAGGCATTAAACTATTGCATACTTCCCAGAATTGAAATATACAAAGCAAGGGGTAGTATGAAATGGGAGTCAAGTTGTTGAAATGGTAACACAATTCCAGGTGCATTGTACACATAAATTGCTTTGTTAAATGGCAAGTAATTCCATATATAACATAATATTGAGATACGTAAAGACTGGGGTTGATTGGGAGGAGTGAATGAGAATATTGAAAGGGTGACATTGACCAAGATGCACTGCAACCATAAACTGTTTCAGTGAATGGCAACTCCTTTGTACAACTTCTTAAAGATATTAAAATATTCAAAAAATTAATTATGATACTTGAATAGAGAGTTGCACATCAATTCAATTCCCATTTAAAAATATTTTTAACCTGAAGCTTTGGAGAATAAAATTCAAATAATAAAACATTATGAATCTTTTTTTCTGAAAATTTGAAATTTAAATCAAAACTACTTTGCTTTTTGTCAACCATTGGGCTTTTATAAGAGGATACTTCAAAGTAAGTGGCTTACAAACATCAGGAGTATATTACTTATAATCTAGAAGCTTGAACATTGATTATAAAAAATGGTTATTCAAATCAATTCCTTGTCTTACGGGGGTCTACTTTCTAGTTCATTATACTTTATTTACTGGATATTCACATGGCAGAGTAGTTATATTGGGCTTCTTTTATCAGGATCATTATTTCAGGGTCATCTCTGAAAGGGTAATTCTAATGTCACCAGACAGGTGAATACAATTTCAAAATATGTATTTGGGAGGAGTTACATCGTCCAATATATTTTGCAACTTTTGTTTTAACTCAGTGTAGTTTATCATTTGGATATTATTTCATAGAAAATAATAACTTAAGGACAAACCTATAACAAGTAAATCATATGAATGGTTCTTCTTACAATGGGAATATTTATAGTGATGACAAAGCGAAGTATGATTGTTTTGTGGCTCTTGAACTAGATCAAAGGTAATGATACAAACATGGTGTAACCTTTCTAAGACCCTTCTGATGTATTTGAACAATCTCCATTGAGTTAATTGCTTTCAGAAATACAGATCTCCTTTGATTTTAATAATGTCTGCTATTAGGACTCCCACAGACACCAAAATTAGAGGATGCTAATTTCTCTGATAAAATAAATAATTGTTATAATTAATATAACATGAAGCTTGTAATATTATTGGCATTTTAAATACTACTGTTCACATTATATAATACATTTACATCCTTTGGTTGCATCAATTTTTAGAATATTTATAACTAAATGTAAATTGTTTGTAAATAGTTATTTGATGATTATAGAAAATGAGAAAAAGCTTTGTGTACATATTTACTACAGATACAAACATTCACGTGGTTATTTCTGATCCTTCATTTGTTGGTTTCATTCATGCATAGAGAACAGGCAGAGAAATGACAATTACAAACTTGCAATTACTAAAGGGTTAACTTACATGAAATTTATGTTGGGCTAAATAGCAGATTTTATAAATTAAATTGTTTTTGTCCCTTCCTTCCTTCCTTCATTTTTTTCTTTCCTTCCTTCCTTCCTAACTTCCTTCTTTCCTTCCTTTCTCCCTCCTTCCCTCCATCCCTACCTCTCTCTTTCTCTCTTCTTTCTTTCTCTTTCTTTCTCTTTCTTTTTTTCTTTCTTTCCTTCTTTTTCTTTCTTTCTTTCTGTCTGTCTTTCTTTTCCTTTCTTCCTTTCTTTCTTTCTTTCTTTCTTCCTTTCTTTCTTTCTTTCTTTCTTTCTTTCTCTCTCTCTCTTTCTTTCTTTCTCTCTTTCTTTCTTTCTCTCTTTCTTTCTTTCTCTCTTCCTTTCTTTCTTTCTTTCTTTCTTTCTTTCTTTCTTTCTTTCTTTCTTTATTTCTTTCTTTCTTTCTTTCTTTCTTTCTTTCTTCCATTCTTCCTTTCTTTCTTTTACTCAGAATATTTCTTAAGACTATAGAAAAATACCAAATGTTCTACTCCAAGGTGTTATGAGGAATTATAACTATTAAGTAGATTAATATTAATTTTAATAACCTATGCTATATCTTAAAACAAATTTTACTAAAATCCACTTCACAAAAGTTGGAGTATATGTAACAAATATGACATTTCATGATATTGTTTATTTCTTCAAACTAAAATAAGAATTTACACATAATATTTTCCATGTCTCTCTGTGTATGTGTGTGCGTGTGTTTTGTTCTTGTAATTTGAACTAAAGGCCTATCCCTTAGTTTTATTCACTCAAGTATAGTGTCCTAACATTTGATCCACAACTCCACTCCTGGCTTTCTCTCTCTCTCTCTCTCTCTGTATGATTGAGATGTGTCTCACAAAATTTCTTGCCAAGGCTGGCTTTTAACTCCAGCTTCTAGCGTACCCAGGATTAGAAGCTTGAGAGACTCATATTCAGCATGGATATAATATATTTAAATATAAAATAAATTTCTCGTTATTTGAATTGCAGAGGTCAATTTAACAAATTAACATTTAGATATTTATTTAGTTATTAAATCTGAACCTGCACTGTGGAAAAATACTTTTTATTTTTATGAAAAAATAGACACTCGAAGGTTTAAATGACAGAATCTTTGGACAAATTAAAATACTCTATTACTCAAAAGCGACAAAAAGATCATTAATCAAATGTCTCATGTAAGCTAAAATCAATAGGCTCTGTCAGTCTGAATGAAGCAATTTGTCATTAACATTAATTTTTATCTATTGTGGCTACATGATTTTCTATTCTTTTTACCCTATACGTTTTTGACATAAAATGTAGATTCATATAATTTTTGAGTATGCAGAAATCTTAGTTACTGGTCATGTATTTCTGAGGTTCGAGTAGAAGTGGTTTCAGAGGTTAATTTCATGTATTTTATGTCAACACTGACTTTTAGAAATTGAATGAATCTAAATATGAGATAACTAAAGCAAGATATTCCATGACGTATCCAATTATTCCTATAGATCTGAATATAACTTATTGTTGAATGGCAGGAAAATCATATTATACCTACTCTCTATAGAAGTGATAGTATTCATTTTCCTTCTACTTGAAAGAATGAACCTCGCTATAGATGACAAAAAAAACTTGAATAAAAATGCCATAAAATTAGGAAAAATTCAAGCCATTATGAGTTAGATGAAATAGTCATTTTTGAAGATAAAAAATGAAATATCTTGACGCTTCCTTATCTGTTAAATAAAATGTATTTGCACTCAAAATATTTCATTCATCTCTCCAGCAATTGTATAACCTAACCAACTCCAAGCCAAATATCTCCTCTGATTAATTCAAGTAAATATTTAGGAACAGAAGTTATACAATTGTACAGAAATATCTACCCACCACTCTAGAAATTAAATCTGAAATCATAAAGGATTGGGATTAATAATTAGTTTTCACTATGTTGCCATAAAGAGGTGGTGAACATTTTCAAGTGGGCACAATTGTAGAGATTTGGTCACTCTGAACTTGTGATCAAAGAGGACAATAAAATCAAAGACCTTTCCTCCTCTTCCTTCTTTTTCTTCTCTGTCTGCATCTCCCTTTCCTTCTCCCTTTCCTTTTCCCTCTTCCTCTCCCCCCTCCTCCTTTTTCTCCCTCTCCCACTCCTATTCCTCCTCTTCTTTACTTCCTCGCTTCCATGAAAACACATACTCCATCGCATGTTCCTGACATGGGGTACTGTGCCACCACCAACCCAAAGCAATGAGGATAAGAAACATGAACTGACATGTATAAAATCAGAAGGCAAGATTAATCTTTCCTCCTTTTAGGTTGATTTTATAAAGTATTTTGTCATATTAATAGGAGACTGACATAGCATGCTCTCATTTAGTACAAGGGATAAGATAATGAAATGATTGATTAAATTAATATTATAGTAGGGCAAATCTACTTTAAAATATCAGATGTACTTCAACTAGAGGCAAAAAATTCATCACTATGATTTGCTATGAAAAGACAGCAGAATTCAATCTGTTCCTCAATGAAATTGACCTATAATTGGCAGTGTTGTCAATTTTATAAATTATTTATTAAGAGTGAAGAACAAATGCCAACTCAAACTGCTTGATATAAAATTTACTTTGCCCCTGTAAACAGCCTTTGAATTCTATCTATATTTGGTCCCTAAAATGACTTGTATTTTATTCTAAGCATATTTTTAATTAACTTTAAGTACGTAATTGGGGGTTGCTGTTTGACCATGCAGTTTATAAATAGTGTTTAGTGAGTTATTTTGGTTTCCTTTTTTCTCTCCTGAGGTTTGAACTCTGGGCCTGGGTGCTGCCCCTGAGCTCTTTTGGATGAACACTAGAACTCTATTACTGGAGGAACAGTAGTACTTTCAGATTTTTCTGAGATTTAAGTGGAGATAAGAATCTCACAGGCTTTCCTGCCTGGGCTGGCTTCAAACCTCAATCCTCACCCTCCTGATTATTTAGGATTACAGGCATGAGCCATTAGTGCCTGTCTTAATACATTGCTTCCTTTTTTTTGGCCAGTCCTGGGTCTTGAACTTAGAGTCTTGACAATGGGCAATGTCCTTGAACTTCTTTTCCTCAGGCTAGCACTCTACAATTTCTATCACAGTGCCAATTCCAGAATTTTTGTTTATGTAGTACTGAGGAATCAAACCGAGGGCTTCATACTACCACCAAGTCTACCACTAAGCCACATTCCCAGCCCAGTATAATGCATCTTGATGATCATTTTCCCTCATCCTTCTCAATCCTATCTCATCCCTCAATTTACATAATTTTGTAGAATATTCACTGACTCGCAATATCATATATAGTCACGTAGAGGATATGCCACAGATCATATTTTATAGATAATCTAATTCATCAACATACTAAACTTATGCATTACAGAATTCTGTGATTTTAATTTCTAAATTATCTCTCAGATTCACCCACTACTATTCTAAAATTTTTCCTAAGGTTAATGCAAATGCAATCTGTAATTCTTCAATAAAATACAATGATTCATAGAAAGTTACAGTTGGACTATGAACATCACCTTCAGTTCTAGAATATTTTGTCATCACAACCCTCTCAAAATACTCCAGTATTTATTAGTAGTCACTTCCTGTCATCATTTCAACCTACCATCCATTGACCAACCATTACTTCATAGTCTACCACTACAGATGTGCCAATTTTATAAAGCTAATTTAATTAGAAAATGAAGTTTAT
Source organism: Dipodomys spectabilis (assembly GCF_019054845.1). NCBI lineage: Eukaryota > Metazoa > Chordata > Mammalia > Rodentia > Heteromyidae > Dipodomys > Dipodomys spectabilis. The sequence continues at coordinate 844,058 of NW_024870984.1, forward strand.
TTTATCTATTTCTCCCATGTAATATTAGTGTTTCCCAAGTAAGTTCATATAAATTTTTCTCAATTATAGAGCATATTGTTTTGTATGCATTTGAATAATTGTATAATATCCTCAATTGACATTTCAATATTTTATTATATATTATTGTAAAAGGTTTTGCTATGTATATTCTTGTACATGTGTCTCATTGGGCATGTGTTGAAATCTATTTTGTATATAAAATTATGATTCAAAATGCTGGATAATAGAGCAACTATATGTGTAATATCTTAAAGATTGTCAGTATGTTTAACAAACTGACTATATCATTTTAAGTGCTAAACACCAATGTATAAGGATTCCAATTTCTACATAGTGGTTGTGCAGTGCCATCTTGTTTCTATTTCCACTAATCTCTATATGTATGCAATGTCTAGGTAGGTTATGTTCTTTCCATATGTTATTTGGTTGTTGACATATTATTACAAAGATATGTATTTGGACTTTTTGATAACTTAGTCAGGATGGTTAAGTTTTTCATTGGCATTAATATGCCCTTAATATATTTCTGATTCAAGTCTCTTTAAATAAGTGTATATGTATACATACTATGTGTACGTATGCATATATTCATACTTACATGTGTATATATACAAATAACTATATATGTATACACATAAATGAATATGCAGATGTATATATACATGTATATAGACATATATATATATATATATATTATTATTTTCATTTGTCCGTAAGCTATCATTTTACTTTATTTGCCAAACATGTCCTTTATTGGCTTTAGCAATAAGCAGTCTTAAATATAGGTTCAAGTCTAACATTTTAGTATTATCTTAGACACCAATGGCCTTCTATTCTAATGAGCCATGAGCCCCAACTGTTGACCAAATTTCTTAGTTTGTTTACACAATTACTATAATCATGTATTTTCTCATCTATCATTGTTTCATTTCACCACAGAATCTGTATTTATCCTTTATGTCATGCTTGAATACCAATGCCTTTGGAAGATATTTATTAATTGGTGTATATTAATTTTATGACGAAATCGTATTGAAATATTTTGCACACTCACATATTAATCAAGGGCCTGATTAACCTGTTTCTGTCTTTCTCAATTCCCTTAGCCCTTTATTTTTCAATGGTATTCTGTGAATGTCCTTGTGCTATCTCCACACATCGTCAAAATCTATTTCAGTGCTCTTCACCCACCATCATTGAAAATTATACCATGTTGAATATAAAGACAAAAATCTAAATAAATAGAGACATATAATTTTTATGGATTGGAGGATGCATATTGTCTCCTGCTTCCTCCCCCCCCCCATTTTTTGGTCATTCTTGGGGCTTAAAATCTGGGCCTGGGTACTGTCCCTCAGCTCTTCACCTCAAAGTGAGTGCTGTACCCCTTGAGCAACTTTGCCACTTCTAGATTTCCCATGGTTAATTGGAGATAAGAGTCTCACAGACATTCCCATTCCAGCTGCATTTGAACCACAATCCTCAGATATCAGCCTCCTATGCAGCAAGGATTGTAAGCATGAGATAGCAGCGCCCAACTTCACAATTTTATTTATAAGTTTTTGACAATTTCTTAAAACACCTGACCAACACACTTTAATTCATTGACAAAGGAATATAAACTGGAATATATTTCTCTGTCCAATATTAAAACTTTTAGTGTAAAATTGTCATATTTGTAGAGGAAAGATTATATAGCTAAATGGGTCTGTAGGGCACCATATTAGAGCCACATACATATTATCAAGGAATATTTAATAAAAGTGTAAAACCAAACACTTGTGGAATGACATTTTCTTTAATAGTGGTGATAGATTAGACAGTATTTGGGAGAATTAAAAAGTGAATGTTGACTTAAATATAATAATTTATTCAAATATTCTCTTAAAGCAGGTTTTGAAGGTCGCATATAAAACAAAAAGAGTGATGTAAATATAAAGCAAAGGAAGATGTCTTGACAATTTTGGAGATGAAGCATACTTAAATATGGCATTAAAATTATAGGAAAGGAAAACTTGATATAGTAGAACTCAATAAAAGTGTAAAATAATTTAGTCTGTAAAAGCTCATATACAAGTAATGAATAGAAGTTGGGAGCAGGTGGCTCATGTATCACATCCTACTTGGGAGGCTGTGATTTGAGTATTGTGTTTGAAGGCAGCCCACAAAATAAAGTTCCTGAGAATCTTATCTCTGCTTAATCAGCAAAAAAGCCAGAACTGAGGCATGACTCAAATGGTAAATTGTTAACAAAATGCAACAAATCTCAGGGGCCCTGAGTTCAAACCCCAGGACCATACATACATGTAAAAAAGTAATAGTAGTAATACTAATAGTGATGATGGTGATGATGATGATAATGATGATGATGATGGAAGGTACCCATAGTCAAGGATAAAATAGTTACAAATCCTGTATCTGAAGCATGCCTCAAACCTAGAGTCTACATAGAACTCTCAAAACCTAATGTTAAAAAAATCAATTAGAAAACATCAAAGTACCCCTTGTGAAAAATAAGCACAAGAAAATTATCATCAGTCATCAAATGAATGAACATTAGAACTAACATGACATCATAAAACATATATGAGAATTACTTCACATAATACAATAATGTCCATACTAAATGCGATCAAGAAACAGAGAAACTGGATGCTGGCAGGAAAACTCAAGATATAAATGAATGGTATTACCACTCCATACTTCATAAATGTGTAAAAATAATTATGTAGTAGGTGCCAGTGATTCATACTTGTAATCCTAGCTACTAAGGATTCGAAGAGCTGCGAATCATGGTTCAAAACCAGCCTAGGCAGGAAAGTCCATGAGATTCTTATCTCCAATGAGCCAACAAAAAACTGGCAGTGGCTCAAGTGGTAGAGCACTAGCTTTGAGCTGAAGAGTTTAGAGAAAGCGTCCAGGCCCGGATTGCAAACCCCACAGCCGCTAAAAGTAAAAATAAACAGGTAAAAATAAATATTTTGACATAAATGTTAAAATATATATTCTAAAACTCTTTAAATCTTCACCAGATATAATAGTTTACATAAATGTAGGGAAGTGTTTTCTGGTCTTAGTTGTCATTGAATCAATTGTGTAAATCACATATTTCTCATTCAATTCATATTTATGTTTATATACTCATATGTCATAAATATAATTAAGTGATAAGTGATAGCCAGTGCTGTTTATGGAATCTCTCTTGGCTTCCTAACATTAACCCTTCTACCCTAAATCTATATGCCCTCCAACCTTGCCAGAGTTTTCATTTACAGTAACGTTACTCATTTCATTGAAGCAGAAAAGTATAAGCCATAGTCATTGTTTGGAATAACTGTCACATTTACATGCATTTCACTTAGTTTAAGAACCATGCCAGTAATAGCAAAATGTCTTTTGAGCTATTCAGTATCGTAAGTGATGAAAATCTTTATTATACACCTATTTTTTGACTAACATCTTATTCCTCAGGAAAATCTTTTTGTGAAACTCTGTGTTCCTGATTAGAGGATGGAACAAAGGCAATAATGAAAATAGTCAAGTGAAATACTTGAAAACATTATAAAAAGCAATAACAGACACTCTTGTTTTGACTGGTTTCAATGAAAATGTACATTAAAGTTTCACGTTTTTGTTATCATTTAAACTTCAATTAGCAGTGTAGAAGGGAACAGAAAACTTTGTTTGAAGACAGCTTGACTTTGAACAATTCAACATAAACATAATGGATTTATCTTGTTTTTCTGTGTAGTTGCCAAAATAATAGCAATGGCCAAATGCAGGAAAACAACTAAGCCAAAGCAATAAACTTTTGCCTATAAAATAATTATGAGGTTCTGACTCTTTCAAAATCAGGCTTGCAAAGGGGAAAAGTGTATTTGCTTTAGTGTGAACAATAAAAAATATAAAAATCCTTTATTAATGTTTTACATATCTTGACTAGGATTTCTCTTGTTAAAGAAGAGGAAAGGTATGAAAAAGATCAAGATTGTTTGACTATTCCCAAAGATCATTCTTATTTATTAGCTATAGCAACACAAGTAGTCTTGGTTACTCTCAGTATCATTCTTTTTTACATTTAGAAGCATTATTTGTTGCTGGGTTATAAGTTGCAAACCCTTAAGTCTTAATAAAGAGTCATTTCCTATGAGAGGAAAGTTGCTGTGTAAACAAACCTAAAATATCAAAGACAGAATAGTGGAAACTATTTTCTAGCTATATCACAATCTGTAGGTGTAGATTTTGTTTCCCATTGTTCCAAGGGACCCATTTTTGTTATCTTCTTTTTCACCATCTAGTGATCTTATAACATCCTATACCATTCTGGGATTGTTATATCTTTACTGGATTCTCTAATTTCTGTTGGAAAGTTAGGAAGGATAGAAAATTGAGTTTCTGTTTCTGTTTTACTTCATTTTTTATTACTTTAGAAAATATAACCCAAAATGACATAAATTATCTTTATAATATTAGGAGACAGATTTCATTTCCCTATTCGTACCTTAGCTTTCTACATAACTGTAGTACTTAGTGATCCCCAAATGTGAAAATAAAGATAGGGAGCTCCTTATTTAGATATTATTTAGAATTTCAAGATTTCATTAATGCAAGGCCTTTAGTAGTATGTACTCATACATGTATACAAAGCCAGTGGCAACTTTTTCATATTCTCAGAAACTAGGACGTGTGTTGTCCCTGTAGTTGCATCAGTAAAAGGCTGTAGTTGACTTGGTTTACTCTATCAAATCTGTCAAATTTCGACAAGTTAAGTGGCTTGTATAATCCGTATTTATCATTATAGTTCTAAAGGACAGAAATCTAAAAGAAGTCTCACTAGATTAAAATCGAGCCACCGACAGAGCTGAAATACTTTTCAGATGATTCTAGTGGAAATGGCATTTACTTCCTATTCCGCTTTCCAGAAACTTCAGAATATGGGTTGTTGTCTTTTCCTTTATCTTCTAATGTAGCAACTTTATATCTTTCTGAGGGTTCTTATCCTAATCATGCCCCTTTCCCACTACAGCTGGGACTTTTAAGTACCCATTTGAATATACTTCTCCTATCTGATAATTATTCAAATTTGCGCTCCTTGGGTAATGAAAGGTAATTATTTTTACAAACTTAGATAGATAGATAGATAGATAGATAGATAGATAGATAGATAGATAGATAGATAGATAGATAGATAGATAGATAGATATGTATAAAATTCAAATCTACATTTAAGGAATTAGATATTTGGGGATGATATTTTGGGAAGGTATTTCACTGCCTACCACAATAAGTGTGTAGCATTCTTTCTAATATGAACTGTTATCCTTTCATTAAATTTGAACAACATATTTCTTCTATGAATTATAACTAAAAAAATTTAGTCCCTGAAAGCAATTAATCTTGGTTAAAACATTCTCATGTACTAGAAGCCCTAAATCCCAGAGAGCAGCTACTGAAGCAGTGCTGGCACTGGCACTTTTTATACATTCTGTTTAAAATCTTCTCTTTTCAAGAACATTTGACTGCTATTATTTTGGAATTATGGTTAATATTTATTTGTCAGCTATTTTTAACGACTATACTACCCAATACTGGTTCTCTTTTTCTAACTTATTGTGTCATCTATTTCTGAAACACAGTTATTTGAATTACATGAACTGCTTAGAAAAAAGATGTCTCTGTGTGAATGTCACGTTAAAAATGTACCTAACGGGGGTGGGGGAGGGAGAGGTTGGGTGGGTGGGTGGGGGGATTCAGGGAAGGGATGTGAAGTGTAAACAAAGGAGGAGGCTGCAATGCTTGATAAGAAATGTACTCATTACCTTGCCCATGTAATTGTAACCCTTCTGTACTGTATGTTCACAAAAAATAAAAAGTAAAATTAAAAAAATAAAAATAATGTACCTAACAGCTATTTATCTTAAAATCATTTATTTTTCATTTTGTTTAGATTCTGATAAAATTTAGCCTCTCAACTCACAAAATGTTAATGCAGTCTTATTTCATGCCTGCCAAAAGCAAACAACAAATTACTATTTATTTAAAAATTATTTTTAAAATTTTTTTTAAATTAATATTTATTTAAAAAGCTATTTTAAAAAAATAGCCAAGGCAAATGGTTTATTAGATATTTAGAGTCATGGTCCCACATTATGGTGGAAGCCAGACAGGGAAAAATCATATTTTTATTCTTCTTCGAGCCACTCTGATTTACTTGTAAGTGGAAGCAGAATGTTATGGATGTCGGAGATGACTGTTAATGGTGCTTTGCATAATAATGTCACATGTAACAGCCCCATGAGTCCTGCAGGTCTTAACACTGTACTTCATTAGTGATGTCTGGCTTTTCCTGAACAGTTTATTGGAGATAAGAAGCTAAGGAAACTTCCTGCCTTGGTGGTCTTTGAACCATAATCTTCAGATCTTAATATTCAGATATTCGGATCTCCTGAATATCTATGATAGATGAAATAATAATAATATATAATAAAATAAATATAACAATAAATAATATTTGCAAGTGTTCTGATCTCAAGAATGAAACTTGGGGGAAAATGATGCAGCAAAGTTTATTGTAGTGTTCTTCGCACAATTGGGAGGGCATCACAGCAGAAGTGTAGTATTTTTTCACAATAGTGATAAGCAAGTCATGATGTGAATTTAGGAAATTTTAAGGTGCACTTTACAAATTGGAAACTGTTGTGCTAGGATGACTTTATGGCATAAAAACTTGGGATTGATTGTCATAGAAATAATAGCTTACTCTGATGAACAAATGTATACTCTTCAGGAATTAATTATTATAGATAGTTCATAGGTTTATCTTCTACCAGAATGTGGCCATTTTTTGTTGACTTTTAAACATGTAACATCCCATTGGAAACTGCATCTATTGCAGAATTAAATAAAAGGCAAACAGATACTATTTTCAATGTCTCTGGTATGGTATGTTCAGAATTTGAAAATGAGTATTTAGTAGTCATAGGAATTTTGAAGAACACATATATTTTGTCCTCTTAACAATTATTCAGTTTTAAAAGTTAGTACTTTCCATAGAGTAGAACTGTTTTCTGTTTTAGTATGAGACATTACTAAAATAATGTTTTTTTCAAAATAATGGCAAGTATATTCTGAAAATATTGTATAGTTTGATAACATTCAAGTTGATGACCCTCTGATAAAGGGGTAATTGAATAATATTGACTATACCAATACAGTGAAATTATATTTTATGTAGCTTATATTTTAATTAAATTTTATTGTCAAGAGGATATATAGAAGGGATTGAAGTAATTGTAAGGTAGTGAATATATAACATGAACTTTTTACCCACTCCCTCATTTTCCTTACTGTTTTCCTTCACCCCAATACCCCTCACAAGTTGTAATGTAAATTTCCAAAATTTTGTTTTGTGAGTATTGCTATTGCATTGGTTTGCCCTTTGACCTTTGTCTCGCCATTTTGTTGTTCCTCTTCCCTTGCCAAATTAAGATAAATATATATACAATGACACATGATACTGAAAACAAATACAGCAAGGAACAAGCCATAGGAGAAAACACAAAAGAAAAAAGAAATCACATAGTACATTAAAAACAACAACCACAAAGAAAAACCTCTGTTTCCATATGTAGGAGCTCATTTTGCTCAGCATCATATTACACATAGCTATTGAACAATTGTGCTCATCTGCTAGGGCAATCCTAGATATTCCTACTTATTACAAATGAGGGAAACCATGGAATCTATTTCTTTGTGTCTTGTGTATTTTACTTAGTAGGATTTTCCCAAATCTTTCCATTTCCTTATGAATTGGAAGGATATAATTCCACCTGGTATATATATATATCACATTTTGTCAATTCGCTCATCTACTGAGTGGCACATTGGTTTGAAACATGATTGCATGTAAGTATCACGTAGGGCCATTCAAAAATGACAGAGCCACTTCCCCAGACATTTTAAAATCATGATTTCTATATAAGATAGGATTTCATGGTGGTCCAAGTATTGAGACATGTGTATCAGCCTAATGTATATCTTGCACTGGATTAGGCAGGAAGGTATCCAGCATCCTATAGGATAAAAATGGTAGTGACAAAATATTCCCTTGAGAAAGATATAGGAGGTTGCCAGAAGTATGAAACAGTTCAGATAATTTTGAAGGATTTAGAAATGCAAGCGCAAGTATGTCTCTTTAAATAAAAATTATGCAAGTGGAAGGGCAAAAGAAGCAGAAGAGAAGAAATAACTGACCGCAGATCATTGTCCCAAGTATAAAAGGACACAATCTATAACTTCCAAGTTAAAAAGAGACCAATATAATACGTCTCACTTAATTTAGGTGTTTTTTTTTTCCAGGGCTGAGGACTGAACCCAGGGCTTTGCACGTGCCGGAAGGGCGCCCTTCTGCTGGGATAAACCCCCAGCCCCAGTCCCACTCAATTAAGGTACTTGTAAAATGTTTACTTGGCTTTTTCCTAGTTTAATGCTCCAAAATAAATGAAGACGTACTTCAACCTGAACACTAACTCTGATGAGCCCTCTTTTTCTCACTTTGCACATGGAATATAATCCCTAAGTTGATTATGTTGTAGCTGATTAGAGTCAGACTAAGGGGCTTCTACTTGTACAATTATCCCAGAATAGTTTAAAGAAGTTTCGCCTGAAGATATCCAATTATATTGTCTGAAGCTATACTTTGAACACTCCCTCACACTTGAACACATAATTTCAAATTACACTTCAGCATTTCTGTGGCACATTCTACTTTGTGCCTCTGTCTTTTTGCACATTCCTTTTGAGTTCATAGTTGCTCTATTTCCATTTCATCTGTAAAAATTGCTAGGAACATTGTTCAACTACCACTTTTTGTTTGGTACTTTGTCCATGTTAAGCAATAGAGAAGTACTCACTTTCTGAGGAGAAAAGTTCCACAATATAACCATATGCCCACATTAGAGGATGTAGAATTTAAAGCATTTTGAGACAAACAGTGATATTAGAATTCAAAGGCTTCTTAGGGACATTTTCTTGGAGCTCATTAGTTTACCCAGGAGAAATATAAATATCCACAAAATCTGGAGCTAATTAGTAAGTATCCGAATTAACACTAGATCTTAGACGTTGTGTTAAAACAAGTCACCATTGTATTGTTGTTACATCAGAATCCTTCCCTACTTGCAAATGGGTATAAGAAAATGAAAGAAAGGCATTAAAGCAAAATGTCTTATCTCTATAGGCATTTAATCCTAGTGGTGAGGGAAATGTCTGAACTCTTCCATTCAATAAAAGCTTGAAGTTTATAAGAGTATTTCCTACATATAAGAATTTGTGGCCGATTCATTGATTTATTTCAGTTAGAGATATCCCTAACAAGAACTAGAGTTAAATAGAGTATATGGCAGTTATGATGTGTCAATGGCTTTTGAGGCATTTTCTACTCTAAAGAGGAATCAATTCCAGAAGTCTTCAATCACATCAGCAAAGCTGTATGTTCAACCTAATACTTGGTTTTACTTTTCCTACATTTATAATGAATAGGCTGATAAAATATCCAAACATATCTAAAGATATTTCAATAAAATCTCAAACTGTTGTGGATACATGGGTCACTAATTGGAACTGTAGGACAAATTAGGCTTGTCTGTGCTGTAGTTCAATCTCTAATCTGCTGGCTGAACAAAGTATTCAAAAATATTCACAGAATACCTCTAAGTAAAGTTCATGAGAGTTATATCTGTATAATTTTGCTAAGGTCAGGATAAAATCAACATTTTATAAGGTCAGCATTTAAAATCAACAGGATCTGTTGAATTCATAGATCCAGAATTTTATGGGCTCAAAATTTTATCAAAATAACTTTCAACAAAACACTGTTCTTTTTAAACTTGTCTATATCCTTTCACTTTTCAAATCCAAATAGCATATTCCCTTCAATATCTTCCTGAAAATTCTTTCCTTCCTTTACTTAGGAAAATGTGTGTTTATTACTTTTTTGGTTCCTCGTTTTTCTCTTTGTTCCAATCTTGTCCACACTGGTGCTCACATTGCTCACATTTGTGTGAGAACTTTTCTTTTCCTCTTCCCTTCAATAATACCCCCCCCAATTTTATTATCCTTTTTCATATCCATGGTTGTGGATATTTTGATGATGTCTAAACAGACCTATCTTTGCATCTGTTTAATATGAACTTTAGAAATATCAGAGAGTTTTATCCCCTAAATCCATCATTTCCACCTGTGGTCCTTATTACTAAGAATATCACTAATACAGTTGCTAGCCAGACCTGTGGAAGGACCTTAGATTTCTTCTTACCCTTCTACTCCCTCCCATTAGATAAGATGAATGATCAAGATTTTCTCAGGTTTTGTCACTAATATGATTTCTATGTACTCCTTTTCATGCCCCTGACACCAGCCTGTTTCATTTACTCATCACTGTCACCTAGTCCTAAAACAACCATTTCCAAAGTATGCTTTTTCCCCGTATTCTTTTCATATTGGTCCTCTCCATCACCAAATTACTCTTTGTAAGCACACAGAGTGAAGACCTCAGACAAAAATTCTGCTATCATTCTTTGCTCACTACATTGACTGTTGGCCTTACATTTCCCATCTGTAAATGGATGTAATCTACCAGAAATAATGAAGAATATATTTGTTGACTTCTAGAGCAAGAAAAGAGAAGAGTGAAGAGACCTTACATTTTCCAACTTAACTTACAAATAAGGAAAGAGTCAAATTCAGTTTGTTGGTATAAAGTCACAAATTGTTTCATGCAGAAATAAAAATAAATTTTACCTCCTTGCTCTAAGGCCTAAGTCCTTTTAAGGTAACTACAGATATGTAAGTAGTATTATTTAAATTTTGTCATGTGTTACAGCTGTATTGAAGAACATACTCTTAATATATTACTGGAAAACATTGGTTATTGAATAGTATGTATATGAGAGCCATGGCTTTCATGTTATTTGAACTAATCACACTAAGTTGAAAGGTACAACTTATTCCATCAAAATGTGGAAATTAATGATTTTATTTATAAGAAAACAATACCGCCAAGAATAGTGAGCATACATGAAAGAGACTGTAGGAATTACATTATGGTTTTACTGTCTGTGATTACATTTCTTGATATTGAAACTCTCGTCTTGTTATTCTTATTGTATGTAATCCAAAGCTGTTGATTATTATGTATTCAATGTGGGAAATCTAGCTTCAAAATTGTGTAAAGTTTTTTTTTCCTTTTGAATCACAACATGGTCATTATCAGGGTACACTGTGGCCCTCATCATCATCATCAAAATTAATATTAGCATCATATTTGCTAACTATTGAAGTCTGATATGTATCTATGATTTTGCAATTATTTCTCTGTTGATTAATAATTTTAATGTTACCACTGTGCATACATCCATATTAAAATTTTGAACAAATAAAGAAACAAAAAAATTAAGCCATAACATGTAACTTGACTATGTGCTTATAACAAATTATGGAATAGAAATTTGAAGTATTGCAAATTCCTAACCAGTGTGAATTCACTTCCTCTCTCCCCACCACTACACACAAATATTTAAGAGTTTGAACAGAATCATTTCAAGTAATATACTGTAAATGTTACTACAATATCATGTGTATATCTAAAATACCCTTGAAAGTAATAAACTCTACTTTCTATTGAAGGTTAGTCATTCTATTCTAGGAAACTTTTGGAAAAATATACTGTATATCTTTGAAATGAAAAAAGGTCAAAAAAGAGCATAAAGTTTTAGAAGGTGTCTATCTTCAGAAATGTGTGTGTGTGTGTGTGTGTGTGTGTGTGTGTGTGTGTGTGTGTGTGAATAGAAAGACATACATTTTTAGAGATTATTTGTCATCAGAAATATATACATATGTCTACATTTATGTGTAGAATGATGTACATTACAATGAAACAAACATCTTAAAACATATTTAAAATTTAAAAAATACATCAAACCAAGTGCCACTGACTCATGCCTATAAATGGAGCTATTCTGGGTAATGAGATCTTAGATTTGTTTTTGAAACTGGCCCAGACAGAAAAGTACTTGTTAGATTCTCATCTCCAATTAACCACTATAAACAGGAATTAGCTCTGTGCCTCAAGTTGTAGAGTGCTGGCATTGAGCATAAAAAGGCTTAAGGACAATGCACCGGCCTTGTAAACAACAACAACAACAACAGCAACAAAATATATTACATTAATTTCACAAAAGCATCTTTTAACTGCTGTGAACATTTCTTAGAAACATGAATACATGCCTCTGGAAAGTGTTAAGTAAAAGTATAGAATATTTACATCTATGTTAAATACATGACTATTTAGATTGTTTAAGATATTTAGGTAATGATTAGGAATTAAAAATAATGATAACATATCAAGACTGGTGTTTTATTCTATTTTGCAATAGTAATAAAATAATATTTGTAATGATTATGTAAAATTACTCTTGTTTGGTATTTGAATTATAATAAATGTTAAACATTTTTAAATGATTTCCATAGTAAAGAATCATTTTTAATGGTATCAATTCTTTTGTAATTTCAAAACTATTAAGAAATTTATTCCAAGGCTGGTTACTCTAAGACTGTATTTGTTTTCTTATTCTAGTTTTCATATGTTGGTAGAAATTAAAATTCCAAAAATTCAATGGATGTTGGCATTCAGGAACATCTTCATAGATACTAATATTAGAGCCCCTTAAATGGAAATGCTTTATTTCATTTGTTAATTTCACAAATAAATCAAGATTATTGTGTATTTTGTTTCTTTTCATTGCTATTAGATCTTATCCTGAGAATACTTTTTTTCTTAGCAAAGTAGAGAAAAGCAATTGGATTGAGCAAGTAACATATGGCTTTCATAAATCACAGGTGTACAGATTTGGGTCTTCTGTCATTTGCTAAATGTTTCTTCCAGCAAAGGTTATCAATTACTTATAAGTGATGCATAATCCCTAGGTATTCCAGGTATCACATACACTTTTTGATTGAGTTATCTCTGTAAAACTAAAACAAACAGACCAAAAAACTCAAAATAAACAGAAATCAAATCTTTGTTCTAAAAGCTGTAGTTTACAAATAGATTTAGCCAACACCGAAAACATCTTTTTAGGTATTCTTCAATTTGTGTGAAGTATCTTTAACAATAGTTTTTTGGGGTTTTTTTTGCTAACATGTAATTCACATGCCATATATTATCTCCTTCTATAATATACAATTTAGTGATTTGGAAGTGAATTGTACAATCATAGATTTTCCAAGCCTAATTTTCCCTTGCATTTCTTCAAACAGAAATGGTGTAAATTTTAGAACAGACATTAAAATAGATATAAAATTCACTTACAATAATTTGTCCAGCATACATCCTCTATTGTGTGTCTTATCAAAATTCGTTTTGGGGGATTATTTCCAAGGTCTCACACAGACTATTCAAGTGCACTGTCAGTGAACTACATTCTATGTCCAAATAAGTATTTTAATTCTCTTTAATACACACATAGAAGTGTAATGGCTGAATCATATACAATTCTCTTTGACCTTTTGAAGACTTGAAAACTTGCTTGCTAAAATGATTGCAGTATTATACAAATCAATCTACTATGTGGAGTATATCAATTTCTCCACAAATGCATTACTGTATTTTGCGTCATCTATTTATATTATGGTCATACTTGTGAGTTTTCATTTTATATTTTCTTAGAAACTAAAGAGGAGCTTATTTCATATGCTCCTCCTATTGACTATTAATTTACATATGTTCTTTAAAGAAATATCCTGTTTGGGAAAACATTATATAAAATTAGAAGATATAAAAGTACTTAAGAATCAGTATCATTGTAGCATTAACATTGTACCATTAACAAATATGTGCCCTCTATCTGTTGGATATGTTTTCACTTCTTTCATAGAATTATAAAAGGTTATCAGTTGATATTAACCAGTACATTCTTCTTTTCTTTAGCCACTAATGCTTTCCATGTCAAATTTTTAGAAACCTTTACTGATCCAATGTCATGAATTTTTACATTTATGTTTTATAGGTTTTTACATCTCACATTTAGTTTGATAATCATATTTTATTTTAAAATTTTGTATAAGGTTTGAGGAAGTAGTCTAAGCTCATTCTTTAAATCTAAAGAGGCAATAGTGCAAATACACCAATTTAAGATTCTATTTTTATTTAATAAAGTCATGGCATCCTCTTCAAAATCTGTTGACCATAAAACTAAGAATTTATTTTTGACAAATCTGTTACATTCTTCTATGTGTCTGTTCTTATAGTAAACTAAACATGGTAATATGATTCAAATCTAGTATGAGGGCTCAAGCTACAGCAGTTTACAAAATTGTTCTGACTGACCTGTATTCCTTGAATTTACATACAAATTTATTGAGCAGGTGGACCAATATTTAACAGTTATCTAGATGTTTGATAATCAATCATATTTGGCACTTTGTGAAAACACACGATCCCAGATATTACATATAGTAAAATGTCTTAAGAGAATGCTTGAAAAAACTAAAATTAATCTAGGAATGAGTTAAAATTTAGATAACACTATAGCACAATCAACCTGAATGATAATGATTTGAGCTGTACTACAGAGGAGAGTGAGAGGGGATAGAATAGAATGATGGACCACATGCGAGCTGTATGTCATTGGTTTTGTGTATGTCATTGGTTTTGTGTTTCAAAAAACAGAAAATCTTGAGAGAGGAGGAGGAGGAAAATAATTAAAGTGTCCTGAATCAAGTTTCTTTTTAATCCACCTAATAGTGTGGACTGAGAGTCAGAGAAGATGGGAAAAAATAAAATTGAAAATAAAGCATTGTATAGACCTGTTACAATGTAAAGAAATTGTAATAAGATTGTGATAATTAATTACCAAAGAAATAAGAGAAAGAATAGGTAAAATCTAAAGGCAAAAAGAATGAAGAGAAAAAAGAAGCAAAGTAAAACCTTTATCAACAAACGCAAGGGTTTGGAAGTGGAAATATTCTAAGTAACAATAAAATAACAATAAAATTTGCTAACATGGATAGAATATGGATCACATTGTAGCATATATAATTTTGAAAAAACATACTAGGAATGAAAATTTAAAAGTCATAATTTAAAGCACTATTTACATTATAACTGCACAGTATAGTTCAGAGGTAAAAACTTAGTTTAGCATATGTAAAACAATGTTATCGCAAGTGATATCCCAGTGATATCCCAAGCATTACAAACTACACACAAATCATACACACACAAAAACCACATAAACACACACACATACCACATACACACATTGGGATTATTATTATCATATTAAACAAAAGAAATTACCACAAATAGTAAAAAGTAATTTAATATAGTAAATCATAATATTGCTTGTACTATTTAAAAGTTTAGTAGAAATAAAATAGTCACAATATACTTGGATTCTTATAGATTAAGTTAATTGAAAAATAAGAAATTGAAGACATGAGAACCTTTGCAAACAAGTTTTAAATAATGAACATTTTGAAGCATTTATCCTTTTATTTTGACAAAATATTGATGTTACTGGTGATAACCAGCTGCTCTATATCTCACTAGGGATGGCCATATCTCTAATCATTTCAATATGGATATTTTTATAATGAGGTCTCAGTTTCTCAGGCTCCCCTGAATTACAAACCCTATTCACAGTTACTACCATAACTAGAAAATGGAAGCCACAAATCACCTTGCCCAGCTCAAACTTATTTTTAATTCAAGTACAAATATTTACAAAAAATAACCGGGTTATGAAGTTTTTCTTAATAAAGTATGTGTTTCTTGGAAATATAGTAAGTATTTGTTACCTGGAAAATATATTTAGAGCTATAAGAAAATAAATTTATTTAAATTCACCTTCCATATATAAATTAAGGAAATAATTTTAGATATTCACATGTTAAATATTTTAAAAGCAAAATATATGTGCCTGAATAATTTACATGTGTTAAAATCATGCAAAATTAAATTAACTAATCCTACAACTATGAAAAAAGAATTACCCTAAAGAAACAAAAGAAGTTCAAAATTTGAAATTTAGAAAATAAAATGAATTGTACTGTTTAGTTGACCTAAATAACTGCAAACCATCTGTATATCAATTTTATAATGAAAATACATGAACAAAGAAAGCAAAAGTACAGTAGTTGTTTGAGTGTAGAAATAAAACCCATGGAGGGGATATCAATGTTCCTTCCATAAGAAATGTACTCATTACCTTATGTAACTGTAACCACTCTGTATATTACCTTCACAATAAATAAAATTGAAATTAAAAATGAAACAAATAATATACCAATTAAGAATTCTTAAAAGCCATTGGTTAAAAACTTTGTAAAATCTGCCCCCAGTACCCGAAGGATATACTTTGATGATAATATTTAAACACATAAATTTCTGCAGAGAAGCAAAAAGTTTAAAACCTGTTACAAAGTAAAGTTATAAGTCAGAATATAATACTATAATAATACTAGATGATTATTTTTAATTTTAATTTTTACTGTGAAAATACTGTACAGAGGGATTACAATTATATTGGAAAGATAATGAGTACATTTCCTATCAAGCATAGTAGCCTCCTCCTTTGTTTCCCCTTCCGATCCTCTCCCAGTCCCCCCACCCAATCTTCCTCATCACCCACCAAAGTTGTAAGTTTGTTTTTCCATATAACGACTTGTACATCTCATTGTTGAAATGGATTCACCTGTATACTTATTTAAATGATTTGTTTTTTCCCTTGCCCACCACAAATTATACGAACCTCAAATACAGTGAAAGCAGGAGTTATGGTATTGGGGAGGGACATACAAAGAAACAAAGAAATAATCTTATAAATGTGTTAGAAACAATCACCTGAAAGAAAAAGAAAACATTGAAATACATATCATGGTGTTCATTTCCCTAACATCAACTTATCTAACCTTTTCTGCTTGACTCAGACATATAATAGTTATTGCAAATAAGGGAAACAATGGATACTAAGTTTTTTGGGCCTGGATTACTTCATTTAATATAATTTTTTCCAAGTCTTTCCATTTCCTAAGAAATGGTGCAATATCATTCTTTCTGATGGAGGCATAGAATTCCATTATGTATATATACCACATTTTCTTGATCCATGCATCTACAGAGGGGCATCTGGGTTGGTTGCATATTTTAGCTAGGGTAAATAAGGCTGCAATAAACATAGACGTGCTGGTAGCTGAAGTGTGATCTTGTTTGTGAACATTTGGGTAAATGCCCAAAAGTGGGATTGCTAGGTCATAGGGGAGCTCTATGTGGAGTCTTTTGAGGAACCTCCATACTACTTTCCAAAGTGGTTAAAAAAGTTTACGCTCCCAACAATGCAATAAGGTTCCCTTCTGTCCACATCCCCTCCAGCATCTGTTGTTATTATAGTTCTTGATTATAGCCATTCTAAATGGGGTAAGGCGGTATCTCAATGTTGTTTTGATTTGCATTACTTTTATGGCTAGAGAGTTTGAGCATTTCTTCATGTGTCTATTGGAAATCCTTCTTTCCTCTTCTGAGAAATTTCTCTGTAAGTCTTTAGCCCACTTATTTATTGGGCAGTTGTTTCTTTGAAAATTTGTTGCTGGGGAATTTAATTTTTTGAGTTCCAAGTATATTTTAGATATGAGACCCTTGTCTGTTATATGGCTAGTGAAGATCTTCTCCCAATCCGTGGGCTTTCTATTCATCTTGCTAGCTATGTCCTTTGCCATGCAGAAAATCTGCAATTTCTTGCAATCCCATTTGTCGAACCTTTCTTTGATGTGTTGTGTTTCTGGGTCTCTATAAGAAAATTTCGGCCTGTGCCATGGAGACCTGGGGTTTCTCCCATTAAATCCTGTAATGTTTTAAGCGTGGTTACTTTGACTCTGAGGTCTTTGATCCATTTGGAGTTAATTCTGGTGCAGGGTGATATATAAGGATCTAGATTTAGCTTTCTAGAAGTGATGAACCTATTTTGCCAGCACCATTTACTGAAGAGGCTGACTTTATTCCATTCTATTTTTTTTAGCTCCCTTATCCTTATCCAAGATTAAATGGCTATAGGTCTGTAGTTTCATTTCAAGGTTTTCAATTCTATTCCAATGGTCCTGAGGTCTGTTCTTGTGGCAGTACCAAGCTGTTTTTATTACTATGGCTTTGTAGTAGAGTTTGAAATTTGGTACTGATATTCCTCCAGCACTATTCTTTCTGTTAAGGATCATTTTAGATATTACTGGGTCTTTTATTTTTCCATATACATTTTTGGATTGCCGCTTTTATTTCCTTGAAGAATGAGGATGGAATATTGATAGGTATCGCATTGGATTTGAAGATAGCCTTGTGAAGTATCGCCATTTTGACGATGTTGATCTTTCCAGTCCAGGAACATGAGAGTTTTTGCCACTTGTTTTTTCATAAGGCAAAGTTCTTTGATTATTTAATCTCAAATTTAATGATGACATTACAATTCTATGTGTGCTTAAATAATTCTTATAAAACTCATTAAGTGTTTTAGCTACTTTAAAGGCTGAGGTATTTTTTTTATTTTAATTTTATTTTTTGTGAACATACTGTACAGAGGAGTTACAATTACATGGGCAAGATAATGAGTACATTTCATATCAAGCATTGCAACCTCCTCCTTTGTTTGCCTTCACATCACTGACCAGCCACCCCCCCCCCGTGCTCCCACAAAATCCCCCCGCCCCCAGGCAACAAAGTTGTAAAGTTCGTTTTTGACATGACAACTTGTACTTCTCATATTTGCATCGGGTCCACCTGTATCCTTAAACGACTTATTTTTCCCCATCTCCTCCCCAAATTATACCGACATGAAATATAGTGAAACAGGGGTGATACTGTGGGGGAGGGACATACAAAGCTACAAAGAAATAATCTTATAAAAGAGTTAGAAACAAATGCACGAAAGAAAAAAAAAACATTTAAATACATATCTAAGGGTTCATTTTCCTAACATCACATTATCTCATCTTTCCTGCTTGACTCATATATATACTAGATATTGCAAATAAGGGAAACCATGGGACCTGTTTCTTTGGGCTTGTATTACTTCACTTAATATATTTTTTTCCCAAGACTTTCCATTTCCTAACAAATGGGGAAATGTCAATTTTTCTGATGGAGGCAAAGAATTCCATTGTGTATATATACCATATTTTCTTGATCCATTCATCTACTGAGGGGCATCTAGGTTGGTTCCATATCTTAGCTATGGTAAATAATACTGCAATAAACATAGTTGTGCTGGTAGCTTTAGTGTGCTCTTGTTTGTAAATATTTGGATAAATGCCCAATAGTGGGATTGCTGGGTCATAGGGGAGTTCTATGTGGAGTCTTTTGAGGAACCTCCATACTGCTTTCCAAAGTGGTTGAACAAGTTTACATTCCCACCAACAATGAAGTAAGATTCCCTTCTGTCCGCATCCCCTACAGCATCTGTTGTTGTTAGAGTTCTTGATTTTTGCCATTCTAACTGGATTGAGGTGGTATCTCAATGTTGTTTTGATTTGCATTTCTTTTATGGCTTCTATGGCTAGGGAGGTTGAGCATTTCTTCATATGTCTATTGGCCATCCTTCTTTCTTCTTCAGAGAAGTTTCTCTTCAAGTCTTTAGCCCACTTATTTATTGGGCACT
This sequence comes from Dipodomys spectabilis, assembly GCF_019054845.1. Taxonomy (NCBI): domain Eukaryota; kingdom Metazoa; phylum Chordata; class Mammalia; order Rodentia; family Heteromyidae; genus Dipodomys; species Dipodomys spectabilis. Next base: position 863,779 of record NW_024870984.1, read on the forward strand.
TGTTTCTTTGAGGATTTGTTGTTGGGGGATTTAATTTTTTGAGTTTCAAGTATATTTTAGATATGAGACCCTCGACCGTTGTATGGCTAGTGAAGATCTTCTCCCAATCTGTGGGCTTTCTATTGATCTTGCTAGCTATGTCCTTTATGCAGAAGCTGTGCAACTTCATGCAATCCCATTTGTCCAACCTTTCTTTGATGTGTTGTGTTTCTGGGTCTCTATTAAGAAAATTTCGGCATGAGCCAAGGAGGCCTAGGTTTTCTCTAATTCCATCCTGTAATGTTTCCAGAGTGTCTGCTTTGACTCCGAGGTCCTTGATCCATTTGGAGTTGATTCTGCTGCAGGGTGATATATAAGGATCTAGCTTTACTTTTCTACAAGTAGTTAACCATTTTGCCAGCACCATTTACTGAAGAGGTTGTCTTTCTTCCATTCTATTTTTTAGCTCCCTTATCAAAAATTAGATGGCTATAGGTCAGTAGGTTCATTTCTGGGTTTTCAATTCTATTCCAATTGTCCTGAGGTCTGTTCTTGTGACAATACCAAGCGGATTTGATTACTATGGCTTTATAGTAGAGTTTGAAATTTGGTATTGATATTCCTCCAGCAGTGTTCTTTCCATTGAGGAGCGTTTTTGCTATTCGGGGTGTTTTATTGTTCCATATGAATTTTTGGATTGCCTCTTCTATTTCCTTGAAGAATGAGGTTGGAATTTTGATAGGTATCCCATTGAAGTTGTAGATAGCCTTGGTAAGTATTGCCATTTTCACGATGTTAATCTTTCCAATCCAGGAGCGTGGGAGGTTTTGCCATTTTCTAAGTTCTGTTTGATTTCATTTTTCAAGATTTTAAAGTTTTCATCAAAGACATCCTTCACTTCTTTGGTTAAGTTAATTCCTAGGTATTTTATATTTTGAGGGGCTGTTACAAATGGAGTTACTTCCCTAATTTCAGACACACTTTTCTCATTGTTGGCATACAGAAAAGCCATTGATTTTGCCAAAGTTTTGAAACACCCTGAGTAATTTGGGAGTGGAGTCTATGGGATTCTTTAAATACAAGGTCATGTTATCTGCAAAGAGCGAGAGTTTTATCTCTTCTTTCCCTATTCAGATCCCCTTTATGTTTACATCTTGTCTTATTGCTGTAGCTAGACATTCTAATACCAGAATGAAGAGAAGTGGACAGAGTGGACATCCTTGTCTTATTCCTGAGTTAAGAGGAAATGGCTTTAGGTTTTCACCATTAAGTATAATGCTGGCTGTATGTTTGTCAAATAAAGCCTTTATTGTATTGAGGAATGTTCCATGGATTCCTAATTTTTCCAAAACCTTCATCATAAAGGGGTGTTGAATGTTCTCGAATGCTTTTCCTGCATCTATTGAGATAACCATGTGGCTCTTATCCTTGCTCCTGTTGATGTGATGAATAATATTAATTGATTTGCGCATATTGAACCAGCTTTGCATCCCTGAAATGAATCCTGTTTGATCGTGGTGTATGATTTTTTGGATGAATTGTTGAAGTCGATTCGCCAAAATTTTGTTGAGAAGTTTTGCATCAATGTTCATCAAAGAAATGGGTCTATAGTTCTCTTTCTTTGATAAGTCCCTGCCTGGTTTTGGGATGAGGGTTATGATGGCTTCATAGAATGTGTTCTGTAGTGAACTTTCTCTTTCAATTTCATTGAAGAGTTGGAGCAGTATTGGTGTGAGCTCTGCTTTGAAGGCCTTGTAGAATTCCGCTGTAAAACCATCTGGTCCTGGACTTTTCTTAGCTGGAAGGTCTCTTATTGCTGTTTCTATTTCAATGCTTGATATGGGAATGTTAAGATGGTTTAACTCATCTTGATTTAGTTTTGGCATGTCTATGTTTGCTAGGAAAATGTCCATTTCTGTCAATTTCTCAAACTTTTTAGCATAATGTTTTGAGAAGTATTCTCTTATAATGTTCTGAATCTTGGTTGTTTTCATGGTGATGTTTCCATTCTCATCTCTAAGTTTATTTATTTGGGTGTGTTCTCTTCTTTTTCTGGTAAGATTTGCTAAGGGTTTGTCAATTTTGTTAATTTTTTCGAAGAACCAACTCTTTGTTTTGTTCTTTCTTTCTATAGTTTCTTTGGATTCTAATTCACTTAATTCTGATTTAATTTTAATTATTTCTTTCCATCTACTGGTTTGCGGTTTTTCTTGATGCTCTTTTTCAAGTAGGTTCAGATGTCTCATTAAATTGTTGATTTCTGATCTCTCCAATTTGTTGATGTAGGAGCTCAGAGGTATAAACATCCATCTGAGTACTGCCTTTGCTGTGTCCCAGAGGAGCTGGTAATTTGTGTGCTCATTTTTGTTGAATAGCATGAACATTTGAATTTCCTTTCTAATCTCTTCCATGACCCACACGTGATTCATCAGTGGGCTATTCAGCCTCCATGTGTTATCAGACTTTCTTTGGTGGCTTTTGGTTTTGAGTTCTAATTTTATTCCTTGTGTTCAGAGAGAATGCAGGGTATAAATTCAATGTTTCTGAATTTGGACAAGATTGCTTTGTGGCTTAAAATGTGCTCTATTTTAGAAAATGTTACATGAGGTGCTGAGAAAAACGTGTGTTCTGATGCTGCTGGGTGAAATATTCAGTAGATGTCTGTTAAATCTAGTTGATCTATGCAGCTGTTTAGATCAGAAGTTTCTCTGTTAAGTTTTTGCCGAGTTGATCTATCTAGTGGGGAGAGTGGTGTGTTAAAATCCCCAACAATTAATGTCTTTGGATCCATGTGGGATTTGAGGGAAAGTAGTGTTTCTTGGATAAACTTGGGTGCTCCATTGTTTGGCGAATAGATATTTACAGTTGTAATATCCTCCTTAAGGAGAGATACTTTAATTAGCATGTAGCAACCTTCTTTATCTCTTCTCACAAATTTTAATTTGAAGTCTATTTTATCTGATATTAGCATCGCAACTCCTGCCTGTTTATGGGGGCCGTTTGCTTGGTAGATTTTGCTCCAACCTTTAACAGTGAAAATGTGTTTGTTTTAATGGGAAGATGTGACTCCTGAAAGCAGCAGATAAAAGAACCTTGATTTTTATTCCAACTAGAGAGTCTATGTCGCCTAATTGGAGAGTTAAGTCCAGTAATGTTAAGTTAAATGACTGAGAGGTATTTGGGGGTTCCTGCCATGTTATCCACTTTCTTGGGGGTTGCAAAATCTGGATTCTTCCTATGGTTCTTGGATTCTCAGTTTGGGTGCAGTTTCTTGGCCTTTATTGTGGTCTTGTTGGTTTTCTATGTGTAGGACATCTTTAAGAATCTTTTGTAGGGCTGGTTTGGTGGAGATGTATTGTTTCAATTTATCTTTGCTATGGAAGGTTTTTACTTGGCCCTCAGTTATGAAGGAGAGTTTAGCTGGGTACAGTATTCTTGGTTGATAGTTGTTTGTTTTTAGGGCATGGCATATATCATTCCAGGCTCTTCTTGTTTTGATTGTCTCTGCTGAGAAATCTGAGGTGATTCTAATTGGTTTCCCTTTATAGGTGATTAATCTATTCTCCTTCACAGCTTTTTGGTCTGAGTTGGTCCTGTGTGGCTTATAATGTGCCGGAGGGATATTCTATACTGATCTGGTCTATTTGGAGTTCGAGAAGTTTCTTGTATCTGAATAGGCCTATCTTTTTGCATGTTTGGGAAGTTCTCTGCTAGGATCCTGTTAAACAAATTTCCTAGACCATTAACTTCTGTTACTAGATGCTCCTCTACACACATTATCCTTAGATTAGGCCTTCTGAAGGTGTCTTCCAAGTGTTGGATAGATCTCTCATATTTCTTGGACTTGTCTTGGATGATTGTATGCTCTTTCTCTATAATATCTAGGCTATCTTCAGTCTCTGAGTTTCGATCTTCTGCATGGTCTAACCTGATGTCAAGACTTTCTACTTTGTTTTTTATTTCTTTTCCTTCTAATTGTTCAGCTTTAATGGCTTCAAATTCTTTGTTGAAGCTTTGTTTTAGATCTTGTACGGACTTGTTTACTTCCTTAATTTGGTATTTAGTGTTTATTCTCAAATCATTTAATTGATTGTTTATGGTTTCCTTGGACTCCCATTCCTTCTGTTGGGTTCCATTCAGCATTCCCTTTGTGGTCTCCCTGACTTCCTTCAGCTCTTTGTTAATGGATCCCATGAATGCCTTTAGTGATCTTTGTGTATTCTCATCCTCATCTCTCAATTCCTATATTACTCTCTGCTTAGCTTCCTCCCGTTCATGCCATTCTTGTAGTTCTCTTTGAGTGTTGTCAGCCTGTTCATGCCATTCCTGCCTTTCTTTTTGAGTACTCTCAAGCTGCTCATGCAAATCCTGTATCAGGTTTTGAGTAGCTTCCTCACGCTCATGATATTCCTCCATAAACCTTTGGATTGCTTCCTCTCTCTCCCTCTCACGCTCATACAGAATCCTTTGTATGTTTTCAATCTTTTCCTGCATTGACCTTTTTTGACCTCCTCTCTCTCCCTATCACGCTCATACAGAGTTCTTTGTATGTTTTCAATCTTTTCATTTATCATGTTTGCCAGCAGTGTTTGTAGAGCTATTTGGGAAATCTCCTCTGGATTATTCATTATCTGTTCTGTCCCCTGATTATCATGAGTGGGAGTGGAGATACCCAGACTTGCCATTTTTCTTGTGGTTTTCCGGCTTACTCTGCCCATTTGGAATGAAAGTAACACCAGTTTTGTGCTAGAACACTTACTTAGGGCAAGCATCAACCAAAGTCTGTATATACACAGTCAATAGTCTGCAGATACAATCTAGTTCAACAGATACCTCTATTCAACATCAAACAAGTATATATTAATGGGCTATAAACCACAAAGAAGAATTTGGTTAAACAGAAATTATTAGGGTTAGGGAGAGATGTAGGTAAAAAATAGGAATAGAGTGATGTGGGAAGGCACAGGGAGAGTTAACTTAACTAGTCCTAGTCTCAAAGCAGGAAACAGTTTGGATAGGATTAAAGTAGTGAGAGAGAAATCAAGAAGAAAAAGAAAGGGAACAAAAAGAGACCATAAAAAATAGAAGATTAAAAATTAATAATATGCAGATCGAGAACAAATTATTCAAAGAACGTTAGTATAATGAGAGAAGGGGAGGGATATAAACGAGATGTGAAAAACTTAAAAATAAAAATACCTAAAATATTATATAGGTATAAAGAGGTAGTACTGCCATTAAGGAATGTAAGTCTCAGAAGTTTTGAATTGAGTAATAAATTTGTGGATTAAGTGTGTACACAATGGGGGATAGGGTCTAATATTCAACTAGGGTTTATCTGAGGATGTGCAGAACAACAATTTAGTCTCATAAAGAAGAACAAAAGAGAGGAAAAGGTGAGAAGAATAAGGAAGAAAGAAAAAAAGATCAGAATTTCAGTCGAGCTAAGCAAAAAACAAAAAGAAATTTTTTTTAAAGAAGAAAAAAAAAGAAGGAAAAATGCACACACATATGTACCCCTAAAATAAAGATTATAAGGAGGAAAAAAAGTTACTAGAAAACAATTTTTTTCAAAAAAGGTGAAAATTAAAAATTAGAAAACGTTTTAGAAAAGAAAAAAAATTTGTAAAAGGTATAAAAAAAAAACAAGAAGATTAAAATAAAACAGTTCTTTGATTTTGTGGTTGAGGTTTGGGAAAAATCCTATATCTCCCTCGTGTCTGTAATCAGCCTCTGGTTGGAGTCTCTGGTCTGCTTATGGTCCTGTGGCTTGGTCGGTTTCTTAATTCAGTTTGTTTGGACAGGCAGAAAAATGCTCTGCTTTGCCCAGGATTTTTCGATCCTCCTCCCAAGTTACTTCAATGGGACGGGGGTTTGCTTTGAGTATCACAAAAGACGGTGATGGCTTTTTCCTCAAGTTTGGAGATGCCGTGATGAGGCCAGGTTCTGGGAAGAGTTGAGGTCTTTCAGTAAACAGTAGCTTTTCCTGGTGGCTAGTTTGTGAGAAACACACAGAGCCCAGCCAGGAGCCACTCTCAGGGTTTCTGTTTACTGATGTCGAGGCTGCTAAAGGGAGGGGCAGCCTCTGGCTCTGATTACCCAATGAAGAAATCCACTCCTAGGGCTGGCGCCTGAACTGGGTGACTTTTCCCTGGGTGGAGCTGAGTCTGGCAGGTCACACCATTAAGTTCTTGTGACCTGCTAAATGACCCTAGTTTTATTCCAAGTCTTGAGTTGGAGCTAGCAGCTCCTCGGAGCTTTGTTGGTATCCAAGATGGAGATCTCCGGTACTGGGGGGGGGGGGAGGAGTGGCCTTCCCTCCTCTGCTTCCTGAGAAGGAGTGAGGACGTCAGGTTTCTACTGAAGCCGCGTCTTGGTTCCTGGGTCATCTCTGGTCTGGGAACTGGAGGATAAAGATGTGTGCTCCGTGTCGGTTCTTGCTGGTGTTGAGTAGAATTCGCTCACCTGCTCCATATGGTTCTTTTGTCCTGGACTCTCTCTGTTTCAGGTATGGCATCTGTGACCGCTGCAGCCACCCCTGTCACAGATGCTGCAGCGGCAGCTGCTTGCAAGAGCTCAGATCTGTCTCCTTGCCTGGATATTCCCTCTCTGGCCTAACTCTCTGACCTGTGATGGCACACTTGGTGTGATTCTCTGGCTTGGGACTGTTCACTGGAACTCTAAAACTGCTTTCTATGTGAGAGCTTGTTTTGCCTCCAGCTTCTCCTCCGCCATCTTCCCATGTCCTTCCGTTTTTGCCACTTTCTAAGTTCTGTTTTGAATTCCTTTTTCAAGTTTTTAAGGTTTTCATCATAGAGGTCCTTCACTTCTTTGGTTAGGTTAATTCCTAGATATTTTATTTTTTGTGGGCTATTACGAATGGAATTGCTTTCCTAATTTCAGCCACACTTTTCTCATTGTTGGCATACAGAAATGCCTTTGATTTTTGAGATTTAAATTTATACTCTGCTACTTTGCCAAAGTTTTGAGTAATTTGGGAGTGGATTCTGTGTGATTCTTTAAATAAAAGATCATGTCAACTGCAAAGAAGGAGAGTTTAAATTCTTTCCCTACTTGGATCCCCATTATATTTGCATCTTGTCTTATTACTATATCTAGGCATTCAAATACTAGATTGAATAGCAGTAGAGAGACTGGACATCCTTGTCTCATTCTTGAGTTAAGAGGAAATGGCTTTAGTTTTTCAGCATTATGTATATTGCTGGCTGTAGGTTTGTCATATACAGCCTTTATTGTATTGAGGAATGTTTCATGGATTCCTAATTTTTCCAGAACCTTCATCATAATGGGAAGTTGGATTTTGTTAAATAATTTTTCTGCATCTATTGAAATAACCATGTGGTTCTTATCCTTGCTCTTGTTGATGTGATTAATTATATTAAATGACTTGCCCATATTGAACCAGCTTTGCTTCCCTGAAATGAATCCTGTTTGATCATCATGTATGATTTTTGGATGAACTTTTGAAGTCGATTGGCCAAAACTTTTTGACAAGTTTTGCATCAATGATCATCAAAGTAATGGGTCTATAGTTCTCTTTCTTTGATGAGTCCCTGCCTGGTTTTGGGATGAGGATTATGATGGCTTCATAGAATGAATTCGGTAGTGAACTTTCTCTTTCAATTTCATTGAAGAGTTGGAAGTGTATTGGTGTGAGCTCTGCTTTGAAGGCCTTGTAGAATTCTGCTGTTAAACCATCTGGTCCTTGGTTTTTCATAGATGGGAGTCTCTTATTGATGTTTCTATTTCAATACTTGATATGGTCCTGTTAGATGATTTATCTCATCTTGTGTTAGTTTCAGCATGTCAATATTTGTTAGGAAAAGGTCCGTTTCTGTCATGTTCTCAAACTTCTTAGCATAAGATTTTGAGAAGTATTCCCTTATAATGTTCTGAGTCTTGGTTGTTTGTGGAGTAATGTTTCCATTCTCATCTCTAAGTTTATTTATTTGGGTGTGTTCTCTTCTTTTTCTGATAATATTTGCTAAGGGTCTGTCAATTTTGTTTTTTTCAAAGAACCAACTCATTGTTTGATTGATTCTTTCTATAGTTTTTTTGGATTCTAATTCATTTAATTCTGATTTAATTTTAATTATTTCTTTCAATCTACTGGTTTGGGATTTATATTGCTGCTCGTTTTCAAGGATGCTCAGATGCCTCATTAGTTTGTTGGCTTCAGATCTCACCAATTTGTTCATGTAGGAACTCAGAGCTATAAACTTGCCCCTGAGTACTGCTTTGTTGTGTCCCAGAGGAGCTGGTAGTTTGTGTATTCATTTTTGTTGAATATCATGAACATTTGAATTTCCTTTCTAGTCTCTTCCATGACCCACTCGTGATTCAGCAGTGTGTTGTTCAGCCTCAATGTGTTACAGGAATTTCTTTGGTAGCTTTTGATGTTGAGTTCTAATTTTACTCCCTTGTGGTCTGAGAGAATGTAAGGTATAAATTCAATGTTTCTTAATTTGGACAAGTTTTCTTTGTGTCCTTCAATGTGGTATATTTTGGAAAATGTTCCATGTGCTACTGAGAAAAACGTGTATTCTGAAGCTGTTGGGTGAGATATTCAGTAGATGTCTGTTAAATCTAGTGGATCTATGCAGTTGTTTATATCTTCGGTTTCTCTGTTGAGATTTTGCCGAGTTGATCTATCTAGTGGGAAAGTGATGTGTTAAAGTCCCCAACAATTAATGTCTTTGGATCTATGTGGTATTTGAGGGAAAGTAATACTTCTTGGATAAATTTGGGTGCTCCGTTGTTTGGCGAATAGATGTTTAGAATTTTAATATCCTCCTGAAGGAAAGATCCATTAATTAATATGTAGAGACCTTCTTTATCTCTTCTTACTAATTTTAATATGAAATCTATTTCATCTGATATTAGGATTACAACTCCAGCTTTTTTATGGAGGCCATTTGCTTGGTACATTTTGTTCTAACCTTTCACATTGAAAATGTGTTTGTTTTTATGGGCAAGATTTCTGAAGGCAGCAGATAGAAGGATCTTTTTAATCCAGCTAGACAGTGTATGTCGCTAATTGGAGAGTTAAGTCCATTAATGTTAAGAGATAGGACAGAGTGGTACTTAGGAGTTTCTGCCATTTTATCCACTTTCTTGGGGGCTGCGGCAACTAGGTTCTTCCTATGGCTCTTGGATTCTCAGTTTGGGGGCAGTTTCTTGGCCTCTATTGTGGTCTTGTTGGTTTTCTATGTGTAGGACATCTTTAAGAATCTTTTGTAGGGCTGGTTAGGTAGAGATATATTGTTTCAATTTTTCATTGCTATGGAAGTTATTTAGTTGCCCTTCGGTTATGAAGGAGAATGCAGCTGGGTACAGTACTTTTGGTTCATTGTTGTTTGTCTTTAGGGCATGGCATACATCATTCCAGGCTTTTCTTGCTTTGATTGTCTCTGCTGAGATATCTGAGGTGATTCTAATTGGTTTCCCTTTATAGGTGATTGATCTTTTCTCCTTGACAGATTTAAGGATGTTTTCATTGGTCTGAATTGATCCTGTGCGGATTATAATGTGACAATAGGATGTCCTATTCTGGTCTGGCCTATTTGGAGTTCTAAAAGCTTGTTGTATTTGAATAGGCCTATCTTTTTTGCATGTTTGGAAAGTTCTCTGCTAGGATGCTGTGAAACAAATTTCCTAGACCATTAACTTCTGTCTCTAGGTGCTCCTCTGCACCCATGATCCTGAGATTAGGCCTTCTGATGGTGTTTTCAAAATGTTGAATAGGTCTATCATATTTCTTGGATTTTTCATGGATGGTTGTATGTGCTTTCTCTATAATATCTAGGCTGTCTTCAATCCCCGAGATTCAATCTTCTGCATGGTCTAACCTACTGTCAAGACTTTCTACTTTGTTTTTTATTTCTTTTCCTTCTAATTGGTTGGCTTTGATGGCTTCAAATTCTTTGTTGGAGCTTTGTTTTAGATCTTGTATGAACTTCTTTACTTCCTTAATTTGGTGTTCAGTTTTTATTATCAAATCACCTAGTTGATTGGTTGTGGTTTCCGTGGACTCCCATTCCTTCTGTTGCTTTGCATTCAGCATTCTCTTTGTGGACTCCCTGAGTTCTTTCAGCTCTCTGTTTATGGATTCCATGATTGCCTTTTTGTATTCTCATCCTGCTCTCTCAATTTCTGAATTACTCTTTGATTAGATTCCTCACGTTCATGTGATTCCTGTTGGTCTCTTTGAGTATTTTTAGCCTGCTCACGCCATTCCTGACTTTCTCTTTGTCTGTCCTAGGCCAGTTCCCCCAAATCCTGTCTATCTCTTTGACTGGTCTCAGCCTGCTCATGCCATTTCTTTATTTCTCTTTGAGTGTTCTCTAGCTGCTCACGCAATTCTTGTATCAATCTTTGAGTAGCTTTCTCACGCTCATGATATTCCTGTATTGACCTTTGGTTTGTCTTCTCTCTCTCCCTATCACGTTCATACAGTGTCCTTTTTAGGTTTTCAATCTTTTCATTTACCATGTTTTCCAGTAGTGACTGTAGAGCTTTTTGGGAACTCTTCAGTGGATTATTCATTATCTGTTCTGTCCCCTGAGTATCATGAGTGGGTTTGGATACTAGAACTTGCCATTTGTCTTGTATTTTTCTGGCTTGCCCTCCACATTTGGGATGAAATTAACACCAGTTTTGTGCTAGAACACTATCTTAAGTTAAGCATCAAACAAAGTCTGTAGTTGCATCGTAAAAGTCTGAAGATACACTTTAGTTCAACAGATATATCTATTCAACATCAAACAACTATGTATTAATGGGCTACGAACCACAAAGAAGAATTTTGCAAATCAGAAATTATCAGGTTTAGGGAGAGATGTGGGTAAAAATAGGAATACAGGGATGTGGAAAGGCAGAGGGTGAATAAACTTAACTAAGTCTTAATCTCAAAGCGGGAAATAGGTTGAATAGAATGATAGTAGAGAAAGAGAGAAAAAAGAAAAGAAAGAGAAAAAATGAGACAAGGAAAAAAATAGAAGAAAAAATATTAAAAATTAAAAAGTGAAACACTTAAAAATTATGCAAAATGCAGACATAATATTCAGAGAAGAAATTGTATAGGATAAGATAAGGGTAGGGATAGAAAGTAGATGTGAAAAACTTAAAATTAGAAATGCTTAAAATATTATATAGATATAAAGAAGTAGTACTGGTTTTGAATTGAGTAATAAATTTCTGGATTAAGTGGGTACACAATGGGTGATAAGGTCTAATAATAAACTATGGGTATATCTGAGGATGAGCAGAATAGCAATTAAGTCACTTAAAGAAGAACAAAAGAAAAGAAATTGTGAAAAGAATGAGAAGGAAAGAAAAAAAATCATCAAAGGTTAGTAGAGCTAAACAAAAAAAATTATAGAGAAAAAAAAAAACACAAGAAAAAAGCACACACACTTATACCCCGAAAATAAAAATTATAAAAGGAAGAAAAAAAAGTTAATAGAAAACAAAATTTTTTTAAATGTTAAAAATTAAAATTAAAAAAAAGTTTTAGGAAAAATTTTTTAATAAAAAACTATAAAAAGAGTTCTTTGATTTTTTTTGGGGGGATGGGAAGATCCTGTATCTCCCTTGTGTCATTAACCAGTCTCTAGTTGGAGTCTTTGGTCTGTTTGTGGTATTTGATTTTCCTGTGGCTTGGTTGGTTTCTTAAGTTGGTTAGTTTGAGCAGGTAGAAAAATGCTCTGCTTTACCCAGGATTTTGTGATCCTCATCCCAGGCTTAATGGGAGGGAGATCTGCTGTGAGTATCAAAAAAGTGGGAGATGGCTGTTTCCTCTAGTTTGGAGATACTGTGATGAGGCTAGGTTCTGGATAGAGTTGAGGCCTTTCAGCAAACAGTAGCTTTTCCCTGAGGGGCTAGCTTGTGAGACACTCACAGAGCCCAGCCTGGAGCCTTTCTCAGGGTTTAAGTTTACTGAATTTCAATTGATTGTCAAGTCTGCTGTAGGGAGGGGCAGCCTCTGGCTCTGTTTATCCAGTGAAGACATCTACTCCTGGGGCTGTCAGAACTTGCTCTCCCAAGGCTGGGTGACTTTTCCCTGGGTGGGGCTGAGCCTAGCAGGACAGGTTAGGTTCCTGTGACTTGCTACATGACTCTTGTTTTCTTCCAAGGCCTGAGTTGGAGCTAGCTGCTCAGCCAGGCCTTTGTCAGTATCAAAGGTCTCTGGTAGTGAGGGGGGAAGGGTGGCCTTCCCTCCTCTGTTCCCTGAGAAGGAATGAGGATGTCAGGCTTCTACTCACACCAAGTCTTGGTTCCTGGGTTGTCCCTTGTCTGTGAACTGCAGGATGAAGATATCTGCTTCTAGTCAGCTTTTGCTGGGGTTGAGTAGAATCCGCTCACCTGTTGCGTCTGGAGCCTTTGTCCTGGACTCTCTGGGTTGCAGGTACGGCGTCTAAGGCTGGCCACAGCAACCACCCCCGCTGTCAAGCACTCAGATCTGTCTCCTTGCCTGGATTTTCCCTCTCTGGACTAACTGTCTTCCTGTGATGGCACACTTGTTGTGACTCTCTGGCTTAGGACTGTTCACTGGAACAATAAAACTGCTTTCTATGCAAGAGCTTGTTTAGCCTCCAGCTTCTCCTCTGCCATCTTCCCGGAACTTTTTCTAGAAGAATTTTTAGTGATACTCAAATATGTAAGAAATGAGGTAATTTGCCATTCTTTTGCACTTCATAAATGGGAAAGAATTTTCTAGGTGTTTTTAAATATATCATAATATAATGTAGAACTATTCTGTCACATCGTATGATAATCTGATAAAGATATTAGAATAAAAGACACATTGTACTAAGTTTTGGGATGTTAATGTATATAATTATTTTGATTGTGGAAAATTGTGGGGATTTCAACTTTGGGTATTTTTCTTGTTAGGCTGGCATAATATCAGTGGTTAATTTTAGGATAGTGATTACCTTTCTACAAGAACATGCACCTTATCTGTCCTTTTAAACTTCCAATCATCAATGGCATCAGAGTTGTACACCAACTTGTCTAGCTTCCGACCTTAGATGGTCTGGATCCTGCAGTCCTTCCAATCTTAGTTCTTAGATAGTGCAGGATGGTGGAAATGATCCAATGCACCCAGCTATAGATTGAGAAGAAAGTCCACTAAAATTTGGCCTGGGATCTGTTCTCAAGCCTCCTAAATAGTTAAGAGTAGAGATGGGAGGCCCTGGTGCCAAGCAGTAACATTATTTTTAAAGCAATTAGACATATATGAGTTACGCTTCTGATTACCGCAGGAAAAGAATAAAAGACCAGTGAAGCATACAGGACAGTCAGAATTTTAACTAGAAACTCAGAGGCTGAATCAGCTTAGCTAGCTTCTCAGGAGGCTGAGATCTGAAGACCACTGTTCAAAGCCAGTCCAATCATGAAAATCCAATCATGTGATTATCTCTAAAAAATCAGAATGGAATAGTGGTAGACAACTATCCTTGGGCACAGAATCTTAGGGATAGTGCCCAGGCAGTATCACACTTCAGGAATGATGAATACAGGCATGAGCATCTGCATATGTGCATGTGCGTACCCACGTGTGCCAGAACCCACAAACACACCAATGAGTATTTCAATATTACCTTCTTTATTTTTTTTACCTTCTTGTACTCTGTTTCCCTGAATTAGTTCACAAATTAACAAAATCAGCTAAGCAGCTATTTACATCAACTCATCATGTTTCTCTAAAGTCTATTCTCTTTTTGCAAGCCTCCTTTTATTTGACCCAAAAGTAAATTATTCAGGAGGGCAATTCATCTCCCTCAACTCTGTAGTACTAGATTATTGTTTAGGTTCATATCCTAAAGAGACACATTATAAAAATTACAGTAAAAAATTTAGAATTCATCAAATGATAAAATAACAGGTAGAAAGGATCAAATGCAGATCGTTTTTCCAAGTATGTTATCTATGGTACCTAATTTAATCCTCACAATAATCCCATAAAGTAGAACTACTTCCATTTCTAATTCTCAGATGATGATATTGAAGTCTTCAGAGTTGGAATCACTAGTACAACATTGAACAAATGGTAAATCTTAGCCTGCGCCCCATTCCCACCGTATCAAATAACTTCATTCTAAATTATGACTAAAATACCAGCACGTAGTCTACTAATTCTAGGAAAATTTCACAGAATTATTGTCCACATTCTAATAATATTTCACTTTATCTTTGTTAGAAAATAGGAAAATAAGCCTGATGCCGGTGGGTCTACCTGTAACCCTAGCTACTCAGGAGGGTGAGATCTGAGGAACGCGGTTCAAAGACAGCCCAGGCAGGAAAGTCCGAGAGATTCTTACCTATAATAAACCACTTATAAACCAGAAGTTTCACTGTAGCTCAAGCGGTACAGTGATCACCTTGAGAGGAAGAGCACAGGGACAGTACCCAAGCCTAGAGTTCAAGCCCCACGACTAACCAAAACAAAAAACAAAAAGAAAGGAAATAGGTAACTGTAATATGAAAATTCCAAGTTCATAATCAATTTATACCTCCCTGGTGAAAGGAACTGCTAAACTATAACATTCCTGATTTCTAGCTCAAAATTGTAGAAATCATATTCTATCCCATGACAACACTGCACTACCTTGGGACCCAATCTCTCTTTAACACAGTCATACTGAAGGAATGACCTCCCCAATTCCTGATGGAAACAGACTGCAGGTCTTATGGACCAATCATTTCCACATTGTAGCTCACCTAAGATGTTTACTATTAGAGGTATTTTGATTGCTTTTCATACCCAACATTTTGAGAGAAATGTACTACTTTAAAATGCTATTAACAAGCAAGACTGATATAAAAATCACCCTTGACCTCAGATAAATATTTTTCCAAAATGCAGTCTCACCTATCATTAATGGTAGGAACGAGAGGTTAAAAATAATAGACACCAAGACCTATGCATGAATTAAAGATTCTCCAAGTTGTGAATACAATTGGTTTAAAAAGACATCAATACTACTGCATATTTTTCAAAATTTATTGTGATACTGAAGATTCAGTCATAAAATATTAACACTTGAAAATAACTCATTTTCTTGGGAGTAGGACACAAAACACAAGATTAATCCTAATCATTTTCAAATACATTTATTTTTTCCACAAATTCATTCTTATAAAGATTCTAAAACTAACTGAAGTACAGATATACAAAGAAAATAATTTAACTGCATCATCTACATTAAAAAAACTTGCTAGAAAACAAAGTTATACTAATAATTAGCTTACCAAATTTACTTATACTCTTTTATTCTATTTCATTTACTTTCATAAATACTGGGTTTTCATAAAATGATGCATAAAAAACCCTATATACCCACTTACATCTTCAGATGTTAATAATATTTATTTCAGAAATGTATTTAGCACTATAGTCAAAGAAGTGAAATAATACTAAAATATTCAAAGGCTTTTCAGAAATTGCAAGACTCGCTCTGGGTTGATATTTATATTGGAAAAAATATTCAAAAATCCTTATTTGTTAAAGTTATGAGAGTTACTCACAAAAAAGGGCCATTAGTGAAGATCCCACTGCATGTACAAAACAACTTCAAATGCATCCACAATCTGCAGGTGACACAGGCTTTTTGTTTGTTTTTGAAAGGTATATCTAACAAGCATATCCACAATACTGATTTTCATTCAATATGATGGGATATTCAAACTTAATAAATACAGGGTAGATTATCTTAGTGAGATTAGATATGATGTTACAAAGAAAGTTATTTTCAACAGAAATCCGGATAGAATTTATCCACCTTGTGTTTCACAGGAATAACCAGAGAGTAATACCTGTTTGGTCAAGTAGGTCAAACTCACTCCATGATTATATCTTAAAAGTATAACCAATTTAAGAGGTCAAATACATATTTTGTACCGACAGTCATCTTACAGCAATAACTTACTACCTAATTATATCTGCATCTTCTTACCTAACATATAATCAGAGCTGAAATTGGTCTCTTTAATCTAACTTAATGTTGTATATGCTTTGATTATAATGATGTTATTATTTGACAAATAAAATGTACAGAAGAGTGGCTCCATAGAAATGACATGACAGAACACTGATAAATAAAAACATTGCAACACAGTTAGCTCTTTTCAGCCTCACCATGTCCACATTGGCAAGCAACATTGCAACAGCACACTCACACATATACACATACACACATGTGTGCACATGTACACACATATATATGCATGCTAAATTCAGGGTTTAGTACAAAAACTACAAATAAAATATTAGTGAGTTGGACAAACGTTAATTTGCCTTATTACAAAAGAATATACAATCCAGTCATCATGGGTGTTACATTTTACTTGCCTCGCCACATGTGACCACTTAATTTATTTTAATTCATTCATTCATTCATTTGTTTTGTGCTAATACTAGCCTTGAATTCAGGGCCTGTTTCTGTCCCAGAATTCGTTGTTTTTTTGTTTTAGTTTTCTCAAGCCTAGAATTTTACTGCTTGTCGCACAGCTCCATTTCTAGCTTTTGCTGGTTACTTTCAAATCAGAATCTATTGGAATTTTTTTTGCTTGGTCTGGTTTCAAACCACAATCCTCAGATTTCATCTTTCTGATTAGCTAGGATAAACACATGAGCCACCAGTGTGGCTTCTAGATTTTCCTCTATAGCTATCTAATGCACATACTTAGATAGTAATTTAAAACTTAGAGTATAGAAGCAAGTTGTACAGTGATGATATTGTCCTGTCAGAAATTTAAGCTAGTAAATTTCTTCTTAAAACCATGAACAAAAATACCATGATATAATATAAGAAAACTCACTATTGAACATATGAGCTTTAAGAGTTTTCTAATAGATCCATTATTTGTTACCCAACATTAGAAAAAAACTGTATAATACAGTAGTAAAAAAAAGTCTTTTGTAGGAATACTTAATTACCTTATTTTTAAAGACACCTGTTTTCATCTAAAAAAGTAGGCCTGTCTATTGTCTTCATGTGATTTTGATCGTTGAAGGTGCTTAATGAGAAGTCAAAGTGTATTACTAATCCTTTGCTATCAATTAAATCACCTTTTCTTCTTGGAACATACAATGATTAAAGCAATAATTCATAATCAGCAAGCAATATTTCAGATTCACACTACCAGTGCAAGTGGATCACCAGTAATTAATCCTTGATACCATTTTCCACAAAGTTTTGTTCCAGATACAATCAATCTGCCTTCTCTAGCTGCTTTCCTAGACTGGACCTATTCCTTCACTATACAAGAAAAGTGATATTCAACTGATTTCAGTCAGTTCTGTTACTAGAATTATCAGGGATTTAGATTCTTGTCTGTAATTTGGTCAAAGCTATGTCTCTTTATGTAGGCTATTAAAAATGTATTTACTAATTTCAAATAAATACATAAATTCTATTTCCATCTCTTTTAAAAAATAAAATTGTTTGATCTATAAATTGATCCGAGGCATGGATTTTGTGGCTAGCTAGGTCATTGCACATCTGTCTCTTTCTTCCTCTCTCCCTTTCATGGTTCTCATAGATAATATGACTGCTCCATAATTATCCTAATTTATTTTGCTTTTATATTTTTGGTTGCATCATTTCACTTTTTGCGCTGCCATTTCCCAAATCATTTACATAGAAGGCATTATTTCATATTTTCTCGTTCCTAGAATAAGCTGCACATGAAGACACCACTGGTCCTCATTTTCAGTCTGTACCTTTCTATATGGAGGAAAACCTTTCCTCTGCTCTCTATCAATTCTCTACTCTAGAGTTAGAATAATTTCGAATAGTAAAAATGGAAAAAGAGAAAAAAAATCATGGTGAAATAACAGATGTAGAATATTCACTGGATTTTTCTGAGCAGTTCAACCAACGTGAACTATTGGGGAATATATGTGCACCTGATTCCCACTGGTACTCAATGTCTCTGCTTAGGCAATTCTGATGAAGACAAGGCACAAGATGAAAAAGTGAGGAATGATATCATTCACAGAAAAAATGGAGAAGTATTCAAGCAAATTATTCTATGGGCTGCTGAAAATAATCAGCTTACTACAGTACAGAGACTACTTTCCAAAAAGGCCACTCATGTGAATACTAGGAATGATGATGAATATACCTCTCTTCATCGGGAATCCTACAGTGGACACTTAGATATTATCCATGAGTTGGTGGCTCAAGGCAGATATTCATGCAATAACTGTGAATTGCTGGACATCCCTACACAGTGCTTATATGTGGAATAATACCAGACTGGATTCTTTCTTAGTTCATCATGATGCATATCGCAATACCCAAACTAAAGTCCTCTTGACCCCCTTGCATCTTGCTGTTTGGAATAGAAATAGCAAAAATATGCTGGATCTCCTACTATTTAATATTATCAAATTATCAAACCAGGTCTGAAGAACTTTGAAAAAACTGCATTTGATATTGCCAAAAGGATAAATATGTATCACTACGTTTTTGGAGTTGTGGAAAGCTGTAAAAATTGTTCTCCTAAGTCATAATGGTTTGGTTAAGTTTCTTAAATTTCAAAAATGCCAATCCATCCTTGTGTCCGTACAAAATATTTTCACCATACAAACAGCAGCAATATCTTACTTTAAAAATTCATGGACTCCATGGTATTCTTCAAGTGAATTGCCTGACTTCGATGTTAAAATGTATTCAAGATTTGTTTGTATACATCTATAATGATTTCTGCAGAGTTTGTGGTTTTTAAATCAGAAATCATTTTAACTTATCTGTTGAAATGAGTAGTACAGAAACTGAAGATATTTCTGGTTTTTGTCTGAAAAAAGTATATTTTAATCTAATCTGTATTTTGTTTGTATAATATACATAATCTATTTCATTCTCTCCTAGATATAATAGTTTGAATTCTGTATAGGTTCATTTTTAAATGTGTTATTTCAGATAGCATTCCATATAGAAACAGTTTAACATTCCTTTTTTTCCTAGGTCCTTATAGTATGTTATTTCTTTGGAATAAAATGACAATGTTATCTAATTTCAAACGTTTTGTAAAGATTATGCTATGTAAAGGCCTTTCTAAGGTGAGGATTTAATACACTGATGTCAAACTAACTTTTAGTTCAATTAATTACATGTATTGTTACATTTTTATTTTTGTAATCATTTTTAATAACTGTTTTTCATTTCTTGCATCTGAAGAATGAAAAATATGGCATACTTCACAAATTTTCATGTCATCCTTGTACAAGTGCCATGTTAATTTCTATATTGTTGTAATTTGGGTAAACGTGCTGCTGAAGCATGTCATATCCTGTAAATTTACATAGTTAATGATGCAGTCTCTATAAAGGCATATATCCTTGGTTGACTGTTTGTAACCAGGAAAACATTGTTCCCAAAATGCTATTGATCTTAATTCTCTAAAATTCTGTGTATATTGGAAAACTTACATTGTTTGGTCGATTGCTCACATTTGCAATTTTTTTTTTGTCAATGACTATTTTAAGTCTTTTTCAATTAAATTTGATCATACTTTGAAGCCTTTATAGCTAGATCCAAAGGTGATGGCTTTTCAAGTACATATTTATCAACTGAGTTAGCTTTGTGGAGCTAATGGATTCAAAATAAGCCTTGCTTAAGAGCTACTTCTAAACTTCTGCAGCTTAAAATTTCATAAATGAGGTCTTACTGGCACAAATGTCTACCTGACCCTTCACTCTTCTTCCATGTAGCAACAGACCAACCAGAATATCTTACCCTGACAGCATAGATTTCCTTTTTGGAACAAAACTAATCTTAGTTAAGAGGGATTATAGAGAAATGAACAGTTAAGACAGAATCGTTTAGACTAGAAGGTATTTTATCAAAATATAATTGTTTGTTATACCTAACATTTTAAAAGTAGCTAAAGCCAAGAAAGTGAAAATAAATTCATATGCATGATTACCTAATGTCCTGGCCAGGATACCATCCAACCAGGCAGGAATTTACACTACTGCCTTTCTTTCACCAAATATTTTCATAGGTACAAGAGAAGTCTATATGTTTCTCCTTGATATTAGGCCTTAAATTGGTAATGGTTTAATCACAGTGTTTCCTCTTGCCTCTAGGCTGTAAATCTACAAATGGTAAAGCTTTAGGTCCAACTCTACCAAACACTGAGGTAGAAATAATGGAATAATACTTTAAAACACAGTTGCCTTTGATACCCTAACCACAACAGAACATTGCAAAACATGTGCCTTTTTCTTATATTATATATAGTTATATATTTTATATTTATACGTGCTGATATTTTATTTCACACAGTGAAGCTTACTAGAATTAATTGATAATTTGACAAATAAATAGATATATATTACAATAAATAGATTGGAATATAAATAATTGTGTTTAGAATATATATTAATATATGGCCGGGCGCTGGTGGCTCACGCCTATAATCCTAGCTACTCAGGAGGCTGAGATCTGAGGATCACGGTTCAAAGCCAGCCTGGGCAGGAGAGACCGTGAGACTCCTATGTCCAATAAACCACTAGAAAACCAGAAGTAGCGCTGTAGCTCAAGTGGTAGAGCGCTAGCCTTGAGCTGAATAGCTGAGGGACAGCGCCCAGGCCCAGAGTTCAAGCCCCACGGCCGACCAAAAAAGAAAAGAATATATATTAGTATATGAAAAGTATCAATGCAATGTCTTCGGTATAAACATTGTAAGTGTTCTTGGTCTTCAGAATTCACATAGTTAAAAAAAATTGTTTTCCTCTAATCTATAACAGAATTTACACTCCTGCTCTGTTTATTATTTTAACTCACAGGTTCCAAAATATTTTTCTACACATTTCTGAAGCATTCCTACTGATTATACCCAAATTTTGCTGATATGATGTCTAAAACTTATTATTCTTCTGCAGGACACATGGGTCCTAGGATCCCAGGTTTCAGTTATCCCCATCATCAAGTAACAAGGGCAAGACTTCTCAAGTAGGCCCATGCAACATGCCAACAGAAAGTAATTGAAAATCCATCTCAATCCTTAGCAGTAAGCAAATGTGAAACGCAAGGCAACTTAAAATGAAAGATGAGATCACAAAATTTGAAAAAAAGTACAGTAATACAAATTTTCAATTTACAAATGACCAGCACATATGAGTGAACAAGATCACAAATATCACAAATTATTTTTAATACCCCTCTCCTAATAATTACTGAAAGATTTCAGTCCAGCATAAGTAGGCCAAAAAAATAGTTCCTAGAACGATAGATCCATAATTGGTCTACCAAGGCTAGGAAAACTTGACTTACAGGTCAAATATAATTCACAAAAACATTAATTGAGAAAATCGTTAATGCTTCAAAATACTGGTAATTCAGTAAAACTTGGTTCTGTAGTATAAAAATGTTATCATTCACTAACAAATGATAACCTATATTTAATCTCCTGAAAACAGATTCCTTTTCAAATAATCTTTTAAAATCACATTCACCAAAATAACAGTTGACAAGTCAATGATAATTAGTGACATTACAAACTTTTCAAGATTAGGGTGCAAGTTACAAAAGAGTTGATATATTTACCCATCACTAATGCGAAACAGGTTCAACCATTCATAAAATTGTAGAAATAGTACCACCCACCATTTGTGTTGTTCAGTAGGTGCCTTCCAGGAATGTGTTAAATAGATCAACCTCCCATAATTCAAACCCAAACACTAGCTAATAAAGTAAATTTCATCACTTAATAAGGTACATTTTAAAAAGTCACAAATAGTTGCCTTATCATATGTTGTTTTATGTTTTCCCTAGCTGTTTAACATACTAAGAAATATGACTTAAAGTCATGAATATGGGTACTCATCAGAGATGTGACAAACATAAAATCTGTCTTGTTTCTATCATATTCCTCTATAGTAGTAAATCGTAGTTTTCTTCTTTTCCCAAAACTTATAGGTAGTAAAAAATATTATCCCATGTAAAATAAAATAATCACAAGCCCTATTACAACGCCATTTATAAAATTTGTTAGTTAGGAATATATTCTAAGCCATTTTTAATCTTTCTTCTTGACTAAAGATTAATCTTCCAAATGGATGAGAATAAAATAATGTCTAGGGGCTTCACGTCTCCAGTCTTGCAAATTGTTATTTCAGATGAATGAATTATCGAAATATAAACTGACATCAGTTCAAGTATAAGCAGGATTGAAACTCCATGGAATGTATATAAACCTTTCAAAGTATTAACAGAGAGTTTAACAGAATGACTATCAGGAAGTTGAAACCAGAGAGGAAATCCATAGAATGAATGAAAAATGGAACAACGGACAAGTACAGTTAGAATACTCAATGTACATATGTGATAAAGGAAGTGGTAAATCTGAAATAAATCTTGGAGAAGATTTTAATTAGTTAATGAAGGGTAGTCTTGGGAAAAGCAAACAAAGTTGTTCAAAGTGGGCAGTTTGGGGTAGCAGAGAATTTTGAACAGATTTAAATAGATTGTCTAAGGTTAAGAAACACCAACATCTGCTGCAGATATTTTCTTCTGTGAGTTCTCTTTGTCTGCAATGGATACTCCAGTCCTCAGCCACACTTGATAGCTTGTGAAGATAGAATAGAAGAAACAAGATCAAGAACCCATTACTCCACTTGAGATAGAAGAGTCCTCTATGTTTTCTCTCATCTCTCTTCAGTACTCTTTCTTCATACTTTTAAGTCAAGTGTTTTTGAATTATGTCTTTCATTCTTTGTTCTGGCAAAGTAATTAGCCAAACTAATTTACTAAATATTATTTGCCATTTTTTTCTACCATGCTGTTTAGTTATCTAAGAGAGTCCATTAAACTTCACCCTTGCATTTGGTTGCTAAGAAAACCCAACATCTATCTTAATGAGGACAAACTCTAATGTAAACTTTGTCTCCATAAAATCAGTCCAAGAAGCTGTGATCACAAATATTTAGCTATACTTTTTTTCTTTTACCTTGAAAGTCTTCTTGTGTCTAAAGGGCCACAAGATAATTACTCCCCCACTTTTTGGTTCAATCACTTCTAACCTCAAAGATATATTTTGCTAACAAGATGCTTAGAGGAAGTATAATCCACTTTAATC
Organism: Dipodomys spectabilis; assembly: GCF_019054845.1. Classification (NCBI taxonomy): domain Eukaryota; kingdom Metazoa; phylum Chordata; class Mammalia; order Rodentia; family Heteromyidae; genus Dipodomys; species Dipodomys spectabilis. Next base: position 886,873 of record NW_024870984.1, read on the forward strand.
TTCTCTCGTAAGTCTCTCCTTAGATAACATATCAGGAACAAAGTTATTCTATCCTAAATTATTTCAATAGATTATTTTCTCTTGGTCTTGCATTTGCTCAACAAGATATATTGAGAAAAATAGAGTTAAATCACCCATACCTTGTATGACAGTGTCTGTTACAACAGACAATACTTCTTTGTTCTACTTCTACGTCCTCCTCATAGTTCTTGCTTGATTTCCAATTAATCACACCTCCTTGGCTTCAAGTCTAGTGAAGCTGAAGAAGTATATGGCTTCTCTTTTTAAACTCTTTTATTTGGATGTGGAATTTATGTTCATGTCTTCATTCAATCTGTTCTGCATTGTAGTGAGCCAAATAGACTCTGTAAAATCACTTTAGGTAGCAAAAATATTAACAAAATCTATATCAAAATGTTTTGGAATCCTTCTACAGCTGAAGCCAATACGCTTTAGCTAGGGCTTCTAAGAACACCTTATCTTACCTTTTCAATTTGCTCAATTCTTTTCTGATTCCAAAACTTTTTGGCTAATGTAATAAGAGAAGTCTTTACTATCTCATGTTAATAAGGATATTATATTTTATGAGCTACTTAGAAATGTGAAATCATTGGTTTGAGGTATCCAATCAGATTTTTTCTTTGTTTCAGTGCTTCACATGCAAAGACATTGTGTAAAGTATTATAAACAGAAAAGTGTATACCCAATACCTTCTTTCATTGTGGAGGGCAATTTCTCCCTAAATATTTTGACCCAAATTATTTTTTCAGAGAATTTCTGTTTGGTAATTAAAGGTCAATTCACAAATTTTGATGTCTTTTGTAAAGAAATTTGAATTTAAATTCCACTACAACCCTATTTCACACAGTGAGAGTATATGTCCTGGGTAAGGATAATTCTCAAGGGAACCTACAGGATTTATAGCAAGGTTTCTGAGGTTTGTTTGTTTATTGTGAAAATGAGCCATCTTCACCAACATTGTTCCCTCTCAACTAAGTCTCCATGGATTAATTTGCATGAAAGCCTATTTTCCCAGGCAATTTTAAATTTTCTTAATAGGCTAAGTTGTTTAAAAAGTTTGAACGATTAAAATTTACCTGGCATAATTTTAAAATTCTTTTGAAATTCCTTTATCACAATCGCAAATTTGCCAATCGTTATTCCACTTTTACCATAAAAAACTGTTAACATGCTGTCTTCATGATATCGTGTCCATGAAACTATTATTTTCCAGTGGCTTTGTTATGCATATATATGACTATATAAGCTGATGCTGAGCAAAATGAACTCCAAGATATGGAAACAGATTTTTATTTGCGGTTTGTGTTTTTAATGTACTATGTGATGTCTATTTTCTTTGATTTTTTTCCCCTATGGTTTGTCCCCAGCTGTATTTGATTTTGGTACCCTCTGTATTGTGTATACATTTACCTTAATTAGGGAAGGGAAGAGGAACAACAAGATGGCGAGACAAAGGACAAAGGGCAAGCCAATGCAATAGCATTACTCACAAGACAATATGTTGGAAATGTACATTACAACTTGTGAGGAGTATTGAGGTGAAGGAAAACTGTGAGAAAAATGAAGGAGTGGGTAACACCTTTGAAAAGTTATGTATTAATTTCCTTACAATTACTGTAATCCCACTGTACATCACTTTGACAATAAAATTAATTTAAAAAATAAGTTGCATGAAAAAATTTCACTGTATTGGTATAGTAGATATTATTCTTTATGTAGTAACTTTTTAAAAATTAATACTATTTTGCATCTAATTTGAATTAATTACCCATTTTTAATCAGAGGACAAACAACTTGAATCCAACTAGACAATAATTTCACAATATACTTGACAATATTTTGAAAAAAGAACAAATTTAGTACTTTCTCATACTCAAATCAAAAACAGTTTAATTCTATGGAAACCCATAACTTTAAAAAGTAAATAAGTTGTTAAGAGGAGAGAATATATGTATCCTTCAAAATTCCTATGAGTGATAACTACTCATTTTCAAATTCTGAACATTCCATTCCTGTTGGCATGTTATGAAATTCTGCAATAGATGCAGTTTCCAGTGGGATGTTACAGATTGAGAAATCAACAGAAAAGTAGCCACATTCTGGTAGAAGATAAAACTATGATTCACCTGTAATAATTAATTCTTCAAGAGTAAGCAATTTTTTATCAGTGTAAGTTATTATTTCTTTGACCATCAATCCAAAGACTTATGCCATAAATTCATCCTAGCCCAACAGTTTCCAACTTGTAGGGTACACCTCAAAATTCCTTTAATTCACATCACGAATAGCTTATCTCTATTGTGAAAAAATACTACACCTCTGCTAATGTGATGCACTTCGTGTTCTGGAAAGAACACCACAATAAACTGGGTTACATCATTTTTCCCCACTGGTATTCTTGAGATCAGAACATCTTGCAAATATTATTTATATTTATGCTTTTTAACTATCATAGATATTTAGGATGCTAAGATCGGAAGATTTCAGTTCAGAGCCCACCCAGGGAGGAAGGTTCCCTAGATTCTTATTTCCAAGAAACTTTTCAAAAAAGCCAGAAATAAGTGGCCCTGATGTTGAAGTGGTAGGGCACGAGCCTTGAGCATAAACAGGCTCAGAGACAGTGTCCAGGCCCAGAGTTCAAGCCCTATGACAAATCAATAAAACAAAAATAAAAACAAACCCAAACCTAGCAATTTTCTCATTGTATACAGAGCACATAATTTTGGAAACTGCTTCCTGTGTTACATACAGGTAGAAAAAAGAAGATGTCATACAATTATTCTCTTCATACTATGTTATACCAAAGCCTCAAAAATTGCTGTTTTCTAAATTTATAAATTAACATCATCTTTTTGTTCGCAACTCTGTCTATATTATTCACATTATCATTTTATACATGAACTGTTGGAATTATCTATTAACTAAGTTCTAATTATAACTCTCTTAAAAGAATATTCTAGGCAAGTAGAATGCAAGAATCATTTGTGAATTTGTCAATTAAACCCTCTACTTAAAAAGAATTTTGTAGTATCTTATAGAATATGTAATTAAAAACAAAACCAAAACATTTATTTTAAATCTAAATTCTAATTTAGCAATATCTACAAGGACATACATTAGACGAACTTTGCTTTTTCTCTGGGCTTAAGCTTTTGTAATCCTTCATCAATTCTTTGGAATCCAACAGAATTATGATAAGAGAATTGTGGATGGGAATCAAGAGCCATTTTACATCTAGAAATGTTCTGTAATGCAGACAGCATTTGAAACACACCTGAGGATTATATATGAGTTGCATTGTAATAGGAAACTTAACTTCTCAAAACATAGTGACAAAATTAGCCCAAACTTCCAACTGTGTATTCCTTTCTTGTTTGGTTTGTTTTATTAAGACAAAATTATACTACCTAGTCCAGGGAAGGTATCACTATGTAATTCCACTCTCTAATCTCCTGTCAGTCTGAATGTTAGAATTCTAGCCTTGTATCACATTGCCCTGCCATATTTTCATGGTTTATTTAATCTTGATACAGACTAGCAATTCTGAACTTCTCCAGTGATATTATCCACTAGACTTCTCAGACTCTTCATGTACTATTTTCAAAGATTTTCTAACATTTGACACAGGATTTGAACATTTTCAAATACACCTGCGGGGTCTCCGATTCATTCCTCCATGGATCCAATCCCTTTACTATTGATTACTTGACTCTCTTACTATCTCAAGTTTACCTATGTAATATTCTCAAACTTTTTTGAAGAAAGTTCACTTGAGGATTTTCTAAGTTAAAAATTATCACTTGATTCTAGTCTTACTCAGGATATATTTTCTATTGCTTTCTAAATTTTCTACATATTCTGAGAGTTGTATCATTTGTGCATTTGTGTGTGTGCATTTAAGTGCCTCTGTGTTTATGATTATGTTTGTATGTATGCATGCAAAAGCCTCAAGCTCTTATTTATCAATCTTGCTCATGACTGGTATTCCATGACCTGAGCCATTCTTCCAATCCAGCTTTTGGCAGGTTAATTATAGATAGTGTCTCAAAAACTCTTCTGCCCAGGCTGGATGTAAACTGAACTTCCCAGGCTCCTTTATATTCGTAGGTTTTATTTATCCAGTAGAATCAACTTTTGAACTAGAAACATTTTTTTGAGTGTAAAGTCTAAGCTGTAGCCCAGATTTTTAACTCCAGAATTCATATAAAGATAGATGAACATACACATTACATATACTGAGTGTAGAGTTAGAAATGTGATCCTAAGCTGGGTGGCGGTGAGATCTGAGGATTGGGGTTCAAAGCCAGCCCAGGTAGGAAAATCCCAGAGACACTTCTCTCCAATTAACTGCAAGAAAAGTGGAAGTGGCACTGTGGCTCAAGTGGTAGAACATTAGCCTTGAGTGGAATAGCAGAGGGACAGTGCCCAGGCCCAGAGTTCAAGTGCCAAGACCACGACCAACAAAAAAATATATAAGTAAAGGAAAGAAAAAGAAATGTCATCTAGGCCACCAGTTCATTGCTAGTATATTCCCTACTCTCTCAAGATGGACTTTTTTCCCTGTTACGTCCATGCTCTTATGTCTGACTTTTTTTGGAAGCAGAATTATACTTCCATTCTTCTTTCTATAAAGTTGCTTGATTAGCAAGCATGATTTAGAAAGGGAGTGCCCTCATAATTCGTGTTCCATGTAGGAGTAATGCTTTCTCTATATCACTCCCATAAATCTACACACTGGAATTGACTTTATTGTTTCAATGTTGTCTTATTTGTAGAGTTTTTATAGTATATTGAACCCTTATACTTAAACACAGAACTTCTCTTTCTCCTATTATTGCTATGGTTTCCCTTACTGTTAATGCATGTACACTTGGGAAATAATGCGCAGCACATACACACACAAAAAGAATGACTGAGAACCTTCTTCCTATTTAAAATTCGCCTTAATCTACAGAGAACTTACAAAGTTTGTACTCAATGTAGTCATTGATAAAATATTTATAAGCAACATAAATTTCGTATTTTCTCTTTACTAAGTTGTCTTTGAAACATGTGTTACCTCAGGTCCAAAAGTGTCCTTGTGTTATTTCAGCAAACCCAGAACATTCATCATACCTCAGGCAGCACCATCGTTTGTTACTGGACATAACAGCTATTGGATGTGGAAACTCCCAGGAGAGGAAATGAACACAGAGGAATGACAAAGTTCATGTTAACTTGTGCTTTCCTTTTTACTGTACAAGAAAAGAATCCCAAGGCTTGAAGGAAACTCTGTCCCTGACTTTTTCGAGTGTGTTCTATACTCATATAAAACTTTTCTGTAAACTTCTAGGTGAGAGTATTACAAAAAGAAATAATGTGCCATTTGAAGGCCAGCATAGAACAAAAGGAAATAACGTTGTTTTAAAAGTGTTCTACAGCAAAGAAACAAAGGCATGGAGGTTTTAAAATGTCTTATGTATGGATATTTCACCCCTGAGATGATTCTCTTTTTTGCAGGAGACAGTTATCAATTCCTCTAGTCTAGTCCTGAGTTCTCCTGAGCAATAAGGATTCCAAAAAAGCAGGATCCAGTGACTATGATAAGCAAAAGTGCCTCTTCTCAGACTCGTGCTCCTTTAAGGAGGGTCCAAAAGAAATATTTGGGGTTTTTTTGTTTGCTTGTTTGTTTGGATTGTGCTGGTTCTGATCCTGATCCTGATCCTGAACAGTTGTCTTTCCTGCCCACCTGTCCCCAAAGCTAGTACACTACTGCTTGAGCCAAAACTCCACTTCTGTTTTTTGTTGTTTAATTACGGATAAGAATTTGACCAACTCTCCTGCCTGGGTTGGCTTTGAACTAAGATTGTAAGACAGCTAAGTAGCATCAACTGTATAGACATTGCGTTTGAAACAAGAAATATTAGATGAAGTTTACTGTGAACCTAATATTTGACAATTTTTAAAATAAAAGACTATGTCCAGCAAAAAAGCCATAACTTAAGTAACTCAGCAAAAGTAGGTGCACTGAATAATTTTGGAATTATTTTTTCTGCTTGGGAAGTTAATTGATCTTGACGTTCCTTTGGGGGAAACTTAAAGTCATATTTCGCTTTTTTTGTTGGTCGTGGGGCTTGAACTCTGATCCTGGGTGCTGTCCCTAAGCTCTTCATCTCGAGTTGAGCGATCTACCACTTTAGCTAAAGCACCAGTTCTGGGTTTCTGGTGGACTTTCCAGACCAGGCTGGCTTTGAACCACAATCCTCTGATCTCAACCTCCTGAGTAGCTAGGATTACAGTCATGAACCACCAGGACCTGGCTCATATTTGCATTTATGTGCACTGAATGACACTATGTAGCCAAAGAATGGAAATTTGAACAAAATGATGCCAATGCAGATTTTCAGAAAAATTGAGGTAGCAATAAATAGGTCCTCCTTTTCCATGTTGTTACATTAATGACTCATGAGCTTTGGGACCCTTACATTAGCATCCTCTGCCATCTGTATAGGTGTATTTAGTATCAGGAAATGTTCATAGAGAAATATAGAAAGACAGATTTTTAGAAAGAAAAGGGATAAGGTATGAAAAAACAGCATAGAAGGAGATACGTTTATCACACAGAGATTAAGAACTAGCCTAAGAGATTTAGAATTCTAAAGGCAATGAGGAATAAGCCTAGTTGATAACTAGTTTTTCAATAACCAAAAATGGTTCTCTAGAACACTTTCTGCTACACCTTAGTTACTATCATTTATTCCTTCCATCTGGAGTTATTTCTTCTTTTCTGTCACAATTGTTAATTAGTCTCTGCCTTTTGGTGTCATGATTGACCAAAAAGATTTCCAAATCTCACTTAGACTACCCTTCTCTTTGTGATTAGCAGTGACCACACAAAATCCTGGAATCTTTGAATTACCAGAATTAATATTCACCTGACATCTAAGAACATTCCTGGCATTAATTGCTGTGACCTAATGAACAAAACTTTTTTCAACGCAATATCCTAATAAAATAAAGTACATGAATAAGGGACTATTGTCAGGTGTCAGAATGCAATTATATATTCCAAGTATGTGTTCTTTATTTTGCATTTACTAACCAAAAAAAATTTTTTTTCCCTGACCCACAGACCACTTCCAGAATGAGAGGGCCACCTTGGGTTCCAGCCACATGGGGACGCTGGTCCACCTCCTCCTGCACCCATTCAACCAGTTCCTGTGAGAGAGAGAGAGAGAAAGAAAGTCAGAATTACACTTAAGTCAGGTGCTGGTGGCTCAGAATTCTAATCCTAACTACACAGGAGGCTGAGATAGGAGGATCATGGTTCATAGCCATCCCGGTCAGGAATAACTGTGAGACTCTTATCTCCAAAGAACCACCTGAGAACTGGAAGTGGTGCTGTGGGCTCAAGTGGTAGCCTTGAGCTGAGGAGCTTGGGGACTGAGCCCAGGCCTAGAGGTCAAGCCCCACGTCTGACAATAAGTGGACTTCCCACCACAAGAAATGGACTGAATAGCACCCATTGTCCTAGGGAGCATGGTAGAGAAGTCAGGCTGAGCTTCCTGTGAATTGAGGTTATAAGTAGGTCACCTGGCTTCTCTGTTCCTTGATTTCCCCACCTGGAAAACTCAACAGAGTGAAGGATCCCCTGTCTTACGGGGATAGTTTAATGATGAAAGAGAGCCATGTTTTCTTTCATAATACCCACCTGTTGCAAGATTAATAACTGGCCCCACCTGAGCCCTTTCCAGTATCTTCCTGTCATATGCTCACAGAATTGCCAACAACCTTAACTGAAGGCTTCTACCTCTGTGCCTAGCCATGCTCTAGAGATCCCTCTGTATAAATCTATTGTTTCCTCACACTCTCCTGTGAGGAGGCTGAGGTCTGATGGTTGAGGCCCTACCCAGAGCTTCGCCTGTGGCCAAGAATTGGCTACTGTGGACTAAGAGTTTGGGATAATCCATCTAAACTGAAAAATGAGCATGGCTCTACATGTCTAACATCCCAACTACAGAGGACCTACCTGTTAAAGATAGGAGGACTGTGATCCAGCCCAGCCTGAGCATATATTGAGTCTCTATTTCAGAAATGCCCGACAGAAAGGTGGTTCCTCAGAGCCAGGGAGAGCAGGGGGTCATGGTGCCTGCAGAGGGGTGTCTGACCTGGGTGGGGGTGGTGTTGGGGAAGCCACTCACCAGTGCTGCTGGGAGAATCTGTTGGTTTCTGCTCCAGGTGGGCCAAGCAGCAATGGCGGCAGCATTATGGATACATGGGCCCAGAGCAGAGGACAAGGGGCAGAGACCTGTTTGGGGCTTTAGGCCAGCTGGCAGGGCACTATTGTCTGAGGATTGAAACCTGGCACCACCTCGGGAAGGTAGGGACGGGGCTGGGAGGTGGGGTGGCACATCAATTTCCTACTATGCTCCAAAGTCACATCAAGTCTTTTGCTCATCACTCAGCCACTTCTACCTTCCTCAACGGCTGGTAGTGGTGTAAACTAACAGAGGGAATCTAGGTGCTACTGGAAAGCCTGGAATGTGGGCGGGGCCACCATTCTTGTATCCCATTAATCAGAAAGAAACATGAAAGAATGGGGGTGTGGCCGGAATCCTGTGATGTGAGCAGCATGGGCAGAGTCAAGATGACAGCGGGTCCTCCAGCCATTTCCGATGGAACTCTGTCCAATTCAATTGGGGACAAGAGGGTGACCTGCTTTAGTTGGATGGCTGCACAGATAGTTGTGTATGTCTGTTTGTTGCCAGTCCTGGACCTTGAACTCAGGATCTTGGCACAGTCTGTGAGATGTTTTTGCACTAGGCTCACCCTCCACACTGAAGCAACAGGACTTCTGGCTTTGTTGGCACTGAAGTTTGTCAGGGGTCTCAAGGACTTTCCTGCTTAGGGTGACTTTGACCATGATCTTCACATCACAGCCTTGTAAGTATCAAGGAGGAGTGCTGAGAGCCACTTATTAGTCTTGCTGATGTTCTTGGACAGACCTGTGATTTCTATATCGATGGGTTGAAGTGGTGTGAGCTGGAGCCCACAGTTCCTTTCCTGATCCATCCACGTCCAAATGGCAGGAGATCCTAAGAAAGTTGTTCCTATCCACATAATTACCAATGGAATGTGATATAAGTCATAATTTAATGCAAAGTTCTTGAATGATTCTAGGATAAAATTATACACAATTATATTATAGGACACTGATCGATTTTAGTTAATACTTTATGAAGCATTTAAACAATCACATTCATAAAATGGAGGTATAATGAAATACCTAAGAATTGGGCCTCACATAATATAAAGGTGCCATTTTTTATGCCAGGACTGGGATTTGAACTCATGGTCTGGTTAACTCTGTTGCACTGTGTGGGAAGGGAAAGCTTGCCTCCTTGAAGTCAAGAAATTCAAGTCTTTTCCTTAGTCCAGAAATAGATCCTCACCACTAGAAAACATCCTATTCATGTACAATTTACACATATGATTTATATTTATATACATATGTAGACTCCGTATTGTGTTAAGTATAGTTATATTATTTTTTGTTTTATTCATGTTTTGACCGTTTATGTTATTAACTATTATGGCACATAGAACATTGATTACATTGATTAAAGAGGATATAGGTCTACATATGTATTCCACTTCATAAATGACACCAAGGACATTCACAGGAATGGAAAACATGATTCACCTTCAGCTTCTTATTCCAGGATTCATTGTTTGGAAATGCTGGCATCAGAATTCATGGACTACAACTCATGAATGGGTGAGTGTCATCACGCCATCCTGGGGCAAATTGAGTTGACAGGCAGTTCCCAGAACCTGAGATTGTGCCCCAGGTGTTAAGAAAGTAAGAACAGATTGACCTGCAGATGGCAGTATGCTAATAAATATATATCTTTATAGAGTACCAGAGATATCTATACATTATTCAGTTATATAGGCTACATTCCTACCAATTCCTGGGTATTTATTATGCCTCCATATAATTAATGTTATTGTTTTCATCCTTAAACTACTAATGAAATCAATCAGTATCATGAAATTATTGTGTTCCTGTAATTAATAATATTCTTTTTATACTTCATAAATAATAAATAAAATCAATCATCCTCCTGAAATGATGCAGTCTAATTTTATTTTATTTTATTATATATACAGTATATATATTATATATATAATATATATTTATAGTATATATAATATATATTTATATATATATAGTATATATAATATATATACTATATATATACTAAATATATATATATATATATATTTATATACTACTGTGAAAATACTGTACAGAGGGGTTGCAATTACATGGGCGAGATTATGAGTACATTACTTATCAAGCATTGTAGCCTCCTCCTTTGTTTCCCCTTCCCATCCATTTGCATCCTCCTCCCTGCCCCCCACAAATCCTCCCACAATTCCTCCCCCACCAAAGTTGTAATGTTCGTTTTGGACATAACATCTCATTGCTGCAAGGGGTCCACCTGAATCCCTATTTAAATGATTTGTTTTTCCCCTTCCCCTCCACAAATTATACCAACATCAAATACAGTGAAAGCAGGGGTTATAGCGTTGGGGAGGGACATAGAAATCTACAAAGAAATAATCTTATAAATGTGTTAGAGACAATTGCATGAAAGAAAAAGAAAACATTTGAATACATACCTTAGGGTACATTACCCTAACATCAACTTATCTGACCTTTTCTGCTTGACGCAGACATATACTAGATATTGCAAATAAGGGAAACCATGGGACCTATGCTTTTTTGGGCCTGGCTTACTTCATCTAATATAATTTTTCCAAGCCTTTCTATTTCCCAACAAATGGGGCAATATCATTCTTTCTGATGGAGGCATAGAATTCCATTGTGTATATATACCACATTTTCTTGATCCATTCATTTACTGAGGGGCTTCTGGGTTGATTCCACAATAAAAGACCCAGAATACACTTCTGGGAAGATGGTAGAGGAGAAACTGGAGGCTAAACAAGCATAGAAAGCAGTTTTAGAGTTCCAGTGAACAGTCCTCAGCCAGAGAATCACACCAAGTGTGCCAGCACAGGACAGAGAGTTAGGCCAGAGAGGGAAAATCCAGGCAAGGAGACAGATCTGAGTTCTTGCCAGCAGCTGTCACTGCGGCAGCAGTGGCAGCGGCTGAGGCTGTACTGCAATACCTGAAACAGAGAGAGTCCGGGACAAAAGAGCCAGATGCGGCTTGGAAGAGAATTCTACTCAACACCAGCAAGAACCAACAAGGAACAGACATGTTCATCCTGCAGTTCGCAGAACAAAGATGACCCAGGATCCAAGACTCGGCGTGAGTAGAAGCCTGACATCCTCACTCCTTCGCAGGGAGCAGAGGAGGGAAGGCCACCCTCCACCCCCAGTACCAGAGATCTCCATCTTGGATACCAACAAAGCTCCGAGGAGCTGCTAGCTCCAACTCAGGCCTTGGAATAAAAGGAGTCATTTAGCAGGTCACAAGAACTTAATGGTGTGACATGCCAGACTCAGCTGCACCCAGTGAAAAGTCACCCAGCTCGGGCGCCAGCCCTAGGAGTGGCTTTCTTCACTGGATAATAAGAACCAGAGGCTGCCTCTCCCTTTAGCAGCTCTGACATCAGTAAACAGAAACCCTGAGAGTGGCTCCAGGCTGGGCTCTGTGAGTTTCTCACAAACTAGCCCCTAGGAAAGGCTACTGTTTGCTGAAAGACCTCAACTCTACCCAGAACCTGGCCTCATCACAACATCTCCAAACTTGGGGAAAAAGCCATCTCCCTCATTTGTGATACTCAAAGCAGACCCCCCCTCCCATTGAACTAACATGGGAGGAGGATAGCAAAATCCTGGGTAAAGCAGACTATTTTTCTGCCCATCCAAACAAACTGACTTAAGAAACCAACCAAGCCACAGGACCACAAACAGACCAGAGACTCCAACCACAGGCTGATTACATGCACAAGGGAGATACATGATTTTTCCCAACCCTCCCCCAAAAATTAAAGAACTTTTTTTTTCTTCTTCTTCTTTTTATACCTTTTACAAATTTTTTTTCTTTTCTAAAATTTTTTTTAATTTTTAGTTTTTAATTTCCACCTTTTTTGAAAAAAATTGTTTTCTAGTAATTTTTTCCCCCTTATAATCTTTATTTTAGGGATACATGTGTGTGTGCGTATTTCTTTCTTTTTTTCTTTTTTCTTTTTTAAAAAATAATTTCTTTTTGTTTTTTGCTTGTCTAAACTGAACTTCTGATCTTTTTTTTTCTTTCTTCCTTATCCTTCTCACCTTTTCCTCTTTTTTGTTCTTCTTTATGGGACTAAATTGTTGTTCTGCACATCCTCAGATAAACCCGTATTTGATTATTATACCCTATCACACATTGTGTACACACTTAATCCACAAATTTATTACTCAATTCAAAACCTCTGACACTTAAATTCCTTAATAGCAGTACTACCTCTTTATACATATATAATATTTTAAGTATTTTTATTTTTAAGGTTTTCACATCTCGTTTATATCCCTCCCCTTCTCTCATTATATTAACGTTCTTTGAATAGTTTGTTCTCGATCTGCATATTATTAATTTTTATTTTTCTATTTTTTCCGATCTCTTTTTTCCTTTCTCTTTCTTCTTGTTTTCTCTCTCTCTACATTCATCCTATCCAACCTATTTTCTATTTTGCGATCACTCTATTCCTATTTTTTACCCACATCTCTCCCTAACCCTAATAATTTCTGGTTTACCAAATTCTTCTTTGCAGTCCGTAGCCCATTAATATATAGTTGTTTGATGTTGAAAAGAGGTATCTGTTGAACTAGATTGTATCTACAGATTATTGACTGTGCAAATTCAGTCTTTGGTTGATGCTTGCCTTATGTTAGTGTTCTAGCACAAAACTGGTATTACTTTCATTCAAAATGGGCAGAGTAAGCCGGAAATCCACAAGAAAAATGGCAAGTCTGGCTATCTCCACTCCCACGCATGATAATCAGGAGACAGAACAGATAATGAATAATCCAGAAGAGAGTTCCCAAATAGCTCTACAAAAACTGCTGGCAAACATGATAAATGAAAAGATTGAAAATATACAAAGAACTCTGTATAAGCATGATAGGGAGAGAGAGGAGGCAAACAAAAGGTCAATGCAGGAAAAGATTGAAAACATACAAAAGACTCTGTATATGTGTGATAGGGAGTGAGAGGAGGCAAACAATAGGTCAATGAAGGAAAAGAGTGAACACCTACAAAGGACTCTGAGCGTGAGAGGGAGAGAGAGGAGACAATCCATAGGTTTATACAGGAATATCCTGAGTGTGAGGAAGCTACTTAAAAACTGATAAAGGATTTGCGTGAGAAGCTTCAGAATACTCAAAGAGAAAGGCAGGAATGGTGTGAACAGGTTGACAACACTCAAAGAGGACTAAAAGAATAGCATGAAAGGAAGGAAGCTAAGCAAAGAGTAATACAGGAATTGAGAGAGCAGGATGAGTATACACAAAGAGCACTAAAGGCATTCATGGGATCCATTAACAAAGAGCAGAAGGAAGTCAGGGAGACCACAAAGGGAATGCTGAATGGAACCCAACAGAAGGAATGGGAGTCCAAGGAAACCATAACCAATCAACTAAGTGATTTGAGAATAAACAATGAACACCAAATTAAGGAAGTAAAGAAGTTCATACAAGATCTAAAACAAAGCTTCAAGAAAGAATTTGAAGCCATCCAAGCAGACCAATTAGAAGGAAAAGAAATAAACAACAAAGTAGAAAGTCTTGACAAAAGGTTAGAAGGTGCAGAAGATCGAATCTTGGGGAATGAGGACAGCCTAGATATTATAGAGAAAGAACATACAACTATCCAAGACAAGTCCAAGAAATATGACAGATCTATCCAACACTTGGAAGACACCTTCAGAAGGCCTAATCAAAGGATAATGCGTGTAGAGGACCACCTAGAAACAAAAGTTAATGGTGTAGGAAATTTGTTTAACAGGATCCTAGCAGAGAACTTCCCAAAAATGCAAGAAGATAGGCTTATTCAGCTACAAGAAGCTTTTAGAAGTCCAAATAGACCAGATCAGAATAGGACATACCACCTGCACATTATAATCCACACAGGATCAACTCACACCAAAAAGCTGAAGGAGAAAACATTAATCACCTATAAAGGGAAACCAATTAGAATCACCTCAGATTTCTCTGCAGAGACAATCAACGCAAGTAGAGCCTGGAATGATGTATGTCAAGCCCTAAAAACAAACAACTATCAACCAAGAATACTGTACCCAGCTAAACTCTCCTTCATAACTGAAGGCCAAATAAAAACCTTCCATAGCAAAGAAAAAGTGAAACAATACATCTCCACCAAACCAGCCCTACAAAAGATTCTTAAAGATGTCCTACACATAGAAAACCAACAAGACCACAATAAAGGAGAAGAAACTGCACCCAAACTGAGAATCCAAGAACCATAGGAAGAACCCAGTTGTCCCAACCCCCAAGAAGGTCGATAACATGGCAGGAACTACCAAATACCTCTCAGTCATTTATCTTAACATTAACTGACTTAACACTCCAATTAAGCGATATAGACTGTCTAGTTGGATTAAAAATCAAGATCCTTCTATCTGCTGCCTTCAGGAGTCACATCTTGCCCGTAAAACCAAACACATTTTCAATGTTAAATGCTGGAGCAAAATCTACCAAGCAAATGACCCCAGGTAAACAGGCTGGAGTTGCAATCCTAATATCAGATAAAATAGACTTCAAATTAAAATTCGTGAGAAGAGATAAAGAAGGTCGCTACATACTAATTAAGGGATCTATCCTTCATGAGGATATTACAGTTCTAAATATCTATTCGCCAAACAACGGAGCACCCAAATGTATCCAAGAAACAATACTTTCCCTCAAATCCCACATAGATCCAAAGACATTAATTGTTGGGAATTTTAACACACAACTCTACCCTCTAGATAGATCAACTCGGCAAAAACTCAACAGAGAAACCGCAGTTCTAAACAACTGCATAGATCAACTAGATTTAACAGACATCTACCGAATATTTCACCCAGCAGCATGAGAATACAGGTTTTCCTCAGCAGCACATGGAACATTTTCTAAAATAGACCACATTTTAGGCCACAAACCAAACTTTTCCAAATTCAGAAACATTGAAATAACACATTGCATTCTCTCAGACCACAAGGGAATAAAATTAGAACTCAATACCAAAAGCCACCAATGAAAGTCTGGTAATGCATGGAGGCTGAACAACACACTGCTGAATCACGAGTGGGTCATGGATGAGATTAGAAAGGAAATACATATGTTCATGCTATTCAACAAAAATGAGCACACAAGTTACCAGCTACTCTGGGAAAGAGGAAAGGCAGTACTCAAAGGCAAGTTTATAGCTCTGAGTTCCAATATCAACAAATTGGATAGATCTGAAACAAACAATTTAATAAGACATCTGAACCTCCTTGAAAAAGAGAAGCAAGAAAACCCCAATCCAGTAGACGGAAAGAAATAATTAAAATTAAATCATAATTAAATGAATTAGAATCCAAAAAAAAAACTATAGAAAGAATCAACAAAACAAAGAGTTGGTTCTTTGAAAAAATTAACAAAATTGACAGACCCTTAGCAAATCTTATCAGAAAAAGAAGAGAACACACCCAAATAAATAAAATCTGAGATGAGAATGGAAACATTACCATGGAAACAACCAAGATTCACAACATTTTAAGGGAATACTTCTCAAAACTTTATGCTAATAAGTTTGAGAACTTGGCAGAAATGGACATTTTCCTAGCAAATATTGACATGTCAAAAGTAAACCAAGATGAGTTAAACCAGTTTAACAGGCCAATATCAAGCATTGAAATTGAAACAGCTATAAGAGACTTACCAGCTAAGAAAAGTCCAGGACCAGATGGTTTTACAGCGGAATTCTACAAGGCCTTCAAAGCAGAGCTCACACCAATACTCCTCCAACTCTTCAATGAAATTGAAAGAGAAAGTTCACTACCGAACACATTCTATGAAGCCATCATAACCCTCATCCCAAAACCAGCAGGGACTCATCAAAGAAAGAAAACTATAGACCCACTTCTTTGATGAACATTGATGCAAAACTTCTCAACAAAATTTTGGCCAATCGACTTCAACAATTCATCCAAAAAAATCATAAACCACCATCAAACAGGCTTCATTTCAGGGTTGCAAAGCTAGTCCAATATATGCAAATCAATTAATATTATTCATCACATCAACAAGAGCAAGGATAAGAACCACATGGTTATTTCAATAGATGCAGAAAAAGCATCCAACAAGATCCAAGACCCCTTTATGATGAATGTTTTGGAAAAATTAGGAATCCATGAAACATTCCTCAATACCATAAAGGCTGTATATGACAAACCTACAGCCAGCATTATACTTAATGGTGAAAACCTAAAGCCATTTCCTCTTAACTCAGGAACAAGACAAGGATTTCCACTCTTCCAACTTCTCTTCAACCTAGAATTAGAATGCCTAGCTACAGCAATAAGACAAGGTGCAAACATAAAGGATATCCAAATAGAGAAAGAAGAAATAAAACTCTCCCTCTTTGCAGATGACATGATCTTGTATTTAAAAAATGCCATAGACACCACTCCCAAATTACTCAAGCTGATTCAAAACTTTGGCAAAATCCCCCAACAACAAATCCTCAAAGAAACAACTGCCCAATAAATAAGTGTGCTAAAGATTTGAAGAGAAACTCTCTGAAGAAGAAAGAAGGATGGCCAATAGACAAATGAAGAAATGCTCAACCTCCCTAGCCATAAAAGAAATGCAAATCAAAACAACATTGAGATACCAATTCACTCCAGTTAGAATGGCTATAATCAAGAACTCTAACAACAACAGATGCTGGAGTGATGTGGACAGGAAGGAACCTTACTTCATTGTTGGTGGGAGTTTAAACTTGTTTAACCACTTTGGAAAGCAGTATGGAGGTTCCTGAAAAGACTTCACATAGAGCTCCCCTATGACCCAGCAATCCCACTTTTGGGCATTTACCCAAATGTTTACAAACAAGAACACACTAAAGCTACCAGCACAATTATATTTATTGCAGCATTATTTACCATACTTAAGATATGGAACCAACCCGGATGCCCATCAGTAAATGAATGGATCAAGAAAATGTGGTATATACACAATGGAAGTCTATGCCTCCATCAGAAAGAATGACATTGCCCCATTTGTTAGGAAATGGAAAGGCTTGGAAAAAATTATATTAAGTGAAGTAAGCCAAGCCCAAAGAAACATTTGTCCCATGGTTTCCCTTATTTGCAATATCTAGCATATGTATGAGTCAAGCAGAAAAGGTAAGATAATGTGATGTTAGGATAATGAACCGTTACATATATATTTAAATGTTTTTTTTCTTTCATGCATTTGTTTCTAACTCATTTATAAGATTATTTCTTTGTTGCTTTGTATGTCCATCCCCACAGTATAACTCCTGCTTACACTATATTTGATGTCGGTATAATTAGTGGAGGAGATGGGGAAAAACAAGTCATTTTAGGATACAGGTGGACCCGTTGCAACTGTTTTAATTACAAGTTGTCATGTTGAAAACGAACTTTACAACTTTCGTGCGGGGGGGGGGGGGGGTGGGCAGGGGTGGGGCGTCGGGGGAAGACTGGGAAGGGATGTGAAGGGTAAACAAAGGAGGAGGTTGCAATGCTTGATAAGAAATGTACTCATTATCTTTCCCATGTAATTGTAACCCCTCTGTACAGTATGTTCACAAAAATTAAAAATTAAAATTAAAAAAAAGACCCAGAATAGCAAAAATGATCCTCAACATAAAGAATACTGCTGGAGATTTATTGCAGTTTAATTTTATAGCAGCATCATTCATGATCAACTCATTAAACTGTGACATTAATAACATTCCATTGTTATTGGTATGGATTGGAACCAGTTTCTAAATATCTCCTGTCATTTGTTGGTGTCAGGATGAGGATTCAAAATCAGGATCCATGTTGCCACGTGGGCCTAGGGATTCCCTGGTAGTCTGCCAGCCTTCATCAATGCAAGGTGAAGTACCCTTTGCAACAGTGTCATTCAGACCCAGGGGGGTTACCATGCAAAGAAGAAAACATAAAAAGGCAACATTTTTTCTGTGCATTGTTTTTCCTGCAAGGCCTGGGGGCCTAGGATTCCAGAAGCAGCAGTTTGTCCAGTTGCTGCACCCCAGCATAGGGTGATCAAAGCTGAGGCAGAGATGCTATGACCTGGGTTCAAGCCCCACGCTGAGGAAAATTTAAAAATAAATTAGCTCCCTGGCTTTGGATTTGAACTCAGGATCTGGGTAAATCTGCAGCTATATGGATGAAGGGGAAGATCACTGTACTTGAAGATAAGAAAGTCAGGACTGTTCACTAGTCCTGAATTCAAGCCCCAGCCCTGGAAAACATACTATTTATATACATTGTAAAGATAGGATTTTACTTACCTGTAGATGTTCAGTCCATACATGTCTTATGTGGTTGTTCCTTGTATTTTTTGTTTCATTCATTTACCATTGATTTTACTATGATGAAGCCCATTCTGTTTATTACATTGATGACGTCCTATCACAAAGCATCAAGATTTGTAGAAATGTTCTCCATCATGCCTGACACCCAGTATTCTCAGAGAAAAGGAAAACAAATTTCACACTTGGCTTCTTACTCCACGATCCACTTGTTGGTAGTACTGCGATCTGACTCAGGGCCTAGCAGGACCAATTAGCCAATAAGTCAAGGTGAACACACAAACCTGTGAGCCTCTAAGGAGCTAGGCCATTCCCAGGATCTGACAATGATCCCCAAGGTGGTCCACTATAGTCATAAATTCATAATTTAAACATAGAATCTATATTGACATACATGTGTGGACAGCATATTGTATTCGGCATAGTTCTCCTTTTTTTGTCTATAATTCATGGAGGTATTGTGTATTTTACTAAGCATGGTGACAGGTGTAACTGTGATAACATGGATGATGACCTGTTCCCATGGTTATAGAGTTGCCTATGCATTCTCCATCCTAGTTGAGACCCAAGACTTTCACAGAAGAGGAAAACATGTGCAACAACTTGCTTCTGACATCAGAATGAATCTTTTGTCAGAGCTGGGATTTGAACTCAGGTCTGGGCAGCTCTGTTGCACTGGGGGAGAAGGGGAAGTTCACCATCCTTGAAGACTAGAATGTCAAGACTGGTCCAGGGACTGATTTGAAGCCACAGTACTAGACAAAATAACAAGCCCATCTTTTTTAAACATAGGATCTCTCTTTACCTATAGGTGTGGTATGCATCTTGCGTTCAGTGTAGTTATTGTTTTTATTTTGGGTCTTATTCATGTATGTATTTTGTATTTTATTGAGTGTGTTGACAGATAAAACTGTGCTGACATGAATGGCAACCTGTTACCTTGTCTATAGAGTTGCCTATATAGCATTCTCCATCCTCGATGAGACCGAAGACATTCACAGGACAGGAAAACATGAAACATGTGCAACCTTGGGTTTCTCACATCAGAATGAATCTTTTGGCAGTGCTGGAATTTGAACTCAAGGCCTAGCAGATCGAATTGGTGAATGGGTCATGGTGAACACAACAGCCTGTGAACCACTGAGGAGCTAGGCCATTCCTGGGACCTGAGATCAAGTCCTGGTGGGGGCCAATATAGTCATAAATTCATAATTAAACAGAGGATCTGTATTTCCAAATATGGCTGGGCAGCATCTTGGGTTCAGTGTAGTCACTCTCTTTATTTTGTGTCTTATTCATTGATGTATTGTGTATTTTCTTGAGTATAGGATGAAAGATATAACTCTGGTGACCTGGATGACAAACTATTCCCATGAGTATAGAGTTGTCTATACATTTCCTACCCTAGGGAGACCGAGAACTTGCACAGCATAGGAAAATAGGTGTAACCACTGGCTTCTCACATCAGAGTGAATTTTTGGCAGTGCTGGGATTCGAACTCGGAGCCTAGGAAGCCCCACTGCTCAATGGATCCACATGATCACACCAGACTGTGAGCCACTAAGGAGCTTGGCCATTCCCAGTAACTGAGATTGAGCCCCAGGGAGGTCAAAATGGTCCTCAATGCATCATTGAAACATGGGATATGTATTCACATCCATGAGTGGACTGCATCGTGCATTGAGTATAGTTATTCTCTTTCTTTTGTATGTTATTCATGGATGTATTGTGTATTTTTTGAGTATATGATAACAAGTAAAACTGAGCTGACATGGATAACAACTTATTCCCATGGCCACAGGGTGGCCCACGCATTCTTAAATCATAGCTGAGACCCAGGACTTGCACAGGAAAGGAAAACAGGTGAAACAATTGGCTTCTGACATGAAGATGAATCTTTTGGCAGGGCAGGGATCTGAACTCGGGGCCTAGCAGGTCCAACTGGTAAATGTGTCCACATGAGCACAGCAGCCTGTGAGCCACAAAGGAACTAGGCCATTCCCAGATAATGAGATTGAGGCCCCCGGGGGGAGATTTGGGAGCACAATAGTCATCCATTCTTAAACTGAAGGTAGTGTGAAAATAAGTACATATTTGTATAGAGTAGGAGAGATGGTGAACTGTAATGGAATCCAATCTGCATGACTACAAATTCTTGAAACTTTCCTGATGCCTCCATTTCATGACTGTGATGCTTGTTGTCATGTTTAATAAACTCTTCTTTACAAATAATCAACACACCATGAGTCTTGCCTATCATTTCTTACTGGCATCATGCACTAATTACTCATTCAAGGATGAGATCGATAGCATTCCATGACTCTTTCTAGGTCCAGAAACCAGTATCTCAGGATCTTCCACCATTCTCTCCTCATAGCGGGGCTGAACTCAAGCCTCAGGCCTGGAAAAGATACTCATAATATATATTTTAAAGGTAGGATTTACATTTCCCTACAGATGTTCAGTCCATATTGTGTTTGGTGTGTTTATTCATTTTATTTCTTGTTGTATTCATTTATTTACCATTTATTTTATTGACTCTGATGACACCTATACGATTTATTACATTGTTTACATCCTATCATATAGCATCTAGATTTTAGATGTGTTCTCCATCATGCCTGGCGATGCAAGGATCTGAATTCAGGGCCTAGCAGGCCCAATTCATGAATGGGTGAGTTTGAGCATGGCAGCCTCCTGCCCATGAAGATGTGAGGGAGTTCCCACATGCTGAGATTGACCCCCAGGTTTGGCCAAAACAGCAATACATGGATAGGCATATGATGGTATACAAATCAATATATATTGGTGAAGCGTGCCAGAGCCATCTATCTATGATTGAATGACATCTACTACGTTCCTACCAACTCTTAGGTATTTATTATACTGCCATGGAATGAATATATTCTTTTCATGCTTAATAAACTATTAATTAAGAACAATCAGCATTCTAGGACTATTGCATCCAATTTTAGACTAGACCAATGCATGAACTACTCTTTAAATCAGTAGTCCTATTTATAGGAATGAGTCTCTTGTGATCTCCTGCCATTAGTGTCAGGACTGGGATTTGAACCCAGGGCCTAGTTTGACAGGTTGGCCTATGACTTCACTGATACCCCACCACCCATCAGCAATGGCAGGTCAGGTCCACTTTGCAACCGTGTCATTCATATCCAGGATGGTCATTGTGCAAAGAAAAATTCCTAAAACCCCAGCCCTCTGCAGCTCGCAACTCTTTATGCTTTCCAGCTATATTTTTTTCCTGAAAGCATTCTGGGCCTAGGATCTCAGGTTTGGCTATGGGTCCAGAGACTGCACCCCAGCCTAGGGAGATCCAAACTGAAGCAGAATTTCCATGATCTGACGTAAAGCCCCATGGTTGGCCAAAAATAAATAAATAAATAAACAAAAAAAATTTAAATTAAAATAAATAAATAAATTGTTTAACTAGATTTAAATGAATAAAGCTCCCTGCTTTGGAATTTTTGCCAGTTTTCTTTCCTAGCCAGGGATTTGAACTCAGGATCTCAGTAAATCTGTAGCAATGTGAGGGGGAGGTAGTTGTGGAGATGGTAGGGAAGGAATGGTAGGGGGAAAACAAAGGAGGAATCAACAATGCTCAATAGTAAATGAACTCATTACCTTGCTACTGTAACTGTAACCTCTCTGTACAATATTTTTAAAATAAAAAGTTACAAAAGAACAGGAACAATGTAGTTCTCAGAAAATAAATTTGGAGGTAAGGGAAGGATGTGTGAATAGCTGTACAAAATTCTACTCTGCCTTCTTTTAATGTTCAGTATGGAACTGAGTAAACTAACTGCTTCCATTAAAAAAATAAGTTACTGTCTTGGAACTGGGGCCAGTATTTCCATCATTGCTAGGATTTGAGCTCACCGTCCAGGTAACTCTTTTGCAACACGGGTGAAGGTGAAGCTCAATGTTCTTGAGGAAAAGAAATTCAGGCTACAGTTCCCAGGGCCTGAATGAAGGCCCTGCAGTAGAAAAAGTGTTTCATTACCTGTGTAATATATTATATATGTATACATATATATGTTAATTTCATACTATGATTTTATTATTGATTTTGAATTTCATTTTTATTTGATTCATTCATTTATTGATTATTGTATTTATTATACACAATATATATTACATTTTGCACATCTATTATAAAATTATATAAAATAATGTAGGACATTGACTCATTTTTCATTAATATTTTATTAAGTGTTGAAACATAATACATAATTAATGGAAACATTTGTCACAGTATTCACATGTTTAGAGTCTCTCCCAAGTATGAGTTTGCCTTATCTTTGGATATCTTCCTATTGAGATTTCTTTTTTTTTCTTATTTTTTAAATTAATTTTTATTTTTTTATTGTGAAAATACTGTAGAGAGGGGTTACAATTACATGGGCAAGATAGTGAGTACATTTCTTATCAAGCATTGTAGCCTCCTCCTTTGTTTACACTTCCCATCCCTTCCCACCCTCTCTCCACCCCCACTTGTAAAGTTCATTTTCGACATGACAACTTGTACTTCTCGTTGTTGCAACCGGTCCACCTGTATCCTTATTTAAACGACTTGTTTTTCCCCTTCCCCTCCACTAATTATACCGACATCAAATATAGTGAAAGCAGGGGTAATACTGTCAGGGAGGGACATACAAAGCAACAAAGAAATAATCTTATAATTGCTTTAGGAACAAATACATAAAAGAAAAAAAACATTTAAAATACATATCTTAGGGTTCATTTTCCTAACATCAACTTATCTGACCTTTTCTGCTTGACTCAGACTTATACTAGTTATTGCAAGTAAGGGAAATCATGGGAACTATATTTCTTTGGGCTTGGCTTACTTCACTTAATATAATTTTTCCAAGCCTTTCCATTTCCTAACAAATGGGGCAATGTCATTCTTTCTGATGGAGGCATAGAATTCCATTGTGTATATATACCACATTTTCTTGATCCATTCATCTACTGAGGGGCATCTGGGTTGGTTCCAGATCTTAGCTATGGTAAATAATGCTGCAATAAACATAGTTGTGCTGGTAGCTTTAGTGTACTCTTGTTTGTAAACATTTGGGTAAATGCCCAAAACTGGGACTACTGGGTCATAGGGGAGTTCTATGTGGAGTCTTTTGAGAAACTTCCGTACTGCTTTCCAAAGTGGTTGAACAACTTTACACGACCACCAACAATGAAGTAAGGTTCCCTTCTGTCCACATCCCATCCAGCATCAGTTGTTATTAGAGTTCTTGATTTTTGCCATTCTAACTGGGGTGAGGTGGTATCTCAATGTTGTTTTGATTTTCATTTCGTTTATGGCTTTTATGGCAAGGGAGGTTGAGCATTTCTTCATGTGTCTATTGGCCATCCTTCTTTCTTCTTCAGAGAAGTCTCTTCAAGACTTTAGCCTACTTATTTATTGGGCACTTGTTTCTTTGAGAATTTGTTGTTG
The DNA here is from genome assembly GCF_019054845.1 of Dipodomys spectabilis. Taxonomy (NCBI): domain Eukaryota; kingdom Metazoa; phylum Chordata; class Mammalia; order Rodentia; family Heteromyidae; genus Dipodomys; species Dipodomys spectabilis. Next base: position 910,921 of record NW_024870984.1, read on the forward strand.
GGGATTTAATTTTTTGATTTCCAAATATATTTTAGATATGAGACCCTTGTCCATTGTATGGCTAGTGAAGATCTTCTTCCAATCTGTGGGCTTTCTATTGATCTTGCTAGCTATGTCCTTTGGCATGCAGAAGCTCTGCAACTTCATGTAATCCCATTTGTCCAATCATTCTTTGATTTGTTATGTTTCCGGGTCTCTATTAAGAAAATTTCGGCCTGTGCCAAGGAGACCTAGGGTTTCTGTTATTCCATCCTGTAATATTTTCAGAGTGTCTGCTTTGACTCCGAGGTCCTTGATCCATTTGGAGTTGATTCTGCTGCAGGGTGATATACAAGGATCTAGTTTTACTTTTCTACAAGTAGTTAACCATTTTGCCAGCACAATTTACTGAAGAGGCTGTCTTTCTTCCATTCTATTTTTTAGCTCCCCTATCAAAAATTAGATGGCTAAAGGTCTGTAGGTTCATTTCTGGGTTTTCAATTCTATTCCAATTGTCCTGAGGTCTGTTCTTGTGACAATACCAAGCAGATTTGATTACTATGGCTTTATAGTAGAGTTTGAAATTTGGTATTGATATTCCTCCAGCAGTGTTCTTTCCGTTGAGGAGCGTTTTTGCTATTTGAGGTCTTTTATTGTTCCATATGAATTTTTGGATTGCCTCTTCTATTTCCTTGAAGAATGAGGTTGGAATTTTGATAGGTATCGCATTGAAGTTGTGGATAGCCTTGGGAAGTATTGCCATTTTCACGATGTTAATCTTTCCAATCCAGAAGCATGGGAGTTTTTCCCATTTTGTAAGTTCTGTGTTGATTTCTTTTTTCAAGTTTTTAAAGTTTTCATAATAGAGGTCCTTCACTTCTTTGGTTAAGCTAATTCCTAGTTATTTTATTTTTTGTGGGGCTATTACAAATGGAGTTGCTCTCCTAATTTCAGCCATACTTTTCTCATTGTTGGCATACAGAAAAGCCATTGATTTTTGGGGGTTAATTTTATAACCTGCTACTTTGCCAAAGTTTTGAATCAGCTTGAGTAATTTGGGAGTGGAGTCTATGGGATTCTTTAAATACAAGATCATGTCATCTGCAAAGAGGGAGACTTTTATTGCTTCTTTCCCTATTTGGATCCCCTTGACGTCTGCACCTTGTCTTATTGCTGTAGCTAGGCATTCTAATAGTAGGTTGAAGAGAAGTGGAGAGAGTGGACATCCTTGTCTTGTTCCTGAGTTAAGAGGAAATGGCTTTAGGTTTTCACCATTAAGTATAATGCTGGGTGTAGGTTTGTCATATACAGCCTTTATTGTATTGAGGAATGTTCCATGGATTCCTAATTTTTCCAAAATCTTCATCATAAAGGGGTGTTGGATCTTGTTAAATGCTTTTTCTGCATCTATTGAGATAACCATGTGGTTCTCTTTTTTTTTTTTGGGTCCGTTCGTGGGGCCTGAACTCTGGGCCTGGGCGCTGTCCCTCAGCTCTTCAGCTCAAGGCTAGTCCTCTACCACTTGAACCACAGCACCACTTCCGGCTTTTTTCTTTTTGCTTATGTGGTGCTGGGAATCGAACCCAGGGCCTCAGGCATGCAAGGTAAGCGCTCTACCACTGAGCCACCTTCCCAGCCCCAACCATGTGTTTCTTATCCTTGCTCCTGTTGATGTGATGAATAATATTGATTGATTTGCGCATATTGAACCAACTTTGCATCGCTGAAATGAATCCTGTTTGATCGTGGTATATGATTTTTTGGATGAATTGTTGAAGTCGATTGGCCAAAATTTTGTTGAGAAATTTTGCATCCATGTTCATCAAAGAAATGGGTCTATAGTTCTCTTTCTTTGATGAGTCCCTGCCTGGTTTTGGGATGAGGGTTATGATGGCTTCATAGAATGTGTTCGGTAGGGAACTTTCTCTTTCAATTTCATTGAAGAGTTGGAGGAGTATTGTTGCGAGCTCTGCTTTGAAGGCCTTGTAGAATTCCGCTGTAAAACCATCTGGTCCTGGAATTTTCTTACCTGGGAGGTCTCTTATTGCTGTTTCTATTTCAATGCTTGATATGGGCCTGTTAAGCTGGTTTAACTCATCTTGGTTTAGTTTTGGCATGTCAATATTTGCTAGGAAAAGGTCCATTTCTGCCAAGTTCTCAAACTTATTAGCATAAAGTTTTGAGAAGTATTCCCTTAAAATGTTCTGAATATTGGTTGTTTCCGTGGTAATGTTTCCATTCTCATCTCTGAGTTTATTTATTTGGGTATGTTCTCTTCTTTGTCTGATAAGTTTTGTTAAGGGTTTATCAATTTTGTTAAAATTTTTCGAAGAACCAACTCTTTGTTTTGTTGATTCTTTCTATAGTTTTTTTGGATTCTAATTTATTTAATTCTGATTTAATTTTAATTATTTCTTTCCATCTAATGGATTGGGGTTCATCTTGCTTCTCTTTTTCAAGGAGGTGTAGATGTGTCATTAAATTGCTGGTTTCAGATCTCTTCAATTTGTTGATATAGGAACTGAGAGCTATAAACTTTCTTATGAGTACTGCCTTTCCTGTGTCCCAGAGGAGCTGGTAATTTGTGTGCTCATTTTTGTTGAATAGCATGAAAATTTGAATTTCCTTTCTAATCTCTTCCTTGACCCACTCATGATTCAGCAGTGTGTTGTTCAGCCTCCATGTGTTACTTGACTTTCTTTGGTGGCTTTTGGTGTTGAGTTCTAATTTTATTCCCTTGTGGTCTGAGAGAATGCAATGTATTAATTCAATGTTTCTGAATTTGGAAAAGTTTGGTTTGTGGCCTAAAATGTGGTCTATTTTAGAAAATGTTCCATGTGCTGCTGAGGAAAACCTGTATTCTCATGCTGCTGGGTGAAATATTCGGTAGATGTCTGTTAAATCTAGTTGATCTATGCAGTTGTTTAGAACTGCGATTTCTCTGTTGAGTTTTTGCCGAGTTGATCTATCCATTGGGTAGAGTTGTGTGTTAAAATCCCCAACAATTATTGTCTTTGGATCTATGTGGGATTTGAAGGAAAGTATTGTTTCTTGGATAAATTTGGGTGCTCCGTTGTTTGGTGAATAGATATTTCGAATTGTAATATCCTCCTGAAGGAGAGATCCCTTATTTAGTATGTAGCGACCTTCTTTATCTCTTCTCACGAATTTTAATTTGAAGTCTATTTTATCTGATATTAGGATTGCAAGTCCTGCCTGTTTATGGGGGCCGTTTGCTTCTAACATTGAAAATGTGTTTTTACTGGCAAGATGTGACTCCTGAAGGCAGCAGATAGAAGGATCTTGTTTTTTAATCCAACTAGACAGTCTATGTAGCTTAATTGGAGACTTAAGTCCGTTAATGTTAAGAGATAGGACTGAGAGGTATTTGGTAGTTCATGACATGTTATCCACCTTCTTTGGGGCTGCGAAAAGTGGGTTCTTCCTATGGTTCTTGGATTCTCAGCTTGGGTGCAGTTTCTTCTCCTTTATTGTGGTCTTGTTGGTTTTCTATGTGTAGGATATCTTTAAGAATCTTTTGTAGGGCTGGTATGGTGGAGATGTATTGTTTCACTTTTTCTTTGCTATGGAAGGTTTTTATTTGGCCTTCAGTTATGAAGGAGAGTTTAGCTGGGTACAGTATTCTTGGTTGATAGTTGTTTGTTTTTAGGGCATGGCATACATCATTCCAGGCTCTTCTTGCTTTGATTGTCTCTGCAGTGATTGTCTCTGAGGTGATTCTCATTGGTTTCCATTTATAGGTGATTAATCTTTTCTCCTTGACAGCTTTAAGGATCTTTTCCTTGGTGTGAATTGATCCTGTGTGGTTTATAATGTGATGGTGGGGTGTCCTATTCTGGTCTGGTCTATTTGGAGTTCTAAAAGCTTCTTGTATTTGAATAGGCCTATCTTTTGCATGTTTGAGTAGTTCTCTGCTAGGATCCTGTTAAACAAATTTTCTAGACCATTAACTTCTGTTTCTGGGTGCTCCTCTACACCCATTATCCTTAGATTAGGCCTTCTGATGGTGTCTTCCAAGTGTTGGATAGATCTCTCATATTTCTTGGATTTCTCTTGGATGGTTGTATGTTCTTACTCTATAATATCTAGGCTATCTTCAGTCTCTGAGTTTCGATCTTCTGCATGGTTTAACCTGCTGTTGAGACTTTCTACTTTGTTTTTTTATTTCTTTTCCTTCTAGTTGGTCAGGTTTGATGGCTTCAAATTCTTTGTTGAAGCTTTGTATTAGATCTTGTATGAACTTCTTTACTTCCTTAATTTGGTGTTCAGTGTTTATTCTCAGATTGGTTATGGTTTCCTTGGACTCCCATTCCTTCTGTTGGGTTCCATTCAGCATTCCCTTTGTGGTCTCCCTGACTTTCTTCAGCTCTTTGTTAATGGATCCCATCAATACCTTTAGTGATCTTTGTGTATTCTGATCCTGCTCTCTCAATTCGTGTAGTACTCTTTGATTAGCCTCCTTCCCTTCATGCCATTCTTGTAGTTCTCTTTGAGTGTTCTCAGCCTGGTCACACCATTTCTGCCTTTCTCCTTGAGTATTCTAAAGCTGCTCATGCAAATCCTGTATCAGTTTTTGAGTAGCTTCCTCACGCTTATGATATTCCTGTATAGACTGTTGGGTTTCCTCCTCTCTCTCCCTATCATGCTCAGACAGAGTCCTTTGTATGTTTTCACTCTTTTCATTTATCATGTTTGCCAGCAGTGTTTGTAGAGCTATTTGGGAAATCTCCTCTGGATTATTCATTATCTGTTCTGTCCTCTGATTATCATGACTGGGAGTTGAAGTACCCGGACTTGCCATTTTTCTTGTGTTTCTCTGACTTACTCTGCCCATTTGGGATGAAATTAACACCACTTTTGTGCTAGAACACTATCTTTAGACAAGCATTAACCAAAGTCTGTGTTTGCACAGTCAATAGTCTGCAGGTACATTCTAGTTCAACAGATACTTCTATTCAGCATCAAACAACTCTATATTAATGGGCTACGAACCGCAAAGAAGAATTTGGTAAACTAGAAATTATTAGGTTTAGGAAGAAATATGCGTAAAAAATAGGCGTAGAGTGATGTGGGAAGGCACAAGGAGAGTTAACTAAGTCCTAATCTCAAAGCAGGAAATAGGTTGGATAGGATGAAAGTAGAGAGGGAGGAAGAAAAGAAGAGAAAGGGAACAAAAAGAGACCAGAAAAAATAGAAAGGTAAAAATTAGATATATTTTACAGAATCGAAAACAAACTCTTCAGAGAAGAACATGAATATAATGAGAGAAGGGCAGGGATATAAAGGAGATGTGAAAAATTTAAAAATAAAAATACTTAAAATATTTTAAAGGTATAAAGAGGTAATACTGCTATTAAGGAATTTAAGTCTAAGAGGTTTTGAATTGAGTAATAAATTTGTGGATTAAATGTGTACACAATGGGGGATAAGGTCTAATAATCAACTATGGGTTTATCAGAGTATGTACAGAGCAGCAATTAAGTCACATAAAGAAGAACGAAAGAGAAGAAAAGGTGAAAAGGATAAGAAAGTAAGAAAAAAATGAGAAGTTGCGTAGACCTAAACAAAAAACAAAACAAAACAAAAACAAAAAAAGCAAGGAAAACGCACACACACTTATACCCCTAAAATAAAATTTTAAGAGGAAAAAAAAATTACTAGAAAACAATGTTTTTATAAAAAGGTAAAAATTAAAGATTAAAAAAATTATTTAGAAAAAAAATTATAAAAGGTACAAAAAAAGTTCTTTGATTTTTTTGGGAGGGGTGGGAAAAATCCTGTGTCTCCCTTGTGTCCATAACCAGCCTCTTGTTGGAGTCTCTGGTCTGCTTGTGTTCCTGTTGCTTGGTTGGTTACTTAAGTCAGTTTCTTTGAACAGGCAGAAAAATGGTCTGCGATCCTCCTCCCAGGTTAGTTTAATGGGAGGGAGATCTGCTTTGAGTATCACCAAAGAGGGAGATGGCTTTTTTCTCGATTTTGGAGATGCTGCAATGAGGCTAGGTTCTGGGTAGAGTTGAGGCCTTTCAGCAAACTATAGCTTTTCCTGGGGGCTGGTTTGTGAGAAACTCATGGATCCCAGCCTGGAGCCACTCACAGGGTTTCTGTTTACTGAATTTCAATTGATTGTCGAGGCTGCTAAAGGGAGGGGCAGCCTCTGGCTCTGATTACCCCGGGAAGAAAGCCACCCCTGGGGCTGGCGCCTGAGCTGGGTGACTATTCCCTAGGTGGAGCTGAGTCTGGCAGGCCAAGTTAAGATCTTGTGACCTGCTAGATGACTCTAGATTTATTCCAAGGCCTGAGTTGGAGCTAGTAGCTCTGCCGAGCTTTGTCGGTATCCAAGATGGAGATCTCCGGTACTGGGGGGGTGGAGGGGTGGCCTTCCCTCCTCTGCTCCCTGTGAAGGAGTGAGGACGTTAGGCTTCTACTCATGCCGAGTCTTGGTTCCTGGGTCGTCTCTGGTCTGCCAACTGCAGGATGAAGATGTCTTCTTCTTGTCGGTTCTTGCTGGTGTTGAGTAGAATCCGCTCACTGCTGCATCTGGCTCCTTCGTCCCGGACTCTCTGTGGTTCAGGTATGGTGGCTGCAGTTTCTGCCGCCCCCCTTGGGATTTCTATAGATGATTTATAGTCAGATGCCTTTTCTTGAGGATACAAAAGTGAGGGGTACAATTGTAAGGGTGGGGTTAGAATTGCGGCTAAGTGGTAAAGAGCTGGCTCAGCATGCACGAATACCAGGGTTTTAAAACTCAGTGACACATACTCAGAAAAAGCAGAAGCTGTGGTGTGGGGCAAGTGCCTAGCCTTGAGAATAAGAAGCTCAGAGACAGTTCCAAGGCCCTAAGATCAAGTCCCAGGACTGTCAAAAACAATAGGCCATATGCCAGTGCTCAAACCTGGATTGCTAGCTTCTCAGGAGGCTGAGAGCTGAAGACCACTGTTCAAAGACAGCCTAGCCAAGGAAAGCCTATTAGACTCATATCCAGTGAACCACCAAAAAACCCATGTGGCGCTGTGGCTCAAGTGGTATAGTGTTCGCCTTGAGCTGATTGGTTCAGGGACAGTGCCACGCTTGAGTTCGAGACACACAATTGGAAAAAAGTGAGGCTTAATCAAAGAAATTTTCCTATTTGCTAATTATGAGAACATTCTTTGGAAAATGAACACTGATGGACACCAGAATAGAACTAGAGCTGCAGGCTCAAGTGTAGCAGATCCATATGCCCAGCCTCTCAGACTCTAGCATTGTAACCTTGTGCCCTACTGGGTTCTGAAAGGTCCAATGTTGAAAGCCTTAATATATTCCCCAAACCCTTTGTGATAAGCAGTTGACTTGTATTGTCAATGTCATTGCAATTCTGAACCAAGCCGAACACCAGTAGTTCAGACCCGTCACCCTAGCTCAGGAGACTGAGGTGTCAGGATCACAGGGTGAAACCAGCGATGGCAGAAATGTCTATGACACTCAGATTTCCACTTATGAAAGGTCAGATGTTCAAGAGCTTCCTTTGTTTCCTTTGGTGATGAGAAGTACTTGTACTCTAAACATTCTTAGAGTTCTTGAGCTATAGAAGCAGGAAATAAACATTATTGACCTATCCTGCGTTTAAATGAAGTTCTCAGGACCCAAACCCTAGCCATGTTAGCAGGAAGAACTGCAGTGTAACACTGTAATTGAAGGCAGAAAACAGTTTCAAAGCCAAGCTAGATGCAGAGAGTAGGCCTACAGGATTAGGAGGCAGAATGTACACACTCATCAGGGAAGGGAGCTGCAAAATCACTTCATTCATTCCAGGAACAGCCACCAATGGGGGGAAACCTGAAACAATTGTTAGAGTTAAACTAGGGTAAGGCTTTTCTCTGCCTCTTCAAACAATGACTAATTAACCTTCCTCCCTCAGGTGAAGGGAGCCTCAGCCTACCTTTAGGTTACCAATAGAGAGCGAGTTTAGTGGGTGAGAGGGGAGGAACAGAGTAGAAAAACGCTGCCCTCTGGCCTTAAGGAGTGGGTTTTTCACTCTCCATCTGTCAGATTTGAAGGCCCTTCTTCTATCTCTGCCAGTCCTTTCTCTTTCCTTCATTCTCCACGTCATTAATGCAAATCACCAATCCCTGAGTAAGAACCTAGGTCTGCCTGTTTGATTCTGGGGCCTTTGGCTGCCTGAGAAGTGGAAAAGAGACAGTCTTCCTGACCTGTGGTTGTGTGAAGGCAATGCTGGTATCCTGGCACACTGCAGAAGGCCTCATGACTGGGAATTGTTCCCTTCTTTCCTCCTGACATCCAAAACCAGATTCATCTATTATTTTTCTATCTATCTATTGAATCTATCTATGGATCTATGTATTTGTGTATGTATGTGTGTGCCTATATCTATCTAACTACTACCTATCTAGATATCTCTTTGCCAGTTCTTGGATTGAAATAAAGGCCAGGACACTGTCTATAGCACTCTACTACTTGAGCCACAGCACCGATTCTGGCTTTTTCTGTGTATGTGCTCCCAAGGAATCGTACCCATGGCTTCTTGCATGCTAGGCAAGCACTCTCTCAGTAATCCACATTCCCAGCGTCCTCATCTTTTCCTTAATGGTAGTTTTTACATAAGTATGCTCCCATTTTATGTCCCCAAGTTTAATTTTCTGAATACTGGTTACTTCTATGAAACCTGATCTTCTCTTCCCCTGTCTGATTTGTGACTATTCTTTCATTGGTCCCATAATAAAATGTAAATAAAGGCTGCTGAGCGCTTCAGTGTGCATCATATAAGGACACAGGCCTGGAACCCTGGAAGAGAAAAGCTATGGGCCTGAAATGAAGACAATGATGAGGTATGTGTAAGGAGCATATCTGAAAAATAATCCAGTAAATAAAAGGAGAAGAATTGCATACGGTCTGTTTGCACTCACAGAGGTAAAATACACACATAACTGCATCGGGCACTGATTCATAAACTTGGCCTTCTCTATTTGAAAATTTTTTGTGGCCATCCCAGTGCTTGAACTCAGGGCCCGATGAATTCCTCAGCTGTTTTTCACAAGGCTGAGGCTTTACCACCACCACAGATACACTTCCACACATCTGGTCATTAATTGGACATAAGCGCCTCCCAGGTTTTCCTGCCTGGTCTAGCCTCTGTCTCCTGCTCGGCTTTTTCTCTCAAAGCTGGAGCTCTACCCTCTGGGCCACTGCTCCACTTCTGGTTTTCTGGTGGTTTATTGGAGTTAAGAGTCTCACAGACTTCCTGCTCAGGCTGACTTTGAACAGTGATCTCCCAAGAGGCCTCAAGGGGCTTTCCTTAGGGATTCACCGAGTAGCCCCTCCACACAAGCCCTTAATCTAAATTTTAAGAGGCACTCGAGAAAAAGAGATACATGAAGATGCTTCTAGTGTGTTCTAGATACTTAAGGTTAGAGACACACAACACTCATAATTATTAGATCATTTTATAGGCAAAGTGAGCAATGAGGATTGCTCCAGCTTTCGTTCCTCTCATCCTGAGACAGTAAATTCACTGCAGCTCAATGCTAAGTGACAGGGCTGACCTGTCCTGTGGACATTTGCTGCCAAATCCTGTGACACTCACTTCTCACTTTTGGCTTCAGACCTGTGACCAGAGGAGAAGATGAGGAGAGAAAATCCTTCTCAGTGAAAGCAGCTATAAAGAATATTGGGTAGTTAACATAAATTCAAGCCATTTTAATGACCCTGTTAAGAAGTCAGATTGTCCAGATTAAAAAATGAAGAAGAAAAGAAAGAACGTGCCAGCGGCTTCTCACTTTAACACCAGCTCTTCAGCAGCTGAGATGTAGAGAATCTGAGTTTGAATCCAGCCAGCACAGGAAAGTCCATGACACTGTTATTTCTAAGATATCACAGAAAAACCCAGAAGTGGGGCTGTAATTCAAGGTTAATGCACTACCCTTGAGCCAAAGGAGCTCAGGGACAATGCCTCGGCTCATAGTTAAACCTCAGACATGCCACCTCAAAAAGAGCCTGTACTTCCATGTCTTTGGGTATGTATGGATGTATTCCTATAGGTGAAGTTCCAGAGTAGCTATGATGAACATCACCAAGCTAGGAAATTTGTATTCAAGAAAATGATTTCATAACAGAGACTGCTTTCATGAAAGTGCATGTTCCAAGGCTCACTTCACTGTTCTCAGTGTAGCCTGAGGATTTCTCTGCATCCCAGGCCTGCTGAAAGAAGTCTCTCTCATTGTCTGGACAGGCAGACAAAAGACTCACTCCTGTACAGCTGTGTAACAAACAACTTTATCCAGGTCAGATAGTGAGAATGATTTGGGGCGCGCTCCAAAGTCAGGAGAAAAAGGTCTCTTTGTACCCCAAACTATCTCTCTCCCCAATGCTCTGGTTTGACAGGAAGTCTTCATTTGTGCCACCTCCCGTGGCAGGCCAAGTCCTGTGCACTTATCCTGCCTTTGGAGACTATATTCCAGTATTCAGATACAGTGCTCAATATAATTCAGGATACGTTCTGGCAGACAACCAGGGCACTGAACCTCATGAAATGATTCATTGAGAGCGATGATGGACCTATGATGCCTCTCTTAGGTTTCCAGAAGCTTGGAAAATCTAAGCACATATCTGATATCACAAAGCTTCCTGTCATCTAGGGCTGGTGAATCTCATCAGGTTTTGAAACTTTTGACCTCTCCTAGTAGGTCCCTGTGTGGCTAGGTTTAGGGGTTGAACCCAAGGCTGGGGTGCTGACTATGAGCTCAGTGAAGAAACCCACTGCTTTACCATTTTGTGTAACATCATCACTTCTAGTCTGTGTGTGTGTGTGTGTGTGTGTGTGTGTGTGCTTGCACATGTGCTCTAGCTCAAACTCCATTCCTGGAAGTTGAATTCAGAACCTGAGCTCTGTACCTGAGCACTGTAACTAGTTTCTCTTGTACAAGGATAGCCCTCTTCCATCCCTTTTCCACTTGAGCCAGAGCCACTTCAGGCTTTTTTTTTTTTTTTTTTTTAGTGATGTGGTCCTGAGAAATCAAACCCAGGGTTTTATATATGCAAAGAACTCTACTCCAAAGGCATATTCCCAGCCCTCTACTTCAGGTTTGTTAGTTTGTTTCTGTCTTTTTGTTGTTGTTGTAGGAGTTGAAGTCTGGGCCTGGGTGCTGTCCCTGAACTCTTCAGCTCAAGTCTTGTGCTCTACCATTTGAGCCAAAGCGCCATTTCAGTTTTTCTGGTGGTCCATCAGAGCTTAGTGTCTCAAGGACTTTCCTGCTCGAGCTAGCTTTGAACAATGATCCTCAGATGTCATCCTCCTGAGTAGCTAGTATGACATCCATGAGCGACAAGCACCCAGCTTCAACTTCAAGTTACTTAGTGGTGAATTGGAGATGATAGTCTCATGGGACCTTTTGTTTCTGAGATAGTTTGGAACCCAGATCCTCAGATCTCAGCTTCCTGAGAAGGCAGGATGACAACCTCAGCTATCAACCCCTAAGTGGCACTCTGCTAAAAGAGGGTCCTTGACTCCAAGTGGTGGAGTGCTAGCCCAAGTGGTAAGGGGCAGCACTCATGCCCCTAGTTCAAGGTTCATGACTGAGAAAAAAACAAAACAAAAAATTGAAGAGACAACTCATTACTTTTCAGTAATACATAATTTTTTCTCTGACATGGGGACATATATGAGCCTCAATATTATTGTCTGCATAATCATCTCAGTTGTAGAGCTCTTACAAGGACCTGATGAAAGAATGCACCCTGTGAAGAACACAGCACATGGCACTCTTTGCATGACTCAGCACACAGCATCCTGTGAAAGACTCAGCACCCAGCAACCAATGCAGGACTCAGCACACTGCACTTTGTGAAGGACTCAGCACATAGCACCATGTGCAGGACTCAGCACAGAGCACCTTATGAAGGACTCAGCACATAGCTCTATTCAACAAGCTGCCATTAGAATTAGGGTGCTCTCATCAGTATCACCATTCTTTGAGGAACATTTCACAAACCACACAAGTTCACTTCTAATGGTTTAGTGGGGTGTTGTTTTTGTTGTTGGGGGGGTTAGCCATGGGGCTTGAACTCAAAGCATGAGGTACTGTTCTAATACCATTTGCTCAAGGTTAGAACTCTACCACTTCAAGCCATATTTCAAAGAGTCTAGCAGACTTCTTGCCAAGTTTTAAAGCTACCGAGCAGCCGGGATGTTTGTGGTAAGCCAGGGTAAACCAGGACGACAGGGGTAACCCATGGAGCTGGGTTGCAGCAGTTTACATCTGGCCAAGTCAGGTTAGGTAGCAGCTGTCAGCATCAGACTACTAGCTTTCTCTGTGATGAGGTCCTGTCTTTCTCTAGTTGCAGTTGAACATTCTGCCTTTTTGTGGCATCAGTCCTGGGGCTTGAGTAAGGGCTTTGACACTGTCCCTAAGCATTTGTGCTCCAGGCTAGCACTCAATTGATTGAAAGATAGCAGAATGCCCTGGACTGGCTCTTTCGGGACGACGGAGGACACCTAGTGGAGATAACTGGAACAGGTGGGGAGATGGCAAACAGACAACTCACACACAAGAGGAGTGAATGCTGAGTGCGATTTATTGCAGAGGATAACAAGCTTTTATAGATAAAGGTCTCCATGAGAAAGGGCAAAAGGTTACACAATCTTGCTGCAAGGCTTTGTTCTTGAGTGGTCACCTGATCTTGTTTTTTGTATGACAAGTTATGATGATAGGCTTTTCCTCTATTTTTAAGAAATACAATAGGTTTCGAGATGTTTATCACCTATTAACCATTAACCAGAGCATATGGGCAAGGTGCTGGACAGAAAGGCATGAACTCTAGTACTTTATTGTTACTTTTGTTGAGTTTTGTACTTTATGCATTTCAAATCTTTTCTAAGCAATTGTGCTTCTTTGCCATTCTTTTAGAGGGTCCCCAATTTGTGGCCAAAATTCAGTATACTTAGTTAAATCTGGCCATATATCAAATTCAGCTCATAGTGTCTTCTCCGTAACCCTTTCACATAATCATTTACTCTTCTCCATAGGGGCCTTAACTGTCTCATAAGATCTTTTTTGTTTCTTCTTTGATAGTAAGCACCAAGGAGGCCTAGATCTAGCAAGTCTCTCAGTAAATGGAAGAGAGTAATAGGAAGTTTTTTTTCTTAAGTAGTTACCCAACGGTTGCCATCCTTATCATACACACCTGTAAAAGGCTATGGATCTGGGAGAAGTCTTTAGGGTCCTCTAGATAATGGAGGATCCTGCCATTTTCCTCTGATAAGTCATTGCCACCTTCCATCTACCAACCTTTTAGGAATCTTATTTAGCTTTTGGTCTAAATATCCCTCTACATCATTCTTATCTACAAGATATCTATATGGGTCTATTGTATATGCTTCAGGATTAAAGGGAAGTCTCCAATAGCCATATACAGTTTCTGCTCTAGCCGTGCCTACAGCTTCTTGTAAATCTCTTACAAACAATTCCTTCTGCTGAAGTGATGTCATGAAACCCCCAATACTTTTATATTTAATTATGACTTTCTAATAGCCTCCATAAGAGGGGCTTTCAGTGTAGCACTTAACTCTGGTGAGTTAGTCATATTCTCAGGACACTCATCGGATGGTGGGGTCGTCATCACTTCCAAGAAAGAGCCCTGAATAAGGGAACATTGAATATGAGAAAGTAGAACAAGCAGCAGGAACAGTAAAAGATTAATAGGCACTCCTTTACAGCGAAGAAAAGAAAAACAGGAACAGAATATTTCTTTCCAGGGGCTTGCCAGCCTTTCCAGGAGGTAGGCCTTTTGAAGCCCCATTATCTGAGGTAGACTTCTATGAAGTCCCATTCTCGGAGGTAGGCTTCTGTGAGGCCCAATTTTCAGATCTGATAGCAGGTGTTCCATGCTAAGCAGACTCCACTGAAGTAGGCGTGGCAGCAGAACTTCTGAGTTTTCTGTTTATGTCACACTGAGGAATCGAAACCAGTGCTTCGTGCTTAGTAGGCGATCACTCAACCACCAGGCCCCAGGAGTGAATAAGGCATAGACAGACATTGCTGTATATAAATATTATATACACAAAAAGATGTCTGTATATTATTAATTTACATATTAATTTATATTGTTAATTACTACCAATTATTAGGTATTAAATTATGTCTCCATTTAATGATGTGTCCCAATAAACAATTAATAAAACATTAATTAATATTACTCAATATCCTATTATTGTTTATCACATATGTACATACATCCATACATATAATCACATATTTTATAGAATGAGACAGATGTCTATATATTATTAAATTGTGCATCAGCTGTTATTACTAATAATTAGATATTTATGTTTCCGTGCAATTTTTATTCTGTTAATGCTTAATAAAATATTAAACTTAATGCATATCCTGTAATTATTGTGTCTATTTTATCCTAGAATGATTCACTACTAATTCAATCTTTTTTCATTTATTGTAGTGACAATTGTTCCACTTATGACATTTTTTTCATTTATGACATCCTATTACATAGCTTATAAATTTGCACCTGAATTATACATCCTACATATAACCGAGTACTTTCAAAGAAAAAGAAAACATATGTCACGCTTGGCTTCTTACTCCACAATTACATTTTTGGTAGTGCTGGGATCTAAACTCAGGGCCTAGAAGGTTCAATTCATGAATGAGTGACTGTCAGCACAGCAGTCTCTAGACAATTCATCTGCCAGGCCTTTCCTAAGCCCTGAGATCGAGCTCCAGATGTTGACCCCATGTGGAGCTTAGTATGGTTATTCATTTTATTTTTGTTTTATTCATTTATTTACCATTTATTTTATTGACTGTTATCACACATGAAATATTTATTACATTTATTACATAGGATATAGATTTGCCTATATATGAAACTTCACACCTGCCACCCAGGACTTTCACAGAAAAGGAAAAAATGAGTCACCATGGGCTTCTTAATCCACGATTCAATTTTTGTGAGTGCTGGCAACTGAATTCACAGTCTACAAGACCCAATTCATGACTGGGTGAGTGTCAACACACCAGCCTGGGGCATATGTAGCTGACAAGCATTTCCAGCACCTGAGATCGAGCCCTAGGCATTGACAAAATAAGAACAGATTGACATGAAGATGGCAGTAAACAAATAAATACAGATATTTATAGAGTGCCAGAGATGTCTATACATTCTTCAGTTATATAGACTACATTTCTACCAATTCTTGGGTATTTATTATGCCTCCATGTAATTAATATTATTGTTTTCATCCTTAATGAAATATTAATTAATTCAACCACGGTTTGGAAACTATTGCGTCCATGTAATTAATAGTATTCTTTGAATGTGACAAAAAATACTCATTAAAATCCATTGGCCTCGTAAAATCACTCTGTCTAATTGTACAGTAGTATTCAGAAACAACCAAATCCACCTTGCCATTCATAACCTTCCATCAATATTCCTATGAATAGGAACAAGACTCAGGATTTCCCTCCATTTGTAGGGGACAGGAAGGGGCTTCTAACACAGGACCTATGTTGACATGTTGGCCTATGGCTTTCTGGGTAGCCAGCCAGCCTTCAGCAATGCCAGGTTATCAACATTTTTCAGCCATGTCATTCAGACACAGGATGGTCACCTTGCAAATCAAACAAATGTAAAACTGGCAGCCATCTGCAAGTTGCCAGTTTATTTTTTTTCTGTGTCGCATTAATTTATTTTTTCCTGTCAACATTTGGGGCCCAGGAACCCAGGTTCAGCTGTGGGTTCAGGGGCTTCACCCCAGACTAGAGTGATCAAAGCTGAGGCAGAATTGCCACGACCTGAGTTCAAGCCCTGTGCTTGACAAAATAAAAAGAAATAAAGTACATACATTGATACATTAAAAATATTTAAAATATTATGAGGCTCCTTGTCTTGGAATTCATGCCCATTTATCTGCCAGGCCTAGGATTTGAACTCAGGCTCTGGGTAAATATGCAGCACTGTGGGGGATGGGGAAGTTCACAGTGCTGGAAGACAAAAGGCAGGCCTGTCCCTAGGGCCTGAATTCAAGTCCTAACACTCTAAAGAATAATATGCGTATACATTTTAAATACATTATTTATATTTACATACACGTTTACTGCATAATGTGATTAGTGTAGTTATTCATTTTATTTGTGTTTTATTTCTTATGTATTTTTGTGAGTATGATTACACATATACCATTTTTTGCAGCTTTTTTCGTAAGACATAGATTTGCCTATGAATTCTACATCATCCTGAGACCCAGGGCTTTCATGGATAAGGAAACAAGTGTGACAATTGGCTTTTCCAACAGGATTAAGTTTTTGGCAGTTCTGTGACTTGAACTCAGGGCCTAGCAGGTCCATTTCATGAATGGTTAAATGTTAGCACACCAGTCTGATGCAAGTGAAGTTGGAAGGCAAATTTGAGGACCTGAGATCAAGCCCTAGGAATAGCCAATATATAAACAGATAGATGTTCAGATTGCAGTGTGTGTGTGTGTGTGTGTGTGTGTGTGTGTGTGTGTGTGTGTACATGTGTGTGTATTTACATATGTATATACATCTATAAATATATACAGAGAGAGACAGAGAGACTTTTATGTAGATTCTAGTGTGTAACCCTGTATAAAGAGTGATGTCTATAGCTTATTTTTATATATTCCATTAATACCATTTATTTGGTCTAAAATTGTGCCTCCATTAATTAATCACGGTAGAACACTTAATAAAGAATTAATCAATGACCTATATTTATTGCATACAATCTTATACTGGAATAACTATCTAATTAGTAATTCAGTTAATACATTTCAAACATTCTATTAGTGTTCCTATACATAGGAACGAGTTTCCTAGGATCTTCAGCCATGTATAAGTGGCAGTATTAGGATCGAACTCAGGGCCTAGGTATCTGGGTTGGACACATACTTCACTGACAGCCCCCAGCCTTCATCCATGCAAGCTCATGTAAATTTTCAAGCTGAGTCATTGAGACCCACGAGGATCACAGTACTAAGGAAACAAAGGTAAAACTGTTGTGTAAAACTTCCTGTTTTTCTCCTCCTCCATTTTTGTTGGTTTGATGTACTTTTGCCAGTGCTGGGAGTTGAGCTTGGGTCCTAGGATCCCTGGATCATTTGTGAGTGTAAAAGCTGTACCCCAGCCTATGGTAATCATGGTTTAAGACACAATAAAATGGTTAGTTGAGCAAATGGAGCTCAGGGAAAATGTCTAAGCTCACAGTTCAAGCCTCAGAACCTGCCACAAAAAAAGAGCCATTAATTCCCTGTGTCTGTGTATGTATGCATGTATTTGTATCAGTGAACATTCAGAGTTTTTATGAAGAAAGGCACCCAGCTAGGAAATTTGCTTTGAATAGAATGATTTCATAGCACAGAGAGTGCTTTCAAGACAGTGCATGTTCCGGGGTTACCCTCACTGTTCCCTGGGTAGCATGAGGGTTCTTCATACCCCAGGCTGCTGGAGGAAGTCTGCCTCATTTGTAGAACAGGAAGACAAGAAGCCTCATTCCTATAGAGCTGTGTAACAAATAATTCATCTGGGTCATTTAGTGAGGGTGAGTGTGGGCAGGCTCTGAAGATCAGGAGGAAAAGGCCTCTTTGTACGCCAAGCTCTCTCTCTCCCCAGTGCTCTCTTTTGACAGGAAGCCTTCATTTGTGCCACCTCCCATGGCAGGCCAAGTTCCCTACACTCATCCTGTCTTTGTAAGACTATGTTTCTGTTTTGAAACAAACTACTACCATTAATTCAAGGGTCCTTCTGGCAGACAATTAAGGAGCTGAACCTAATGAAATTATTCATTATTGGCAACGGTGCTTGAACTCAGGACCTTATCACTGTACCTCAGTTTCTCCTGTACAAAGACAGCACTCTACCACTTGAGCCACAGTGCCACTTCAGGGATGTGGAACTTTTCTATGGATGTGGTACTGAGGATTCAAACCCAGGGTTTCACACATACAAAGCAGTCTACCCCTAAGAAAAATTGCCAGCACTCCACTTCAGATTTCTTTCTTTCTTTTCTTGTAAGTTGGAGGAGTTGAAATCTGGGTCTGGGTGCTATCCCTGATCTCTTCAGCTTAAGTCTAGTGCTCTTCCACCTGAGCTACAGTGCCCCTTCAGGCTTTCTGGTGGTTTATTGGAGATAACCATCTCAAGGAATTTCCTGCCCAGGCTGGCTTCGGACCATGATCTGAGATAGCTTTGAACAGAGATCTTCTACTTCCTGAGCAGGCAGGATGATAGACCTCAGCTAAATACACCTAAGCCATGACAATTTGCTTGAAGGGGGTTCTTGGCTCTGCATTGTAGAACGTTAGTCATGAGCCCAAGTAGAAATTCAGTACCTAGGCTCTGAGTTCAAAGTTCATAATGGAGAAAAGTAAACCAAAACAATTGTCTGCAGGAGACAAGTCACTAGAGCTCAGTATATACATAAATTTGGCCCTGCCTTGGGGACATATCTGAGCCTCAACTTTATCATCTGCACAATCATCTTACTTGTGTAGCTCTTATAAGGACCAGATGAAAGTAAACAACTCATGAAGGACTCAGCACATAGCACCCTGTGAAGGACTCAGGACACAGTACCCTATGAATGACCCAGCACCACGTGAAGGACACAGCACCCAGCACCCCAGGAAGGACTCATCATATAGTTGTATTGCATAAATTGTCATTAGATTTAGGGTGCTTTAATCAGTATCACCACTCTTTCAGATACACGTCACAAACCACACAAGTTTATATCTAACGGTTTAGAGGGGTAGGTTTTTGTGGGGAGGGTCATCAGCCTCGGGGATTGCACTCATAGGTTGGAGGTACTGTCCTAAGCTATTTTCCCCAAGGCTGGAGTTCTACCACCTTGAGGCACAGCTCAGAGTCTCCCAGACTTCCTGCCAGGGCTGTTTTCAACCCACCAGTGTCTGATCTCATCTTCCGAGCAGCAAGGGGTGAGCCAGCAGCATCTGGTTCCATGGTTGACCTCTGGCTAAGTCAAGTTAGATGGCAGCCATCAGCTTCAGACCCCTACCTTGCTCTGTGATGAGAAATTTGAAATGCTGCCCTTCTACACTTGCAGTCAGAACATTCTAATTTGTTTTTGGTGTCAGTCCTGGGGCTTGAATAAAGGCCTAGACACAGTCCTTAAGCTTTCATGCTCAACACCAGTGCACCACTGCTTGAGTGACAGCAGTACTTCCAGCATATTCTGTGCA
The DNA here is from genome assembly GCF_019054845.1 of Dipodomys spectabilis. Taxonomy (NCBI): domain Eukaryota; kingdom Metazoa; phylum Chordata; class Mammalia; order Rodentia; family Heteromyidae; genus Dipodomys; species Dipodomys spectabilis. The sequence continues at coordinate 930,155 of NW_024870984.1, forward strand.
TGTGATAGTGTGGAATCGAACCCAGGGCTTCATACATACTAGGCGAGCACTCTACCACTGAGCCTCAGGAATGACAAGTGTAGAAATAGATATGTAGATTGTTACACACACACACACACACAAACACACACACATATATACATCTAGAAGTATATATATATATATATATATATATATATATATATGTATGTATAAAACAAGACAGAAATATTTGTATATTAGTTAATTATATATACTACATTACTACCAATTATTAATAAATTATTCTTTCCTTTTCTTAAGTATTATGGTTGAATGCATAACAAACTATTAATTGAAAATTAGTCAATGTACTATAATTATTGTGTATAATTTTATAATATAATCATACACTACTAATGTAATTGTTACTTTGCAACATTCCATTCGTATGGATATATATCAGAATGCGTTTCTTAGAATCTACTGCCATTCATAGGTGGCAGTCCTTGGGATTCGCACACTGGGCCTAGGTTGCTGATTTTGGCTGTGCCTTCCCTGATAGCCCACTAAAATTTAGCAGTGCAAGGTAATGTACACTTTCCTGGCCCTGTCATTTAGAACCAGGATGGTTGCAATGCAAAGGACAAAACAAAGTAAAACTGCCTTCTCGGACTTCCCAGTTTTATCCTTCTCCTTTTTTTCCCTCTCTTTTTTCTTTTTTTTTTCAGTTTTGCAGCCAGAACTATGGGTCTGGATGCTGTCCCTCAACTCTTCAACTCAAGGTTATCGCTCTACCATTTGAGCCATAGTACTACTTCCCTTTTTTTCTGCTTATGTGGGGCTGAGGAATCAAATACAGGGCCTTATGTATGCAAGACAAGCCGTCTATCACTGAGCCACCTTCCCAGCACTTCTCCTTTTTTTTTTGCCAGTCCCAAGGTTTGAACTTGGGTCCTAGGTTCTCAGGATGGGCTGTGGGTCCTGAGGCTGCACTCCAGCCTAGGAAGATCGAAGCTGAGACAGAGTTGCCATGAGCTGAGGTCAATCCCCAGGCATTGCCAAAATAAAATTAAGGCCCTGGCTTGGAAATTGCACCGTTTTTCTGACAGGCCTGGGATTTGAACTCAGGGTCTGGGTAACTCTGTGGCACTGTGAGGGAGAAGAAGCTCACCATCATTGAAGAAAAGATTTTCAGCCAAGTTCCTAGGGCCCAAATTCAAGCTCCAGCACTGTATATGAGATTTATTTACATACATGGGTTTAATCCTTATGACATTTATTACCCTTATATTCTTTAATTTTATTTAGTACTATTTCATATATAGCATCTATTTCATTTATTACATCTTATCACATGGATCTATTTGCATATAGATTATACATCTTACTGAGACCCAGGACTTTCACAGAGAAGGAAAAAAATGTCTCAAAATTGGCTTCTAACTCCACATATAATTTTTTTTTTGTCGGTCGTGGGGCTTGAACTCTGGGCCTGGGCGCTGTCCCTCAGCTCTTCAGCTCAAGGCAAGTGCTCTACCACTTGAGCTACAGCACCACTTCCGGTTTTCTGGTGGTTTATTGGAGATAGGAGTCTCACGGTCTCTCCTGCCCGGGCTGGCTTTGAACCGTGATCCTCAGATCTCAGCCTCCTGAGTAGCTAGGATTGCAGGCGTGAGCCACCAGTGCCCGGCTTCACATATAAAATTTTGGCCATGCTGGGATTTGAATTCACAGGCCACAATGCCCAATTCATGAAAGGGTCAGTTGTAAAACAAAAGGCTTTGGCAAACTGAGCTGCCAGCCAGTTCTGAGGACCTGGGAACAAGCCATAGTAATGATTGATAGATATAGATATAGTTAGATAGATAGATGTATAGTTTGCAATATATATGAGAGAGAATGTGAGGATATTAAATTATATATATTATGAATTATTATTAAATTATGCCTCCATTTAATGAAGTATCATGGTTGAATACTTATTAAAGCATTAATGTAAAAGTAGTCAGTATTCTTTAATTGGGAGAATCATACCATGATGCTAGAATGGAAGACATAATCCACCACATTTTTTGTGGCATTCTATAAGAAAATCATGAACCAGCTGCAAATTTAATTGTTACTTTTATTACATTCCAATAAGCATTCACATGAATAGGAAAGATTTTCTCCATTTGTAGGTGGCAGTCCTGGCATTCAACTCTAGGCCTGGGTAGTTTACTTTGAAATGCAAACCATTAGAATGACACTGTGAAGATTTCAGTTTGTCACAATGAAAAAAAAGAACAAGAAGAAAAGAAAGACAGGTGTCAGAGGCTCCTGCCTGTAATCCTAGCTCTTCAGGAGTCTGAGAGGTAGAGAATGCCTGTTTGAATTCAGCTGGGAAAGGAAAGTCCACAGCACTCTTATTTCTGAGGGATCACAGGAATAAAAAGTCGCCATGAATGGGGCAGTGGCTCAAGGAAGGAGTGCTACCCTTGAGCAAAAGAAGCTCAAGGACAGTGCCTGGGCTCATGATACAACCCCCAGACATGCCAAACAAACAAACAAAAAACAAGTAACTCCACGTCTCCCCATGTATGTATGCATGCATTTCTATCAGTGAAGGTCCAGAGTCCCTATGATGAAAGGCACCCAGGTAGGAAATTTGCTTTGAATAGAATGATTTCATATCACAGACAGTGTTTTCAAGACAGTGCATGTTCCGGGGCTCCCCTCACTGTTTCCAGAATAGCCTGAGGTTTTCTCCGCACCCCAGGCTGCTGGAGGAACTCTGCCTCATTGTTGGAACAGGCACACAAAAAGCTTTACTCCTGTACAGCTGTGTAACAATCAATTCATCTGGGGCAATTAGTGAGGATGAGTTGGGCAAGCTCTGAAGACCAAGAGAAAAAAGACCTTTTTGTACCCCAAGCTATCTCTCTCCCCAGTACTCTGTTTGGACAGAGAGCCTTCATTTGTGCCACATTCTGTGGCAGGCCAAGTTCTCTGCAATCATCCTGTCTATTTTAGACAATGTTCCAGTGTTGAAATAAACTGCTACAATTAATTCAATGGTCCTTCTGGCAGACAACAAGGGAGCTGAACCTAATAAAATGATTCAATATTGGCAATGGTGCCTTCCTAGGTTTCTGGAAGTTTGCTAAATCTAAACACATGTGTAATATCACAATGCTTCCTGTCATTTAGGGCTGGTGAAGCTCATCTGGTTTTGAAACCTTTGACCTCTCCTAGTTAGGTCCTGGGTGGCTAGGTTTGGGGTTGAACAAAGGGCCTTGGTGCTGACCATGAGATCAGAAGAGAAGCTCAGTGCTTTACCATTTGGTGTCACAGCTTCACTTCTGGTGTCTGTGGTGTGTGTGTGTGTGTGTGTGTGTGTGTGTGTGTGTGTGTATGTGTGTGTGTGTGTGTGCATACACTTGTCCTGGAGCTTGAACTCAGGACCTGAGCACTGTATCTGAGTTTCTCCTGTACAAAGATAGCACTCTACCACTTGAGCCACACAGCCACTTCAGGCTTTTTTCTAGTGATGTGGTACTAAGGAATCAAACCCAGGGATTCATACATGCAAAGCACTCTACCCCTCAGACACATTCCCAGCACTCCACTTCAGGTTTCTTTCTTTCTTTTCTTGGAAATTGGAGGAGTTGAAGTCTAGTCCTGGGTGCTGTCCTTGAATTCTTCATCTAAAGCCAAGCACTCTACCACTTGAGCTACAGCATACCTGCAGATTTTTGGTAGGACACTGGAAAGAAGCCTCTCAAGGATTTTGCTGCCCAGCCTGGCTTCGGGCTGTGATCCTCAGCTCTCAGGCTCCTGAGTAGCTAGGAAGACAGGCGTGAGTAGCCAGAGCCCAGCTTCCACTTCAAGTTTCTAAGTAGTGAATAGGAGATAATAGTCTCATGGGAACTTTTGTGTCTGGGATAATTTAGAACCGAGATTTTTACATCTCAGCTTGCTGACTAGGCAGGATGACACACTTCAGCTACACACACCTAGACTGTAATGCTCTGCTGCAAGGGGGTCCTTGGCTCCACATTATAGGATGCTAGCCATGAGTCCATCAGGGAAGGGTCAGTGGCTAGGCCCTTAGTTCAAGGTCCATGACTGAGAAAAATAAACCAAAACAATTGTTTGCAGGAGAAAACTCACTAGAGTTAGGTACATACATCTTTTTGGCCCTGTCATGGGGATATCTGAGCCTCAAGTTTCTCATCTGCACAATCATCTGACTTGTGAAGCTCTTACAAGGACCAGATGAAAAAATGTACCCCGTGAAGGACTTAGCACACAACACGTCATGAAGCACTCATCACATAGCTATATCCCACATACTGTCATTAGAATTAGGGTGCTTTCATCAGTATCACCATTCTTTCAGAAACACATCACAAACCACACAAAGTTCACATCTAATGATTTAGAGGGGTGGGTTTTATTGGGTAGGTAGAGTCAGCCATGGGGATTGCACTGAAAGATTAGGGATACTGTCATAAGATCTTTTGCTCACGGCTAGAGCTTTACCACTTTGAGCCACAGCCCAGAGTTTCACCGATTTCCTGCCAGCACTGGGTTTTTTAACCCACCTGTGTCAGATCTCAGTTCCCAAGGATCTTGGATGATGGGGTGAGTGATCCAGCAGCATCTGGTTTTGTGGTGCTGAGTTGCAGCAATTTACCTCTGGCTAAGTCAGGTTAGATGGAAGCTGTCAGCAACAGACTCCTGGCTTGCTCTGTGATGAAGTATTTGCAGTCCTATCCTTATATAGTTGCAGTCAGAACATTCTTTTTTTGGTGCCATTCCTGGGTCTTGAGTAACACAGTCCCCAAGCTTTTATGCTCAAAGCTCGTGCTCAGCTGATTGAGCAACAGCATGACTTCTGGATTTTTCTGTGCATGTGGCAGTGAGGAATCGAACCCAGGGCTTTATACGTATTAGGTGAGCACTCTAATACTGAGCCCCAGTAGTGACAAGTGAATAAACAGATAAATGTGTAGATTTGTAGATAGATAGATAGATAGATGGATAGATAGATAGATAGATAGATAGATAGATAGATAGATAGATAGATAGACAGACAGACAGACAGACAGATGTAGGTGCATGAAACAAGAGAGAGAGATGTCTGTATACTATGAAAATGCATATATGATATTACTACCAATTATTGGCAATTAAATTATGCCTTCCCTTTTTAAGTATCATGATTGCATACATAATAAAATATTAATTGAAAATTAGTCATGGTAGTATAAATGTTGTGTATAATTTTATAATATAATCAAACACTAACTACTTATTTAGTTGTTACTTTTATAACATTCCATTTGTATGGATGTACTTGAGAATGGGTTTCTTAGAATCTCTGACATTCATTATTGGCAATCCCAGGATTCAACCTCCACACCTAAGTTGCCAGTTTCGGCTATGGTTTCCTTAATAGTCCGCCAAACCTCAGCAATGCAAGGTCATGTACTCTTTCTTTGCCTTGTCATTTACATCCAGGATGGTCACAATACAAAGGAAAAAAAATAAAACCATCTTCTTGAACTTCTCAGTTTTATGCTTCTCCTTTTTTTTTTTTGCCAGCCCCAAGATTTGAACTCTCCTAGGATCCAAGGGTTGGCTGTGGCAGAGGTGCCAAGACTTGAGAGCAAGCCCTGTGCTCGGCTAATAATAATAATAATAATAATAATAATAATAATAATGCCCTGGTTTGGAATTTACACTATTTTTCTGGAAGGCCTTGTATTTGAACTCAGGGTCTGGATAATTTTGTGGCATTGTGGATGAAGGGGAAAGGCTCACCATCCTTGAAGACAAGAAATTCAGACCAGTTCCCAGGGCCTGAAATGAAGCCCCAGCACTGGAAAAAGTAATATTAATATATGAGATCTATTTACATACATGGGTTTAGTGCATATGATGTTTATTACCCTTATTTATTTAGTATTATTACACATATAACAGTTCTTTTATTACATCATATCACATAGGATATATTTGCATGTGGATTATACATCATACCGAAACCCAGGAAAAGGAAACCCAGAAAAGGAAAAAAATGTGTCAAAATTGGCTTCTTACTCCACGAATAAATTTTTGGACATGCTGAGATTTCAACTTATGGCATACAATGGCCAATCCATAAATGGGGTCACAGTCTTAGCACACCAGCCTCTAGCAAACTGAGCTGCCAGAAGGTTCTGAGGACCTGTGATAAAGCCACAGGAGTACACAATATAGATAGATAGATAGGTAGATAGATAGATAGACAGATAGAATAGATAGACGTGTAGATATATATAAATGCAGAGAGAGAGGGAATGTGAGGATATTAAATTATATATATAATAACCAATTATTAGTTATCAAATTATGCCTCCATTTAATGAAGTATCACTTTTGAATACTTATAAAAGCATTAATTAAAAATTAGTCAATATTCTTCAATTAGCGAAATCATACCATGGTGCTACAATGGAAGACATAAATCCAATAATTTTTATGTGGCATTCTAAAATAGAATCATGAATTAATTGCAAATGTAATTATTACTTTTATAACATTCCATTAGCATTCACATGAATAAGGATGAGTTTGTCAAGATCATCTTCAATTTGTGGGTGGCAGTCTTGGCATTCGAACTCCAGGCTTGGGTAGTTTACTTATAATGCAAACCATTGGAATGACAGCATGAAGATTTCAGAATGTTATGATTACAAAAAAGAACAAGAAGAAAAGAAAACCAGGAGCCAGGGTCTCCTGCCTGCAATCCTAACTCGTCAGGAGGCTGAGATATAGAGAATGCCAATTTGAATTCAACCGGGACAGAAAAGTCCAAGACATTCTTATTTCTAAGAGATCACAGGAAAAACCATACATGAATTGGGCTGTGGCTCAAAGGCCGAGCACTACCTTTGAGCAAAGGAGCTCAGGGACAGGGTCTAGGCTCATAGTACAAACCTGGAACTGTCCCCCCCCCCAAAAAAAGAGGCAAGAACTCCATGTCTCTGTGTGTGGATGGATGATGGATGGATGATGGGCATTCAGCAGGTTGCCCATGCCCATCCCTCTAACCTGGGCAAGCTGGGACAAGCCTTGAATTGTACTAAGTCTTAGCCAACAGCTTGAACATAGCATCCTTTTTCTGCCATTACTAACTGAAGCCTGATGGGACACCTAGCAGCCAGCCACTGCCTCTAGGGAGACCACAGTACCTATACTGTAGGAGTTGCCAAAGGTTCTGGCTCCATATTCTCTATCCCTCTGTAGAATGTGAGACTAGACCTCTGAGGCATGGTGGCTATCACTCATTTATCATTCCTCATTGCTGAGTCACAGGCTGGTCCCAAATCTTGGCAAAGATATGAAATAGTCAGCAATATCTATGCCGAAAGGGGTATGCCAATCAATCTCACCCTCATAATTCCTGTTATACGTGAGACTTGGTCTGTGAATGTGGCTTAGTGGTAGCGTGCTTACCTAGCACGCACTAAGCCCTGAGTTTGATTGCTCAGTAGAACACAAACAGAAAAAGCCAAAAGTGGCACGGTGGTTTAAGTGATAGAGTGCTAGCCTTGCGCAAAAGAAGCTCAGAAACATGCCCGGAACCTGAGTTCAAGCCCAAAGACTGGAAAAAAAAGTGACCCTGATGAGACATATTCTTCTGGGACTCAGAGGAAGACCAAGGTTATAGGTAAGAGGTAAGGTAGACGGCAGGTGCTGGTGGCTCCCCCTGTAACCTACTCAGGAGACTGAGATCTGAGGATCCCAATTGCAAGCAGGAAAATCTATATGAGACACTTTTCTGCAATTAAACATCCAAAAAGCCAGAAGTAAAGCTGTGTCCCAACTAGTAGAGTGTTAGCATTGAGCACAAAAGCTCAGGGATAGGATAGCATCCAGGCCATGAATTCAAACCCCAGGACTGGCACACACACGCACATGCACACACACACACACACACCAAGATAGAGCATTTGCCAATCAGCCTGCAAAAGTTCCATCTCCAGAAACTCAATACTTAAAAAAAAGAGGGAGAAGGGAAGGTAAGACTTGCTCCACGAGGTGATATAACCAGTGCCAAAATTCCACAGGAGTTCTAAGATGTGGATTCAGGACAGAGGGTCTCAGGCAGAGGGTCCAACATGGGCAAAGATCCTGAGGTGTGGTGGAGAGCAGATGGTGTGGGTAGGATGAAGATTCTGTGGCTTCAGACAAGTCTGGGAGGACATTCAAGGTTGGGTCAAGGTTTGTACTTGAGTCACGTAGGGTACACGGTCTGGTCCCAGAATGGGGCCCAGGGGGAAGATTAGCTTGCTTTTAAACAGGTTTTTATGTTTTTTATGTTTTTTCAGCCATTTTCTATGGCTGAAAGCTTATTTTTCACAGCTCTTGACCCTCAGACCTCCTTTGTGTGGAGGAGTCAAGGCAAACACAGGGAAGAAAGCTTGCTTAAGAAAAGTTTCTAGCCCAATACCACCAGTGGCTCAACCCCTGTAATCCTAGCTACTCAGGAGACTGAGATAGAGATCGTGGGTCAAGCCAGCTCAGGGGAAGAAAGTTAGTGAGATTCTTCTTGCTAATTAACTACCAAAAGCCTGAAATGGAGCTGTGGCTCAAGTGGTAGAGTGCTAACCTTGAGGGAAAATGTTAAGAGACCAGGGCCCAGACTCTGAGTTAAAACCCAGTACTGGCACAGATACAATAAAGAAAATCTTTCAGGAGCTCCTAGTCTATTGTGGTTAAAGGCCAGATCAGCCGGGCACCAGTGGCTCACACCTGTCATCCTAGCTCCTCAGGAGGCTGAGATGTAAGGACCACGGTTCAAGGCCAGCCCAAGCAGGAATCGGGAGACTCTGATCTCTTAGGAACCTCCAGAAAACCGGAAGTGGCTCTTTAGCTCAAGTGGTAATCTGAAGAGCTTGGGGACAGTGCCCAGGCCCAGAGTTCAAGCCCCATGACTAACACCTGGCCTGCTTGGACCTCCCTCTGTTGCTCTAAGTAGAGTACTTTCCAGTGGGCCACTGAGGGTCTCCCAATGTCTAGGTGTCCTACAAGTCTTGAGAGCAGCCTGTTTGGAGGCCATTACCTATAGAGCAAGCTACAGTACCAGAGAAGAGTTGAGCCTTGGGGCATGGAGATAATCAGAATCGCATCTGTCATGGGTGTAATGTGGATCTGACCAGTAAATTGACATCTTAGACCATGGTTCTGGGCCAGGAGGGGCAGAAGCTGCAAGATATCACACCAGGTAATGGCCACGCATATGAGTATGAATTTGTCAGGCACACCTTGGGCAGGTGTTGAGTTGGGCTCATGAAAGAATTGTAGTCTCAAGAATTCACAGCCGGCTGGTTGGTGCTTGTAGCAGTCACTGTCCCTGGAGTCCCAGGGACTCAGAGGCCTGCTTTCCACACCAGTGCTCGGGGGCAGATGAAGGTCTGCAATCATGGGCCGACTACAGACAAGCATCCATAGTGTCCTTCCCATGGTCCTGTGGCCCCGTACATGGATGGATGTATCTCTTTAGAGTTTACTGTGACTATGCCTCAGGACTGCCCCCAGTTCTAGTTCAGCTCATCATAACCACCTTTCTCTGTGTTTGTGTTTGTGTGTGTGTGTGCGTGTGTGTGTGTATCTGTGAGTGTGTGCATAAGCATTTTGGGACTAGGGCTTGATCTCAGGGCCTGGGCTCTGTCCCTTACTTTTTTTATTCAGGGCTAGCACTCTACCGGTTAAGCCACAGCTTTTCTTCCAGCTTTCAGGTGGTTATTTGCAGAAGAGAGTCTCACAGATTTTTCTAGCTGGGCTGCCTCTGAATGGCAATCCTCATATCTCAGACTCCTGAGGAGCTAGGAATATGAGAGCATGAGTTATTACCATCTGGCCACAGTTTCTTTCTTTGCTAAAACAGACTACCTCTCTCCAGCTGAGCACCCATCTACAGCTACCCCTCCTAACCCTGACTTCAGATGAAACATAACCTCCTCCCCTGAGGAAAAAAAATGGGATCAGGTTTGAGCTTTATGTTCTTCACGCAGTCAGGGGCTGCTGGGAGTTGATGTGGAAGTCAGAGATCTAGGCCAGGGAAAGAAGACAGCTGTTAGAACAGAAGAGATTATGAAAACACAGCCTTGCAGCTGGGTGCCATTGGCTCATGCCTATAATCCTAGCTACTCAAGGCTGAGGCCTGAGGATCAATCAAGATTCAAAGCTAGCCTGGGCAGACTCTTATCTCCAATGAATCACCAAAAAGATGGGTAGGAGAGCTACTGTTGTACTGCTGTACTACTGTTCAAGTAGTACAGCACCAACCGTGTGCAAACAAGCTAAAGCATACCACCGAGACTCTGAATTCAAGCCCTGGTAAACACACACACACACACACACACACACACACACACACACACACACATCCTTAGCAGGTACCAGTGGCTCATACCAGCAATCCTAGATACTTAAATGGCTGAGCTCTTAGGGTGGCAACTTGAAGCCAATTCAAGCAGGAAAATATGTGAGACACTTCTGTCTATTAAACTACTAAAAAAGATGAAAGGTGAGCTGTGGTTCAAGTGTTAGAGTGTTAGCCTTGAACAAAGGAAGCTCAGGGACAGTGCCAAGGTCTGAGTTCCAGCTCAAAGATTTTTTTAAAGACACCCCGCCCCCCAACCAGGCCATAAATCCAGATTTTGGTCATTCTAGATCTCACTTCCGCTCCTGTCACTTCCACAGCACAAGTGGCCAGTGCATGGCCAGCACTGGGTTAAGAAGTGAACTTACACAAGGGGTACATATCCAGGTCAAGGATAATGCCCCAGAACATTGAGGTACTAGCCAAACCAGTCTCTCATCCCCCAGTTCCCTGGCCCTAGAGATCAAAATCTGTGACTCTGTATTCTGGACATCAGGAATTGTCTAGAAGGACCTGAGAGATCCTGCTAGGGCCAGAAGATAGACTTGCCTGTGACAAGATATCGACCAATATTTCCAAGCCACCTTGGCCTCACCTCCCATGTAGCCCCTGATCATCCTTGCTGGGTCAGCCTTCAGTCAGCCCTCAAGCTCGAGTTGGCCAGTCACTGTTAACCACCCTTCCTCCACTCCACTGCAAGCCTGCTGGGAGTAGGATGTGCAGCCAGAGGCCCAGCTGAAGAAAAGGACAACACATCGCATGATAACTGACTTTGTCCCGTCCCCCAGAGGCAGGGGAGAACATATGCTAGCTAGCCCTGCTGACCCAGAATCCTTTGGAAGCGGACAAAGATATGGACAGTCGATCTTGGGCCCCAAAGAAAAGCTGGAATATTCAGGTCTCTGGAAATTTAGAACTCATTATAGATCCTGATAGGGGGCTAAAGACAAGGATGCCATGGAGGAGAGGCACCATACGAATTCAGGAATAGGCAGACAGGCACTCAGGAAGTGGACAGAGAAAGATGAGGGAAAAATACACACACACACACACACACACACACACACACACACACAATTTTAAAAAAAAACAAAACAAAAACAAACGGGTAGCCCAAGGCCCTGAGCACATGAATATCCCAACCCCCGAGAAGATGCCACTATTGTCCTCAGACCAAGTGTAGACAAAACTCAGAGCTTCTCACACATCTGGAATGGCTCCTAACACAGCATAGCATTTCCTACTGTACACAACACTATGAAGAAAACTCAGCCACCTTATTTTTGGTTGTGGGTCATAGGGTTTGAACTTTGGGCCTGCACACAGTCCCTCAGCTCTTCAGCTGAAGATGTGTGCTCTAACACTGGAGCCAGAGCACCACTTCCGGTTTTCTGGTGGTTCACTGAAGATAGTCTTACAGACTTTCTTGCCCAAGCTAACTTTGAACTGTGATCCTCAGATCTCAGCTTCCTGAGTAGCTAGGATTACAGTTGTGAGCCACTGGCATCGCCCAGATTCAGCCACCTTCTTACACAGAGTACTTTCCCTGATGATGATTTTTGCTCAAGGCCAGTGCTCTACTACTTGAGCCATGGCCCACTTTCAGTTGGAGGTTGGAGATGAGACTCTCATGGGACTTTCCTGCCTCGGTTGGGAAATAAGATCCTCTGGATCGCAGCCTCCCAAGTAGCCAGGATGACAGGCATGAGCCACCAGCACAGGGCTTATGGTCCCTCATTCTTTAGAATTTCCACCTAGTCCTCCTCTAGACAGTACCACCTACACTCTTTAACCTCTCTCAGGGACAGCAAAGTGAGGTTTGAAGTCTGGGTAGGACCATGGACATTAAAGGGCTCCCTTCACATCACTACCCCTCTCTAAGCTCCCATCCACCTCCTCTGGATGGCCTAGTCATCTGGGCAGATCAGACCCACTAGGACATCTGGAGCTGCCCTGTATCCCCCTGCCCCTACCAACTGGTACCTGAGGATTTCTGGGACCAGCTACTCCGTATCCAGTTGGAAGACAATAGGAGGGTTGCTGATAACCAGGTCCAGGGGTGCCCAGGAAGGAGTGTCCAAATCCCCTCTTTCAAAGGAGATACAAAGCATAGATGGATCTACTAAGAGCTACAGGGCATGGTCATTCACCTGTCACCGAGGTCAATTGGAGTGCTGTTATATGTTGACAGTGCTGGGGCTTGACCTCGGGGCCCAGGCGCTGTCCCAGAGCTACTTTTGCTCTAGGCAAGTGCTCTTCCACCTGAGCCATGGTGCCACTTCCGGCTTTTTCTGTGTATGCGGGACCTAGGAATCAAACCCAGGGTTTCCTGTGTGCTAGGCGAGCTCACTGCTGCTAAGAGACAATCTCAACCCTGGATAGCTGTTCTTCTGTGACACCTTGGACCTGTCTTGGGACAGACTTGCACATCTTTACTGAGTTTGTCACCACTAGCCCTGGCTGGAAATGAACATGCTCAGCTATGTTGTCCTTTATCTACAGCATCTTTGCTCTCTGTTCTTCCTGTCAGATCCTCTTTGCTAAGCAAGACCCCCTGTCAAGTGCTGCCTCTAAGAAGCCTGCTCCAATCACCCTGGCAGAGAGGGATCTTCTCTGCTCTGCAGGCTGCTGGCCTTGTCAAGCTCTGCCTACCAGCTGGTGTGTGTTCAGAAAGCACACAGGGGGAAGGTCTGGCTTTTACCACCCAATTTCTGAAGGCTCTGATACACTACCCAGAGACCAGTGCTGTATCACACTCTGGAAGAGAGCACTCAAGGCTCAAGCAGTCTGGGGACAACACGTGGGACCATTTCTTTATGTGGGCTTGAACTGAGGATCTGGGACCTGTCTCTGAATTTTTGTGCTCAATGCTGGTGCTCTATCACTTGAGCCACAGCTCCACTTCTAACTTTTTGGTGGTTCGATGGAGAGTAGAGTCTCACTGGCTTTCCAGCTTATGGCTGGCTTCGAACTTTGATCCTCAGATCTCTGCCTCCCAAGTAGCCAGGATGTCAGGCATGAGCCTGAGCCAGAGGTGACAGGCACCAGAGCCTTTCTTTTGAGCTTCTGTTTATCTCATGTCAACTGCAAGCCCTAGTTAAAATAGTCATTTACAGGGGATCAAGTTCCTCTCCTAGGTCAGTTAATCCAGGGAGAAAAAGTGTTTTTGGAAAAGGCTACTCTGAGTTGGACTAGGTGAGTGTGTGTGAGAGTATGAGTTGCTGGGATACTTACCCCCATGTCCGCAGTGCCTCATCCTCCCAGTGGTGAGTAAATCCAGGATCCCCATCCCAAGGAGGGAAGGTAGGGGATGGTACTTAAGATCATATCAAGAGGGATGATCTAAATACTATCCTGCAGCTCAAGCCGGGAGAGATAATAGACAGAAGGAGAGGTTTAGAGGAACATCAAGGAAAGACCCTTACCTTTGGATACAAGTACCAGAGAGGAGACTGAATCCATCCTTTTTGGTAGTAACATAAGAGGTGCCCATTATTCGTTTATTTTATGTTTTGTGAGTCCTAGGGCTTGGGTTCAGGGCCTCGGTGTCATCCCTGAGCTTCTTTTACTCAAGGTTGAAGCTCTACCACTTGAGCCACAGCACCACATCTGTCTTTTTTTCTGGTGGGGGTAGGTGGTTTATGGGAGATAAGAATATCACAGACTCTCCTGCCTGAGCTGGCTCTGAGTCACGACCATCAGACCTCAGCCACCAGCACCTGTTCACCACCATCCATTTATAATCCCCTAGGGCCAGTCCCAGGCCACCCACACTACACCCTCCATGTTTTGAGAAAGCAGACATAGGCGGGTTTGATACTTCAACAGCCTACCTACCTTTGAGCATTTTTCTGGGTCAGTCTGATAGCGGCTTCTTTCTTATGCACAGCAATGACTTGGTTCTGTCACAAGAACAAATGTCCCCCAGGAGGTGTCAGGCCTGGGGTCTTTCCTCTCCACACTGCCCCCTCTCCCCAAAATGACACAAAGCGAAAGTAGACATAGAGTGAATTCATTTTCTTATCATCAGGGTCTGGCCCAATATGTGGTGGTGAGGATCAGAGGCCCAGGATCGTGCTGTGCGGTTGGAAAACGCGATGCCTCCTCATCCACTTTGGTTAGCAGAGAATAGTGGAGAAGGACTCAGCAGATGGACTGACGATGAATAACCATCATGGTCTAGCCTGGGCACAGAGGGGCATACTTCAGGGAGCTAGTTCAACAGCCTGAGCAAGACAGCTCCTGACCCACAGCCCACCTCCAGAATGAGAGGGCCATCTTGGGTCTCAGCTACATGGGGACACTAAGCCACCTCCTGCAGCACCCATTCAACAATTTCCTGTGTGAGAGAGAGAGAGACAGACAGACAGACAGACAGAGAAAGGGAGAGAAAGAGAGAGAGAGAGACAGAGAAAGTCAAAAGTACACTTAAGCCATGTGCCAGTGGCACAGGCCTATAATGGTAACTACACAGGAGGCTGAGATATGAGGATCATGGTTCATAGCCAGCACAGGCAGGAACATCTTTGAGACTCTTATCTCCAAAGAACCACCAAAAAACCTTGAGTGGTGCTGTGGTACAAGTGGTAGAACGTTAGCTTTGATCTGAGGGGCTCGGGGACAGCACCCAGGCCCAGATTTCAAGCCCCTGACTGACAAGAAGTGTACTTCCTACCACAAGAAGTGGACTGATTAGCACCCATAGTCTTAGGGAGCATGGCAGAGAAGTCAGGTCGAGCTTCCTGTAAGCTGGGGGAAATAAGTAGGCCATCCAGCTTCTCCGTGCCTCATTTTCCCCAGCTGCAAAACTGAACACAGTGAAGGATCCCTTTCCTCATGGGGATAAGGTAAGGATGAAAGACAGCCATGTTTTGTTTCATAATCCCATACCTGTTGCACGATAAATAACAGGCCCCTTCTGAGCCCTTTGCTATCTTCTCGTCAAATGCTCACAGAATTGTCAAGAACTGAGCATGGCGCAACATGTCTACCATCCCAACTACAGATGACCACGCATGGTGGCCCATGCCTGTCACAGGAGAACCATGATCCAGCCCAACCTGAGCATATATTGAGTCTCTATCTTTGAAATGACCAAGAAAGAAAAATTTAGCTCCCATGGTAGAAGACCTGACTGGAAAACATAGGCCTTGAGTTCAAACTCTAATATACCAAAAAGAATCAGAGGCCTGGTGCCAGAAGCTCATGCCTATAATTCTATCTACTCAGGAGACTGAGATCTGGAAATCACAGGTCAAGATTTAAAATAGGGTTGGCTCTCCCCTCAGACGTCATGATCAGAAGACCCAGAGTCTGAGCGACGCCAATATGCTTCATACTAACAGGACTCACATCCTTACTAAATGCTGGTCACACTCTCTGGCCCCACCCCCAGGTCCTCCCAAGCTCCCTCTGCCACCACCAGGTCCAAGTGAGTAGACAGTTCCAGGGCACAAAGATCCCTTGGTCTTATAATTTAATAGTGTTGAGTCCCATACAAGCGTCTCACCCTTCCAGGCCCCCAGACTTCAGCCACAAAGCCCATACACCACCCAAAGATAGTGGTTAGAAGTTACAAAAGGTCCCATTGCTCCTTGTTACAACCCACTTCCACACACATTCACTCACACACAAACATACAAACAAACACACACACACACACACACAAGGCCGGCAAAGGTGGCTCCTGTCTGTCATCCTAGTTACTCAAGAAGCTGAGGTCTGAGGATCACTTTTAAAAGTCAGCCCTTGTAGGAAAGTCTGAGACGCTTTTATCTACAGTGAACTACCAAATAGCCACAGAGGGAGCTGTGACTACTGTGTCAGAGCACTAGCTTTGACCACAAAAGGTCAGGAACACCACCTAGGCCTTGAGTTCAAGGCCCAGTTCTTGTACCTTCAAACAAACACAGACACAGATACAAACAGACAGACAGACGCACACACACACACACACACACACACAGATAGCCCAAGGGTTCAGCAGTTCCTGAAAACAGAACCATGAACTCATTCCATTAGGATCACATCCCACCCCCAAGAAGGTGGCACTACCGACCTCAGACCCACTGAAGACAAAACATTGAGCCTCTCACATATCTGGAATGTCTCATAGACCAGCATGGCATTTCATACCATACACACTGCTATGCAGAAAACTTAGCCACCACTTTTATTGTTGTTAGTCATGGCTTTGAACTCTGGGACAGGTCACTGTCCCTCAGCTTTTCAGCTGAAGGTGAGTACTCTCCCACTTAAGCCACAGCACTACTTCCTGTTCTCTGGTGGTCCATTGGACATCAAGTCTCACAGACTTTTCTGCCCAACCTGGCTGTGAACCATGGTCTTCACATCTCAGCCTTCTGAGTAGCTAGGATGACAGTTGTGAGCCACTGGCGACTTCCGGTTTCAGCCACCTTCACATACCCAGAGGAAAACCATCTTATAAGGCTACAAACTTCTTGCAACCCTTCACTTCAGATTTTGTCACCAAGCATCCAAATCCATCTTTATTGGAGAGAATACAGACACAGTAATCCCACCCCTGCACCCATTCGCCCACTCCCTGCCTGCCACAAGCCATGTCCTCTTGAAGCTGTGGCTTCAAGCTGGGGTAAACTTGGGGAGTTCTTAGAAATGTCTGTAGAGTGGGGCGAGCACCTGGCCTCCAAACCACAGCACCCCCCTCTTCGTCCTTCCCACACCTGGACCATCCTTTGCAGGCAAATGTGTTTTACTTTGTTTCTTTTTTCAGTTGTGGGGCTTGAACCTTAGGCCTGGGTGCTGTCCCTGAGCATTTCAGCTCAAGGCGAGAACTCTACAACTTAAGCCATAACACAACAACACTTCTGCTTTTCTGGTGGTTCGTTGGAGATAAGAGCTTCAGGGTTTTTCCTGCCCAGGCTGGCTTTGACCCTGATCCTCAGATCTCACCTCCTGAGTTCCTTGGATGACAGTCATGAGCTAGTGCCACCCGGCCAAAGATACTTTTCCATGCCTCTCATCCTATCCCCTCAGGAGACTGAGATCTGAGGACCACAGTTGGATGCCACCCTTGGCAACAAAGTCCATGAGAGCTCTTTATCTCCAATTATAAACACCCAAACAAGTTGGAAGTGGAGCTGTGGCTCAAATGGTAGAGTGCTAGATTAGAGTATAAATGACAAGGGATAGGACCCAGTCCCTAGTTTCAAGCTTTTTCTAGCAATGACCCACCCAAGAAAGGGAAGCAGGTGGGCATATGGGAGCTGAAAGCTCACACATAATACTCAAGACTCCTAGAACAGACGCCATCCTGCTCTGATTCTCTAGATTCTATGTCCTACATCATGGCAACCTTAGATGGAACTTACCATGCACCAAGTTAGGATGTTCAAATACAATCTCATATTCAGGATCCCGTGACCTTATCAAAGACGCAAGATCTCTCACTGTCCTGCCTCTTCACTGGGTAGGGAGGTGAGGTCTAGTTATCCAACCACAAGATGTGGGAATGAAAGGATTTCTTGGCCAAGGGACGCAGGGCTCCAGGTCCCTCCCTCTCAGGAAGGAGAAAAGGGCTGATCTATCCCCGGAATGTTCCTGGGTTGTGAGTATCCTCAAAGAAAAAACCCTGCTCAGAGACCAGTGCCTCTGGTTTTCCCACCAGCCTCTATCCAAACCTGCCCCACCTTCAGTCTGCCCTCTCTGAATCTCAGATCTGCCACCTAGACTAAAGGCTGAGCCACCAAAGAGACCCATCTCTGCCTCTGAGAAAGGCAATCACGAGGTCCTAGCGCCCCATAGAGCCAGTCTGGGGCAACAAGGGTCCTCACTCCCACCCTCATTCCCTGCCTGTCTTGTGCTAGTGGCCAGCTTACTTCTGTCTCTGGAGGAGGAAAGAATGGGGTGGTGTGTCAACTTCAGATTGAGCCCTGGAAAGTCCCAGTCCCCAAGGATGTACTGCACAGGCATCCTGCAGTGGACGATAGCCAGGTGGTCAATGGAGAACCCAATGTGCCAGGACTCTTAATAGCAGTGTGGCTGGGTCAAAGGCTCTATCAATTTTGGTCTAGGTTGTCAGGCAAAATCATGGCTCCAATGTCCTGACATTCCTGACCTGTGATCGTCCTCCTTCTTCATCTTCCTGCTTATCCTGCCTCCCCCCCCCCCCCGACACTCCCTCACACCAATACCTCCCTAGCCCTTGGACAGCTTGTTCTTATGTGACCAGAAAATAAACTCATTGGCGCAACGGATGATTGAAACCTGGTGACCCATCCTGAGTCCTAGTGTCCTCCCGAGGCTGCTTCCCTCTGCAGTCGGCTACCACACAGCTCCTGAATGTCAGAATGTTGCTGAGGTGTCAGTAGCTTGGTCCTACATACTGGCTTTAGGCTCTGAAATTGTCCCCACATAGGTTGTGAATGGTTTGCTCCCTTGATCCAGGGACTCCAAACCAAGGCTCACATGTTCTCCCTTCTTCCTTCCTTTCCTCTTTTTCTCCATCCAGCCTTCCCTCCTCTTTCTCTCTTTCCTTCCTTTCTCTCATTCCTGGCCTTGAATTTGTAGCCTAAGTGGTGTCCCTGAGCCTTTTTACTCAAGGCCAACAGACTATGGCTTGAGCCACACATCCACTTCTGGTTTTTCTTTTTGCTAGTTAGTTGGAGATAAGAGTCTTACAGGCTTTCCTGCCTTGGCCTCAAGCATCGATCCTCCCATCACAGCCTCCTATGTAGCTAGGATGACAGGCATGAAGCACCGGCATCCAGCTCAAACCAAGGTTTCTTCATGTGCTGTGGAACCAGCACTGGGAACTCTCATTGTCTATGACCTCCAGAGCCTGGTGCACACTGTAACTCTTTGTTGGATAAATAAATGAGCATCTGTCAACAAAAATACTACAGAAAAGTCCCATCCCATTCGTGTAAGCATCCTGGTGAGCGAGGCAAAGCCTGATGTAGCTCTCCCACAGTTCTCCCTCCTCCCTCTTCCCACTATCCAGGTGCCACCAAACTTAACTGTTTTGGCTCTGAAGACATGATCCAGGGTGTACTCGCTGGATTCCGGAGCCTCTGGGATGCCTATCTTCTCAAAGATCTCTGGCCAACGGCTGATCAGCTCTGTTGCACTCAATTCCCCACTCAGGTGTGAATGAGGTTCCCATGAGCTGAAGGCCAGGCTCAAGGGACCTACTCTCCTACCACTGGGGCCCGCCAGGATGGCCAACCACATCTGAACCCCCAAGTTTCATGTTACAGAGGAAGGATCCTCGAGGCATCTTGGGTTTCTAAATCTCCCAGAGTCCAGTGCAGGTGCTGAGAATCCTCTCTACTCTCAGCTGGCAGGCTAGGGATGGTGAGGTCACAATCTCTGCTCCCCATGACATCCTCAATGTTATGTCTAGGTCACAAGACCCCCACCAAGGAGACCACCGAGAGTCAGACTCTACAGCTGTTTTATTTAAACGGGCTGCAGCTCAGGCCTTGTCCTACACTCTGACACAGTGGAGCCCAGGAGGAGAGCCCCGAGCTAAGTATTTACAGGTTTTACGAAGGCACACAACTAGGTGCTTTAGCACCACGTGTTGCTCTGCTCTGAAACAAGCAACAAATGGTCACTGCCTCAAGTACTTTAACATTCACTCAACTCTGGGGGTCACACTAGAGAGAGTCAGAGGAGAATCAACAGCAGCCGCATAAAAGCAATCAAGGCATGATGTTCATAGCAGGAGACCATCTGGCTTGGGAACTCTGCTTGTGATACTTTGAATGTCATTGATTTTTGGCTGAAACAGTCTATCTAATTTGACCCATAATCCCAGGCGTTAGTGGAAATTGCCAGCTTCAAGAAAAAACCCTGGAAAAGGTGACATTTCAGTTATCCCAATCAAACTTAAAGGGTTCCAAAATTAGTGGTCCCTTTTCGTTCCATACAGCCCACAGTAGTTTACAGAAACACATTCAGCAAGCCTTAGCTAACTGCCATGGCCTGATACCGAGCAGGCTCCAGCAGGGGGAAATGCATTTGTCTACCACTGCCCAGCTGGAAACAACACAGGCAGGACACAGATTAGAGTCTTCAGGACTCCAGGGAGGACATCCCACCAGTGCACTCCCCCGAGAGGGAATCCACGCCACCAGTGGGGTGCCAGAGCATCCCTGCCCAGATGCCCATGGTCACCATCAATGCCCTGGGTAAAGTTGCCCTCTCATCCTCGGTAGTGGTGAACCATCTGCAATGTCACACCATTCACCATTTCCCAGACCCTCCTAGCTTCACAACCCCTGCCCTACTCGCCCCCTCCATCTCATTCCCTAATTACATTTGGCAGACACTTTCCCAGCCCTTGAATTAGCTCCAACTATACAAACGAGAGCAGACTCTCTGGCTGGAAGAGTGCGGCTGTGGTCATACTCATCTCACAAGCCTTCAGGCTTAAGACAGAAGGTGTCCACTTTGGTCTGTGGGTCACACAGGCCTCCTAGGGGAGACCCACGCAGGCCCAGCAGCTACTGTGGGCTATAGAAAAGGGGGAAGAGAGAGGTGGAAAGGAACATCTACTGAAATCTTCCGCAAAGGAGCCATGAAACAGTGAAGGTGAAATCAAAAATTATGGCTCGTATCATACCTGGCATTGATGAAAAAAGAACAACAAATACACACACACACACACACAAATCCAGAACAGTAACTGTAGACTCATCCATGCAGCACCTGCAATTTGCCAACTGATCACTCACCTGAGCACAGTCAGGCTCTCTCTCTCTCTCTCTCTCTCTCTCTCTCTCTCTCTCTCTCTCTCTCTCTCTCTGTCTCTCTCTCTCTCTGTCTCTCTCTCTCTCTCTCTCTCTCTCTCTCTCTCTGTCTCTCTCTCTCTCTTTCATGCACACACACACACACATATACATAGACTCAGAGTAGTGCCCCTCCTGAGTTTGTTGGTTCCTCATCTGGGACAATGTATAAGCTGGAGCACGGGAGTTTCCTTGTCAGAACCAGGGGCTGAACCCAAGGAAGCACCGCTCTAATAATGCTGAACCACCCTGCCTCTCCCTATCTCCAGGGCCAGACACTTTCCCTTGGGAATAACCAGCCTTGACTCCCCATTCACCAGAACCCTAGGCCAGGACTCTGGGTGAAGAAGTCCTAAGACAGGTTGCTCTTCAGAGCCTGGACTCAAAATAAGCAGGAGGTCATGGTGCCCCCAGAGAAGTGTCTGACCCGGGGTGGGGGCAGTGTTGGGGAAATGGATGGGGTCCTAAAGGCTACATACATGGATGAACTTTCTACTTCCAGACTAGATGCTTCTGGGTGACTTGGTCGATTCTTGGGGAGGATGAGGAAACCAGATGGACCTGGAGCACCAGCACATGGTGGCAGAGCTGGGAAATGTGATCACCCTGTGAGAGATGTTGACAGCTGGAGTGGAGGGGGACAGGCAGGATGTATGTGTGTTTGAGGGGCGTGTTCTTCCCAGACATTCACCTTCTATCTGACCCCTAGTACCCTCACCTCCTTAGTGGGCTCTTCTGGGACTCTCCTCAGGGGAAAGGGTGACCGAGCACAAAAGACAAGGGGTCACGCAGAAGCGGGGGCTATCTTCTGCATCCAACACTACCCACCCCCAGAAAAAAGGAAAAATCCCACGAAGGCAGGTGTGGAGGTGCTGCTCTCCACCTCTGACTAAAGCCACCAGGTTCCCCCAAAGGAGAGGAAGGGTGCAGATGCAAAGCTCTGTGGCTCCCACTGCTCTAAGCAAGGGGCTAAGTGGCGCCTCCTCTTCACCCATCCCTGCATCTGCACTTTTCCTGGGACACTGGCCACTAGGGATGGGGTTAGGATCCCAGGATCAACATCCACTCCCCCACCCCCCACTCCTGGGGCACATTTGTGGCAGTCAGGTCTGGCCTGCCTGGTGCTGGGGAGGGGTGTTTGTGACACAAGAAGGGAGGCAGGAGTCAGGGGTCTGAGTCCGTGGGGGTGGGGGCTAGGTGGAGGTTGTGAGGTGCAGACCCGCGGGGCTTCCACTAAGGACTGAGACCCGGTCAGGGCAGCAAGGAGGCCAGGGGTGCACCATCGCTGGATGACTCCAACAGGCGCTACGGGTCCAAGCTGGCAGCAACCTGTTTCAAACGTGGTGCCATGGGGAGGGCAAGAGAAGGGGCCGGGGCAGGGGCGGGCAGGTGGCAGGGCTGAGCTCGACCCCTCCACAGCTGAGCTCCTGGTGCAGGGGCCTTGGACTCAGGGTCTACCTGGCCTCTGAGCCTCCCTGGGGCTGTGAGAGGTATGTGCCTGCTGTGCTGGCTTTGTGTCCTCTCTGCTCCTGGCCCAGACCTGTGCTCCTACAGCAGTGGAGGCCAGTCATGATGCTGCCACCCCTGGTGCATGTGCCTGCTCTTCTCTGTTCTCTCTCTGCCCCCACTTCTCACCCAGGCTGCCCAGCCCCTGCTGCGCAAGTATGCCAGCTCCCGTGTGCCCCTGGCTGCAGCAACTATGTGCCCCTTCAGCCATGCCCTGTCCTCCCCTCAGTCACTCCCCCTCTCCACCTCAGCCATTCCCCCTCCCCTGGCTTTGTGCTGCCCTGACTCTGCCCTAAGGCTACCAGGCTATGGCAGAAGCAGCCTCACCTCAGCTCAGGGTTTCCCCCAATCCCCAGCAGCTGCCTGGGGGAACTGAAGATTCCCCTCAGCCAAACCACTGGGGGAGACTCTTCTCCATCTACCCCACACACCAAGCAAGTGCAAGGTAACATTCCTTGTGTGTGTGTGTGTGTGTGTGTGTGTGTGTGTGTGTGTGATTGTCCTCTCAAGGACTCAGAATATTGAATCTTTTGGGATGACAGCACACAGCACACTTTAAAAAAAAAGCACAAGGGACCCTGTGTAATGGATTCAGCACAATGTGCCTTTTGAAGGAGTCAGCACATAGCAACTTTTGGGATCCTCATGGTAATTTAATTACCAATAAGATTAGACAGGCCATTTTGACATCACTAAACTTAAATATCATAATATTATGACATTGTCTGTCATAGTGACAATATAGACATATTGCAAATTCCTATTCTGTGATTTCATTCTATTACAAGCTAGCAATATTGGTGGATATCAGAAATCCATTGTGACATCAAAGCCATTGTGACATGAAAATCCCTTTGTGACATCACAGTGCTGTTGTGATATCATTAACCTGTTCTGACATCACAAACCTGTCCTGTCCATTGTGACCTCATCACCAATGTGCCATCACAAAGCCATTGTGATATCACATTGCTATTGTGATAATACAATCACCTTGATGCCTCCGAAACCCATTATGACATCTTTAGCACCTTTGAAAAAACACATGGCTTTGTGACATCACAGTCCCTTTGTGTATCCATATCCTCATTGTGAAATATCAATTGAGATCAGATATGCCATTGTGATATCACAAAGCATTTACAATATAATCATTGATGTGACATCACATTGTCATTATGACAACTTCAGGTCATTGTGACATCAAAAATCTGTAATGACATCATACCACTGACACCACATTGTCATTGTGACAACATATATACATTATGAAGGCCTATTAGGTGATTTCGTTGTATTTCAAATGTGGGATCAGCCGGGCGCTGGTGGCTCACTCCTGTAATCCTAGCTACTCAGGAGGCTGAGATCTGAGGATCGCGGTTCTAAGCCAGCCCGGGCAGGAGAGACCGTGAGACTCCTATCTCCAATAAACCACCAGAAAACCGGAAGTGTCTCTGTATCTCAAGTGGTAGAGCACTCGCCTTGAGCTGAAGAGCTGAGGGACAGCGCCCAAGCCCAGAGTCCTAGCCCCATGACCAACACAAAATAAAAAAAGAGTGAACCTCAAATGTGGGTTCATATCAAAAACACATTTTGACTTCATAACCATTGTGACTTGACAATTCTTTTGTGATATAATATTGCCATTGTGATATCTCTAAACAACTGTAACAACTCAAACATGTCCTATCCTAAGTTTTGTGACATGTTGCCACTGTGTTAGGCCCATTGAGAGCTCAATCTATTTTCAACTTCATATTATTTCAGGTATGACATTAAATATTATAAAAATACTGTGAAATTATGAATATTGTGACATCACACTGCTAGATGTAATGACCATTGTGTCACATTGTCATATCACAAATCTGTTCTGACTTCATCACATTTGTGCCAACAAATGACTTTGGAATCCTCACAATCCCATTCTAAACTCATGTACTCATTATGAGTTAGTGACAATTGAGGTCTGGAATGCCATTTTCTCATCACCAAACTACTGCAACATCACAAAACTATTTTGAACTCATCACTATTATGGCATCACCAACTAATTGTGATATAACAACACTCTTATGACATTATAATTTGACATCATATTGCAATTGTGATATTACTGAACCCTCATGCTTTCACAAACCTATTATGATCTCATCACATCTTAGAAAATTATGGCCTTTGAGACATCAAGCTCCTTCCGTGAACTCGTAGCATTGTGAACTTGTAGCAATTGAAAATTGAAATAAGGGCTGGGAAGGTGGCTCAGTGGTAGATCGCTTGCCTTGCATGCTCGAGGCCCTGAGTTTGATTCCTCAGCACCACATAAACAAAAAAAGAAAAAAGCCGGAAGTGGCGCTGTGGCTCAAGTGGTAGAGTGCTAGCCTTGAGCTGAAGAGCTGAGGGACAGCGCCCAGGCCCAGAGTTCAGACCCCACGACCGGACCCAAAAAAAAAAAAAATGACATGAAAATTGAAATAAGATGTGATATTGCAAACTAGTTTTGACATCACTAACCCATTTTTATATCATGAACACTTTGACAACCAGAACCTGTTAGGAACCTTAGTACTTTTGACAAAAACACATGGCCTTTGTTTCATCCCAGTTCATTTGTTTATGTCATTGCGATTTCATCCTCATATCCTCACTATAAACTAATGGCAATTAAGATCTGACATGCCATTGTGACATCATAACCAGTGTGACATCAAACTGTCATTATAACACCATCAGCTCATTGTGACATCACCAAGCTATAGTGACATCATAGCATTATGACATCGCATTGCCATTTTGTTGACATAGACACATTGTGAACGTATATCTTGTGATTTCATTCTATTTCAAATGTGGCATATCAGTTGATATGAGAAACACATTGTGACCTCATAACCATTGTAAGATAATAAACCCTGTGTGACATAATAACCAGTGTGACATTATATTGTTTTTATGACATTTTTAGCTTATGGTGGCATCACAAAATAATGACAGTATAGCATTTGCCATTGTCATTGTGACATCATTGTCACATTATGAATGCCAAATCTGTAATTCATTGTATTTGAAATGTGGTATGTGGGTTGATATCAGAAACTCATGGTGATGTCATAATCATTGTCACATCAAAATCCCTTTTTGACATAAATTTGGCAATGTAACATCACACTGGCAATGTGATGCTAGTAAGGCATCGTGATATCACAATGGTCATGAATTCACAATGGATTTCTGGTATCAACTGACATGCCACATTAGAAATAGATTCAAATAACATAATAAGCAAACACAACGTGTCTATGACATCAGAATGACAATGTGATGTTACAATGCTATGATGTCATTGTAGTTTTACATGTCAAAATAAGCTGATGGTGTCATAATGGCAACATGATGTCACAATTATGATTATGTCAGACAGGATTTGTTATGTTTCAATGGTATATCTGATGTCAATTTTCATTAGTTCCCCATGAGGATATGGATACAAAAAGGTTCTGTGATGTCTCAGAGGCCATGTGTGTTTTCAAAGGTGGTAAGAGATCATAATAGGTTTGGGATGGCACAATGTGATCCATAATGTCACAATGGAAATGAGATATGCCATTGGGTTTTTGATGTCACAGTGGTGATGAGGTCACAATGTTTTGCGATGTTACAGTTTGTAATATCAGAATGATATATCAAATTTCAATGACTCATAATTCAATATGAGGATACCAGGTGATAGAAGAAGCTCCATAATATGAGGTCATGCTATGTGAAAACCCAATGGGACAGTGATTTCACAATGACAATATGATATCTCACCATCATGTTATAAAAATGTTTTGATGTCACAATTGGTGACGCAATATTGATGAGGAGATTGCAATAGATTTGAGATGTCCCAAGGGGTTGGTGATGGCACAATGGCATGTGGGATCTCAATTGTCCTTAACACACCATGAATATATGAGTTTGGGAAAGGATTCTGATGTCAGCAAAGCATATGTAGTCAAAAAGGTGAAGAACTAACAGGTCTGAGATGTCACAAAGTGACACAATGGTTATGATGTCCAGCGGTGTGATATCATGATGTTACACTGGATTTTAGATATCTCATGTCGTATCTGAAATACGAGGTCGAACTCACTAATATATCACAATGGCATGTCACAAAAATTATGAGAACAGG
This sequence comes from Dipodomys spectabilis, assembly GCF_019054845.1. Lineage (NCBI taxonomy): Eukaryota > Metazoa > Chordata > Mammalia > Rodentia > Heteromyidae > Dipodomys > Dipodomys spectabilis. The sequence goes on from NW_024870984.1 coordinate 956,991, forward strand.
AGAGGTATTTGATGTCACAATGGGTTAGTGATATAACAAAGGCAATGTGCTATGACAAAGAGATTTAGATGTCACAAAGGTTATGAGTTCACAATGGTTTCCTGATATCAAGGCAGATGGCACATTTGAGATAGAATGAAATCAAAGAATAGGCATTCAAAATGGGTCTATGACATGAAAATGACAATGTGATGTCAAGGCAGCAATGTTTGACAATATATGTACTCATTACCTTGCTCATGTAACTGTAATCCTTCTGTACACTGTATTTACAATAAAAAAATCTCACAGAAGAAAAAAATATAAACATGGTATGGTGTCATTGGGGTTTGGTGATGTCACAATGAATGGTGGTGTCATGATGACATTGTGATTTCACAGTCATAATTATTGCACAAAGCATTTGTGATGATACAATGCTACGAGCGATAACAATTTTCATTACTTCATTATGAAGATATGAGTACATAAAGGGTCTGTGATGCCATAGAGGTCATGGATTTTTTTCTTTTTTTATGTTTTTTTCATTGTGAAAATACTGTACAGAGGGGTTAAAATTACATGGGCAAGATAATGAGTACATTTCTTATCAAGCATTGTAGCCTCTTCCTTTGTTTCCCCTTCCCATCGTCCTCCTGCCCCCCACCCAATCCTCCCCACTCCCACTCCCCCCCTCACACGAAAGTTGTAAAATTCATTTTCGACATAACGACTTGTACATCTCAAGAGTTCACAATAGCTTTGTGATGTCACAATGTGATTGTGAAGGCACAGTAGCAATGTGATATCACAATGGTTTTGTGATGTCACAGTGGTGATAAGGTCACAATGAGTGTGTGATGTTACTATGAGTTTGTAATATCACAATGACATGTCCAATTTGAATTTCTACTAGTTCACAATGAGGATACAATTTCAAAGAAATAATCTTAAACTCCCAAGACCATGAGTTTTTAGTTATAACTTGTGCGATATGCTGCCATTAGGATATTTTAGGCCTTTAGTAAGCTTATAATCTGTTTTCAAACTCATAATAATCCAGGTATGAAATATGATATCAGAAATTGACTCTGACATGAACATTGTGACATCACATTGATAGACATCAAGACCATGGTGTCACATTGTGAACTCACAAATTTGTTAGGGCTTCATCACATTTGTGCCAACACATGACTTTGGAGACAACACAGTCCCTTTGTGAACTCATATCTTCATTGCGAATTAATGACATTTGAGATCCTGCATGCCATTGTGACATTTCCAACCAATTGTGACAGCAGAAACCTATTATAGTAGAAACACATTATGATCTCATAGCCATTGTGGTGGCACAATCCCTTCATGACCGCACATTTCCATAGTGATATCACTAACCCAATGTGAAATTCCAATCCTCTCATATCCAACCCAGGTATTAAATGTGATAACCGAATCCAGTGTGACATCTTGATTATGATGACATCACACTGATAGATGTTATGAGCATTTTGTCACATTCTGACAACACACACCTGTTAGGACTTCATCACTTTTGTGACAATGCATGCCTTTTGAGACATCAGAGTCCCTTTGTGAGCTTATATACTCATTGTGGGTTAATGACAATTGAAATCACATGTGTCATTTTGATATCAACAACCCATGGTGACATCACACACCTATTGTAAGCTCATCACGTGTGGCATCACCAATTGTGATATCAAGACATTATTAAGTCATCATATTGCAACATCATATTGCCATTGTGATGTCACTGTTCCACTGTGTTTTCAAAAACCTACTGTGTCTTCATAGCATTTTAGAAAATTCATAGCCTTTTATACTTCAGTCTTCTTCTATGAACTCATATCCTCATTGTGAAATAGTAGCAACTGAAATTGGACATGTGATTATGAGATGTGACTTCACAAAATTATTTGATTTCATCACCAATGTGACATCAAAAACCCATTGTGAATTTCATTGCCATTTGACATCACTGTCACATTGTGACATCCCAAACCTATTAGGACCTCTTAGCACCTTTGAAAAAACACATGGCCTTTGTGACATCACAGTCCCTTTGTGTAACTATCCCCTCATTATGAACTGACAATTGATATCAAACATGCTATTGTAACATGACAAACCCTTTGTGACATCATCAGTGTGACATAGTATTGTCATTATGGAAGCATCAACTACTTTTGACATCACAAATCTACAATAACAAAATAGCATTATGAGATCACACTGCCATTGTGATGTTATAAAAGGATTATGAATGCCTGTTTTTAATCATTTTTTTTCGGTCGTGGGGCTTGAACTCTGGGCTTGGGTGCTGTCCCTGTTCTTCAGCTCAAGGTGAGCACTCTATCGCTTGAGCCACAGAGCCACTTCTGGTTTTCTACTGGTTTTCATTGGAGATAAGAGTCTCATAGACTTTCCTGCCTGAGCTGGCTTTGAACTGCGATCCTCAGATCTTAGACTCCTGAGTAGCTAGGTTTACAGGCATGAGCCACCGGCGCCCGGCTTTTTCATTCTATTTCAAATTTGACATGTGTGTTGATATCAGAAACATAATGTGACCTCATAAGCATTGTAACATCATAAATCAGCAGTGACATCAAATTTTCATTATGACACCATCAGCTCATTGTGACATCACCAAACAACAATGGCATCATAGCATTATAAATCACAGTGACATTGTTATGACTTAACTGTGAAGGCCTATTCTGTGAATTCACTCTGTTTCAGAAACCCATTTTGACCATATAACCATTGTGATATCACAATCCTTTGTGACATCACATTGCCATTGTGATATCATTAACCTGTTGTGCCGTCACAACCAGTCCTGTCCTTGTAAGTTTTGTGACATGCTGCCATCGTCATATAGTATGGCTTTGTGAGCTCATAATCTGTTTTCAATCTCATATTTCTGGTATGACATGTGATATCAGAAATCCCTTATGACATCATACTGCTAGATGTCATGACCATTGTGTCATATTGCGACATCACAAAGCTGTTAGAACGGCATCACATTTGTGACAACACATATCTTTGGAGACATTACAGTCCCTTTTTTAACTCATATATTCATTGTCAATTAATGACAATTGAGATATCCCATGCCACTCTGACATCATGAACCTATTGTGACATCACAAACTTATTGTGACCTCATCATGAGAATGGTATTAACAACTAATTGTGGTATCAAAGCATTATTTTGACATGATATTGTGGTATGGGCATTGTTATTTCACTGTCCCATTGTGTTTTTACAAACCAATTATGGCCACATCACATCTTAAAGGATTCACGGCCTTTGAGACTTCAATCTCTTTCTGTGAACTCGTGTACTTATTACCTCTAAGGCAAGGAGACAAACCATTGAGTCACATTTAATATAATAAACCAATTTACACTAGAAAGGAGACTGTGATTACCTTATCCTGGACTGGATAACCAGGTCCAAGAGCAGCCTTGACCATCAAACTTCAGACATCCAATGGGCAGCCCCGCCCTAACTTAATTGGTCTGCAACCCACCAGCCAAAAATTTATGATCTCCAAAGCTCCAAACCTCAATGGGCAAGGCTTTTAACTTTTCCATTACTCCCTCCTTCACTACAGACCTGTCATTCCTTTCTGGTCTTTCTCTTTTTCCTTTCCACCACTTTCTTCTTCTCTTCAGGCCTCTTCAGTCTCCATAGGCCTGCACTACTCTGCCCTAATGACCACTTTTCTGCTTCCTCTCTTCTCAGGTTTTTCCCTTCCTGCTGTCTTACCACTTTCTTCCATCCGGGTAGCTCTCATTTATATCTCCCCTTCCAGTGCTCTGAAAATGCAACTTATATATAGGTTGTACCCCTCCTCACTCCAACGGGTCTTCTGCCTTACAGTTTTCAACCGTCACTTCCCAAACTGCCCAATGTTCAATCACTTCTTGACAGCACACCATGTGAGGCTTGACATCTCCACCTTTGGTGGATTTCCCCACACTCTCCGGTGGGCCAGGCCAAGAATTTACAAAGATTAATGGCTCTCACAGATATTTCTGGCTCCACTGGTTATTACAGTCCCCTTATAGTGAATTAGAAGAAATTGAAATTGTATATGTCGTTGTTATATTACAAACTTGATGAGACATCACTAACCCATTGTGACCTCATCACTGCGGTGACATCACAAACTCATTGTGATATCACATTGCCATTGTGCCACCATGATCATATTGTGACAACCCAAACCTATTATAACCTCAGAAGCTTTGAAAGAAAGTATGGTCTTTGTGACATCACAGGCCATTTGTGTACCCATACCCTCATTTTGAGCTAATGACAATTGAGGTCATACATGCCATTTTAACATCGCAAAAACTTTGTGACATCATTACCAGTGTAACATCACATTGTCATTGTGACATCATAAAACAATGACATCATAGCATTATGACATCACATGATCATTGTGATGTCACAGATACATTGGAATGCCTATTCTGTGATTCCATTCTATTTGAAATGTGGCAGGTAGGTTGATATCAGAAATATATTGTGACCACATAATCATTATGACATCACAATACCTTGATGACACCACATTGCCATTATGATATCACTAACCCACTGTTACATCACAAAACTGTCCTAGTCTCATAAATTTTTTGACATGCTTCCAGTGCGATCTCTTCGGCATCACTGAGTTCATAAATTTTTTAACTCATACTTCAGGTATGACATGTGATATTAGAAATCCACTGTGACATCACACTGCCAGATGTCATGACCACTGAGTCACATTGTGACATCACAAACCTGTTAAGACCCATTACACTTGTGCCAACATATGCCTTTGGATGCATCATTATCCCTTATGAACTTATATATTCATTGTCAATTAGAGATCTGGCATGAGATTGTGAGATCACCATCCCATTGTGAAATCACAAACCTATGTGACCGCATCACCTGTATGGATAACCATTTCTGACTTCAATACAATACTATCTCATTTAATGGTAACATCACATTGCCAATGGGCTATCTCTGTCCCATTGCATTTTCACCAACCTATTATGTCCTCATAATATTTTACAAAATTTATGGCCTTTCTGACTTCTAGCTCCTTATGTTAATTTGTATCTTCATTGTGATCTAGTAGAATAAAATTGGACATGTAGTGGTGATATTATAATTTCATTGTGACATCACTATCCAAGTGTGACCTTATCACCACTGTGACATCACAAACCCATTGTGACATCACATTGCCACAGTGATATCACGATCACCTTGTGATATCCCAAACCTCTTGTGATCTCTTAGCACCTTTGAAAAAGCACATGGTGTTTGTAACAACACAGTCCATTTGGGTAACGATATTCTCATTGTGAATAAAGGACAACTGACATCAGACATGCCATTGTACCATTACACGCTTTGTGACATAATCTACAGAGTGAGATCACATTGTTGTTAGGATACCATCAGTCCATTGTGACATCCCAAAATGACAATGACATCGTAGCATTATGACATCACATTTTCATTGTGAGGTCATAGAGACAATGTGATTGCCTATTCTGTGATTTCAGTTTATCTCAAATGTGGCATATAGGTTGATTTCAGAAACCCATTGTGACCACATCACCATTGTGACATTGCAATCCCTTTGTGACCTCATATTGATTTTGTGATATCATTAATGCAATGTAACATCACAAACCTGTCTTGTCTTCATAAATTTTGTAACAAGCGACTACCTTGACCTGGGCTGGAGCCCCAGAGCTAATTGCAGCCTCAACTATGAACCCTCATACCTCCAAAGAGCAGCCCAGCCATTTGTTAACTGGTCTTCAAACAACCAACCCCCAAAATAATCATCTCCAAAGCTCCACACTTCAAAGGACAAGGCTTTTTCCTTTCTTTTCATTCTCCTTCTCTACAGACCTGTCCTATCTTTCAGGTATTTTCATTTTTTCCTTCCACCATTCCCTTCTTCTCTTCAGGTTGCTGTACTCTTGACAGGCCTTCCCTGCCCTGTCCAGGTGACCAGTTGCCGTCCTTCACCTCCTGCTCTCCCTAAATTTCCTCTCCTCCCAGGTCTTTACCCTCCTGCAGTCTCATCACTTCTTTCCTTCCAGACCTTTCCCCTTTTTCTACCCCCTTCTGTTGCTCTGAACATGCAACCTACATATAGGCTGTACCCTGCCCCCACTAAAATATGTTTTCTGCATAACAGTTTTCAATCATCACTTTCCAAATGTCGTTGCCCAATAACTTTTTGGCAGCCAACCATGTGGGGCTTAACATCCTATCTCTTCAGCAGCATGTCCTGCCCATTCCAGCGGCATGCACCCCCCCTTTCTGGTGGTCCAGACCAGGAGGTCATGATGATTATCTATTCACGTGGATTATAGGGGTACTGCTGGTTATTACAGTGTCCTCATAGTGAACTAATAGCGATTGAAATTGGACAAATAATTGTGATATTACAAACTCATGACTTAACTAACCCATTGTGACCTCAAAACCACTGTGACATCATGAATCCATTGTGACATCACATTGCTGTTTAGACACCAGGATCACATTGTGACATCCCAAATCTATTATGACCTCTTATAACCTTTGAAAAAATACATATCTTTGTGACATAACAGTGCCTTTGTGTACCCAAACCCCACTGTGAAATATTGATAATCGAGAATCAGACATGACATTTTAACATCAAAAAGTTTGTGAGGTCATCACAACTGTGACATCACATTGTCGTTGTGATACCATCTGCTCGTTGTGAAATCACAAAACTAAAATATGATAAAATTATAATTTCACAATGTCATTGTGATATCATCGACACATTATGAATCCCTTTTCTGTGATTTCATTCGAATTCAAATGTGGCATATAGGTGGATATCATAAACAAATCATGAACTCATAATCATTGTGACATCAAAACCCCTTTGCACATCACATTGCCATTGTGATATCACTAACAGACCGTGACATCACAAACCTATCCTTTCATCATAACTTTTGTGACATGCCTTTCTTTCCTCATAATCTGTTGGTGACCTCATTAGATTTCACATATGACATTTGATATCACAAATTCACAGTGACATCATGATCATGGTGACACCACACTGCCAGATGTCATAACCATTGTGTCAAATTCTGACATCACAAACCTTTTAGGATTTCAATGTGTGACACCACAAACTTTTGGAGAAACCACAGTCCCTTTGTGAACTCATATACTCATTGTAAGTTAAAGACAATTGAGAACCATCATGTCATTGTGACATGGCCAGCACATTGTGACATAACCACTCTTTTGTGATTTCATCACCAATGTGGCATCATCAACTATTTGTGACACCAAAACAATATTCTGACATGATGTAGTGAGTTGACATTGCCATGGTGATATCACTGTTCCACTGTGTTTTCAGAAACCTAATATGGCCTCATAACATTTAAAAAGATTCATGTGCCTTAGGACTTCACGCTCCTTCTGTGAACTTGTATGCACTTTGTGAAATAGTAGCAATTCAAATTGGACATGTGTTTGAGATATTACAAAATCATTATAGCATCAAAAACCCATTGTGACCTCATCACAACTGTGAATCCTAAAGGTATCATGACCCTTAAGTACCTTTGAAAACACATAAGGCATTTGTGACATCACAGACCCTTTGTGTACCCATATCCTCAATTTGAACACATGACAATTGAATTCATATATGCCACTGTAACATCACAAACCCTTTGTGACCCCATCACCAGTGTGACAGCACATATTCATTATGACAGCATCACCTCCTTGCAACATCACCAATTTAAAATGACCTCATAGCATTATGACATTATACTGTCATTGTGATGTTATAGACACATTGTAAATGCCTATTCTCTTATTTCATTCTATTTTAAATGTGGCATGTGGGTTGATATCAGAAAATCATTGTGATCTCATAGATATATGGCATCACAATCACTTTGTGACATCACAGTGCCATGGTGATATCACTAACACACTGTGACCTCACAAACATGTGCCTGTCCTCATTAGTCTTGTGACGTGCTACAACTGTGATGTCTTAGGCCCTTTATGAGCTCATAATCTGTTTTCAGACATAATATTTCAGTTATAATATGTGATATCAGAAATCCACTGTGACATCATGACCATTGTGACATCATACTGACAGATATCATGACCATTGTGTCACACTATGACATCGCAATCCTCCTAGGACTTCATCACATTTGTGACAACACATGCCTTTGGAGATACCACAGTTCATTTGTGAACTCAGATTCTCTGTGATTACATGACAACTGAGAAACTTTATGCCATTTGGATATCACCAACCAATTGTGACATCATAGACCTAGTGTGACCCCTTACCTGTATGGCATCACCAACTAATTGTGACATCAAAACTTTTTGTGATATCACAATGTGACACGATGTTCATGACATCTGTCAGTTTGATGTCACAATGGTCATGATGTCACAGTGGATTTCTGGTATCTCATGTCATACATGAAATATGAGGTTGGAAACAAATTATAAGGGCAAAAAGTTCTAAGATATCACAATGTCAGCATCTCACAGAAGTTAGGAGGATAGGAGAGGTTTGTGATGTCACATGGTATTAGTTATATCACAATGGCACTGTGATGTCACAACGTGATTATGATGTCAAAATGGTTATGTAGGCACAAAAATGTGTTTCTGATATCAACTCTTATGCCACATTTGAAATACAATGAAATCACAGAATAGGCATTCACAATGTGTTTATGATGTCACAATGACAATTGTTATAATGTGATTATGTCATTGAGTTTGGTGATGTCACAATGAGCTGATGCTCTCATAATGAAAATGTGATGTCACATATAATGCTCTCATAATGAAATCATGATGTCACAATGACAATATTGTCACAATGGGTTTGTGATGTCGTGCTAATGATGATGTCAAAATGTGTTTGTGATGTCACAATGAGTTTGTAATATCATAATCAAATTTCCAATTTCAATTGCTACTAGTTCACAAGGAGGATACTGTAATAATCGCAGGGCCCCGGTAATCTATAGGGTCCGATAATCAGTGTGGTCCCATCTCCTGGCCAGCTTGAAAGGACAGGATATTCTGTGGGAGGGGCTGATACATTAATCACCAAGTGTTGAGCTGTTAAGAAGTGATTGGGCTGTGGGGAGTTTGGGATGTGACAGTTGAAAACTGTTAGCAGTTGGAGTGGAGAAGGGGTACAGACTTTATATATGCTGCTTGTTCAGAGCAATGGAAGAGGAGATAAAAATTGAAAAGTCCTGGAAGGAAGGAAGTGGTTTGATAGCAGAAGGGAAAAGACCTGGGAGGAGAGGAAGTTGAGGGAGAGCAGGAGGTGAAGGATGGCAACTGACGACCCAGGCAAAGCAGTTCAGGCCTGTGGAGAGTAGAGAGGCCTGAAGAGAAGAAGGAACTGGTAGAAGAGAAAAAGGGAAAGACTTCAAAGGAAGTATAGGTCTGTAGCGAAGGAGAGACAAAGGGAAAGGGAAAAAAGGCTTGCCCTTTGATGTTTGGAGCTTTGGATATCATAATTTTGGGGGTTGGTGGTTTGGAGAACATTTATTATATTAAATGTGTCCGGATGGATTCTCTTGAACAATAGAGGTCCGAATTTTTGGAGACCCCCATGGAAATTAATCCGTTTGGATGGCATCAGCCCTTGGCCCCAGGGGAAAAGCCCTATAGGTGAGAGTGTCAGCTTTCAGGGCCTTGAGTGTTTGTCTCCAGAGGACCAACATGGACAAAAGTCATATAAGTACCTGTAGGGGTGTGTCTGGGCAAGCTTGCCAGCCTGCTTTTGGGACCCCCTCTAGAGGTCATTTGTGGCTTTCTTGGAAAACCATCTGGGAACTACTTGAGAGGTCATATGGGGCTTCCTTGGGAAGCCATCTGGAACTTCATCAAGAGTGCATCTGCAACTTCCTTGAGAAGCTATCTGAGACCTACCCTGGAGGTCATCTTGGGCCTTCTCCAGTGGCCATCTTGGACTTTCTCCAGAGGTCATCTGGGGCTTCCTCAGGAGGCCACCTGAGACCTATTCAAAAGTATTCATTGGGGATTCCTTAAGCGGCAATTTAGGACAACCTCCTGAGGACATGTGGAGCATTTTTGGGAGGTCATCTCGGGATACCTTGATGAAAAATCTGACTGTCTTCATATATCATCTGGGACTTCCAAGGGAAGCTATATGGGACCTTCTCTGGAGGTCATCTGTCGCACTTTCAAGAGGGTTATCTGGAACCTCCTCTGGAGTTCATATATGGCCTCCTTGAGTGGCCATCTGGGAGCTACTCAAGAGGTAATCTCATCCTCATTGAAAAGACATCTGGAAACTCCTTTGGAGGTCATCTGACACTTCCTTGGGAAGCCATTTGGAACCTCCATGAGAGGTCATCTAGGGCCTCCTAGAGAGGATGTATGAGACATCCTCCAGAGGTCATCTGCAGCATCCTCAAGAAGGAATCTGGGATGGTCTCCCTGTCAACTGGGATCTCTGTAGAGGTCAAAATTGAGTGGTGTGGGACATGTGTGTTAAGTGTCTGTGGTTCTTGGTCTGTGTGTGTATGCTGATAGTTCCATCTGTGTCCTGTATGTACCTCTGTTTACTCCTTTTCTCAGGATGGGAGAACAGGCCTAAAGTTGTCATATCCAAAAACTATTCTCCCCCAGGGTTACAGAATCCTTCAGAGGAAGATGCACTGATGTACTCTCTCTCCTATTCTTTGACATCAGTACCTCTAATCTAAAGTCCTCCCATAACAAAAGTGGTTACTTGTACCAGCCTGAGGTGGTACAATGTGGTATGTTACCCTTATTACCTTTGAGACAGGAACATGGAGGAGATGGTGGGCAGGCCGCCTTTCTAATATATTTTCCCTTTACAACTAGTTACCTGTATAACTGGAAACATCAAAACCCATCCTTTTCAGAAAAAATAAAACCAGGGGCTCATTACCTCATTAGAGACAGTAATTTTCACACACAAACACATCTAGGACGAGTGCCGGCAAATTTTACAGGTGTGTTTCACCTGGTAGAAAAGGGAGTGAATCCTGCTCAGTGACTCAAAGGTGGTCCTTGGACCACACAGTAGCCCCACTATTGAACCAGACTACTTGGCGTTTTCTTTTTGGTAGTTAGTTGGAGATACGAGCCTTAAAGTCTTTCCTGCCCTGGCCTTAAGCCTCTATCCTTCTAACTCAGCCTCCTAAATAGCTAGGATGACAAGAGTGATGCTCCAGCATCCAGCTCAAACCAAGGTTTCTTCATGTGCTGTGGAACCAGCACTGGAACCTTTCATCGTCTATAACCCCTCCCCACACACTGGACCCTGGCACACTGTAACTCGTGGTTGGATAAATAAATGAGCATCTGCCTATGACAATACTACAGAAATGTCCCATCCCATACAGGTAAGCATCCTGGGCGGGGGGTGGGGGACCTGCTGTACCTCTCCCAGTTCTCCTTCTTCCCTCTTTCTGCCCTCCTGGTGCCACCGCACTTAACTGTTTTGGCTCCAAGGATGTGAGCCACGATGTACTCGCTGGATTCTGGGGCCTCTGGGATGCTTATCTTCTCAAAGATCTCTGGCCAATGGCTGACCAGCTCTGTGGCACTCAATTCCCTACTCAAGTGTGAACAAGGTTGCCATGAGGTGAAGGCCTGGCTCAAGGGGCATCCTCTTCTCCCCCCGGGGCCAGCCAGGATGTTCTACCACATCCAGCCCCCAAGTTTCATGTTGCAGAGAAAGGATCCTCGAGGTGCCCCGGGTTTCTGAATCTCCCAGAGTCCAGTGCAGGTGCTGGGAATCATCTCTGTTCACAACTGGCAGGCTAGGGATTGTGAGGTCACAATCTCTGCTCCCCACGGCATCCTCGACTGTGGTGGTCACCCTAGAGAGAGCCAGAGGAGAATCAACAGCTGCTGCATAAACGCCGTCAAGGCACGACATTCATAGCAGGAGACCATCTGGCTGGGGAACTCTGCCTGTGCTGCTTTGAACGTCCTTGTTTGGTGGCTGAAGTGGTCTATCTAATTTGACCCATAATCCCAGGTGTTAGTGGAAATTTCCAGCTTCAAGAAAAACCCTGGAAAAGGTGGCATTTCAGTTGTCCCAATCAAACGTAAAGGGTTCCAAAGTCAACGGTCCCCTTTTCCTTCCAGACAGCCTACAGCAAGTTATAGAAACTGGCATTTAGAGAGCCTTAGCTAACTGCCACGGCCTGATACCGAGCAAGCTCCAGGAGGGGAAACACACTTGCCTACCACTGCCCAGCTGGAAACGGCCTAAGAGGTATGCAGATTGGAGTCTGAAGGACTCCAGGGAGGGTTGCCCACCGGTGCACTCCCCCATGAGGGAACACGCCACCACTGGGGGCCTGGAGCACCCTGCCCAGATGCCCATGGACACCGTTAATGCCCTGGGTAAGGTTGCCCCCTCATCCTCGGTCGTGGTGAACCATCTAATATGTAACAACGTTCACCACTCCCCAGTCCCTCCTAGCTTCACAGCCCCTCCCCTACTCCCCCACATCTCAGTCCCTAATTATGTTTGGTAGACACATTCCCAATACACACGAGAGCAGACGGTCTGGCTGGAAGAATGCGGCTGTGGTCACACTAGTCTCACAACCCTTCAGGCTGAAGACAGAAGCACAGGTGTCCACTCTGGTCTGAGGTTCACATAGGCCTCTTAGGGGAGACCTATGCAGGCCCAGCAGCTACTGTGGGATACAGGACAGAGGGAAGAGATTGGTGGAAAGGAACATCTACTGAAATCTTCCCCCAAAGGAGCCATGAAACGGTGAAGGAGAAAACAAAAATTATGGCTAGACTCGTACTTGGCATTGATGAAAAAAGAACAACAAACACACACACACACAAATAAAATGCTTTTTCTCTTTTTAGACATAATGACTTAAATATATTTTCATTTTTTCTCATCTCCCTGCTCTCCCAACACACACACATCCAGACTGTGACAGAAGGCTAATCCATGCAGTACCTGCAATTTGCCAACTGATCACTCACCTGAGGACAGTCTACTTGTGTAAGGGAAAGATGATCTCTTTCTCTCTCTCTCTCTCACTTGCACACACACACACACACACACACACACACACACACACACAAACACACACACAAACAGACTCAGAGCAGTGCCTCTCCTGAGATTGCTTGTTCCTCCTCTGGGACAAGGTGCAAGCTGGAGCACGGGGGTTCCATTGTCAGAACCAGGGGCTTGATCCAAGGAAGCACCGCTCTAATGATGTTGAACCACCCTGCCTCTCCCTTTCTCCAGGGCCAGACCCTTTCCCTTGGGAACAACCAGCCTTGACTCACCATTCACCAAAACCTCAGGTCAGAATGCTGGGTGTTGTCCTGAGATTGGTGGCTCCTCAGAGCCAGGACTGAAAACAAGCAGGGGGTCATAGTGTCCCAGAGGTGTGTCTGACCTGGGGTGGGGGCAGTGTTGGGGAAATGGATGGGATCCTAAAGGCTACATACATGGATGGACTCCCTACTTCCAGCCTAGATGAATCTGGGTGACTTGGTGGATTCTTGGGGAGGACTGGGAGACCAGATGTACCTGGAACACCAGCAGATTCTGGCAGAGCTAGGAAATGTGATCACCCTGTGAGGACTGTTGACAGCTGGGATGGGGGGGAACAGGCCGAGTGTATGTGTGACGGAAGGGGTGTGTTCCTCCCAGATATTCACCTTCTATCTGACTCCCAATGCCCTCACCTCCCTAGTGGGCTTTTCTGGGACCCTCCTCAAGGGAAAGGGTGACTGAGCACAAAAGACAAGGGCTCACACAGCAAGGAGGGCCTATCTTCTCCATCCAACACCCACCACCCCCAGCAAAAAGGAAAAGACCCAGAAAGGCAGGTGAGGTGCTGCTCCCCACCTCTGACTAAAGCCACCAGGTTCCCACCAGGGAGAAGAAGGGTGCAGATGCACAGCTGTGTTGCTCCCACTGCTCCAGGCCAGGGGCTCTGTGGCTCCTCCTTCTCACCCTTTCCTGCATCTTCCCGTTTCCTGGGACACTGACCACTAGGGATGGGGGTGGGATCCCCGGGTCGACACCCACCCTCACCCTCCACCCCTGGGGAACCTTTGTGGTAGGGCCATGGCAGACTGTGGGGTGCAACACAGGCGAGAGAAGGATGGGAGAGGGGAGGCAAGAGGCTTGGGTCCATGTCAGCAGGGGAAGAAGTGGGGCGGGAGGGTTCACAGGTTGTGGGCCCTTGGCAGCCACTCACCTGTGCTGCTGGGAGAAGCTGTAGGCAGTGGCTTTGTGTGCATGTGGGCCTGGAGTCCAAGGACTGAGGGCTGGGACCGGGTCAGGGCTGAAAACCGGTCAGGGGTGTGCCATCTCTTTTGGGCGACTGTGAGAGACAATGCGAGTCCAAGATGAAAGCGCTATGCTTGACACACCATGCTGCTGGGAGGAGGCAGGTGTATCTGTGGAAACATAGAGGGGCTGCAGGAGGCCTCTGCTCCTCCTCCTCTTCCAAGGCCGACCCTGCCACCATCACCTCCGTGCTCACTACACCGGGACCTCAATCTCAGGGCTGCCATGACCACCGCGCCTCCTCATGGCTGCCCATGGCAGGGTGCCTGCTGTGCCAGCTCCATACGCTCTGTGCTCCCCACCAGGACCTGTGCAAATGTTTGGGGAGGCCGCCAGATGATGAAACTGCTTGCCCTTATGCATGTGCTTGCTCTTTTCTCTCCTCTCTCTCTCTCTGCCCCCACTCCTCTCCTGGGCCACCTTGTGCCTGCCCCCTCCCCCAGTGCTTTCCCCCATGCTCCTGGGCACTGCTGCCATCTCAGTGAGCCCTGGCCCCTGCCCCCTCTTTCCCTTGGCCATGTCCACTTTTCCATTAAGCCCCTCCCTCCCCCCTTGGCTGCAAGCCCAGCCCTGATTAGGCCCTAAGCCTTCTAGGCCATGGCAATTGCAGCCCCACCACAGCACAGCACTACCCCCCAACGCCAGTCCCTTCCTTGGGAATTGATTCTCTCCTAGCCCCGCTGGTGGAGGATACTCTCCTCCATCTCCCTCCACCCCACACACCAACCAGGTACACAGTGACCCTCATGTGTGTGTGTGTGTGTGTGTGTGTGTGTGTGTGTGTGTGCGTGTGTGTGTGAGTGTGTGTATGTGTGTGATTGTGTGTGTGTGTGTGTGAGAGAGACTGTTGGGGATAACAACCTCTCAAGGACTCAGAACATAACACCCTTTGAGATGACTCAGCACACAGCACACTTCAAAAAACAGCATAAAGCACCCTGTGTAAAGGATTCAGCACACAGCTCCCTTTGAAGGACTCAACATATAGTACCTTGTGTAGAGTACTCAGCACACAGCACAGCACACTTTGAAGGAGTGAGTCCATAGCCCGCAGTGTAAAGGACTCAGCACATGGCATGCTTTGAAAAACTCAGCGTGTAGCACTCTTTCCCAGGGACTCAGTACATAACACCCTGTGTTAAGAGCACACACAGCCCCCTTTGAAGGGTTGAGTATGTAGCACCCTGTGTAAAACAGTTCATACCACCCTTCAAAAGACTCAGCACATAGCACAATTTTGAAGTACTCAGCACATACCACCCTGTGGAAGGACTCAGCACATACCACACTGACAAAGGATTCACCACACAGCACCATTTGAAGGACGGTACAGAGAACCCTGTGTAAAGGACTTGGCACACAACACTTGAAAAATTCTCCTCATCCCTCTCTTCTCAAGGGTTCAGTACATAGCAGCAGCCTTTGGGATGAATTAGCACACCACACCTTTTGAAGGACTCAGCACACAGTACGTTATGTAATGGACTCAGCACATAGCACCCTTTGGGATGACTCAGCAAACAGCACCTTTTTGAGGACTCAGCACAAAACCCCAATGTGGAAAAGCCCCAGCAAACAGCACCCTGTGAAGGACTCAGCACATAGCTGTATGTCACAAGTTCAGCTGTCTTTAGAATTAGGGTGCTTTCTTCAGTATCACCATTCTTCAGAAACACTTCACAAATCCTACTAGTTTACATTAGCCAACCTGTGTTTTATGGGGGAGAGTCAACTGGGGGTCTTGAACGCAAAGCTTGGGGTCCCTTTCCCTGAGCTCTTTGGTTCAATGCTAGAGCTCTACCACTTGGAGTCATAGCTTCAATTTTGTTTTTTTGGGTTGTTTTTGACAGGTCTTATGGTGATCAGGAAGGGAAGGCCAAGTTGGAGTGCCTGTGGGCAAAGGCTCTTAGCTCGGCCTGGAACTGACCTCTCCTTTCCTTGTGCCCCTGGGTGCTGGGCGTCCTGGAGCTCTCATGGCCTAGGGGGAACAGACCTGCTCTGGCATGCATCAGCACTCAGGGTGAACAAAAGTCAGCTTGGCCCTGGTCACTTCCCAAAATTGAAGTCTAGAGAACAATGGCATGGGGCTGCATATCCCTCATCTGGCCACCAGGGGGCAGGGGTCGCCTACCAAAGTTGTGTTTACTCTTCCTTCCCTGGGGCCCCCACCAAATTCCTTGAGACTCTTACTTACAAGTAACCATCAAAAGGCAAGTGGGGCTGTGGCTCAGGTCGCAGAACATTAGCCTTGAGCAAGAAAACTCAGGGACACAATAACCTCCCAAAAAATAAAATATTTAGGAATTAACCTAACCAAAGATGTAAAAGAACTATTTAATGAAAACTATAAAAAAGTTAAAGAAAGAAATTGCAGAAGACACTAGGAAATACAAAGACCTCCCATGCTCTTGGATAGGCCGACTTAATATAATAAAGATGGTTATATTCCAAAACTAATATACAAATTCAATGCAATTCCTATTAAAATCCCAATGACGTACATCACTGAAATACAGAAAACAGTCCAAAAATTCATATAGAACAACAAAAGACCTAGAATAGCCAAAACAATTCTGGGGGATAAAGACAATATGGGAGGGCTATCCATGCCGAACTTCAAACTCTACTACAGAGCTATAATAACAAAGACAGCATGGTTCTGGCACAAAAACAGACCCAAAGACCAATGGAACAGAATAGAAATCCAGAAATAAATCCACAGGCCTACAGCCAGCTGATATTCGACAAAGGAGCCAAAGACATACAATGGAAGAAACATAGCCCCTTCATCTGCTGATGCTGGGAAAACTGGGCAGCCACATGCAGAAAACTAAAAGTGGACCCCAGCCTATCACCATGAACCAACATCATCTCAAAATGGATTAAAGACCTTAACATTAAACCTGAATCTCTGAAACTACTGCAGGACAGAGTAGGAGAGACACTTGAACTAATAGGCACAGGAAGGAACTCCCTGAACAGAGTCCCAAGGTCACAACAAGTTGGAGAGAGACTCGACAAATGGGACTACCTTAAAGTAAAAAGCTTCTGCACAGCTAAATCTATTGCAACCAAGCTAGAAAGACAACCAACTAATTGGGAAAAAAAATATTTACCAGCAATATATCAGACAAGGGGTTAACATCCTGTATATACAGTGAACTCAAGAAACTAATCCCTCCCAAACCTAACAAACCAATTACTAAATGGGCAAGGGAACTAAAGAGGGACTTCTCAAATGAAGAAATAAAAATGGCAAAGAAACACATGAGGAAATGTTCATCATCCCTGGTGGTGAAGGAAATGCAAATAAAGACAACCCTGAGATACCACCTTACCCCAGTCAGAATGTCCCACATCCACAAATCAGCCAATGACAAATGCTGGAGGGGATGTGGAGAAAGAGGAACCCTATTACACTGCTGGTGGGAATGTACACTTATACAACCACTTTGGAAAGCAGTCTGGAGGGTCCTTAGAAAGCTAAAGATTGACCTCCCTTACAACCCAGTCATACCACTTGTGACTTTAAATGAGCATCATTATTCCACAATACTGTGAAATTCCAGAAATTATGTAACCACTTAATCACAATCAAAAAAAAAAAAGAACCTCGGGGAAGGTAGGGAGGAAAGGGATGGTAGGGGGAAAACAATGGAGGGGTAACAATGTTCAAGAGGAAGTGTACTCATTACCTCACTCATGTAACTGTAACCCTCTGTATAGCATCTTTACAGTAAAAAATAAATAAATAAAAGTAAAATGACATATATTGAAAAAAAAAGAAAACTCAGGGATAGAGCTTAGGCCCTGAGTTCACTCAGACACACACACACACACACACACACACACACACACACACACACACACACACACCACATGCATACAAAATCAGAGAATTCTACACTGCATTCTTTGGGTATTCTCTACCTATTCCCCACTAAGCCTGATAGCTGTTGACCTAGGTGTTCGATGCATACACCATCACCTGGCATCTTTAATTTTGGGGAACAGAATGGCTAGAAGGTCAGCATTCCCCCATCCCAGCTCCTTGATTAGGTCGTGGTCTATCCAGGCCTTTTGGGGCTCCCTTTACAGACTCTCCAAGATGTCTTCAAAAGGCCTCACATGCTGGGCACTGGTGGCTCATACCTGCCATCCTCGATACTCAGGAAGCTAAGATCTGGAGGATCATGCTGCAAAGCCAGCTGGGACATGAAAGTGTGTGAAACTCTTATCCTCAATGAATCATCATAAAACAAGAAGTGTCCCTGTGGATCAAGTGGTAGAGTGCCAGTCTTGAGAAAAAGAGCTCAGGGACAGTGCTCATGGACAACAACAATGAGAAGCATTACACTTGACTTTGAGATTGGTATGGGCCAAATATAATTGGAATTTTCAAGTGCTCCAAGACAAAGGAGTACCTCCTTTAGTCCTGTGCTCTTCCATCTTTTTTTTTCTTTATTTTATTTTATTTTATTTTATTTGTGAACATACTGTACAGAGGGGTTGCAATTACATGGGCAGGATAATTCGTACATTTCTTATCAAGCATTGCAGCCTCCTCCTTTGTTTACCCTTCACATCCCTTCCCAGCCTCCCCCCCCACCCCTCCACCCAATCCTCCCCACCCCTGCAACCAACGTTGTAAAGCTCGTTTTCGACATGACAACTTGTACTTCTCATTGTTGCAACAGGTCCACCTGTATCCTTAAACGACTTGTTTTTCCCCAACTCCTCCACAAGTTATACAGAGGATATCAAATATAGTGGAAGCAGGGGTTATACTGTGGGGAGGGACATACAAAGCAACAAAGAAATAATCTTATAAATGCGTTAGAAACAAATGCATGAAAGAAAAAAGCATTAAAATAGATATCTAAGGGTTCATTTTCCTAACATCACATTATCTGACCTTTTCCGCTTGACTCATACATATACTAGATATTGCAAATAAGGGAAACCATGGGACCTATGTTTCTTTGGGCCTGGCTTACTTCACTTAATATAATTTTTTCCAAGTCTTTCCATTTCCTAACAAATGGGGCAATGTCATTGTTCCTGACAGAGGAATAGAATTCCATTGTGTAAATATACCACATTTTTTTGATCCATTCATCTACTGAGGGGCATCTGGGTTGGTTCCAGATCTTAGCTATGGTAAATAATGCTGCAATAAACATAGTTGTGCTGGTAGCTTTAGTGTGTTCTTGTTTGTAAACATTTGGGTAAATGCCCAAAAGAGGGATTGCTGGGTCATAAGGGAGCTCTATGTGAAGTCTTTTCAGGAACATCCATACTGCTTTCCAAAGTGGTTGAACAAGTTTACACTCCCACCAACAATGAAGTAAGGTTCCTTTCTGTCCACATCACCTCCAGCATCTGTTGTTGTTAGAGTTCTTGATTATAGCCATTCTAACTAGGGTGAGGTGGTATCTCAGTGTTGTTTTTATTTGCATTTCTTTTATGGCTTTTATGGCTAGGGAGGTTGAGCATTTCTTCATGTGTCTGTTGGCCATCCTTCTTTCTTCTTCAGAGAAGTTTCTCTTCAAGACTTTAGCCCACTTATTTATTGGGCAGTTGTTTCTTTGAGGATTTGTTGTTGGGGGATTTAATTTTTTGAGTTCCAAATATATTTTAGATATGAGACCCTTGTCCGTTGTATGGCTAGTAAAGATCTTCTCCCAATCCGTGGGCTTTCTATTGATCTTGCTAGCTATGTCCTTTGCCATGCAGAAGCTCTGCAACTTCATGCAATTCCATTTGTCCAACCTTTCTTTGAATTGTTGTGTTTCCTGGTCTCTATTCAGAAAATTTCGGCCTGAGCAAAGGAGACCTAGGGTTTCTCCTATTCCATCCTGTAATGTTTTCAGAGTGTCTGTTTTGACTCCGAGGTCTTTGATCCATTTGGAGTTGATTCTGGTGCAGGGTGATATATTAGGATCTAGCTTTAGTTTATTACAAGTAGTAAACCAGTTTTGACAGCACCATTTACTGAAGAGGCTGTCTTTCTTCTATTCTATTGTTTTAGCTCCCTTATCGAAGATTATATGGCTATATGTCTGTAAGTTCATGTCTCGGTTTTCAATTCTATTCCATTGGTCCTGAGGTCTTTTCTTATGCCAATACCAAGCTGTTTTGATTACTATGCCTTTATAGTAGACTGTGAAATTTGGTATTGATATTCCTCCAGCAGTGTTCTTTCTGTTGATGAGCGTTTTTGCTATTCTGGGTCTTTTATTGTTCCATATGAATTTTTGGATTGCCTCTTCTATTTCCTTGAAGAATGAGGTTGGAATTTTGATAGGTATCGCGTTGAATTTGTAGATAGGCTTGGGAAGTATTGCCATTTTCACGATGTTAATCTTTCGAATCCAGGAGCATGGGAGGTTTTGCCATTTTCTATGTTCTGTTTTGATTTCATTTTTCAAGATTTTAAAGTTTTCATCATAGAGGTCCTTCACTTCTTTGGTTAAGTTAATTCCTAGGTATTTTATTTTTTGTGGGGCTATTACAAATGGAGTTACTTTCCTAATTTCAGACACACTTTTCTCATTGTTGGCATACAGAAAAGACATTGATTTTGGGGTTTAATTTGATACCCTGCTACTTTGCCAAAGTTTTGAATCAGCTTGTGTAATTTGGGAGTGGAGTCTATGGCATTCTTTAAATATAAGATCATGTCATCTGCAAAGAGGTAGAGTTTTATTTCTTCTTTCCCTATTTGGATCCCCATTATGTTTGCATCTTGTCTTATTGCTGTTGGTAGGCATTCTAATACTAGATTGAAGAGATGTGGTGAGAGTGGACATCCTTGTCTTGTTCCTGAGTTCAGGGGAAATGGCTTTAGTTTTTTCCCATTAAGTATAATGCTGGCTGTAGGTTTGTCATATACAGCCTTTATTGTATTGAGGAATGTTCCATGGATTCCTAATTTTTTCAAAACCTTCATCATAAAGGGGTGTTGGATCTTGTCGAATGCTTTTTCTGCATCTATTGTGATAACCATGTGGTTCTTATTCTTGCTCCTGTTGATGTGATGAATAATATTAATTGATTTGCATATATTGAACCAGCTTTGCATCCCTGAAATGAATCCTGTTTGATCTCACACCCTGGGCTTGGCCATGCTTTGGGTCAGCATGGCTCTGGCTTGGTTGGAGTGCTCCAAGAAGGAAGATCCCAGAGCAATCACTCTGCCTCCTTCCACCCTTGTCACCCTGCTGCTTCTGCTCTTTGCCATAGACCTTCTTCCTGGAATCCATCCATGATGTCATCACTGCCAACATTGTGGTGAGTGGTGGGTCCAGCCTAACTCGGGGCAGTCAGAGGTGGAAGTCAGTCTGGGATTAGGAGCTTCTACCCTGTTTGTGGGCTGAAGTCAGGGCTGGCCTTTATTTCATCCTGATCCTTGAAGTGGTGGAGAGATAGTGTAGACTCCACATTGAATCAGGTAAGATCGGAATCTAGAGGATCACTTTTGTGAGGTAGGCTGTGAGGCTCACAGGGCCACTGCTCGTGGTACTCCTCTCTCTGGACTCACCTCTCCCTCTCTCATCCCTAAATGTTAGAATAGAAAGTTCAACTAAGTGGATCAAAGAGGGGGCAGAGGAGTATTTCTGTGTGAACCAGACTTGTGCTTCATATTCATCCTAGCCTTACTTCCTATTAATCTGAGGAATGGCCATATGGGTTGGGGGGGGGGGGGGGAGAGGAATCATCCTAGCTGAGAATGTGGCTCAGTGGTAGTTGGTTGCCTAGAATGACTGATACCCTGGGTTCAATTCGATACAGAAAAAGCTTGAAGGGGAGGTGAGGCTCAACTGGTAGAGTGCCAGCCTTGACAAAAACAGCTCAGGGACATTGGCCAGGCCCTGAGTTCAATGCCCAGGACTGGAAGAACGAATATTTGTTGGAGGCTTTCCTTCCCTTTGAAATCAATTTATTGTTTGTGATAAGCATAACATGGGTCTCTTCCCTGGCCACCAATGGGCCATTAGATGTCCCTTGAATTTGGGTTGCAACCCAGCAGGCTTTGCCCTACCTGACCCACAGTTTATCCATCCCATCTCGTGGCAGATGAAGGCCTGAGAGAAGGCCATCTGGCCATCTACTTCTGGTGGCTTCCTAGGCTTTTGAAAGTCAGTATGTCATATAGAGAGTCATCATCCAGATCAGTCTACAGAAGAAAGGGAGGGAGCACTCCTTACCTGATCCCACAAGCTGCAGGCCACTCTGGATGTGGGGCATCTGCTGTAGGACGTGCTCCATGGGAGAGTTATCTATGGGGTCGGGAACTCCGACCTCTTCTCTGGCAGTTTCCAAGGTGTCTTGAAGTTGCAAATCTTCAAAACCTTTCTGCTCCTCCCTCCTTTCGCCCACCACAGAGCCTGAGGCATTTGAAGCAGTGGTGATGGCAGGGGGCTGGAGCCTGCTGTCCGTGCTTTCCCATGCAAGGAGCGACAGCAGTTCCTGCAGCTCTCTCTTATCCATCTTCTCCTGGGAGAGCCAGCACATGTGCTTGGATTTCTCCCAATACAGCTCATCCTGGACTAATGTCTGCTCTTTACACCCCATGAGGGACTTCTCAACAGTGCGAATGTGTGCCAACAGCTCGCTGCATCGATGGTGGAGCTTATCTGCTGGACTATGGAAGTCCACCTCATCATGCAGGTCATGGACATAGCAGATTTTCTTCTTGGATTCCCACGTGTCCCACTTCCTATCCCTACGCCTGCTGTGGTGGCAACTCATGGAGCGGGGGGTCCTGTGGCTCCAGCTCTATCTGGCACTGTGCTGCTGGGTGGGCCGGGCACCTGCAGCAGGGCCACCGCTCCTGTAGCAGGAGTTTCCCCCTGTGGATCTCAGCCTCAGAGAGCACTCGCAGAGCCAAATCCCTCTCAGTCTGGGGGATGTCTCCAGCCTCTGCTTGGTCACGTCTGGGGGAGTTACCTCCTCATCTTTTGCTTCTCCAGGGCTCATGGCTTTCCCTTCCCTAGGGAAAGCCAGGAAGCTCAGCTGGGCCTGCAGGCACTCCTCCTGTGCTCTGGAGGCTTCCAGGCACTTGAGCGTTTCCTGCCACTTTGGGGGCACCACCTGGTCCCCCCAGGTGGTTGGGCCTTGCACTTGCTTCAGCTGATCCAGCAGCTTGGTCTGCTTCTGCAGGTGCTGCTGCAGGGCTTCTTTCTCAGAGTTCAGCCACTTATTGGAGGCAATGTGTTGCTGATAGGTGGCTCTGAGCTCCTGCAGCTGGGCCAGGGACTGCTCCTGCTGCTCGTGCAGCTCCCAAGCCACATGGCTCTCTCTCTTGGACACCTCTTTCCATTCCTGTATCTTCTCCGCTAAGTGATCTAGCTGTTCCCACAGATGTTTCTTCACCTGCTGCTCTGAGTTCAAGATGTTGGTGAGCTCCTCCATCTCTCCGATCACCCTGTGGAGAGCATCCCACAGCAGGGCCAGCTATTCCTCTGGCTATGGGTCACACACACATGCGAATCATGGGGGTCTCAGGGATCTCCTGCCGACCGTAGGCCTTATCGTCCAGTCTCCTTAGTTGCTCCCACTGCTCCACTTTCTAGAGACAGAGCCTCTGGTTTTCCTTGACCTGGATATGACGTTGTTCCTCCAGGTTTTTCAACTCCATCTGCGTGTGGTAGGCCTGGGCCTGCAACTGTCACTCAGCCTGAGATGGCTCTATTAGCTTCCTTCTCAGTTCCCCCAGCTCATTCTCTAGGTCCAGCACCTGCTTCTCCCTTCTCTCCTTCTCCTCTGTCAGTTGGTTCACCTGGTCAGTCAGCCACTGAGCCTCGTCCTTCCATGAGGAACTCTCAATGCACAGGTTCTCTGTGAAGGTGTCTCTCTCCAGATTTTCTGAGGTCACCATACAGCTCAGTAGTCTCTTCAGTACCTCCCACCCCGCCAGCACTTGTTGGAACTTGCAGATTCTGTTCTTCCTGTTACTCTTCCGTGTCCAGAGGGCTTCCAGCTTCTCCTGCAACACTGTGTTCACTTGCTCCAGGTCATTGAAGCTTCTGGTCTTTTCCTCGAGCTGAAGTGTCACATCATTCAGCTGTTCGAAAAACATTTCGATCTCCTTCTGTGCAGCAGTGACGGCAGAAGTGGCCATCTCCAACTCCACCATGCGCCACTCTGCGGCCTGCAGGTGGCAGGTGAGAACTTCTTGCTCCATTTCTCTGTCATTGGCCCACCTGCTTCACTTAGGCCGTTGCAGATTGTAAATCACTTTCTGTACAAACCAACCTCTGTATGGGTGGCTTGTGGATCTCTAGCTCTGTTTTTGGTTCTTCGTGCACCTCAGCTATCTTGTCCGTCTCTTTCTCCAGTCGATCCTGCAGGTCTGTGTTTTCCTGCTTCAGTGGTTGGATCTTGGCACAGAGGGCCTGGTTTTCCTCTTTTGCTGCAGTCCAGGGTGGGCACCATGTGTCGCTAGCACCTCTGCAGATCCTTGGTGGTATCGCAACCCTTGATATTCTTGACCCTGTTGGCTGTGACTGTGTCCAAAGGCAGGGGAGACCCCCAGTCAGCATCACGTTTGGCTGGACCCTCCGATAAATCACCCTCCCCAGTTGTGTTTGTCTTTGGGATCCCTCCCTTTTCCATGTTCGGTGTTTTTTTTGAATGTTGCAAGTCTAAGGGGAGGATTCTTCTGCCAGTGTTCTGGCAGTATTTTCTTGCCCGCAGCTCTCTCATGGAGTCTTGTTGTTTCAGACATCTGAGCACTGGAATGGGAAAGGTGGGCTGGCCACATTCCCAGGCTCTGGGAAATCCTCTATTCTCCCACTCACTGACAAGGATGTCAATTTCCTACTCTACTCTAAAGTTGCCTCAGGTCTCTAGCTCACCACTCAGCCACCACTACCTTCCTCAACTGCTGGTGGTGGTGTCAACCAACAGAGGGAATCTTGATGCTTGGCAACATGGAATGTGGGGAGGCCACCATTCTTATATCCCATTGGTCAGAAAGAACAATGAAAGAATGAGGTGTGGACGGAATCCTGTGATGTAGGCAGCATGGTCAGAGTCAAGATGACAGAGGCTTCCCCAGCCCCTTTCCCAGGGAACTCTTTCCAATTCTGTTGGGGACAAGAGGATGACATGCTTTAGCTGGATAGCTGCACAGATTGTTGCGTATGTCTGTTTGTTGCCAGTCCCGGACCTTGAACTCAGGATCTGGGCACAATCTGTGAACTGCTTTTGCTCAAGGCTAGCCCTCTACCACAAGAGCTACACTGCTCTACTTCTGCCTTTGTTGGCACTGAAGTTGGACAGGGGTCTCAAGGACTTTCCTGCCTAGGGTGAATTTGACCATGATCCTCCCATCACAGACTTGTAAGTATCAAGGAGGACTGCTGAGAGCCACTGGTGCCTGCCTAATCATTAATCTTGCTGTTCTTGGACAGACAAGTGAGTTCCCTATCCACAGGTTAAAATGGTGGGAGCTGGAGCCCACAGTCAAATCCTGGTCCTGCCACCTCCAAATGGCAGGAGATCCTTAGAAACTCATTACTATCTATATGAATACCAGTGGAATGTGATGTATGTTATGACTGAATGGACAGTTCTTGAATGATTCTAGGATAAAATTATACACCATTATAGTAAAGGATATTGATCGATTTTAATCAATAATTTATGTAGCATTTAAACAATCACATTCATTAAATGTAGGCTGAATGAAATACCTAAGAATTGGGCATAACATAGTATAAACTTGCCATTTTTGACTGGGATTGCAACTCTTGGTCTGGGTAACTCTGTTGCACCATGAGGAAAGGGGAAGCTGGTCTCCTTGAAGTCAAGAAATTCATGTGTGCTCCTTACATCTGAAATCGATCCCCAGCACTGGAAAACAACCTATTCATGTACATTTTAAATATATGATTTATATTTATTTACATATGTTGACTCCATATTGTGTTCAGTGTAGTTATTTTATTTTTTTGTTTCATTCATGTAAGGACTTTACTTTATTGACTATTATGGCACATAGAACATTGATTACATGATTAAATAGGATATAGGTCTGCATCTGTATTCCACTTATTCCTGACACCCAGGACTTTCACAGAAAAAGAAACAAGTGTCACCATCAGCTTCTTGCTCCACGTTCAATGTTTGGGAGTGCTGGCATTTGAACTCACGGCCTACAGGGCCAAATTCAAGAAAGGATGAGGGTCAGCATGCTATCCTGATAGGCAGTTCCCAGGACCTTAGATCGAACCCTAGGGGTTGAGAAAATAAGAACAGATTGACACACAGATGGTAGTACCTTAATAAATATATTTGTTTATAGAGTGCCAGAGATGTCTATCCATTATTCAGTTATATAGACTACATTTCTACAATTCTTGGGTATTTGTTATGCTCCATGTAATTAATGTTATTATTTTCATCCTTAATAAAATATTAAGTAAATCAGTGTCCTGAAATTATTGCATCCTTCTGAAAAATAGTATTCTTTTAATGCTTCATATGATATTAAATAAAATCACTCAGCTGATTGAAATCATGAAGTCTAATTTTATATGAGTATCACTCATGAACATCTCATTCAACCATGACATTGCTAACATTCCATCATTATTCCTGTGGATGAGAACGAGTGTCTTAGGATCTCCCACCGTCTGGAAGTGGCATAACTGGGATTCGAACTGTAGGCCTATGTTGCCATGCAAGACTATGGCTTCCCCAATAGCCCGCAATTAAAAAAATTATTTAGCTCCCTGGTTTGCAATTCATGACTTTTTTTCTGCCAGGCCTGGGATGTGAACTCAAGGTCTGGGTAAATATGCAGCACTGTGAGGGAAGAGAATCTGACCATGCTTGAAGACAAGAAACTCAGGTCTGTTCCCTAGGCCTGAATTCAAGCCTCAGGCCTGGAAAACATACTCCTTATATCCATTTTAAAGATAGGATTTATACTTCCATACAGATATTCAGTCTATATTGTGTTTGGTGTGGTTATTCATTTTATTTCTTGTTTTATTCATTTATTTTCCAATTATTTTATTGACTCTGATGAAACCTCTACATTTACAACATTGTTTACATCCTATCACAGATCATCCAGATATGTAGATATGTTCTCCATCATGCCTGACACCAAGAACTCTCCCAGAAAAGGAAAACATGTGTCACACTTGGCTTCTTACTCCAAGATTAAATTTTTGGCTGGGATCTGAACTCAGGGCCTAGCAGGCCCAATTCATGAATGGATGATTGGGAACATTGCAGCCTCTAGCCAATGAAGCTGTCAGGTGGCTCCCAGATACTGATATCCAGCCCCAGGTTTGGCCAAAACAGTGATACATGGATAGGCAGATGGTGCTATACAAATAAATATATATTGGTAAAGAGTGCCAGAGCCGTCTAGCTATGATTGAATGACACCTACTATGTTCCTACCAACTCTTAGTCATTTATTATACTGCCATTAAAGGAATATTATTCTTTTCATGCTTAATAAACTATTAATTAGGATCAATCAGGTTCCTAGGATTATTGCATCCAATTTTAAACGAGACTGAGGCATGAACTACTCTTTCAATTGGTATTCCTATTGTTCTTGAGTCAAATCATTGACTCAATTTTTCCATTGGGATGGAATCATATTGAGTTCCCATTACCATTAATTTTATGGCCCCAATCCTCTTTTGTATGAATGACATTAATGCATTAATTACACCAGAGCTAATTTATAGCATCAGGAGGGTATGAATCAAGGTGGGCAGCAATAGTTGAAATCAGGGTCATCATCCATGGAGACCTACATTTAATGTCAGAAGGAAGAGAACTATACCAGCCAGGGCAGTTATTAGGTTTGTTGCCCATGGGGACCATGAGAAGAGAGGCCGATAACATGACACAGTCCCTCAGACTCTTCTAACCGAGGCCAATCTTTCCCTTGTACAGAGGCTACCTTGCTTCATGAGAAGTCCAGTTCCAGGCGATTTCAGAGAACTACCTCTGCCAGTGAGTCTACTTGGCAGCTCTAACTGAACTAGCATCTAGATTGCAGTAGGCATATAGGTAAGACAAAGAATATTCCACATCAGTACACCAATCCTGACTTTATGTATAGCACAGCTAACAGTTTTATACCAGCTCTATCGTAAGCTCCAATTTCAAGACATACTCATACCATTTGCTAGATACTTATAATTTCTGAGGTTTGTCTTCTTTCTTTTCAAACATTTAAAGACAATCATTACTTTTCAAATCCTTTCTTATCCAGAGGATACCAATTTTTTTCCCAATTCCTTTCCCAAGGCTTTCTTTACCACCCTCCTCTTCTTTTCAGTTTCTTGAGCATCTTTGAGGCTAGAGTTTAAAACTGCCCAATTTTCTTTGGCTTGTGGAACCTTTATCTTAGAACAGCATTAAGGCACCACTGTGATGCAGAAGCTTGCTAGATTTTAAGGCTAAGAGTACTACCTCCATTGATAACACACTCAGGTTATTACCATACTAGAGCCAAACTAGGCTGTGACCATAGAGTGGAATTCCAGTAACTATGCACTGAAGTGCCTAAGGTAAGCAAGCCAGTGATATCCTTGTCCCCAATATCCACTGTGGGATTAGAGCGGGTTTCTGGATATCACCCAAAAGAATGTCCCACAAGATCTTAGATTTAGCAGCTGTCAACCAGGAAGCAGACTCAGGTGATGGAAACAGGCAGGAGTTCCTCCAGGTGACTCTCAGGCCGTCGTTGAACTTTACCCATTAGGGTATACAGCAGCAGCAGCAGCAGGGTCTCTCAGTGGCTCCAAGGGACTGTTGCCTCATGCTAGGCTGCAAATTCTTACACAGACTGGTTGAGGATGCAAGTAATAAATAGGCTTGGCAGGCTGTGGCCCCGTTGGTTTTTAAGAACATTTAGACAATAGCTCAGGACATTTTACCAAAATGACAACTTATTACTAACCAGATATTTTTGTAAATAGACACAGAAGGCTTAGTCTTGTAACCATCTCTGACAGATGCAGTCTCCACACTTGCAAACCTACAATTGTTAACACTATTCTTTATGCCTTTTTCTAAAAAACATTATTTTTCCTCATTTTTCCAAAACTGACTCTGGACTCTTGATCGTAAAAAGGGGGTAGAAGGGCGAAGCTCCATCTTCTATAACTTCTTCAAGCTGATTTCAGCGGTGTTGATCCTACCTAGCCAGGAACCTATAACCTTAGCCTATTTTACAAAGAGGCTATCAGGGTTAGATGTCATTAAGAACAATATTTGACTTCTGACAACTGCACAGACCTTTTCTCCTGCGACACCAGTGTAGCTTGTTTAGCACTCCGGTTTGCCAAAGCATCTTTCTGGATGACTTAGGAATGTGATCTCTAGTGACCCAAATAATGCCTAAGTTACCTTTGCAGGCCTTTAGACAGATATCAATAGAAACACACTCTCATGTTTACAAAATTTTTCTGAGCAGATGAATTTCATGTAACTGGTGTCAGCTCAAAAGTTACTGCCAATTAGAGCTTTTGGCACATAAAGTGGTTGAGATTTAAACTATCCCCCATATTTTATAACATTAGCTTTTTACTAGTACCACAGAGGACTGGCAAGTTCCTGTCCCTTACAAGGTAGATAGTCATGGACATTAGGCATGCTTACAAACTCTTGCCATGACCTCCCGGCTCTGACCAATTTTGAAGGGCCACGCACAAATGACTCTAGGATCTGACATTTTTGCCATCCAAGCAGTGGTTACTGCCTCTGGATGCTCCTCCATTGCTTTGTCACAGGAGTGTCTTCTCCACACTGGGATAAATGCCTCATTGAGATTTCCCTTAGCTGGTCGCAGGACTTGAAGTTGGGGCCTGAGTGCTGTCCTTCAGCTCTCCAGCTCAAGGCTAGCACTCTGCCACTTTGAGTCCTAAAGCAAATTTGCTTGCTCTTTCAGCACCCTGCTGGCTGAGTAGAGGTGACAGTCTCACAGGGACCTTTTTCTGCCCGGGCTGGCTTTGAACCAGTTTGCAGATCAATGAGTCTCATAAAAAGTCACTTTGCTCCAATTAAAAGCAACAAGGTGGTCAACATAGAAGTAGCTTTTAAGCATGTTCTTACCTGGAACTTAAGAGCCAAAGTTACATCTGACAAACTTGTAAGAATCCTCTGTGCTTTGCTCTGGGCTTGCTTGAAACTTACAAAAAACGTATAAGAGCAAACTAGAATAGCAATTCTTTTTGGTAATCTTAATTTTTTCATCGTGCACTTTGAGACAAATGTTAAAAACAATTTTACTGTTAAACTTTATATCCAAAAATCCATTCCTAATTTTTTAAGCTTCTTATTAATCTCCTTTACTATTTTATACTTTAGTTTTCATTTGCATTTTGAAAAGGTCCCTTGAAATCTTGAGGCCAATTGCCACTCATTGCCTCTTGGCTGCTTGTTTTAAAACAGATGCACATTAAAAATCTTGAACTCAAATGACAATTTTTTTCCTTAATGCAAAAATTACAATCACCAGGGAGTTCCAGGAAGATGGCAGAGGAGAAGCTGAAATCTGAACAAGCTCTCGCATAGAAAGCATATCTAAAATATACTTGGAACTCAAAAAACTAAACCCCCCAACAACAAATCCTCAAAGAAACAACTGCCCAATAAATAAGTGGGCGAAAGACCTAAAGAGAAACTTCTCTGAAGAAGAAAGAAGGATGGCCAATAGACACATGAAGAAATGTTCAACATCCCTAGCCATAAAAGAAGTGCAAATCAAAACAACATTGAGATATCACCTCACTCCAGTTAGAATGGCAAAAATCAAGAACTCTAACAACAACAGATGCTGGAGGGGATGTGGACAGAAAGGAACCTTACTTCATTGTTGGTGGGAATGTAAACTTGTTCAACCACTTTGGAAAGCAGTATGGAGGTTCCTCAAAAGACTTCACATAGAACTCCCCTATGACCCAGCAATCCCACTTTTGGGCATTTACCCAAATGTTTACAAACAAGACCACACTAAAGCTCCCAGCACAACTATGTTTATAGCAGCATTATTTACCATAGATAAGATATGGAACCAACCCAGATGCCCCTCAGTAGATGAATGGATCAAGAAAATGTGGTATATATACACAATGGAATTCTATGCCTCCATCAGAAAGAATGAAATTGCCCCATTTGTTAGGAAATGGAAAGGCTTGGAAAAAATTATATTAAGTGAAGTAAGCCAGGCCCAAAGAAACATAGGTCCCATGGTTTCCCTTATTTGCAATATCTAGTATATGTATGAGTCAAGCGGAAAAGGTCAGATAATGTGATGTTAGGAAAACGAACCCTTAAATATGTATTTTAATGTTTTTTTTTTCTTTCATGCATGTGTTTCTAACGCATTTATAAGATTATTTCTTTGTTGCTTTGTATGTCCCTCCCCCACAGTGTAACCCTCGCTTTCACTATATTTGATGTCAGTATAACTTGTGGAGGAGATGGGGACAAACAAGTCGTTTAAGGATTCAGGTGGATCTGTTGCAACAATGAGAAGTACAAAATGTCATGTCAAAAATGAGCTTTACAATGTCGGTGTGGGGGGAGGGGGGGAGGACTGGGTGGGGGAAGGGGGAGGCTGGGAAGGGAGGTGAAGAATAAACAAAGGAGGAGGCTGCAATGCTTGGTAAGAAATGTATGCATTATCCTGCCCATGGAATTGTAACCCCTCTGTACAGTATGTTCTCAAATAAAATAAAATAAAATTAAAAATATATATATATAAATAAAAAAAATTACAATCACCATAACTGTACCAAAAAGCTAGACTTTACACCTTTATGACTTTTAAGAACATATCCTAATTGTGGAACATAATTGAAAGTAAGCCACATTATACAAATACCTTTTTACCCTCTTTTTAAGACCTTACTAATTTTAATGTTAACACATCCAAGTGGAAGTTTTAGCAATACTAATCAGATCATCAAATCACTCATTTTAACCATCATGTTTTCAGTGTCTATCTGCAGGGAAAAGAGAGAACATAGATGGGCCACTCAGCCCCTTCTATGAAATGGGCACACACCCAATCCGACTCTTTAGGGTTAGATGAACTGCGTTTGTGCCAGCTTGCCCTCTTTCACCATGCGCGGACTCCTCCCAGGGCCTGTCCCACCATGCATGACCAGCTGAACTGCACTTCTGCCTATTCACCCCTTACCTCTAAAGACAGGTCATCTGTTGGTTCATGAATGAAATACACAGTTTTAGGCAGACTGAACAGGTATGGTCTTTGACAGGGTTAAACTAAACTTTACATTTAAATTTCTAATATTTATCCCCAAATTTTAGCCAAGGGAACTAAATCCCAAACAGACAATGCATTTTTGTTAAGCCAGATAACTTGATTACAGTATAAACAGTCTTATGCACTTTAAAATATTAGTTTTTAAAATACCAGATTTTCTATTTTTCAAGTTAAAGAATCCTTGAAAAGTCATTTAAATCACTATGAAGATTCTTTAAAATTTTTGTTAATGTCCAAACCTCATAACCTTTTGAATTTTAAATTTAAACTCACCCAATTGTTACAGCATGCTGACAATTCTTATCTTTGAACACATTCACAGACACACACAAAACACACACAGATCTTAAAGCACACAAAAATCAAAATCAGTTGTACGTACACCTTCTAAAGTTTTTAAACAAAAATTTAAGACAGTATTTCTTTTAAACTATGTACTTTTGTTGGGCTTCATTTTCCCAGAGCTTGCTTGTTTAACAAGACAATTCACTAATTAGTCTTTTGAATCCCTTCTGTGGGAGGAGGGATGTGGGAGGGGGTCACCTAAAACTAAACTGGCTAGATTTGTTTATCCAATTTTAGACAAGAGCACTTTACAAATTGTTACATTGTCAGGACTAGCTGAAAAAGTCCAAATCAGGCACACAGCATTCTACACCCTCCGTGCCGGCAGCCTCCACAAGAAGAAAATGCAGCCTGAGGCTTGAAAGGAACCAAACTAGCTCAGTAACCTTCCATGCCTCATAGGGAGGGTGGGCATAGCAAGTCTGTGACCGAGCCCAGCTGCAACTTTTATTCCCCCAGAGATGTTCAAATAAATAAATAACAAAAACACAGATAAACACAAAAACCAAGGATCCACATTTAAAACTGGTACCAATTCTAAAACAGCTAGACAAGAACCAAAGGCTGAGTTGAGGACTAATGGGACCCAGTTTATCCCTACCGGAACTCTGTATTGCTCCCACTCAGCAAGCTGATCCAGATTCTGCTGAATGCGCCTGCCATGCTCACCCAAAACTTCCCTACCTCTGGAAACAGAACAGAAAACACACCGAAGTAAACAAGACAGACAAGTGCCCACAACGACAAAATCAGGTCTCAGTCAATGGGGTGACATCTCACCACCATTCACTTACCGGAGGACTCAACCCCCCCCACTGACCTCCCGAGAATTTTTCTTTTAGATTCCTGCAAACATTGACCCAAGGGCCTTCCAAGGCAGAGGAGAATTCCCAGTCATCTTGGGGCAAGGGAGAAAAGTCCCTAGCGGCCGTCCCCTCAGACTGACATGTTCTCCCCCATGCTCATACCCCCTGAGCCAAGGCCTGAGGCTGAGATCTAACTGGGGTCACTTGTGGGTGGTCAGTGGCAATTTCATAATTGACAAACAAGCAAGTTACAAAAGCAGAATCAGCAGTTTTTGTTTTTAAATGAACTAGGACAAGGTCTAGGGGTGTCCCGGGAGTGGACTCACTTTGCCCCATATTTTTCCTGTAAAGTAAATCCAATTACATACATGGCAAGCAAAAGTAAAAGAACAATGAGACACAGACAGACACAATTATACACAGAACGAGGAGGGATCCCAAAACCTAAAGTTACTTTTTTTCTCAACCTATTTTCTCCACAAGCAAGCCCCCCGTCCAACTAGGACTGCTAGGACAGGTGGAATTGAGGGGTCCAGGCATCCCTGGACCTCCTCAGCCATAGGGGTCTCTGCTGCATTGAGCCTCACCCTACTTTTGGCCTCACACTGGCACCTTCTCTACCTAGGTCGACCACGCTTACCTCGAGGCTTTCCTCTGAACTTCTGTCCAACAGCCGAATGCTCGCACAATGTCCTACCGGCTGGTGATCCCAGTCCCCCTCAGGTTTGAGCGGCTAAGAGCTTTATCCCAGACGAGCCCCCATTAAATGTAGTAGGAAGAACCCTACTCAGGCAGGCAAGCCCACCTATTCGTCCGGAGTGACAGAGGCCACCACAACAAAGTTGTTAATAAATAAGCAACTTCATTGAGAAGGTTCCTACACTGACCAGCCAGGGCCGCAGCACAGGCTTGGGAGCTGATACTGCGACCCCGAGCAGCCCACATACTTAGGTTTTTAAAGGCAAAATTCACAAGGTTGAGCCTGGTCATGCGCAGGTGACCAATGGGATCATAACTGTAACACACACAAAGGATTGTATGGTCATACTAGACCACACACAAGTAACCAATAGGTGGAGTCACCAGTATGAGCCAGATTACACACATCTGTTTAATCGGTCAGTCCTTAACAGAACAATGAAGGTGGGTTAAGTTGTAAAGGAGAGGGGGACCTAGAGACATTCTTTCCATTCCAAGAACTGGGCTGGTTGGATCCAAGGTCGAGTTAACCTTGTTTAGAGGTTTGTTTGTTTTTTTTCTCCCTAAAATCCCTAAAACAAAGGCAAAGCCTGGAAAGAAGCTGTACTAGCTTGAGTCTTCTCTCAGGGCCTACTTCAATACATAATTTAATGGAGACATTTGTCACAGTCTTCTCATGTTTACAGTCTCTCCCAAGAATGAGCTTTGTCTTATTTATCTTTTGACACCTTCCTATAGGGATGTCTTTAGATGATTTATACAGAGAAGCCTTTTTAAAATTTTTATTTATATTTTATTGTGAAAATAGTGTACAGAGGGGTTACAATTACATGGGCAAGATAATTAGTACGTTTCTTATCAAGCATTGTAGCCTCCTCTTTGTTTCCCCTCCCCATCCCTTCCCAGTCTCCCCCCGACCCCTCAACTAATTTCCCCCCCCCAACCAAAGTTGTAAACTTCGTTTTTGACATGAAAACTTGTACTTCTCATTGTTGCAACGGGTCCACCTGCATCCTTACTTAAACGACTTGTTTTGAACCCTTCCCCTCCACAAATTATACCGACATCAAATACACTGAAAGCAGGGGTTATACTGTTGGGGCGGGACATATAACGCAACAAAGAAATAACCTTATAAATGCACTAGAATCAAATGCAGGAAAGAAAAAAAATAAATACATATCTTAGAGATCATTTTCTTAACATCACCTTATCTGACCTTTTCTGCTTGACTCAGGTATATACTAGATATTGCAAATAAGGGAAACCATGGGACCTATGTTTCTTTGGGCTTGGCTTACTTCACAATATAATTTTTTCAAAGTCTTTCCATTTCCTAACAAATGGGGCAATGTCATTCTTTCTGATGGAGGCATAGAATTCCATTGTGTTTATAAACCACATTTTCTTGATCCATTCATCTACTGAGGGGCATCTGGGTTGGTTCCATATCTTAGCTATAGTAAATAATGCTGCAATAAACATAGTTGTTCTGGGAGCTTTAGTGTGGTCTTGTTTGTAAACATTTGAGTAAATGCCCCAAAGTGGGATTGCAGGGTCTTAGGGGAGCTCTATGTGGTGTCTTTTGAGGTACCTCCATACTACTTTCCAAAGTTGTTGAACAAGTTTACACTCACACTAACAATGAAGTAAGGTTCCCTTCTGTCCACATCCCCTCCAGCATCTGTTGTTATTAGAGTTCTAGATTTTTGCCATGCTAACTGTGGTGAGGTGGTATCTTAATATTGTTTTGATTTGCATTTATTTATGGCTAGGGAGTTGAGCATTTCTTCATGTGTCTATTGGCCATCCATCTTTCTTCTTCAGAGAAGTTTCACTTTAAGAGATTAGCCTACTTATTTATTGAGCAGTTGTTTCTTGGAGGATTTGTTGTTAGGGGATTTAATTTTTTGAGTTCCAAGTGTATTTTAGATATGAGACCCTTGTCTGTTGTATGGCTAGTGAAGATCTTCTCCCAATTCGTGGGCTTTCTATGGATCTTGCTAGCTATGTCCTATGCCATGCAGAAGCTCTGCAACTTCATGAAAATCCATTTGTCCAACTTTTCTTTGATTTGTTGTGTTTCCGGGTCTCTATTCAGAAAATTTCAGCCTGAGCCAAGTAAACCTAGCGTTTATCCTATTCCATCCTGTAATATTTTCAGAGTGTCTGCTTTGACTCCGAGGTCTGATCCATTTGGAGTTGATTCTGGTTCAGGGTCATATATAAGGATCAGCACCATTTACTAAAGAGGCTGTCTTTGTTCCATTCTATTTTTTTACCTCCCTTATCGAAGACTAGATGGCTATTTTTGCATCTTGTCTTATTGAAGCTTCATTTCTGGGTTTTCAATTATATCCCACTGTTCCTGAGGTCTGTTCTTGTGCCAGTACCAAGCTGTTTTGATTACTATGGCTTTATAGTAGAGTTTGAAATTTGGGATTGATATTCTTCCAGCAATGTTCTTTCCGTTGAGGAGCCTTGTTGCTATTCGGAGTCTTTTATTGTTCCATATGAATTTTTGGATTGCCTCTTCTATTTCCTTGAAGAATGAGGTTGGAATTTTGATAGGTGTCACACTGAATTTGTAGATAGCCTGGAGAAGTATTAACATTTTCCCAATGTTAATCTTTCTAATCCAGGAGCATGGGAGCTTTTCCCATTTTCAAAGTTCTGTTTTGATTTCCTTTTTCAAGTTTTTAAAGTTTTCATCATAGAGATCCTTCACTTCTTTGGTTAAGTTAATTCCTAGGTATTTTATTTTTTGTGGGGCTATTACTAGTGGATTTGCTTTCCTAATTTCAGCGTCACTTTTCTCATTTTTGGCATACAGAAAAGACATTGATTTTGGGTGGTTAATTTTATACCCTGCTACTTTGCCAAAGTTTTGAATCAGCTTGAGTAATTTTGGAGTGGAGTCTATGGCATTCTGGCATTCTTTATATACAAGATCATGTCATCTGCAAAGAGGGAGAGTTTTATTTCTTCTTTCCCTTTTTGGATCCCCTTTATTTTTGCATCTTGTCTTATTGCTATAGCTAGGCATTCTAATACTAGATTGAAGAGAAGTGGAGAGAATGGACATCTTTGTCTTATTCCTGAGTTAAGAGGAAATGGCTTTATTTTTTCACCATTAATTATAATGCTGGCTATAGGTTTGTTATATACAGCCTTTATTGTACTGAGGAATGTTCCATGGATTCCTAATTTTTCCAAAATCTTCATCATAAAGGGGTGTTGGATCTTGTCGAATGCTTTCTCTGCATCTATTGAGATAACCATGTGGTTCTTATCTTTGCTCTTGTTGATGTGAAGAATAATATTAATTGATTTGTGTATATTGAACCAGCTTTGCATCCCTGAAATGATTCCTGTTTGACTATGCTGTATGATTTTTTGGATGAATTGTTGACGTCGATTGGCCAAAATTTTGTTGAGAAGTTTTGCATCAATGTTCATCAAAGAAATGGGTCTATAGTTCTCTTTCTTTGATGAGTCCCTGCCTGGTTTTGGGATGAGGGTTATGATGGCTTCATAGAATGTGTTTGGTAATGAGCTTTCTCTTTCAATTATATGGAAGAGTTGGAGGAGTGTTGGTGTGAGCTCTGCTTTGAAGGCCTTGTAGAATTCTGCTATAAAACCATCTGGCCCTGGAATTTTCTTAGATGGGAGGTCTCTTATTGCTGTTTCAATTTCAGTGCTTTATATGGGCTTGTTAAAATTGTTTAACACATCTTGGTTTTGTTTTGGCATGTCAATATTTTCTAGGAAAAGGTCCATTTGTGTCAAGTTCTCAAACTTATAATCATAAAGTTTTGAGGTTGTTTCTGAGGTGATGTTTCCATTCTCATCTCTGAGTTTATTTATTTGGGTGTGTTCTCTTCTTTTTCTGATAAGACTTGCTAAGGGCCTGCCAATTTTGTTATTTTTTTCGAAGAACCAACTCTTCATTTTGTTGATTGTTTCTATAGTTATTTTGGATTCTAATTCATTTAATTCTGATTTAATTTTAATTATTACTTTCCATCTACTGCATTGAGGTTTATCTTGCTGCTCTTTTCAAGGAGGTTCAGATGTCTCATTAAATTTTTGGATTCAGATCTCTCCAATTTGTTGATGTAGGAGCTCAGAGCTATAATCTTGACTCTGAATACTGCCTTTGCTGCGTCGCAGAGGAGCTGGTAATTTGTGTGCTCATTTTTGTGGAATAGCATGAACATTTTTATTTCCTTTCTAATCTCTTCCAAGACCCACTTGTGAATCAGCAGTGTGTTGTTCAGCCTCCATGTGTTACTTGACTTTCTTTGGTGGCTTTTGATGTTGAGTTCTAATTTTATTCCCTTGTGGTGAGAGAGAATGCAAGGTATAAATTCAATGTTTCTGAATTTGGACAAGTTTGCTTTGTGGCCTAAAATGTGGTCTATTTTAAAAAATGTTCCATGTGCTGCTCAGAAAAATGTAAATTCTGATGTTGCTGGGTGAAATATTCGGTTCATACCATTCCTATTTTTACTTTTGAGTGTTCTCAGCTTGCTCATGCCATTCCTGCCTTTCTCTTTGAGTATTCTCAAGCTGCTTATGCAAATCCTTTATCATTATTTGAGTAGCTTCCTGACACTTATGATATTCCTGTATAAACCTTTGGATTGCCTCCGCTCTCTCATACAGAGTCCTTTGTAGGTTTTCAATCTTTTCCTTCATTGGCATTTTGTTTGCCTCCATTGAACTGTTGTTTGCCTCCTCTCTCTCCTTATCATGCTCCTACAGAGTCCTTTGTATGTTTTCAATATTTTTATTTATCATGTTTGCCAGCAGTGTTTGTAGAGCTATTTGTGAACTCTCCTCTGGATTATTTATGATCTGTTCTGTCCCCTGATTATCATGATTGGAAGTTGAGATACCGAACTTGCCATTTTTTTTGTATTTTTCCATCTTACTCTGCCCATTTGGGATGAAAATAACAGCAGTTTTGTGCTAGAAAATTACTTAAGGCAAGCATCAACCAAAGTCTGTATTTGCACAGTCAATAGTCTACAGATACAATCTAGTTCAACAGATACATCTATTCAACATCAAACAAGGATATATTAATGGGCTACAAACCGCAAAGAAGTATTTGGTAAACCAGAAATTATTAGGTTTAGGGAGAGATGAGAGATGTGGGTAAAATATAGGAATAAAGTGATGTGGGAAGGCACAGGGAGAGTTAACTTAAGTAAGTTTTAATCTCAAAGTAGTCAATAGGTTGGATAGGATGAAAGTAGAGAGAGACAAAAAAAGAAGAGAAAGGGAAAAGGAAGAGACCAGAAAAAATAGCAAAGTAAAAATTGACATATTATGCAGAAACGGGAAAATATATTCATAGAAGAACGTGGATATAATGATAGAAGGGGAGGGATATAAAGGAGATGTGAAAAACTTAAAATAAAAATACTTAAAATATTATATAGGTAGAAAAAGGTAGTACTGCTCTTAAGGAATTTAAGTCTAAGAGGTTTTGAATTGAATAATGAATTTGTGGATTAAGTGTGTACACAGTGGGGGATAAGGTCTAATAATCGACTACGGGTTTATCTGAGGATGTGCAGTACAACAACTAAGTCACATAAAGAAGAAAGAAAGAGAAGAAAAGGTGAAAAGGACAAGAAAGAAAGAAAAAAAGATCAGAAGTTCAGTAGAGCTAAACAAAAAACAAAAAAAAATTAAAAAAGAAAAAAAAAGAAAGAAAAACGCACACACATATATACCCCTAAAATAAAAATTATGAGGAAAAAGTTACTAGAAAACAATTTTTTTCCAAAAAAGGTAAAAATTAAAAATTAAAAAAAAGTTTTAGAAAAAATTTTTTTATAAAAGGTACAAAAAAAAAAGAAAAAACTTCTTTGATTTTTTTGGGAGGGGTGGGAAAAATCTGCATCTCCCTGTATCTCCATAACCAGCCTCTTGTTGGAGTCTCTGGTCTGCTTGTGGTGTTTGATTTTACTGTGGCTTGGTTGGTTTCTTAAGTCAGTTTGTTTGAACAGGCAGAAAAATGCTCTGTTTTACCAAGGATTTTGTGATCTTCCTCCCAGGTTAGTTCAATGGGAGGGAGATCTGTTTGAGTATCACAAAAGAGGGAGATGGCGTTTTCCTCCAGTTTGGAGATGTGTTGATGAGGCTAGGTTTTGGATATGGTTGAGGCCTTTCAGCAAACAGTAGCTTTTCCTGGGGGCTAGTTTGTGAGAAACTCACCGAGCCCAGCCTGGAGCTACTCTCAGGGTTTATGTTTAGTGAATTTCAATTGATTGTCAAGGCTGTTAAAGGGAGGGGCAGCCTCTGGCTCTGATAACCCAGTGAAGAAAGCCATTCCTGGGCCTCCGCCCAATCTGGGTGACTTATCCCTGGGTGGAGCTGAATCTGGCAGGTCAGTTGAGGTTCTTGTGACCTGGTAAATGACACTAGTTTTCTTCCAAGACCTGAGTTGGAGCAAGCATCTCTGCCGAGCTTTGTCAGTATCCAAGAAGGAGATCTCCGGTACTGAGGGGGTGGGGTAGAGGGGTGGCCTTTTCTGCTCTGCTCCCTGATGAGAAGGCTTTTCTTGAGGACAGGCAAGTTGTGGGATAAAATTGTAAGGGGGTGGCTAGAAATGTGGCTTAGTAGTAAAGAGCTCACCCAACATGCGTGAATACCAGGGTTTGAATCCTCAGTGCCACATACTCAGAAAAAGCCAGACACAGCAAGTGACTCAAATGGTTGAGTGCTAGCCTTAAGAAAAAAAAAATCCCCAGGATTGTCAAAAACAATAGGCCACATGCCGGTGGCTCACACCTGGAAAACTACCTTCTTATGAGGCTGAGATTTGAAGACCACAGCTCAAAGACAGACGAGGCAAAAAAAAGTCTGTTAGACTCTTATCTCCCATGAACCACTAAAAAATCCCATGTGGAGCTGTTGCTCAAGTGGTAGAGAGTTATCCTTTACTGAATTGCTAATGGACAGTGCCCAGGGTTGATACGAGACACACAACTGGAAAAAAATAGAGGGTTAATCAAAGTACTTTTCCTATTTGCTAATTACGAGAACATTCTCTGGAAAATCAGCGCTGATATACACCAGAATTGGAGTCAGACGTCCAGGCCTAAGTGTAGGAGGTCCACATGCCCAGCCTCCCAGCCTCTAGCATTGTAACCTTGTGTCCACAGGGTTCTGAGAGGTCCAATGTTGAAAGGCTTAATATGCTCCCCAAGCCCTTTGTGATAAGCAGTTGACTTGTATTGTCATTGTCATTACATGTCTAAACCTATTAGAACACCAGAAGCTCTTGACCATCACCCTATCTCAGGAGACTGAGGTCTCAGGATCACACAGAAGCCAGCCAGGGCAGGAAAGTCTATGACACTCTGACTTCTATGACTGAAAGGTCAGATGTTCAAGAGCTTCCTGTTTTTCCCTTGGTGATGAGAAGTTACTGTAAATGTTCTTAGTGTTCTTGACCCATTGACCCATCCTGGGTTCAAATGAAGTTCTCAGGACCCAAGTCCTGGCACAGTTATCAGGAAGAACTCCAGTGTAACACTCTATTTGAAGGACAGAAAACAGTTTCAATAGCCAGGCTAGCTGAAGAGAACAAGGAGGCAGAATATACAAACTCAACAGTGATTTGAGCTGCAAAACCACTTCATTCATTCCAGACACAGATAGCAATAAGGGAAAACCTGAAACATTTGTTAGAGTTACACCAGGGTCAGGCTTTTCTCAGCTTCCTCAAACAATGACTAACTTTCCTCCCTCAGGTGAAGGGAGCCTCAGGCTATCTTTAGGTTACCAATAGAGAGCCATTTTAGTTAGCTTGATGGGAGGAACAGAGTAGAAAAGCCCTGCTCTCTGGTCTTAGAGAGTGGGATTTTTACTCTCCATCTATCAGATATGAAGGCCCTTCTTCTACCTCTGCCAGTCTTTTCTCCTTCCTTCATTCTCCACATTATTAATGCTAATCCCCAGTCCAAGGTGAGGCAGGGTCATTTCTCTTTTGTCTCCAAGCAGCTGAGTTAGAACATGGCACTGCCCTCTTGGCTCTGGGGCCTTCGACTGCCTGATAAGTGGGAAAGAGACATTCTTCCTGTTCTGTGGTTGTGTGAAGGTGATGCTGTTGTCCTGGCACACTGCAGAAGGCCTCATTACTGTGAATTATTCCCTTCTTTCCTCCTGAAGTCCAAGACCAGATTGATCTATCATTTTTTTATCTGTCTGTCTGTCTATCTGTCTATCTATCTATCTATCTATCTATCTATCTATCTATCTATCTATCTATCTATCTATTTACCTTTCTTTCTTTCTTTCTTTCTTTCTTTCTTTCTTTCTTTCTTTCTTTCTTTCTTTCTTTCTTTCTTTCTTTCTTTCTTTCTTTCTTTCTTTCTTTCTTTTTTCTTTCTTTTTCTCTCTCTCTCTTTCTTTCTTTTGCTTTCTTTCCTTTTTTCTTTCTTTCTTTCTTCCTGTCTTTC
This sequence comes from Dipodomys spectabilis, assembly GCF_019054845.1. NCBI lineage: Eukaryota > Metazoa > Chordata > Mammalia > Rodentia > Heteromyidae > Dipodomys > Dipodomys spectabilis. The sequence goes on from NW_024870984.1 coordinate 1,000,042, forward strand.
TTCTATCTATGTATCTATGTACCAACCTTCCTACCTGCCTACCTGCCTACCTGCCTACCTACCTACCTACCTAACTAACTAACTAACTAACTACCTACATAGTTATTTCTCTGACATTTCTTGTGCTGAAATCAAGGCCTGGGCATTGTCTCTAGCACTCTGCTACTCGAGCCACAGCACCAATTCTGGATTTTTCTGTGTATGTGTTACTGAGGATTCGAACCCAGGGCCTCTTGCATGCTAGGCAAGCACTCTCCCACTAATCCACATTCTCAGCCCCCTCAGATTTTTTCTTAATTGTAGTTTTTGCATATATATGCTACCATTTTGCGTCCCCAGGTATAATTTTCTGAATACCGCTTATTTCTATGAACTATGATACTCTCTTCCCCTGCGTGATTTGTGACTGCTCCTGCATTGGCCTCATAATAAAATGTAAATAAAGGCTGCTGAGAGCTTTAGTGTGCATTATATAAGGAAACAGGCCTAGAACCCTGGAAGAGAAAAGCAATGGGGCTGAAATGAAGAGAATGATGCAGTATGTACAATGAGCATATCTAAAACATAAATCAGTAAATAAAAGCAGAAATTTTGCATACAGCCTCTTTGCATTTAGGGAAGTAATATACACATGTAAGTAAGTAGGACACTGATACATAAACTTGGCTTCTTTTTGAATTTTCTTTTGTGGCCATCCCATGGCTTAAACTGAGTATGTGATGCATTCCTCAGCTGTTTTTCACAAGTCTGAGGTTCTATCACTGCCACAGCTCCACGTCCAGCTATCTGGTTGTTCAATGGACCAGACTGGCCTTTATCTCCTGCTTGGCTTTCTCTCTCAAAGCTGGAGCTCTACCCTCTAGGCCACTGCTCCACTTCTGGTTTTCTGGTGGTTTATTGGAGACAATAAACCTTTCCTGCTAGGGTTGGCTTTGAATGGAGATCTCCTGAGGAGGCTTCAAGTGGATTTCCTCAGGGATTCACCTAGGAGCCGCTCCATCCAATCTTTAGTCTAAATCTCGAGAGTTACTAGAGAAAAACAGAAACAGGACATGCTTCTAGTGTGTCCTAGATAATTAAGGTTGGAGATACAAAACGCTCATAATTATTAGATCACTTTATAAGCAAAAGGAGCAATGCAGATAGTGTGAGGATCGCTCCAGGTTGCGGTCCTCATATCCTGAGACAGCAAATTCACTGCAGCTCAATGCTAAGTGACAGAACTGGAATGTCCTGTGGACATTTGCTCCTAAATCCTGTTACACTCATTTCTTACTTTTGGCTTCATCCCTGTGACCAGAGGGTAAGATGAAGAGAGAAAATACTCTCAGAGAAAGCAGGTATAAATAACTTTGGGTAGTTTACTTATAAGTCTCAACCATGGGAATGACCCTATTAAGAATTCAGTCCTTATCATAAAACAAAGAAGAAACGAAAGAAGGTGAAAGTGCCTGCTGAGTGTAATCCCAGCTCCTCAGGAGCCTGAGATGTAGAGAATTTGAGTTTGAAACCAGCCAGTGGAAGTATGTCTTTTACAATGTTAGTTCTAAGATATCACAGAAAAACCCAGAAGTGGGGCTGTGACTCAAGCTTAATGCAGTACCCTTGAGGAAAAGGAGCTCTTGGACCAGGCCTAGGCTCATAATTCAACCCCCGGACCTGCCCCCTCAAAAAAGCAACGTGTACCTCAATTTGTTTCTGTACGTATGGATGTATTCCTCTAGGTGAAACTCCTGAGTAGCTATGATGAATGGCACAAAGCAAGAAAATTGTATTCAATAAAATGAGTTCATAACACAGACACTGCTTTTATGATATTGCATGTTTCAGGGCTCCCCTCACTGCTCCCAATGTAGCCTGAGGGTTTCTCTGCATCCCAGGCTTGCTGGCGGAAATCTCCCTCATTGTCTGGACAGGAACACAAAACACCTCACTCATGTACAACTGTGTACAAAATAACTCCATCTGGGCCAATTAATGAGGATGTGAGCGGGCTCTGAAGGTCAGAAGGAAAAGGCCTCTTTTTACCCTTAGCCATCTCTCTTCCCGTGCTCTCTTTTAAAAGGAGACCTTCATTTTTGCCACCTCCCATGCCAGGCCAAGTTCTGTGCTCTTACCCTGCCTTTATGAGACTATATTCTGGTGTTTAGATGCAGTGCTCAATATAATACAGGATTCCTTCAGGCAGACAACCAGGACATTGAACATAATGAAACGTTTTATTGCCGGCAATGATGGGCCTATAATGCCTCTCCTAGGTTTCCAGAAGCTTGAGAAATCCAAGCACATTTTGGACATCACAAAGCTTCCTGTCATGTAGGACTGGTGAAGCTCATCAGGTTTTGAAACCTTTGACCTCTCCTAGTTGGGCCCTGGGTGGCTAGGTTTTGGGGTTGTATATATGAACTGGTTGCTGACCATGAGCTCAGAGCCTAAGTCTAGTGCTTTACCACTTTGTCACACCTTCACTTCTGCTTTCTGTGTGTGTGCGTGTATGTGTGTGTGTGTGTGTGTGTGTGTGTACGTTCATGTGTGTGTACAAACACTAGTCCTGGAGCTTGAACTCAAGAAATGAGCACTGTACCTAGTTTCTCTTGTACAAGGTTTGCCCTCTCCCTCTTGAACCACAGAGCCCCTTCAGGCTTTTTCCTACTGATGTGGTTCTGAGAAATCAAGCCCAGGTTTTCATATATGCAAAGCACTCTACCCGTAAGGCACATTCCCAGCCCTCTACTTCAAGTTTGTTAGTTTGTTTCTGTCTTTTTTGTTGTTGTTTCATTGTAGGAGTGGAAATTTGGGCCTGGGTGCTGTCCCTGAGCTCTTCAGCTCAAATCTTGTGCTCTACCACTTGAGCCACAGAGCCACTTCCGGTTTTCTGGTGGTTCATTGGAGCTCAGTGTCTCAAGGACTTTCCTGCCCAGGCTAGCTTTGAACCATGATCCTCAGATCTCATTCTCCTGAGTAGCTAGGATGACCGGCATGAGCCACAAGCACCTAGCTTCCACTTCAGGTTTCTTATTGGTAGATTGGAGATAATAGTCTCATGGTACTTTTTGTGTCAAGGATAGTTTGGAACCCAAATCTCAGCTTCTTGAGAAGGCAGGATGACAGACCTTGGTTATAGAACCCTAATCCATGGCACTCTGCTGCAAGAGGTTCCTTGGCTCCACGTGGTAGTGTGCTAGCCATGACCCCAAGAGGTATGGGTCAGTGCTTAGGCCCTGACTTCAAGGTTCATGATTTAGAAAAAACAAGAAAAAACAATTGCCTCCTGTAGACAACTGACTAGTCTTCAGTAATACATAAGTTTGTCCCTGCCATGGGGAAAGATCTAAGCCTCAATATTCTTTTCTGCATAGTCATGTCAGTTGTGGAGTTCTTTTCTTTTTCCTTTTATTGTGAAAATACTGTACAAAGGGGTTACAATTACATGGGCAAGATAGTGAGTACATTTCTTATCAGGAATTGTAGCCTCCTCCTTTTTTTATGCTTCCCATCCCTTCCCATCCTCCCTCCCCCCCACCCCAACCCCCCCCCCAGTTGTAAAGTTCGTTTTTTACATGACAACTTGTACTTCTCATTGTTGCAGCAGGTCCACTTGTATCCTTATTTAAACGACTTGTTTTTCCCCTTCCCCTCCACAAATTATACCGACATCAAATACAGTGAAAGCAGGGGTTATACTGTGCTGGAGGGACATACAAAGTTACAAAGAAATAATCTTATAATTGCGTTAGAAACAAATGCTTGAAAGAAAAAAAAACATTTAAAATCATATCTTAGGGTTCATTTTCCTAATATCATCTTATCTGACCTTTTCTGCTTGACTCATACATATACTCGATATTGCAAATAAGGAAAATCATGGGACCTATGTTTCTTTGGGCTTGGTTTACTTCACTTAATATAATATTTTTCAAGTCTTTCCCTTTCCTAACAAATGGGGCAAGGTCATTCTTTCTGATGGAGGCATAGAATTCCGTTGTGTATATATACCACATTTTCTTGATCCATTCATCTACTGAGGGGCATCTGGGTTGGTTCCATATCTTATCTATGGTAAATAATGCTGCAGTGAACATAGGTGTGCTGGTAGCTTCTGTATGGTCTTGTTTGTGATCATGTGGGTAAATGCCCAAAAGTGGGATTGCTGGGTCATAGGGGGAGCTCTTTTCTTCATAGTCACGTTAGTTTTGGAGTTCTTTCAAGGACAAGATGAAAGAATTCACCCTTTGAAGGAGAAAATATATAACACTCTATTTTTTTTGGTCAGTCATGGGGCTTGAAATCTAGGCCTGAATTCTGTCCTTTAGCTCTTCAGCTCAAAGCTAGTGCTCTACCACTTGAGCTACAATGATACTTCCAGTTGTCTGGTGGTTTATTGGAGATCAGATTTTCAGCGTCTTTCCTGCCCGGGCTGGCTTTGAATCATGATCCTTAAATCTCAGCCTCCAGAGTAGTTAGGATTACAAGCGTGAGCCACTGTTGCCCGCCTCCAAATAACCCTCTTTACTTGACTCAGCATACAGCACCCTGTGAAAGACTTAGCACCCAGCACCCAATACAGAACTCAGCACCTTGCACCCTGCGAAGGACTCAGCACATAGCATCCTGTGCAGGACTCAGCACATAGCAACCCGTGAGGGCCCCAACACCCCCAGGAAATACTAATCACATAGATGTATCCCACAAGCTCTCATCAGTATTAGGGTGCTTTCATCAGTATCACCATTCTTCCAGAAACACATCACAAACTGCACAAAGTTCACATCTAATTATGCAGAGGGATATTTTTTGCTGGGGGGAGTCAGCCACATGGATTACACTAAAATGTTGGGGGTACTGTCCAAAGATCTTTTCCTCAAGGCTACATATCTATCACTTTGATCCACAATCAGAGTTTCACAGAAATCCTGCCAGGGCTGTTTTTTAAACCCACCAGTGTCAGATCTCAGCCTCCGAGAATCTTGGATGACAGGGGTGAGCAAGCCAGCAGCATCTGGTTCTGTGGGGTTGAGTTGCAGTTGTATACCTCTGACTAAGTCAGGTTAGATGGCAGCTGTCAGCACGACTACCGGCTTGCTCTGTGATGAGGTATTTGAAGTTCTATCCTTATAGAGTTGCAGTCACAACATTCATTCTTTTTTTCATGCCCATCCTGGACCTTGAGTAAGGGTCTAGACACAGTCCCTAAGCTTTTAAGCTCAAAGCTAATGCTCAACTGCTTGAGCGAGAGCACAACTACTGGATTTTTATGTGCATGTGGTAGTGAGGAATCGAATCCAGGGCTTTGTATGTACTAGCCATGATTATACCACTGAGCCCCAGGAGTGACAAGTATATGAACAGATAAATGTGTAGATTGGCATATATATGTATCTATCTATCTATCTATCTATCTATCTATATATAGATAGATAGATAGATAGATAGATAGATAGATAGATAGATATATGCATATATATGTATAAAACAAGAGAAAGGTGTCTGTATAGTATGAAATTACATATATTATATTATTACCCATTATTGACAATCAAATTATTCCTTCCAGTTTTAAGTATCATGGTTGAATACATAATAAAGTATTAATTGACAATTAGTCAATGTAATATAATTGTTGTGTATAGTTTTATAGTATACTCATACACTATTTACTAATTTGTTACTTTTATAAAATTCCATTCGTATGGATGTACATGGGAATGGGTTTCTTAGAATCTCATGCCAATACTTAGTGGTAGTCCAGGGATTCGACCTCCAGGCCTAAGGTAAGTTTTGGCTATGGCTTCCCTAATAGCCAGCCAAACATCAACATGCAATGTCATGTACACTTTCAGGGCCTTGTCATTTACACGCAGAATGGTCACAATGCAAAAGGGAAAAAATGTAAAACCACCTTCTTGAATTTCTCCATTTTATCATTCTCCTTTTCATTTTATTTCTTGAAAACCCCGACACTTGAACTTGGGTCCTAGGATCCCAGGGTAGCTGTGGCAGAGATGCCAAAACCTGAGTTCAAGCCCCGTGATTAGCAAAAATAAAATAAAATAAAATAAGGCCCTGGCTTGGAATTTGCACCATTTTTCTGGCAGGCCTGGGAATTGAACTCAGCATCTGGGTATCTCTGTGGCTCTGTGGGTGAAGGGTAAGCTCACCGTCCTTGGAGATAAGAAATTCTGACCAGTTCCCAGGGCCTAAATTGAAGCCCCAGCACTGTAAAAATACATACATAAGTTTAGTGAGTACGACGTTTATTACACTTATTCATTTAGTATTATTACACATATAACATTTCATTTAATATATCGTATCACACAGGATATGTTTGCATATGAAGTATACATCATTATGATACCCAGGACATTTTCTCAGAAAAAAATATGTGTCTAAAGTGGCCTCTTAATACATGAATAAATTTTTGGCAATGCTAGGATTTCAACTCACAGCCTACAATGCCCAATCCACAAATGGGGTCACAGTCTTAGCACACCAACCTCTGACAAACTGAGCTGCCAGGAAGTTCTGACGACCTGTAATGAAGCCACAGTAGTGCCATGTATATATATATATATATATATATATATATATATATATATATATATTCATATATATATATATACACATATATATATTCATATATATATACACATATATATATGTATATATATATTTAGAGAGAGAGAGAGAGGGATGTGTATATTGCTGTATATACATGCATATATATAGTAGACAGAGAGAATGTCAGGATATCATTAAATTATATATATATATATGAATATAGCTACCAATAATTAGTTATTAAGTTAGGTTTCCATTTAATGAAGTATCATAGTTGAATACTTATAAAAGCATTAATTAAAAATTAATCAATATCCTTCCATTAGGGGAATCATAACATGGTGCTAGAATGGACGATGTAAATCCAATAATTTTTGTGTGGTTTTCTAAAATAGAATCATGAATTAACTGCAAATTTAATTATTTTTATAACATTCCACTAGCATTCACATAAATAGGAATGAGTTTGTCAGGATCTCCCTCCATTTGTGTGTGGCAGTCCTGGCATTCGTACTCCAGGCCTGGGAAGTTTACTTTGAATGCAAAACATTGGAATGACAATGACGATTTCAGATTATCACGATTAAAAAAAGAACAAAAAGAAGAAAAGAAAGTCAGGTGGCATTGGCTCCTGTATGTAATCCTAGCTCCTCAGGAGGCTGAGATATAGAGAATGCCAATTTAAATTCAGCTAGGGCAGGAAAGTGTGCAACACTCTTATTTCTAAGAGATCACATGAAAATATCCTCATGGGTTGTGGCTGTGGCTAAACGGCTGAGAGCTACCCTTAAGAAAGAGGAGATCAGGGATAGGGCCTAGACTCATATTTCAACCTCAGTCTTGCCAAAGGAAAAAAAAAAAAGAAGGCAGTAACTCCATGTCTCTGTGTATTTATGGATTATGTATGATGGGTATTCAGCAGGTTGCCCATGACCAGACCCCCAACCTGGGCAAGCTGGGACAAGCCCTGAGAGAGTAGTAAGCCTGAGCCAGTACCTTGAACAAAGCATCCTTCTCTGCCATTTAATAACTGAAGCCCAGAAAGCTTGCCTTGGCTGGGGTATGCAATGGGTACATCATGTTTTGGCAGAGGTGTCTCATTGGGACATCTAGCAGCCACCCGCTGCCTCCAGGGAGACCATTGTTCTTAGGCTGTAGCAGTTGTGGAAAGTTCTTGCTCCATATTCCCTATCCCTCTGTAGGACGTGAGCCTAGATCTCTGAGGCCTGGTGGCTATCACTCATTCATCATTCCTCATTGCCGAGTCTCACACTGGTCCCAAATCCTGGCAAGGATATGAAATGGCCAGCTATTTCTGTGCTGAACAGAGTATGCCAATGAATCCCACCCTCATAGTTCCTGTTAGAAGTAATCCCTTGGCTGTGAATGTGGCTAAGTGGTAGAGTGCTTACCAAGCAAGCTTGAAGCCCTGGGTTGGATTCCTCAGTGCCACATAAACAGAAAAAGCCAAAAGTGGCACTGTGGCTTAAGTGATAGAATGTAGCCTTGAGCAAAAGCAGCTCAGGAACCTGCCCAGACCCTGAGTCCAAGCCACAACACTGGCAAGAACAATATGATTTTGGTGAGACATACACTTCTGGAACTCAGAGGCAGGCCGAGGTTATAGGTAAGAGGTAGAGGGCAGGTGGTGGTGGCTCACCCTTGTAATATTATCACTCAGGATGCTGAGATCTGAAGATTATAACTGCAAGCAAGTGCAGGCAGGAGTCTATATGAGAATCTTTTCTCCAATTAAGCACCAAAAAAACCAGAGGTGTGGTTCAAGTAGTAGAATGCTAGCCTTGAGCATCCAGGCCATGAATTCATACCCCAGGACTGGCACACACACACACACACACACACACACTGGAAATTCTACTTACGCATCAAAAAGAATATTGTACCATTTGTATCTCTCATTTCTCATGTCATCTGCCTGGTATCTCATTGCCATCGTATTGTCCCTGTACTGCACTAACTGACACATGCAGACAGATGTAAAAGATTTTCAGGGTTATGGGATAACCATAGATTCCTGAGTATGAGTTCTCTGCTCATTCTCTTTGTCTATTCATCCCTTTGAGTAGTGATTGTACAGATTCATTTGTACCATTTGCTACACAGAAAAGAGATGAACCATACATATATATATATATGTATGTACATATATATGATTATATACATACACACATTTATACATACATGGATATATGCACACATATGGATATATATTAAATACTTGAGTACATTTTATGTTTTCAAAAATTATGGAGCTAACAAAAATCACATGCATTTTCCTTCCTTTTCAATTTTTTCAAAACATAAAGAGATTTGTCTCTTTTGAATACCTAATTTTTAATAAAATATCACCATCTTGATTTGTCAGTGGCCTTGAAATTAGATGTTCAAATAGGACAAAATTATTTAGGCTTTTTGGTGGAAGAAAGGAATATTACTAGGATTCTATTCAGGAGTTCTCTGCTTGCTAGACAGGACTTTGTCTGTATAGCACCAAGCAGCTCAAATACTTTTGTCATACTTCTAGTCCATTTTATTTATTTGAGGTCTTGAACTTTTTGCCCTAACCCTCCCCTCCCACCTCTACAACTACACTCCCCTCTCCTCCCTTTCCCTCTTCCCTGCGTATATTGTAAAGATCCTTTTTCAACATAGAGTCTTGTGCATCTCATTGTTACAATGTGTCAGCCTGTATCACTATTTAACTCTTTTGTTTTTCCCTTCCCCTCCCCAAGCTAGAGAATGGTGTATACAAGATGCAGGGCAATGACATTAAATACAGTGAAAACAGGGGTTACACCATGGGGGAGGAACATAAAAAGAAAAAGAACACATGGTAGATTACAAACCCTATCTTGGGGTTCATTTCGCTTAACAACATCTTATCTGGTCTTATGTACATAGCTTTTGGACTTTTATGCTTGTCCGAGACATATAATAGTTATTGCAAATAAAGGAAACCATAGGAACCATGTTTCTTTGGGTTTGGCTTACTCTACTTGATATAATTTTTTCCAAGACTCCATTTAGAGCTCCCATATGATCCAGCAATCCAATTTTTGGCATTTGCCCAAATGTTCACAAACAAGACCATACTAAGCTACCGGCAAACTATGTTTATTGCAGCATTATTTACCATAGCTAAGATATGGAACCAACCCAGATGCCCCTCAGTAGATGAATGTATCAAGAAAATGTGATACACACACACACACACACACACACACACACACACAATGGAATTCTATGCCTCCAGTCAGAGAGAATGACATCGCCCTATTTGCTAGGAAATGGAAAGACACAGAAACAATTGTATTAAGTGAAATAAGCCAGGCTCATATAACCGTAGGTCCTATGGTTAATCTTACTTGAAGTAACTAGTACATGGTACCATATGACCATATAAGAAGATGTTATGTGAAATGAATCCCAAGATAGGGACACAAATGATTTTTATTCCATGAGATTCTTATCTCTACATAATCCCACAAGTAAAGTTGGAAAGGGAGCTGTTGTTCAAATACAGAGCACCACCCTTGAGGGTGCCTAAGTAACAAGGTAAGGTCCTGAGTTTAAACCATAATATCAGCACTCAAAAAAGTTGATTTCTTTTCCTTGAGGTTTTTATTAAATTGCTCAGAAAATAATCAACATTTTATTTATGTTTAGCATTACTTTTGAAATCATGTTATATTTATTCTGCTTTTCATTATTTTCTTAAATTTTTCTTACACATTAATATCCAGTAATGATAAGAGATAATTACTGTTTCACAAGTTTTTATGGCAGTTGAATGTATGGATGAGAGGCTCATACAAGGAGTTTGGACTGAAAATAGATATTTCCAAGCTTTCACATAAAGAACATAGTTGAAGGAGCTGTGGGCATGTATGAGATAAACTTATGAAACCAGCAAGGAAAGATAAGGTATGATTTTGGAAAGCACACAATTTTGGAAGAAAAAAAACAGAGAAAATATGTGGCTTTTGGTAAGAACTTTTTAACCCACCTACACATTTGAGTCCTTATTTCCAGTGGAAGGCATTTCAGTTAACTTTATTTTACAAAGTTAAACATGATTGACATTTAATACTAACTGGTCTCTGTCTCAGGTAAGCAATTATTCTAGCAAGGGGCTCATGACTATCATCCTAGTTACTGAGAGATCTGAGACCTCTAGATCCTAGTATAAAGCAGTCTGGAGCGGAAAATTGGGGATACTTTTTTGTTCAATTAACCATGAGAAAATTGGAAGTGGCACTGTGGCTCAAAGTGGCAACACTAATCTTGAGTAATAAATCTCAGAGTCAGAACCCAGGCCCTGAGTTCAAGCTCTCTGAAATTATTCTTAAAATACATGTTCTCAGTAATTCTTTAACTTGTCTAGAAGACTGTTTTAAACTTAGAGATTTTTTATTTCATGTTCTCAGAATTTATTTTTAAGATGTTCAGAGAAAAATTATTTATAGTAAGAAATGGTTTGTATTGCTTTGGATTACTTTGTAATGCTTCTACACCAATAGATCAGCTGGAAAGTAGATGGCTAAACCCCTCCTCTCCCCACCAAAGTTGTAAAGCTCATTTTTCGACATAATGATTTGTACATCTCATTGATGCAATGGGTCCACCTGTATTCCTAGTTAAACGATTTGTTTTTGCCCTTCCTCTCCACAAATTATACAAACATCAAATACAGTAAAAGCAGGGGTTATACCATGGGGGAGGGACTTACAAAGCAATATAGAAATCATCTTATAAATATCTTAGAAACAACTGCATGAATGAAAAAAAAACTTACCTTGCGGTTCATTCAACTAACATCAACTTCATTTGACCTTTTCTGCTTGACACATACATCTACTAGTTATTGCAAATAAGGGAAGCTGTGGGATCTATGTTTCTTTGGGTCTGGCTTACTTCACTTAATATAATTTTTTCCAAGTCTTTCCATTTCCTAACAAATGGGCAATGTCATTCTTTCTGATGGAGGCATAGAATTCCATTGTGTATATATACCACATTTTCTTGATCAATTCATCTACTGAGGGGCATCTGGGTTGGTTCCGTATCATAGCTATGGTAAATAATTCTGCAATAATCATAGGTGTGCTGGTAGCTTTACTATGGTCTTGTTTGTGATCATGTGGGTTAATGCCCCAATGTGGGATTGCTAGGTCATAGGGGAGCTCTATGTGGAGTCTTTTGAGGAACCTCCATTCTGCTTTCTACAGTGATTGAACAAGTTTACACTCCCACCAAAAATGTAGTAAGGTTCCCTTCTGTCTACATCCCCTCCAGCATCTGTTGTTATTAGAGTTCTTGATTATAGCCATTCTAACTGGTGTGAGGTGGTACCTCAATGTTTTTATTTGTAAATCTTTTATCGCTAGAAAGGTTGAGCATTTCTTCATGTGTTTATTGGCCATCCTTCTTTCCTCTTCAGAGAAGTTTCTCTTTAAGTCTTTAGCCAACTTATTAATTAGGCATTTGTTTCTTTGAGGATTTGTTGTTGGGGGATTTAATTTTTTGAGTTACAGGTATATTTTAGGTATATTTTAGATATATGTTAGATATTTTAGATATGAGTTCCAGGTATATTTTAGATTTGTCCATTGTATGGCTAGTGCAGTTCTTCTCCCAATCCCTCGGCTTTCTAGTAATCTTGCTAGCTATGTCCTTTGCCATGAAGAAGCTCTGCTATTTCATGCAATCCCATTTGTCCCATTAGACTTTGATTTTTTTTTTATTTCTGGGTCTCTATTAAGAAAATTTTGGACCGTGCCAAGGAGAAGTTGGGTGGGTTTCTCCTATTCTGTCCTGTAATGTTTTCAGGGTAAGACTTGAAACTTTTAGAGTTACAAATATTACAGGAAGATCTTTGATTCATGTTGAATGGATATGAGTAAATTGAGCTGTTGCATATATTTGTGTGTGTGTGTGTGTGTGTGTGTGTGTGTGTGTGTGTGTGTGTGTGTGTAAGGCGAGTTATGTTTATTATTGAAATCAAGGATAAGGAACTTGGTTACTTTTTCTGAGATATACATTATGGTGTTTCTTTGTTGGAGGTAGACTTGCCTTTGCCTCATGTGTACATTCCAGCTCAATTTCTCAATTAAAGTTTCTTAATTATTATTGAACATATAGTGCTCTGATATTGCTTTGTCTTTAGTCTGCCGCCTAGGATCTTCTTTTCCTCTTAAATGTTAACATTCAATATAAATTTTACCTCCTGACTGATTTTCCCATTTAATTGGCATTTTGAAATAACTATGATTATATCTTTGATGTCTGTATTCATGAAGAAAAACCATTTTGAATTCTCTGTTTAATGTAATAACACCTGGGAAGATTTGTTAGCACCAAGAACTTAAATTTTCTTTTGTAGTTTTAGTTTAAAATAGCCCTCATCCATGTTTTTAGCATGGGTAGACAAAGAATTCTCACAGTGTCTCACAACTTTTATCTTTCACTTTCTCTATGCTTGTTTGTCCCTGCTAAATGTTTATGGATGCCTGTATTAGCTACCCCAACCCCTGCAAAGCTGTTGCTTCTACCCAATTTCCTGCCACTACAACTCAGCAATTACAGTCACAATTACCCTTTCCCTGGTATTCCCTTTCTATGCTACTCATTTTGCTACCCATAATTCTTAACACTATGGTTCCAGCCACCTCATCCCTGACAACCCTGTCTCTGCTACCAAATTCCCAAACAAAGCAAGGCAAGAGTAGGCACAGACAGTCGACTTGGGTACTCCTCTTGCAGGCACAATGGGATGTTATTCCTCAGGTATTTTCATGAGGGACTAACTAGTGGTGGAAAGAAAAGAGGTTACTCAAAGGAGACTAAAATCCAAGTATATCAACTTATAACTTATTGCTAAGAAAAGAAGGCCCTAATGTGAAAGTTAATGAGAAAAGAAAATTTGACAAAAATATTGGGGATGATATAAAAATTTAGCTTAGTCTTTTGTGCCAGTGATCTGTATTAATTTATGATGTAGATATGTAACTAGTTTGCATTTTAAAAAGTATATGAAGATGCATATTTACGTGGTATTTATATTAATTTATGAAACAGTTACATATGATCATGTTAATGATATTCAATAGTTTATGCTTTATTATATGCTCATTACTCTGCCTTTGGCAATATGAATTGAGCTCTCTAAAAATAAATGGAATTTCATTGTCAAATACTACAAGGAGATTACTGAGGCTAATACCAAAACGAAAGCTGGTACAAGAAAACTGAACAAAGCTACAAGTTCGAAGGGAAGGGGTCAGTGGTAAGGGCTATGATAAAAGAGAAATTCTTCACCATAGAATCTTGGAAGAATAGAATGTGTCTTGTTGAATTACTAGCTTTTTAAACATTCTTAGAAAGCAGAACATGATTTTTGATTCTTGCTTTTTGGAACCTCTTTAATGAGTGGTTAAACAAAAAATTATCGAAATGACTGAAAATCCACTGACATGAATTATTAGATTAATATTATACTCAAAGTTGCCTTGAGATACAGGCAGGCTGGATTCCTTTCTTATTAAATTAATGGAATAAGCTTCCTTTTGGATGGTTGTATAGTCCATGACACTTGTTCCAAAACAAGAAAAGATACTGTAGATAAAAAAAGAGGAAGGAGAGGCAAGGCTGCTGAAATTAGCATATTTCCCATTTGGACTTTACTGGGTTGTTACTACAAAGAATTAGAATTTCACCTTAAAATAATTTCAAAATGGATGTGCTAAAGGATAACTCCGAAATGTAATATTTAATGCTGTTGGATTACTTGAAGACAAAGCTTTACAGAAAACTGTAATGTATCAATAAATACCTAGAATAAACATAATTTAAAAATTCACCTGTTCAGTGAAAACCCTGGCAGGAAAGTCTGTGAGTCACTTATCTCCAAATAGGAAGTGGCCCTGTGGCTCAATTGGGAGAGGGCTCCCCTTGAACCCAAGAATTCAGGGATGTGTTAATACCCAGGCCCTGAGTTCAAGCCCCATGACTGACAAGAAGAAATTTTAAAGAATTAAACCATTAGGGCTGGAAGGAGACTCAGTGGTAGAATGTTTGTCCTGCATGCATGAGGTCCTGGGTTCAATTCCTCAGCACCACATAAGCAGAAAATACTGGAAGTGGCGCTGTGTCTGAAGTGGTAGTGCACTAGCCTTGATATGAACAGCTCAGGGACAGCACCCAGACACAGAGGTCAGGCCCCCCTACCAACAACAACAACAACAATAAAAATTAAAGCATCAATCAGCCTGAAGATGTTGTCCAGAATAATGAATGCAGCATTATCCGTTTACATGACTTAGTGAATTAAAACCTAGTTTACCAGGGGAGATGGTGGGCATTTTGTGTGTGTGCCAAAGCCTTCAAAATTATTTTGTACTTTCCCAGGGAGGGAGAAAGGAGGAAATAGGGGGGGAGGAGTGAGGTTTTTGGTGGACTTGCCTTTTGATTCACTGATTGTTTTCTGGAGTCAAATTCAGAGAAATTCTGCTTGCAATCCTAGTTGCATGGGGAATGAAGAAACCATGTCCTGGAAGTGGTTTTGTCCTGTCCTTGACCTGGTTCTAACCACCACTGGATAATCCAAGTCCCACTTCAGGACCAAGATGGCTTGAAGAATACTGATCCATTGGGTAGGTGGACCTAACCACAGCCAGTATAGGCTGAAAATGCAATTCCGAGGGCAGCACTGGAAATCTACAACAGGGAGAGATTTTTTAATATATACTTTAACGTAAAAATACTGTACAGAGGACTCAGAGTTACAGGACCAGGTAATGAGTACATTTCTTATAGAGCATTGTTATCTCCTCCTTTGTTTTTCCCCTGCCATGTTTTCCCTCCCCACATCTCCAACTCCTCCCTCGTCGACCCCTGCCTGACATTGTAAATTCATTTTCGACACAGTGTCCTGTACATCTCGTTTTCACAATGGGTCAACCTGCATCCCTATTTAAGTATGCTGCTATATCCCTTCCACTCTCCAAATTACATATATATGTGCTATATATGCTATATATCTATCTATATCTATATAAGATCCAGAACACTTGAATCAAATACAGTGAAAACAGGGGTATACCGTGGGGGGATGAACCTACAAAAGAATCACATAGTGCATTATAAGCATATTAAAAACCAAAGAAAGAAAGGAAAACCCACTTGTGTCTCTGACTTGGGGTACATTTCGCTTGTATGTTCATATGTTCTTAGCCTTTGATCTTCTCTGCTTGTCCTAGACATGTTCTAATCCTTGCAAACAAAGGTAAAACAAGGTAAACCATGGGTCCTATGTTTCTTTGGGTCTGGCTTACTTCACTTAATATAATTTTTTGCCAAGACTTTCCATTTCCTAACATATGGAACAACGTCATTCTTTCTGATGGAAGCATAGAATTCCAGTGTGTGTGTGTGTGTGTGTGTGTGTGTGTGTGTGTGTGTGTGTGTACCACATTTTCTTGATACATTCTTCTGCTGAGTTGCATCGGGGTTGGTTCCATATCATAGCTATGGTGAATAATACTGCAATAAACATGGTTGTGTTGGTAGCTTTGTGATCATTTGGGTAAGTGCCCAAAAGTGGGGTTGCTGGGTCATTGGTAAGCTCTACAAGGAGTCTTTTGAAGAAATTCCTTACTGCTTTCCAAAGTGGTTAAACAAGTTTACACTCCTATCAATAATGCAGTAGGGTTCCCTTTTAGCCACATCCCCACCAGCATCTGTCATTATTACATTTCTTGATTATAGCCATTCTAACTGGAGTGAAGTAAAATCTCAATTCTTTGATTTGCATTTCTTTTATGACTAGAAAAGTTGAGTATTTCTTCAAGTGTCTAATGGACATTTTTTATTTCATCTTCAAAGAAGTCTCTTCTTAAGTCTTCAGCCCACTTAGTTATTGGCAAGTTGTTCCTTTGAGGATTTGTTGTTGGGGGATTTATGATTTTGAATCCTAAGTATATTTTAGATATAAGACTTTGTCTGTTTTATAACTCATGAAGAAATTCTCTCAGTAAGTGGGCTTTCTATCGATCTTGCTATCTATGAGCTTTACCTTGCAGAAGCTCTGCTGTTTCATGCAATCCCATTTCTCCAATGTTTCTTTGATTTGTTTTGTTTCTGGTTCTCTATTAAGAACATTTTGGCCTGTGCTAAAGAGCCCTAGAGTTTCTCTTATCATTCATGTAATGTTTTCACGGTGTCTGCTTTTATTTTGAGGTCTTTGTTCCATTTGGACTTGATTCTCATCCAGGCTGATATATATATATGGATCTAGCTTTAGTTTTCCACAGGTGTTTAACCAATTTTGCCAACACCTTTTACTGAAAAGGCTGTCTTTCTTCCGTTCTATCTTTCAGCTCCTTTGTCAAAGATTAAGTGGCTATAGGTCACTTGGTTCTTTTCTGAGTCTTCTGTCCTATTCCATTGGTCCTCAGGACTGTTCTTGTGCCAGTACCAAAATGTTCTTATTACTATGGCTTTTCGCTTTAGTTTGAAATTTGGATATTGCTCCAGTGCTGTTGTTTTGGCTAAGAAATGACGAATCTACAGCCAGCATTATACTTAATGGTGAAAAGATAAAATCATTGCTCATAAATTCAGGAAAGAGATAAGGATGTCTGCTCTCTCCACTCCTCTTGAACTTAGTATAAGAATGCTAGCTGGGATAATAAGACAAGATGCAAACTTAAAGGAAATCCAAACAGGGAAAGATGAAGTAAAATATACAAGATGACCAATGGAATAGAATTAAAAACCCAGAAATGAACCTACAGTCCCATAGGAATCTAATTTTCAATAAGGGAGCTAAAAAAATAGAATGGAAGAGACAGCCTCTTCAGTAAATGGTGCTGGCAAAATTGGTTAACTACTTGTAGAAAACTAAAGCTAGATCTTTATTTATCACCCTGCACCAGGATCAGCTCCAAATGGATCAAAGACCTCAGAGTCAAAGCAGACACTGAAAATATTACAGGATGGAATAGCAGAAACTCTAGGTCTCCTTGGCACAGTCCAAAATTTTCTTAACAGAGATCCAGAAACACAAAAATATCAAAGACAAATGGGACAAATGGGATTGCATTCAATTGCAACGCTTCTGCATGGCAAAGGACATAGCTAGCAAGATCACTAGAAAGCCCACAGATTGGGAGAACATCTTCACTAGCTATACAATGGACAAGGGTCTCATATCTAAAATATACCTGGAACTCAAAAAATTAAATCCCCCAACAACAAATCTTCAAAGAAACAACTGCCCAATAAATAAGTGGCCTAAAAATGAGAAATTTCTCTGAAGAGGAATGAAGGATGAGCAATAAACACATGTAGAAATGCTCTTTAGTAATGAAAGAAATGCAAATCAAAACAGCATTGAGATACCACCTCATCCAGTTAGAATGGCTATAATCAAGAACTCTAATAACAACAGACGATGGAGGGGATGTGGACAGAAGGGAACCTTACTGCAGTATTGGTGGCAGTGTAAACTTGTTCAACCACTTTGGAAAGCAATATGGAGGTTTCTCAAAAGACTCCACATAGAGCTCCCCTATGACCCATCAATCCCACATTCTGGCATTTACCCAAATGTATACAAACAAGAGCACACTAAAGCTACCAGCACAACTATGTTTATTGCATCATTATTTACCATAGCTAAGATATGGAACCAACCCTGATGCCCTTCAGTAGATGAATGGATCAAGAAAATGTAGTATATATACACAACAGAATTCTATGCCTTCATCAGAAAGAATGACATTACCCCATTTGTTAGGAAATAGAAAGACTTGGAAAAAATTATATTAAGTGAAGTAAGCCAGACTCATGGAAACATAGGTACCATGGTCTCCCTTATTTGCAGTAACTAGAATATGTCTGAGTCAATCAGAATAGGTCAGATAAGTTGATGTTAGGGAAATGAAAGCTAAGATATGTATTCAAATTTTTTTCTTCCATGGGATTGTTTCTAACACATTTATAAGATTATTTCTTTGTTGCTTTATATGTCCCTCCCCCATGGTATAACCACTGCTTTAACTGTATTCGATGTCGGTATAATTTCTGGAAGGGAATGGCAAAAACCAATCGTTTAACTATGGATACAGGTAGACCCATTGCAACAATAAGATGTACAAGTCATTATGTTGAAATCGAAATTTACAACTTTGGTGGGGGGAGGAGGATTGGGTCGGGACAAGGGAGGTAGATGGGAAGGGATGGATAGGGGAAACAAAGTAGAAGGCTACAATGCCTGACAGGAAATGAACTCATTATCTTGCCCAGGTATTTTAACCCTTCTGTACAGTATTTTCACAAGAAAAAATAATAAATTTTAAAAAAGAAAACGAGAAGAAAAAATAAACATGAAGATGACATGATCTTGAATTTAATGGATTCTATGGACTCCACTCCCAAGTTACTTGAGCTGATCAGAAAATCTGGTGAACTGGCAGAAAATAATTTTTTTCTCAATAAAACCAACCAAGAAAGGAATAAAAATAAACAAGAAAGGAATACAGAGTTGGAAATTTGGGCTAATTTTGTCATTATGTTTTGAGAAGTCAAGTTTCCTATAGAAATGCAACTCATATATAATCCTCAGTTGTGTTTTAAATGTTGTCTTAATTACAGATCACTTCTAGATGCAAAAGAGCTCATGACTCCGAACCAAAAATTTGAAAAAGTAAGCATCATTATGTTAGATTCCAAAGAAATGTTGAAGGATTACAAAAGTTTAAGCCTGGAGAAATAGGAAATTTCATTCAATGTAGGACTTTGTAGACCTGGCTAAATTAGAATTTCGATTTAAAATAGATATTTTTTGTTTGTAATTTAATATTCTATAGGATACTACAAAATTATTTTCAAGTAGAAGATTTAATTTACAAATTCACAAATGATTCTGGCATTCTAATTGACTAGAGTAGTCTTTCAAGTGAGGTATAATAAGAAATTAGTTAGTAGATAATTCCAACAGTTCATGTGTAAAATGAAAATGTGAATAATCTAGACAAATAGACAACAAATTGATTATATTAATTTATAAATATAGAAACAGCAATCTTTTGAGACTTTGGAGTAACATGGTATGAAGAGTAATTGGGTGACATCTTTTTTTTTCTACCTATACATATCACAGGAAGAAATTTCCTTAATTATGTACCTCTGTATACAATGAGAAAAATGCTACGTTTGAGGTTTGTTTTTATTTTGTTTTTGTTTTTTGGTTTGTCCTAGGGCTTAACCTCTGGGCTTGGGCACTGTCCCTGAGCCTGTTTTGCTCAAGGCTATTGCTCTAACACTTGAAACTCAGTGCCACTTGGGTCTGACTTTTCCTTATGAGTTTATTGGAGATAAGAATCCAAGGAAATTTCTTGCCTGGTGGGCTTTCAATCATAATCTTCTAATCTTAATATTAAGGTGTACAGATCTCTTGAATATCTATGATAGATTATGTATATAATAAAATAAATAAAAATAAATAATATTTGCAAGTGTTCTGATCTCAAGAAAACCACTGCGGGGAAAATGATATAGGAAAGTTTAGTGTAGTATTCTTTCCACAATAGGAAGGGCATCACATAAGCAGAAGTGTAGTATTGTTTCACAATAGTGTTAAAGTAGTCATGATGTGAATTTAGGGAATTTTAAGGCACACCTTACAAGTTGGAAATTGTTAGGCTAGGATGACTTTACGGCATAAAAACTTGGGAATGATTGTTATAGAAATAATAGCTTACTCTGGTGAACAAATGTTTACTCTTACGGAATTATTTATTGGAAGTGGCACTGTGGCTCAAGAAGTAGAGTGCTCACCTTGAGCTGCAGAGCACAGAGAGAGCGCCCAAGCCCAGTGTTCAAGCCCTATGACTGACCAAAAAAAAAAGAATTAATTATTATAGATACTTCATAGTTTTATCCTCTACAAGAACATGTCTATTTTTTGTTGGCTTTTAAATATGTAATGCCTCATTGAATGCTGCATCTATTGCAGAATTAAATAAAATGCAAACAGGTACTATTTTGAACGTCTCTGGTATAGCATGTTCAGTATTTGAAAATGAGTAGTTAGTAGTCTTAGGAATGTTGAGGAACAGATATATTCTGTCCTCTTAACAATTAGTCAGTTTTCAGTTTTCAGTTAGGAGTTTCCATAGAATTGAACTGTTTTCTGTTTTAGTATGTGACAATACAAAAATAATGTTTTTTCAAAGCAATGGGAAGTATATTCTGAAAATATTGTATAGTTTGATAGCATTCCAGTTGATGTCTCTCTGATAAAGAAAGAGCTAATTCAAGTTAGCAACCAAAATGTTCATTTTTAAAAAAGGTAATACACATGAATAATATTTACTATACCAATACAGTGAAATTATATTTTATGTAGCTCATTTTTAACTTAATTTTATTAAGGTGATATATAGAAGGGGTTGCAGTAATTGTAAGGTATTGAATACATAACATGTCAAAATTTTTACCCACTCCCTCATATTTCTCACACTTTTCCTTCACCCCAATACCCCTCACAAGTTGTAATGTAAATTTCCAACAGGTTGTCCTGTGAGTATGGCCATTGCATTGGTTTACCTTTTGTCCTTTGTCTCTCCATTTTATTGTTCTGCTTCCTTTGCCAAATGAAGATAAATGTATATACAATACACAGGATACTGAAATCAAATACAACAGTGGACAAACCATAGGGGAAAACACAAAAGAAAAAAGAAATCACATAGTATATTAAAAAAAACATCCATAAAGAAAAACCTCTCTTTCCATATCTAGGAGGTTATTTTGCTCAGCATCATTTTATATGGTCATTTATACCTAGCTATTGAGCCATTCTACTCATCTGCTAGGACTATTTCCTATTTATTATTAATTATTATTATTAATAACTATTTCCTAGTTATTACAAATGAGGGAAACCATGGAATCTGTTTCTTTGTGTCTTGCTTATTTTTCTTTGTAGGATTTTTCCAAGTCTTTCCATTTCCTTATGAATAGGAAGCATAGAACTACTCCGTATACATACAAACCACATTTTGTCAATTCGTTCATCTACTGAGTGGCATATTCATTTAAAACATGATTGCATGTAAATATCACTTAAGGCCATTTAAAAATGACAGATTCCACCTCACCAGATATAATAATATCATGATTTCTAAGTAAGATAGTATTTTATGGTGGTACAAGTGTTGAGATATAGGATGAGTCTAATGTATATCTTGCACTGAATTAGGCAGGAAGATATCCAATATCATGTAGGACTAAAGTGGTAGTGACAAAATATTTCCCTTGAGAAAGATATAGGAGGCTGCCAGAAGTATGAAGTAGTACAGATAATTTTGAAGAATTTAGAAATGCAAGCTCAATTATGTCTCTTTAAATAATAATTATGTAAGTGGAAGGGCAAAAGAAGAGTAAGAGAAGAAAATAACTGACAGCAGATCATTGTCCCAAGTTAGAGAATAAATAGACATAATCTATAACTTCCAAGTTAAAGAGAGACCAATATAATATATATTACAATTTCGGGGATTATTTGTCCTCAGAAATATATACATATATCTAAATTTATGTGTAGAATGATATACATTATAGTGAAACAAGCATCTTAAAATATAAGTAAAAAAACAAAAAACTTCATGAAACCAAGTGCCGGTAACTCACCCTTATAATAAGAGCTATTCTGGGTGCTGAGATCTTAGAATTGGTTTCGAAACTAGCCCAGATAGAAAAGTACTTGTTACATTCTTATCTCCAATTAACCACTAAAAATAACACCCACAATAACAAAATATATCACATTAATTTCACAAAAGCATCTTTTAACGGCTGTGAACATTTCTTAGAAATATGAATACATACCCCTGGGAAATGTTAAGTAAAATAGTATAGAATATTTACGTCTATATTAAAGACATGACTATTTAGATTGTTTAAGATATTTAGGTAATGATTAGAAGTTAAGAATAATGATAGGTAGGTCATATATTGAGACTGTCTATTTTTATTCTATTTTACAATAGTAATAAAATGATATTTATAATGATTACATAAAATTACTCTTGCTTGCTATTTGAATTATCATAAATGATAAATATTTTTAAATGATTTCCAAAGCAAAGTAGTATCAATTTTTTTGTAATTTCAAAACAATTATGAAAATGATTTCAAGGCTGGTTCACTCTAAGTCTATATTTGTTTTCTTGCTCTAGTTTTCATATGTTAGTAGAAATTAAAATTCCAAAAATTTAATGGATATTGGCATTCAGGAACATCTTCACATACACTAATATTGGAGTCCCTTAAGTGGAATTGTTTTATTTCACTTGTTACTTTCACAAATATATCAAGATGATTGTGTATTTTGTTCCTTTCACTGCTTTTGGCTCTTATCTTGAGAATGCGTTTTTCCTAGCAAAGCTGAGATAAGCAATTGGATTGAGCAAGTAACATATGACTTCCATAAAATGCAGAAGCATAGATTTGTGTCTACTGTCATTTGCTAAAATTTTCTTCCAGAAAAGTTTCTCAGTTACTTAGAAGTTTTTCCTCTTCCCCTCCACAAATTATACTGACATCAAATACAGTGAAAGCAGGGGTTATACTGTGGGGGAGGGACATACAAAGCAACAAAGAAACAATCTTATAAATGTGTTAGAAACAATCGCATGAAAGAAAAAAAAAAAACATTTGAATACCTATCTTAGGGTTCATTTCCCTAACATCAACTTATCTGAACTTTTCTGCTTTACTCAGACATATACTAGATATTGAAAATAAGGGAAACCATGGGAAAAAATTGAGATACTGGTGGACCCATTGCAACAATGAGATGTACAAGTCGTTATGTCGAAAAATGAACTTTACAACTTTGGTGGTGGGGGGTAGCGGGGAGGATTGGGTGGGAGGGCGGGGAAGGATAGAAAGGGATGGGAAGGGGAAACAAAGGAGGAGGCTACAATGTACTCATTATGTTCCCATGTAATTGTAAGAAGTGTACTCATTATGTTCCCATGTAATTGTAAAAACCCCTCTGTACAATATTTTCACAATAGAAATTAAAAATAATAAAAAATTACTTAGAAGCGATGCATAATTCCTAGGTATTCCAGTTATCACATATACTTTTGGATTGAGTATCTCTGCATAAATTCAAACGGACAAAATACCCTCAAAATAAACAGAAATCACATCTTTGTTTTAAATGCAGAGGTTTTCAAAGAGTTTTTATCCAGCACCAAAAACATCTTTGTAGCAATTCTGAATTTTGTGTGAAGAAGTTTTAACAAGTTTTTTTTTCCTGACATGCAATTCACTTACAATATATTATCTCCTTTTATTGTATACATCTTAGTGCTTTGGAAATGAATTGTACCTTCATAGGTTTTCAAAGCCTAATTTTCACAAACTTGCATTTCTTCAAATAGAAATGCTTTAAATTTTAGAACAGACATTGAAATAGATATAAAATTCAGTTACAAGAATTTGCCCAGCATACATCCTCTATAGTGTGTCTTTTCAAAATTTGTTTTGGGGGATCATTTCCAGGGTCTCACACATGCTATTCAAGTTCACTGTCAATTAACTACATTCTCTGTCCAAAAAAGGTTTTTACTTCTGCTTAATACTTTCATAGAAGTGTAATGCCTGGATCCTATACAATTCTCTTTCACCTTTTGAAGACTTGAAAACTTGTTTGCTTACATGATTGCAGTATTATACAAATCGATCACTATGAGAAGTATATCAATTTCTCCACAAATGCATTACTATATTTTGCGTCTTCTTTTTATATTATGATCATACTAGTGAGTTTTCTCTTTATTATTTCTTAGACACTAAAGAGGAGCTTATTTCATATGCTCCTCCTATTGACTATTAATTTACATATGTTATTTAAAGAAATATCCTATTCAGGAAAAAAATTTATATACAATTAGAAGACATAAAAATACTTAAGTTTAAGAATCATTGTAGCATTAACATTGTAGCATTGACAAATATGTGCCCTCTATCTGTTGGTTATGGTTTCATTTCTGTTATAGTGTCCTTTGAATTATGAAAGGTTATCACTTGATATAATCCAGTTCTTGCGTCTCTTTAGCCACTAATGTTTTCCATGTCAAATTTTTAGAAACCTTTACAGATCCAATGTCATGAATTTTTACATTTATGTTTTATAGGTTTTTACATCTCACATTTAGTTTGATAATCATTCTTTATAAGGTTTGAGGTAGGCCAGGTGCCAGTGGCTCACACCTGTAATGCTAGCTACTCAGGAGGCTGAGATCTGAGGATCGTGGTTTAAAGCCAGCCCAGGCACGAAAGTCCATGAGACTCTTATCACCAATAAACCACTAGAAAACAGGAAGTTTTGCTGCTGCTCAAGCGGTAGAGTACTCAACTTGAGCTGAAGAGCACATGGACAGCGCCCAAGCCCAGAGTTCAAACCCCATGATCAACATACAAACAAACAATCAAAGGATTGAGGTAGTAATCTCAGAACATTCTTTAAATCTAGAGAGGCAATAGTGCCAATACAACCATTTAAGATTCTGTTTTTATTTCATAATGTCATAGCATCCTTTTCAAAATCTGTGGACCATAAAACTAAGAATTTATTTTTGAAAAATCTGTTACCTTCTATGCCTCTGCTCTTATAGTAAAATTATGTTATCTTACTAAAAATGGTAATATAATTCAAAGCTAGTATGAATGCTCAAGCTACACCATTTTACAAGATTGTTCTGACTGACCTGTATTCCTTGGATTTATATACGAGATTATTGAGCAAGTGGACCAATATTCTCCAGAGTTATATAGATGTTTGATAGTCACTCATATTTCTCACCTTGTGAAAACACAAACTCCCGATATTATATATAGAAAAATGTCTTTAGAGATTGATCAATGCAACTAAAATTAATTTAGGAATGAGTTAAGTTTTAGATAACATTATAGCATAATAAAGCTGAATGGTAATGACTTAAGCTGTACTGCAGAAGAGAGAGGGGGGGAAGAATGGTTGACCACATAGGAGCTGTATGTCATTGGTACTGTTTCAAAAAACAGAACGACTTCAGAGAAGAGAAGGAGAAAAATAAAGTGTCCTGAATCAAGTTTCTTTTTAATCCACCTTATAGTTTGGACTGAAAGTCAGATAACATGGAAAAAATAAAATAGAAAATAAGGCATTTTATAGAGCTGTTACAATGTAAAGAAAGTTGTAATAGGAATATAATTAATTTCCAAAGAAATAAGAGAAAATATGACAATAACAATTGCTAACGTGGATAGAAGATGGATTACATTTTATCATATATAATTTTGAAAGGGCATACTAGGAATGAAAATTTAAATGTCATAACTTAAAACACAATTTGTACAATAACTAGACAGTATAGTTCAGTGGTAAAACATTGGCCTAACATATGTGAAGCGATTTTGTGATCTCCCAAGCATTACAAAGTACAAACAAAGCACACACACAAAAAAAAAACACATAAACAAACACACACACACACCAGATACACACATCTGGAATATTGTTATTATTATATTAAACAGAGGAAAATATCACAAACAGTAAAAGTATTATAAAGTATGAAATCATATTACTGCTTATACTATTTAAAAGTTTAGTAGAAATAAAATATTCACAAGATACTTGGATTCTTATAGATTAAGTAAATTGAAAATTAAGAAATAAAAGACATGAGACATTTGCAAACAATTTTTAAATAAACATTTTGAAACATGCATCCTTTTATTTTGACAAAAGATTGATGTTACTGGTGTTTTAACTCAAGATTTAGAATATGATAACCAGGCGCTCTATATCTTGCCTGGGATGGCTATATCTCTAATCATTCCACTCTGGAAATGTTATGATAAGGTCTCATAGTTTCTCAGTCTCTCCCGAATTACAAACCCTATTTACACTTCCCACCATAGTTA
Organism: Dipodomys spectabilis; assembly: GCF_019054845.1. Classification (NCBI taxonomy): domain Eukaryota; kingdom Metazoa; phylum Chordata; class Mammalia; order Rodentia; family Heteromyidae; genus Dipodomys; species Dipodomys spectabilis. Next base: position 1,026,613 of record NW_024870984.1, read on the forward strand.
GAAAATGGAAACCACAAATCACTATGCCCAGGTCAAACAGTTTTTTTTTTTAATTCAAGTACAAATATTTCCAAAAAGTGAACATGTAATGAAGCCTTTTTTAATAAAGTCTATGCTTCTTGAAAATACAGTATTTGTTACCTGGACAAATACGTTTAGAACTATAAGAAAATAAATTTATTAAAATTCACCAACCATATAAAATTTAAGAAAATAATTTTAAATATTCACATGCTAACTATTTTGAAAGCAAAATATATGTCTGAATAATTTACGTGTGTTAAAATTATGCAAAACTAAATTAACTAATCCTACAACTCTGAAAAAAGAATTACCCTAAAGAAACAATAGAAAATAATTAAGTTCAAAATTTGAAATTTAGAAAATAAAATGATGTGTACTCTTTAGTTGACTTAAGTAACTGTAAGCCTTATCTATATCAATTTTATAATAAAAATGCATGAACAAAGAAAGAATAGTACCCATTGGTCAATAGCGACAGGAAAAGCATCAGTAATTTTTTTTGACTGTGCAAAAAAATCATTGGAAGAGATAACAATGCTCCTTCCATAGTAAATGTACTCATTACCTTATTTATGTAACTGTATCCCCTCTGTACATTGCCTTTACAATAAAATTAAATTGAAATTAAAAATAAACTAAATAATATACCAATTAAGAATTCGTAGATAGCTAGGAAGGTGGCTCAGTGGTAGAGATCTTGCCTTCCATGCTTGAGGCCCTGGCTTCGATTCCTCAGCATCACATAAAGAGAAAAGTAAAAGCTGGAAGTGGTGCTGTGGCTCAAGTGTTCAAGTGCTAGCCTTGAACCAGCCTTGAGGAACAGCGCCCAGGCCCAGAGTTCAGGTCCCACAACCAGAACGCCCCCCCGCAAAAAAAAACAGAATTACTAGAAACCATTGGTTAAAAACTTTTTGAAAAACTGCCCTAAGAACCCAAATATAATTTGATGATACTATTTAAATACTTCAATTTCAGCAGAGAAACCAAAAGTTTAAAAACTGTTACAAAGTAAATTAATAAATCAGAATATATTACTATTAATAATAATCGTAAGATGAATTTATAGTGGTAGTCAAATATGTATGAAATGAGGCAATTTGCCATTTGTTTGCACTTAATAAGTGAGAAAGAATTTTTTAGATCTTTTTAAATATATAATAAGTTTAATGAAGAAACTATCCTGTCATATCATATGATAATTAGATGAAGGTGATATGAGAGCAAAGAGCAGATTGTACTAAGTTTTTGGACGTTAAAGTATATACTTATTTTGGTTGTGGGAAATTTTGTTCAAGTTGGGGTATTGTTTTTGTTAGACTGCTGTCATATCAGTGGTTAATTTTAGGATAAAGGTTCCCTTTCCACAAGAACATGCACATGATCTGTCTTTTTAGCCTTCCCATTATCAATAGCATACGAGTTGCACACTAACTTGTCTAGCTTCCTACCTTGACTGGCTTGGATTCTGTAGTCCTTCCAATGTTAACCTGTAGATAGTGCAGGATGGTGGAAATAATCCAATGCACCCAGCTATAGATCGAGAAGGAAGTCCACTAAACTTTCTGTTCTCAAGCCTCCTAAGTAGTTAAGAGTTCAGATGGGAGCCTCTGGTACCAAGCAGTAAGAGTATTTCTTAAAGCAAGCAGACATATATATGACTTACGCATGTGAACACCTCAGGACAAGAATAAAAGAGCAGTGAAGTATAGAGGACAGGCCCAATTTTAACCAGCTTCTTGGAGGCTGAATAAGTTTAGCTAGCTACTCTGGAGGCTGAGATATGAAGACCACTATTCAAAGCCAGTCCAATCATGAAAATAAATGCGATTATCTCCAGAAAAACAGAAGTGGAACAATGTTTCAAGTGGTAAACAAATATCCTAGGTCACAGAAGCATAGAGATGATGAATGAATGAGCACTTGCACATGCGCGTGCGTGTATACATGTGCATGTGTACACACACACACACACACACACACACACACACACAAACATAAGTATTGCAATGCGAAGTTCCTTTTTTACCTTGCAGTAATCTATTTCCCTGTATTAGTTTACAAATTAACAAAACCAGCTAAGCACCTACTTACCTACAATTCATCATGTTTCTCTAAAGTCAAATCTCTTTTTGGAAACATGATTTATTTGACCCAAATGTAAACTATTCAGGAGTTTGATTCTTCTTCCTCAATTCTGTAGCATTATATGATTGTTTAGCTTCATCTTAGCAATGTAATTTGAGAAATCCTACATCAAGCAACGTATTTCTTTCACTAGAATTGAAGCCTCTTTCAAACAATTAATAATAGGTTTTTCTTCTCTTTGCTTGCATCTGTAGTTTTATTATCTTCATATATTTCATGATCTGTCTGTGTATGACAAAGACTGCTGTGAAAATAAAAAGACCCTTCGCAGCATTTATCATTTATATACCATCCATAGGTAGGAAGGTGTTTAAATATTACTGAAATTTCTTTGGAATAAGTCATGTTCACCTTGATTATCGTGAAAAAGAAGAATTGGTTTCTCAGCATTTTAGGTAAGAACTTGATTGAAAGAAACAAAAGGAAAAGTGAGGAACAACCCAACACATACATTCAAATGAAACAAAACAACCCAAGAAATCAAATTAATTCAGTACTCAAGAACCTGCAGGAAATGCAAAGACTTAAAAACACATCAGCTATGACAAGTTTATGAAAATCCTCACTACATTTGAGTCTACTCTTTTGAGGATAGAGGTTAAAGCCCAGACTGGAAAGAAAGATCTTTACACAATGCCATGCACCTGTTACTCTAAATTCCAGGAAGGATAACATAACGTGGACTGAGCCCAAGGTCATACACAAGTATCTGAAAAATAATCAGAATAATTTAGGGCTGGGGACATGACAAAGTGGTAAGAACACTGATTTAGGGGACACAAGACACTCAATTCAAACTCTAATATTTGGGTATTAAAGTAAAAAGCAATGATATTAAATAATTGGAATAATTGTAAGATTTGAGTATTTGAGTGGAAAAACGCATGAGAGAGATAGAATGAACCCATGTTGCAATGCTTTCAACTTAAGTGAAAATGTTTTATGGTACTTCAGACAAAACAGTTGCCCTGCAAATGCCATGGTTGTGCATTTGGGTGATGGAAATACTTTACTTACACAGGTGTAAATTAAATAGCTTTTATTTGGGTAGATTGTACTTCTTGAACTAAGAGCCTGGATGATGTCCCTGAGATTTTTCTCTCAAGGATACCACTCTACTACTTTGAGCCACAGTTCCAATTCTGATTTTCTGTTGGTTGTTTGGTGATAAGAGGCTCCTGGACTTTCTTGCCCAGGATAGCTTCAAACCATGATCGTCAGATCTCAGCTTCCCGAGTAACCAAGACGACAAGCATGAGCCGTCAATAGTATTAATAATTTAGTAAATTGTACAGTTACTGAAGTTATACATTATCATTATAACTTGTGTAATGTATGTGCGTATGTATATATCAATGCATACGGATAGAAATATTTTAACATATTTTTGTATCTACAGTAGATTTATGAAATCATCCAGTATAAAATAAAATGGAAATAAAAGTTAATAAGGAGCAAAACAAAGGAAATTATCACATGTTTCTTGTTGCTAAATGCAATATGAATTGCGAGAATCAGTTTGGGAAAACCATCTGTACGTTAACAAAATGGATAAGAGCTATTAATTCCAATCCATCTATTTGCCCATGGTGTGCAACCTCACACATGAGTGTCAAAATCAAACCACACTTTTTGCCTTTGTTTTTAACTCACCTGTTATAATTTAAGGGTTTGATGAAGTAATCCAATAAAGTTTAAAATAATATTATTTGAGGCTGTGAATTATAGCTGAAAATGATTTTAAATATGATCATAGCTAATTAAATTGCATATTTCTTACTTTTACTCTGTCATGTCCCTCATTCCCACATTAGGAAAGTTTATAGAAGGTTCTCACTAAATTATATGAAAAAAATGTATTGAAAGCATATAGGCACAGTGTGGTTTTAGCTTATTGAGACCTGTAGGGGGAAATGTGTTTTTGACGACTTGCAATACATTCTGATGAAGATGAAAGGAGGGATGTTCTTATTATGAAAAACTGGCTAGAGGATTGCTCCCACAAAGGTAGTGATGAATTCTTCCAAGAGGTTACAGTAAAATCACTTTCACAACCATGTTCACTGCTGCACTATTCACCGTAGCCAAATTACGGAAACAGCCCACATACCCTTTGGCGGAGTGATGGTTGGAGAAAGTATGGCACATATACGCAATTGGATTGCACCTATCCATTTTGAAGACTGTTAAATTATTTGCAAGGAAATGGAGAGATATAAAAATATATTAAGTGAAGTAAGTCAGAGCCAGACACACAAAGGACCCATGTTCTGTGTCATATTTGGAAGCTAGAAATTTATACAAGTTTACACAAAAATATTAACCAAAGCATGCTATTTGAAGAGGAGTATTTCAAAGGTGTAATTTCTTATGAAATTGAACTTTACTCCAACAGAATGAATACCAGCAAAATATCACTTGGAAGATGTGAGTGGAAGTCAAATGAAGGAATAAAAAGAGTTATGGAGGAAGAGAGTGAAGGTATAATATTCAATGCAGATAGTATGAAACTAGAAAAATTAAAGTGGGGTGAGGTTTGGAAGGCTGTGGACAAGTTATATAAAGGTCCATTATACTTAAAAAAACTGATTTGTTGAATGGAAATTCCATGGTATAAGTATTTAAAATAATAAAATATAATTAAAAACAATGGAAATATCTGACATTAAGTTCTATTTCCATCTCTTTAAAAAAATAAAATTATTTGCTCTATACTTTGATCAGAGGGATGGATTTTGTGGTGAGCTAGATCATTGCACATCTGTCTCTCTCTTCCCTCTCCCTTTCATGGTTCTCATAGGTAATATGATTGCTCCATAATTATCCTAATTTATTTTGCTTTTATATTTTTGGTTGCATCATTTCACTTTCTGCACTGCCATTTCCCAATTCATTTACATTGAAGGCATTATTTCCTATTTTCTCATTCCTAGAATAAGCTGCACATGAATACACCACTGGTCCTCATTTTCAGTCTGTACCTTTGAATACGGAGGAAAATCTTCCTCTGCTCTCTACCAATTCCCTACTCTCCAGTTAGAATAATTTAGAATAGTAAAAATGAAAAAAGAGAAAATAAATAATAGTGAAAAAACAGATGAAGAAAATTCACCGGATATTTCTGACCAGTTCATCCAATGTGAACTATTGGGGAAATACATGGACAGCTCATTCTCACTGGCACTCAAATTCTCTGGTTAGGCAATTCTGATGAAGTTGAGGAACAAGATGAAAAAGTGAGAAATGTTATCAATTGCAAGAAAAAAATGGAATAGGATCCAGGTAAATTTCGTCTTTGTTCTGATGAAAATAATCGCCTTACTACAGTGCAGAGACTACTTTCCAAAAGGCCATTCATGTGAATACTAGGGATGACAATGAGTATACCCCTCTACATCGAGAAGCCTACAGTGGAAACGTAGACATTGTCCATGAGTTGGTGGCTCAAGGCAGATATTCATGTAATAACTGTGAATGGCTGGACACCCATGCACAGTACTTATACATGGAATAATAGCAGAGTAGCTTCTTTATTTCATCATGATGTAGATACCAATGGCCAAACTAAAGGCCTCTTGACCCCCTTGCATCTTGCTCCTGGGAATAGATATAGCAAAGATACGCTGTATCTCTTTATGGTGAATCATTATATCAAACCAGGTCTGAAGCACAACTTGGAAGAAACTGCACTTGATATTGCCAAAAGGATAAATATGTATCACTACCTCTTTGAAGTTTTGGAAAGCTGCACAAATTGTTCTCCTCAGTCCTAATGGTTCGGTTAAGTTTCTTAAATTTCAGAATTTCCAGTCCATCCTATGTGTCCATACAAAATATTTTCACAATACAAAGCAACAGCAATATCTTACTTTAAAAATTCATGGATTCCATGATATTCTTCCAAATGAATTGCCTGACTTTGATGTCAAAATATACTTGAGTTGTTTGTATACATGTATAATGATTTCTGTAGAGTTTGTGATTTTTTTAATAAGAAATAATTTTAACTGATCTGTTGAAATGAGTAGTGCAGAAACTAAAGATATTTCTGGTGCTTGTCTTAAAAAAGTATATTTTAAAATATTTAGTATTCTGTTTGTATAATGACCATAATCTATTTCATTCTCTCCTAGATATAATACTTTGAATTCGAAATTGTTTTATAATATATAGATTCATTAATAAATGTGTCCTTTCAGATTGCATTCGATATAGAAACAGTTTAAGATTCCTTTAATTCCTAGGTCCTTATATAATTTTATTTCTTTGGGATAAAATGACAATGTTATGTTATTTCAAAAGTTTTATAAAGGTTATGCTATGTAAAGGCCTTTTTAAAAAGGTGAAGATTGAATGATGTCAAACTAACTTTTGTTTCTATGAATTACATGTATTATTACACTTGTATATTTGTAATCAACATTTTAATAACTGCTTTTCATTCTTGCATCTGAAGAATGAAAAATATTCAATACTTCCCAAATTTTCATATCATCCTTGTGCAAGAGCCATGTAAATCTTTGTATTGTAATTCAGGTAGACGTGATGCTGAACCAAGTAGTATCCTGTAAATTTAAGAAATTAATGATGCAATCTTAAGACAGGCATATATCCTTGGTTGCCTATTTGTAACAAGGAAACCTTATTGTTCCCAAAATTGCTATTTATCTTATTTCTGTAAAATTCTGTGTATAGTGGAAAAAAACTTATATTGCTTATTTGATTGCTCACATTTGCAATTTTTTTCTATGACTATTTTAAGTCTTTTTCATTTGAAATTTGATAATACTTTGATAATACTTTATAGCTAGGTCCAAAGGTGATGACTTTTCAAGTACTTATTAATTAACTGATTTAGCTTTGTGGAGCTAATGGATTCAAAGTAAGCCTTGCTTAATAGCTACTTCTAAACTTCAACAGCTTAAAATTTCCAAAATGAAGTCTTACTGGCACAAATGTGTCCTTGACCCTTTACCCTTGCTCCATGTAGGAACAGACCAACCAGAATATCTTACCCTGTCAGCATAGAATGACTTATTGGAGCAAAACTAATCTTAGTTACAAGGGATCATAGAGAGACGAACAGTTCAGACAGAACTGTTCAGACAGAAGGTATTTTTTCAAAATATAATTGCTTATTACACCTTTCCATTTCAAAAGTAGCTAAAGCCAAGAACGGGAAAAAATGTTCATATGTATGATTACCTAATGTCTTGGCATGTCTACCATCCAATCAGGCAGGAACTTACACCATTGATTTCCTATCACCAAATATATCCCATAGCTCCAGGAGAAGTCCATATGTTTCTCCTCGTTATTAGGCCTTAAATTGGTAATGTTTTAATCACAGTGTTTCCTCTTGCCTCTAGGCTGTATATCTCTGAATGGTAAAGCTTTAGCTCTAATTCTACCAAACACTGAGGTAGAGGTAATGGAATAATACTTTAAAACAGTTGCCTTTGATACACTTACCACAACAGAACAATGCAAAACATTTTCTTACATTATATATAATTATATGTTTTATATTTATATGTGCTGATTTTATATTTCACACAGTGAATCTTATTAGAATTAATTGATAATTTGACAAATCAATTTATATTTATTCCAATAAATAGATTGGAATATAAATAATCAGGATTAGAATATATAATAGAATATAAAAAGTATCAATGCAATGTTTTCAGTATAAACTTGTGATACCTTCTAAGTGTTCTTGGTCTTCTGAATTCACATGGTAAAAAAAAACAATGTTCTTTTCCTCTAATCTATAAGGGATTTTTACTCTGCTGCTCTGTTTATTGTTTTAACTTGCTGGTCCCAAACTGTTTTCTTTTTCCATATTTCTGAAGTATTCCTACTGATTATACTCAAATTTTGCTGATATGATGTATAAAAGGTATTATTCTTCCACAGGATCCATGGGTCCTAGGATCCCAGGTCGCAGTTATTTGCATCATCAGATAACTAGGGCTAGAGTTCTTACCTAGGCCCATGCATCATGCCAACAGAAAGTAATTGAAGACCCATCTCAAATTCTCATTTCCTATATTTCAGGGCCCCAATTCCTTGAAATGCAGGAATTAGCAGTAAGTAGAAATGAAAGGCAACTTAAAATGCAAGATGAAATCACAAAATGTGAAAGTACAGTAATACAAACTTCCAATTTTCAGATGACCATCCCATATGATTGAACAGGACCACAAATGTCACGAGATTATGTGTAATACCCCTCTCCTAATGATTAATGATTTCAGACCAGCATCAGCAGGTCAAAAAATAGTTCCTGGAACAATAGATCCATAATTGGTCTACAAATGCTAGGAATACTTGACATAGAGGTCAAATATAATTCAGAAAAACATTAATTGAGAAGATCCTTAGTGCTTCAAAACACTGGTATTCCGTAAAACTTGGTTCTGTAGTATAAAAATTTTGTCATTGTCAAACAAATGATTACCTACATTTCATCTCCGGAAAGTATGTTCCTTTTCAAATAAACTTTTTAAAATCACATTTGCCAAATAACACTTTACAAGTAGATGATATTTAGTGACGTTACTAGTTTTTCAAGTGTAGGGAGCAAGTTAAAATATAATTGATTTTTTTACTCAGCACTAATGCCAAACAAGTTCAACCATTCATTAAAGTGTAGAAATATTACCCCCCCGCAACCATTTGTGTTTTTCATTAGGTGACTTCAAAAATTTGTTAAATAGATCAGCCTCCCATATTTCAAACCAAAACATTAGCTAATAAAGTAAATTTCATGACATAATAAGTACATTTTAAGGAGTTCCGGGAAGATGGCGGAGGAGAAGCTGGAATCTGAACAAGCTCTTGCATAGAAAACAGTTTCAGAGTTCCAGTGAACAGTCAAAAGCCAGAGAATCACACCAAGTGTGCCATCACAGGACAGAGAGTTAGTCAAGAGAGGGGAAGCCAAGCAGACACATCTGAGCAGCTGCCGCTGCGGCGGCAGGGTCGCAGCGGCGACCACCGCCGCGGAGGCATACCTGAGACGCAGTCCGGGACGAAGGAGCCAGACGCAGCAGACGAGCGGATTCTACTCAACACCAGCAAGAACCGACAAGGAACAGACAACTTCATCCTGCACTTTGCAGACCAGAGACGACCCGAGATCCAAGACTCCGCGTGAGTAGAAGCCCCACTTCCTCACTCCTCTGGGAGCAGAGGAGGGAAGGCCACCCCTCCCCCCCCAGCACTGGTGATCTCCATCTTGGATACCGACAAAGCTCGGAGGAGCGGCTAGCTCCAGCTCAGGCCTTGGAATAGAGCTAGTCATTTGGCAGGTCACAGGAACTTGGCGGCGAGGTGACCTCACAGACTCAGTTCCATCCAGGGAGGGGTCGTCCAGCTCAGGCACCAGCCACTGGAGTGGCTCTCCTCGCTGGGTGGCCAGAGCCAGAGGCTGCCCCTCCCTCTAGCAGCCACCACAATCAATTGAAAAACAGAAACCCTGAGAATGGCTCCAGGCTGGGTGCTGTGAGTTTTTTTTTCACAAAATAGCCCCTGGGAAAAGCTACTGTTCGTTGAAAGGCCTCAACTCTACCCAGAACCTAGCCTCATCACTGCATCCCCCTCTTTTGTGATTCTCAAAGCAGATCACCCTCCCAGTAAACTATCCTGGGAGGGGGATCTCAAAATCTTGGGTAAAGCAGAGCATTTTCCTGCCTGTTCCAACAAACTGACTTAAGAAACCAATCAAGCCACAGGACCTCAAGCTGACCAGAGACTCCAACCAGACTCTGGTTACAGACAAAAGGGAGATACAGGACTCTTCCCACCCCTCCCAAAAAAAAAAAAAAAAAATCAAAGAACTTTTTTTTTCTTCTTCTTCTTTTCTTTTTTTCTTTTTCTTGTTTTGTTTTTTTTCGTTTTTTGTTACCTTATATATATATAAAAAATTTTTTTTGCTTTTCTAAAACTTTTATTAATCTTTAATTTTTGCCTCTTCTGAAAAAATAATTGTTTTCCATTAACTTTTTTTTTTTTCTCCTCTTATAATTTTTATTTTAGGAATACGTGAATGTGTGTTTTCTTTTCTTTTCTTGTCTTCTTTCTCTTTTTCTTTCATTCTTAATTATCTTTTTGTTTTTTTTCTAGCTCTACTGAACTTCTGATCTTTTCTTCTCACTTTCCTATCCTTTCCATCTTTTCCTCTTTGTTCATCTTTATGTGACTTAACTCTTGTCCTGCACATCCTCAGATAAACCCGTAGTTAACCAGTAGACCCTATCCCCCATTGTGTACACACTTAATCCACAAACTTATTACTCAATTCAAAACCTCTGAGACTTAAATTCACTAATAGCAGTACTTTACACCTATACAATATTTTAAGCATTTTTTTAAAGTTTTTCTCATCTCCTCTATGTCCCTCCCTTTCTCTCAACATATTCATATTCCTCTATAAATAGATGGTCTTTTAATCTCTAAAATAACATTAATTTTTACGTTTCTATTTTTTTTCTGGTCTCTTTTCATTCCCCTTTCCCTTTCTTCTTTTTCTCTCTCTCTCTACTTACATCCTACCCAACCTATTTTCTGCATTGTGATTAGGACATAGTTAACTCTCCCTGTGCCTCCCCACACCAATCTATTCCTATTTTTTACCCACACCTCTTCCTAACCCTAATAATTTCTGGCTATCCAAATTCTTCTCTGCGGTTCGAAGTTCTTTAACATATAGTTGTTTGATGTCGAATAGATGTATCTGTTGAACTAGATTGTATCTGTAGACTATTGACTGTACAAATGCAAACTTTGGTTGATGGTTGCCTTAAGATAGTGTTCTAGCACAAAACTGGTGCTATCTTCATCTCAAATGGGCAGAGTAAGCCGGAAAAACACAAGAAAAATGGCAAATTCGGGTATCTCAATTCCCAATCCTGATAATCAGGGGTTAGAACAGATAATGAATAATCCAGAGGAGAGTTCCCAAACAGCTCTACAAACACTGGTGGCAAACATGATAAATGAAAAGTTTGACAGCATACAAAGGACTCTGTATGAGCGTGATAGGGAGAGAGAGGAGGCATCCCAGAAGTTTATACAGGAATATCATAAGCGTGAGGAAGCTACTCAAAAACTGATACAGGATTTGCGTGAACAACTTGAGAATACTCAAAGAGAAAGGGAGGAATGGCGTGAGCAGGCTGAGAACACTCAAAGAGATCTGCAGGAATCCCACGAACGGGAGGAAGCTAATCAAAGAGTAATACAGGAATTGAGAGACGAGGTAGAGAACACACAAAGATCACTAAAGGCATTCATGGAATCCATTAACAAAGAGCTGAAGGAAGTCAGGGAGACCACAAAGGGAATGCTGAATGGAACCCAACAGAAGGAATGGGAGCCCAAAGAAACCATAACCAATCAACTAAGTGATTTGAGGACAAACACTGAACACCAAATTAAGGAAGTAAAGAAATTCATACAAGACCTAAAACAGAGCTTCAACAAAGAACTTGAAGCCATCAAAGCTGACCAACTAGAAGGAAAAGAGATAAAAAACAAAGTAGAGAGTCTTGACAGCAGGTTAGACCATGCAGAAGATCGAATCTCAGGGATTGAAGACAGCCTAGATATTATAGAGAAAGAACATACAACCATCCAAGACAAGTCCAAGAAATATGATAGATCTATCCAACACCTGGAAGACACCATCAGAAGGCCTAATCTAAGGATAATGGGTGTAGAGGAACACCTAGAAACAGAAATTAATGGTCTAGGAAATCTGTTTAACAGGATCCTAGCAGAGAACTTCCCAAACATGCAAAAAGATAGGCCTGTCCAGATACAAGAAGCCTTTAGAACCCCAAATAGACCAGACCAGAATAGGACATCCCACCGTCACATTATAATCCACACAGGATCAACTCAGAACAAGGAAAAGATCCTTAAAGCTGTCAGGGAGAAAAGGGTAATCACTTATAAAAGGAAACCAATTAGAATCACCTCAGATTTCTCAGCAGAGACAATCAAAGCAAGAAGAGCCTGGAATGATGTATGCCATGCCCTAAAAACAAACAACTATCAACCAAGAATACTGTACCCAGCTAAACTCTCCTTCATAACTGAAGGCCAAATAAAAACCTTCCATAGCAAAGAAAAATTGAAACAATACATCTCCACCAAACCAGCCCTACAAAAGATTCTTAAAGATGTCCTACACATAGAAAACCAACAAGACCGCAATAAAGGCCAAGAAACTGCACCCAAACTGAGAATCCAAGAACCATAGGAAGAACCCAGTTTTCGCAGCCCCCAAGAAGGTAGATAACATGGCAGGAACTACCAAATACCTCTCAGTCATTTATCTTAACATTAACTGACTTAACACTCCAATTAAGCGATATAGACTGTCTAGTTGGATTAAAAATCAAGATCCTTCTATCTGCTGCCTTCAGGAGTCACATCTTGCCCGTAAAACCAAACACATTTTCAATGTTAAATGCTGGAGCAAAATCTACCAAGCAAATGACCCCAGGTAAACAGGCTGGAGTTGCAATCCTAATATCAGATAAAATAGACTTCAAATTAAAATTCATGAAAAGAGATAAAGAAGGTCGCTACATACTAATTAAAGGATCTCTCCTTCAGGAGGATATTACAATTCTAAATATCTATTCGCCAAACAATGGAGCACCCAAATTTATCAAAGAAACACTACTTTCCCTCAAATCCCATATAGATCCAAAGACATTAATCGTTGGGGATTTTAACACACCACTCTCCCCACTAGATAGATCAACTCGGCAAAAACTCAACAGAGAAACCGCAGATCTAAACAGCTGCATAGATCAACTAGACTTAACAGACATTTACCGAACATTTCACCCAGCAGCATCAGAATACACGTTTTTCTCAGCAGCACATGGAACGTTTTCTAAAATAGACCACATTTTAGGCCACAAAGCAAACTTGTCTAAATTCAGAAACATTGAAGTTATACCTTGCATTCTCTCTGACCACAAGGGAATAAAGTTAGAACTCAACACCAAAAGCCACCAAAGAAAGTCCGGTATCACATGGAGGCTGAACAACACACTGCTGAATCATGAGTGGGTCATGGAAGAGATTAGAAAGGAAATTCAAATGTTCATGCTATTCAACAAAAATGAACACACAAAATACCAGCTCCTCTGGGACACAGCAAAGGCAGTACTCAGAGGCAAGTTTATAGCTCTGAGCTCCTACATCAACAAATTGGAGAGATCTGAAACTAACAATTTAATGACACATCTAAACCTCCTTGAAAAAGAGCAGCAAGATAAACCCCAATCCAGTAGACGGAAAGAAATAATCAAAATTAAATCAGAATTAAATGAATTAGAATCCAAAAAAACTATAGAAAGAATCAACAAAACAAAGAGTTGGTTCTTCGAAAAACTTAACAAAATTGACAGACCCTTAGCAAATCTTATCAGAAAAAGAAGAGAACACACCCAAATTAATAAACTCAGAGATGAGAATGGAAACATCACCACGGAAACAAGCAAGATTCAGAACATTATAAGGGAATACTTCTCAAAACTTTATGCTAATAAGTTTGAGAACTTGAAAGAAATGGACCTCTTCCTAGCAAATATAGACATGCCAAAACTAAACCAAGATGAGGTAAACTATCTTAACAGGCCCATATCAAGCATTGAAATAGAAACAGCAATAAGAGACCTCCCAGCTAAGAAAAGTCCAGGACCAGATGGTTTTACAGCGGAATTTTACAAGGCCTTCAAAGCAGAGCTCACACCAATTCTCCTCCAACTCTTCAATGAAATTGAAAGAGAAAGCTCACTACCGAACACATTCTATGAAGCCATCATAACCCTCATCCCAAAACCAGGTAGGGACTCATCAAAGAAAGAGAACTATAGACCCATTTCTTTGATGAACATTGATGCGAAACTTCTCAACAAAATTTTGGCCAATCGACTTCAACAATTCATCCAAAAAATCATACACCACGATCAAACAGGATTCATTTCAGGGATGCAAAGCTGGTTCAATATACGCAAATCAATTAATATTATTCATCACATCAACAGGAGCAAGAATAAGAACCACATGGTTATCTCAATAGACGCAGAAAAAGCATTTGACAAGATCCAACACCCCTTTATGATGAAGGTTTTGGAAAAATTAGGAATCCATGGAACATTCCTCAATACAATAAAGGCTGTATATGACAAACCTACAGCCAGCATTATACTCAATGGTGAAAAACTAAAGCCATTTCCTCTTAACTCAGGAACAAGACAAGGATGCCCACTCTCTCCACTTCTCTTCAATCTAGTATTAGAATGCCTAGCCACAGCAATAAGACAAGATGCAGACATAAAGGGGATCCAAATAGGGAAAGAAGAAATAAAACTCTCCCTCTTTGCAGATGACATGATCTTGTATTTAAAGAATCCCATAGACTCCACTCCCAAATTACTCAAGCTGATTCAAAACTTTGGCAAAGTAGCAGGTTATAAAATTAACCCCCAAAAATCAATGGCTTTTCTGTATGCCAACAATGAGAAAAGTGTGGCTGAAATTAGGAAAGCAACTCCATTTGTAACAGCCTCACAAAAAATAAAATACCTAGGAATTAACTTAACTAAAGAAGTGAAGGACCTCTATGATGAAAACTTTAAAATCTTGAAAAAGGAAATCAACACAGAACTTAAAAAATGGCAAAACCTCCCATGCTCCTGGATTGGAAAGATTAACATCGTGAAAATGGCAATACTGCCCAAGGCTATGTACAAATTCAACGCAATACCTATCAAAATTCCACCCTCATTCTTCAAGGAAATAGAAGAGGCAATCCAAAAATTCATATGGAACAATAAAAGACCCCGAATAGCAAAAACGCTCCTCAACGGAAAGAATACTGCTGGAGGAATATCAATACCAAATTTCAAACTCTACTATAAAGCCATAGTAATCAAAACAGCTTGGTATTGGCATAAGAACAGACCTCAGGACCAATGGAATAGAATTGAAAACCCAGAAATGAACCTACAGACCTATAGCCATCTAATCTTCGATAAGGGAGCTAAAACAATAGAATGGAAGACAGACAGCCTCTTCAGTAAATGGTGCTGGCAAAACTGGTTAACTACATGTAGAAAACTAAAGCTAGATCCTTATATATCACCCTGCACCAGAATCAACTCCAAATGGATCAAAGACCTTGAACTCAAAGCAGACACTCTGAAAACATTACAGGATGGAATAGGAGAAACCCTGGGTCTCCTTGGCTCAGGCCGAAATTTTCTGAATAGAGACCCGGAAACACAACAAATTAAAGAAAGGCTGGACAAATGGGATTGTATAAGGTTGCAGAGCTTCTGCAGGGCAAATGACATAGCTAGCAAGATCAATAGAAAGCCCACGGACTGGGAGAAGATCTTTACTAGCCATACAACGGACAAGGGTCTCATATCTAAAATATACTTGGAACTCAAAAAATTAAACCACCCAACAACAAATCCTCAAAGAAACAACTGCCCAATAAGTAAGTGGGCGAAAGACTTAAAGAGAAGCTTCTCTGAAGAAGAAAGAAGGATGGCCAATAGACACATGAAGAAATGTTCAACATCCCTAGCCATAAAAGAAATGCAAATCAAAACAACATTGAGATATCACCTCCCTCCAGTTAGAACAGCAAAAATCAAGAACTCTAACAACAACAGATGCTGGAGGGGATGTGGACAGAAAGGAACCTTACTTCATTGTTGGTGGGAATGTAAACTTGTTCAACCATTTTGGAAAGCAGTATGGAGGTTCCTCAAAAGACTCCACATAGAGCTCCCCAACGACCCAGCAATCCCACTTTTGGGCATTTACCCAAATGATCACAAACAAGGCCACACTAAAGCTACCAGCACAACTATGTTTATTGCAGCATTATTTACCATAGCTAAGACATGGAACCAACCCAGATGCCCCTCAGTAGATGAATGGATCAAGAAGATGTGGTATATATACACAATGGAATTCTATGCCTCCATCAGAAAGAATGACATTTCCCCATTTGTTAGGAAATGGAAAGGCTTGGAAAAAATTATATTAAGTGAAGTAAGCCAGGCCCAAAGAAACATAGGTCCCATGGTTTCCCTTATTTGCAATATCTAGTATAGGTATGAGTCAAGCAGAAAAAGTCAGATAATGTGATGTTAGGAAAACAAAACCTCAAATATGTATTTTAATGTTTTTGTTTCTTTCATGCATGGGTTTCTAACGCATTTATAAGATTATTTCTTTGTTGCTTTGTATGTCCCTCCCCCACAGTGTAACCCCTGCTTTCACTATATTTGATGTCAGTATAACATGTGGAGGAGATGGGGACAAACAAGTCGTTTAAGGATTCAGGTGGACCTGTTGCAACAATGAGAAGTACAAAATGTCATGTCAAAACCAGCTTTACAATGTCGGTGGGGGGGGGGAGGGGGGGTATGATTGGGTGGGAGGGAGGTGGGAGGCTGGGAAGGGAGGTGAAGGGTAAACAAAGGAGGAGGATGCAATGCTTGGTAAGAAATGTATGCATTATCCTGCCCATGTAATTGTAACCCCTCTGTACAGTATGTTCTCAAATAAAATAAAATAAAATTAAAAAAAAAAATAAAGAAAAAAATAAAGAAACAAAAAAAAAAATAAGTACATTTTAAAAGTCACAAATAGTTGCCTTATCATATGGTGTTTTATGTTTTCCCTATCTGTCTAACATAGTAAGAAATATGACTTTAAGTCTTTAATATGGGTACTCATCAGAGATTTGACAAACATAAAATCTGTCTTCTATTTCTATCATATTCCTCTACAGTAGTAAATTTTAGTTTTCTTCTTTTCCAAAACGTATAGGTAGTAGAAAATATTATCCCATGTAAAATAAAGTAATCACAAACCACTGCAAAAAGCCACTTAGAAAACTGGTAGTTAGGAATACATTCTAAGACTTTTAAGGGGCTTGTAGTGAGCATGGACAGCTCATAGCTGGCGAGCTAGTCAGACATGGCTGTGGGTCACGTCTCTATGAGCAGGAAGTGTGCTTCAACTACTTCTCTAGATGACACAACCAGATCTAACCGGCTCTACCCACACTACATCTTCATGTTTTTCCTTTCAAAACTCTTTTATTTGGATGTGGAATTTATTTTCATGTCTTCATTCAATCTGTTCTGCATTGTAGTGAGCTAAATAGGCTCTGTAAAATCACTCCCTCCATTCATGAAACCAATATGCTTAGCTAGGGCTTCTAAGAACGTGTTTTCTTGCCTTTTCTATTTGCTCAATTCTTTTCTGATCCCAAAACTTTTTGGCTTATGTAATAAGAGAAGTCTTCACTATCTCATGTTAATGAGGATATTATATTTTGTGCGCTACTAAGAAATGTGAAATCATTGGTTTAAAGTATCCAATCAGAATTTTTTTCTGTGGTTCAGTGTTTCACGGGCAAAGACATTGTGTAAAGTATTACAAACAGAAAAGTGTAAACCCAATACCTTCTTTCATTATTGAGGGCATTTTCTCCCTAAATATTTGGAACCAAATTATCGTTTTCAGAGAATTACTGTTTGGTAATTAAAGTCAATTCACAAATTTTGATGTCATTTTTTTTTAAGATCTTTGAATTTAAATTCCACTACAATCTTGTTTCACACAGTAAGAATAGAGTTCCTGGGTAAGGACAATTCTCAAGGAAACCTACAGGATTTATAGCAAGGTTTCTGAGGTTTGATTGTTTAGTGTGAAAATGAGCCATCTTCACCCACATTGCTCCCTCTCAGCTAAGTCTCCATGGATTACTTTGGATGAAATCCTACTTTCCCAGGCAATTTTAAATTTTCATAATAGGCTAAGTTGTTAAAAGTTTTAACAAATAAAAATTTACCTGTTATAATTTTAAAACTCTTTTGAAATTCCTTTATTAGAACCACGAATTCACCAATCCTAACCCCACTGTTACCATCAAAAACAGTTAACATGTTGTTTTCATGATATAGTTTCCATAAAACTATTATTTTCCAGTGGTTTTGTTATGCGTATATATATCCATATAAGCTGATTCTGAGCAAAATGAACCCCAAGATATGGAAACAGAGAGTATTATTTACGGCTATTGTTTTTAATGTACTATGTGATTTCTATTTTCTTTGTGTTTTTTTCCCCTATGCTTTATTCCCTGCTGTATTTGATTATGGTAGCCTGTGTATTGTGTATATATTTACCTTTATTAGAGAAGGGAAGAGGAACCGCAAAACGGTGAGACAAAGGACAAAGGCAAACCAATGCAATAGCAATACTCACAAGACAATATGTTGGAAATGTACATTACAACTTGTGAGGGGTATTGGGGTGAAGGAAAACTGAAGAAAATGAGAGAGGAGGTAACAAGTTTGAAAAGTTATGTATTCACTACCTTAAAAATGCTGTAATCCTACTGTACATCACTTTGACAATAAAATTAAATTTAAAAAATAATCTGCATGAAATAAAATTACACTGTATTGGTATAGTAAATATTATTCTTTATGTAGTAACTTTTTAAAAATCAATACTGGTTGGCGTCTAATTTGAATTAATTACCCCTTTTTAATCAGAGGACTATCAACTTGAATGCTATCTGACTAGAAAATATTTTCACAATATACTTACCAATATTTTGAAAAAATAATAATATATTACTTTCTCATACTAAAAGCAAAAACAGTTTAATTCTAAGAAAACCTATAACTTTTAAAAGTAAATAAGTTGTTAAGAAGACAGAATATATGTGTTCTTCAACATTACAATGACTAATAATTACTCATTTTCAAATTAGGAAGATTCCATACCTGAGAGATTCAAAACAGTACCGGCTTGCATGTTATGTAATTCTGCAATAGATGCATTTTCCAATGGGGTGTTACAGATTGAGAGTCAACAGAAGAATAACCACATTCTGGTTGAGGATAAAACTATGTAGCATCGGTAATAATTCTTCAAGTGTAAGCAATTGTTTATAACAAAAAGCTATTATTTTTATGACCACCAATCCCAATATTGATGATATAGAGTCATCCTAGCCCAACAGTTTAGAAATTTTAGGGTGCACCTCAAACTTCCCTTAATACACATCATGAATAGCTTATCTCTATTGTGAAAAAATGCAACTCCGCTAATGTGATGCCATACATGATTTGGAAAGAACACCACAATAAACTGGGGTGTATCATTCCCTCCCCCACTGCTATTCTTGAGATCTGAACACTTGAAAATATTATTTATATTTATACTTTTTTAACTATCATAAAAATTCTGGATGCTAAGATCAGAAGATTACAGTTCAAAGCCCAACCAGGCAGGAAGATTCCCTAGATTCTTATCTCCAATAAAATTATCAGCAAAAGCTAGACACAAGTGGCATTGAGATTGAAGTGGTAGAGCACGAGCCTTGAGCACAAACAGGATCAGAGACAGTGTCCAGGCCCAGAGTTAAAGCCCTAGGACATACCAATAAAACAAAAACAAAAATAAAACAAACCCCAAACCTAACATTTTTCTCAGTGTATACAGTGGCAAATAATTAAGGAAATTGCTTCCTGTGTTACATACAGGTAGAAGAAAGAAGGTGTCACACGATTATTCTCTTCATACCATGTTATACCAAAGACTCAAAAAATTGCTCTTATTCTAAATTTATAAATTAATATCATCAATTTGTTGGAAACTCTGTCTACAACATTCATATTATGATTTTATACATGAATTATTGGAATTATCTATTAACTAAGTTCTAATTATAACTCTCTTGAAAGAATATTCTAGGCAAATAGAATGCAAAATCATTTGTGAATTTGTCAATTAAACCCTCTACTTAAAAAGAATTTTTAGTATCCTATAGAATATGAAATTAAAAACAAAATCAAAATATTTATTTTAAATCTAAATTCTAATTTAGCAAGATCTTCAAAATCCTACATTAGTCGAACTTTGCTATTTTTCCAGGCTTAAGTTTTGTAATCCTTCATCATTTTTTGGGATACAATAAAATGATGATTACTTACTTTTTCAAATTTTGGATGGGAGTCATGAATCATTTTGCATCTAGGAATGTTCTGTAATGAAGAGAGAATTTAAAACCCAAGTGAGGATTAAGTATGAGTTGCATTTCAACTGAAAATTTGACTTCTCAAAACACAATGACAAAATTAGCCCAAACTTCCAACTATGTATTCTTGTTTCTTTTGTTTTGTTAAGACAAAATTATACTACCTAGTCCAGCGAAAGTATCACTCTGTAATTTCACTCTTTAATCTCCTGTCTTAATCTCAGTGCTAGAATTCTAGAATTGTATCATATTGCCCTGCCATAGTTTCTTGGTTTGTTTAATCTAGATACAGACTACCAATTCTGAATTTCTCCAGGGATACTTTACACCATAGTGACTGTTCAGACTGTTTATGTACCTTTTTCAAAGATGTTCTAACATTTGACACAGGATATGAATATTTTCAGATGCACCTGTGGGGTCTCTGATACATTTCTTCATGGATGCGATCCCTTTAATAATGATTAATTGACTCTCTTACTATCTCTGGTCCTCACATATGTAATATTGTCAAACATTTTTTTTATTTACATTTTTTTACATTTTTTTAAATTTTATTTTTTATTTTATTTTTTTTGTGAACATACTGTACAGAGGAGTTACAATTACATGGGCAGGATAATGCGTACATTTCTTATCAAGCATTGCAGCCTCCTCCTTTGTTTACGCTTCACATCCCTATCAAACTTTTTGAAGGAAGTTCACTTGAGGACTTTCTAATATTAAAAATTATCACTTGATTCTAGTCTTATTCAGGATATGAACTCTGTTGTTTTCTAACTTTTCTACACATTCTGAGTTGTTTCATTTATGTATTTGTGTGCACATATACGTGCATCTGTGTGCATGTGTATGTTTGTATGTATGTATGCAAAAGCCTCAAGCTCTTATTCAGCAATCTTGCTCATAACTGGTATTCCATCACCTGAGCCATTCTTCCAATACAGCTTTTGGATGCTTTATTATATGTACTGTTGCAAAGACTGTTCTGCCCAAACTGGATGCAAACAGAACTTCCCAGACTCCTTTACATTCTTAGGTTTTATTTCTCCAGGAGTATCAACTTTTAAACTACAAACAATTTTGTGAGGGTAATGTCTAAGCTGTAGCCCAGATTTTTAACTCAAGAATTGTTTGTTTTTTTTTTTTTGTTTTGGTGGAGTGTCCGATCATGGGGCCTGAACTCTGGGCCTGGGCGCTGTCCCTCAGCACTCAGCTCAAGGCTAGCACTCTACCACTTGAGTCACAAAGCCACTTTTGGCTTTTTTTTGGTTTTGTGGTGTTGAGGAATCGAACCCAGGGCCTCATGCATGCATGGAAAGCGCTCTACCACTGATCCACCTTCCCTGCCCCTAACTCAAGAATTCTTATAAAGGTAGATGAACACACACATTACATATACTGAGTGTTCACTGTTAGGAATGTGATCATAAGCTGGTTCATGGTGAGATATGAGGATTGGGGTTCAAAGCCAACCCAGGTAGGAAAGTCCCAGAGACTCTTTTCTCCAATTAACTAAAATAAAACTGGAAATGGCACTGTGGATCAAGTGGTAGAGCATTAGCCTTGAGCTGAATAGCAGAGAGACAGCTCACAGGCCCAGAGTTCAAGTGCCAAGACCACCGCCAACAAAAGCATATACATATAAAAGTGAAGAAAAAAAAAGAAATGTGATCTTAGCCACCAGTTCATTGCTAGTATAATCCCTGCTGTCACAAGATGGACAATTTTTTTCCAGTGAAATCCATGCTCTTATATCTGACTTGCTTTGGAAACAGGATTATACTCCCATTCTACTTTCTACAAAGTTGCACGATTATCAAGCATGATTTAGAATGAGAGTGGCCACATACTTCAGGTTCTATCTAGGAGTCTTGATTTCTGTATATCACTCCCATAAATCTACATACTGGACTTGGATTTAGTGTTTCAATGTTGTCTTATTTGTAGTCTTCTATATTGTATTGAACCCTTATACTTAAACACAGAACTTCTCTTTCTCCTATTATTGCTATTGTTTCCCTTACTGTCAGCCCATGTACATTTTGGAAATTATGAACAGCACGTACACTCACAAAAAGAATGTTCTGAGAATCTTTTTCCCATTTAAAATTTGCCATTTCAGAGAACTTACAAAGTTTGAACTCAATGTACTCATGTATAATGTATTTATAAGCAATATAAATTTCATATTTTCTCTTTACTGAGTTGGCTCTGAAACACGTGTTACCCCAGGTACAAAGGTGTCCTAGTGTTATTTCAGTGAAGCCACAAAACTTTCATTATACCTCAAGCAGCACCATCGATTGTTACTGGAAGTAATTTTTACTGGATGTAGAAACTGACCCCAGGAGAGGAATGGAACATAGAGGAATAACAAAGTTCAAGTTACCTTGTGCTTTCCTTTTTACTGTACAAGAAATGTATCCCAAGGCTTGAAGGAAACTCTGTCCTTGGCTTTTTCGAGTGTGTTCTTTACTCATATAAAATTTTCTGTAAACTTCTAGTTGAGAGTATTAAAAAAGGAAATAATGTATCATTTGAAGGCGAGCATAGAACAAAAGGAAATAACGTTGTTATAAAAAGTGTTCTGCAAAGGAACAAAGACATGGAGGTTTTAAAGTGTCATATGGATGGATATTTCACCCCTGAGATGATTCTCTTGATGCAGGAGTCAGTTATCAATTCCTTTGGTCTGGTCCTGAGTTCTCCAAAACAATAAGAATTCCAAAAAAGCATGATCCAGTGAGTATGATCAACAAAAGGAGCCTTTTCTCTGACCAGTACTCCTTTAAGGAGGGTCCCAAAGAAATATCTGGGATTTTTGTTTGCTTGTTTGTTTAGTTTGTGCTGGTTCTGGGGCTTGAACCCAGAGGCTGGATTCTGTCCCTGGACAGTTGTCTTTCCTGCCCACCTGCTTCCAAAGCTAGTACTCTACTGCTTGAGCCAAAACTCCACTTATGGTTTTTTGGTGTTCAATTTGCGATAAGAGTTTGACAGACTCTCCTGCCTGGTTTGGCTTTGAATTAAGATAATACGAAAGCTAAGTGACATCAATTGTATAGATTTCTCTTTTGAGAAAAGAAATATTAGACGAAGTTTATTGTAAAGCTAATATGTGACAATTTTTAAAGAAAGAGAATATGTCTAGCAAAGAAGCCATAACTTAAATTACTCAACAAAAGTAGGTGCACTGAATCATTTTGAAATTATTTTTTTTTTGCTTGGGAAGATTATTGATCTTGCCCTTCCTTTTGGGGAAACTTAAGGTAATATTTGCACTTTTTGTTGGTTGTGGGGCTTGAACTCTGATCCTGGGTGCACTTCCTCAGCTCTTCAGCTCAAGTTGAGCACTCTACCACTTAAGCTACAGCACCACTTCCGGGGTTCTGGTGGTTAATTGAAGATAATGGTCTCATGGACATTCCTGACCAGGCTGGCTTTGAACCACAATACTTTGGTCTCAACCTCCTGAGTAGCTAGGATTACAGGCATGAACCACCAGCACCTAGCTCATATTTGCGCTTATGTGCACTGAATGACACTATGTAGACAAATAATGGAAATTTGAATCAAATGATGGCATTGCAGCTTTTCAGAAAATTTGAGGTAGCAATAAATATGTCCTCCTTTCCATGTTGTTTCATTAATGACTCATGAGCTATGGGACCCTTACATTAGCATCCTCTGCCATCTTTGTAGGTGTATTTAGTATCAGGAAATGTTCATAGAGTAATATAGAAAGACTCAGATATTTAGAAAGCAAAAATGATGAGGTATGAAAGAACAGCACAGAAGGAGATACGTTTATTACACAGAAATTAAGAAGTAGCCTAAGAGATTTAGAATGCTAAAGGCAATGAGTAATAAGACTAGTTGTTCAATAACCTAACATGGTTCTCTAAAAGAATTTCTGGTATACCTTAATTACTGTCATTTATTCACTAACTCTGGAATTATTCCTTCTCTTCTGTCACAACTGTTAATTTGTCTCAGCCGTTTTGGTGCCATGAATGACAAAAAATATTTCCAAATCTCACTTAGACTACCCATCTCATTGTGAGTAGCAGTGACGATTCAAATACCTGGAATGTTTGAATTTCCAGAATTAATCTTCACCTGACATCTAAGCACATTCATTAATTTCTGTGACCTAATGAACAAAACTTTTTTTTTCAACAAAATATCCTATATAAGTAAAGTACATGAATTAGGGACTATAGTCAGGTGTCATTATGGAGGAGCAATTATATATTCCAAGTATTGGTAACTTATTTTGTATTTACTAACTAAATTTTTTGTTTTGTTTTGTTTTATTTTATTAATTAATTAATTAATTTATTTTTGCTAGTCAAGGGGCTTAAACTCAGGGCTAGAGAATAATTCCTGATTTTTTTTTGTTCAAGTCTATCACTCTGTCACTTGAGGCACAGCACCACTTCCAGTTTTTTTCTGTTTATGTGGTACTGAGGAATTGAACTCAGGGTTTCATGCATACTAGGCAATCACCGTATCATGAAGCCACATTCCCAGAGCCCTAAATGACTTTCTTAAGTTGACATTACATTTTCATTCCATAACTATGTACCATAATATTGGCCAGGTGCTAGAAAATGATGTAGAAAAGAATACAATAAAATAAATCCAGTAAGGCAAGATGGACAATATATAACCCTCACAGTCTAGCAAGGGCACAGATGGCTTACCTCATGGAGATGTATCAACTCTCTGAGTGAGACACCTCCTGACCCACAGCCCACCTCCAGAATGAGTAGGCAATCTTTGGTTCCAGCCACCTGGGGACCTTGGGCCACCTCCTATAGCACCCATTCAATCAGTTCCTGAGAGAGAGAGAGAGAGAGAGAGAGAGAGAGAGAGAGAGAGACAGAGACAGAGACAGAGACAGAGACAGAGACAGAGACAGAGACAGATACAGAGACAGAGACAGAGACAGAGAGACAGAGACAGAGAGAGAGGCAGAGACAAAGACAGAGACAGAGACAGAGACAGAGAGAAAACCAGAATTACAGTTAAATCTGGTGCCAGTGTCTTAGAACTCTAATCCTAACTAAACAGGAGGCTGAGATATGAGGATCATGGTTCATAGTCAACCCAGGCAGGAATGTTTGTGAGAATCTTATCTCCACAGAACCACCAGAAAACTGGAAGGGGCACTGTGGGCTCAAGTGATAGAGCACTAGCCTTGAGCTGAGGAACTCGGGAATAGTGCCCAATCCTAGAGTTCAAGACACACGACTGAAAAGAAGTGGACTTCCCACCACAAGAAGTGGACTGAATAGCACCCATTGTCCTAGGGAGCATGGTAGAGAATTCAGGCCGAGCATCCTGTGAACTTGAGATCATAAGTAGGTCACCTGGCTTCTCTGTGCCTCGGTTTCCCCAGCTGCAAAACTGAACAAAGTGAATGATCCCCTTCCTCATGAGTATAGGGTAATAATGAAGGAGAGCCATGTTTCGGTTTATAATCCCACACCTGTTGCATGATTAATAACAGGCTGTACCTGAGCCCTTTCTGGTATCTTCCTGTCATATGCTCACAGAATTGCCAAAACATAATCTGAAAGCTGA
Source organism: Dipodomys spectabilis (assembly GCF_019054845.1). NCBI lineage: Eukaryota > Metazoa > Chordata > Mammalia > Rodentia > Heteromyidae > Dipodomys > Dipodomys spectabilis. The sequence continues at coordinate 1,052,480 of NW_024870984.1, forward strand.
TCCCTCTCTGCCTAGCCATTCTCCAAAGATCTCTCTGTATAAATCCCTTGTTTCCTCACAACTGTCCAGTGAGGATACTGAGGTCCAATGGTTGAGGCCCTACCAAGAGCTTCATGTGTGGTGAAGAATCCACTGCTGTAGACTGAGTTTGAGATAATCCATCTAAACCAACTACTGAGCATGGTGCCACATGTCTACCATCCCAACTAGAGAAGACCAGGCTTGGTGGAGCATATCTTTCACAGGAGTACTGCGATCGAGCCCAGACTGAGCAAATATTTAGTTTCTATCTCAGAAATTCTCAAGACAGAAAGGTGGCCCATCAGAGCCGGGGAGAGGAAACAAGTAGGGGGGTCATGGTGCCCCCAGAGGGGTGTTTGACCCGGGTTAAATTGGTGTTGGGGCGGCCACTCACCTGTGCTGCTGAGAGAAGCTGTTGGCAGCTCCTCCAATTGGGGCAGCAGCGATGACAGCAGCATTGCGGACACATGGGCCCAGAGCAGAAGACTAGGGGCAGGGACCAGTTCAGAGATTTAGGCCTGCTGGCAGCACGCCATTGCCTGAGGTTTGGAACCTGGCACCACATGAAGGGAGGGAAAGGGTCAGGTGGGAGTGGGAGCATCAATTTCCTACTGTACCCCAAAGTCACCTCCAGTCTCTTCCGCACCACCCAGCCACCGCTACCTTCCTCAACTACTGGTAGTGGTGTAAACTAACAGAGGGAATCCCAGTGCTACCTGGCAGCATGGAATGTGGGTGTGGCCAGCATTCTTGTATCCCATTGGTCAGAAAGAAGCATGAAAGAATGGAAGTGTGGACAGAATCCTGTGAAGCAAGCAGAATGGGTGAGTGTCAACAGGCCATCCTGGGTCAATTTGAGCTGACATGATGTTCCCAGTACCTGAGAACGAGCTCCAGGTCTTAACTAAATAATAACAGATGCACATGCAGATGGCAGTATACTAATAAATATATATCTTTATTGAGTGCCAGAGATGTCTATACATTATTCAGTTATATAGACTATATTCCTACAAATTCCTGAGTATTCATTATGTGTCCATGTAATTAATGTTATTGTTTAAATCCTTAAACTATTAATGAAAGCACTCAGTGTCCTCAAATGTGTTCCTTTAAGTAATAATATTCTTTTAATGCTTCATTAATATTAAATAAAATCAACCAGCTATCTGAAATGATGCTGTTTAATTTTATAGGATCATCATGCATGAGGAACTCATTCAACTGTGACATTGACAAAATTCCAGTGTTATTCCTTTGGATGGGAACCAGTTTCTTAGTATCTCCTGCCATTGGTTGGTGTCAGGACAGGGATTTGAAATGAGGGTCTAGTTGCCACATGGGCCTATGGCTTCCCTGATAGTCTGTCAGCCTTCAGCAATGGAAGATGAAGTACCCTTTGTAACTGTGTCATTCAGACTCAGAAGTGTTACTGCAAACGAAGAAAACATAAAAATCCACATATTTTTCTGTGCATTGTTTTCCCTGCAAGAACTGGGGATCTAGGATCACAGGAGCACATGCGTGTCCAGTGGATTCACCCCATCATAGGGTGATCAAAGCTGAGGCGGACTTGTCATGACCTGAGTTCAAGGCCCATGCTGAGAAAAAAATTAGCACCCTGGCTTGCAATTCACACAATTTATTCTTACAGGCTTTGGATTTGAAGTCAGGATCTGGGTAAATCTCCAGCAATGTGGATAAAGGGGAAGATCACCTTACATGAAGATAAAAAAGTCAGGCCTGTTCCCTAGTCCTGAATTCAAGATCCAGCCCTGGAAAACATATTATATCTATATATTGTAAAGATAGGATTTATACTTACCTATAGATGTTCAATCCATACATGTTTGGTGTAGTTGTTTCTTGTACCTTTTGTTTTATTCATTTATTTACCAGTGATTTTACTGAATGACAACCTATTCCCATGAGTATAGAGTTGCATATACATTCTCCTTCCTACCTGAGACCCAGAACTTGCACAGTACAGGAAAACAGGTGCAACGACTGGCTTCTCACATCAAGGTGAATTTTTGTCCGTGCTGTGATTCGAATTTTGGGCCTAGGAGGCCCAACTGCCCAATCGGTCCACGTGATCACACCAGACTGTGAGCCACTAAGGAGCTGGGACATTCCCAGGAACTGAGATTGAGCCACAGGGATGCCAAAATAGTCCTTAATGATCATTGAAACTTGGGATGTATATTCACATTCGTGTGTGGACTGCATCGTGCATTGAGTGTAGTTCTCTTTATTTTGTATGCTATTCATGGATGTATTGTGTATTTTCTTGAATATATGATGACAGGTATAATGGCTGACATGGATAACAACTTATTCCCAAGGCCAGAGGGTGGCCCATGTATTCTCCATTCTAGCTGAGATCCAGGACTTGCACAGGAAAGAAAACAGGTGCAACGATTGACTTCTGACATCAAGATGAATCTTTTGGCGGGGTGGGGAATCTGAACTCGGGACCTAGCAGGACCAAGTGATGAATGGGTCCACATGAGCACACCAGCCTTTGAGCCACGAAGGAGCTAGGCCATTCCAAGGAGCTGCTATTGAGCCCCTGCTACCGAAGGTAGAGCGGGAGCACAACAGTCATCCATTAATAAGGTGGAGGTAGTATGCAAATAAGTACACATTTGTTTAGAGTAGGAGAGATGGTAACCTACGGTGGAATATAATCTGTGTGACTACCAATTCTTGGAACTTTCCTGATGCCTCCATTTCATGACTGTGATGATTATTGTCATGCTTCATCAACTGTTCTTTACAAATAATCGATACCCCTGAGTCTTGCCTATCATTTCCTACTTGCATCATGCACGAACTACTCATTCAAGGATGAGATCGATCACATTCCATGACTCATCCCAGGTCCACAAACGGGTATCTCAGGATCTCCCGCCATTCCCTCCTGGAAGGGGGGCTGAATTCAAGCCTCAGCCCTGGAAAAGATACTCGTTATATACTATTTTTTTTTGGTCCACTAGTGGGCCTGAACACTGGACCTGGGCTCTGTCCCTCAGCTGTTCACCTCAAGGCTAGCGCTCTACGACTTGAGCCACAGTGCCACTGTTGGCTTTTTTTTCTGCTTATGTGGTGCTGAGGAATCGAGCCCAGAGGAATTGAGCCCAGGGCTTCATGCATGCATGGCAAGCGCTCTACCACTGAGCCACCTTCCCAGCCCTCCTTATATATATTTTAAAGATAGGATTTATACTTCTGTACTGATGTTCAGTCCATATTGTGTTTGGTATGGTTATTTATTTTATTTCTTGTTTCATTCATTTATTTAGAATTTATTTTATTGACTCTGATGACACCTATACCATTTATTACATTGTTTACATCACATAACATCCAGATGTTAGATGTGTTCTCCATCATGCTTGGCAGTGTCAGGATCTGAACTTAGTGCCTAGCAGGCCCAATTCATGATTGGGTGAGTTTGAGCATGGCAACCTCTAGCCAATGAAGATGTCAGGTGGTTCCCAGGCTCTGAGATCGACCCTCAAGTTTGGCCTAAACAGCGATACATGGATAGGCAGATGGAGGTATACAAATAAATATGTATCGGTAAAGAGTTCCATAGCCATCTATCTATGATAGAAGGAAACCTACTATTTTCCTACCAACTCTTAGGTATTTATTAAACCGCCATGGAAGGATTGTTATTCTTTTCAGGCTTAATAAACTATTAATTAAGATCAATCAGCATTGTAGGATTATTGCATCCAATTTTAGAAAAGACTGATGGATAAACTACTCTTTTAATCGGTATTCCTATGCATAGGTATGAGTCTCTTGTGATCTCCTGCTATTGGTGTCAGGACTGGGATTTGAACCCAGGGCCTATGTTGAAGGTTGGCCTATGGCTTTACTGATAGCCCACCAGCCACCAGCAATGGCAGGTCATGTCCACTTTGCAGCTTTGTCATTCAGACCCAGGATGGTCACTGTGCAAAGAAAGATATTGTAAAACCCCAGCTCTCTGCAGCTCACACTATTTGTGCTTTCCAAATTGTTTTTCTTCCTGGAAACCCTCTTGGCCCAGCATCTCATGGTTGGCTATGGGTCCAATGAGTGCACCCCAGCCAAGCGAGATCCAAGCTGAAGCAGAGTTTCCACGATCTGAGTTCAAGCCCCATGATTGGCCAAAAAAAAAAAAAAAAAAAAGAAAAAGAAAAAGAAAAAAAGAACATATAAAAAATAACTATTTAACAAAATTTAAAAAAGTAAAGCTCCCTGGTTTGGAATTTTTGCCAGTTTTCTTTCTTAGCCTGGACTTTGACTCAGGGTCTTGACAAATCTGTAGCAATGTGAGCGAAGAGTTGCCATTACATGAATTCAAACCCCATGCCAACCAAAAATGAAAAACTATGTCGCTGACCTTGGCAGAGGGAGGTAATTGTAGAGATGGGAGTGAAGGGATGGTAGGGGAAAAACACAGGAGGAGTAAACAATGCTCAATAGGAAATGTATTCATTACCTTGCTCCTGGAACTGTAACCCCTCTATAGAATATTTTTACAACAAAAAACATACAAAAAAAGAGAAACAATGTAGTTCTCTGAGAAGCACTTTGGAGGTAAGGGAAGGATGTTTGAATAGTTGTACAAAATTCTACAGTGCTTTTTTTTTAAATGTTCAGTATGGAACTGAATAAACCTAACTGCTTTCACTTAAAAAATTAAATCACTGTCTTGGAACTGGGGTCAGTATTTCTGCCATTGCTAGTTTTTGAGCTCACCGTCCAGGTAACTCTTTGCACCATGGGTGAATGCGAAGCACACTATCCTTGAGGTAAAGAAATTCAGGATAAAGTTCCCAGGGCCTGAATGAATGCCCTGCAATGGAAGAAATATTTCTATAAATGTGTAATACATGATATATACTTATATATGCATGTTAATTTCATATTATAAATTTTATTATTGATTTTGTATTTTATTTTTATTTGATTCATTTATTGATTATTGTATTTAGTATTATTATACACATAATATTATATTTTGCACATCTATTATAAAATTATACACAATAATTTAGGGCATTGACTCATTTTAATTAACATTTTATTAAGTGTTGAAACATAATACATAATTAAATGGAAGCATTTGTCACAGTCTCACATGTTTAGAGTCTCTCCCAAGTATGAGCTTTTAGTTTAAGCACCAACACTGACAAAATTTGAGCCTGGTGAGACATATTCTTCTGGGAGTCAGAGGAGGGCCGAGGTTATAGGTAAGATGTAGGGTATAGGTCAGGTGCTGGTGGCTCACCCCTGTAATCTACTCCAGAAGATGAGATCTGAGGATCCCAATTGCAAGCAGGAAAGTAAATGTGAGACACTTTTCTCCAATTAAACACCCCAAAAGCAAGAAATAGAGCTGTGGTTCAAGTAGTAGAGGGCTAGCCTGTCGCACAAAACCTCAGGGATAGGATAGCATCCAGGCCCTGAATTCAAACCCCAGGACTGGCACACACACACACACACACACACACACACACACACACACACACACACACACACACCAATATAGAGCATTTGCCAGTCAGGCAGCACAAGTTCCATCACTAGCAAATCAATATTAAAAAAAATAAAGATGGAGAAGGGAAGGAAAGATTTGTTCCAGGAAGTGATATAGCCAGTGCTAAAATTCCACAGTACTTCTAATATGTGGGTAGAAGTCAGAGAGCCTCAAGCAGAAGGTCTAGCATGGGCAAAGGTGCTGAGGTGTGCTGCAGAGCAGGTGGTGTGAGTGATATGAAGGTTCTATGGCTTCAGAAAAGGCAGGCAGGAAATTCAACGTTGGGTCAATATTTACTTGAGTCACTGGGCAGAGGGAGGTGTCCCAGAATGGCGCCCAGGGGGAAGCTTAGATTGGCATTTCGCCAGGGACGCAAAGCCATTTCCTGTGGCTGGAAACCTGTTTTCACAGCTCCTGACCCTCAGGCTTCCTTTGCATGGAGGAGTCAGGGCAAACACAGGGAAGAACTCTTGCTTTAGGAAAGCTTCTAGGCCAATGCCACCAGTGGCTCAACCTCTGTAAATCCTTGCTACTCAGGAGACTGAGATAGAGTTCGAGGGTCAAGCCAGCTCAGGAGAGGAAAGTTAACACGACTTTCTTGCTGATTAACTACCAAAATCCAGAAATGGAGCTGTGGCTCAAGTGGAAAAGTGGTAACCTTGAAGGAAAAAGTTTAGCGACCAGAGCCCAGACCCTGAGTTCAAGCCCCAATACCAGCACAGGAAAATTAAAGAAAAATTTCAGGAGCTCCTAGTCCACTGTGGTGTAAGGCCAGATCATCCAGACACAGGTGGCTCATGCCTGTCCTCCTAGCTCCTCAGGAGGCTGAGATGTGAGGATCACGTTTCAAAGCCCGCCCAGGCAGGAAAGTCTGGGACACTCTGATCTCCAAGGAACCTACAGAAAACCTGAAGTTGCACTGTGGCTCAAGTGGTAAGGTGAAGAGCTGGGGGACAGCGCCCAGGCCCAGAGTTCAAGCGACATGACCATCACCTGGCCTGCTTGGACCTTACTCTATAGCTCTAGGCAGAGTTCTTTCCAGTGGGCCCCTGAGGGTCTCCTAATGATTAGGTGTCCTACAAGTCTTGGTAGCAGCCTGTTTGGGGGCCATTGCCTACAGAGCAGGCCTCAGTACCAGAGAAGTATCGAGCCTTGAGGCATGAAGATCATCAGAATGGCATCCGTCATGGGTGCAATTGGATCTGAGCAGTAAATCAGTCTCAGACCATGGTTCTGGGCCAGGAGGGGCAAGAGCTGTAAGATGTCACACCAGATAATGCCCAGTCACAGGAGTATCGCAAGAGTGTAAATTTGTCAGTCAGACGTAGGGCAGGTGTTGAGTTGGGCTCATGAATGTTTTGTAGGCTCAGGAATCCACAGCCAACTGGCTTCTGCTTGTAGCAGTTACTGTCCGAGGAGTCCCAGGGCTCGGTGCCCTGCTTTCCTCTACAGTGCTTGGGGAGAGGGGTCAGATGAAGGTCTGCAATCATGGGACGACTACCAAGGAGCAACCCTAGTGTCCTTCCCTTGATACTGCAGCTCCATGTTGAGATCGACGGGCAGGTTCCATGGAACTTACTGCCATAGCCCAAACCCCTCAGCCCAAGAATGACTTAGGGAGAAACCACTTGATCTGGCTTGAGAGTTTACTGTGACTATGACTCACGACTGCCCCCCAGTTGTAGCTCAGCTCATCCAGGTCAAAACTAATGCCACAGAAGATACTGGCTATACCAGTCTCTCATCCCCCGGTTCCCTGGGCCTGGAATCTAAAGTATATGCCTTTGTATTCTGGGCATTCAGAATTGTCTAGAAGGACCTGAGAGGCCCAGCTGGGGCCACAAAATAGATTTGCCCATGATAAGGTACATTGACATTTCCTAGACATTGAACAATACATCCAAGCCACCTTGGCCTCACCTCTCATGTAGCCCCAGATTATACTTGTTTGGGGAGCCTTCAGTCAGCTATAAAGGTCAAGTTGGCCAGAGCCACTGGCAACCACCCTTCCTCTACACCACTACCAGCCTGCTGGGAGTTTACATGCAGCCAGGGGTCCAGCTGAGAAAAGGACAGTACACAGAATGACTGACCCTGCACCCCCAGAGGCAGGAGAGAACATATGCCAACCGGCCCTGAGGACCCAGAATCCCCTGGATGAGGACAAAGATATGGACAGCCGGACTTGGTTCCCAAGGAAAAGCTGGAATATGCAGGTCTGTGACAATTTAGGACTCATTGTAGACCATGATAGGGGACTAAAGACAAGGTTGCTATTGAGGAAGGGCACAATCCAAGGTCAGGAAGAGGCAGTCAAGCATCCAGGAAGTAGGCTGAGAAAGATGAGGAAAATACACACACACACACACACACACACACACACACACACACACACACACACACATGGGTAGCCCAAGGCCTCAGCAGTCCCTGAGCAACTGAACATCCCAACCTCTGAGAAGATGGCACTACCATCCTCAGACCAAATGTTGACAAAACTCAGAGCCTCTCACACATCTGGAATGGCTCATAAAACAGCATGGCATTTCCTACTGTACACACCACTATGAAGAAAACTCAGCCACATTATTTTGGTTGTCGATCATGGGGTTTGAGATTTGGGCCTGCGTTCCATCCCTTAGCTCTTCAGCTGAAGGTGTGTGCTCTACCACTGGAGCCACAGTACCACTTCCAGTTCTCCGGTGCTTCACTTGAGTTAAAGTCTCACAGATTTTCCTACCCAAGCTGGCTTTGAACCGTGATCCTCAGATCTCATCCTCCTGAGTAGCTAGGATGACAGTTGTGAGATACTGGCAGTGCCCGGTTTCAGCCACCTTCTTACAACCAGGGGAAATCCAAATTGTCAGGCCATAAAGCACATGCAACCCTTCACTTTCAGACTTTGACACCAGTATCCAAAGCCATTGTTCCAATCGACACTACCCTCCAACGCTGCCCACATCCTTTCTAAGATAGGCCACAACCTCTAGAGTTCTTGGTAAGACATGCCCAGCTTGGTGTAACTTCACACTTGGGCAATCTTGGGGAGTTCTTAGAAATGGCTGTACACACCAGGACCTGGTGTGCCAACCACAGCAACCCCACTCCTTCACCATCTCTGGCAAGCAAGGGGTGTCTTTCTTTCTTGTTTTTTTTGGATGAGGGGCTTGAACTCAGGGCTTGCGTACTGTTCCTGATGATGAATTTTGCTCAAGGCCAGTGCTCTACCACTTGAGCCATGGCACCACTTCCAGTTGGATATTGGAGATGGGACTCTCATCTGACTTTCCTCCTTGTGCTGGGAAACAAGACCCTCTGGATCTCAGCCTCCCGAGTAGCCAGGATGACACGTGTGAGCCATCAGCCCATGGCCTATGGGATCTCATTCTTTACAATATCCAACTGGTCCTCCTCTAGACATTGCCACCTAGACCCTCCTCTACCTCCCTCAGGGACAGCAAAGGGAGGCTCAGAATCTGGGGAGGTCCATGGGCATTAAAGGGCCCCCTTCACATAACTACCCCTTTCTAAGCTCCCATCCGTTTACTCTGGATGGCCTGGTTGTATGGAGCACATCAGACCCACTAGGACTTCTTAGGCCTGCCCTGTATCTCCCCACCACACCCAACCGGTACCTGAGAATTTCTGGGGCCATCTGCTCCATGTCCCAATGGAAGCCTTTGGGAGGGTTGCTGATAACTGGGTCCAGGAGTGTCCAGGGCAGAAAGAGTGTCCAGATTACCTCTGTCATAGAAGGAGACACAAAGCATGGATGGATCTACTAAGTGCTACAGGGCACACCATCCAGCTGTCACCCTTGTCTCTTGGAGTGCAGTTTTACATTGACAGTGCTGGGGCTTGAACTCGGGCTACAGGCACAGTCCCTGAGCTTCTTTTGCTTTCCACCTGAGCCACAGTACCACTTCTGGCTTTTTCTGTGTATGTGGGACCTAGGAATCGAACACAGGGTTTCCTGTGTGTTAGGTGAACCCACTACTGCTAAGATAAAATCCCAACATTGGATAGCTGTTCTTCTGTGACCCCTTGGGCCTTTTTCAGGACAGTCGTGCACATCTTTACCGAGTATCTAACCAGCAGCCTTGGCTGGAAAAGTACACGCTCTGCTAGGTTGTCCTTTATCTATGGCATGTTTTCTCTCTGTGCTTCCTGTGACATCCTCCTTGTTAAGCAAGACCCCCTTTCAAGTGCTGCCTCTAAGAAGCCCCCTCCAATCATCCTGGTAGAGCGGGATCTTCTCTGCTCTGCAGGCTGCTGGCCTTGTCATGCTCTGCCTCCAGCTGGTGTGGTTGAGAGCACACAAAAGCGAAGGCCTGGCTTTCACCACCCAATTTCTGAAGGCTCTGATACACTACCCAGGGACCAGTGCGGTATCACACTCTGTGAGAGGGCACTTGAGGCCCAGACAGTCTGGGGGCAACAAATGGGGCCATTTCTTGTGTGAGTTTGAACTGAGGATCTGGGAGCTGTCTCTCTGAGTTTTCATGCTCAAGGCTGCTACTCTACCACTTGAACCACAACTCCACGTTTGGATTTTTGGTGGTTCCATGCAGAAAAGAATCTTATTGGCTTTCCAGCTTATGGCTGGTTTTGATCTTTGATCCTCAGATCATGCTTACCGAGGAGCCACGATGTCAAGTGTGAGCCTGAGCCAGACAAGGTCCAGAACCTTTCCTTTGAGCTTCTGTTTATCTTGTGTCAACAAGCAAACCCTACTTAAAATATTTATAGGGGATCAAGTTCCTCTCCTAGGTCAGTTAACCCAAGGAGATAAAGAATCTTTGGAAAAGGCTAGTCATAGTTGGCCTAGATGAGTGTGTGTGTGTGTGTGTGTGTGTGTGTGTGTGTGTGTGTGTGTGTGTGTGTGTGTGAGTTTCAGGGATACCTACCCCCATCTCTCTGGTGCTTCTTTCACCCAGTGGTGAGTACATCCAGGATCCCCACCCCAGGAAAGGTGGGTAGGGGAGGGTACTTAAGTTCACATCAAGTGGGATGATCTGAATTCTATCTTGCAACTGAATCCAGGAGAAATAATAGAGAGAAGGAGATGTTTAGAGGAACATCAAGGGAAGCCACTTCCCTTTGGCTACAAGTACGGGAGAGAAGAATGAATCCATCCTTTTTGGTAGTAAGGTAACACGTGCCCATTATTCATTTATTTTAATTTTTTGTGGGTCTCAGGTCTTGGATTCAGGGACTGGGTGTCATCCCTGAGCTTCTTTTACTTAAGGCTGAGGCTCTATCACTTGAGCCACAGCAGTACAACTGGCTTTGTTCAGGGGGCGGGGGGAAGGAGGTAGTTTATGGGAGGTAAGAATCTCACAGACTCTCCTGCCTAAGCTGGCTCTGAGTCAGGACCATCAGAACTCAGCCTCCCGAATAGCCAGGATGACAGGCAAGAGCCACTGGCACCTGACCACTAACATCCATTTATAGTCCCTTAAGGCCAGTGCTGGGCTACCTGCACTGCATCCTCCTTTTTGTGCGTGGGAAGCAGACATGGGTGGGTTTGATACTTCAATAGCCTACCTACCTTTGAGCATTGTCCTGGTTCAGTCTGATGCCGGCTTCCTCCTTATACACAGCAATGACTTCATGCTGTCACAGAACAATTGTCCCCCAGGAGGTGTCGGATCTGGGGTCTTTCCTCTACACACTGCCCCCACTCCCCGAAACGACACACAGCAGCAATGTGAGGTACACATAGAGTGAATTCAGTTTCTTATAATTAGGGTCTAGCTAGATAGGTGGCAGTGAGGATCAGAGGCTCGGGATAGTGTTGTGCAGTTGGACAATGTGATGCCTCCTCATCCACTTTCCTTTAACTGTCTTAGCAAAGGGTAGTGGGGAAGTACTCTCCAGACAGAGTGACAAAGAGTAACCATCACGGTGTACCCCGGGCACAGAGGGGCTTACCTAAGGGAGCTAGTTCAACCGGCTGAGCAAGAAAGCTTCTGACCCACAGCCTACCTCCAGAATAAGAGAGTCACATTGGGTCCCAGGGACATGGGGACGCTAAGGCACCTCATCCAGCACCCTTTCAACAAGTTACTGAGAAAGACAGAGAAAGAGAGAGACAGAGAGAGAAAGAGAGAGAGAGAGAGAGAGAGAGAGAGAGAGAGAGAGAGAGAGAGAGAGAGTGAGAGAGAATTACACTTAAGCCAGTGGCACGGGCCTACAATCGTAACTACACAGGAGGCTGAAATATGAGGATCATGGTTCATAGCCAGCTCAGGCAGCAACGCCTGTGAGATGCTTATCTCCAAAGAACCACCAGAAAACCAGAAGTGGTGTTGTGGCTCAAGTGGTAGAGCCCTAAACTTGATCTGAGCAGCTTGGGGACAGTGCCCAAGCCCAGAGTTCAAGCCTCATGACTGACAATAAGTGGACTTTCCACCACAAGTAATGGACTGAATAGCACCCATTGTCCTAGGGAATATGGCAGACAAGTCAGGCCGAGGTTCTGTCATCTCGGGGTCATGAGTAGGTCACCCAGCTTTTCCTTGCCTCATTTTCCGATGCTGCAAAGCTGAACAGTGAAGGATCCCCTTCCTCATGGGGATAGAGTAAGGAGGAAAGAGATCCATGTTTTGTTTCATAATCCCATACCTGTGTCATGATAAATAACAGGCCCCTTTTTAGTCCTTTCCAGGTATCTTCTTGTTATATGCTCACAGAATTGCAAAGAAACTTAACTGATGACCGTTTCCTCTATGCCTGGCCCTGCCCCAGATTTCCCCTTGTATTGATCCCTTGTTTCCTCACAACTGTCCTGTGAGGAGACTGAGGACCAATGGCTCCAGGCTGAACCCCAAGCTTCAACTCTGGTCAAAAATCGGCTGCTGTGGACTGAGTTTGGGACAACCATCTAAACCAATGAATGAGCATGGTGCTACATATCTACCATCCCAACTACAGAGGACCAGGCATGGTGGCGCATGCCTGTCACAGGAGGACCATGATCCAGCCAAGCCTGAGCATATATGGAGTCTCTATCTCAGAAATGCCCAAGACAGAAAGGCTTGGCCCCCATGGAAGAAGACCTGAGTTCAAACCCTAATATACCAAAAAGAATCTGAAGCCCGGTGCCAGAGGCTCATGCCTATTATCCTACCTACTCAGGAAGCTGAGATCTAAAGATAATAGGTCAAGATTTAAAGAAGGTTTGGCCTTGCCCATCAGACATCATGATGAGATGACCCAGAGTCTGACCCATGCCAATAAGGTCCATACTAACAGGGCTCATAGCCTTACTAAGTGCTGACCACGCACTCTGTCCCCCTGGGGAACCAACCCCTATGCACACTACCCCCAGGTCCTCCCATGCTCCCTCTGCCACCAACCAGGCCCAAGGGAGTAGACAGTTCCAGGTCACAAAGAACCTTTGCTCTTATAATTTAAAGGCGCTGAATCCCCTTCAAATGTCTCACCCTTCCAGGCCCCCAGACCTCAGCCACAAAGGCCCCCAGACCTCAGCCACAAAGCGCATGCACCCCCCAGAGACAGCGGTTAGAAGTTACCATAGGGTCAAGCACTCCTTGTTACAACCAAATTCTACACACACACACACACGCACACACACACACACACACACACACACACACACACACATTGCCATCACAGGTGGCTCCTGTCTGTCATCCTAGTTACTCAGGATGCTGAGGTCTGAGGATCACTTTTCAAAACCATCCACACAGCAAAGTTTGTGAGGCTCCTATCTACACTGAACCACCAAATAGCTACAGGTGGAGCTGTGGCTCAAGTGTCAGAGCTCTAGCTTTGAGCAAGATATCTCAGGGACAGCACCTAGGCCTTGAGTTCATGGCCCAGTGCTTCTACCTCCAAACACACCCAGACACAGACAGTCAGACAGAGAGACAGTCAGACAGACAGACAGGCAGACACACACACACACACACACACACACACACACACACACACACACACAGCATAGCCCAAGGATTCAGCAGTCCCTGAGAACAGAAATATGAACTCCCTCAATTAGGATCAGATCCCACCCCATAGAAGGTGGCAGTACCGCCATGAATCCCACTGTAGACAAAACATTGAGCCTCCCACATATCTGGAATATCTCATAGACCAGCATGGCATTTCCTATCATACACACTGCTATGTGGAAATCTTAGTCACCTCTTTTTTTTGTTGTTGGTCAAGGGATTTGAATTCTGGGCCAAGGTGCTGTCCCTCAGCAATTCAGCTGATGGTGAGCACTCTCCCACTTGAGTCAAAGCAACACTTCCTGTTCTCTAGTGGTCTATCATCAAGCCTCACAGATTATTCTGCCCAAGCTGACTTGTAACCACGGTCCTCACATCTCAGCCTTCTGAGTAGCTAGGATGAGAGTTGTGAGCCACCGTTGGCTTCCAGCTTCAGCCACCTTCATATAGACAGAGGAAACCCATCTCCTCAGGCCACAAACTTTTTGCAACCCTTCACTTCATATTTTGATACCCAGCATCCAAATCTATCCTTCAATGGAAAAGTAAAGACACAACAATCTCACACCTGTACCCCTTCGCCCACTCCCTGCCTGTCACAGACACGTCCTCTTGAAGCTGTGGCTTCAAACTGGGGCAAACTTGGGGACAAACGTCTGTACAGTGAGGACAGAACTTGGTCTCCCAAACACAGCACCCTCACCACACCCCCACACTTCCATTATTGGCAGGCAAAGGTGTCTTACTTTCTTTCATTTTATGTTGTGGGGCTTGAACTCTGGGCATGGGTGCTGTCCCTGAGCTCTTTAGCTTAACGCAAGCACTCAATTGCTTGAGCCACAGCACCGCTTCTGGTTTTCTGGCAATTCCTTTTAGGTAAGAGTCTCAGGGTCTTTCCTGACAAGGCTGGCTTTGACCCGTGATCCTCAGGTTCTCACCTCCTGAGTACCTAGGATAAAAGCCATAAGCTACTGGCAGCCGGCCATACATACTTTTCCATTCCTGTCATCCTGTCCCCTCAGGAGACTGAAATCTGAGGACTGCAGTTGGATGCCACTTAGCAGCAAAGCCTGTGAGAACTCTTTATCTCCAATTAAACACCCAAAAAAGCTGGAAGTGGAGCTGTGATTCAAATGGTGGAGTGCTATCTTGGAGCATAAAAGACAAGATCTAAGTCCTAGTTTCAAGCTTTTTCTATCATAGACCCACCCAAGAAAGGGAAGTAAGTGGGCACATGGGAGCTCAAAGCTAACACATAATGCTCAAGTCTCCCAGAACAGACCCCATCCAGCTCTGATTCTCTAGATTCTATGTCCTACATAATGTTAGTCTTAGATGGGACTGACCATGCACCAGGTTGGGAGATTCAAGTACAATCTCATACTGAAGATCCCATGAACTTATCAAAGAATCAGGATCTCTCGCTGTCCTGCCTGAACACTGGGCAGTGAATTAAAGTCTAGTTATCCAACCACATGATATGGGAACCAAAGGGATTCCTGGTCAAGGGACGGAGACTGGGGGGATCTAGGTCCCTCTTGGGGAGGTGAAAAGGGCTGCTCTATCCCAGAAATGTTCCTATGTTGTGAGTATTATCAACGAAACAACCCTGCTCAGAGCCCAGTGCCTCTGGTTTTCCCATCACCCTCTACCCAGCTCTGCCTCACATTCAGCCTGCCCTCTCTGAATCCCAGATCTGCCATCTAGAATAAAGACTGAGCCAGCCAAGAGACCCACTTCCTGCCCTCATTCCCAGGTTGTCCTGTGGCAGTGGCATGCTTACCTCAGTCTTTGGTGAAGTAATGAACACCGAGGATGGTATCATCACATTGAGCCCTGGAAAGTCCTAGTCCCTAAGGATATACTGCACAGGCATCCTGCAGTGAACGGCAGCCAGGTTGTCAATGATGAACCCAAGGTGCCAGACTTTTAATAGCAGTGTGGCTGGATCAAAGGCTAGTAGTCTATGTTGTCAGGCGAGGTCATGGCTCCAATGTCCTGACACAGGTGACCTAGGATCATTCCCCCTCTTCAAATTCCTATTTATCCTTTGACACCCCCCCCCCGGAAACTCTCTCACTCCAGTACCTCCCTAGCCCTTGGAAACTTTCTTATCTGACCAGAACATAAACTCGATGAGACTGGGGATATTTGAAACCTGGTGACCCACCCTGAGTCCTAGGTTCTACCCGAGGCTGGTTCCCTCTATAGTCGGTGACCACACAGCCACTGGCTGTCATGAAGTTGCTGAGGGGTCAGTGGCTTTGTCCTACATACTGGCTTTAGGCTCTGAAACTGTCCCCACATAGATTATGAATAGTTGGTTCCCTTGATCCACGGACTCCAATCCAAGGCTTGCATGTTCTCCCTTCTTCCTTCCTTTCCTAGTTTTCTCCCTCTGTCTTTCCCTCTTCTCTCTCTTTACTTTCTTTGTGTCAGTCCTAGGCCTTGTACTCGGAGCCTGGGTGCTGTCCTTAAGCCTTTTTATTCAAGGCTAGCAGTCTATGGCTTGAGCCACACATCTACTTCTGGCGTTTTGTTTTTGGTAGTTAATTGAAGACAAGATTCTTATAGGCTTTCCTGCCAGGGCCAAAAGCCTCAATCCTCTGATCTCAGCCTCCTAAATAGCTAGGAAGACAGGCTTGAAGCACTGGCATCCAGATCAATCCAAGGTTTCTTCATGGGCTGTGGAACCAGTCCTGGAACTTTTCATTGTCTATGACCCCCCAAAGCTTGGTGCAGACTGTAATGGTTTGTTGGATAAATAAATGAGCATCTGTCTATGACAATACTACAGAAAAGTCTCATCTGATTCAGGTAAGAATCCTCTGTGGGGGCTGGGGGACTAAGCCTGATGTAGCTCTCCCTCCGTTCTCCCTCCTCCCTCATACCCCCTCTTGGTACCAACACACTTAACTGTTTTGTCTCTGAGGGTGTGAGCCATTATGCACTCGCTACATTCCAGGGCCTCTGGGATGCCTATCTTCTCAAAGATCTCTGTCCAGCAGCTGACCAGCTCTGTGGCACTCAATTCCCCACATAGTTATGAATGAGGTTGCTGTGAGCTGAATGCCTGGCTCAAGGGGCCTCCTGTCCTCCCCCTGGGGAAAACCAGGATCGTCCACCACATCTGCCCCTAAGTTTCATGTTGCAGAGGAAGGATCCTTGAGGCAGTCTGGGTTCTCTGAATCTCCCAGAGTCCAGTACAGGTGCTGGGAATCATCTCTGCTCATAGCTGGCAGGCTGGGGATAGCGAGTTCACAATCTCTGCTCCCCACAATGTCCTCAAGTGGGGTGGTCACCCTAGAGAGATTCAACAGCTGCCAGAGAAAGGCAATCAAGCACAACGCTCAAAGCACAGACAATCTGGCTTGGAAACTCTGCCTGTAGCGCTTTGAACATCATTGTTTGACGGCTGAAATTATCCATCTAATTTGATCCATAATCCCAGGCATTAGTCGAACTTGCCAGCTTAAATTTAAAAAAAAAAAAACAAAAACAAAAACTTGAAAATGTGGTATTTAATGTGTCCCAATCAAACTTAAAGGGTTCCAAAGTCAGTGGTCCCATTTTCCTTCCAGACAGTTTCCTTACAGAAACTGGCATTCAGCAAGCCATAGCTAACTGCCACCTCCTGATACCGAGTGGGCTCCAGCAGGGGGAATGGATTTGCCTACTACTGTCCAGCTGGAAACAGACCAGGTGGGACACAGATTGGATTCTGCAGGACTCTAGGGAGGATTGACACTGGGCACTGCCCCAGGCGGGTATCCTCACCACCAGTGTGGGCCCACAGCCCTGTGCCCTGATGCCCACAGACCGTTAATGCCCTAGATATTGTTCCCCTCTCATCCACTCTCATGTTGAACAACCATCTGCCATGTCACACCATACTCCAGTCCCCAAAACCTCATAGCTTCACAGCCCTTGCTCTATCCTTTCCCCCATCTCGTTCCCTAATTATGTTGGGCAGACACATTCCAAACCCTTGAATTACCTCCAACTAAACACACAAGAGCAGAGTGTCTGGCCGGAAGAGTGTGGCTGTGATCTCATTCGCCTCACCAAACTTCTGGCTGGGGATACAAGGACAGGCTTCCACTCCAGTCCAGGGTTCACACAGTTCTTCTAGGGGAGGCCCACTCAGGCCTAGCAGCTACTGTGGGCTACCGGAAATGGGGAAGAGAGAGGTGAAACAGGGAAGAAAGTAATGTCTACTGAAATCTTCCATAAAGGAGCCATGAGACTGTGAAGGAGAAAACAAAAATTGTGGCTGGGCTTGTACTTGGTATTGATGAAGAAAGAACAACAAATACACACACACAGAGACAAAGAAAATGCTTTTGCTGTTTTAGACATGGTGACTTAAATATATTTTCATTGTTTTCATCTCTCTGCTCTCCCAACACACACACACACACACACACACACACACACACACACACACACACATACACACACACACAAACACAACTCCAGAATGGTGACAGATGATCTTCCATGCAGCACCTGCAATTTGCCAACCAATCACTCACCTGAGGACAGTCAGGCTATACAAGGAGAAAGATTTTCTCTCTCTCTCTCTCTCTCTCTCTCTCTCTCTCTCTCTCTCACACACACACACACACACACACACACACACACACACACACACACACAGACTCAGAGTAGTACCTCTCCTAAGTTTGTTGGTTCCTCATCTGGGACAATGTATTAGCTGGAGCACACGGGTTCCCATTCTCCGTTCCCTTGTCAGAACCTATGGCTCCCACTCAAGGGGAGCACCACTCTAATGACACAGCACGACCCCACCTCTCCCCTTCTCCAGGGCCAGACCCTTCCCCTTGGGAACAACCAGCCTTAACTCCCCATTCACCAAAACCCTAGGCCAGGACGCTGGGTGAAGGAATCCCCAGACAGGTGGCTCCTCAGAGCCAGGACTGAAACAAGCAGTGGGTCATGGGGTCCCAAGGGGGGTGTCAGACCCAGGGTGAGAGCGGTATTGAGGAAATGGATGGAGTCCTAAAGGCTACATACATGGACAGACTCCTACTTCCAGCTTAGATGCTTCTGGGCAACTGGGCAGATTCTTGGGGAGGACAAGGAGACCAGATGGACAGGGAGCACCAGCAGATGCTGGCAGAGCTGGGAAATGTGATCACCCTGTGAATACCGTTAACAGCTGGGGTGGGGGGAAATGCCAGGTGTATGTGTATCTGAGGGTGTGTGTTCCTCCCATATATTCACCTACTATCTGACCCCCAGTGCCCTCACCTACCTAGTGGGCTTTTCTGGGACCCTCCTCAGATGAAAGGGTGACTGAACACAGAGGACAAGGGCTCACACAGCAAGGGAGGCCTATCTTCTGCATCCAACACCCCCCCACTCCCAGAAAAAAAGGAAAAGACCCAATAAGGCAGATGAAGAGATGGTGTTCCCCACCTCTGACTAAAGCCACCAGGTTCCCACCAGGGAGAGGAAGGGTGCAGATGTGGGACGGTGTGGCTCCCACTACTCCAGCCAGGGGCTCAGTGGTGACTCATTCTTGCCCATTCCTGCATCTCCCCGTTTCCAGGGATACTGGCCACTAGGGATGGGGGTGAGTTCCCAGAGTCAACACCCCCCAACCCCCCACTCCTGGGACGCATTTGTGGCAGAGTCAGGGCTGGCATGCCTGTGCTGGGGAGGCGTGGTTGGGACACAAGAGGGGAGGCAGGATTTGCAGGGGGGGGAGTGGGAGTGGTGGGGGGGTCACAAGGTGCTGACCTGCGGGCGGTCACTCACTTGTGCTGCTTGGAGAATCTGTAGGCTCTGGTTCTGTGTGCAGCTTGCAGCAATGGCAGTGGCATGGTGGACGCATGGGCCCAGAGCAGAGGACCAGGGGCTGGTACCGGGTCAGGGCCTTAAACCGGCTGGGGGCGCACCACCACTGGATGACTCTGCAAGGTACAGCAGGTCTGAGCCAGCAGAGATGCAATGCTGCAGAGAGCGCAGGAGATGGGGCAGGGGCAGGGACTGGTGAATGGCTGGGCTGAGCATGCCCCTGCTGCAGCTGAGCTCCCAGCCAGGGGCCTAAGTCTCAGGGCATACCTAGCCTCTGAGCCTCCCTGGAGTGGTGCGAGGGATGTGTCTGATGTGCTGGCTTTGTGTGCTCTGTGCTCCTGGCCCAGACCCATGTTCCTAACAGCAGCAGAGGCATTGAGGCTGCCACACCGGATGCATGTGCCTGCTCTTCTCTCTGCTCTCTCTCTGCCCCCACTTTTCTCCTGGGCTGCCTGGCTCCTGCTGCGCAATTGCTCCAGCCCCTGTGTGCAGCTGGCTGCAGCAGATATGTGCCCCTTCAGCCACGCCCTGTCCTCCCTTGGGTCATGCCTCCTCCCCCTACAGCCACGCCCCCATCCCTGGCTTTGTGCTGTCATTTTGGGGAGAGGGGGCAGTTTGCAGAGGAAAGACCCCAGATCTGACACCTCCTGGGGGACATTTGTTCTGTGACAGCGTGAAGTCATTGCTGTGGATAAGGAGGAAGCAGGCATCAGACTGAGCCAGAAAAATGCTCAAAGGTAGGTAGGCTGTTGAAATATCAAACGCACCCATGTCTGCTTCCCCCTCACAACAAGGAAGGTGCAATGCAGGTAGCCCAGCACTGGCCCTAGGGGACAAT
Organism: Dipodomys spectabilis; assembly: GCF_019054845.1. NCBI lineage: Eukaryota > Metazoa > Chordata > Mammalia > Rodentia > Heteromyidae > Dipodomys > Dipodomys spectabilis. The sequence continues at coordinate 1,072,677 of NW_024870984.1, forward strand.
AAATGGATGATGGAGGTCAGGTGTCACTGGCTCTCCTGTCATCTTGGCTATTCGGGAGGTTGAGTTCTGATGGTCGTAACTCAGAGCCAGCCCAGGCAGGAGAGACTGTGAGTTTTTTTTTTTTTTTGGTCCTGTCCTGAACTCTGGGCCTGGGTGCTGTCCCTCAGCTCTTCAGCTCAAGGCTAGTGCTCTGTCACTTGAGACACAGTGTCACTTCTTGTTTTTTTTTTTTTTCTTTTTGCTTATGTGGTGCTGAAGAATCAAACCCAGGGCCTCAGGCATGCAAGGCAAGCTCTCTACCACTGAGCCACCTTCCCAGCCCCAAGTCTGTGAGATTCTTATCTTCCATAAACTACCTCCCTCTCCCCCCTCTGAAAAAAGCCAGTTTTGGTGCTGTGGCTCAAGTGATAAAGCCTCAGTCTTGAGTAAAAGAAGCTTAGGGCTGACACCCAGTCCCTGAATCCAAGACCTGGGACTCACAAAAAATAAAGTAAATGCATAGTGGGCATTTGTTATCTTACTACCAAAATGGATGGATTCATTCTTCTCTCTGGTACTAGTAGGCAAAGGTAAGGGGCTTCCCTTGATATTCTTCTTAACATCTCCTCTCTATTATCACCCTGGCTTCAGTTGCATGATAGAATTCAGATCATCCCACTTGATGTGACCTTAAGTACCCACCCTACCCGTGTTCTTGTGGTGGGGATCCTGGATGTTCTCACCACTGGGTGAAAGAAACACCAGAGAGATGGGGGTAGGTATCCCTGAAACTCATACTCACACACACATACACACACACACACACACACACACACACACACACACACACACACACACACACACACACTCACCTAGGCCAACACTGACTAGCCTTTTCCAAAGACACTTTATCTCCTTGGATTAACTGACCTAGGAGAGGAACTTGATAAATGACTATTTTAACTAGGGCTTGCTAGTTGATCCGAGATAAACAGAAACTCAAAGGAAAGGTTCTGGAGCCTGTCTGGCTCAGGCTCACACTTGACATCCTGGCAGAGATCTGAGGATCAAAGATCGAAGCCAGCCATAAGCTGGAAAGCCGGTAAGATTCTTTTCTGCATGGAACCACAAAAATCAGACGTGGAGCTATGGCTCAAGTGGTAGGGTAGCAGCACTGAACGTGAAAACTCAAAAGACAGCTCCCAGATCCTCAGTTCAAGCCCACAAAAGAAATGGCCCTATTTGTTGCCCCAGACTGTCTGGGCCTCAAGTGCCCTCTCACAGAGTGTGATACCAGACTGGTTTCTGGGTAGTGTATCAAAGCCTTCAGAAATTGTGTGGTGAAAGCCAGGCCTTCACCTTTGTGCGCTCTCAACCCACACTACCTGGAAGGCAGAGCATGACAAGGCCAACAGCCTGCAGAGTGCAGAAGATCCCTCTCTGCCAGGGTGATTGAAGGGGGCTTCTTAGAGGCAGCACTTGAAAGGGGGTCTTGCTTAACAAGGAAGATGTGATAGGAAGCACAAAGGGAAAAGATGCCATAGATAAAGGACAACATAGAGGAGCCTATTCTTGTCCAGCCAGTGCTGCTGTTTAGAAACTCAGTAAAGATGGGCAAGACTGTCCTGAAAAAGGCCCAAGCGGTCACAGAAGAACAGCTATCCAATGTTGGGATTTTTCTTAGCAGTAGTGGGCTCACCTAGCACACAGGAAACGCTGGGTTCGATTCCTAGGTACCACATACACAGAAAAAGCCAGAAGTGGTACCGTGGCTAGGGTGAAAGAGTGCTCACCTCAAGCAAAAGAAGGTCAGAGACAGTGCCTATACCCGGAGTTCAAGCCCCAGCACTGTCAATGTAAAACTGCACTCGAAGGGACCTGGGTGACAGGTAAATGGTTGTGCCCTGTAGCTCTTAGTAGATCCATTCATGCTTTGTGTCTCCTTCTTTGACAAAGGGGATCTGGACACTCCTTCTGCCCTGGGTACCCCTGGACCCAGCTATGAGCAACCCTCCCAATGTCTTGAACTGGAACATGGAGCAGTTGGCCCCAGAAATCCTCAGATACCGGTTTGGTGTGGCGGGGGGATACAGGGCAGGCCTTAGACGTCCTAGTAGGTCTGATCTGACCCAGACATCTAGGCCATCCAGAGGAAGCAGATGGGAACTTACAAAGGGGTAGTGAAGTGAAGGGGTCCCTTTAATGCTCAGGGCCCTCCCCAGATTTTGAGCCTCCCTTTGCTGTCTCTGAGGGAGGTAGAGGGGTGTCTATGTGGTGGTGTCTAGTGGCGGACTAGTTGGAAATTGTAAATAATGAGACACCATAGGCCATGCGCTGATGGCTCACGCGTGTCATCCTGGCTACTCGGGAGGCTGAGATCCAGAGGGTCTTGTATCCCAGCACAGGGAGCAAAGACCAATGAGAGTCTCATTTCCAATCTCCAACCGTAAGTGGTGCCATGTCTCAAGTGGAAGAGCACTGGCCTTGTGCAAAAATCATCATCAGGGACAGTATCCATGCCCTGAGTTCAAGCACCTCATCCAAAAAAACAAGAAAGAAAGATACCCCTTGCTTGCCAGAGATGGTGAAGGAGTGGGGTTGCTGTGGTTGGCACACCAGGTTTTGCCCTTAGTGTACAGCCATTTCTAAGAACTTCCCAAGTTTTCACGAATGTGCATTTACAGTATGGTGGGCATTGTCTTACCAAGAACTCCAGAGGTTTTGGCCTGTCTTAGGCAGGGAGTGGGCAAATGGGAGTAGGGTGGGAGGGTAGTGTCGATTATATTCTCTCCAACCAAGGAAGAATAGCTTTGGCTACTGGTGTCAAGTCTGAAAGTGAAGGGTTGCATGTGCTTTATGGCCTGACAAGTTGGGTTTCCCTGGTTGTAAGAAGGTGGCTGAAACCGGGCACTGCCAGTGTCTCAAAAAATGTCATCCTAGCTACTCAGGAGCATGAGATCTGAGGATCACGGTTCAAAGCCAGCTTGGGTAGGAAAGTCTGTGAGACTTTAACTCAAGTGAAGCACCAGAAAACTGTAAGTGGTGCTGTAGCACCATGGTAGAGTGCACACCTTCAGCTGAAGAGCTGAGGAATGGCACACAGGCCAAAAGTTCAAACCCCATGACCGACAACCAAACTAATGTGGCTGTACAGTAGGAAATGCCATGCTGTTTTATGAGCCATTCCAGATGTGTGAGAGGCTCTGAGTTTTGTCAACATTTGGTCTGAGGATGGTAGTGTCATCTTCTCAGAGGTTGGGATGTTCAGTTGCTCAGGGACTGCTGAGGCCTTGAGCTACCCGTGTGTGTGTGTGTGTGTGTGTGTGTGTGTGTGTGTGTGTGGTTTGTGTATTTTTCCCTCATCTTTCTCTGCCCACTTCCTGGATGCTTGACTGCCTCTTCCTGACCTTGTATGGTGCCCTACCTGAATAGCAACCTTGTCTTTAGCCCCCTGTCATGGTCTACAATGAGTCCTAAATTGCCAGAGACCTGAATATTCCAGCTTTTTCTTGGGACCCAAGTCCGGCTGTCCATATCTTTGTCCTCATCCAGGGGATTCTGGGTCAGCAGTGCTGGCTGGCATACATTCCCTCCTGCCTCTGGGGCAGGGGCAGGGTCAGTCATGCTGTGTCCTGTCCTTTTCTCAGCTGGGCCCCTGGCTGCATGTCCCACTCCCAGCAGGCTGGCAGTGGAGTGTGGGAAGTGTTGTTGCCAGTGGCTCTGGGGACCTCGACCTTGATAGCTGACTGAAGGCTCCCCAAACAAAGATGATCTGTGGCTACATAAGAGGTGAGGCCAAGGTGGCTTGGATGTACTTTTCGATGTTTAGGAAATGTCAACATACCTTATCATAGGCAAATCTATCTCCTGGCTCCAGCTGGGCCTCTCAGGTCCTTCTAGACAATTCTGGATGCCCAGAATAGAGAGGCCTATACTGTAGATTCCAGGGCCAGAGAACTGGGGGATGAGACATTGGTATGGCCAGTACCTCAATCTTTTGGAGCATTAGTTTTGACCTGGATGAACTGAGCTAGAACTGGGGGCAGTCCCGAGTCATAGTCACAGTAAACTCTCAAGCCAGATCAAGTGGTTTCTCCATAAGACCTTCTTGGGCTGTGGGGTTTGGGCCATGGTAGTAAGTTCCATGGAAACTGTCCCTCGATCTCAACATTGGGCTACAGAATCAAGGAAAGGACACTAGGGATGCTCCTTTGTAGTCAGCCCATGATTGCATACCTTCATCTGCCCCCCCTTCCCCAAGCACTGGTGAGGAAAGCAGGTCTCTGAGCCCTCAGACTCCTGGGATCGTGACTGCTACAAACAGCAGCCAGTTGGCTGTGGATTCCTGAGCCTACAAAACTTTCATGAGCCCAACTCAACACCGGCCCAAGATATGACTGACAAATTTGCGTTCTTGTGATACTCGTGTGAGTGGGTATGATCTGGTGGGACATCTTGCAGCTCCTGGCCTCCTGGCCCAGAACCATGGTCTGAGACAGTGATTTAGTACTCGGATACCACATTGCATCCATGACAGATGCCATTTTGATGATCTTCATGCCCCAAGGCTCGAAAATTCTTTGGTACTGTGGCCAGCTCTGTAGGCAATGGCCTCCAAACGGCTGCTATCAAGACTTGTAGGACACCTAGACATTAGAAGACCCTCAGGGGCCCACTGGAAAGTACTCTGCCTAGAGCCCCAGAGTAAGGTTCAAGCAGGCCAGGTGATGGTCATGTCGCTTGAACTCTGGGCCTGGGCGCTGTCCCCCAGCTCTTCACCTTACCACTTGAGCCACAGTGCAACTTCAGGTTTTCTGTAGGTACCTTGGAGATCAGAGTGTCCCAGACTTTCCTGCCTGGCCTGGTTTTGAAACATGATCCTCACATCTCAGCCTCCTGAGGAGCTAGGAGGACAGGCATGAGCCACCTGTGCCTGGATGATCTGGCCTTACACCACAGTGGACTAGGAGCTCCTGAAATTTTTCTTTAATTTTCCTGTGCTAGTATTGGGCCTTGAACTCAGGGTCTGGGCTCTGGTTGCTAAACGTTTTCCTTCAAGGTTACCACTTTACCACTTGAAGCACACCTCAATTTCTGGATTTTGGTAGTTGATTGGCAAGAAGAGTCTCATTAACATTCCTCTCCTGAGCTGGCTTGTCCCGCGATCTCTATCTCTGTCTCCTGAGTAGCTAGGATTTACTGGGGTTGAGCCACTGGTGGCATTGGACTAGAAACTTTTCTAAAGCAAGAGTTCTTCCCTGCATTTGCCCTGACTCCTCCATGCAAAGGAAGCCTGAGTGTCAGGAGCTGTGAAAACAGGTTTCCATCCACAGGATATGGCTTTAGGTCCCTGGCGAAATGCCAATCTAATCTTCCCCCTGGCACCATTCTGGGACCTCACACTCTGCCCTGTCACTCAAGTCAATGTTGACCCAGCCTTGAATTTCCTGCCTGCCTTGTCTTTTTTTTTTTGGTGTCGGTTGTGGGGCTTGAGCTCTGGGCCTGGGCGCTGTCCCTCAGCTCTTCAGCTCAAGGCGAGCGCTCTACCAATTGAGCTACAGCACCACTTCCGGTTTTCTGGTGGTTTATTGGAGATAGGAGTCTCACGGTCTCTCCTGCCCGGGCTGGCTTTGAACCGCGATCCTCAGATCTCAGCCTCCTGAGTAGCTAGGATTACAGGCGTGAGCCACCAGCTCCCGGCCCTGCCTGCCTTTTCTGAAGCCACAGAACTTTCATACAACTCACACCACCTGCTCTACAGCACACCTCAGGAACTTTGCCCATGCTATATCTTCTGCCTGAGGCTCTCTGTCTTGTACCCACATATTAGAACTACTGTGGAATTTTGGCACTGACTATATCACTTCCTGGAGCAAGTCTTTCCTTCCCTTCTCCATCTTTATTTTTTTTATATTGAGTTGCTAGAGTTGGAATTTGTGCAGGCTGACTGGCAAATTCTCTATATTGGTGTGTGTGTGTGTGTGTGTGTGTGTGTGTGTGTGTGTGCAAATCCTGGGGTTTCAATTCAGGGCCTGGATGCTATCCTATCCCTGAGGATTTGTGCTCCTGAGGATTTGGGATCCTTAGATCTCTTCCTCCTGAGTAGCTTACAGGGGTGAGCCACCAGCACCTGACCTATAACCTACCTCTTACCTATAACCTCGGCCCTCCTCTGAGTCCCAGAAGAATATGTCTCACTAGGCTCAAGTTTTTTTTTTTTTTTTTTTGCCAGTGTTGGTGCTTGAACTCAAAGCTCATTCTTGGGACAGACTCTAAACATGTGAAGACTGTGACAAATATTTCCATTCAATTATGTACCATGTTTCAACACTTAATATAATGTTAATGAACAATGAGTCAATGTCCTAAATTATTGCGTATAATTTTATAATAGATGTGCAAAATATAATATTATGTGTATAATAATACTAAATACAATAATCAATAAATGAATCAAAGAAAAATCAAATACAAAATCAATTATGAAATTCTTAATATGAAATTAACATACATATATAAATATATATCATGTATTACACATGTATAGAAATATTTTTTCCATTGCAGGGCCTTCATTCAGGCCCTGGGAACTCTATCCTGAATTTCTTTTCCTCAAGGACAATGAGGTTCCCATTCACCGATGGTGCAAAAGAGTTACCTGGACGGTGAGCTCAAAAACTAGCAATGGCAGAAATATTGGGCCCAGTTCCAAGACAGTGACTTAATTTTTGTAATGGAAGCAGTTATGTATATTCAGTTCCATACTGAACATTAAAAAAGCAGTGTAGAATTTTGTACAGCTATTCAAACATCCTTCCCTTACCTCCAAAGTGCTTCTCTGAGAACTACATTGTTTCTCTTTTTTTGTATGTTTTTTATTGTAAAAATATTCGACAGAGGGGTTACAGTTCCAGGAAAAGGTAATGAGTACATTTCCTATTGAGCATTGTTTTACTCCTCCTGTGTTTTTCCCCTACCATCCCTTCCCTCCCATCTCCACAACTACCTCCCACTGCCGAGGTCAGTGACTTAGTTTTTCGTTTTTGGTTGGCACGGTGTTTGAACTCAAGTAATGACATCTCTTCACTCACATTGCTACAGATTTACCAAGACCCTCAGTTCAAATCCCAGGGTAGAAAAGAAAAGTGGCAGAAATTCCAAACCAGGGAGCTTTATTTTTTATTTAGTTAAATAATTAATATATATATATATATGCATATATATATATATATATATATTATTTTTTTGGCCAAGGATGGGGCTTGAACACAGGTCGTGGAAATTCTATTTCAGCCTGGATCTGTCTTGGCTTGGGTGCAGTCTCTGGACCCATAGCCGATCTTGGGATCCTGGGCCCAGAGGGCTTTCAGGAAGAAAAACAAGTTGGAATGCACAAAAAGTGGTGAACTGCAGAGAGCTGGGGTTTTACGAATTTTTTCTTTGGACAGTGACCATCCTGGGTCTGAAGGACAAAGCTGCAAAGTGGACCTGACCTGCCATTGTTGGTGGCTGGTGGGCTATCAGTGAAGACATAGACCAACCTGTCAACATAGGCCCTGGGTTAAAATCACAGTCCTGACATCAATCGCAGGAGATCACAATAGACTCATTCCTATGCACAGGAATACTGATTGAAAGAGTAGTTTATACATCGGTCTATGCTAAAATTGCATGCAATAATCCTAGAATGCTGATTGAGCTTAATTAATAGTTTATTAAACATGAAAAGAATAATATTCCTTCAATGGCGGTTTAATAAATACCTAAGAGTTGTTAGGAACATAGTAGTTGTCATTCTATCATAGATAGACAGCTATGGAACTCTTTACCAATATATATATTTATTTGTATACCTCCCTCTGCCTATCCATGTATCGCTGTTTTGGCCAAACCTGGGGGTCGATCTCAGAGCCTGGAAACCACCTGACATCTTCATTGGCTAGAGGCTGCCATGCTCAAACTCACCCAATCATGAATTAGGCCTGCTAGGAGCTAAGTTCGGATCCTGGCACTCCCAGGCATGATGGAGAACACATCTAACATCTGGATGTTATGTGACAGGATGTAAACAATGTAATAAATGGTACAGGTGTCATCAGAGTCAATAAAATAAATTCTAAATAAATTAATGAAACAAGAAATAAAATAAATAACCGCACCAAACACAATATGGACTGAACATCAGTACGGAAGTATAAATCCTATCATTAAAACAGATATAAGGAGGGCTGAGAAGGTGGCTCAGTGGTAGAACACTTGCCTTGCATGCATGAAGCCCTTGGCTCGATTCCTAAGCACCACATAAGCAGAAAAACAAGCCAGAAGTAGCGCTGTGTCTCAAGAGGTAGAGCGCTAGCCTTGAGGTGAAGAGCTGAGGGACAGCGCCTGGGCCCAGAGTTCAGGCCCACGAGCGGGCCAAAAAAAAAAAGTATATAAGGACTAACTTTTCCAGTCCTGAGGCTTGAATTCAGCCCCCCCAATGGGTAGGGAATGGCGGGAGATCATGAGATACTCGTTTCTGGACCTGGAAAGAGTCATGGAATGTGATCGATCTCATCCTTGAATGAGTAGTTCCTTCATGATGTAAGTAGGAAATGATGGGCAAGACTCAGGGGTATCGATTGTTTGTAAAGAAGTTGATGAAGCATGACAATAATCATCACAGTCATGAAATGGAGGCATCAGGAAAGATCCAAGTATCGGTAGTCACACAGATAGGAGGCCACCACAGCTTACCATCTCTCCTAATCTATACATATGTGTACTTATTTGCATACTACCTTCAGCTTATGAATGGATGACTGTTGTGCTCCCCACTCTCCTCTCGTTGGAGGGGGGGGGGGTGAATCGCAGGTCCCAAAGGCTGTTGTGCTCATGTGGACCCATTCACCACTTGGTCCTGCTAGGCCCCGAGTTCAAATTCCCTTCGCCCTGCCAAAAGATTCATCTTGATGTCAGAAGTCAGTCATTGCACCTGTTTTCTTTCCTGTGCAAGTCCTGGATCTCAGCTAGGATGGAGAATGCTTGGGCCACCCTGTGGCCATGGGAATAAATTGTTATCCATGTCAGCCCAGATATACCTGTCATCATATACTCAAGAAAATACACAATACACCCATGAATACCATACAAAATAAAGAGAATAACTACACTCAATGCACGATGCAGTCCACACACGGATGTGAATATACATCCCATATTTCAATGATCATTGAGGACTATTTTGGCCTCCCTGGAGCTTGATCTCAGTTCCTGGGAATGGCCTAGCTTCTTAGTGGCACACAGTCTGGTGTGATCATGTGGACCCATTGGTCAGTTGAGCCTCCTAGGCCCAAAGTTCAAATCCCAGCACTGCCAAAAATTCACCCTGATGTGAGAAGCCAGTCGTTGCACCTGTTTTCCTGTACTGTGCAAGTACTGAGTCTCGCAAAACAAAGAGAATGACTACACCAAATGCAAGATGCCTCCCACCCATGTACGGAAATATATATATACACACTGTTTAATTGTGAATTTATGACTATATTGGCCCCCACCAGTGCTCCATCTCAGGTCCCAGGAAAGGCCTAGTTCCTTAGTGTCTCACAGCCTGGTGTGCTCACCATGACCCATTTACCAATTGGGCCTGTTAGGCTTTGAGTTCAAATTCCAGCACTACCAAAATATTCATTCTGATGTGAGAAGGCTATGGTGGCACATATTTTCCTGTCCTGTGAATGTCCTGGGTCTCATTGAGGATGGAGAATGCTATATGGGCATTGTCATCCATGTCATCATACCTCTGTCACCATACACAATAAAATACACAATACATCTATGAATAAGACACAAAATAGAAAGAATAACCACACTGAATGCAAGATGCATACCACACCTGTAGGTAAAGAGAAATCCTATGTTTAAAAAAAAGGTGGGCATGTTATTTTGTCCTGTGCTGGGACTTCAAATCAGGCCCTGCACAGGCCTGACATTCTAGTCTTCAAAGAGGGTGAGCTTCCCCTTCCGCACATTGTAACAGAGTTACCCAGACCTGAGCTCAAATCCCAGCACTGACAAAAGATTCATCCTGATGTCAGAAGCCAGTTGTTGTGCCTTGTATCCTCTCCTGTGAATGTCCTGGGTCTCAAATACGATGGAGAGTGCATAGACAACCCTGTAACCATGGGAACAGGTTGTCATCCATGTCAGCACAGTTATATCTGTCACCATACTTATTAAAATACACAATACCTCCATGAATTAGAGAAAAATAAGGAGAATAATTGCACTGAACACAAGATGCTGTCCACACATGTATGTCATATAAGTCCTATGTTTAAATTATGAATTTATGACTATAGTGGACCACCCTGGGAATCAATTTCAGATTCTGGGAATGGCCACACTCCTTATTTGCTCACAGGTTCATATGATCACCTTGACTGATTGGCCAATTGGTTTTGCTCTGCCCTGAGTTCAGATCCCAGCATAACCAACAAGTTGATCGTGGAGTAAGAAGGAGAGTATGAAACTTTTTTTTCCTTTTCTCTGAGAATCCTGGGGGTCAGGCATGATGGAGAACATTTCTAAAAATCTAGATGTTCCGTGATAGGTTGTCATCAATGTAATAAACAGTATGGGTATCATCATAGTAAAATCAATGGTAAATAAATGAATAAACAAAAGATACAAGGAAAACCCACACCAAACATGTATGTACTGAACATCTATAGGTAAGTATAAATCCTATCTTTAAAATATATATGAATATTATATTTTCCAGGGCTGGGTCTTGAATTCAGGACTAGTGAACAGGCCTGATTTTTTTATCTTCATGTAAGGTGATCTTCCCATTATCCACATTGCTGCAGATTTACCCAGACCCTGAGTTCAAATTCAAAGCCTGTAAGAATAAACTGTGTGAATTGCAAGCCAGGAGCTAATTTTATTCTCAGCATGGGGCTTGAACTCAGATCGTGGCAACTCTTCCTCAGCAACGATCACCCTAAAATGGGGTGCAGCCACTGGACACACAGGTGCTTCTGAGATCCTAGACCCCGAGGTTTTGCAGGGAAAACAATGCACAGAAAAAATGTGGCCTTTTATGTTTTCTTCCTTTGCACAGTGACCCTTCTGGGTCTGAATGACACTGTGGCAAAGGGTACTTCATCTTGCATTGCTTAAGGCTGGAAGACTATCAGGGAAGCCATAGGCCCACATGACAACATAGGCCCTCATTTCGAATCCATGTCCTGACACCAACCAAGGGCAGGAGGTACTAAGAAACTGGTTCTCATCCATAGGAATAACACTGGAATTTGGTCAATGTCACAGTTGAATGAGTTGATCATGAATGATGATCCTATAAAACTAAACAGCATCATTTCAGAAGGCTGGTTGATTTTATTTAATATTTATGAAGCATTAAAAGAATATTATTACTTACAGGATCACAGTTATTTCAGGACACTGAGTGATTTCATTAATATTTTAAGGATGAAACAATAACTTTAATTACATGGACGAATAAGAAATACCCAGGAATTGGTAGGAATACACTCTATATAACTGAATAATATATAGACATCTCTGGCACTCTATAAAGATATATATTTATTAGCATACTGCCATCTGCATGTCAACCTGTTCTTATTTGATTAACCCCTGGGGCTTGTTCTCAGGTCTTGGGAACAACCTGTCAGCTCAATTTGCCGGAGGATGGCGTGGTTACACTCACCCATTCATGAATTTGACCTTGTAGGCCATTAGTTCAGATGCCAGCACTTCCAAACAATGAATTGTGGAGTAAGAAGCTGATGGTGACATGTTTTCCTTTAATGTGAAACTTGTGGGTGTCAGGTATGAAGTGGAATACATATGTAGACCTATATTCTATGTAGTCAATGTTCTATGTGCTATAATAGTCAATAAAATAAATTGTCATTACATGAATTACATTTCTGAATAGAGACCCGGAAACACAATAAATCAAAGAAAGGTTGGACAAATGGATTTTCATGAAGTTGCAGAGCTTCTGCATGGCATAGGACATAGCTAGCAAGATCAATAGAAAGCCCACGGATTGGGAGAAGATCTTCACTAGCCATACAACGGACAAGGGTCTCATATCTAAAATATACTTGGAACTCAAAAAATTAAATCCCCCAACAACAAATCCTCAAAGAATCAACTGCCCAATAAATAAGTGGGCTAAACACTTAAAGAGAAATTTCTCTGAAGGAGAAAGAAGGATGGCCAATAGACACATGAAGAAATTCTCAACATCCCTAGCTATAAAAAGAATGCAAATCAAAACAACATTGAGATACCACTTCACTCCTGTTAGAATGGCAAAAATCAAAAACTCTAATAACAACAGATGCTGGAGGGTATGTGGACAGAAGGGAACCTTACTTCATTTTTGGTGGGAATGTAAAGTGGTTCAACCACTTTGGAAAGCCGTATGGAGGTTCCTCAAAAGACTTCACATAGAGCTCCCCGATGACCCAGCAATCCCACTTTTGGGCATTTACCCAAATTTTTACAAACAAGACCACACTAAAGCTACCAGCACAACTATGTTTATTGCAGCATTATTTACCATAGCTAAGATATGGAAACAGCCCTGATGAACCTCACTAGGTGAATGGAATAAGAAAATGTGGTATATATACACAATGGAATTCTATGCCTCCATCAGAAAGAATGACATTGCCCCATTTGTTAGGAAATGGAAAAACTTGGAAAAAATTATATTAAGTGAAGTAAGCCAGGCCCAAAGAAACATAGGTCCCCTGATTTCCCTTATTTGCAATATCTAGTATATGTATGAGTCAAGCGGAAAAGGTTAGATAATGTGATGTTAGGAAAATGAACCCTTAGATATGTATTTTAATGTTTTTTTTTCCTTTCATGCATTTGTTTCTAACACATTTATAAGATTATCTCTTTGTAGCTTTGTATGTCCCTCCCCCACAGTATAACCCCTGCTTTCACTATATTTGATGTCAGTATAACTTGTAGAAGAGATGGGGAAAAACAAGTCGTTTAACGATACAGGTGGACCTGTTGCAACAATGAGAAGTACAAGTTGTCATGTCGAAAACGAGCTTTACAATGTTGGTGCGGGGGTGGGGGGAAGGCGGGCGAGATTGGGTGGGGGGGGTGGGAGGAGGGTAGGAAGGGATATGAAGGGTAAACTAAAGAGGAGGCTGCAATGCATGATAAGAAATGTATGCATTAACCTGCCCATGTAATTTTAACCCCTCTGTACAGTGTGTTCACAAATAAAATAAAATAAAAAAAAGAATCTAGGGAATCTTTCTGCCTGCGTGGGCTTTCAACTGTAATCTTCCGATCTTAGCATCCAGAATTTATATGATAGTTAAAAAAGTATAAATATAAATAATATTTGCAAGTGTTCTGATCTCAAGAATACCAGTGTGGGGGGGAAATGATGCAACCCAGTATATTGTGCTGTTCTTTCCAGAACATATATTGCATCACATTATCAGAGTTGTATTTTTTCACAATAGATATAAGCTATTCATGATGTGAATTAAGGGAAGTTTGAGGTACACCGTAAAAGTTGGCAACTGTTGGGCAAGGATGACTGTATATCATATATATTGGTATTGATGGTCATAAAAATAATAGCTTATTGTTATAAACAAGAGCTTACTCTTGAAGAATTAATTATTACCAATGCTACCTAGTTTTATCCTCTACCAGAATGTGGTTATTTTTCTTTTGACTCTCAATCAGTAACACCCCATTGGAAAATGCATCTATTGCAGAATTACATAACATGAAAGCCTGTACTGTTTTGAATCTCTCAGGTATGGAATCTTCCGAAGTTGAAAATGAGTAGTTACTAGTCATTGGAATGTTGAAAAACACATATATTCTGTCTTCTTAACAACGTATATAATTTTAAAAGTTATAAGTTTCCATGGAATTAAACTGTTTTCGCTTTTAGCATGAGAAAGTAATATATTTATTCTTTTTTCAAAATATTGGAAAGTATATTGTGAAAATATTGTCTATTTGGATAGCATTCAAGTTGATGGTCTTCTGATTAAAAAAGGGGTAATCAATTCAAATTAGACGCCAAACAGTATTGCTTTTTAAAAAGTTTCTACATAAAGAATATTTACTATACCAATACAGTGAAATTTTTATTTCATGCAGCTTATTTTTTAAATTTAATTTTATTGTCAAAGTGATGTACAGTGGGGTTACAGTAATTTTAAAGTAGAGAATGCATAACTTTTCAAACTTGTTACCCCTCCTTCATTTTCTTCACAGTTTTTCTTCAGCCCAATACCCCTCACAAGTTGTAATGTACATTTCCAACATATTGTCTTGTGAGTATTGCTATTGCATTGGTTTGCCTTTGTCCTTTGTCTCACCATTTTGTTGTTCCTCTTCCCATCCCTAATTAAGGCAAATATATACACAATACACAGGCTACCAAAATCAATTACAGCAGGGAATGAAGCTTAGGGGAAAAAACCTCAAAGAAAATAGAAATCACATAGTACATTAAAAACAACAACCGCAAATAATACTCTGTTTCCATAACTTGGAGTTCATTTTGCTCAGAATCAGCTTTTAAACATATATATATATATATATATATGTATATATATATATATATATATGCATAACAAAGCCACTGCAAAATAATAGTTTTGTTTCGTGGACACTATATCATGAAAACAATATGTTAACTGTTTTTGATGGTAAAGGTGGAGTTAGGATTGGTGAATTCGCGGTTCTAATAAAGGAATGTCAAAAGAGTTTTAAAATAATGACAGGTAAATTTTAAATTGTTCAAACTTTTTAACAACTTAGCCTATTATGAAAATTTAAAATTGCTTGGGAAAATAGGTTTTTATGCAAAGTAATCCATGGAGACTTAGCTGAGAGTGAGCAATGTGGGTGAAGACGGCTCATTTTCACACTAAACAAACAAACCTCAGAAACCTTGCTATAAATCCTGTAGGTTCCCTTGAGAATTGTCCCTACCGAGGAAATCTACTCTTCACCTGTGTGAAACAAGGTTGTAGTCGAATTTAAATTCAAAGTTCTTAATAAAAGACATCATTTTTTTTGAATTGACTTTAATTACCAAACAGTAATTCTTTGCAAAAGATAATTTGGGTCCAAATATTTAGGGAGAAAGTGCCCTCAACAATGTAAGAAGGTATTGGGTTTAGACTTTTCTGTTTGTAATACTTTCTACAATGTCTTTGCACGTGAAAGCACTGAACCACAGAAGAAAATCTCACCGGATACTTTAAACCAATGATTTCACATTTCTTAGTAGCTCACAAAATATAATATCCTTATTAACATGAGATAGTGAAGACTTCTCTTATTAAATAAGCCAAAAAGTTTTGGGATCAGAAAAGAATTGAGCAAATGAAAAAGGCAAGAAAAGGCTTTCTTAGAAACCCTAGCTAAGCATATTGGCTTCAGCAGTGGAGGGAGGCCAAAATTTTGATATACATTGTCATAATATTTTTGCTACCTAAGGTGATTTTACAGAGCCTATTTAGTTCACTTCAATTTAGAACGGATTGAATGAAGACATGAAAATAAATTCCACATCCAAGTAAAAGAGTTATAAAAGAGAAACCATGAAGAGCTTGCATTGGGGAAGTCCTTATAGTCCTTCACCTTCACTAGACTTGAAGCCATGAATCTGTGATTAGTTGGAAATCAGACAAGAGCTAAGAGAAGGACAGAGAAATAGGACATGGGAATATTGTGCTTTTGTAACAGACACTGTCATCCAAGGTATGAATGATTTAACTCTGTTCTTTTCCATACATTCTGCTGATCAAATGCAAGACCAATAGAAAGATAATCTATTGAAATTATTTTGGAAAGAATAACTTCACTGATCCTGATATGGTATTTAAGGAGAGCCTGAAGAGAGATGATAAAAGGTGGAGAATTCTTCGATTTCCTCTAAGCACCTTGTTAGCAAAGTATATCTTTGAGGTTAGAAGTGATTGAACCAAAAAGAGGTGGAGTACTTATTTTTGAGGGCACTTTAGACACAAGAAAACTTTCAAGTTAAACGAAAAAAGAAAAAATATAGCTAAATATTTGTGATCACAGCTTCTTGGACTGGTATTTTGGAGACAACGTTTTACATTAGAGATTGTCCTCATTAACATTGATGCTGGGTTTCCGTGGCAACCAAATGAAAGGGGGAAGTTTAATGGACTCACTTGGACAAGTAAACATCATAATAGAAAAAAATGGCAAATAATATTTAGTAAATTACTTTGAACAATTTCTTTGCCAGAACAAAGAGGGAAAATATAATTCAAATCACTTGACTTAAAATTAAGAATAAAAGTAGTCAAGAGAACTGAGAGAAAACATAGAGGACTGTTTTCTCTCCAGTGGAGTAATGGGTTCTTGATCTTTTTTCTTCCATCTTCTATCTTCACAAGCTATCAAGTGTGGCTCAGGACTGGAGTGTCCAGATCAGACCAAGAGAATTCCCAGAAGAAAATATTTGCAGCAGATGTAGGTGATTTATAACCTTAGACAATTTATTTAAATCTGTTAAAAATTCTCCTCTATCCCAAACTGCCCACTTTAAACAGTTTTGTATGCTTTCCCCAAGATTGTCCTTCATTAACTAATTAAAATTTTGAG
The DNA here is from genome assembly GCF_019054845.1 of Dipodomys spectabilis. NCBI lineage: Eukaryota > Metazoa > Chordata > Mammalia > Rodentia > Heteromyidae > Dipodomys > Dipodomys spectabilis. The sequence continues at coordinate 1,089,315 of NW_024870984.1, forward strand.
AGGTCATAATCATACTCTATAGAGATTGCTGTGTGGTTGTGGTTTTTGTGTGTGTTTGTTTTTTTGTTGTGTTTTTTCACTGAATTTAAAAAGGTTGTGCAAGTTTGTTACAATTAAATATGTCCATCTAATTTTCCAATGTTCCAGGATCAGAGTCACTCCATCTATCATTCTAAACCAACCCCTTCTACAAGATTTATTTCCAATTTACCACGTCCTTTCTCACATGTGTTCATTGAGTAGTCTAGCTGTACTTGTTCCTCGTTCCATTTTCATTCATTCTATGTCTTTACTATTCTTCTTCTCTGGTTTCATCATTCTGATAGTCATTCTGTTAAACTGTCTGCTAGTACTTTGAAAGGTTTATATACATTCCATGGAGTTTAGATCCTACATATACTTGAACTGATGTCAGCTTATATTTCCATAATTCATTCATCTGAAGTAACAATTTGCAAGACTGGAGACATGAAGCACCTAGACATGATTTTATTCCCCTCCATTTGAAAGATTAATCTGTAGTCAACAAGAAAGTTTAAAAAGGGCTTAGAATGTATTCCTAACTACCAGTTTTGTAAATGGCTTTGTACAATGGTGTGTGATTATTTTATTTTACATGGGATAATATTTTCTACTACCTATAAGTTTTGGAAAAAGAAGAAAACTAAAATTGACTACTGTAGAGGAATATGATAGAAATAAAAGACAAATTTTATGTTTGTCAAATCTCTGATGAGTACCCATATTTAAGACTTAAAGTCACTAGGAAGGGATGTGAAGGGTAAACAAAGGAGGAGGCTGCAATGCTTGATAAGAAATGTACTCATTATCTTGCCCATGTAATTGTAAACCCTCTGTACAGTGTGTTCACAAAAAATTAAAATTAAAATTAAAAAAAGACATAAAGTCATATTTCTTACTATGTTAGACAGATAGGGAAAACATAAAACACCATATGATAAGGCAACTATTAATGAGTTTTCAAAATCTATTTATTATGTGATGAAATTTACTTTATTAGCTAAGGTTTTGGTTTGAAATATGGGAGGCTGATCTATTTAACAAATTTTTGAATGCACCTACTGAAAAACACAGATGGTGGGGGGTACTATTTCTACATTTTAATGAATGGTTGAACCTGTTTGGCATTAGTGCTGGGTAAATAAATCAACTCTATTGTAACTTGCTCCCTACACTTGAAAAACATGTAACGTCACTAAATATTATCTACTTGTAAAGTGTTACTTTGGCAAGTGTGAGTTTAAAAAGTTTATTTGAAAAGGAATATACTTTCAGGAAATTAAATGTAGGTTATCATTTGTTTGAGAATGACAACATTTTTATACTATAGAACCAAGTTTTACTGAAATACCAGTGTTTTGAAGCACTAAGGATCTTCTCAATGTTTTTCTGAATTATATTTGACCTCTATGTCAAGTATTCCTAGCATTTGTAGACCAATTATGGATCTATCGTTCCAGGAACTATTTTTTGGCCTGCTGATGCTGGACTGAAATCATTCATTAATCATTACGAGAGGGGTATTACAAATAATCTTGTGACATTTGTGGTCTTGTCCACTCATATGGGATAGTCATCTGAAAATTGAAAGTTTCAATTACTGCACTTTAACATTTTGTGATTTCATCCTGCATTTTAAGTTGCCTGGCATTTGACAATTGCTTACTGGTAATTCCTGCATTTCAAGGAATTGGGGCCCTGAAATATAGGAAAGGAGAAATTGAGATGGTTCTTCAGTTACTTTCTGTTGGCATGTTGCATTGGCCTAGATGAGAACTCTTGCCCTAGTTATCTGATGATGAAGATAAATGGGACCTGGGATCCTAGGACCCGTGGGTCCTGTAGAAGAATAATACCTTTTAGACATCATATCAGCAAAATTTGAGTATAATCAGTAGAAATGCTTCAGAAATATGCAGAAAAACAGTTTGGGACCAGCGAGTTAAAGCAATAAACAGAGCAGCAGAGTAAAATCCCTTATAGATTAGAGTAAAACAAAATTGGTTTTTTACCATGTGAATTCAGAAACCAAGAACACTTAGAAGGTATCACAAGTTTATAACGAAAACATTGCATTGATTTTTTTATATTCCAATATATATTCTAATCCTGATTATTTATATTCCAATCTATTTATTGGAGTAAATAACAACTAATTTGTCAAATTATCAATTAATTTTAGTAAGATTCACTGTGTGAAATATAAAAGCAGCACATATAATTATAAATTATATAAGTATATGTAATATAAGAAAATATTTTGCATTGTTCTTTTGTGGTTAGGGTAACAAAGTCAACTGTTTTAAAATATTATTCCATTACCTCTACTTCAGTGTGTGGTAGAATTAGAGCTAAAGCTTTACCATCCAGAGCTGTACAGCTTAGAGACAAGAGGAAACACTGTGATTAAAACATTACCAATTTAAGGCCTAATAACGAGGAGAAACATATGGACTTCTCCTGGAGATATGGAATATATTTGGTGATAGAAAATCGGTGGTGTAAGTTCCTGCCTGGTTGGATGGTGGACAGGCCAGGACATTAGGTAATCATGCATATGAACAATTTTTTTCACCTTCTTGGCGTTAGCTACTTTTGAAATGGTAGGGATAAGAAATAATTATATTTTGAAAAAATACCTTCTGTCTGAACAGTTCTGTCTGAACTGTTAATCTCTCTATGACCACTTGTAACTAAGATTAGTTTTGCTCCAGTAAGACAAGCTATACTGTCAGGGTAAGATATTCTGGTTGGTCTGTTCCTACATGGAGCAAGGGTAAAGGGTCAGGCAGACATTTGTGCCAGTAAGACCTCAATTTGGAAATTTTAAGCTGGAGAAGTTTAGAGTAGCTCTTAAGCAAGGCTTAGTTTGAATCCATTAGCTCCACAAAGCTAACTCAGTTGATAAATAAGTACTTGAAAAGCCATCACCTTTGGACCTACCTATAAAGGCTTCAAAGTATGATCAAATTTCAAATAAAAAAGACTTTAAAAAGTAATTGACAAAAATTGCAAATGTGAGCAATTGAAGAATCAATATAAGTTTTTTCCACCATAAACAGAATTTTACAGAAATAAGATGAATAGAAATTTAGGAAACAATAAGGTTTCCCTGTTACAAATAGGCAACCAAGGATATATGCCTGTCTTAAGATTGCATCATTAATTACTTAAATTTACAGGATACTACATGCTTCCGCAGCACATCTATCCAAATTACAATACAGAGATTAACATGGCTCTTGCACAAGGATGATATGAAAATTTGTGAAGAAATGAAAAACAGTTATTAAACAGTTGATTACAAATATACAAGTGTAATTATACATGTAATTCATAGGAATAAAAGTTTGTTTTACACCATTTAATCTTCACCTTTTTATGAAGGCCTTTACATTGCATAACCTTTATAAAAGTTTTTAAATTAGATAACATTTTCATTTTATCCCAAAGAAATAAAATTATATAAGGACCTAGGAATTAAAGGAATCTTAAACCTTTTCTATATGGAATGCAATCTGAAAGGACACATTAATGAACCTATATATTATAAAACAATGTTGAATTCAAAGTATTATATCTAGGAGAGAATGAACTAGATTATGGATACTATACACACAGAATACTAAATATTTTAAAATATACTTTTTTCAGACAAGCACCAGAAATATCTTTAGTTTCTGTACTACTCATTTCAACAGATAAGTTAAAATTATTTCTTATTAAAAAATCACAAATGCTACAGAAAACATTATAGATGTATACAAACAACTCGAATGTATATTGACATCAAAATCAGGCAATTCACTTGGAAGAATACCATGGAATTCATGAATTTTTAAAGTAAGATATTGTTGTTGCTTTGTATTGTGAAAATATTTTGTATGGACACAGGATGGACTAGAAATTTTGAAATTTAAGAAATTTACCCAAACCATTAGGACTTAGGAGAACAATTTGTACAGCTTTCTACAACTTCAAAGAGGTAGTGATACATACTTATTCTTTTGGCAATATCAAATGCAGTTTCTTCCAAGTTGTGTTTCAGACCTGGTTTGATATAATGGTTCAACAGAAGGAGATCTAGCATAACTTTGCTATTTCTATTCCCAGCAGCAAGATGCAAGGGGATCAAGAGGCCTTTAGTTTGGCCATTGGTATCTGCATCATGATGAAATAAAGAAGCCACTCTGTTATTATTCCATGTATAAGTACTGTGCAGGAGTGTCCAGCCATTCACAATTAATACATGAATATCTACCTTGAGCTACCAACTCATGGACAATGACTAAGTGTCCACTGAAAGCTTCTCGATGAAGAGGGGTGTACTCATCAGCATCACTAGTATTCACATGAGTGGCCTTTTTGGAAAGTAGTCTCTGCACTGTACTAAGGTGATTATTTTCGGCAGACCAAAAAAGAAATTTGCTTGGATCCTATTCCATTTTTCTCTTGCAATTGATACCATTTCTCACTTTTTCATCTTGTTCCTCATCTTCTTCAGAACTGCCTAGCCAGAGACTTTGAGTGCCAGTGAATATGAGCTTTCCATGTATTTCCCCAATAGTTCACATTGGATGAACTGGTCAGAAATATCCGGTGAATTTTCTTCATCTGTTTTTTCACTATTATTTATTTTCTCTTTTTTCATTTTTACTATTCTAAATTATTCTAACTGGAGAGTAGGGAATTGGTAGAGAGCAGAGGAAGATTTTCCTCCGTATTCAAAGGTACAGACTGAAAATGAAGACCAGTGGTGTATTCATGTGCAGCTTATTTTAGGAATGAGAAAATAGGAAATAATGCCTTCCATGTAAATTATTTGAGAAATGGCAGAGCAGAAAGTGAAATGATGCAACCAAAAATATAAAAGCAAAATAAATTAGGATAATTATGGAGCAATCATATTACCTATGAGAACCATGAAAGGGGAGAGAGGAAGAGAGAGACAGATGTTCAATGATCTAGCTAGCCAAGAAATTCATCCCTCTGATCAATTTATAGAGCAAACAATTTCATTTTTTAAAAGAGATGGAAATAGAATTTAAGATCAGATGTCTCCATTGTTTTTAATTATATTCTTATTATCTTAAATACTTGGAAAATGGAATTTCTATTCAACAAATCAGTTTTTTAAGTATAATTTATCTTTATATAACTTTTCCACACCCTTTCAAACCTCACCCCACTTTAATTTTTTCTAGTTTCATACTATCTGCAATGAATAATATACTTTCACTCTCTTCGTCCATAACTCTCTTTATTCCTTCCTTTTGACTTCCCCTCACACCTTCCAAGTGACAGTTTCCTGACATATATTTTGTTGGATTAAAAGTTCAATTTTATAAGAAAATACACTTTTGAAATACTCCTCTGCAAATAGCATGCTTTGGTTAATATTTTTTGTAAACCTGTATAAAGTTCTAGCTTCCAAATATGAGACATAACATGGGTTCTTTGTTTGTCTGGCTCTGACTTAGCTCATTAATATATTTTTAGATCTATCCATTTCATTTCAAATAATGTAACAGTCTTCAAAATGGATAGGTGAAATCCAATTGTGTATATGTGCCACACTTTTTCCAACCATCACTCCACCAAAGGGCATCTGGGCTGTTTCTGTACCTTTGCTACGATGAATAGTGGAGCAGTGAACATGGTTGTGAAAGTGATTTTACTGTAACCTTTTGGAAGAATTCATCACTACCATTATGGGAACAATCCTCTGGCCAGTTTTCCAGAATAAACACATCCCTACCTTCATCTTCATCCCAATGTATTGCAAGTCTTCAAAAACACACTTCCCCCTACAGGTCTCAATAACCTAAAACCACACTGTGCCCATATTCTTTCAATACATTATATCATAAATGTACATATAATTTAGTGAGAACCTTCTATGTATTTTCCTAATGTGAGAATGAGGGACATGACAGAGTAAAAGTAAGAAGTATGCAATTTAATTAGCTATTATCACATTTAAAATCATTTTCAGCTCTAATTCATAGCCTCACATAATATTATTATAATCTTTATTTGATTACTTCATCTAACCCATAATTTGTAACAGGTGAATTAAAAACAAAGGTTAAAAATGTGGTTTGATTTTGACACTCATATGTGAGGTTGCACAATATGGGCAAATATGTTCATTTGCAAGGTTACTCTATTTTGTCTGAAGTACCACAAAACATTTTCACTTAAGTTGAAAACATTGTACCATGGATATATTCTCTCTCATGCAGTTTTCCAGTCAAATACTCAAATCTTGCAATTATTCCACTTATTTAAAATCATAGCTTTTTACATTAATACCCATAATATTAGAGTTTGAATTGAGTGTCTAGTGCCCCCTAAATGGGTGTTCTTACCATTTTGTCATGTCTCCAGCCCTAAATTATCTTGATTATTTTTCAGATACTGGTGTATGATATTGGGCTCAGTCCACGTTATGTTATTCTTCCTGGAATTTATAATAACAGGTACATGTCATTGTGTAAAGATCTTTCTGTCCAGTCTGGGCTTTAACCTCTATCCTCACGAGAGTAGACTCAAATGTAGTGAGGATTTTCATAAATTTGTCATAGCTGATGTTTTTATAAGTCATGTCATTTTCTGCAGGTTTTTGAGTACTGAATTAATTTGTTTTCTTGGGTTGTTTTGTTTCATTTGAATGTATGTGTTGAGTTGTTCCTCACTTTTCTGGTTTCTTTCAATCAAGTTATTACCTATTGTACTGAGAATCCAATCCTTATTTTTCACGATAGTCAATGTGAACATGATTTATTCCAAAGCAATTTGAGTAATATTTAAACACCTTCATATCTATGAATGGTATATAAATGATAAGTGCTGCGAAGGGTCTTTTCATTTTCACAGCAGTCTTTGTCATACACAGACAGATCATGAAATATATGAAGATAATAAAACTACAGATGCTAGCAAGAAGAAGGAAAACCTATTATTAATAGTGTGACAGAGGCTTCCCTTCTAATGAAAGAAATACGTTGTTTCATGAAGGATTTCACAAAATTATATTGCTTGGAGGAATCGAACCCAGGGCCTCAAGCATGCAAGGCAAGTGCTCCACCACTGAGCCACCTTCCATGCTCTCTACGAATTCTTAATTGGTAGGTTATTTAGTTTATTTTTAATTTCAATTTAATTTTATTGTAAAGGTAATGTACAGAAGGGATACAGTTACATAAGTAAGGTAATGAGTACATTTATTATGGAAGAAACAATGATATCTCTTCCACTGATTTTTTTGCACACTCAAAAAAAAACTAGTTTTTCCTGTCGCTATTGACCAATGGTACTGTTCTTTCTTTGTTCATGCATTTTTTATTATAAAATTGATATACAAAGGGTTTACAGTTACTTAAGTCAACTAAAGGGTACACTTCATTTTATTTTCTAAATTTCAAATTTTGAACTTAATTATTTTTTATTGTTTCTTTAGGGTAATTCTTGTTTCAGAGTTGTAGGATTAGTTAATTTAGTTTTGCATAATTTTAACACAAGTAAATTATTCAGACATATAGTTTGCTTTCAAAATAATTAACATGTGAATATTTAAAATTATTTTCTTAAATTTTATATGGTTAGTGAATTTACATAAATTTATTTTCTTTAGTTCTAAACATATTTGCCCATTTAACAAATAGTGTATTTTCAAGAAGCACATACTTTATTTTAAAAGGCTTTATTACCTGGTCATTATTTGGAAATATTTGTACTTGAATTAAAAAAAAAAATGTTTGAGGTGGGCATAGCGATTTGTTCTTTCCATTTTTCTAACTATGATGGTAAGGATAAATAGTGTTCATAATTCAGGAGAGACTGAGAAACTATGAGACCTTATCATAAAATTTCCAGAGTGAAATGATTAGAGATATAGTCATCCCTAGCAAGATATAGAGCACCTGGTTATCATATTCTAAATCTTGAGTTAAAACACCAGTAACATCAATCTTTTGTCAAAATAAAAGGACACATATTTCAAAATGTTTATTATTTAAAACTTGTTTGCAAATTTCTCATGTCTTTTATTTCTGAATTTTCAATTTACTTAATCTATAAGAATCCAAGTATCTTGTGACTATTTTATTTCTACTAAACTTTTAAATAGTATGAGCAATATTGTGATTTCATATATTAAAATACTTTTACTATTTGTGATAATTTCTTCTGTTTAATATGATAATAACAAATGTGTGTATGTGGTGTGTGTGTGTGTGTTTATTTGGGTTTTCTGTGTGTGTGCTTTTTGTGTGATTTCTAATGCTTGGGAGATCACACAATTGCTTCACATACGTTAGGCCAATGTTTTACCACTGAGCTATACTATCTAGTTATAACACAAATTGTCTTTTAAATTATGACTTTTAAATTTTCATTCCTAGTATGTTTTTTCTAAATTACATATGATAAAATGTGATCCATCCTCTATCCACGTTAGCAATTGTTATTGTTATTCTTTCTCTTATTTTTTTAGAAATTAATTATATACCTATTACAACTTCTTTACATTGTAACAGATCTATACAATTCTTTATTTTCTATTTTTTTCCCATGTTATCTGACTTTCAGTCCAAACTATCAGGTGGATTAAAAAGAAACTAGATTCAGGACACTTTATTTTTCTCCTTCTCTTTTCTGAAGTCTTTCTGTTTTTTGAAACAATACCAATGACATACAACTCCTATGTGGTCCACCATTCTTCCCCCTCTCACTCTCTTCTGCAGTACATCTCAAGTCGTTATCATTCAGCTTTATTATGCTGTACTGTTATCTAAATCTTAACTCATTCCTAAACTAATTATAGTTGCATTGAGCAGTCTCTAAAGACATTTTCTATATATAATATCATGCGTTTGTATTTTCACAAGTGGTAAAATATGAGTGACTATCATATATTTAGATAGCTCTGTAGAATATTGGTCCACCTGCTCAATAATCTCGTATGTAAATTCAAGGAATACATTTCTGTCAGAGCAATCTTGTAAAATGGTGTAGCTTGAGCCTTCATACTAGCTTTGAATAGTATTACCATGTTTAGTAGTGAAGACAACATAGTTCTACTTTAAGAACAGACACATAGAAGAAGGTAACAGATTCGTCAAAAATAATTTCTTAGTTTTATGGTCCACAGATTTTGAAAAGGATGCTATGAATTTATGAAATAAAAACAGAATCTTAAATGCTTTTATTGGCACTATTGCCTCTCTAGATTTCAAGAATGATCTTAGACTACTACCTCAATACTTTGTTTGTTTGTTTGTATGCCGGGCATGGGTTTTGAACTCTGGGCTTGGGCACTGTCTATGTGCTCTTCAGCTCAAGGTGAGCACTCTGCCGCTTGAGCAACAATGAAACTTCCTGGTTTATTGGAGATAAGAGTCTCATGGACTTTCGTGCCCGGGCCGGCTTTAATCCACGATCCTCAGATCTCAGCCTCCTAAGTAGCTAGTATTACAGGCATGAGCCACCGGCACCTGGCCTACCTCAAACCTTATATGGAATGATTATCAAACTAAATGTGAGATTTAAAAACCAATAAAACATAAAAGTAAAATTTCATGATATTGATCAGTAAAGGTTTCTAAACATTTGATATGGAAAAAATTAATGGCTAAAGAAAAGCAAGAACTGGATTATATCAAGTGATAACCTTTCATAATTCAAGGGACACTATAACAGAAATGAAAGCATATCCAACAGATAGAGTGCACATATTTGTTAATGCTACAATGTTAATGCTACAATGATTCTTAAACTTAAGTATTTTTATGTCTTCTAATGTATATAAATTTTTTTCCTGAATAGAATATTTCTTTAAATAACATATGTAAATTAAGTCAATAGGAGGAGCATATGAAATAAGATTCTCTTTAGTGTCTAAGAAATAATAAAAAGAAAACTCACTAGTATGACCATAATATAAAAAAGGACGTAAAATATAGTAATGTATTTGTGGATAATTGATATACTTCTCATAGTGATCGATTTGTATAATACTGCAGTCATTTTAGCAAACAAGTTTTCAAGTCTTCAAAAGATGAAAGAGAATTGTATAGGATCCAGGCATTACACTTCTATGAATGTATTAAACAGAAGTAAAAAACTTTTTTGGACAGAGAATGTAGTTAATAGACAGTGAACTTGAATAGTATGTGTGAGACTGTGGAAATGATCCCCCAAAACAAATTTTGAAAAGACACACTATAGAGGATGTATGCTGGGCAAATTCCTGTAACTGAATTTTATATCTATTTTAATGTCTGTTCTAAAATTTACAGCATTTCTATTTGAAGAAATGCAAGTTTGTGAAAATTAGGCTTTGGAAACCTATGAAAGTACAATTCACTTCCAAAGGACTAATATGTATACAATAAAAGGAAATAATATATTGTAAGTGAATTGCATATCAGGAAAAAAAACTATTGTTAAAACTTCTTCACACAAAATGCAGAATAGCTAAAAAGATATTTTTGGTGTTGGCTAAAAACTCTTTGTAAACTACTGCATTTAAAACAAAGATGTGATTTCTGTTTATTTTGAGGGTATATTTTCCGTTTGAGTTTATACAGAGATAACTCAACCCAAAAATATATGTGATAACTGGAATACCTAGGAATTATGCATCACTTCTAATAAATTTATTTTATTGTTTATTTTTTATTGTGAAAATACTGTACAGAAAGGTTACAATTACGTGGACAAGATAATGAGTACAGTTCTTATCAAGCATTGTAGTCTCCTCCTTTGTTTCCCCTTCCCATCCTTTCCCATCCTCCCCCGCCGCCCCACCCAATCCTCCCCGTTACCCCCACCCCACCAAAGTTGTAAAGTTCATTTTTTGACATAACGAATTGCACATCTCATTGTTGCAATAGGTCCACCTGTATCCATATTTTTTCCCATGGTTTACCTCATTTGCAATATGTAGTCTATATCTGAGTCAAGCAGAAAAGGTGAGATAAGGTGATGTTATGGAAATGAACCCTAAGTTATGTATTCAAATGTTTATTTGTTCTTTCATGCGATTGTTTCTAACACATTTATATGATTATTTCTTTGTTGCTTTGTATGTCCCTCCCTCACACTATAACCCCTGCTTTCACTGTATTTGATATCTGTATAATTTGTGGAGGGGAAGGGGAAAAACTTCTAAGTAATTGAGAAACTTTTCTGGAAGAAACTTATAGCAAATGACAGTAGACACAAATCTATGCTTCTGCATTTTATGAAAGACATATGTTACTTGTTTAATACAATTGCTTATCTCTACCTTGCTAGGGAAAACGTATTCTCAAGATAAGAGCCAAAAGCAGTGAAAAGAACAAAATACACAATCATCTTGATATATTTGTGAAAGTAACAAATGAAATAAAACAATTCCACTTAAGGGACTCCAATATTAGTGTATGTGAAGATGTTCCTGAATGCCAATATCCATTAAATTTTTGGAATTCTAATTTCTACTAACATATGAAAACTAGAGCAAGAAAACAAATATAGACTTAGAGTGAACCAGCCTTGAAATCATTTTCTTAATTGTTTTGAAATTACAAAAGAACTGATACTCCTTTGCTTTGGAAATCATTTAAAAATATTTATCACTTATGATAATTCAAATAGCAAGCAAGAGTAATTTTATATAATCATTATAAATATAATTTTATTACTATTGAAAAATAGAATAAAAAACCAGTCCTAATATATGAACTACCTATCATTATTCTTGACTTCTAATCATTACCTAAATATCTTAAACAATCTAAATAGTTATGTCTTTAACATAGACGTAAATATTCTGTACTTTTTTACTTAACATTTTCCAGGGGTATGTATTCATGTTTCTAAGAAATGTTCACAGCAGCTAAAAGATGCTTTTGTGAAATTAATGTGATACAATTAGTTGTTGTGGGTGTTGTGTGCAAGGCCTGGGCAATGTCCCTATGCATTTTTATGCTCAAAGACAGCACTCTACAACTTGAAGAAAAGAGCTAATTCCTGTTTTTACTGGTTAATTGGAGATAAGAATCTAACAAGTACTTTCTGTCTGGGCTAGTTTCGAAAACAATCCTAAGATCTCAGCACTCAGAATACCTTGTAATATAAGGGTGAGTTACCCGCACTTGGTTTCATGAAGTTTTTTTTTTTTTTTTAATTTTAATTATGTTTTAAGATGTTTGTTTCACTATGATGTATATCATTCTGTAAATAAATTTAGATATATGTATATATTTCTGATGACAAATAATCTCTAAATATGTACTATTCTACACATAACATTTATATATATGTATATATGACAGACCTCCACTAAACTTTTATGTTACTATTTTTGACATTTTTCATTTCAAAGGTACAGTCTATTTTTCTAAAATTTTCCTAGAATAAAATAACAAATATTTCAGTATAAAGTAGAGTTTATTACTTTCAAGGGAATTTTAGATATACACATGATATTGTAGTAACATTGACAGTATATTACTTGAAAAGGTTCTGCCCAAACTCTTAAGTATTTGTTTGTAGTTCAGGAGAGAGAGGAAGTTAATTCATACTGATTAGGAATTTGCAATGCTTCCAAAAATCTATTCCTTAATTTGTTATAAGCACATAGTCAAGCTACCTGATATGGTTTAGGTTGTTATTGTTTATTTGTTCAAAATTTCAATATGGATGCATGCACAGTGGTAACATTAAAATTATTAATCTAAAGACAAAAATAGTAAAATCATAGAAACATATCCGATGTTCAATAATTAGTACTTATGATGCTAATAATAATTTGGATGGAGAGGATGATGACCACAGTGTAGCCTGATAATGACGATGTTGTGATTGAAAAAAAAAAAAAAAACTTTAGTTATCTTTGAAGCTAAATTTCCCACATTGAATGTATAGTTATAAACAGCGTTGGATTACATACAATAACAATAACAAGAGGAAGGCTGGGAAGGTGGCTCAGTGTCAGAGTGCTGGCCTTGCCTACATGAAGCTCTGGGTTTGATTCCTCAGCACCACATAAGCAGAAAAAGCGGGAAGTGGCACTGTGGCTCAAGTGGTAGAGCGCTTGCCTTGAGCTGAAGAGCTGAGGGACAGTACCAGGCCCAGAGTCCAGGCCCCATGACGAACCAAAAACAAAACAAAACCAGAATAAAGAGAGGAGAGTTTCAATATCAAGAAATACAATCAAATAAACAGGTAGAGACAGTAAAAACCCTAATGTTATTCCAGCAGTCTTTCTAAGGTATACTCACTGTTCTTGGTGGTATTATTTGCTTATAAATAAAATCATTTATTTCCATATTTTGATGGACTACGATGTAGATTTCAACTTATTGTGATTAGTTCAAATAACATTCTCAGATAGATACTTTTCCAATGATATATTAAGAGTATGTTCTTCATTACAGCTGTAAATACATGACACAATTTACATAATAACACTTACATATCTGCAGTTACCATAAAAGGACACAAGCTGCAGGAGTTAAAATTTATTTTTATTTAAACATGAAATTATTTCTGACTTTATACCAACAAACTGAATTTGACTCTTTCCTTATTTGTAAGCTAAGGCAGAAAATATAAAGACTGTTTACTTTCTTTTGCCTTGCTCTAGAAGTCAACAAATATATTGTTCAATATTTCTGGTAGATTATGTCCATTTACAGATGAGAAATGTAAGACCAATAGTCAATGCTGTGAGTAAATAATGGTAGTAGAATTTTTGTCTGACTTCTTCACTCTGTGTGCTTACAAGGAGAGTCATTTGGTGATGGAGAGGACCAATATAAAAAAGACTATGGGGGAAAATGCATACTTTGTAAACAGTTGTTTTAGGACTGAGTGACTGGTGATGAGTATTTGCAATAGGCTGGTGTCAGGGGCATAAAAAGGAGTACATAGAAATTACATTAGTGACAGAAACTGAGAAAATCTTGATCATTCATCTTATCTAATGGATGGAGGTAGGATATTAGGAAATCTAAAGTGTTTCCTCATCTCAGTCTCCTTACTGTATTACTTACATTCTTGGTGATAAGGACTACAGGTGGAACAGATGGATTTAGAGGAAAAAAACTCTCTGATAGTTCTAAGGTTTATGTTAAACAGATGCAAAGATAGGTCTGTTTGAACACCATCAAAATATCCATGAACATGAATATGAAAAATAATAATAAAATCAGAGACATTATTAAAGGGAAGAAGAAAAGGAAAGTTATGATGAAAGTGTGAACAATGTGAGTACCAGTGTGGATAAGATTGGAGGAAAGAGATAAATAAGGAAACGAAAAGTAGTAAACACAGATTTACAGAAGAAAAGGGAGGAAAGAATTTTCAGGAAGATATTGAAGGAAATCTACTATTTGGATTTGAAAAGTAAAAGGACATAGACAAGTTCAATAAGAACAGTGTTTTGGTGAAAGTCATATTGATAAAATGTTGAGATATGAATGTGAAGACACAAAATTCTGGATCCATAAAATCAACAGGTCCTGTTGATTCTAAATTTTGGGAACAAATGCTTTAATCCTGACCTCAGAAATATTATACAGATATAACTGTCATGAACTTTTCTTAGAGGTATTCTGTGAACATTTTTGAAAACTTTATTTAGCCAGGAGATTATAGATTGAACTAAAGCAAAGACAAGCCTAATTTGTCCTACAGTTCCAATTAGTGACCTATATATCCATATCAGTTTGGGATTTTATTGAAATATATTTAGATATGTTTGGATATCTTATCAGCCTACTCATTATAAATGTAGGACAAGTAACTCCGAGTATTATGTTGAACATGCAGCTTTACTGATGTGACTGAACACTTTTTGAATTGATTCTTCTTTAGAATAGAAAATGCCTCTATAGCTATTGATAACTCATAATTGCCAAATACTCTATTGAAACCTAGTTCTTGTTAGGTATATCTCCATGCTGAAATAACCCTGTCAATCAACCTGACACAAATTCTTATATGTAGGAAAGTGTTCTTATAAACTTCAAGCTTTCATTGAATGGAAGAGTTCAGACATTACCCTCACCACTAGGATTAAATGCCTAAAAAGATAAGACATTTTGCTTTAATCCCTTTCTTTCATTTTCTCATAAACATTGTCAAGTTGTGAAGCTTTCTAATGTAACAATAATACAACCGTGACTTGTATTAACACAACATCTAGGATCAAATGTTAATTTGGATGCTTACTAATTAGCTCCAAATTTTGTGGATATTTATATTTCTCCTGGGTAAACTAATGAGCTCCTAGAAATTTTCCCTAAGGAGCCTTTCAATTCTAATATCACTGTTTTCTCAAAATGCTTTAAATTCTACCTCCTCTAATGTGGGCATAGGGCTATATTGTGGAACTTTTCTCCTCAGAGAGTGAGTATTACTCTATTGCTTAACAAGGACAAAGTACCTTCATACATAGACTGGGCATGTGCAAACAAGAAATGGTAGTTGAACAATGTTCTTAGCAATTTTTACAGATGAAATGGAAATAGAGCAACTATGAACTCAAAAGGAATGTGCAAAGAAGACAAAGGCACGAAGTAGAATGTGCCAAGAAAAGCTGAAGTATAATTTCAAATAATTTGCTCAGGTGTGAGGGTGTGTTCAAAGGACGGTTTCAGACAATGTACGTGTATATCCTGGGGGGAAACTGCTTTAAACTATGCTGGGATAATTGTACAAGTAGAAGCTCCTTAGTCTACCTCTAATCAGCCACAACATCATCAACTTAGGCACTATTTTCCAAGAGCAAAGTGAGAAAAAGAGGGCTGATCAGAGTTACTGTTCAAGTTGAAGCAATGGCAGTCACTTAATTTTTTTTTATAAGTTTTCATTTGTTTTGGAGCTTTTAAGTAGGGAAAAGCCAAGCAAATATTTTGCTTGTACCTAAATTAAGTGGGCCGTATTATACTGGTCTCTCTTTAACTTGGAAGTTATAGATTATGTCTTTTTATTTTCTAACTTGGGACAATGATCTGCTGTCAGTTATTTTCTTCTCTTACCCTTTTTTGCCCTTCCACTTACATAATTATTATTTAAAGAGACATAATTGAGCTTGCATTTCTAAATTCTTTAAAATTATCTGAACTACTTCATACTTCTGGTAGCCTCCTATATCTTTCTCAAGGGAAATAATTTGCCACTACCACTTTAGTCCTACATGATATTGGATATCTTCCTGCCTAATTCAATGCAAGATATACATTAGACTCATCCTATATCTCAACACTTGTACCACCATAAAATTCTATCTTTCTTGGAAATCATGATATTAGTATATCTGGTGAGTTTGCATCTGTCATTTTTGAATGGCCTTAATTGATACTTACATGCAATCATGTTTTAAACCAATATGCCACTCAGTAGATGAACGAATTGAAAAAATGTGGTTTATATATGTACGGAGGAATTCTATGTTTCCAATTCATAAGGAAATGGAAAGACTTGGAAAAATCCTACTAAGAAAAATAATCAAGACACAAATAAACAGATTTCATGGTTTCCCTCATTTGTAATAACTAGGAAATATCTAGGATAATCCTAGCAGATGAGCAGAATGGCTCAATAGCTATGTATAAATGAGCACATAAAATGATGCAGAGCAAAATAAACTCCTAGATATGGAAAGATAGGATTTTCTTTGTGGTTGTTGTTTTTAATGTACTATTTGATTTCTTTTTTCTTTTGTGTTTTCCTCTATGGTTTGTCCACTGTTGTATTTGATTTCAGTATCCTGTGTATTGTATATACATTTATTTTCATTTGGCAAGGGAAGTGGAACAATAAAATGGCGAGACAAAGGACAAAAGGCAAACCAATGCAATAGCAATATTCACAAGACAACGTGTTAGAAATTTACATTACAACTTGTGAGGAGTATTGGAGTGAAGGAAAAGTGTGAGAAAAATGAGGGAGGGGGTAAAAATTTTGACATGTTATGTGTCCACTACCTTACAATTACTGCAAGCCCTTCTATATATAACCTTCACAATAAAATTAAGTTAAAAATGAGCTACATAAAATATAATTTCACTGTATTGGTATAGTAAATATTATTCTATGTGTATTACCATTTAAAAATGAACATTTTGTCTGCTAATTTGAATTACCTCTTTCTTTATCGGAGGGACATCAACGTGAATGTTATCAAACTATACAATATTTACAGAATATACTTGCCATTATTTTGAAAAAAAACATTATTTTAATATTGTATCATACTAAAACAGAAAACAGTTCAATTCTATGAAAACTACTATCTTTGAAAACTGACTAATTGTTAAGAGGACAGAATATCTGTTTCTCAACATTCCTATGACTACTAACTACTCATTTTCAAATTCTGAACATGCCATACCAGAGACATTTAAAGCAGTACCTGTTTTCATTTTAATTAATTCAGCAATAGATGCAGTTTCCAATGAGGCATTACATATTTAAATTTCAACAGAAAAAGTAGACAAGTACCGCTAGTAGATCAAACTATGAAGTATCTATAATAATTAATTCCTTAAGAGTAAACATTTGTTCATCAGAGTAAGCTATTATTTTTTTGACAATCAATCCCAAGTATTTATGCCATAAAGTCATCCTAGCCCAACAATTTCCAACGTGTAAGGTGTGCCTTAAAATTCCCTAAATTCACATCATGACTACTTTATCATATTGTGAAAAAATACTACATTTCTGCTAATGTGATGCCCTTCCAATTGTGGAAAGAATACTACACTAAACTTTGCTACATCATTTTCACCGCAGTGGTATTCTTGAGATCAGAAAACTTGCAAATATTATTTATTTTTATTTTATTTTACATTTATTTTATTATATATATTATCTCTCATAGATATTCTGGAGATCTGTATATCTTAATATTAAGATTAGAAGATTATGGTTGAAAGCCCACCCAGGCAGGAAGGTTCCTTAGATTCTTATCTCCAATAAACTCATAAGGAATAGCCAGACCCAAGTGACACTGAGGTTCAAGTGGTAGAGCAGTAACCTTGAGCAAAAACAGGCTCAGGGACAGTGCCCAAGCCCAGAGGTTAAGCCCTAGGACAAACCAAACAACAACAACAAAATAAAAACAAACATCAAACCTAGCATTTTTCTCATTGTATACAGAGGTACATAATTAAGGAAATTTCTTCCTGTGTTATGTATAGGTAGAAAAAAAAAGATGTCAAACTATTACTCTCTTCATACCACGTTACACCAAAGTCTCAAAAGATTGCTCCTTTTCAATATTTATAAATTAATATCATCAATTTGTTGACAGTTTGTCTAGATTATTCACATTATCATCTTACACATGAACTGTTGGAATTATCTATTAATTAAGTTCTTATTATACCTCACTTGAAAGAATATTCTAGGCAATTAGAATGCCAGAATCATCAGTAAATTTGTAAATTAAATCTTTACTTGAAAAGAATTTTGTAGTATCCTATAGAATATTAAATTACAAACAAAAATATCTATTTTAAATCTAAATTCTAATTTACCCAGGTCTAAAAAGTCCTACTGTAAATGAACTTTCCTATTTCATCAGGCTTAAACTTTTGTAATCCTTCATTTCTTGGGACTCTACCAGAATGGTACTTACTTTTTCAAATTTTTGGTTGGGAATCATGACCTCTTTTGCACCTAGAAATGTTCTGTAATTAAGACAACATTTAAAACACAACTGAGGATTATATATGAGTTGCATTTCTATAGGAAACTTGACTTCTCAAAGCATAATGACAAAATTAGCCCAAATTTCCAACTGTGTATTACTTTCTTGTTTATTTCTTATTCTTTTCCTGTTTTGTTTTATTGAGACAAAATTATATTCTTCTAGTTGGCCAAAGTTTCTGATCTGCTCAAGTAACTTGGGAGTGGTGTCCATGGGGTCCATTAAATACAAGATGATGTCATTTTCATGTCTTTTTCCTTCTTTTTTTCTATTTTTAAATTTATTATTTTTATTGTGAAAAAATTGTACAGAGGGATTAAAATTACCTGGGCAAGATAATGAGTACATTTCTTCTGAAGCATTGTAGCCTCCTACTTTGTTTCCCCTTCCCATCTCTTCCCATCCTCCCCCTCTGCCCCCACACAATCCTTCTCCCCACCACAAATGTTGTAAAGTTCTTTTTCGATATAACGTCTTGTACATCTCATTGTTGCAATGGGTCCACCTGTATCCCTATTTAAACGATTTTTTCTCTTCCCCTCCAAAATTATACAAACATCAAATACAGTGAAAGCAGGGGTTATACAGTGGGGGAGGGAATACAAAGCAACAAAGAAATAATCTTATATGTGTTAGAAACAATCCCATGAAAGAAAAATAAAACATTTCAATACATATCATAGGGTTCATTTCCCTAACATCAAATTATCTGACCTATTCTACTTGACTCAGACATATACTAATTACTGTAAATAAGGGAGACCATGGGACCTATAATTCTTTGGGCCTGGCTTAATTCACTTAATATAATTTTTTCCAAGCCTTTCCATTTCCTAACAAATGGGGCAATACCATTCTTTCTGAGGGAGGCATAGAATTCCACATTTTCTTGATCCATTCATCTACTGAGGGGCATCTGGGTTGGTTCCATATCTTAGCTATGGTAAATAATGATGCAATAAACCTAGTCGTGCTGTAAGCTTTAGTGTGGTCTTGTTTGTGAACATTTGGGTAAATGCCCAAAAGTGGGATTGCTGGGTCATAGGGGAACTCTATGCGGAGTCTTTTGAGGAACCTCCATATGGCTTTCCAAGATGGTTGAACAAGTTTACACTGCCACCAACAGTACAATAAGGTTCTCTTCTGTCCACATCCCCTCCAGCATCTGTTGTTATTAGAGTTCTTGATTATAGCAATTCTAACTGGGGTGAGGTGGTATTTCAATGTTGTTTTGATTTTCATATCTGTCATGGCTAGAGATTTTGAGAATTATTTCATTTGTTTATTGGCCATCCTTCTTTCCTCTTCAAAGAAATTTCTCCTTAAGTCTTTAGCACACTTATTTAATGGGCAGTTGATTCTTTGAAGGTTTGTTGTTGGGGGATTTAATTTTTTTAAGTTCCAGGTATACTTTAGATATGAGACCTTTGTCCGATGTATGGCTAGTGAAGATCTTCTCCCAATCCGTGGGCTCTCTAGTGATCTTGCTAGCTATGTCCTTTGTCAGGCAGAAGCTCTGCAATTGAATGCAATCCCATTTGTCCAACCTTTTTCTGATTTTGTGTTTCTGGGTCTCTATTAAGAAAATTTCGGCCTGAGCCAAGGAAACCTAGGGTTTCTCCTATTCCATCCGGCAATGTTTTCAGAATGTCTGCTTTGACTCTGAGGTCTTTAATCCATTTGGCTGTGATTCTGGTGCAGGGTGATAAATAAGGATCCAGCTTTCGTTAACAAGTAGTTAACGAATTTTGCCAGCACCATTTATGGAAGAGGCTGTCTTTCTTCCATTCTATTTTTTTAGCTCCCTTATCGAATATTAGATGGCTATGGGACTGCAGGTTCATTTCTGGGTTTTCAATTCTATTCCATTGCTCATGTTGTACGTTTTACTTCTTCTTTCACTATTTGGATTCCTTTTCAGATTGCATCTTGTTTTATTGCCCCAGGTAGCATTCTAATACTAATAGAAGAGGAGTGGAGAGAGCAGACATTCTTATCTCTTTCCTGAATTAATAAGAAATGGCTGTAACTTTTCACCATTAAGTGTAATGCTGGGTGTAAGTTCATCAATTCTTAACAGAAAGAACAGTACTGGAGCAATATCAGTTCCAAATTTCAAACTATACTAAAAAGCCATAGTTATAAAACAGCTTGGTACTGGCCCAAGAACAGTCCTGAGGACCAATGGAATAGGACTGAAGACTCAGAAATAAACCCACTGACCTTCAGCCAACTAATCTTAGACAAGGGAGCTAAAAATATAGAATGGAAGAATGACAGCCTTTTCAGTAAATTCTGCTGGTAGAATTGCTTAAACACCTGTAGAAAACTAAAGCTAGATCCATATATATATATATACCACTCTGCATGAGAATCAAGTCAAAGTAGATCAAAGGTCTCAAAATAAAAGTAGACACCGTGAAAACATTACATGAAGGATAAGAGAAACTCTAGGGTTCTTTAGCACAGGCCACAAATTTATTAATAGAGAACCAGAAACAAAACAAATCAAAGAGAGGTTGGACAAATGGGATTGCATGAAACAGCAGAGCTTTGGCAAGGTAAAGCTCATAGATATCAAGATCAATAAAAAGCCCACTTACTGGGAGAAGTTCTTCATGAGTCATATAACAGACAAATCATATCTAAAATATACTTAGGACTCAAAATCATAAATCCCCCAACAACAAATCCTCAAAGGAACAACTGCCCAATAACTAAGTGGGCTGAAGACATAAAGAGATACTTCTTTGAAGAGGAAATAAAAAATGTCCATTAGACATGAAGAAATGTTCATTTTTTCTAGTCATGAAAGAAATGCGAATCAAAACATTGAGATTACACCTCACTCCAGTTAGAATGGCTGTAAATGTAAGAAATGTAATAATGACAGATGCTGGTGGGGACGTGGCTAAAAGGGAACTCTACTGCATTACTTGTAGGAGTATAAACTTGTTTAACCACTTTGGAAAGCAGTATGGAATTTCTTCAAAAGACTCCACCTATTGCTCCCCAATGACACAGCAACCACACTTTTGCGCACTTACCCAAATGATCACAAAACTACCAGCACAACCTTATTTATTGCAGTATTATTCACCATAGCTATGATATGTAACCAACTGGAATGCTCCTCAGTAGATGAATGGTTCAAGAGAATGTGGTATACACACACACACACACACACACACACACACACACACACTGGAATCTATGCTTCCATCGGAAAGAATGACATTGCCCCATTTGTTAGGAAATGGAAAGACTTGTTAAAAATTATATTAAGTGAAGTAAGCCAGACCCAAAGAAACATAGGTCCCATGGTTAACCTTGTTTTAGCTTTGTTTGCAGAGATTAGTACATATCTAAGACAAGCAAAGAAGATCAAAGGCTAGGTACATATGACCATACAAGTTCATTTTAAGCGAAATGTACCCCAAGTCAGAGACACTAGGGGGTTTTTCTTTTTTTCTTTTGTTTTTAATATTCTTATAATGCACTATGTGATACTTTTTACGTTCATCCGCCCAAGGTAAACCCCTGTTTTCACTGTATTTTATTCCAGTGTTCTGCATCATATATATATATATATATATATATATATATATATATATATATATATATATATATATATATATATAAATTTGTGGAGTGGAAGGGATATAGCAGAATGCTTAAATGGGGATGCAGGTTGACCATTGTGACAATGAGATGTACAGGACACTGTGTTGAAAATGAATTTACAGTGTCAGACAGGGGTTGAGGAGGGAGTAGTTGGAGATGTGGGGAGGGAAAGAATGGAAGGGGGAAAACAAAAGAGGAGGAAACAATGCTGTATAGGAAATGTACTCATTACCTAGTCCTGTAACTCTGAGCCCTCTGTACAGTATTTTTACAATAAAAATATATTAAAAAATCTCTGCCTGATGTAGATTTCCAATGCTGCCCTCAGAATTGCATTTTCTGCCTATTCTGGCTGTGGAGGTCCACCTGCCCAATGAATCAATAGTCTTCAAGGCATCTTGGTCCAGCAGTGGGACTTGGATTATCCAGTGGTGGTTGAAACCAGGCCAAAGACAGGACAAAACAACTTCCAGGACACGGCTTCGTCATTGCCCATGCAAATAGGAATGCAAACTGAATTTCTCTGAATTTGACTCCAGAAATCAATCAGTGAACCAAAAGGCAAGTCCACCAAACATCTCACTCCTCCCCACCCCCATTTCCTCCTTTCTCCCTCCCTGGGAAAGTATAAAAGAATTTTGCAGGTTTTGACACATACACAAAATGCCCACCATCTCCCCTGGTAAACTTGGTTTCAAGTCACTAAGTCATGGCAACGGATAATGCTGCATTCATTATTCTGGATAACATCTTCAGGTTGTTTGATGCTTTAATTTTTTTTTGGTTGATGTTGTTGGTAGGAGGTCCTGAACTCTGGGTCTGGGTGCTGTTCCTGAGTTTTTCAGCTCAAGGCTAGTGCACTCCACTTTAGCCACAGTGCCACTTCCAGTTTTTTCTGCTTATGTGGTGCTGAGGAATTGAACCCAGGACCTCATGCATCAAAGACAAGCACTCTACCACTGAGTCTTCTTCCAGCCCTAATGATTTAATTCTTTAAAATTTCTTTTTGTCAGCCATGGGCCTTGAACTCAGGGCTTGGGTATTAACATATCCCAGAGTTCTTCAGCTCAAGGGGAGCCCTCTCCCAACTGAGCCACAGTGCCACTTCCTGTTTGGAGATAAGTGACTCACAGACTTTCATGCCTGGATGTGCTCTGAACAGGTGTATTTTTAAATTATATTTCTTCTAGGTGTTTCTTGGTACATTACAGTCTTTCTGGAATTTAAAGTTTTCTGTAAACCTTTGTCTTCAAGTAATCCAACAGCATTAAATATTACATTTCAAAGCTATCCTTTAGAACATCCATTTTGAAATTATTATGTTAAGGTGAAATTCTAATTCTTTCTAGAAACAACCCATTAAAGTCCAAATGAGAAATATGCTAATTTCAGCAGCCTTGACTCTCCTTCCTCTCTTTTTTCTCTGCTGTATCTTTTCTTGTTTTGGAACAAGTGTCATGGACTGTCCAACCATTCAAAGAAAGATTATTCCATTAATTTCATATTGAAGGAATCCAGCCTGCCTGCATCTCAAGAAAATTTTGAGTATAATATTAATCTAATAATTCATGTCAGTGGATTTTCAGTCATTTCGATATTTTTTGTTTAACCACTCATTAAAGAGGTTCCAAAAAGCAAGAATCAAAAATTATGTTCTGCTTTCTAAGAATGTTTAAAAAACTAGTAGTTCAACAAGACACATTGTATTCCTCCAGGATTCCATGGTGATGTATTTCTCTTTTATCATAGCCCTTACCACTGACCCCTTCCCTTCAAACTTGTAGCTTTGTTCAGTTTTCTTGTTCCAGCTTTCATTTTGGTATTAGCCTCAGTAATATCCCTGTAGATTTTTTTTAATTTAATTTTATTTTATTTGTGAACATACTGTACAGAGGGGTTACAATTATATGGGCAGGATAATGCGTACATTTCTTACCAAGCATTGCAGCCTCCTCCTTTGTTTACCCTTCACATCCCTTTCCAGCCTCCTCCCTCCCCCCCAATCCCTGTAGTTTTTGACAATGAAAATCTATTTATTGTTAGAGAGCTCAATTCATATTGCCAAAGGCAGACTCATGAGCATATCATGAAGCATAAACTATTGAATATCATTTTAACATGATCATATGCAAATATTCCATAAATTAATATAAGTACCACATAAATGTGCATCTTCATATACTTTTTAAAATGCAAAGTAATTACATATCTATGTCATAAAAATAATTCAGATAACTGGTAAAAGAGATTAAGCTAAAACTTTTATTTTTTTATATCATCCCCAATATATTTGTCAAATTTTCTTTTCTCATTAACTTTCATCTTAGGGCCTGCTTTTCCTAGCAACAAGTTATAAGTTGATATCCTTGGATTTTAGTCCCCTATGAGTAACCTCTTTTCTTTCCACCACTAGTTAGTCCCTCATGTTAAATGCCTGAGGAATAACGTCCCATTGTGCCTGCAAGAGGAGTACCCAAGTCGACTGTCTGTGCCTACTCTTGCCTTGCTTTGTTTGGGAATATGGTAGCAGAGACAGGGGTGTTAGGGAGCAGGTGGCTGGAACCATGGTGTTAACAATTATGGGTACCAAAATGAGTAGCATAGAAAGGGAGTACCAGGGAAAGGGTAATTGTGACTGTAATTGCTGAGTTGCAGTAGCAGAAAATTGGGTAGCAGCAACAGCTTTGCAGGGGTTGGGGTAGCTAATAAAGGAGTCCAGAACAATTTAGCAGTGACAAAGAAGCAGAGACAAAGTGAATGATAAAAGTTGTGAGGCATTGTGGGAATTCTTTGTCTACCCATGCTAAAAACATGGAGAAGGGTTATTTAAACTAAAACTACAAAAGAAAATTTAAGGACTTGATGCTAACAAATCTGTCCAGGTGTTATTACATTAAACAGAGAATTCAAAATGGTTTTTCTTCATGAATACAGAGATCAAAAGTATTATAATTCTTATTTTAAAATTCAAATTAAAGAGAAATTTATTCAGGAGGTAAAATTCATATTGAATGTTAATATTTAAGAGAAAAAGAAGATCCAAGATGGCAGAAAAAGACAAAGCAATATCAGAACATAATACGTTCAATAATAATTAAGAAACTTTAATTGAAAAATTGGGCTGGAATGTGCACATCAGGCAAACGCAAGCAATCAGAGCCTACCACCAACAAAGAAACACCATAATGTATATCTCAGAAAAAGAAACCATTTCCTTATCCTTGATTTCAATGATACACATAACCCCCCTTACACACACACACACACACACACACACACACACACACACACACACACGAATATATGCAACAGCTCAATCTACTCACATCCATTCAACATGAATCAAAGATATTCCTGCAATATTTGAAACTTTAAAAGTTTGAAGTCGTACTCTGAAAACATTACAGGACAGAATAAGAGAAACCCTAGGCCTCCTTGGTACAGGCCAAAATTTTCTTTCTTTTTTTATTTTATTTTTTTATTTTTATTATTTTATTTTATTTGTGAACATACTGTACAGAGGGGTTACACTTACATGGGCAGGATAATGCATACATTTCTTACCAAGCATTGCAGCCTCCTCCTTTGTTTACCCTTCACATCCCTTCACAGCTTCCCCCCTCCCCTGCCAGTCCCAATCCTTCTCCCTCCCCACCCCCCCGCACCGACATTGTAAAGCTCGTTTTGGACATGACAACTTGTACTTCTCATTGTTGTAACAGGTGGACCTGTATCCTTAAACGACTTGTTTTTCCCCATCTCCTCCACAAGTTATATTGACATCAAATATAGTGAAAGCAGGGGTTATACTGTGGGGGAGGGACATACAAAGCAACAAAGAAATAATCTTATAAATGCGTTAGAAACACATGCATGAAAGAAAGAAACATTAAAAGACATATCTAAGGTTTAATTTTCCTGACATCACATTATCTGACTTTTCTGCTTGACTCATACATATACTAGATTTTGCACATAAGGGAAACCTTGTGACCTGTTTCTTTGGGCCTGGCTTACTTCGCTTAATATAATTTTTTCCAAGTCTTTCCATTTCCTAACAAATGGGGCAATGTCATTCTTTCTGATGGAGGCATAGAATTCCATTGTGTATATATACCACATTTTCATGATCCATTCATCTACTGAGGGGCGTCTGGGTTGGTTCCAGATCTTAGCTCTGGTAAATAATGCTGCAATAAACATAGTTGTGCTGGGAGCTTTAGTGTGGTCTTGTTTGTAAACATTTGGGTAAATGCCCAAAAGTGGAATTGCTGGGTCATAGGGGAGTTCTATGTGTAGTCTTTTGAGGAACCTCCATACTGCTTTCCAAAGTGGTTGAACAAGTTTACATTCCCACCAACAATGAAATAAGGTTCCCTTCTGTCCACATCCCCTCCAGCATCTGTTGATGTTAGAGTTCTTGATTTTAGCAATTCTAACTGGAGTGAGGTGGTATCTCAATGTTGTTTTGGTTTGCATTTCTTTTATGGCTAGGGATGTTGAGCATTTCTTCATGTGTCTATTGGCCATCCTTCTTTCTTCTTCAGAGAAGTTTCTCTTTAAATCTTTCGCCCACTTATTTATTGGGCAGTTGTTTCTTTAAGGATTTGTTGTTGGGGGGTTTAATGTTTTGAGTTCCAAGTATATTTTAGATATGAGACCCTTGTCTGTTGTATGGCTAGTAAAGATCTTCTCCCAATCCGTGGGCTTTCTATTGATCTTGCTAGCTATGTCATTTGCCCTGCAGAAGCTCTGCAACTTTATGCAATCCCATTTGTCCAACCTTTCTTTGATTTGTTGTGTTTCTGGGTCTCTATTCAGAAAATTTCGGCCTGTGCCAAGGAGACCTAGTGTTTCTCCTATTCCATCCTGTAATGTATTCAGAGTGTCTGCTTTGACTTCAAGGTCTTTGATCCATTTGGAGTTGATTCTGGTGCAGGGTGATATATAAGGATCTAGCTTTAGTTTTCTACATGTAGTTAACCAATTTTGCCAGCACCATTTACTGAAGAGGCTGTCTGTCTTCCATTCTATTGTTTTAGCTGCCTTATCGAAGATTAGATGGCTATAGGTCTGTAGGTTCATTTCTGGGTTTTCAATTCTATTCCATTGGTCCTGAGGTCTGTTCTTATGCCAATACCAAGCTGTTTTGATTACTATGGCTTTATAGTAGAGATTGAAATTTGGTATTGATATTCCTCCGGCACTGTTCTTTCCGTTGAGGAGCGTTTTTGCTATTCGGGGTCTTTTATTTTTCCATATGAATTTTTGGATTGCTTCTTCTATTTCCTTGAAGAATGAGGGTGGAATTTTGATAGGTATTGCGTTGAATTTGTAGATATCCTTGGGAAGTATTGCCATTTTCACGATGTTAATCTTTCCAATCCAGGAACATGGGAGTTTTTGCCATTTTTTAAGTTCTGTGTTGATTTCCTTTTTCAAGATTTTAAAGTTTTCATCATAGAGGTCCTTCACTTCTTTAGTTAAGTTAATTCCTAGGTATTTTATTTTTTGTGGGGCATTACAAATGGAGTTGCTTTCCTAATTTCAGCCACACTTTTCTCATTGTTGGCGTACAGAAAAGCCATTGATTTGGGGGGTTAATTTTATAACCTGCTACTTTGCCAAAGTTTTGAATCAGCTTGAGTAATTTGGGAGTGGAGTCTACGGGATTCTTTAAATACAAGATCATGTCATCTGCAAAGAGGGAGAGTTTTATTTCTTCTTTCCCTATTTTCCATTCTATTGTTTTAGCTCCCTTATTGAAGATTAGATGGCTATAGGTCTGTAGGTTCATTTCTGGGTTTTCAATTCTATTCCATTGGTCCTGAGGCCTGTTCTTATGCCAATACCAAGCTTTTTTGATTATTATGGCTTTATAGTAGAGTTTGAAATTTGGTATTGATATTCCTCCGGCACTGTTCTTTCCGTTGAGGAGCGTTTTTGCTATTCGGCGTCTTTTATTATTCCATATGAATTTTTGGATTGCCTCTTCTATTTCCTTGAAGAATGAGGTTGGAATATTGATAGGTATCGCGTTGAGTTTGTAGATAGCCTTGGGAAGTATTGCCATTTTCACGATGTTAATCTTTCCAATCCAGGAGCATGGGATGTTTTGCCATTTTTTAAGTTCTGTGTTGATTTCCTTTTTCAAGATTTTAAAGTTTTCATCATAGAAATCCTTCACTTCTTTGGTTAAGTTAATTCCTAGGTATTTTATTTTTTGTGGGGCTATTACAAATGGAGTTGCTTTCCTAATTTCCGGCACAGTTTTCTCATTGTAGGCATACAGAAAGGCCATTGATTTTTGGGGGTTAATTTTATACTCTGCTACTTTGCCAAAGTTTGGAGTCAGCTTGAGTAATTTGGGAGTGGAGTCTATGGGATTTCTTAAATACAAGATCATGTGGACTGCAAAGAGGGAGAGTTTTATTTCTTCTTTCCCTATTTGGATTCCCTTTATGTCTGCATCTTGTCTTATTGCTGTAGATAAGCATTCTAATACTACATTGAAGAGAAGTGGAGAGATTGGACATCCTTGTCTTGTTCTTGAGTTAAGAGGAAATGGCTTTAGTTTTTCACAATTAAGTATAATGCTGGCTGTATGTTTGTCATATACAGCCTTTATTGTATTGAGGAATGTTCCATGGATTCCTAATTTTCCCAAAACCTTCATCATAAAGGGGTGTTGGATCTTGTCGAATGCTTTGTCTGCATCTATTGAGATAACCATGTGGTTCTTATTCTTGCTCCTGTTGGTGTGATGAATAATATTAATTGATTTGCGTATATTGAACCAGCTTTGCATCCCTGAAATGAATCCTGTTTCATCATGGTGTATGATTTTTTGGGTGAATTGTTGAAGTCGGTTAGACAATATTTTGTTGAGAAGTTTTGCATCAATGTTCATCTAAGAAATGGGTCTATCGTTCTCTTTCTTTGATGAGTCCCTGCCTGGTTTTGGGATGAGGGTTATGATGGCTTCATAGAATGTGTTCGGTAGTGAGCTTTCCCTTTCAATTTCATTGAAGTGTTGGAGGAGTATTGGTGTGAGCTCTGCTTTGAAAACCTTGTAGAATTCCGTTGTAAAACCATCTGGTCCTGGACTTTTCTTAGCTGGAAGGTCTCTTATTGCTGTTTCTATTTCAACGCTTGATATGGGCCTGTTAAGCTGGTTTAACTCATCTTGTTTTGGCATGTCAATATGTGCTAGGAAAATGTCCATTTCTTTCAAGTTCTCAAACTTATTACCATAAAGTTTTGAGAAGTATTCCCTTATGATCTTTTGAATTTTGGTTGTTTCCTTGGTGATGTTTCCATTCTCGTCTCTGAGTTTATTTAATTGCGTGGGTTCTCTTCTTTTTCTGATAAGATTTGCTAAGGGTCTGTCAATTTTGTTAATTTTTTCGAAGAACCAACTCTTTGTTTTGTTGAGTCTTTCTATAGATTTTTTGGATTCTAATTCATTTAATTTTGATTTAATTTTAATTATTTCTTTCCGTCTACTGTATTGGGGTTTATCTTGCTGCAATTTTTCATGGAGGTTTAGATGTGTCATTAAATTGTTGGTTTCAGATCTCTCCAATTTGTTGATGTAGGAGCTCAGAGCTATAAACTTGCCTCTGAGTACTGCTTTTGCTGTGTCCCAGAGGACCTGGTAATTTGTGTGTTCATTTTTGTTGAATAGCATGAACATTTGAATTTCCTTTCTAATCTTTTCCATGACCCACTCGTGATTCAGCAGTGTATTGTTCTGCCTCAATGTGATACCAGACTTTCTTTGGTGGCTTTTGGTGTTGAGTTCTAATTTTATTCCCTTGTGGTCAGAGAAAATGCAAGGTATAACTTCAATCTTTCTGAATTTGGACAACTTTGTTTTGTGGCCTAAAATGTGGTCTATTTTAGAAAATGTTCCATGTGCTACTGAGAAAAACGTGTATTCTGATGTTGCTGGGTGAAATGTTCGGTAGATATCTGTTAAATCTAGTTGATCTATGAGCTGTTTAGATCTGCAGTTTCTCTGTTGAGTTTTTGCCGAGTTGATCTATCTAGTGGGGAGATTGGTGTGTTAAAATCTCCAACAATTAATGTCTTTGGAGTTACATGGGATTTGAGGGATAGTAGTATTTCTTGGATAAATTTGGGTGCTCCATTGTTTGACGAGTAGATATTTAGAATTGTAATATCCACCTGAAAGACAGATCCCTTAATTCCTATGTAGCGACCTTCTTTATCTCTTCTCAAGAATTTTAATTTGAAGTCTATTTTATCTGATATTAGGATTGCAACTCCCGCCTCTTTATGGGGGCCGTTTGCTTGGTAGATTTTGTTCAAACATTTAACATTGAAAAGGTGTTTGTTTGTATGGGCAAGATGTGACTCCTGAAGGGAGCAGATAGAAGGGTCTTGTTTTTTAATGAGCTAGACAGTCTATGTAGCTTAATTGGAGAGTTCAGTCCGTTAACGTTAAGAGAAAGGACTGAGAGGTATTTGGGAGTTCCTGCCATGTTATCCACCTTCTTGGGGGTTGTGAAAACTGGGTTCTTCCTATGGTTCTTGGATTCTCAGTATGGGTGCAGTTTCTTAACCTTTATTGTGTTCTTGTTGGTTTTCTCTGTGTAGGACTTCTTTAAGAATCTTTTGTAGGGCTGGTTTGGTGGAGATGTATTGTTTCAATTTTTCTTTCCTATGGAAGGTTTTTATTTGGCCTTCAGTAATGAAGGAGAGCTTAGCTGGGTACAGTATTCTTGGTTGATAGTTGTTTGTTTTTAGGGCTTGGAATACATCATTCCAGCCTCTTCTTGCTTTGATTGTCTCTGATGAGAAATCTGAGGTGATTCTAATTGGTTTTCCTTTATAGGTGATTAATCTTTTCTCCTTGACAGCTTTAAGGATCTTTTCCTTGGTCTGAGTTGATCCTGTTTGGATTATAATGTGATGGTGGGATGTCCTATTCTGGTCTTGTCTGTTTGGAGTTCTAAAAGCTTCTTGTATCTGAGTAGGACTATTTTTTTGCATGTTTGGGAAGTTCTCTGCTAGGATCCTGTTAAACAAATTTCCTAGGCCATTAACTTCTGTTTCTAGATGCTCCTCTACACCCATTATCCTTAGATTAGGCCTTCTGATGGTGTCTTCCAGGTGTTGGATAGATCTATCATATTTCTTGGACTTGTCTTGGATGGTTGTATGTTCTTTCTCTATAATATCTAGGCTGTCTTCAATCCCTGAGATTCGATCTTCTGCATGGTCTAACCTGCTGTCAAGACTTTCTACTTTGTTTTTTATCTCTTTTCCTTCTAATTGGTCAGTTTTGATGGCTTCAAGTTCTTTGATGAAGCTTTGTTTTAGATCTTGTATGAACTTCTTTACTTCCTAATTTGCTGTTCAATATTTATTCTCAGATCACTTAGTTGATTGGTTATGGTTACCTTGGACTCCCATTCCTTCTGTTGGGTTCCATTCAGCATTCTCTTTGTGGTCTCCCTGACTTCCTTCAGCTCTTTGTTAATGGATTCCATGAATGCCTTTAGTAATCTTTGTGTATTCTCTTCCTGCTCTCTCAATTCCTGTATTACTCTTTGATAAGCTTCCTCCCGTTCATGGGATTCCTGTAGTTCTCTTTGAATATTCTCAGCCTGTTCACGCCATTCCTGCCTTTCTCTTTGAGTATTCTCAAGCTGCTCAGGCAAATCCTGTATCAGCTTTTGAGTAGCTTCCTCACGCTTATGATATTCCTGTATAAACTT
This sequence comes from Dipodomys spectabilis, assembly GCF_019054845.1. Taxonomy (NCBI): domain Eukaryota; kingdom Metazoa; phylum Chordata; class Mammalia; order Rodentia; family Heteromyidae; genus Dipodomys; species Dipodomys spectabilis. The sequence goes on from NW_024870984.1 coordinate 1,121,415, forward strand.
TTGGAATGCCTCCTCTCTCTCCTTATCATGCTCATACAGAGACCTTTGTATGCTTTCAATCTTTTGATTCATCATGTTTGCCAGCAGTGTTTGTAGAGCTATTTGGGAATTCTCCTCTGGATTATTCATTGTCTGTTCTGTCCCCTGATTATCGGGATTGGGAATTGAGATACCCGGATTTGCCATTTTTCTTGTGTTTTTCCGGCTTACTCTGCCCATTTGAGATGAAAATAGCCCCAGTTTTGTGCTAGAACACTATCTTAAGGCAAGCATCAACCCAAGTCTGAATTTGCACAGTCAATAGTCTACACATACAATCTAGTTCAACAGATACATCTATTCAACATCAAGCAACTATACGGTAATGGGTTATGAACCGCAAAGAAGAATTTGGAAGACCAGAAATTATTAGGGTTAGGGAGAGATGTGGGTAAAAAAAGAGGAATAGATTGATGTGGGGAGGCTCAGGGGGAGTTAACTAAGTCTTAATCTCAAAGCAGGAAATAGGTTAGATAAGATGAAAGTAGAGAGAGAGAAAAAAAGAAAGGGAATGGGAAAAGAAAAGAGACCAGAAAAAATAGAAACGTAGAAATTAATAAAATTATGTAGTCACGATAACAATCTATTTAGATAAGAACGTGAATTTATTGAGAGAAGGGGAGGGATATAAAGGAGATGTGAAAAACTTAAAAATAAAAATGCTTAAAATATTATATAGGTATAAAGAGGTAGTACTGCTATTAAGGAATTTAAGTCTTAGAGGTTTTGACTTGAGTAATAAATTTGTGGATTAAGTGTGTACACAATGGGGGACTGGGTCTAATATTAACTACGGGTTTATCTGAGGGTATGCAGGACAATAATTAAGTCACATAAAGAAGAACGAAAGAGAGGAGAAGGTGAAAAGGATAAGAAAGGAAGAAGAAAAAGATGAGAAGTTCAGTAGAGCTAAACAAAAAACAAAAAGATAATTTAAAAAGAGAAAAAAAAAGAGAAGGAAAACCGAAAAAGAAAGCAAAAATGCACACTCCCGTATCCCCAAAATAAAATTATAAGAGGAAAAGAAAGTTTCTGGAAAACAATTTTTTCATCAAAAAAGTTAAAGATTAAAGCTTGAAAAAAGTTTTAGAAAGAAAAAAAAAATTTTATATAAGGTACCAAAAATGAAAACTAAAAAAAAAAGAAGACGAAGAAGAGAAAAAAAGAAAAACAAACAAACAAAAATCAAAAAACCAAAAAAACCCAAAAAACTTCTTCGATTTTTTTTGGGAGGAGTGGGAAAAATCCTGTGTCTCCCTGGTATCCCTAACCATCCTCTTGTTGTAGCCTCTGGTCTGCTTGTGGTCCTGTGGCTTGGTTGGTTTCTTAAGTCAGTTTGTTCCAACAGGCAGTAAAATGCTCTGCTTTACCCAGGATTTGGCGATCCTCCTCCCAGGATAGTTCATTGGGAGACAGATCTGCTTTGAGTATCACAAAAGAGGGGGATGCAGTGATGAGGCTAGGTTCTGTTAGCTTTTCCGGGGCTGGTTTGTGAAAACCTCATAGAGCCCAATCTGGAGCCATTCTCAGGGTTTCTGTTTACTGATTTTCAATTGCTTGTCGAGGCTGCTAGAGGGAGGGGCAGCCTCTGGCTCTGATTACCCAGTGAAGAAACCCACTCCTCATGCTGGCGCCCGAGCTGGGTGACTTTTCCCTGGGTGGAGCTGAGTCTGGCAGGTCACGCCGCACTTAAGTTCGTGTGACCTGCAAAATGACTCGTTTTATTCCATGGCCTGAGCTGGAGCTAGCAGCTCCTCCGAGCTTTGTCGGTATCCAAGATGGAGATCACCGGTGCTGCGCGGGGGAGGGGTGCCCTTCCCTCCTCTGCTCCCTGAGAAGGAGTGAGGACATCAGGCTTCTACTCACGCCAAGTCTTAGTTCCTGGTCGTCTCAGGTCTGTGAACTGCAGGATGAACATGTCTGCTCCTTGTCAGTTCTTGCTGGTGTTGAGTAGAATCCGCTGGCCCGCTGCATCTGGCTCCTCCGTCCCGGACTCTCTGTTGCTCAGGTATGGCGGCTGTGCTCGCCCGCCACCTCCACAGCTGCCACTCGGGCAGCGGCTGCTGGCAAGGGCTCAGAAGTGTCTCCTTGCCTGGGTTTCCTTCTCTGGCCTAAATCTCTGTCCTGTGATGGCACACTTGGTGTAATTCTCTGACTTAGGACTGTTCACTGGAACTCTAAAACTGCTTTCTATGCAAGAGCTTACTTAGACTCCAGCTTCTCCTCCACCATCTTCCGGAATTCCCCAAAATTTTCTTAATAGAGACCCAGAAATACAAAAATTCAAAGGCAAGTGGGGCAAATTGGATTGCATGAAATTGCAGAGCTTCTGCATGGCAAAAGACATAGCTACCAAGATCACTAGAAAGCCCATGTATTGGGAGAAGATCTGCACTAGCCATACAACAGACAAGGGTCTCATATCTAAAATATACCTGGAATTAAAAAAAATTAAATCCCTCAACAAGGAAGGAACAACTGCCCACTAAATAAGTGGGCTAAATATTATACTTAATGGGGAAAAGCTACAACCAATCATCCTAAAATCAGGAACAAGGCAAGGATGTCCACTGTCTCCACTCCTCTTCAACATAGTCCTAGCACCCTTAGCCAGGGCAATAAGGCAAGAAAAAGACATTAATGGGATCCGCATAGGGAAAGAAGAAGTTAAACTATCCCTTTTTGCAGACGACATGATACTATACCTCCACGATCCCAAAAACTCCATCCCCAAACTTTTAGAAATCATAAGTCACTTCGGCAAAATAGCAGGATACAAAATAAACCCACAAAAATCAGTTGCCTTCCTATACACTGATAACACACAGGAAGAGAGGGAAATAAAGGGAGCAACCCCATTCACAATAACCTCCCCAAAAATAAAATATTTAGGAATTAACCTAACCAAAGATGTAAAAGAACTATTTAATGAGAACTATAAAAAGTTAAAGAAAGAAATTGCAGAAGACACTAGGAAATGGAAAGACCTCCCATGCTCCTGGATAGGCCGACTTAATATAGTAAAGATGGTGATACTTCCAAAACTAATATACAAATTCAATGCAATTCCTATTAAAATCCCAATGACGTACATCACTGAAATACAGAAAACAGTCCAAAAATTTATATGGAACAACAAAAGACCTAGAATAGCCAAAACAATTCTAGGGGATAAAGACAATATGGGAGGGCTATCCATGCCGAACTTCAAACTCTACTACAGAGCTATAATAACAAAGACAGCATGGTACTGGCACAAAAACAGACCCGAAGACCAATGGAACAGAATAGAAGATCCATATATAAATCCACAGGCCTACAGCCAGCTGATATTCGACAAAGGAGCCAAAGACATACAATGGAAGAAACACAGCCTCTTCAACCGCTGGTGCTGGGAAAACTGGGCAGCCACATGCAGAAAACTAAAAGTGGACCCCAGCCTATCACCATTCACCAACATCAACTCAAAATGGATTAAAGACCTTAACATTAAACCTGAATCTCTGAAACTACTGCAGGACAGAGTAGGAGAGACACTTGAACTAATAGGCACAGGAAGGAACTTCCTGAACAGAGTCCCAGGGTCACAACAAGTTGGAGAGAGACTCGACAAATGGGACTACCTTAAAATAAAAAGCTTCTGCACAGCTAAATCTATCGCAACTAAGCTAAAAAGACAACCAACTAACTGGGAAAAAATATTTACCAGCAATATATCAGACAAGGGGTTAACATCCTGTATATACAGGGAACTCAAGAAACTAATCCCTCCCAAACCTAACAAACCAATTACTAAATGGGCAAGGGAACTAAAGAGGGACTTCTCAAATGAAGAAATAAAAATGGCAAAGAAACACATGAGGAAATGTTCATCATCCCTGGTGGTGAAGGAAATGCAAATAAAGACAACCCTGAGATACCACCTTACCCCAGTCAGAATGTCCCACATCCACAAATCAGCCAACGACAAATGCTGGAGGGGATGTGGAGAAAGAGGAACCCTATTACACTGCTGGTGGGAATGTACACTTATACAACCACTTTGGAAAGCAGTCTGGAGGGTCCTTAGAAAGCTAAAGATTGACCTCCCTTACGACCCAGTCATACCACTTCTAGGCATCTACCCTGAGCAACAGGAACCAATATACAAGGACACGTGCACCTCCATGATTATTGCAGCACTGTTCGCAATAGCTAGGATATGGAAACAACCTAGATGCCCCACCACAGATGAATGGATCCAAAAATTGTGGTATCTATACACAATGGAATATTATGCAGCCATTAGAAATGACAAAATAATGGCATTTGCAGGGAAATGGATGGAGCTAGAAGGAATCATGTTGAGCGAGGTAAGCCAAGAACGAAGAGACAAACGGTACATGGTCTCCCTGATAAGTGGATGCTAAATCCAAAAGGTTAGGTGATAAGACAAAACTAACAGGACTTAAGAAACAAAGAACTCCCGCTCATCTGGTTGAACCACTACTAAATATCCCCATGCTGCTGATCACAAAAATGGTATATAACATGTGAACACTGTTATATATTACAGACTGTGGTAGACAATTTGCTCCAGGGAAGTTAGAATGAACTTGTGACTTTGAAATTATGTAATCATTTAATCACAATCAAAAAAAAAAGAACCTCGGGGAAGGGAGGGAGGGAGGGGATGGTAGGGGGGAAACAATGGAGGGGGTAACAATAAAAAAAATAAGTGGGCTAAAGACTTAAAGAGAAATTTCTCTGAAACGGAAAGAAGGATGGCCAATAAACACATGAAGAAATGCTCAACCTCTCTAGCCATAAAAGAATTGCAAATAAAAACAACATTGAGGTACCACCTCACCCCAGTTAGAATTACTATAATCAAGAACTCTAATAACAACAGATGCTGGAGGGGATGTGGACAGAAGGGAAACTTACTACATTGTTGGTGAGAGTGTATAATTGTTCAACCACTGTGAAAATCAGTATGGAGGTTCCTCAAAATACTCCACATACAGCTCCCCTATGACCCAGCAATCCCACTTTGGGGCATTTACCCACATGATCACAAACAAGACCATACTGAAGCTACCAGCACACCTATGTTTATTGCAGAATTATTTACCATAGCTATGATATGGAACCAACCCACATGCCCCTCAGTAGATGAAAGGAACAAGAAAATGTGGTATATATACACAATGGAATTCTATCCCTCCATCAGAAAGCATGACATTGCCCCATTTGTTAGGAAATGGAAAGACTTGGAAAAAATTATATTAAGTGAAGTAAGCCAGACCCAAAGAAACATAAGTCCCATGGATTCCCTTATTTGCAATATCTAGTATATGTCTGAGTCAAGCAGAAAAGGTCAGATAAATTGATGCTAGGGGAATGAACTCCAAGATAAGTATTCAATTATTTTCTTTCATGCAGTTGTTTCTAACATATGTATAAGATAATTTCTATATTTCTTTTTATGTCTCTCCCCCTGCTTACACTTTATTTGATGTTGGTACAATTTGTGGAGGGGAAGGGCAAAACAAATGGTTTAACGAGTGATACAGGTGGACACATTGCAACAATGAGCTATACAAGTCATTATATCGAAAAATGAACTTTACAACTTTGGTGGGGGGAGGAGAGGTTTGGCCATCTACTTTCCAGCTGATCTATAGATGTAGAAGCAAAACGTAATACAAAGCAATACAAACTAGTTCTTACTATAAATAATTTTTCTCTGAACATCTTCAAAATCAATTCTGACAACATGAAATAAAAAATCCCTACGTTTAAAACATTCTTCTAGACAGGTTAAGGAAATACTGAGAACAAGTATTTTAAAACAAAACAAAGGAGGAGGTAACAATGCTTGATAGAAAATGCACTCATTAACTTGCTCATGTAACTATAACCCCTCTACACAGCATTTTTTCAATGAAAACCTCTTTCAGATTTACTTACCATCTAATCCATTACCTAACACTAACTCTCAAGCTAAACATGGTTGGAAAACTCTCATTAATCATTACAAGAATGATCACTGAGAAATAAATATAATGATAATGCTATAGTTACTATTCAATCTGACATTTTTGCTCCTACTTCTTAGTGAAAACTGATTTTTTTTTGGTCAGGCATGGGGCTTGAACTCTGGGCTTGGGCGCTATCCCTTAGCTCTTCAGCTCAAGGCGTGCCCTCTACTGCTTGAGCCACAGATCCACTTCCAGGTTTTTTGGGAGTTTAATTGGAGATAAAGAGTTCTCATGCACTTTGCTGCCAAGGGTGGCATCTAATTACAATCCTCAGATCTCAGTCTCCTGAGAGGATATGATGACAGGCATTGAAAAGTATGTTTTGCTGGGTGCCAGTAGCTCATGGCTGTCATCCTAGGTACTCAGGAGATGAGATATGAGGATCACGGTTCAAAGCCAGACTGGGCAGGAAAGACCCTGAGACTCTTATCCCCATCAAACCACCAGAAAACTGGAAGGGGTGCTGTGGCTCAAGTAGTAGAGTGCTTGCCTTGAGCTAAAGAGCTCAGGGACAGCACCCAGGCCCAGCGTTCAAGCCTACAATAGAAAAAAAGAAAGGAAGTAAACCATCTTCGCTGCAAAGATGTGGAGGTGTGTGTGGGAGGGTGCTGTGATTGAGAGACCAGGTGCTGGCCTCACTTTACAGACGTTTCTAAGACCTCCCCCAGTTTGCAGCCACAGTAGAATGGATGGTACCTTACCAAGAATTCAAGTGGTCAAGGCCTATGGCAGGCAGGGATTTGGCAAATGGGTGCAGGGGTGGGATTGTTTTGTCTGTATTCTCCATAATGAAGGATGGATTTGGATGCTGGGTGTCAAAGTCTGAAATAAAGGGTTGCAAGAATTTTGTGGCCTGATGAATTGGGTTTCCTTTGGGTATATGAAGATGGCTGAAGTCTGGCGCCTACTGTGGCTCACAACTGTCATCCTAGCTACTCATACTGAGATGTAAAGACCACGGTTCAAAGCCAGCTTGAGCAGAAAAGTCTGTGGGTCTTGATATCCAATGAGCCACCAGAAAATAGGAAACGACACTGTGGCTCAAATTGTAGAGTGTTCATCTTCAACTGAAGAGCTGAAGGACAGCGCCCTGACCCAGAGCTCAAACCCCATGACCAACAATAAACAAAGAGGTTGGCTGAGTTTTCCACCTTGCAGTGTGTACAGTAGGAAATTCCATGCTGGGTTATGAGACATTCCAGATATGGGAGGCTCAATGCTGTGTCAACAGTTAGTCTGAGTATGATAGTGCCATCTTCTCACGGGTTGGATGTGATCCTAATAGAGGTAGTTCATGGTTTTGTTCTCAGCAACTGCTAAGGGCTTGGAATATCCGTGTTTGTGTGTGTGTATGTGTATGTGTGTTTGTGTGTGTGTGTTTGTGTGTGTGTGTGTGTGTGTTGGTGTGTGTGTAATTTTCCCTTATCTTTTTCTGTCCCCTTCCGGGTTGCTGGTCTGCCTCTTTCTGACCTCAGATGGTGCCCCTCCTTCACACCAACCAGCCTTTAGGCCCCTATCAGGGTCTACAATGAGTCCTAAATTGCCACAGGCCTGTATTCCAACTTTTCTCTGGGGCACAAGTCTGGCTGTCCCAATATTTGGCCGCCTCCAGGGGATTCTGGGTCAGTGATGCCAGCTGGCATAGGGTCTCCTCTGCCTGAGAGGGAGGGCCTCAGTCATGCGATGTCCTATCCTTTTCCTCAGCTGGGCCTCTGACTGCACACCCCTCTCAGCAGGCTGGCAGTGGAGTGGGGAATGGGAAATTGCTGGTGCCTCTGGCCAACTCGAGCTTGACAGCTGACTGAAGGCTGCCCAAGAAAGGAGGATCTAGGGCTACATGGGAGGTGAGGCCAAGGTGGCTTGGAAGTATAGATCAGTGTCTAGGAAATGTAAATGTACTTTATCACAGGACAGTCTATCTTCTTGCCCCAGCTGGGCCTCTAAGGTCCTTCTAGACAATTACAGATGATCAGAATAGAGAGGCACAGACTTTAGATTCTAGGGCCAGGGAAATGGGGGATGAGAGACTGGTATGGCCAATACCTCATTGTTTTAGGGTATTAGTGTTGACCTGGCTATGCATGCCCTTGTGTACTTTCACTTCTTAACACAGTGTTGGCCACACACAGGCCACTATTGGCAATACTGTGGAAGTGGCAGGAGTGGAAGTGAGGTCTAGCATGACCAAAATCAGGACTTATGGCCTGTGGGGGTGGCAAACGATGTCTTTTAAAAAAATCTTAGAGCTGGAACTCAGGGCATAGGCAACGTCCCTGAACTTCCGTTGCTCAAAGCTAACATTCTACAACTTGAACCAGAGCTCACCTTTCATCTTTATTTAGTAGTTTAGTGGAGATAAGAGTCTCATGGACTTTCCTGCCTGTTCTGGCTTCAAGCTGCCATCCTAAGATCTCAGCCTCTTGAGTAGCTAGGATTGCTGGTATAAGCGACTGGCACCTGTTAAGGATGTTAGTGTGTGTGTGTGTGTGTGTGTGTGTGTGTGTGTGTGTGTTTACCGGGACTTGAGTTCAGAGCCTAGGTGCTATCCTTTAGCTTGTTTTCACAAAGTTGGTGCTGTACCACTTGAACTACAGTAGCTCTGCTTCCCAGCTTTTTGGTGATTCATTGGACAAAAGAGTCTGCCCAGGCTAGCTTTTAATTTTGATTGATCGTCAGGTCTCAGGCTTAAGTAACTAGGATTACAGGCATGAGCCACCGGTGCCCCCTGATAATGGTCTTTCTCCACAGTAGACTGGTATCTCCTGAAAACTTTATTTTTTTTCTGTGCCAGTATCTGGGCTTAAACTCAGGGTCTGGGCTCTGGTCTCTTAACTTTTTCCCTCAAGGCTGGTACTGTACCACTTGAGCCACAGCCCCATTTCTGGATTTTGGTAGTTCATTGGCCAGAAGAGTGTCATTAACATTCTTCCCCTGAACTTGCTTTGACCAACGATCTCTGATCTCAGACTTCTGAATAGCTAGGATTTACAGGGGTTGAGCCACTGGAGACATTGGGTAGAAGCTTTTCTTAAGCAAGAGTTCTTCCTTGCATTTGCCCTGACTCCTCCATGCAAAAGGGGCCTGAGGGACAGTAGCTGTGAAAAATAGGCTTCCAGCCACAAAATTGGCTGGTGTCTTTGGTAAAAAGTCAAGCTGAGCGCCATTCTGGGACCCCACCCTCTGTCCTACCTGTGACTCAAATACAAACCTTGACCCAGCTTTCAGTGTTCTGCCAGACTTGTCTGAGGCCACAGAACCTTCATTCTACCCACACCATCTGCTCTACACCACCCCTCAGGACCTTTGCACATGCTCTGTACCTTCTGCCCGAGGCCCTTTGTCCTGTTCCACATCATAGAACTCCTGTGGAATTTTGGCACTGGTCATATCACCTCCTGAAGCAAGTCTTTCCTTCCCTTCTCTCACTTTTTTTTTAAAATTCTGAGTTGCTAGAGATTAAACTTGTGAAGGCTGACTGTCAAATGCTCTATCTTGGTGTGTCTGTGTGTGTGTGTGTGTGTGTGTGTGTGTGTGTGTGTGTGCGCGCGCGTGCCAGTCCTGGGGTTTGAATTCATGGCCTGGATGTTATCCCTGAGGTTTTATGCTCAAGGCTAGCATTCCACTACTTGTACAACAGCTCTGGTATTTTTGGTGCTTAATTAGAGAAAAGAGTCTCATATAGACTTTCCTGCCTACACAGGCTTGCAGTTATAATCTTCAGATCTCAACGTTCTGAATGCTATTATTACAGGGGTGAGCACCAGCACCTGCCCTCTACCTCTAACCTATAACCTCGGCCCTCCTCTGAGTCCCAGAAGAGCATGTCTCACCAAGCTCACATTTTTTGCCAGTGTTGTGGCTTGAACTCAGGGTCTGGGCATGTTCCTGAGCTGCTTTTGCTCAAGGCTACATTCTATCACTTAAGCCACAGTGACACTTTTGGCTTTCTCTGTTTATGTGGTATTGAGGAATCCAACCCAGGGTTTCATGCATGCTTTGTAAGCACTCTACCACTTAGCCACATTCACAGCCCAAGGATTACTTCTAACAGGAACTATGAGAGAGGGATTTATTGGTATACTCTTTTCAGCACAGAAATCGCTGGTCATTTCATATCTTTGCCAGGATTTAGGACCAGTGTGAGACTCGGCAATGAGGAATGATGAATGAGTGATAGCCACCAGCCCCCAGAGATCTATGGTCACGTCTTACAGAGGGATAGGGAATATGAAGCCAGAACCTTCCACAACTCCTAGAGCTTAGGAACAGTGGTCTCCCTGGAGGCAGTGGCTGGGTGATAGATGTCCCAATGGGACACCTCAGCCAGAACATAATGAACCCGTTGCATACACCAGCCAAGGCAAGCCTTCTGGGCTTCAGTTATTAAATGGCAGAGTAAGATGCTTTGTTCAAGCTACTGGCACAGACTTAGTACTCTCTGAGGGCTTGTCCCAGCTTGCCCAGGTTGGGGGTCTGGTCATGGGCATCCTGCTGAATGCCCATCATCCATACATCATCCATAAATACACAGAGACATGGAGTTACTGCCTTCTTTTTTTCTTTGGCAGGTCTCAGGTTGAAATATGAGCCTAGGCCCTATCCCTGATCTCCTCTTTCTCAAGAGTAGCACTCTGCCCTAGAGCCATATCCCAAACCCATGGGGATATTTTCCTGTGATCTCTTAGAAATAAGAGTGTTGCAGACTTTCTTGCCCTGGCTGAATTCAAATTGGCATTCTCTACATCTCAGCCCCCTGAGGAGCTAGGATTACATACAGGAGCCACTAACACCTGGCTTTCTTTTCCTCTTGAAGTTCTTTTTTTAATTGTGACAATCTGAAATCTTCAGTGTCATTCCAATGGTTTGCATTCGAAGTAAACTATCCATGCCTGGAGTTCGAATGCCAGGACTGCGACACACAAATGGAGGGAGATCCTGACAAACTCATTCCTATTTACGTGAATGCTAATGGAATGTTATAAAAGTAATTAAATTTGCAGTTATTCATAATTCTATTTTAGAAAGCCACACAAAAATCATCAGATTTATATCTTCCATTTAGCACCATGTTATGATTCCCCTAATGGAATGATATTAATTTTTAATTAATGCTTCTATAAGCATTCAACCATGATACTTCATTAAGTGGAGACATAACTTAATAAATAATTATTGGTAACTATATATATATATATATGATTTAATAATATCCTCACATTCTCTCTCTCTACATATATATATATATATATATATATATATATATATATATATATATATATACAGCAATCTACACACACACACACACACATATATATATATATATATATACACACATACACACACATATATATACATATATATATGTATATATTGGGCACTACTGTGGCTTGATAACAGGTCATCAGAACTTCCTGGCAGCTCAGTTTGCCAGAGGTTGGTGTGCTAAGACTTTGACCCCATTTATGGTTTGGAAATTGTAGGCCGTAAGTTGAAATCCCAGCAATGCCAAAAATTTATTCATGTATTAAGAAGCCACTTTTGACACATTTTTTTTCCTGAAAAAAAGTCCTGTGTCTCAGTATGAAGTATAATTCCTATGCAAATATATCCTATATGATAGGATGTAATAAATGAAATGTTATATGTGTAATAATACTAAATGAATAAGGGTAATAAACGTCATACTCACTGAACTCATGTGTGTATTTTTTCCAGTGCTGGGCTTCAATTCAGGCCCGGGGAACTAGTCTGAATTTCTTGTCTTCAAAGACGGTGAGCTTCCCCTTCACCCACAGTGCCACAGAGATACCCAGATGCTGAGTTCAAATCCCAGGCCTGCCAGAAAAATGGTGCAAATTCCAAGCCAGGGCCTTATTTTCTTATTATTTTTTTTGCCAAGCACAGGGCTGGAACTCAGGTCTTTGCATCTCTGCCACAATTGGCCCTGGAATTCTTGGATCCAAGTTCAAATCTCGGGGTTGGCGAGAAATAAAATAAAAAGCTAAAGGATAAAATGGAGAGATTCAAGAAGGTGGTTTTACATTTTTTCCCTTTGCATTGTGACCATCCTGCGTGTAAATGACAAAGCCCAGAAAGTGTACATGACATTGCATGCTGATGTTTGGCTGGCTATTAGGGAAGCCATAACCAAAACCAAAACTTAGGCCTGGAGACCGAATCCCAAGGTGCCACTAAGTATTGGCGGGAGATTCTAAGAAACCCATTTACATGTACATGAATATGAATGGAATTTTATAAAAGTAACAAATTAGTAGTTAGTGTATCAGTACACTATAAATTTATACACAACAATTTTATTACATTGACTAATTTTCAATTAATACTTTATTATGTATTCAACCATGATACTTAAAACTGGAAAGAATAATTTGAATGTCAATAATGGGTAGTAATATAATATATGTAATTTCATAATATACAGACATCTTTCTCTTGTTTTATACATATATATATACTTATATGCCAATGTACACATTTATCTGTTCATACACTTGTCACTCCTGGAGTTTAGTGGTACAATGATGCCTAGTACATACAAAGCCCTGGATTCGATTCCTCACTACCACATGCACATAAAAATCCAGAAGTTGTGCTCTTGCTCAAGCAGTTGAGCATTAGTTTGAGCATAAATGCTTAGGGACTGTGTCTAGACTCTTACTCAAGGTCCAGGATGGGCATGAAAAAAATATTGAATTTTGTGACTACAACTCCATAAGGATAGGATTCCAAATACCTCATCACAGAGAAAGCTGGGGGTCTGGTGCTGACAGCTGCCACCTATCCTGACTTAGTCAGGGGTATATAACTGCAACTCAGCTCCACAGATCCAGATGCTGCTGGCTTGCTCACCCCTGTCATCCAAGATACTCAGGGGCTGAGATCTGACACTGGTGGGTTTAAAACCCAGCCATGGCGAGATGTCTGTGAAACTCTGAGCTGTGGGTCAAATGATAGATCTCTAGCCTTGAGAAAAAGATCTTAGGACAGTACCCCCAACATTTTAGTGCAATCCCTGTGGCTGACTCCCTCTGAATCATTACATGTGAACTTTGTGCAGTTTGTAATGTTTTTCTGAAAGAATGGTGATACTGATGAAAGCACACAAATACTAATGACAGCTTGTGGGATACATCTATGTGATGAGTCCTTTCCGGGGTGCTGGGGCCCTCACGGAGTGCTGTGTGCTAAGTCCTGCACAGGATGCTATGTGCTGAGTCCTTCACAGTGTGCAGTATGCTGAGTCCTGCATTGGGTGCTGGATGCTGAGTCTTTCACATAATGCTGTGTGCTGAGTCCTGTAAAGAGGGTTATTTGGAGCCGGGCACCATTGGTTCACACCTGTAATCCTAACTACTCTGGAGGCTGAGATTTGAGGATAATGGTTCAAAGCCAGCCTTGGCAGGAAACTCGCTGAAACTCTGATCTCCAATAAAACACCAGACAGCTGGAAGTGTCACTGTAGCTCAAGTGGCAGAGCACTAGCCTTGAGCTGAAGAGCTGAAGGACAGTGTTCAGGTCCAGATTTCAAGCCCCATGACCGACAAAAAAAAGAGTATTATGTATTTTGTCCTTCAAAGGGTACATTCTTTCATCTTGTCCTTGTACGAACTCCAAAACTGACATGGCTATGCAGAAAAGAATATTGAGGCTCAGATCTGTCCCCATGGCAGGGACAAAATTATGTATTACTGAAGACTAGTCAGTTGTCTACAGGAGACAATTGTTTTGTCTTGTTTTTTCTAAGTCATGAACCTTGAATTCAGGGCCCAGGCACTGACCCATCTCTCTTGGGCTCATGGCTAGCACTCCATCACATGGAGCCAAGGACGCCCTTACAGCAGAGTGCCACGGCTTAGTGTTCTATAACCGAGGTCTGTCTTCCTGCCTTCTCAAGAAGCTGAGATCTGGGTTCCAAACTATCCCTGACCAAAAGGTACCATGAGACTATTATGGGAGATAATAGTCTCCAATTCACCACTAAGAAACCTGAAGTGGAAGCTAGGTGCTTGTGGCTCATGCCGGTCATCCTAGCTACTCAGGAGAATGAGATCTGAGGATCATGGTTCAAAGCTAGCCTGGGCAGGAAAGTCCTTGAGACACTGAGCTCCAATGAACCACCAGAAAACCAGAAGTGTCTCTGTGGCTCAAGTGGTAGAGCACAAGATTTGAGCTGAAGAGCTCAGGGACAACACCCAGGCCCAAATTTCAACTCCTACAATGACAACAACAACAAAAAAGACAGAAACAAACTAACAAACTTGAAGTAGATGGCAGGGAATGTGCCTTAGGGGTAGAGTGCTTTGCATATATGAAAACCTGGGCTTGATTTCTCCGAACCACATCACTAGGAAAAAACCTGAAGGGGCTCTGTGGTTCAAGTGGTAGAGGGCAAACCTTGTACAAGAGAAACTAGGTAGAGTGCTCATGTCTTGAGTTCAAGCTCCAGGACTAGTGTATGCACACACACATGCACGTACACACACTCACACAGAGAGAGAAAGCAGAAGTGAAGCTGTGACAAAGTGGTAAAGCACTAGACTTAGGCTCTTTGTGATATCCAACTTGTGCTTGGATTTCCCAAGCTTCTGGAACCCTAGGACAGGCATTATAGGCCCATCATTGCTGGCAATGAAACATTTCATTATGTTCAGTGCTGTAGTTGTCTGCCTGAAGGAATCCTGAATTATATTGAGCACTGTATCTGAACACCAGAATATGGTCTCATAAAGGCAGGATAAGAGCACAGAACTTGGCCTGCCATAGGAGGTAGCAAAAATGAAGGTCTCCTGTCAAAACAGAGCACTGGGAAGAGAGATAGCTAAGAGTAAAAAGAGGCCTTTTTCTCCTGACCTTCAGAGCCCGCCCACACATCCTCACTAATTGGCCCAGATGGAGTTATTTTGTACACAGCTGTACAGAAGTGAGGTCTTTTGTGTTCCTGTCCAGACAATGAGGGAGACTTCCTCCAGCAGGCCTGGGATGCAGAGAAACCCTCAGGATACATTGGGAGCAGTGAGGGGATCCCTGGAACCTGCAATATCATAAAAGCAGTCTCTGTGTTATGAACCCATTGTATTGGAAACAATTTTCCTTGCTTGGTGCCATTCATCATAGCTACTCAGGAATTTCACCTAGAGGAATACATCCATACATACACAAAGAAATTGAGGTATCGTTTTTTTTTGAGGGGGCGGGTCCGGGGGTTGAACTATGAGCCTAGGCCTGGTCCAAGAGCTCCTTTTCCTCAAGGGTACTGCATTAAGCTTGAGTAACAGCCCCACTTCTGGGTTCTTCTGTGATCTCTTAGAAATAATATTGTCAAGGACTTTCTTACACTGTCTAGTTTCCAATTCAAATTCTCTACAACTCAGCTTCCTGAGGAGCTGGGAATACAGTCAGTAGGTACTTTCACCTTCTTTCTTTTCTTCTTTGCTTTAAAATCTGGACTGACTTCTTAATAAGGTCATCCCTATGGTTGGGACTTATAAGTAAACTACACAATATTCTTTATACCTGCTTTCTCTGAGAGTATTTTCTCTCTTCATCTTACACTCTGGTCACAGGTTTGAAGCCAAAAGTGAGAAATGAGTGTTACAGAATTTAGGAGCAAATGTCCACAGGACATGCCAGTTCTGTCACTTAGCATTGAGCTCATATCCTGTCTCAGGATATGAGGAAAGAAAGCTGGAGTGATCCTCATACTATCTGCATTGCTCCTTTTGCCTATAAAATGATCTGATAATTATGAGTGTTTTGTATCTCCAACCTTAAATATCTAGGACACACTAGAAGCATGTCCTGTTTCTGTTTTTCTCTAGTAACTCTCGAGATTTAGACTAAAGATTGGGTGGAGGGGCTTCTAGGTGAATCCCTGAGGAAATCCACTTGAAGCCTCCTCAGGAGATCTCCATTCAAAGCCATCCCTAGCAGGAAAGGTTCATTGTCTCCAATAATCCACCAGAAAACCAGAAGTGGAGCAGTGGCCTAGAGGGTAGAGCTCCAGCTTTGAGAGAGAAAGCCAAGCAGGAGATAAAGGCCAGACCAGGACCAGTCTGGTCCATTGAATAACCAGATAGCTGGACATGGAGTTGTGGCAGTGATAGAACCTCAGACTTGTGAAAAATAGCTGAGGAATGCATAACTTCCTCAGTTTAAGCCATGGGATGGCCACAAAAGAAAATTCAAAAAGAAGCCAAGTTTATGTATCAGTGTCCTACTTACTTACATGTGTATATTACTTCCCTAAATGCAAAGAGGCTGTATGAAAATTTCTGCTTTTATTTACTGATTTATGTTTTAGATATGCTCATTGTACATACTGCATCATTCTCTTCATTTCAGCCCCATTGCTTTTCTCTTCCAGGGTTCTAGGCCTGTTTCCTTATATAATGCACACTAAAGCTCTCAGTAGCCTTTATTTACATTTTATTATGAGGCCAATGCTGGAGCAGTCACAAATCAGGCAGGGGAAGAGATGATCAGAGTTTGTAGAAATAAGCGGTATTCAGAAAATTATACTTAGGGATGCAAAATGGGAACAAATATATGGAAAAACTACCATAAAAAAAGATGAGGGGGCTGGTAATGTGGAATAGTGGGAGAGTGCTTACCTAGCATGCAAGAGGCCCTGGGTTCTATTCCTCAGTAACACATAGACAGAAAAATCCAGAATTGGTGCTGTGGCTCAAGTAGCAGAGTGCTAGAGTCAGTGCCAGGCCTTGAGTTCAGCCCAAGAAATGTGAAAGGGATAACTATGCAGGTAGGTACGTAGGTAGGTAGGTAGGTAGGTAGGTAGGTAGGCCCGTAGGTAGGTTTGTACATAGATAGATAGATAGACAGACAGACAGACAGATAAATAGATAGAAAGATAGATAGATAGATACATACATACATATATAGATACATAGATAAAGAAAGACAGGAAGAAAGACAGAAAGAAAGACAGAAAGAAAGACAGAAAGAAAGACAGAAAGAAAGAAAGAAAGAAAGAAAGAAAGAAAGAAAGAAAGAAAGAAAGAAAGAAAGGAAGGAAGGAAGGAAGAAAGAAAGAAAGAAAGAAAGAAAGATCCCTAGATAGATATATAGATAGATAGATAGATAGATAGATAGATAGATAGATAGATAGATAGATAGATAGATAGATAGATAGAGATAGATAGATAGATAGATAGATAGATAGATAGATAGATAGATAGATAGATAGATAGATAGATAGATAGATAGAAAAATGATAGATGAATCTGGTCTTGGACTTCAGGAGGAAAGAAGGGAACAATTCACAGTCATGAGGCTTCTGTATTGTGCCAGAACACCAGCATCACCTTCACACAACCACAGAACAGGAAGAATGTCTCTTTCCATCTTCTCAGGCAGCCGAAGGCCCCAGAGCCAAGAGGGCAGAGCCAGGTTCTGACTCAGCTGCTTGGAGACAAAAGAGAAATGACCCTGCCTCACCTTGGACTGGGGATTAACATTAATGATATGGAGAATGAAGGAAGAAGAAAAGACTAGCAGATGTAGAAGAAGGGCCTTCAAATCTGATAGATGGAGAATAAAAATCCCACTCCCTAAGACCAGAGAGCAGGGCTTTTCTGCTCTGTTCTTCCCCTCTCCCTCACTAAACTGGTTCTCTATTGGTAACCTAAAGATAGCCTGAGGCTCCCTTCACCTGAGGGAGGAAAGTTAGTCATTGTTTGAGGAAGCTGAGAAAAGCCTGACCCTGGTGTAACTCTAACAAATGTTTCAGGTTTTCCCCTATTGCTATCTGTGCCTGGAATGAATGAAGTGGTTTTGCAGCTCAAATCACTGTTGAGTTTGTATATTCTGCCTCCTTGATCTCTTCACCTAGCCTGGCTTTTGAAACTGTTTTCTGTCCTTCAAATACAGTGTTACACTGGAGTTATTCCTGCTAACTCTGCCAGGGCTTGGATCCTGAGAACTTCATTTGAACCCAGGATGGGTCAATGGGTCAAGAACACTAAGAACATTTAGAGTAACTTCTCATCACCAAGGGAAAAACAAGAAGCTCTTGAAAATCTGACCTTTCAGACGTAGAAGTCAGAGTGTCCTAGACTTTCCTGCCCTGGCTGGCTTCATTGTGATCCTGAGACCTCAGCCTCCTGAGCTAGGGTGATGGGCAAGAGCTACTGGTGCTCTGCTAAGTTCAGACTTGTAATGACATTGACAATACAATCAACTGCTTATCACAAAGGGCTTGGGGAGCATTTAAGCCTTTCAACATTGGACCTTTCAGAACCCTGTGGACACAAGGTTACAATGCTAGAGCCTGGGAGGCTGGGCATGTAGATCTGCTACACTTAAGCCTGGAGGTCTGACTTCAATTCTGGAGTATACCAGCGTTGATTTTCCAGAGAATGTTCTCGTAATTAGCAAATAGGAAAAGTACTTTGATTAACCCTCTATTTTTTTCCAGTTGTGAGTCTCGTATCAACCCTGGGCACTGTCCCTGAGCAATTCCGTCAAGGCTAACTCTCTACCACTTGAGCCACAGCTCCGCATGGGATATTTTAATGGTTCATTGGAGATAAGAATCTAACAGGCTTTTCTAGCCTAGGTTGTCTTTGTACTGTGGTCTTCAAATCTCAGCCTCATGAGAAGGTAGTTTTCCAGATGTGAGCCACTGGCATCTGGCATATTGTTTTTGACAGTCTTGGGGATTTTTTTTCTCAAGGCTAGCACTCTACCATTTGAGCCACTTCACTGCATCTGGCTTTTTCTTAGTACGTGGCACTGAGAATTCAAAACCTGGTATTCATGCATGTTGAGTGAGCTCTTTACTACTAAGCCACATTTCTAGCCTTCCCCTTACAATTTTATCCCACAACTTGCCTGTCTTCAAGAAAAGCCTTCTCAGTATAGATCATCTAAAGACACCCTATAGGAAGTGTCCAAAGATAAATAAGACAAAGCTCATTCTTGGGAGAGACTCTAACCTTGAGAAGATTGTGACAAACGCCTCCATTTAATTATGTATCATGTTTCAACACAAAAAGTTTTAATGATAAATGAGTCAAGGTCCTAAATTATTGTGTAGAATTTTATAATAGATGTGCAAAATGTAAATGGGAATGATAATACTAAATAAAATAAACAATTAAAGAATGAATCAAATAAAAAATAAAATAAATACAAAATCAATAATGAGAATCATAACATGTAATAAACATACATATGTATGTATATATCATATGTTACACATGTATAGAAATATCTTCTTCATTGCAGGGCCTTCATTCAGGCCATGGGAACTCTAGCCTGAATTTCTTTTCCTCAAGGACAGTAAATTTTTCCTTCACCCATGGTACAAAAGAGTTACCTGGATGCTGAGATCAAATCCCACCAATGGTAGAAATACTGGCCCCAGTTCCAAGACAGTGACTTAATCTTTTAATGGAAGCAGTTATGTTTATTCAGTTCCATACTAAATATTAAGTAAAAAGCAGTGTAGAATTTTGTACATCTATTCAGACATCCTTCCCATATCCCAAAGTGCTTCTCGGAATACTACATTGTTTCTTTTTGTATGTTTTTTATTGTAAAAATATTGTACAGAATGGTCACAGTTACTTGAGCAATGTCATGAGTATATTTCCTATTGAGCATTGTTACCACCTCCTTTGTTTTCCCACTACCATCCCTTGCCTCCCATCTCCATAACTACTAACCCTACCAAGCTCAGTGACTTAATTTTTTAGTTTTGGTTTGGTACAAGGTTTGAACTCAGGTAATAGCAAGTCTGCACTTTCCCTCACATTGCTGCAAGTTCCTGAGTTCAAATCCCAGTCTAGGAAATAAAACTGGCAGAAATTCCAAACCAGAGAGCTCTATTTTTTTATTTAGTTACATAATCATTTTTTCTTTTTTCTTTTTTATGGCCCACCGTGGGGATTGAACTCAGGTCATGGCAACTATGCCTCAGCCATGATCACCCTAGGCTGGGTGCAGCCTCGGGACCCATATGCAATCCTGGAATCCTATGCCCAGAGGCTTGCGGAAAGAAAAGAAAAAGTGAGATAGCACAAAAAGTGGCAAGCTGCAGAGGGATTGAGGTTTAATTTTTTTTTAATCTTTGCACGGTGACCATCCTGGGTCTGAATGCCACTGGTGCGAAGTACACCTGACCTGCCATTGCTGAAGGCTGGCGGGCTAACAGTGAAGCCATAGGCAAACCTGTCAACATAGGCCCTGGGTTCAAATCCAGGTCCTGACAACTACCAATGGCAGGAGATCACAAGACACTCGTTCCTATGCATAGGAATATGAATTGAAAGAGAAGTTTGTGCATTGGTCGAGCCTAAAATTGGATACAATAATCCCAGGATACTGATTGATCTTAATTTCATGCTTTATTAAGCATGAAAAGAATAGTATTTAATTGTGGTATAATAAATACCTAAGAATTAGTAGGAATGTAGTATATGTCATTCAATCAAAGATAGGAGGCTATGTTGTTTTTTACCAATATATATTTATTTGTATACTACTGTCTGCCTATCCTTGTATTGCTGTTTTGACCAATCCTGGGTCACAATCTCAGCAACTGGGAACCACCTCACAGCTTCATTGGCTAGAGGCTGTTGTGCTCACACTCACCCCTCATGAATTGGACCTGCTAGGCCCTGAGTTCAGATCCCAGCAATGCCAAAAATTTAATCTTGGAGTAAGAAGCTAAGTGCGACACCTGTTTTCCTTTTCTGGGAGAGTCCTGGGTGTCAGACATGATGGATAACACATTTACAAACCTAGATGGTATGTGATAGAATGTAAACAATGTAATACATAGTTAGGTGTCATCACAGTCAATAAAATAAACGGTAAATAAATGAAAAAACATAAAAAATACAATGAATAACCACACCAAACATAATATAGACTGAACATTTTTATGGAAGTTCAATCCTATCTTTAAAATATATATAAGGAGTATGTTTTCCAGGTCTGGGGCTTGAATTCAGGCCTAGGGAATAGGCCTGACTTACTGGTCTTCAAGCAGGGAGAGCTTCCCCTTCCCCCACAGTACAATAGAGTTACCCAGACCCCGGGTTCAAATTCCAGGACTTGCAGACAAAAAAAAAAATGGCACACATTCCAAGACAGGGAGCTTCTTTAGCATTTTTATTTTTAAAGTTCACTTCGCCTTTATTTGATACATATTGATTTTATAACATGAGAGTTTTTCAAAAAAGGGATCTAAACTTTTACATTTCAGCATAGCACATTGGTTTTTCTATTTTGACCATCTGAGAATGAAAATAAAGACATCATTTCTCCCTAGAAGGTCGGGACAGTTGAATTTATTTCTATTTAGAGTTATTTCTACAATTATAAACTCTCTGCATTTGTGTCATATGAGTTTTCCTCAGTGCCTACCACGAAATACACCAGGGGAGTCCTCATAGCACAAAAGGTTGGGTTTCTGAATAAAATCTCACTTCTGTGAGGACAGTAGGAACTTCTAAGCATTTTGGGAATAAACTGGATTGTAAAATGAAAAACAAAAACAATGGGACTGTGATGTATCTCAGTAGTGGAGTACTATCCTAATGAGCATAAGATCCTGACAGAAAAGTTTCCTAAAGCTCAGAATGTTAGAATTTTATGATCTGCATGAACAAACTTCTTTTTTTTTTTTTTTTTTTTTTTGGTCCTGCGGCTTGAACTCAGGGGTTATCCCTGTGCTCTTCAGCTCAAGGCGAGCGATCTACTGCTTGAGTCACAGTGCCACTTCGGTTTTCTAGTGGTTTATTGGAGATCAGAGTCTCATGGACTTTTTTGCCTGGGCTGACTTTGAACCGCCAACCTCAGATCACAGCCTCCTGGGTAGCTAGGAATATAGGCATGAGTCACCGTTGCCAGGCACATGAAAAAAATTTTTAAAGATTGATTCTGAGAAAAGAAAGTTGGAAAACACTTTTAGTATAAATAATTTATAATGCCATGTTTAAGGCACTAATTAAGAAGTATTTATTTATTGGTTGGTTTCTTAGTTTATTTCAAATATATATATATGCATTATTAATATATATGTATATATTATTAAAAATATAGCTTTGAAGTGTACCTAAGAGCATATGTGCTCATGTAAAGTTATACAAATGAAAACGTTTCATTTTTCTTTTCAGTTTGTTTCGTACCATAAATTAGCTGGGATTTGTGTATTGTTCTGTTTTCTGTTTTTGGAGGATTTCTCTCCCTTTTATCCCCCAACCCCCTCTCCTCACATTTGAACTCAGCTTGCTCTTTCTTGGCTTCATTGTTCATAGCTTATTTTCTACCACTACAGCTAAACCTGTAGCCTGGCTTTTTGCCAGTTAATTGGAGATGATGTCTCTCAGGCTTTTCTGCCTTCATTTACTTTGAAATTTCATCTTCCAGTTCTCAGCCTCCTGAGTAGCTAGGATTAAAGATGTGAGCCACTGGGGCTCCTAGGGATAAATTAGACTTTGGTTGGTGTATTCTTTCTGTTTTTCTTAGCATGGGATCATGTACTATAGAAATTCTGTGAATGACCTGGGTCTGAAGCAAGATATAATACATATGCAAATCTGTATAATTTTCATAAGATGTAATAAATTTAATTTGTTATAAGTGTAATAATAGTCAATAAATATAAAGAAATAATAATATAAAAATGAATACACTCAAAGCAATATGCAGTAAACATAAGTATGTAGATATTAATCATTTCAAATGTGGATGAATATTAATTAACAGGGCTGGGAATTGAATTCAGGCCTAATGAACAGGCCTGAATTGCTTGTATTCAAAGAGGGTGAATTTCCCCATTCCCCAGAGTGCATTAGATTTTCCGAGACTCCAAGTGCAAATCCCAGGCCGGGCATTAAAAAACGAGCACGAAATCCAAGCCAGGGAACACCTTTAGCATTTTTAAATTTTTAAAATTCATTTTATTTTATTTTCTATACATTTTATTTTTTTATTTATTTATTTTGCCAAGCACGGGACTTGAACTTAGGTCGTGGCAACTCTGCCTCAGCTTCCATCACCTTAGGCTTGGTTGGTGCAGCCTTTGGACCCACAGCCCATCCTGGGATCCTAGGCCTCAGGGGCTGACAAGAAAAAAAAATGAAAATTTTAAGGAAAAATAGCCGTAAATTGCGAACAGTTACAGTTTTCTCGGTTTTTCCTTCCATGCATGGTGACCATCCCGGGTCCAAATGACATGATTGCAACCTGTAGGTCACCTGGCCTTGCTGTCAGTGGGATGTGAGTGAAGCCATAGGCCAATCTGCACACCTAGGCCCTGAGTTTGAATCCCAGTCAAGCCACTTACAAAGGGCTGGAGAGAATAAGAAACTATTTATTGCCTGTCCATAAGAACACCAAAGGAATGTGATCAATGTCATGGTTGGATGAACAGTTTGTCAATTAGTCTAGCAAAATTAAATCCAGTATTCACAAGATGTGGATTGATTTTAATTTATAGTTTATTATGCATTAAAAGAATACAGTGTGTGTGTGTGTGTGTGTGTGTGTGTGTGTGTGTGTGTGTGTGTGTCTGTGTTTTGTCAGTAGTGGGGACTGAACTCTGGGCCTGGGCGTTGTCCCTCAGCTTTTCAGCTCAGGGGTAGGGTGGTACCATGTGAGACGCAGTGCCATTCCCGGCTTTTTCTGATCATGTGTTGCTGAGGAATCGAATCCATAACTCATGCATGCAAGGCAAGCCCTCTCCCAATGAGCCACCTTCCCAGACCCTAAAAGAATACTAGTGATTAAATGGAGTCCTCACTAAATACTCGAGAATCACTAGGAAGGTAGTATATGTCATTAAATACTAGATAGGTATCACTGGCAGTATCTAAATATCTAAATATATATTTATTTGTATACCACCGTATTCATAGAAAGGTATTGCTATTTTGGCCAAACCTGTGTTTCCATCCTAGGTCCTGGGATCCACCTGGCACCTGAATGTGCTAGAGGCTGCCGTGCTGACACTCACCCATTCGTGAATTGGGCCTCTAGGCCCTCAGTTCAGGTCCCAACATTGCTAAAAATGTGTTCCTGGAGTAAGACTGCAAGTGTGATACCTGTTTTCCTTTTCTGTGCAAGTGCTGGGTGTCAGGTATGATGTTTATAATATGTCTGCAAAGCTACATGCTATGGAATAGATTTGAATGAATGTAATAAATGTTATAGGTGCACTCACAGTCCATAAAATAAATGGTAAACAAATAAATATATAATAAAATATAATGAATAAGTCCAACAAACAAGATATAGACAATGTATGGATGTAAGTATAAATAATAAAATAAAAATGTCTATAAATGTTATGCTCTCCAGGGCTGGGGCTTGAATTCAGGCCTAGGGAACAGGTCTGAATTGTTTGTCTTCAAGGGAGGAGAGCTTCCCTTTCCTCCCCTTCCCCCAAGTGCATCAGAGTTACCTAGATCCCAAGGTGATGTCCCTGGAATGACAGACGACAAAATGGCACGAAGTCCAAGACAGGGAGCTTCAAAAGTTTTGTTAATTAATTAATTAATTAAATTTTGCCATGCACGGGGTTTGAACTCAGGTTGTGGCAACTCCTCCTCAGTTTCCATTACCCTTGGCTGGGATGGTGCAGCCTCTGGACCCACAGCCCATCCTGGGGTCCTAGGCTTCAGGGACTCACAGAAAAAAAAAATGAAAACAGCACTGAAAAAAAGCCACAAACCTCAGACGGTCAGCAGTTTCTGTTTTCCTTCCTTGCATGTTGACCATTCTGGATGTGAATGACATGGCTGCAACCTGTTGGTCATCTGGCATTTCTGAAGGGTGGCTCTATCAGCGAAGTCATAGGCCAACGTGGACACTAGGCCCTGAGTTCAAATCTCCGTCATGCCACTTACAAGGCGCTGAATAGCCTAAGAAACTATTGCTTGTCCATAGGAACACCAGGGGAATGTGATTAATGTTAGGCTTGGATGAGTAGTCGTCTTGCATAAAATTAGACCCAATAATCACTGACTTTAATTCATAGTTTATTATCCATTAAAAGAATACTATTGATTAAATGGAGTTCTCACTAAATACATGAGAATTGGTACGAAGGTGGTATATGCGATTGAATACTAGATAGACACTTCAGGCAGTACCTAAATATCTAAATTTATATTTGGGCTGGAAAAGTGGTTCAGTTGTAGAGCTCTTACCTTGCATGCCTGAGGCCCTGGGTTTGATTCTTCAGCAGCACATAAGCAAAAAGAAAAATGCAGGAAGTGGCGCTGTGGCTCAAGTGTAGAGTGATAGCCTTGAGCTGAGGGACAGCGCCCAAGCCCAGAGTTCAGGCCCCACGACCAGACACCAAAATAAATACATAAATTTATATTTATTTATATACCACCATCGTCATAGAAAGTTACTGCTATTTTGGCCAAACCTGGGGCTTGATCCCAGGTCCTGAGATCCACTTGGCAGCTGAATGGGTTAGAGGCTGAGGTGCTGACACTCACCCATTCATAAATTGGGCCTCTCGGGCCTTCACATCAGGTCCCATCATTGCCAAAAATTTCTTCCTGGTGTAGGATTTCCAGGGTGACACCTGTTTTCCTTTTCTGTACAAGTTCATATTATGTCTGCAAAGCTACATGCTATGGAATAGATGGGAATAAATGTAATAAATGTTATAGGTGCACTCACGGTCCATAAAATAAATGCTAAATAAATAAAAAAATATAATGAATCACTCCAAAAACCATGATATAGGCTGAATATATTGATGTAAGTATAAATCATATATTTAACATGTCTATAAATGTTATGAGGTGCTTGATTTCAGGCCTAGGGAAGAGTTTAGTTCATGCATGATTCTCATAGGAAATGATAGGCAAGATGTATGGCGCAACAATTAGTTTTAATTAAGAATTCATGAAGTGTGACAATGAGAATCACATTCAGGAATTGGAGGCATTGGGAAAGATCCAAGAATCGGTTCTCAAATGGTAGATAGGATTCAAACACAGCTCGCTACATCTCCTACTCTATCCATATAGGTAATTAGCATACTAGCTTCAGCTTATGAATGGATGAATATTGTGCCCCATCCCCACCCTGGGGCTCGATCTCAGGTCCTGGGTATGACTAGCTCCTTAGTGGCTCACAAGCTGATGGGCTCATGTGGACCCATTTGTCTGTTGGGCTTCCTAGATCCCAAGTTCAAATCCCAGCACTACCAAAAGGTTTATCTTGATGTGAGAAGCAAATCCTTGCACCTGTTTTCCTGTACTGTATAAGTGCTGGGTCGCAGCAAGAATCAAGAAAGCATTGGCAACTCTGCACCCGTGGGAATAGGTTGTCATCCATGTCAGCACAGTTTTATTTGTCATTCTATGCTCAATAAAATACACAATACATCCTTGAAAAAGACACAAAATAAAAAGAATAACTATACTAAATGCAAGATGCATACCACATCTGTATGTAAATAAAGATCCTATGTTTAAAAGAGCTGGGCTTCTTATTTTGTCCAGTGCTGGGGCTTCAGATCAGGCCCCACACCAGGCCTGACATTCTTGTCTTCAAGGATGGTGAGCCTCCCTTTCTCCCACAGTGCAACCTAGTTACCCAGACCTGAGTTCAAATCCCAGCACTGACATAAGATTCATCCTGATGTCAGAAGCCAGTCGTTGCACCTGTTTTTCTCTCCTGTGAATGTCTTGGTTCTCAGCTACGCTGGAGAATGAATGCATAGGCAACCCTATAACCATGGGAACAGGTTGACAGGTTGTCATCCATGCCAGCACAGTTATATAGCTGTCACACTACTCAGTAAAATACACAATACCTCCATAAATTAGACACAAATTAAGGAGAAGTGCACCCAATGCAAAATTATGCCCGCACATGTATATCAATATAGATCCTATGTTTAAATTATGAATTTAGGACTATGCTGGCCCTCCCTGGGGTTCGAGGTCAAGTCCTGGAAAAGGTCTAGCTCCTTAGTTGCTCACAGGCTGGTATCCTCACCTTTTTCCAATTGGGCCTGCTAGGCTTTGTGTTAAAATCCCAATACTGCCAATAGATGAAAGCTCATGTGAGAAGTCCATCGATCCACCTGTTTTCCTATGAAAGTCCAGGTTCTCAGGGAGGATGGAGAATGCTATATAGGCAACTCTATATCCATGGGAATAGGTTGTCATCCGTTTCGGCACAGTTATGTCTGTCATGATGCTCAATAAAACACAAAATGCATACATGACTAAGACACACAATAAAAAAAGTAACTACACTGAATGCACGAGACATTCAACACATGTATGTAAATAGAGATCCTATATGTAAAATAGGTGGATATATTATTTTTTACCAATACTGGGACTTCATTTCAGGCCCTGTGACCTAGCCTGATATTGTAGTCTTCAAGGATGGTGAGCTTCCCTTTCCTCCACAATGCTGTAGATTTACCCAGACCTGAGTTGGAAACCCAGCTGTGGAAGAAAAATGGTGCCAATTCTGAGCCAGGGGGCTTTATTATTATTATCATTATTATTTCACAAGGAAAAGATTTGAACTCAGTTCGTGATAACTCTGCCTCAGCTTCAATCACCTCAGGGTGACAGGCTGTCATGGGCCCATAGCCAATCCTGGGATCCTAGGACTTGAAGTCTTGCAAGAAAACACACACACACAGAGAAACACACACACACACACACACACACACACACACACACACACACACAGAGAGAGAGAGAGAGAGAGAGAGAGAGAGAGAGAGAGATTTTTTACATTTTTTTTCCTTTCCACGGTGACCATCCTGCGTCTGAATGACACGCCTACAAATGGTATTTCACCTTGCATTGGCAAAGGCTAGTGGGCTATCGGGGAAGCCATAGGCCCATGCAGCAATGTAGGCCCTGAGTTCAAATGCTGGTCCTGACAGCTACCAATCAGGGCATTTCCCAAGAGAATCATTCCTATGCATCGGAATACCAATGGAATGTTAGCAAACTATGAATGAGAAGTTTCTGCATGCATCAGTCTAGTCTAAAATTAGATGCACTGATCTTATTGCATAGTTGATCTTATGAATCCTATTCCTTCAATGGCTCATAATAACTACCTAAGAGTTGGTAGGAATGTAGTTGATGTCATTGAATCCTAGGTAGATGTCTCTGGCACTCTATACAAATATATATTTATTGGTATACTACCACCTGCCTATCAATTTATCGCTATTTTGTCACCCCTGTGGCTCGATGTCAGGGTCTGGGAACTGACTGGCATTTTCTTGGGATAGAGGGTGCCGTTTTGACAAACCCATTGATGAATTGTGTCTGCTAGGCCCTGAGTTCAGATCCCAGCACTGCCAACAATTGGATCGTGGAGTAAGAAGCCAAGTGCGACACCTGTTTTCCTTTGCTCTGAGCATTCTGGGTGTCAGACATGATGGAGAACACGTCTACAAATCTAGATACTATGTAATAGGATGTCATCAAAATAATAAATGGAATGCATGTTATCACAGTCAATAAAATAAATGGTAAATAGATGAATAAAACAAAAATACAATAAATAACCACAACAAACAGGATATGTACTGAACATCTATAAGTAAGTACAAATCCTATCATTACAATGTATATAAATAGTATGTTTCCCAGGGCTGGGGCTTGAATTCAAGCCTATGGAGTAAGCCTATCTTTCTTGACTTCAAGCACGGTAAGATTCCCCTTTGTCCACAGTTACCCAGACCCTGAGTTCAAATCCAAAACGTGGCAGAAAAAACTGCACCAATTGCAAGCCAGGGAGATTATTTATTTATTTATTTATTTTTATTTTTTATTTTTATTTTTTTTGTGAAGCAAGGTCTTGAATTCAGATCATGGCAACTCTGTCTCAGCTTCCATCACCCTAGTCTGGGGTGCAGCCACTGGAACCACAGGCAATCCTGGGATCTTTCACCTCCAGGCCTTGTGGAGGGGAAAAACGCGCAGAGAAGAAGTGGTGGGATGAAGTTTTAACATTTTGCACCATGACCATTTGGGTCTGAATTACACGGCTCCAAAGGGTACTTCACCTTGTATTGCTGAAGGCTGGCAGGGTACTGGGGAAGACATAGTCCTACAGGGCAATATAAGCCTAGAGTCGAATCCCAGTCATGTCACTTCCGGATAGCGGGAGATCCTAAGCCACTCATTCCCATTTATAGGAATAATGATTGAATGTTGTAAGTGTCACGGTTGAATGAGTTGCTCATGAATGATACTCTTATAAAATTAGACATTATGATTTCTGTAGGCTGATTGATTTTATTTAATATGAAGCATTAAAAGACTATTATTTCTGGAAGTAGTGCTGTGGCTCAAGTGGTGGAGCACTCGCTTTGAGCTGAACAGTGCAGGGACAGCGCCCAAACCCAGAGTTCAAACCCCACGACCAACAAAAAAAAAACAAAAACGTTTCTGTTTCTAAAAAGACTACTATTTCTCACAGGGACACTGATTTACTTCATAGTTTAGTAAGGATGAAAACAATAACATTAATTATATGGAGGCATAATAAATACCCAAGAATTGTTAGCAATGTAATCTATATAACTGAATAATGGATAGACATCTCTGGCACACTATAAAAATACAGATTTATTAGCATACTACCATCTGCGTGTCAAACTGTTCTTATTTTGTCAACCCCTGGGGCTCAATCTCAGGTCCTGGGAAATGCCTGTCAGCTCAGTTTGCCCCAGGATGGCATGCTGACACTCAATCATTCATGAATTTGGCCCTGTAGGACATGAGTTCAGATGCCAGCACTCCCAAACAATGAATCGTGGAGTAAGAAGCAGATGGTGACACGTTTGCCTTTTCTGTGAAAGTCCTGTGTGTCAGGTATGAAGTGGAATACATATGCAGACCTATATCCTATGTAATCAATATTCTATGTGCTATAATAGTCAATAAATAAATGGTCACTACATGAACAAAACAAAAAATAAAATGAATAACTACACTAAATGCAATATGAAGTCAATATATGAATGTAAATATAAATCATATATTTAAAATGCACAAAAAATAAGATGTTTCCTAGGGGTGGGGATCAATTTCACGCCTAAGGAACAGACTTGAATTTCTTGACTTCAAGAAAGCAAGCTTCCCCTTGCTACACAGTGCAACAGATTTACCCAGACCATGAGTTCCAATCTCAATCCTGGCACAAAAAAATGGCATCTCTATGCTATGTGACGCCCAATTCTTAGTTATTTCATTATTTCTCCTTTGAATGAATGTAATTTTTTAAATGCTTCATAAAGTATTGATTAAAATCAATCAGTGTCCTAGAATATAATTGTGTATAATTTTATCCTAGAATCATTCAAGAACTGCCATTCAATCATGATATACATCACATTCCATTGGTATTCATATGGATAGATATGAGTTTTTTAGGATCTCCTGCCATTTGGAGGTGGCAGGACCAGGATTCGAATTTGGGCTCCAGCTAACACCACTTAAACCCGAAGATAGGGAACTCACCGGTCTGTCCAAGAACATCAGCAAGACCAGTGATTAAGCCGACACCAGTGGCTCTCAGCAGTCTTCCATGATACTTAAAAGGCTGTGAAAGGAGATTCATGGTCAAAGTCACCCTAGGGTGGAAAGTTGGACCCCTATCCAACTTCAATGTCAACAAAGCCAGAAGTAGAGCCGTGTGGCTCCAGTGGTAGAGGGGTAGCCTTGAGCAAAAGCAGCTCACGAACTGTGCCTAGGTCCTGAGGTCAATGGCCAGGACTGGCAACAAACAGGCATACACAACAATCTGTGCAGCTATCCGGCTAAAGCAGGTCACCCTCTTCTTCCCAACTGGATTGGACAAAGTTCCCTGGGAAAGGGGCTGCTGTCATTTTTGACTCCGCCCATTCTGCCTGCATCACAGGATACCAGCCACAACCTCATTCAATCATGGTTCTTTCTGACCAATGGGATAAAAGAATCCTGGCCACACCCACATTCCATGCTGCCCTGTAGCACCAAGATTCCCTCTGTTGGTTGACACCACTACCAGCAGTTGAGAAGGTAGAGGTAACTGAGTCTTAAGCAAGAGTCTTGACATGAATTTGGAGTACAGTAGGAAATTGACGACCTAGTCAGAGAGTGGGAGAATAGAGGATTTCCCAGAGCCTGGGAATGTGGCCAGCCCATCTTTCCCATCCCAGTGCTCAGATGTCTGAAACAACAAGACTCCGTGAGAGAGCTGTAAGTAACAAATTACTGCCAGAATACCAGCAGAAAAATCCTCCCATCAGACCTACAACATTCAAGAAAACAAAGATTAGATAAAGGGGGAAGAATCCCAAAGACAAATACCACTGGGGAGGGTAATTCAAAGGAGGGTCTGGCCAAAGGTGATGCCGACCACGGGCCACCCTGCCTTTGGACACAGTCACAGCCACCAGGGTCCAGAGTGTCAAGGGTCCCGATACCACCAAGAATATGCAGAGGTGCTTCCGACATGTGGTGCCTGCCCTGGACCGCAGCAAAGAAGAAACCAGGTGCTCTATGCCAAGATCCAACCACTGAAGCAGGAAAAGACAGACCTGTAGGATTGAAAAGAGAAAGAGAAGGAGAAGGTAGCCCAAGTACACAAAGCACCAAAAGCAGCTAGACATCCACAAGCCACCCATACAGAGGTTGGTTTCGGCAGAAAGTGATTTACAATCGACATCAGCCAACATGCAGCTCACGGCCGATGACAGAGAAATGGAGCACAAAGCTCTCACCAGCTGCTTACAGTCCGCAGAGCAGCACATGTCAGAGCTAGATATGGTGGCTTCTGTGGTTACTACTTACAGAAGGAGACTGAAATTTTGTTCGAACAGCTGAATGATGTAACACTTCAGCACAAGGAAAAGAAGAGAAGCTTCTATGACCTGCAGCAAGTGAACACAGAGTTTTAGGAGAAGCTGGAAACATTCTGGACATAGAGTAGCAGCAGGAAGACCAGAATCTGCAAGTTCCAACAAGTGCTGGAGGGGTGTGAGGTACTAAAGAGACTTCAGGACAACCTGAGCTGAATGGTGACCGCAACGAATCTGGAGACAGACACCTTCTCACAGAACCTGAGCATTGAGAGGTCCACGCAGAAGAAGAAGCCCTGGTGGCGGACGGAGCAGGTGAACCAACTGACAGAGGAGAAGTAGTGAGGATGGAGGTAGGTGCTGCACCTAGAGAATGAGCTGAGGGAACTGAGAAGGAAGTTGGCAGAGCTATGGCCCTCCGTGGGTCCATCTCAGGAGGAGCAGCACCTGCAGGCCCATGCCTACGGCACGCAGATGCAGTTGAAAACCCTGGAGGAACAACTTCACATCCAGGTCCAGGAAAACTAGAGGCTCCGTCTCGAGAATGCGGAGCAGTGGGAGCCACTGGGAAGACTGGAGGAGAAAACCAAGGATCAGCAGGAGATCCCCGAGACCCCACAATGTGCATGTGTATGCAACCCACAGCTGGAGGAACAGCTGGCCTTGCTGCGGGACGCTCTCCACAGGGTGAGCAGTGTGAAGGAGGAGCTCACCAGCTTTGTGGACTCAGAGCATCAGGTGAAGAAACATCTGCGGGAACAGCTGGACTGCTAAGAGGAGAAGATAGAGGAAGGGAAAGAGGTGGCAGAGAGAGAGAGAGCCAAGCGACTTGGGAGCTCCAGGAGCAGCAGGAGCAGTCATTGGCCCACCTGCAGGAACTCAGAATCACCTGTGAGCAGCACATCGCCTCCAATTAGCAGCTGTGCTCCAAGTAGTAGGTCCTGCAGTAGCACCTGCAGCGGAAGACCCAGCTGTTGGAGCAGCTGAAACAAGTGCAGGGTTCGACCAACTGGGGGACTAGGTGGTGCCCCCAAAGTGGCAGGACAGTTTCAAGTGCCTGGAAGTGACCAGTCCCACAGGAGGAGCGCCTGCAGGCCCAGCTGAGCTTCCTGGTTTTCCCTAGGGAAGGAGAATCTGTGAACCCTGGAGAAGCAAAAGATGAGGAAGCAACTCTCCTCGATGGCAGAGGATGGAGATGTCTCCCAAACTGAGAGGGACATGGCTCTGTTAGCAGTCTGGGAGGCTGAGATCCACAGGGGGAAACTGCCACAGGAGCGGCGGGACTGTTGCAGGCAATCCCCCCTCCTCCTGAGAGTTCAGTGCCAGACAGAGCTGGAAACACAGGTCCCCCGCCCCTTGAGCTGCCACCACAGCATGTGTGAGGATGGGAAGTGGAACACGTGGGTGTCCGAGAAGAAAATCTGTTTCATCCACAACCTACCTGATGAGGTGGACTTCCAGAGTCCTACAGATTAGCTCCACCATCGATGCAACCAGCTGTCGGCACATATCTGCACCATCCAGGAGTCCCTCCTGGCATGTAAAGGACAGATGTTCATTCTGGATCAGCTGTGTCAGGAGAAAGCCAAGTGCATGTGCCGGCTGTCCCAGGAGAAGATGAAGAGTAGATAGCTGCAGGAGATGCTGTCACTCCTACACGGGGCTCCAGATGCCAACACAGGCTGAGCTCCCCACCAGTGCAGATGCTTCAGAGGCCTCAGGCTCCTGGGTAGTCAAAATGAGGGAGAAGCAGAAAGGTTTTGAAGAATTGCAACTTCGGGATAGTGTGGAAACTGCAAGAGGAGAGGTCAGGGTTCCCTGCCCCGTACAGGACTCCCCCACAGAGCATGTTCTGCTGCAGATCCCCACATCCAGAACTGCCCACAGCTGGTGCACTCAGGCTTGCAGTGCTCTGTCCCTTTTTACTGTAGACACATGGGGATGATCACTCCCTATGTGACATAATGAGTCCCAAAATCCTTAGCAGCCACCAGAACTACGTGGCCAGGTGGGCTCCTCTAGGCCTCCATCT
Source organism: Dipodomys spectabilis (assembly GCF_019054845.1). NCBI lineage: Eukaryota > Metazoa > Chordata > Mammalia > Rodentia > Heteromyidae > Dipodomys > Dipodomys spectabilis. Next base: position 1,155,355 of record NW_024870984.1, read on the forward strand.
GCCTGGGGATTGGAAGGGTAAACTATGGATCTGGTAGAGCAGAGGCTGCTGGGAGAAGGCAAATTCCAGGGACATCTAATGGCTCATTGGTGGCCAGGGAAGAGGCCCATGTTATGCTTATCAAATAGAATAAATTGTTTCTACAGGGGGAAAAAAAGCCTCCACAAAGATTTGTTCTTACAGTCATGGGGCTTGAACTCAGGGCCTGGTCACTGTCCTTCAGCTCTATTTGATCAAGACTGGTGGTGTACAAGTTGAGCCCCACCTCCCCTTCCAGCTTTTTCTTTGTGGAATTGAACCCAGAGCTTCAGGCTTGCTAGGTGACCACTCTATCACTGAGCCACATTCTCAGCTAGGATGATCCCCCGCCCCCAAACCCATATGGCCAATCCTCAGATAAATAAGAAGTAGGGGCTAGGATGAATATGAAGCACAAGTCTGGTTCACACGGAAATACTCCCCTGCCCCTTCTTCGACACCCTTATTTAAAGTTTCTCTTTTACTATTGAGGGATGAGAGAGGGAGAGGGACATCTGAGAGAGGAGTACCAAGAACAGTGACCCCCTGAGTCCCACAGCCTTCCCCACACAAGTGGTCCTACATATTCCCGTCTTACCTGACTCAATGTTGTGTCTACACAGTCTCCCTACCACTGCAAGGCTCAGAATGAAATAAATGTCAGCCCTGGCCTCAGCCCACACCCATAATAGAAGCTCCTAGTCCCAGGCTGACTTCCACCTCTGACTTCCCTGAGTTAGGCTGGACCCACCACTCACCATTGTGTTGGTGTCAATAATCTCATGGATGGATTTCAGGAAGAAGGTCTATGGCAAAGAGCAGAAGCAGCAGTGTGAGTAGGGAGGAAGGAGCCGGGGTAATTGGTCTGGGATCTTCCTCCTTGGAGCCTTCCCTTCAAGCCAGAGCCATTCTGACCCGAAACACGGCCAAGGCCAAGGCATGGAGAAGATAGAGGAGCATGGGACTAGAGGAGGTACTGCATTATCTTGGTGCACTTGAAATTTCCAATATTTGGCCCATGCTAATCCCAAAGCCAACATGCAATGCCTCTCCTTGTCGTTTTTGTCCAAGAGCGTTGTCCCTGAGCTCTTTTTCTCAAGGCTTGCACTCTGCCACTTGAGCCATGTGGAGAGCTGCGGGAGCCGCGCCCAAAGAAGGCGCGGCCGTAAGGCGCAGCCACAAAAGCAACATTGTAGCTGGCGCGGCTACTACCAAAGATGGCACTGGCTCCCGCCTTCTGTCTTCCTGGTGACGAGTGCTCTCTGTAAAAAACAACTCCTTATATGGCTATGACTTGGCTCCTAGTTTGCTTCCGTGTTTGCAGCCCTATCGGTATATGCCACGTGGCGCTTAGGGATTGGCCATCCAGGAGGCTTATAACCGGAGCGCGGGGACAGAGGGACAGAGAAGCAGGAAAAAGCCAGCAGAAGAAGCAGGAGAGAAGATGTTGTAAAAGGTCCTGAATAAACCACCTGAAAGAAGAACCTGTTGTCGCGTCATCCTTGCTGGTCGAGGTGGTCGCGACAAGTGGCGCCCAACGTAGGGCTCGACAGGATTCAGAACTTTCAGCGGTCAGAGGGTGCACCGGTAAGTCCCCAGGTAAGAGGGGATCTGCGAAAAAAGCGGGAGGGATTTTTTGCTCTTCTCTGTAGACAAAGAGAGAGCGGCAATCCGGGGCTAGTTTATTTACTAGCTAAAAGCTAAAGTAAAAGATTATTTGAGAAACATGGGCGCTTCCTCTTCACACCCAGTTTTGCTGGCTCTTAAGGAGCTGTTATACTCCAAAAGGTTAAAGTTAAAGACAGGTAGCCTAGAAAGATTTTTAAATGAATGCAACATTGTAGCTCCTTGGTTCGTAGTCTCCGGGAGCCTCACGGTAGCCTCATGGGAGAAATTGGGAGAGGACTTAGATTTTGCTTATGAACAAGGAGCACTTAAGAGTGGGGTAAGACCAATTTGTAGGTTAGTGAGAAGTTGCCTGGAGGATCAGCGCTGCAGCGAGGTAGTGGAGATTGGGCAAGCAGCTTTAGAGAGACTGCAGGAAGAAAGATCAGAGAGAGGCCGTGTTGCTAGTGGCACTGCAAAAAGGCCAAGGTCAAAATTATACCCCGATTTTGCAGAACTCTGCTAAAAGATTGTTTATTGCCCCTGAGAAAGTACAACAACACTCTGTTGTTGAACATTTAGGGGCTACCATACATAAATCTCATATTGTACCCCAAATGGTAGAATTGAGGAAGGATCATTTAAAAACCCTGAATGATTATCAAAAGTTATTGGGAGACATTAATTGGATCCGATGTTATTTAAAGCTGCCAAATTATGAACTTAAGCCCTTATATAACATGCTACAAGGAGACTCTGCATTAGATTCTCCAAGACAGCTTACGGATGAGGCACGTGATTCACTATGAAAGGTAGAGCATGAGTTACAAAAGGCATGTTTAAAAAGAGTTAAGGAAGGTGAGCCAATTACTTTGTGTATTCTCCCTACATGTGTTCAACCTTCAGGGCTTTTATGGCAAGATGGCCCATTGCTTTGGATTTACCCAAAAGTTTCTCCGGCAAAATCCATTGAGTATTACCCTGCCGCAGTAGCCAGTCTGGCGTTGTCGGGGGTTCAGCAGTGCGTCCAATATTTTGGCAATGCTCCATGCTTCATTATTGTTCCATATACTAATCATCAAGTACAAACATTATGTGCTACTGTAGATGATTGGGCAGTCTTACAATGTAGTTTTAAAGGACAGAAAGATAACCATTTTCCAAAACATCCCCTGTTAAATTTTCTAAAAGAACATCCCGTAGTTTTTCCTAAAGTAACCTCCTTAAATCCCCTTGCTAGAGCTTGCAATATTTTTACCGATGGCTCTAAAATGGGATGCGGCGTGTACATGGTGAAGGCCATGACCCAGTCCGCCACCAGTTTCAAGCCAGGGCTCCACAATTAGTGGAACTGCAAATTGTAAAAGTGTTTCAAACCTGTCCTTTTCCTTTTAATTTAATTTCAGACTCTGCTTATGTTATAAATGCTTTAAGAGTCTTGGAGGCTGCAGGGCCAATAAAACAGGCCTCTCCTGTTGGATATTTGTTTTGTCGCTTACAACGATTGCTTTGGCAACGACAACACCCTTTCTATCCCTTACATATTCGCGCCCATACTGGTCTGCCTGGCCCTTTAAGCGAAGGCAATGATATTGTTGATTGCTATACCCGTCAAGATTGGATTTTTTTTAGTTCAAATTTGGATAGAGCAAAAACTTTTCATAATAACTTTCATGTTATCTCAAAAGCTTTACAAAAACAATTTCGACTTTCCCGTGCAGATGCCCGACAAATAGTTTTAGATTGCCCTCATTGTGTAATTTATCACCACTTACCTAGTGTTCGTGTTAATCCTCGAGGCCTTTTGCCTCTTAAAATATGGCAAATGGATGTTACTCATGTACCTGAATTTGGACGCCAGAAATTCGTACACGTTTCTGTAGACACATGCTCTGGCATTATATATGCCTCCCCTATGACTGGAGAAAAGGCACATCAGGTTATTACCCACTGCCTAGAGGCGTGGGCAGCTTGGGGCAAACCAAAACAGCTCAAAACTGATAATGGTCCTGCATATGCAGGAAATCAATTTTTCTCCTTTTGCAAAGCAATGGATGTTCAACTTCTTCATGGGTTGCCCTATAACCCTCAAGGACAAGGCATCATAGAACGTGCACATCGCATGCTAAAGGAGACTTTACAAAAACAAAAAGGGGGAATTGGCCATGGCCGTACCCCTAAGGAAAGGCTTTCTCTTGCTTTATTCACTATTAATTTTTTAAATTTGGATGCTCAAGGCCTGTCTGCGGCGGACAGGCATAACAAGTCTCAACGTCTAACAAAAGGAATGGTAAAATGGAAAGATATTTTGACAGGGTTCTGGCGCTGGCCTGATCCCGTGCTAACATGGGCACGAGGTTCTGTTTGTGTTTTTCCACAGGACCAACAGGATCCGGTTTGGGTACCTGAACGACTCGTTAGGAGGGTCCAAGGAGAAGAAGCACAAGATGCAAGGGGTGGGGATGATTCTTCTGATCGCCCTCACAACGATACAGCCTGTAAGACCAGTGCCAAGATGGGGGATCCTGTCCGTGTTCCCGAGACCAATGCCCTTATCTTTTAGGCAATTGGACTGGAGAGTTTGACAGCTGTGGATCATTTGAAGGAGTGGGCGGGAATGGGCTCCCTTATTGGTATCCTGGCATTGGTGATCTTGCTGTGCCTGTGGTGCATATGCCGGATTAGGAGCTGGCAGCGCAGGAGTATGGCTATGGTGGTCCAGGCCTTCACTGCCATTGAAGCCAGACAGTCCCCCTACGCATGGCTTGCCACGTTAAAGGAATAGCACAGGGAGCGAGGCAAACGCACTGCACTTGGGAATCACTCCCTGGCGTGAGCCCAAGAAAAGCATGTTGGGTTGCAAGTGGGTTGATGCCCAAGATCCAACCTCTGCAAAAAAGGCATCGGACGGGCCTGGTCATCACTGGGGAAGGCGCCCCTCAGGCGAAGACCAGTACAAGGTCCTCTCATTAATGTTTTAGACAGAGGCCCAACCTCTACTCTTACCTGTTGCTTAATAAAACAAAAAAGGGGGAGCTGTGGAGAGCTGCGGGAGCCGCGTCCAAAGACGGCGCGTCCGTAAGGCGCGGCCAAAAAAGCAACATTGTAGCTGGCGCGGCTACGACCAAAGATGGCTCTGGCTCCCGCCTTCCGTCTTCTCGGTGACGAGTGCTCTCTGTAAAAAACAACTCCTTATATGGCTATGACTTGGCTCCTAGTTTGCGTCCGTGTTTGCAGCCCTATCGGTATATGCCACGTGGCGCTTAGGGATTGGCCATCCAGGAGGCTTATAACCGGAGCGCGGGGGCGGTGGGACAGAGAATCAGGAAAAAGCGGGCAGAAGAAGCAGGAGAGAAGATGTTGTAAAAGGTCCTGAATAAACCACCTGAAAGAAGAACCTGTTGTTGCGTCATCCTTGCGGGTCGAGGCTGTCGCGACAGAGCCACCGGGACACTTCTTGTTTTCTGATGGTTCATTGAGGATAAGAGTCTCACACACTTTCCCGCCCAAGCTGGCTTGGAAGCCAGATCTCAACTTCCTGAGTACCTAAGGATGACAGGCGTGAGCCACCAGTGCCCAGCATGTGATGACTTTTTAAAGGATCTTGACGAGTCTCTAAAAGGAACCCCAAAGGGTCTGAATAGACCACGACCCAATCAAGGAGCTGAGATTGGGGAAGGCTGACATTCTAGCCATTCTGTTCCCGAAAATTATAGATGTCAGGTGGTGTTGGATGCCTCGAACTCCTAGGCCAACAACCACAGACTTAGTGGGAAAAAGGTAGAGAATACCAAAAGGTTACAGTGTAGAAATCTCTGATTTTGCATCCGTATGGGTTTTGTGTGTGTGTGTGTGTGTGTGTGTGTGTGTGACTGTCCTTCAGCTCTATTTGATCAAGACTGGTGGTGTACAAGTTGAGCCCCACCTCCCCTTCCAGCTTTTTCTTTGTGGAATCGAACCCAGAGCTTCAGGCTTGCTAGGTGACCACTCTATCACTGAGTCACATTCTCAGCTAGGATGATCCCCCGCCCCCAAACCCATATGGCCAATCCTCAGATAAATAAGAAGTAGGGGCTAGGATGAATATGAAGCAGTGACCAGGATTATAGGCATGAGCCACTGATATCCAGCTGCATGGATGTCTTTTCATACTTTTATTCTAACAGCTGTCTACTTGCCCTGGCCTAGATCGCTGACCTCTATATCAGCTCCCAACAGCCCCTGACTGTGTGGAGATTATAATGCTCAAACTTGTCAGTGCATTCTATTTATTTGTCCTCAGGAGAGGTTATGGTTCCTCTGAAGCCTGGAGGGGTAGGGGAAGGGGTACAAGGAATAACTGTAGATGGGTGCTCGGCTGGAAATAAGTATTCTGTTTTATCCAAGAAGGAAAGTGTGTCCAGATGCTAATGGCTCATGCTCTCATATTCCTAGCTCACTTAGCAGGCTGAGATTGGAGGATTAACATTCAGATGCAGCCCAGTAAGAATTGTCTGTGAGACTCTCCTCTCCCAAGAACCACCTGAAAGATGGAAGAAAAGCTGTGGCTCAAGTGGTAGAGTGGTATCCTTGAATGAAAAAACTAAGGGACATAGCATGGGCCCTGGATTCAAGCCCTACTACCAAGATGCACTCATGTGCACGTGCACACACGTGCGCGCGCACGCACACACACACACACACACACACACACACACACACACACACACACACACTCAGAAGAAGGTAGTAATGATAAGCTGAGCTAGAACTGGGGGCAGTCCTGAGGCATAATCATAGTAAACTCTCAAGCCACATCAGTTATTTCTCCTTAAGTCCTTCTTGGGCTGAGGGGTCTCGGCTATGGCAATAAGTTCCATGGAACCTGCCCCTCCATCCCAGCACAGGGATATAAAACCAAGGGAAGGACACTATGAATGCTCCTTTGTAGTTGTCCCATGATTGCAGACCTTCATCTGCCCCTGTGCACTGGTGAGTTGAGCAGAGCTCCGAGCCCCTGAAATCCTGGAACATAGTGACTGCTACAAGCAGCAGGCAGCCTGCTTTGGATTCCTCAGCCTACAATTCTTTCATGAGCCCAACTCAAAACCTGCCCAAGGTGTGCCTGACAAATTCACATTCTTGTGATTCCCTTGTGAGCTGTCATTAACTGGTTCAACCCTTCTGGCCAAGAACCGTGGTCTGAGACATCGATTTAGTGCTCAGATCCACACTGCACTCATGACAGATGCCCTTCTGATGACCGGCTGATGACCTGCATGCCACAAGGCTTGATCCTTATCTGGTACTGTGTCCTGCTCTGTAGGCAAAGGCCTTCAAGGAGGCTGCTCTCAAGACTTTTAGGACACATAGACATTGGAAGACCATCAGGAGACCACTAGAAAGTACTCTGACTAGAACCACAACATGAGGTCAAAGCAGGCAAGGTATTGGTCATGGGGCTCTAAATCTGGGCCTGGGCACTGTCTCTCAGCTCTTCAGCTTAGCACTTCAGCCACATCACCGCTTCTGGTTTTCTGGTGGATCCCTGGACATCAGAGTCTCCCAGATATTCCAGCCCAGGCTGGCTTTGAACGGCAATCCTCACATCTCAGCCTCCTGAGGAGCTAGGAGGACCAGCATAAGCCACACATGCCTGGCTGATCCGGCCTTTTACCACAGTGGACTATTAGCTCATGAAAGCTTTTCTTTATTTTTTAGGTGCCAGTACTGGGGCCTGAACTCAGGGTCTGGCCTGTAGTCTCTTAACGTTTTCTCTCAATGCGGACATGCTACCACTTGAGCCACAGCTCCATTTCTGGCTTTTGGGAAAGAAAGTCTCACTAACTTTGCTCCCTTGAGATGGCTTTGACCCACGAACTCTGATCTCAATATCCTGAGTAGCTAGGATTTACAAGGGTTGAGCCACTGGTGGGATTGAGCTAGAAGCTTTTCTTAAGCAAGAGTTCTTCCCTGCATTTGCCATGACTCCTCTTTGCAAAGAGAGCCTGAGGGTCACGAGCTGTATTAAATAGGCTTCCAGCCACAGAAATTGGCTGGGGTCTTTGGTGAAATGTCAAGCTAATCTTTCCCTGGGCCTCATTCTGGGACCCCACCTTCTGCCCTACCTGTGACTCAAGATCAAAACTTGACCCAGCCTTCAGTGTTCTGCCAGACTTGTCTGAAGCCACAGAACCTTCATTCCATCCACACCACCTGCTCTACACCACACCTCAAGACCTTTGCCCATGCTGTACCTTGTACCTGAGGCTCTCTGTCCTGTTCCACATCTTAGAACTCCTGTGGAATTTTGACACTGATTATATCACCTCCTGGAGCAAGAGTTTCCTTCCCTTCTCCCTTTAAAAAAAAATACTGAGTTTCTAGAGGTGGAATGCCTGCAGGCTGGCTGTCAAATTCTCTATCTTGGTGTGTGTATTGTGTGTGTGTGTGTGTGTGTGTGTGTGTGTGTGTGTGCACGTGTGCGTGTCCTGGGGTTTGAATTCAGGGTCTGTATGCTATCCCTGTTCTTTTGTGCTCAAGACTAGCACTCTTCTACTTCAACCACAGCTCTACTTCTGGATTTTTGGGTGTTTAATTCTAGAAAAGAGTCTCATATAGACTTTCTTGCTTGCATTTGGGATCCTCAGATTTCAGCCTCCTGAGTAGCTAAGGTTACAGTGGTGAGAAAACAGCACCTGCCCTCTACCGATTACCCATAACCATGGCCCTCCTCTAAGTCCCAGAAGAATATGTCTGACTATGCTCACATTTTTTTATTGCTGGTTTTTTGTTTTTTTTTTGCCAATCTTGGGGCTTGAACTCAGGGTCTGGGTATGTTCCTGAGCTTCTTTTGCTCAAGGTTAGCACTTTTATTGGTTAAACCACAGTGTCACTTTTGGCTTTTTCTGTTTCCGTTGTAGGGAGGAATCGAACTCAGGGCTTCATGTGTGCTAAGCAAGCAGTCTACCAGTAAGCCACATTCAAAGCCCACGGCTTACTTCTTACGGGAGTTATGACGGTGGGATTTATTGGATTACTCCTTTTGGCACATAAATTGCTGGAGATTTCCTATCTTTCCCAGGATTTGGGACCAGCCTGAGACTCAGCAATGAGGTATTATGAATGAGTGATGGCCACCAGGCCCCAGAGGTCTAGGCTCACATCCTAATGAGGGATATAAGATATAGAGCCACAGCCTTCGACAACTCCGTCAGCCTAAGAATTGTGGTTTCCCTTCAGAAGTGCCGGAAATAATGCAGCCGTTGTACACACCATTTGCACACACCAGCCTAGGCAAATCCTTCCTGGCTTCAGTTCTTAAACTGCAGTGAAGGATGCTTGTTCAAGCTGCCTGCTCAGACTTAGTACTCTCTGAGGGCTTGTTCCAGCTTGCCCAGGTTGGGGGGCTGGGCATGGGTACCTGCTGAATGCCCATCATCCAGGCCCTGTTCCTGAGCCCTTTTGCTCGAGGGTAGTTCTCTGCAACTTGAGCCACAGGGTCACTCAGGGTTTTTTTGTTGTTATTTTGTTTTTATTTCATGTGATCTCTTAAGAAATATTAGTGTCGTGGTCTTTCCTAGCCAGGCTGAATTCAAATTTGCATCTCAGCCTCCTGAAGAGCTAGGATTACAGGCAAGAGCCACTGAAACTTGGCTTCCTTTTCTTCTTTTTGTTCTTTTTTTCTTGACAATGAAATCTTCAAGGTGTCATTCCAATGGTTTGCATTCGAAGTAAACTTCCCAGGCCTGGAATTTGAATGCTAGCACTACCACCCACAAATGATGGGAGATCCTGACAAACTCATTCCTATCCATGTGAATGCTAATGGAATGTTATGAAAGTAATAATTAAATTTGCAATTAGAATGCCACACAAAAATTATTGAATATATATCTTCCATTCTAGCACCATGGTATGATTAAGGATATTGACTGATTTTTTTATTAATGATTTTATAATATTAGATGATGATACTGAAGTGCTCCCATCGCAGGACCCCCACCAAGAAGACCACCAAGAATCAGACGTTCCGAAATGCAAAAGCAAGGCTTTATTCAATTGGGCTGCAGCCTGGGCCTCGTCCTAGACACCGACACAGTGGAGCTTAGGAGGAAGCCCCGAGCTGGAATTTCATAGGGCTTATAAAGGCAAAGACTACAAAGTTACAGTAACCAGATGTGTTAACAGGACATCCTAGGGTGATAAGGGGTGACGGGGTGATCAGACCATTTGGGCTAGGGCAATAAAGGGCAGGGGGTTATCAGACCATTTGGGCTAGGGCAATAAAGGGCAGGGGGTTATCAGACCATTTGGGCTAGGGCAATAAAGGGCAGGGGGTTATCTGTGAAGCAAGGGAAGTTTGTGGCCACAGATAACTCTGTCCTTGGGATTTATGTCAGCTCTGGTTAACTTCAACATGGACAGGTCAGTTCCTGGAATTTATGTTTGCTCTGGGTAACTCATAATTTAACATAAAGGACAGAATAGCTGGTGCCTCAAAATGGAGTTACTTCAACTCTTCAATACTTCATTAAATGAAAGCATAATTTAATAAATAATAATTTGTAATAATATATAACTTAATAATATCCTCACACTCTCTGTGCTATGACATCATTCTATTCAAAGCAAATTTCTTAGCTGGGTGCTATTCTTCATAATGACTTAGGATGTTTTCTGATAGAAATACATGCATATATACACAGACACATGGAATTACTGGCTCTTTCTTTTTAGTGCAGGTCCTGAGGCTTGAACTATGAACCTAGAAATTGTCCCTGAGCTCCATTTATACAAGGAAGTACTTTATTGTGCCTTAATCCATGATACTTCATTAAATGGAGGCATAATTTAATACCTAATGATTATTAGTAATATATTACATGCAATTTAATAATATGTAGACATCTCACATTCTATAAATATATTTATATTTAAATGTACAGTGGAATATACATATATATATATATATCTTTCTCTTTCTATATATATATTTATTACATGTATTTGCAGCAATTTACACATCTATCTATTTATATGTTGGCGACTCTTGGGGCTAGAACTCAGGTCTTGGGAACTGCCTGGCATTTAATTTGTTTGAGACTGCTGTGCTTACACTGACACCTTGATGAATTAGACATTTCAGGCCCTGAGTTCAAATCCCAGCAGTGCCAAATTCAATTGGTGGAGTAAGAAGCCAATGTTGACCTGATTTCCTTTCTGTGGAAATATTATGTCCTAGGTACAATATGTAATATCTATGCAAATACGTATATATGATATATATTATACATGTATATAAATATTTTTTGCCAGTTCTAAGGCTGGAATTCACACACTGGGAAATGCTCCGGAGTTTTTTTTCTTCTAGGAGATTAGCTTTCACTTCACTCAGAGCACAATAGTGTTACTCAGTCCCTGAGTTCAAATTCCAGGTATGGCAGATAAAATAACCCAAACTCCTAGCCAGGACCTTAACTTTTTTTGGGTGGCAGGCACGGAGCTTGAACTTTGGTCACAACAACTCTGCCTCAGTCTTGATCACCCTAGGCTGGGGTGCAGCTTTTACACCCACAGATGATCCAGGGATCCTAGGACCCTAGTTCAACTCCCAGCTTTAACAAAAAATTAAACAAAATAAGATGAAGGAGCAAAAACCAAGAAGTTTTAGACAACAGTTTTAACTTTGTTTCCTTTGCACAGTGACCATCCTGGGTCTCAATGACTCGGCTTCAAAATTGTACATGACCTTGCATGACCGAAGGCTGGCAGGCTGGCAGTGAAGCCTGAGCCCAACCAAGACACCTAGGCCCTGAGTTTGATCCTGGGACTTCCACCTACTCGTTCCTATCTATAGGAACAATAATAGAATCTTTGTAATGTACCAATTGAACTACTAATTAGCTAGTCATTATAGTATAAGATTGTACTTAATAAATATAGGTCATTGATTAATTTAATTAATATTTTATTTAGTCTCCCACCGTGATTAATTAATGGAGGCATAATTTTAGTCCAAATAATTTATAGTAATAGAATATATAAAAATAAGATATAGTCATCACTCTTTATATAGAGTTATACACTAGAATCTACATGTCTATCTGTCTCTCTATATAACTTTATTTATAGATGCATATACGTATGCAAATACACATGCTGCAATCTACATATCTATCTGTTTATATATTGGCCACTCCTAGGGCTTCATTTCAGGTCCTCAAATTTGCCCGACAACTTCACTTGCGTCAGACTGGTGTGCTAACATTGACCCATTCAAAAAGTGGGCCTTCTAGGTCTGGAGTTCAAATCACAGAACTGCCAAAAACTTAATCCTGGTAGAAAAAGCCAATTGTCCCACTTGTTTTACTTATCAATGAAAGTCCTAGGTCTCAGGAATGATGTATAATACATAGGCAAATCTATGTTCTATTTAATAGGATGTAAAAAATATTATACATGTAATCATACTCTCTAAAATATATAATAAATAAATAAATAACAAAATAAAATGAATAACTACGCTAACTGCAATATGCAGTAAACATATATATGTATATATAAATCATATATTTAAAATGTATATGAATATTATTTTTGCGAGTGCTAGGGCTTGAATTCAGCCCCTGGGAACAGGCCTGTCTTTCTTGTCTTCCAGCATTGTGAGCTTTCCCTTCCCTCACAGTACTGCAGATTTACCCAGACCGTGAGTTCAAATCCCAGGCCCGGCAGAAAAAATAGCACGAATACACCAAGTAGCCTCATAATGATTTAAATATTTTAATGTATCTATTTATATATGTATGTATGCATGAATGTATTATGTATTTTTATTTTGTCAATCTCAATAGCAGCTCTCCCTCAGCTTTGATCCCTCTAGGCTGGCCTGCAGCCAGTGGACCCACAGCCGAACCTAGCTCCCTGGGCCTCAAAGGCTGACAGGAAAAATAAATAAATAAAACGACACAGAAAAAAAAAACAGTAACTTGCAGATGTCTGCCGGTTTTACATTTGTTCTCTTTTCAAGGTGACCATTCTGGGTCTAAATGACAGTGCTGAAAAGTGTTGGTAACCTGCCATTGCTGAAGGCTGTCGGGCTTCCAGGGAAGCCATGGGCCAACACTACAACATAGGTCCTGTGTTAGAAGCTGGGTCCTGACCCCTACCAATGGAGGGAGATCTTAAGATCTCGTTCCTATTCATAGGAATACCGATGGAAAGTTATGAATGTCAAGGTTGAATTAGTTGTTCCTGAATGATACTAGTATAAAATTAGAGAGTGATTTTAGGAGGCCGATGGATTTCAATGGATATTTTTGGCACATTAAAAGAATACTATTAATTACATGGACACAATAGTTTCGGGACAGTGGTCAATTTAATTAATAATTCATTAAGGATGAAAACAGTAATATTAATTACATGGAGTCATAATAAATACCCAAGAATTAGTAGGAATGTAGCCTATATAACTGAACAATGTATAGACATCTCTGGCACTCTATAAAGATCTATATTTATTTGTGTATTACTATCTGCATGTCAATCTGTTCTTGTTTTGTCAACCCCTGGGGCTCAATCTCAGGTGCTGGGAACTGCTTGTCGGCTCAATATGCCCCAGGCTGGCGTGCTGACACTCACCCATTCATGAATTGGGCCTTGTTGGCTGTGAGTTCAGATGCCAGCACTCACAAATATTGAATTGTGCAGTAAGACACAGGGTGACTCATGCTTTCTTTTTCTGTGAAAGTCCTGGGTGTCAGGTGTGAAGTTTTATACACAGGCAATTCTATTTCCTATGTAATAAATGTAGTAATTATTCCATGTGTTATAGCAGTCAATAAAATAAATGGTAAACGAATAAAAAAAATAAAATGAATAACTTCATTAAGCACAATTTGGAGTCAACATACAGGGTTGAATCTCAGGGCCTGGGCACTACCTGGCAGCTGAATTGGCTAGTGGCTGCTGTGCTGGCAGTCACCCATTCAAGAACTGAGCCTTCTTTGCCCTGAGTTTAGATCCCAGCACTGCCAAAATGTAATTTTGGAGTGAGAAGCCGAGTGTGACACATGTTTTCCTTTTCTGTGAAAGTGCTCGGTGTCAGGTAGGATGTATAATTTGGATGCAAATCGATATGCTATGTAATAGGATGTAATAAAGGTAAAAAACATAGGTAGAAGAATTGCCACTACAGTAAATGATAAACAGATAGAATTCGTAGTGAATCATTCTAGGATAAAATTAGATGCAATAAGTGTAGGATGTGCACTAAGTTTAATTAATATTTTATTAAGAATTAACAGAATAAAAATTACATGGAGATATAATTAAATAACTAATAATTGTTAGTAATACATGATGCATAATTTAATAATATATAGACATTGGTCTCATTCTATGAAATATCTAATTATATGTATGGATTTATGCTTTATTAATTGTTAACTGGGACACATCATTAAATGGAGACATAATTTAATACCTAATAATTGGTAGTAATATTATCTATAATTTAATAATATGCAGAAATCTATTTTGTGTATATATATAATATTTATATACAGCAATCTCTATCTATTTGTACCTCGTTCACTCCTGGGACTCAGTGGTTGAGTGCTCCCCTAATAAGCACGAAGCCCTGGGTTCGATTCTTCAGTGCCACAAAACAGAAAACCCAGAAGTTCTGCTGTCTTTCAATCAATTGAGTGCTAGCCTTGAACACAAACGTTTAGGGACAGTGTCTAAGCTCTTCCTCAAGCCCCAGGTCTGATGCTAATAAAAGGTAGAATGTTCTAACTGCAATTATAGAAGTACAGAACTTCAAATACATCATTAGAGATCAAGCTAGGAGTCTGGTGTTGACAGCTGCCACCTAACCTGACTTAGCCACATGTAAACTGCTGCAACCCAGCTCCACGGGTTACCCATGTCATCCTGGCTTAAGCCCGTCATCCTGGCTTAAGCCCGTCATCCTAGCTGCTCAGGGGCTTTAAAACCCAGTCCTGGAAGGAAGTCTGAGAGGCACCTCAAAATGTGGCTCCAAGAGTTAGAGCTCTAGCCCTGAGCAAATGTTATTAGAACAATATACCCATGCTTTGAGTTCAAGCCCCATGGTTAACACCATCTCCCCAAAAAAGCACCCCACTAAACAATTAGATGTGAACTTGTATGGCTTGTAAAATTTTCCTCAAAGAATGGTGATACTGATGAAAGCACCCTAATTCTAATTACAGCTTGTGGCATGGAACTATGTGCTTCTGAGTCCCGCACAGAGTGCCATGTGCTGAGTATTTCATAGGATGCAGTGTGCTGAGTCCTGCATTGGGTGCTGGGTGCTGAGTCTTTAACAGGATGTTGTGTGCTGAGTGGTGCAAAGAGTCCATGTGCTGTGTCCTTAACCAGGTGTATTCTTACATCTTCTCTATGTAAGAGCTCCACAACTTAGATGATTATACAGACAAGAATATTGAGGCTCAGATAGGTCCCCATCAGGGACAAAATTATGTATTACTGAAGACTAGTGAGTTGTCTACAGCAGAGAATTGTTTGGTTTTGTTTTGTCTCGGTCATGAACCTTGAACTCAGGGCTTAGGCTCTGAGCCTTACCTCTTGGGCTCATGGCTAGCACTCCACCACGTGGACCCATGGATCCCCTATAGCAGAGGCCATGGCCAAGGGGTCAGTAGCTGAAGTCTGTCATCCTGCCTTCTCGGGAAGCTGAGTTCTAAAGATCTGAGTTCCAAACTACCTCAGACACAAAAGATAACATGAGACTATTATCTCTAATTCACTACTAAGAATCTGAAGGGGAAGCTGGGTGCTTGAGCTCATGTTGGTTATCCTACCTACTCAGGAGGTTGCGATCTGAGGATGAACCTTGAGAAACTAACTCCAATGAACCACCAGAAAACCAGAAGTATCTCTGTGGCTCAAGTGGTAGAGCACAAGACTTGAGCTGAAGAGGTCAGGGACAGCACCCAGGCCAAGACTTCAACTTCTTCAACTGACAACAACAGCAATAAAAAAGACAGAAATAAACTAATAAAGCTGAAGTAGAGGGCTGGGAATGTGCTTTAGGGTAGAGTGTTTTCCATATATGAAATCCTGGGCTTCATTTCTCAGGACCACATTACTAGGACAAAGGCTGAAGTGGCTATGTGGCTCAAGTGGGAGAGGGATATCATTATACAAGAGAAAATAGGTACAGTGCTCAGGTCCTGAGGTCAAGTTTCAGGACTCATGTATGTGTGTGCACACACACACACACC
This sequence comes from Dipodomys spectabilis, assembly GCF_019054845.1. Lineage (NCBI taxonomy): Eukaryota > Metazoa > Chordata > Mammalia > Rodentia > Heteromyidae > Dipodomys > Dipodomys spectabilis. Next base: position 1,171,230 of record NW_024870984.1, read on the forward strand.
CGTGCACACACATACCGTCATGTTTACACACACACACACACATGTGATGTAGTTACACAAAATGGTAAAGCACTGGGCTTCTGCACTGAGCTTATGGTCAGCACCCAGTCCCTGTGTTCAACCCCAAAACCTAGCCACCCAGGGCCCAACTAGGAGAAGTCAAAGGTTTCAAAACCTGATGAGCTTCACCAGTCCTAGATGACAGGAAGCTTTGTGATATCCAACATGTGCTTGGATTTCCCAAGCTTCTGGAAACACAGGATAGTCATCATGGGCCAACATTGCCTGCAATGAAACGTTTCTTTATGTTCAGTGCCCTACTTGTCTGCCTAAAGGATTCCTGAATTTTATTGGGCACTGTAATTGAACAGCGGAATATTGTCTCAAAAAGTCAGGATAAGTGCACAGAACTTGGCCTGCCATGGGAGGTGGCACAAATGAAGGCCTCCTGTTAAAACAGAGCACCGGGGAGAGAGATAGCTAAGGGTACAAACAGGCCTTTATCTCCTGACCTTCAGAGCCCACCCACACTCATCCTCACTATCTGGTCCAGATGGAGTTGTTTGTTACCCAGCTGTACAGGAGTGAGGGCTTTTTTGCGCCTGTCCAGACAATGAGAGACTTCCTCCAGCAGGCCTGGGATGCAGTGAAACCCTCAGGCTACACTGTGAAGAGTGAAGGGAGCCACGGAACACGCACTGTCTTAAAAGAAACCTCTCTGTTATGAACTCATTGTATTGAATAAAATTTCTTAGGTTGGTGCCATTCATCATAGCTACTCAGGAATTTCAACTATAGGAATACAATACATAGACAAAGACATGGAAGTACAGGCTCTTTTTGAGGGGGCAGGTCCTGGGGGTGGAAATATTAGCCTAGGCGTGCTCCCTGAGCTCCTTTTGCTCAAGGATAGTGCATTAAGCTTCAGTCACAGACTCACTTCTGGGTATTTCTGTGATCTCTTTGAAATAACTGTGTCATGGACTTTCCTACACTGGCTGGATTCAAACTAAGTTTCTCTACATCTCAGTCTCCTGAGGACCTGGGATTACAGACAGCAGCCACTGGCACCTTATTTCATCTCTTCTTCACTTTTTTAATTTGAACAATCTGTCTTCTTAACAGGGTCATTCCCATGGTTTGAATTTATAAGTAATCTACCCAAAATTCTTTATAGGTGCTTTCCCTGAGAAAGATTTTCTCTCCTCATCTTAACCTCTGGTCACAGGTTTGAGGCCAAAAGTGAGAAACAAGTGTCACAGGATTTGGGAGCAAATATCCACAGCACATGCCAGTCCTGTCACTTAGTATTGAGCTGTTGTGAATTTACTGTCTCAGGATATGAGGAGTGATCCTCATAGAGTCTGCATTGCTCCATTTGCCTATAAAATGATTTGATAATTATGAGTGTTTTGTGTCTCCAACCTTAAGTGTCTAGAACACACTAGTAGCATCTTCATGTGAAAGGTTAAAGTTTTGAGGCAGTGACTACTTGTTGCTTGTTTCTAGCAGAGCAACACATGGTGGTAATCCATACACCTGGTTGGTTGTGTGCCTTTATAAACCCTGCAAATCTTTAGCTCAAGGTTCTCCTCCTTGGCTCTGCTGTGTTGGAGTGTAGGACAAGACCCGAGCTGCAGCCCGTTTAAATAAAACTTTAAAACAACTGTAAAGTCTGACTCTTGATTGTCTTCTTGGTGGGTATCCTGCAACCTGGGTATAACATTAGTGGGGGCCCTCGGGATCCCCCAAAAGACCCCCGAGATCTCAGACTCCAAAGGTAAAACAGCGCTGTCTTTGTTAATTTGTCTTGTCCTGTCATTTGTCTGTTATACTTTCATTTTCCTTTGTGAGGATGGCCCCTCTGATTCGTAAAGGGTTGTCGAAGCAGGCACGCTTGCACAACAACCCTGGAGGAACTGGGATACCTCCGAGATCCTCTGGTGGGGAGGGGGTCCTTGGAACCCCACTGTGTGGGGAGGGAGTTGGAACCCCACTGTGTGGGGCAGGCGGGGGGGTTCTTGGAATACCGCCCTGTAAATTCTGTGACTGGGGTCATTTTGGTGTTGGGCCGGAACTGACCAAGAGGGCCTCCTAACTGAGGCCCTACCTGCCCACTGTGGCTCTGCTCCTTCTGCTGTGGGGCGTGGGTGTGTAACCCCACCATGACAGGAGTCAGTGGACCAACTTGGGAAATCTCCACTTCGTAAGCTTTTTTTTTTGTATAACTGTCAGGCCTGCATGTGTTTTGTTTGTACTGTTTATTGGTTTTTGGACTGTATGACTGATGGGACTGGAAACCGTGGGCAACACTCCATGTAGCCCCCTAGACTTACCAAAAGAAAATGAGAAAGAGGTAAAGAAGAGGTAACCCCCGGTTTTTCAGGGAGATAACTTGTAAGAAGAAATGTTTCCTCCCCCATACTCTCCTTTCCAGGTTCTTTTTGCAGAATCTGAGAATAATCAAGAGAAGGAGGGAGGTACAGAATCCTCGGCACCTGCCCTTAAAGTTTCTGAGAGGCCAGTCACTCAACGATGCCATGGGATCAACCCCCCTTCTAATTAGTACAGCTGTTTTTCCCTTACACGCCATAGGTCCTGTGTATGCAGATGGTCAACAGCAACTCCAATATTGGTCATTTTCTACTAGCGATCTATACAATTGGCACACCCAAAATGCCCCCTTTTCTGAGAAACACCAGGATTTAATTAATTTGCTTGAAACTATTCTCTTTACTCATCAGCCCACTTGGGATGATTGTAGTCAGATTTTACAGGTCTTTTTTTACCACCGAAGAGAGAGACTTTATCTAAGATGTGGCCCGGAAACATATCCCTGGCCCCACAGGAGCACCTATCATGGATCCTGCCCTGATAACTGCCTATTTTCCTGAGATCTGACCAACATGGGACTACAATATGGTTGAAGGTAGGGAGCGACTCCTCATCTATCGCTAGGCTCTGTTGACAGTTCTCAAGGCGGTGGCTTGCCAACGTGCTAATATGGCCAAAGTTTATGATGTTAGACAAGGAGGAAGTGAAAGTCCGGCAGCATATCTTGAACGGCTCATAGAAGTTTTTAGTGAATATACCCCATATGATCTTGAGACACAGGAATCGGCTCAGATGATTATGTTTGACTGTATAAGTCAAGCTGCACCAGACATAAAGTGAAAGTTACAGGCTCTAGATAGACTTGGTGAAAAGTCTATTAGGGATCTAGTAGCTACAGTGGAAAAGGTTTACAATAAGAGAGAGACAGAGGAGCAAAGACAGGGATGGAAGGACAGAGAATGTGAAATTGAGCATGAAAAGAGCAACCAGGCCAAGGAAAAGAGGCCAGACTTGTTGGACTTGCCACTATCGTATGCCGAGCATACCTGGTTCACAGACGGCAGCAGTTTCATTTGAGATGGAAAAAGGTACGTGGGTGCGGCAGTCACCACAGACACTGAGATAGTGTGGGCAGAAGCACTCCCCCAGGTAATGTCTGCACAAAGAGCAGAACTAGTGGCAGTAACAAAAGCCCTACAGATGGGAAAAGGGAAGAGACTAAACATTTACACGGACAGTCGGTATGCTTTTGCCACTGTGCATGTCCATGCAACCATTTACCAAGGGAGGGGGCTGTTGACAGCTGAGGGAAAGGCTATTAAAAACAAACAAGAAATTTTAAGCCTCATCCAGGCCTTATGGGAGCCAGCAAATATTGCCATTATGCACTGTTCTGGCCATCAAAAGGTAACTGATTCAATAACCAAAGGAAATAACTTGGCCAATCAGGCAGCTAAGGAGGCGGCCCTCCAGCCCAGAGTGGAAATAGACCCAGGGCCACGAGCTATGGCTCTTGAGCCTCAGTACTTCCAAGAAGACTTGGAGTGAATAAAGAAAATTTCCATGGCCTATAAACCCCTAATAGAGAAAGAAATAAAGACTGATGGAAAACTGGTGAGGGGAAACTTATATTGCCACAAAGATTGGGCAAGGGAATTCTTATGAGAATCCATTAGGTCTATCACATGGGAACCCAAAGAATGCAGGACTTGCTGACACTCAGAAGTAAAAATCAGGCAAGGAAATCAACTCACTAAGGACATTATTAAAAATTTTAAAGCCTGTCAGCTCACCAATGGCCCCAATCAACTGGTTACAAAAGGAGCTCGCCTCCGTGGAGATAGGCCAGGTGTGTATTGGAAAGTAGACTTCACAGTAATTAAAACTGAAAAATTTGGATATAAATATTTGCTAGTTTTTGTAGACACCTTTTCAGGATCTGTTAAAGCCTACCCAACAAAGCATGAGATCGCGAACATCATGGCTAAGAAGATCCTGGAAGAAATCCTACCCAGGTATGGCTTCCCATCCACCATCGGGTAGGACAATGGACTGGCCTTGGTCTCAAAAGTAAGTCAGGGAATAGCCGCTGCACTGGGTATGGATTGGAAATTGCACTGTGCTTATAGACCCCAGAGTTCAGGGCAGGTAGAAAGAATGAATCGGACTCTAAAAGAGACCTTAACTAAATTGGCCTTGGAGATTGGTGCAGACTGGGTATTGCTGCTTCCTTTTGCCCTGTTTAGAGTAAGAAATTCACCCTATAAGCTTGGCTTTACTCATTTTGAAATAATGTTTGTACACCCCCCAACCTAGCCTCCAGACTGAATTGCTTGCTGACTTGGATGATACTGAATTTCTGTGTAAGCTTGAGTATTTACAGCTGGTGCATAAGAGAATGTGGCCCCAGCTTAGAGCCTTATAAGATTCTGCTTCTATTCCTACCCCATTTTCTTTAAACCAGGGGACTGGGTGTTTGTTCGAAGGCACAACCTGAGATCTCTGGAACCTTGGTAGAAGGGATCTTACATGTTGCTACTGGCTACACTTACTGCTCTTAAGGTGGATGGCATTGCTTCTTGGATCCACTTCTCCCATGCCAGAACGGCCGACAGCTTTGCCCTGGATGACCGTGGGGAAACATAGGGAAGTCTCCAAGCATCCTACCCAACCACTCCGCATACGCCTCAAGAGAAGAAAAATGAACAGATTGTTATTGGTCTTGTTGTTTAATAAGAATGGCTAATGTCAGAGAGGAACCATACCCATTCAAGATCAAGAGCTGTTGGAGTTTAATTTGGGGCCAGAGCCACAAGCTGGTGTCTCAGGACCATGTCAAGGGTGGGGGGAATGAAGGGTTAAAGTTTTGAGGCAGTGACCACTTGTTGCTTGTTTCTATCAGAACAACACGTGGTAGTAATCCAAACACCTGGTTGGTTGTGTGCTTTTATAAACCCTGCAAATCTTCAGCTTGATGCTCTCTGGCTAGGCTCCGCTGTGTCGGAGTGTAGGACGATGCCTGAGCTGCAGCTCATTTAAGTAAAACCTTAAAACAGCTGTAAAATCTGATTCTTGGTGGTCTTTTTGGTGGGGGTCCTGCGACTTGGGTATAACAATGTTTCCATTTTTCTCTAGTACCCCTCGAGATTTAGAAAAAGGGTTTGTGTGGAGCGGGTCCTCAGTGAATCCCTGAGGAAACCACTTGAAGCTTCCTCAGGAGATCACCATTCAAGCCAGCCAAGCAGGAGAGTCTCTGATACTATTTTCTCCAATAAACCACCAGAGAACGAGAAGTAGAGCAGTGGTCCAGAGGGTAGAGCTCCAGCTTTGAGAGAGAAAACTGAGCAGGAGATACAATCCAGACCAGGCAGGAAAGCCTGGGAATTGCTTATGTCCAATTAACTATGAGATGGTGGTATGTGGAGCTGTGGTGGTGGTAGAGCCTCAGCCATGAGCAAAGCCCTGAGTTTAAGCCCTGGGATGGCCACAAAAAAATTCAAAAAGAGAAGGCCAAGTTTATGTATCAGTGCCCTACCTCCTTATGTATGTATGTATATTACCTCCCTTAGTGCAAACAGACCTATGCAATGATTCTGCTTTTATTTACTGTTTTATTTTTCAGATATGTTAGTTGCACATACTGCATCATTCTCTTCATTTCATGCCCATTGCTTTTCTCTTCCAGGGTTCTAGGCCTGTGTCTTTATATGATACACACTGAAGCTCTCAGCATCCTTTACAATTTATTATGAGGCCAATACAGGAACAGTCACAAATGAGGCAGGGGAAGAGAAGATCGGGTTTCTTACAAGTAACCGGTATTCAGAAAACTAAACTTGAGAACATAAAATGGTAGCATATTTATATAAAAACTGACATTAAGACGAAATGAAGGGACTGGGAATATGGATTAATGAGAGAGTGCTTGCCTAGCATGCAAGAAGCCCTGGGTTCGATTCCTCAGGCACCCATACACAGACAAAGCCAGAATGTGTACTGTGGCTCAAGTAGCAGAGTGCTAGGGACAGGTCCCAGGCCTTGAGTTCAACCCAACAACTGGCAAAGAGATAGTTGCCTAGGTAGGTAGGTAGGTATAAAGAAAGAAAGAAAGAAAGAAAGAAAGAAAGAAAGAAAGAAAGAAAGAAAGAAAGAAAGAAAGAAAGAAAGAAAGAAAGAAAGAAAGAAAGAAAGAAAGAAAGAAAGAAAGAAAGAAAGAAAGAAAGAAAGAAAGAGAGAAAGAAAGAGAGAAAGAGAGAGAGATGGAGAGACGGAGAGAAAGAAAGAGAGAGAGAGAAAGAAAGAAAGAGAGAAAGAGAGAAAGAAAGAAAGAAAGGAAGGAAGGAAGGAAGGAAGGAAGGAAGGAAGGAAGGAAGGAAGGAAGGAAGGAAGGAAGGAAGGAAGGAAGGAAGGAAGGATGAGTGAAAAGAAAAGAAAGAAAGTTGATAGATGAAGCTGTTTTTCCCCTCAGAAGGAAAGAAGGGAACACTTCCCAGTGATGAGGCTTTCTGCAGTGTGCCACGACACCAGCATCGCCTTCACACAACGGCAGAGCAGGATGACTGTCTCTGTCCCTCTTCTCAGGCAACCAAGAGCCCCAGAGACAAGAGGGCAGAGCCAGGTTCTAACTCAGGTGCTTGGAGACAGAAAAGAAATGGCCCTGCCTCTCCTTGGACTGGAGATTTCCATTAATGATGTGGAGAATGAAGTAAGTAGAATGGATTGGCAGAGATAGAAGGGTCTTCAAACCGGACAGATGGAGAGTCAAAAACCCACTCCCGAAGACCAGAGAGCAGGGTTTTTCTACTCTGTTCCACCCCTCTCCCCCACTAAACTGGCTCTTTATTGGTAACCTAAAGATAGTCTGAGGCTCCCTTCACCTGAGGGAGGAAGGTTAATTAGTCATCAGTTGAAGAGGCTGAGAAAAGCCTGACCCTGCTGTAACTCTAACAAATGTTTCAGGTTTCCCCCATTACTGGTTGTGCCTGGAATGAATGAAGTGGTTTTGCAGTTCACTTCCCTGTTGAGTGTGTACATTCTGCCTCCTAATCCTGCAGGCCTAGATCTTTGCACCAAGCCTGGCTTTTGAAACTGCTTTCTTTCCTTCAAATACAGTGTTACACTGGAGTTCTAGGAAGAACAGGGCTAGGGCTTTGATCCTGAGAATTTCATTTGAACCCAGGATAGATCAATAATATTTCTATATTCTGTAGCACAAGAACTCCAAGAACATTTAGAGTGCAAGTAACTTCTCGTCACCAAGGGAAACACAGGAATCTCTCGAGCATCTGACCTTTCAGAAGTGGAATTCAGAGTGTCGTAGACTTTCCTGCCCTGCTGGTTTCACCCTGTGATACTGAGACCTCAGCCTCTTGAACTAGGGTGATGGGCGTGAGCTATTGGTTCTCTGCTAGGGTCAGAACTGTAATGACATTGACAATACAAGTCAACTGCTTATCACAAAGGGCTTGGGGAGCATATTAAGCCTTTCAACAATGGGCCTTTCAGAACCCTGTAGGACACAAGTTTATAATGTTAGAGTCTGAGTGGCTGGGCTTATGGATGTGCTACACTTGAACCTTGAGATCTGACTCCAATTCTGGTGTACAACATCATTCATTTTCCAAGAAATATTCTCATAATTAGCAAATAGGAAAAGTACTTTGATTATCTCTCACTCTTTTTCCAGTTGTGTGTCCCAAACTGAAGCCTAGGCACTGTTCCTGAGCCATTCAGCTCAAGGCAAACACTCTACCACTTGACCCACAGTGCCACATGGGGCTTTTTTGATGGTTCATTGGAGGTAAGAGTCTAAAAGGCTTTCCTTCCCTAGGCTGTCTTCAGACTGCGATCTTCAGATCTCAGCCTCCTGAGAAAGTAGGTTTCCAAAGCCACTGGAATCTGGTGTATTGTTTTTGCCAGACCTGGGGCTTGAAACTAGGGCCTGGGTACTGTCTCTGAGATTCTTTTCCTCAAAGCTAGCCCTCTACCACTTGAGCCACACCACAGATTCTGGCTTTTTCTGAGTATGTGGCACTGAGGATTCAAATCCTGGCATTCATGCATGCTGAGCAAGCTCTCTACAACTAAGCCACATTCCCATCCCCAACCTTATGATTTTATCCCTCAATTTGCCTATCCTCAAGAAAAGGTTTCTGAGTATGAATCATCTAAAAAAATCCCTATAGGAAGTTGTCCAAAGATAAATAAGACAAAGCTCATACAGGGGAAATACTCTAACCATGTGATGACTTGACAAATGCCTCCATTTAATTATGTATCATGATTCAACACTTAATAACGTATTAATGAAAAATGAGTCAATGTACTAAATTATTGTGTATAATTTTATAATAGATGTACAAACCATAATTAATGTTATGTGTATAATAATACTAAATACAATAAACAATAAAATAAAAATTAAATACAAGATCAATAATAATAATCATAATATGAAAAAAACATACATATGTACCTATATATTATATATTATACATGTATACAAATATTTTTTCTATTGCAGGGCCTTAATTCAGGCCCTAGGAACTCTAGCTTGAAAATCTTTTCCTCAAGAACAGTGCACTTAGCTTTCACCCATGGTGCAAAAGTGTTACTTGGATAGTGAGCTCAAATCCCAGCAATGGCAGAAATACTGGCCCCAGTTCCAAGACAGTGACTTAATATTTGTAACAGAAGCAGTTATGTTTATTCAGTTCCATACCGAACATTAAATAAATATCAGTGTAGAATTTTGTACAACTACTCAGACATCCTTCCCTTACCCCCAAAGTGCTTCTTGAGCACTACATAATTTTTGTACATTTTTTACTGTAAAAATGTTGTACAGAGTGGTCACCGTTACATGAGCAAATTAATGAGTACATTTCCTATTGAGCATTGTTGCCTCCTCGTTTGTTTTCACCCTACCATCCCTTCCCTCCAATCTTCCCTGTCCAGGTCAGTGACTTAATTATTTATTTTTGGCTTGGCATGGGGTTTGAACTCAAGTAGTGACAACTCTGCACCTTCTGTCACATTGCTACACATTCATCAAGACTCTGAGTTCAAATCCCAGGCTAGGAAAGAAAACTGGTAGAAATTCCCAACCAGGGAGCTTTATTATTTCAATTTAGTTAGTTAATTAATTAATTAGTTAATTAATTTTGCCAACCACGGAGCTTGAACTCAGGTCATGGCAACACTGACTCAGCTTCACTCTCCCTAGGATGGGGTGCAGCCTTGGGACCCACAGCTTATCCTGTGACCCTAGGCCCGAGGGCTTGCAGGAATTAAACAAAAAAAAAACCAGAACAGCACAAAAAGTAGGGAGCTGTAGAGGGCTCAGGATTTTATAATTTTTTATTTGCCTGGTGACCATCCTGGGTCTTAATGATATGGTTACAAAGTAGACCTGGCCTGACATTGCTGATGGCTTGCAGGCTATCAGGGAAGCCATAAGCCAACATGTCAACATAGGCCCTGGGTTCAAATCCTAATCCTTACACCTACCAATGGCAGGAGATCACAAAAGAGTCGTTCCTATGCATAAGAATACAGATTGAAAACGTAGTTCATGCATTTGTCTAGTCTAAAATTGGATGCAATAATCCTAGGATGCTGATTGAACTTAATTAATAGTTTATTAAGCATGAAAAGAATATTATTTCAATGGCGATATAATAAATACCTAAAAGTTGGTAGGAATGTAGTAGATGTCACTCACTCATATACAGACAGCTCTGGAACTCTTTAACAATATATATTTATTTGTATACCACCCTCTGCCTATCCATGTATTGCTATTTTGGCCAAACTTGGGGCTTGATCTCAGTGCCTGGGAATCACCTGACAGCTTCATTGGCTAGAGGCTTCTGTGCTCACACTCATCCAATCATAAATTGGGCCTGCTAGGCCCTGAGTTCAGATCCCAGCACTGCCAAAAATTTAATCTTTGAGTAAGAAGCCGAGTATGACATATGTTTTCCTTTTCTGGGAGTGTCCAGGGTGTCAGGCATGATGGAGAACACATCTACAAATCTAGATGGTATGTGATATATTGTAAACAATTTAATAAATGGTATAGGTATCATCAAAGCCAATAAAATAAATCATAAATAAATGAATAAAACAAGAAAAAAATGAATAACCACACAAAACGCGATATGTACTTAACATATGTATGCAAGTATAAATCCACCACACCAAACACGGTATCTACTGGACATATGTATGCAAGTATAAATCCTATCCTAAAAATGTATATAAGGAGTAGGTTTTCCATGTGTGAGGCTTGAATCCAGCCCACCCCCATGAGAAAGCACTGGCAGGAAATCCTGAGATACTGGTTTCTGGACTAGGAAAAGTCAAGGAATGCTATTGATCTCATCCTTGAATGAGTAGTTCATTCATGATGTGACTAGGAAATGATAGCCAAGACTCATGGGATATCGCTTATTGGTAAAGCAGTGTAGATTAAGCATGACAATAATAATCACAGTCATGAAAAGAAGGCATCTGGAAAGATCCAAGAATCAGTAGACACATGGTAGTTTGGATTCCATCACAGTTATCGTCCCACCTACTCCATACAAATGTGTACTTATTTGCATACTACCTTCACCTTATGAATGGATGACTGCTGGATGAGGGTCCATCTCAGGTCCTGGGAACGGCCTTACTCCTTAGTGGCTCACAGACTGTTGTGCTCACATGGAACCACTCATCAATTGGGTCTGCTGGTACCTGAATTCAGATCCCAGCAGTGCCAAAAGATCCATCCTGATGTCAAAAGCCAATTGTTGCACCTCTGTTCCTTTCCTGTGCAAGTCCTGGGTTTCAGCTAGGATGGAGAATGTATGGGCCACCCTGGGGCCATGGGAATAAGTTATCATGTGATCCCAGTTATACCTGTCATCATATACTGAAGAAAATACACAATACATCCATGAATAGCATACAAAATAGAATAACTACACTAAATGCACAATGCAGTCCACACGGATTTGAATATACATCCCATGTTTAAATGATGCATTCAGGACAATTGTGGCTTCCCTGGTGCTCGCTCTCTGTTCCTGGAAACATCCCAGCTCTTTAGTGGCTCACAGGCTGATGTGATCACATAGACCTATTGGGCAGTTAGGCCTCCTAGGCTCAAAGTTCAAATCTCAGCACTGCCAAAAATTCACCCTGATGTGAGAACCCATCCATTGCACCAGTTTTCCTGTGCTGTGCAAGTACTAGGTCTCGGCTAGGATGGAGAATGCATAGGCAACTCTATACTCATGGGAATAGGTTGTCATCCAGGTCACCACAGTTATATCTGTCATCCTATACTCAAGGAAATACACAATACATCAATGAATAAGACACAAAACAAAGACAATGACTACACCGAATGCAAGATGCTACCCATCCATGTTTGGAAATATAGATCCTCTGTTTAGATGATGAATTTATGTTTATACTGGCCCCCACCAGTGCTCCTTCTCAGGTCCTGGGAATGGCCTAGCTCCTTAGTGCCTCACCGGCTGTTGTATTCATCGTGACCTATTCAGCAATTGGGCCTGTTAGGCCTTGAGTTCAAATCCCAGCACTGCGAAAAGATTCACCTAGATGTGCAAAGCCAATCAATCCAGCTGTTTTCCTGTCCTGTGAAAGTCCTGGGTCTCAGCGAGGATGGAAAACGCTATATAGGCAACTCTGTAGCCATGGAAATAGATTATCATCCATGTCAGCACAGTTATATCTATCACCATACTCATTAAAATACACAATACATCCACGAATAAGACACAATAAAAAGAATAACTACACTGAATGCAAGAAGCATACCACACCTGCAGGTAAAGAGAAATCCTATGTTTAAAAAAAGTGGGCTTGTTATTTTTTTCAGTGTTGGGGCTTCAAATCAGGCTCTGGGTCAGGCCTGACGTTCTAGGATTGTGAGCTTCCCCTCCCCTTCCCCCAAAGTGCAACAGAGCTACCCATTCCTCAGTTTACATCCCAGTACTGACAAAAGATTCATTTTGTTGTCAGAATCCAGTCGTTGAACATGTTTTCCTCTCTTGTGAAAGTCCAGGATCTCAACTAGGATTGAGAATGCATAAGCAACCCTGTAACCACGGGAACAGGTTGTCATCCATGTCAGCACATATATACCTGTCACCATACTCAATAAATTACACAATACCTTCATGAATTAGACACAAAATAAGGAGAAGTGCACCAAATGCAAGATGCTGTCATCACAGGTATGTAAATATAGATCCTATGTTTAAATTATGAATTTATGCCTATCCATGGCCCTCCCTGGGACTCGATGTCTGGTTCTGGGAATGGCCTATCTCCTTCGTTGCTCACAGGCTGGTGTCCTCACCTTGATCCTTTCGCCAATTGGGCCTGCTAGGCTCTGAGTTCAAATCCCAACACTGCCAAAAGATGAATCCTGATGTGAGAAGCCCATCAATTCACCTGTTTTCCTGTCCTGTGAAAGTCCTGGTTGTCAGCTAGGATGGAGAATGCATAGCAAGTCCTATAGCCATAGCAATAGGTTGTCATCCATGTAAACACTATTATATCTGTAACCATGCTCAGGAAAATACACAATACTTCCATGGATAAGACAGAAAATAAGAAGTACAACAAATACAAGATGCTGTCCACACATGTATATATAGATCCTATGTTTAAATAATGAATTTATGACTATCGTGGCCCATCCTGGGGATCAATGTCAGATCCTGGGAATGGCCTAACTCCTTAGTTGCTCACAGGCTGATGTGTTCATGGTAAACTATTCGCCAATTGGTCCTGCTAAGCCCTGAGTTCAGATCCCAACACTACCAACAATTGGATCATGGAGTACGAAGCCAAGTGTGCAACTTTTGTTTTTTTTCTCTGACAGTCCAGGTTGTCAGGCATGCTGGAGTACATGTCTACAAATCTAGATGCCATGAGATAGCATGTCATCAATGTAATAAATGGAATGGGTATCATCATAGTAAAATCAATGGTAAATAAATGAATAAAACAAAAAGTACACGGAACAATTACACCAAATTTGTATGGACTGAACATCCATAGGTAAGTACAAATCCTGTCTTTGCAATGTATATAAATAGTATGTTTTCCAGGGCTGCGGCTTGAATTCAGGCCCAGAGTACAGGCCTGACTTCCTTATCTTTAAATATGGTGAGCTTCCCCTTCTTCCACAGTGCTGCAGATTTACCCAGACCCTGAGTTCAAATCCAAAGCCTGGCAGAATAAACAGGGTGGATTGCAAGCAAGGGAGCTAATTTCTTTTATTTTTTTTTCCTCAGCAGGGGGCTTGAACTCAGGTCGTGGCAACTGTGCCTCAGCTTCAATCACCCTATGCTGGTGTGCAGCCACTGGGCCCACAGCTGATCCTCAGATCCTAGACCCACAGGCCTTGTGTGGAAAAAAAATGCATAAAAAATGTGGCGCGATGGCCTTTTAACGTTTTCTTTCATTGCCCGGTGACCCTCCTGGGTCTGAACGACACTGTTGCAAAGGGTACTTCACCTTGGACTATTGGAGAAGCCATAGGCCCACATGGCAAGGTAAGTCCTGATTTTGAATCCCCGTCCTGGCACCAACCAATGGCAGGAGATACTAAGAGACTAGTTCCCATCCATAGGAATAAGAATGGAATGTTATCAATGTCATGGTTGAATGAGTTGATCATGAATGATGCTCCTATAAAATTAAACAGCATCATTTCAGGAGACTGATTTTATTTAATATTTATGAATCATTAAAAGAATACTATTACAGGAATGCAATAATTTCAGGAAACTGATTAATTTACTTAATAGTTTGTTAATGATGAGAACAATATCATTAATTACGTGGAGGCATAATAAATACCCAAAAATTGGCAGGAATGTAGTCCATATAACTGAATAATGTATAGACATCTCTGGCACTGTATAAAGATATATATTTATTAGCATACTGCCATCTGCATGTCAATCTGTTCTTATTTTGTCAACTGATGGGGCTCGATCTCAGGTCCTGGGAACTGCCTGTCAGCTCAGTTTGCCCCAGGATGGCGTGCTGACACTCACCCATTCATGAATTGGGCCTTGTAGGCCTTGAGTTCAGATTCCAGCACTCCCAAAAAATGAATCGTGGAGTAAGAAGCAGATGGTGACACATGTTTTCCTTTTCTGTGAAAGTCCTGTGTGTCAGGTATGAAGCGGAATACATATGCAAACCTATATCCTATGTAATCAATGTAATCACTAGTCTGTGTCATAATAGTCAATAAAATGAACAGTCAATACATGAATAAAACAAAAATTAAAGTGAATAACTACACTGAACGTAATATGGAGTCAAAATATGTATATAAATATAAATCATATATTTAAAATATATACAAATAGGATGTTTTCTAGTGGTGGGGATCGATTTCAGGCCTAAGGAACAGACTTGAATTTCTTGACTTCAAGGAGGCAAGCTTCGCCTTTCCACACAGTGAAACAGCGATTGTTTAAATGCTTCATAAAGTATTAATTAAAATCGATCAGTGTACCATAATATAATAGCGCATAATTTTGTCCTAGAATCATTCAAGAACTATCCATTCAGTCATGACATACATCACATTCCATTGGTAATCATATGGAGAAAAGTGAGTTTCTAAGGATTTCCTGCCGTTTGGAGGTGGCATGACCAGGATTTGAGTTGTGGGCTCCAGCTCCTACTACTTTATCTGAGGATAGAGAACTCACTGGTCTGTCCAAGAACATCAGCAAGACCCATGATTAGCCAGGCACCAGTGGCTCTCACCAGTCCTCCTTGATACTTACAAGGCTGTGATAGAAGGAACATGGTCAAAGTCACCCTAGGCAGGAAAGTCCTTGAAATTCCTGTCCAACTTGTGCCAACAAATCCAGAAGTAGAGCCGTGTGGCTCCAGTGGTAGAGGAACAGCCTTGAGCAAAAGCAGCTCATGGACTGTGCCTAGATCCTGAGTTCTAGGTCACGGACTGGCAATAAACAGCCATATACAACAATCTGTGCAGCCATCAGGCTAAAGCAGGCCAACTTCTTGTTCCCAACTGGATTGGACAGAGTTTCCTGGGAAAAGTTCTGCTGTCAATTGACTCTGCCAATTCTGCCTGAATCACTGGATTCCAGGTACACACCCATTCTTTCATGGTTCTTTCTGACCAATGGGATACAAGAATGGAGGCCTCACCCCATATTCCCCCTTCCCCCCTCCTAACCCGGACCCCGCGCCTCTCCCGTGCCCCACACTCTGGCCCAGGCCCTGCCACAAATGTGCCCCAGGGGTGAGTGTGGGTGTTGATCTCAGGATCCCACCCCCATCCCTACTGGCCAGTGTCCCAGGAAACAGGGAGGTGCAGGCTTGGGTGAGGAGTAGGCACCAAAGAGCCCCTGGCCTGGGGCAGTGGGAGCCACACAGCGACACATCTGCACCCTTCTTCTCCCTGGTTTGTACCTGGGGCTTTAGTCAGAGGTGGGAGCAGCATGTCCACACCTGCCTTCTGGGGTCTTTTCCTTTTTCCTGGGGGTGATGTTGTTGGATGCAGAAGATAGACCCCCCCCTGCTGTGTGAGACCTTGTTTTCTGTACTTGGTCAACTTTTTCAACTTAAGAGGGTCCCAGAAAACCCAGTAGGGAGGGGAAGATGCTGGGTGTCAGAACAGAAGGTGAATATCTGGGAAGACCCCCCCCTACATACACACACACATACAGTCGGCCTATCCCCTGCTCCCAACTGTCAAAAGTTCTCACAAGGTGATCACATTTCCCAGTTTTACAAGCTTCTGCTGGTGCTCCCGGTCCATCTGGTCTCCAACAAACTCAGGAGATGCACAGCTCTGAGTGTGTGTGTGTGTGTGTGTGTGTGTGTGTGTGTGTGTGTGTGAGAGAGAGAGAGAGAGAGAGAGAGAGACAGAGACAGAGACAGAGACAGAGACAGAGACAGAGACAGACAGACAGACAGACAGACAGGCAGACAGAGACAGAGAGACAGAGTCAGAGACAGAAACAGAGAGAGTTAGAGGCAGAGACCAGAGACAGAGAGACAGAGACAGGGAGAGACAAAGAGAGACAGAGACAGAGACATATATAGAGAGACAGAGAAAGAGAGGTCATCTTTCTCTTTGTACAGCCTGACTGTACTAAGGTGAGTGGTCTGTTGGCAAATTGCAGGTGCTGCAAGGAAGATTGTTCTCTCATCAGTCTGAATGTGTGTGTGTGTGCATGTGTGTGTGTGTGTGTGTGTGTGTGTGTGTGTATACGTAGACGTGGGTTGTAACAAGGAGGCTGGATGCTTCGGTAACTTCGACCTGCTATCTTTGGGAGGTGCATGGGCTACACAGCTGAAGTCTGGGGTCCTGGAAGGGTGAGAGGCTTGAAGGGGACTCAGCATTGTTAAATTACAAGAACAAGAGATCTCTGTTCCCTGGAGCTGTGTACTCTCTTGGGCCTGGTTGGTGGCAGTGGGAGTTTGGGAGGACCTGGGAGTGTGGCCCTAAGGTGGTGGCTTCCCAGGAGAAAAGAGAGAATGGCCAACACATAGTAAGGATATGAGCCCTGCTAGTATGGAGTGCAACAGCTTAGCTCAGACTCCAGGTCTTCTCATCATGATGTCTGATGGGCGAGGCCAATCCTATTTTAAATCTTGAGCTGTGATCTTCAGATCTCAGCCTCCTGAGTAGCTAGGATTAGAGGCATGAGCCTCCGGCACTGGGCCTCTGGTTAGTTTTTGTATATTAGGGTTTGACCTCAAGGCCTTAGGCTTGCCAGTCAGGTCTTCTAACATTTGAGCCAAGCTTTTATGTCTTGGGCATTTCTGAGATGGAAACTTAATATATTCTCAGGCTGGGCTGGATCATGATCCTCCTATCTGTGACAGGCATGCGCCACCAGGCCTTGTCCTCTGTAATTAGAATGGTAGACAAGTGGTGCCATGCTCAGTCATTGGTTTAGATGGATTGTCCCAAACTCAGTCCATGGCAGCTGATTCTTTACCACAAGTGAAGCTCTGGGATGGGTCTCGACCATTGGACTTCAATCTCCTCATGTGACAGTTGTTAGGAAACAAGGGATTAATACAGAGGGATCTCTAGAGCAAGGCCAGGCACAAAGGGAGGGGACTTCAGATACAGTTCTTAGCAATTCTGTGAGCATATGACAGGAAGATACCCAGGAAGAGATCAGATGGTGTGTGTTATTAATGGTGCGACAGGCATGGGATTATGAAACAAAACATGGTTTCTTTCATTATTACCCTATCCCCATGAGGGAGGGGATCCTTCACTTTTTTCACTTTTGCAGCTGGGGGAAACAGGCACAGAGTAGCCGAGTGACCTACTCATGACTCCCAGCTGAGAGGAAGCTCAGCCTGACTTCTCGGCCATGCTCCCTAGGACAATGGGTGCTATTCAGTCCAGGTCTTGTGGTAGGAAGTCCACTTCTTGTCAGTCGTGGGGCTTGAACTCTGGGCCTGGGCACTGTCCCAGAGCTCCTCAGCTCAAGGCTAGGGCTCTACCACTTGAGTCACAGCAACACTTCCGCTTTTCTGGTGGTTCTTTGGAGATAGTCTCACAGACATTCCTGCCCGGGTTGGCTATGAACCATGATCCTCATCTCTCAGCCTCCTGTGTACTTACGATTATAGGTCTGAGCCACCTGCACCAGGCTTAAGTGTAATTCTGACATTCTTTCAATCTCTCTCTTTCTCTCTTTCAGAACTTGTTGAATGGGTGCTGGAGGAGGTGGCCCAGCGTCCCCATGTGGCTGGAACCAAGGTGGCCCCCTCATTCTGGAGGTGTGCTGTGGGTTAGGAGATGTCTTGATCAGCCTGGGTACCAGCTCCATGAGGTAAGCCCTTCTGTGCCTGGCTAGAACAAGACTGTTATTCATTGTCCATCTAGCCTTACTGGACTCAGTATTACGTTCAATGTTCTTTTTTAGCAAAAAGAAATTCTGGCCAAAATTATGATACATAGTTAAAGAATGAAAATGTAATGCCATCTTAAGAAAGTCATTTAGGGCTCTGGGAAAGTGGCTTCATGGTATGATGATTGCCTAGCATGCACGAAACCCTGAGTTCAATTCCTCAGTACCACAAAAACAGAAAAAGAATCACTGGAAATGGTGCTGTGCCTCAAGTGGTAGAGGGTTAGCCTTGAGGGGAAAAAAAAGCTGAGGAATAATTCCCTATCCCTGAGTTTAAGCCCCATGACTGGCAAAACAACAACAACAACAACAATTTAATAAATGAAAATAAAGAATCCATACTAGGAATATATAATTGCTCGTTCCTTACTGATACCTGACAATAGTCCCTAAATCATGCACTTTATCTATATTAGGATACTGTGTTGAAAAAAAAAAGTTTTGTTCATAAGGTCACGGCAATTAATGCCAGGAATGTGCTTAGATGCCAGGTGAAGATTAATTCAGGAAATTCAAAGATTCGAGGCTTTTGAGTGTTCACTGCTAATCACAATGAGAAGGGTAGTCTAAGTGAGATTTGGAAACCTCTTTGGCCAGTCAGGTCACCAAAATGGCAGAGGCTAATTAACAGTTGTGACAGAAGAGAAGGAATGACTCCAGATGGAAGGAATAAATGATAGTAACTAAGGTTTAGCAGAAACCATTCTAGGGAACCATTTTTGGTTATTGAAGAACTAGTTATCAACTAGGCATATTCCTCATTGCCTTTAGCATTCTAAATCTCTTAGGCTAGTTCTTAATCTCTGTGTGATAAATATATCTCTTTCTATGCTGTTCTTTCATACCTGATCTCCTTTGCTTTCTTTTTTATTATTTTTTATTGTGAAAATACTGTGCTTTCTAAAAATATGTCTTTCTCAATTTCTCTATGGATATTTCCTGATAATAAATATACCTACAAGGATGGAAGAGGCTGCTAATATAAGGGTCTCATAGCTCCTTTGTCATTAATGTAACAAAATGGCGAAGGAAGACATATTTTTGCTACCTCAATTATTCTAAAAACTGCAATGTCACATCTTTTGATTCAGATTTCCATTCTTGTATACTTAGTGTCATTAATTGCACTAAATACAAATAGGAGCTAGGTGCTGGTGGCCCATACCTGTAATCCTAGCTACTCAGGAGCCTGAGGATTGTGGTTCAAAGCCAGCCTGGTCAGGGAAGTCCATGAAACACTTGTCTTCAATTAACCACCAGAAATCTGGAAGTGGTGCTGTAGCTAAAGTGGTAGAGCACTGGACTTGAGCTGAAGAGCTGAGGGACAGTGCCCAGGATCAGAGTTCAAGCCCCATGACCAACAGAAAAAGTGCAAAAATGTCTAAGTTTCCCCAAAAGGAACGACTAAGTCAATAGTAATCTTCCCAAGCAGAGAAAATAATTCCAAAATGATTCAGTGCACCTACTTTTGCTGAGTTACTTAAGTTATGGATTCTTTGCTGAACATATTCTCTTCTTTTAAAAATTGTCAAATATTAGCTTTATTGTAAACTTCATCTAATATGTCTTTGATCAAAAGAGAAGTCCATAAGTTGATGTCACTTGGATTTATTACTATCTCAGTTCAAAACCAACCCAGACAGCAGAGTCTGTCAAAATCTTATCTTTAATTAAAAACCATAAAAGGCAAAAGTGGAGTATTGGTTCAGTCAGTAGAGTACTTGCTTTGGGGGCAGGTGGGCAGGAAAGACAACTGTACAGGACAGGTTCCAACCTCTGAGTTCAAGCCCCAGAACCAGCACAAACTAAACAAACAAGCAAACAAAAGAAACCCCAGGTATTTCTTTGGGACCCTCCTTATAGGAGTACTCCTCTGAGAAGAGGCTCATTTTACTGATCTTACTCACTGGATCCTGCTTTGTTGAAATCCTTATTGCTATGGAAAACTCAGGACCAGACTAAAGGCATTGATAACTGACTCCTGCAACAAGAGAATCATCTCAGGAGTGAAACATCCATCCATAAGATACTTTAAAACCTCCATGCCTTTGTTCCTTTGCAGGAGAACACTTGTAAAACCAAGTTATTTCCTTTGTTCTATGCTGGCCTTCAAATGGTATACTGTTTCCTTTTGTAATACTCTCAACAAGAATTTTATAGACAAATTTTATATGAGTAAAGGACACACTCAAAAAAGTCAGGTACAGTGTTTCTTTCAAGCCTTGGATTCTTTTCTTGTATAATAAAAAGAAAAACAAAAGTTAACTTGAACTTTGTCGTTCCTCTATATTCAATTCCTCTCCTGGGATCAGTTTACACTTCCAGTAACAGTTACTTCCACTTACTTCCAGTAACAATCTATGGTGCTGCTCCAGATAAAATTAATGTTTTCTGGCTTCATTGAAATAGCACAAGGACACCTTTGGACATGTGGTAACACGTGTTTCAGAGACGACTTAGTAAATAGAAAATGTGAAATTTAAATTGCTTATAAATACATTATCCATGAGTATATTGAGTCCAAACTTCTTAAGTGCTCTGTAAATTAAGGCGAATTTTAAATGGGAAGAAGGTTTTCAGA
The DNA here is from genome assembly GCF_019054845.1 of Dipodomys spectabilis. NCBI lineage: Eukaryota > Metazoa > Chordata > Mammalia > Rodentia > Heteromyidae > Dipodomys > Dipodomys spectabilis. Next base: position 1,192,104 of record NW_024870984.1, read on the forward strand.
TCATTTTTTGTGAGTGTATGTGCTGTGCATTAATTTCTCAAGTGTACATGGGTTAAAAGTAGGAGACCCAATAGCAATAAAAGGAGAAAGAGTAGTTCTGTGTTTATGTATAAGGGTCCAATACAATAGAGAAGACTCTACAAATAAGACAACATTAAAACAATAAAGTCAAGTACAGCATGTACAGTTATGGGAGTGATATAGAGAAAGCATTACTCCTAAGTGGAACATGAAGCATGAGGCCACTCCCTTTCTAAATCATGCTTGCTAGTCACGTAAATTTGTAAAAAGTAGTATGGAAGAATGATCCTGTTTCTAATGCAAGTCAGATATATGATCATGGACTTAACTGGAAAAAAAGAGTCCATATTGAGAGAACAGGGATTATACTAACAATGAAACTGGTGGATAAGATCACATTAAATTTCTTTCATTTTCTTATATTCTTTTTGCTGTTGTTGGTAGTGGCAATTCACTTCTGGGACTGTGTGCTGTCCCTCTGCTATTCAGCTCAAGGCTACTGCTCTACCACTTGAACCACAGTGCCACTTCCAGTTTTCTGGTAATTATTGGAGAAAAGAGTCTCCAGGACTTTCCTACCCGGGCTGGCTTTGAATCCCAATCCTAAGATCCAACCACCACTAGGATTGCGATCACCTCTCCAACAGTGTACACTCAGGATATGTAACATGTATGTTCATCTAACTTTATATGAATTCTTGAGTTAAAACTGTGGGCTACAGGTTAGGCTTTACACTCACAAAAAATGTTTGTATCTTAAAAGTTGATACTCCTGGAAAAATAAAACCTAAGGGTGTAAAGGATTCTGGGAAGTTCAGTTTGCATCCAGCCTTAGCAGAACAGGCTTTGAGACACTACCTATAATTAATCAGCCAAACCTGGAATCCCAGTCATGAGCAAGATTGCTGAATAAGAGCTTGAGGCTTTTGCATAAATACATACAAACATACACATACACGGAGAGGCACTTATATGTGCACACACAAATACAAAATGAAACAATTCTCAGAATATGTAGAAAAGTTAGAAAACAATAGAAAATATGTCCTGAGTAAGACTACAATCAAGTGATAATTTTTAGTGTTAGAAAGCCCTCAAGTGAACTTTCTTTTAAAAAGTTGAGAATATTACATAGCTAGGGACCAGAGACAGTAAGAGATTCAAGTAATCATTATTAATGGGATTGGATCCATGGATGAATGAATCAGAAACCCCTTCAAGTACATCTGAAAAAGTTCATATCCTGTGTCAAATGTTAGAACATCTTTGAACATAGTACATAAACAATCTGAGCATTCAGTCTAGTGGATAAGGTCATAGGAGAAGTTCAGAATTGCTAGTCTTTATCTAAATTAAATAAACCAACAAACTATGGCAGGGCAATGTGGTACAAGCCTGGAGACTAAGACAGGAGACCAGGCAGTATACTTTTGTCTCAATAAAGCAATCCAAAGAACAAGAAAGGAATACACAGTTGGAACTTTGGGCTAATTTTGTCAGTATGTTTTGAGAAGTCAAGTTTCCTATTGAAATGCAACACATATATAATCCTCACTTGTTTTAAATGCTCTCTTCATTACAGAACATTCCTAGATGCAAAATGGCTCATGATTCTCTCCCCAAATATTGGGAAAGTAAGTAAGTATCATTCTGTTAGATTCCAAAGAACTGATGAAGGATTACAAAAGCTTAAGCCTAGAGAAATAGCAAAGTATGTCTACCATAGAACTTTGTAGACCTTGCTAAACTAGAATTGAGATTTAAAATGAATATTTTGGTTTTGTTTGTAATTTCATATTTTATAGGCTACTACAAAAGTCTTTTTTAAGTAGAAGGTTTAATTGACAAATTCACAAATGATACTGGCATTCTATTTTACTAGAATATACTTTCAAGAGAGCTATAATTAGAACTTACTGAATAAATAATACCAACAGTTCATGTATAACATGACAATGTGAATAATCTAGACAGAGTTGCCAACAAATGGATGACAGAAATTTATAAATTTGGAAAAAGAGCACCTTTTTGAGGGTGTGGTATAATATGCTGTGAAGAGAGTAATTGTGTGACATCTTCTTTCTTCTTCCTATATGCAACACAGGACGCCATTTCCTTAATTACGTGCCTCTTTATACATTGAGAAAAATGCTAGGTTTGGAGTTTGTTTTCATTTCTGTTTTTGTTTTATTTGCTTGTCCTAAAGCTTGAACTCTGAGCCTGGACACTGTTCCTAAGCCTATTTATGCTCAGTGCTCCTGCCCTACCACTTCAACCTCAGTGCCACTTGTGTCTGGCTTTTTCTGAGAAGTTTATTGGAGATAAGAATCTAAGAAACCTTCCTGCCTGAGCTGGATTTGAGCCATAATTTTCTGATCTTAGCATCCTGAATATCTATGACAGTTAAATAGTAAAATATAAATAATATTTGCAAGTGTTCTGATCTCAAGAATACCACTGGGGGAAAAATGATGCAGCTCAGTTTATTGTGGCGTTCTTTCCAGAACTTTTAAAAGTTATGGGTTTCCATATAATTAATCTCTTTTCAGTTTTAGTATGAGAAAGAACTAAATTTATTCTTTTTTCAAAATATTGGCAAGTATATTGTGAAAATACTGTCTCGATGGATAACATTCAAGTTGATGACCCTCGGATAAAGAAAGGGTTATTAATTCAAATAAAACGCCAAATAGTTTTGATTTTTAAAAAGGTACTACATAAAGAATAATATTTACTATACCAATACAGTCAAATTATATTTTATGCAGCTTATTTTTAAAATTTTATTATCAAAGTGATGTACAGTGTGGTTACAGTAATTGTAAGGTAGTGAATGCATAATTTTTCAAAGTTGTTACCTCTCCTTCATTTTTCTCACAGTTTTCTTTCCCCCTTTCACCCCTCACAAGTTGTAATGTCCATTTCCAACATATTGTCTTGTGAGTATTGCTATTGCATTGGTTTGCCTTTCTGTTTTCTCTCACCATTTTGTTGTTCCTCTTCCCTTCCCTAGTTAAAGTAAATGTATACACAATACACAGGGTATCAAAATCAAATACAGCAGGGAGAAACCATAGGGAAAATCATAAAGAAAATAGCAATTATATAATACATCAAAAACAAAAACCACAAATAAAAATCTGTTTCCATATCTTGGAGTTCATTTTTCTCAGCATCAGCTTATATGGTCATATACACACATAACAATGCCACTGGAAAATAATAGTTGCATGAACACTAAATCATGAAAATGACATGTTAACTTTTTGATGGTAAAGGTGGTATTAGGATTGGTGAATTCGCGATTCTGATAAAGTTATTTCAAGAGTTTTAAAGTTATGACAGGTAAATTTTAATTGTTCAAAATTTTTAACACCTTAGCCTATTAAGAAAATTTAAAATTGCCTGGGAAAATAGGCTTTCATGCAAAGAAATCCATGGCGACTTAGTAGAGAGGAAGCAATGTGGGTAAAGATGGCTCTTTTTGCCACTAAACAAACAAACCTCAGAAAACTTGCTATAAATCCTGTAGGTTCCCTCGAGAATTGTCATTACCCAGGAAATATACTCTCACTGTGTGAAACAAGGTTGTAGTGGAATTTAAATTCAAATTCTTAAAAAAAAATAAGACATCAAAATTTGTGAATCAACCTTTAATTACCAAACAGGTAATTTAGGTCGGGCTGGGAAGGTGGCTCAGTGGTGGAGATCTTGCCTTGCATGTCTGAGGCCCTGGTTTCGATTCGTCACCACCAAATAAGCAAAAAGAAAAAGCCGGAAGTGGTGCTGTTGCTCAAATGGTAGAGTGCTAACCTTGAGCTGAAGAGCAGAGGGACAGCACCCAGGCCCAGAGTTCAGGCCCCAGGACCGGACCCCCCCCCCCCCCAAAAAAAAAAAACAAGATAATTTGGGTCAATATATTTAGGGAGAAAATGCCCTCTACAATGAAAGAGGGTATTGGGTTTACACTTTTCTGTTTGTAATACTTTCCACGATGTCTTTGCACGTGAAGCACTAAAATACAGAAAAAGATGTGATTGGGTACTTCAAACCAATGATTTCATATTTCTAAGTGGCTCACAAAATATAATATTCTTATTAACATGAGATAGTGAAGAATTCTCTAATTACATAAGCCAAAAGTTTTGGGTCCAGGAACTGGGAAGGTGGCTCTGTGGTAGAGCGCTTGCCTTGAACTGAAGAGCTGAGGGACAGTGCCCAGGCCCAGAGTTTCAGGCCCCATGAACGGACCCCCCAACCCCCCAAAAAAGTTTTGGGTTCAGAAAAGAATTTAGCAAATGGGAAAATTTAGAAAATAGTGTTCTTAGAAGCCCTAGCTAAGTGTATTGGCTTCAGCAGTAGCGGGAGGCCAATATAAATTGTCTTAATATTTTTGCTACCTAAAGTCATTTTATAGAGCCTATTTGCCTCACTACAATGCAGAACTGATTGAATGAAGACATGAAAATAAATTCCACATCCAAATGAGGGAACTTAAAAGAGCTTTAAAAGAGAAACTATGAAGTTGTAGCTGTGGCTGAGGCTTCACTAGACTTCAAGCCAAGAAGCTGTGATTAATTGGAAATCAGGAAAGAGCTAAGAGGAGGACATAAAACTAGGATACAGAAGCGTTGTTCTTTTGTAACTAACCTGTCTTCCAAGGTATGGGTGATTTAACTCTATTCTTCTCCATACATCTTGGTGAGCAAATGCAAGAACAAGAGAAAAATAATATACTGAAATAGTTTTGCAAAGAATAACTTCACTGTTCGTGATATGGTATCTAAGGAGATTCTGAAGAGAGAAGATAAAAACGGAGTATTTTTTGGTTTCCTCTGAGCATCTTGTTAGCAAAATATATCCTTGAGGTTAAAATTGATTGAAACAAAAAGTGATGGAGTGCTTATTTTTCTGGGCAATTTAAACACAAGAAGACTTTCGATGTAAAAGAAAAAAGAAAAAAATATAGCCAAGTATTTGTGTCACAGCTTCTTGGACTGGTTTTCTGGAGACAAATTTTGCATTAGATTTGTCCCCATTGACATAGATATTGTTTCATGGCAACCAAATGCAAGAGGAAAGTTTAATGGACTCTCTTAGTCAATCAAACAGCATAATCAAAAAATGGCAAATAATATTTAGTGAATTATTTGACCAATTACTTTGCTAGAATAAAGAAGGAAAATGTAATTCAAAATCAATTTACCTAAAAGTATGAATAAAAAGTAGTGAAGAGAGATGAGAGAAAAAATAGAGGATTGTTTTTCTACAGTGGAGTAATGGGTTATTCAGCTTGTTTCTTACATTCCATCTTCACAAGCTATAAGTTGTGGCTCAGTACTGGAGTATCCAGTTCAGACAAAGAGAACTCATAGAAGAAAGATAATATTTGCAGCAGATATAGGTGATTTATAACCTTAGATAATCTATTTAAATCTGTTCAGAATCCTCCTCTACGCCAAACTGCCCTCTTCGAAAAGTTTTGTTTGCTTTTACCAAGACTTCCCTCCATTACCTGCTTAAAATTTTTGAGAGCTCATATTCATACTCTCTAGAGATTGCTGTTTGGTTGTGATTTTTTGTGCTTTTGTTTGTTTTTGTGTTTTTTAAATGAATTTCCAAAGTTTGTGCAAGTGTCTTACAATTAAATATGTCCACCTAATTGTAAATTGCTCCTGGATCACAGTGTCTCTTTCTATCATTCTCAACCAACCCCTTCTCCAAGATTTATTTCTGATTTACCAATTCTTTTCTTAAATGTGTACATTGAGTATTCTAGTTGTACTTGCTCCTTGTTCCATTTTTCATTCATTCTATGTCTTTACTATTATTCCTCTCTGGTTTCAACTTCCTGATAGTCATTCTGTTAAACTGTCTGTTAATACTTTGAAAGGTTTATAAACATTCCATGGAGTTTCAGTCCTGCATATACTTGAACTGATGTCAACTTATATTTCCATAATTAATTCATCTGCAGTAACAAGTTGCAAGACTGGAGACTTGAAACACCTAGACATGATTATATTATCATCCATTTGAAGAGTAATCTTTAGTCAACAAGAAAGTTTAAAAATGGTTTTGAATGTATTCTTAACTACCAATTTTTATAAATGGCTTTGTACAATTGTGTGTGATTATTTTATTTTACATGGGATAAGACTTTCTACTACCTATAAGTTTTGGAAAAAGAAGAAAACTAACATTTACTACTATAGAGGAATATGATAGAAATAGAAGATAGATTTTGTCACATCTCAGATGAGTACCCATATTCAAGCCTTAAAGACATATTTCTTACTATGTTAGTCAGAGGGAAAACAAAACAACATATGACAAGGCAAGTATTTGTAACTTTTTAAAATGCCCCTTATTAAGTGATAAAATTGACTTTATTAGCTAACGTTTAGGGTTGAAATATGGGAGGCTGATCTATTTAACCAATTTCTGAAAGGCACCTACTGAACAACACAAATGATGCGTGGTACTATTTCTACACTTTAATGAATGGTTGAACCTGTTTGGCATTAGTGCTGGGTAAATAAATCAACTCTATTGTAACTTGCTCCCTAACACTTGAAAAACTTGTAATGTCACTAAGGGTCATCTGCTTATCAAATGTAATTTTGTCAAGTGTGATTTTAAAAAGTTTATTTGAAAAGGAATACACTTTCAGGAGATTAAATGTAGGTTGGTTTGAGAATGACAACATTTTTATATTACAGAACCAAGTTGTACTAAAGTACCAGTGTTTTGAAGCACAAACAATCTTCTCAATTAGTGTTTTGCTGAATTACATTTGACCTCTAAGTCAAGTTTTCCTCACCTTGGTAGATCAATCACGGATCTGTCCTTCCAGGAACTATTTGTTGGGCCCACTTATGCTAGACTGAAATATTACATTAATCATTAGGGGAGTGGTATTAAAAATAATCTTGTGACACTTTCTGATCTTGTTCATTCATATGAGCTGGTCATATGTAAATTGAGTTTGAAATACAGTACTTTCTCTCGATTTTGTGACCTCATCTTTCATTTTAAATTGCCTTCCATTACACAATTGATTGCTGCCAATTCTTGTGTCTCAAGGAATTGGGGCCCTGAAATATTATAAGAAATGAAAAATAGGGATCGATTTTCAGTTACTTTCTGCTGGCATGTTGCATAAGCCTAGGTGAGAAGTCTTGCCCCTGTTATCTGATGATGCAGGGAACTCAGCAATAAGATACTACGACCAATGGTCTATAGAAGAATAAAGTCTTTTAGATATCATATCAGCACAATTGGAGTGTAAGCTGTAGGAATGCTTCAGAATTGTGGGGAAAAACATTTTGGGACCAGCGAGTTAAAATAATAAACAGAGCATCAGAGTAAAATCTCTTATAGATTAGAGGAAAACAACATTGATTTTTAACAATGTGAATTCAGAAGACCACGAAAACTTAGAAGGTCTCACAAGTTTATACCGAAGACATTGCATTGATCCTTTTTATATTCTAATATATATTCTAAACTTAATTATTTATATTTCAGTTCTATTTATTGGAATAAATAAATATCAATTTATTTGTCAAATTATCAATTGATTTTAGTAAGTTTCACTGTGTGAAATATAAATTCAGCACATATAAATATAAAATATATAACTATAGATAATATAATAAAAAGGGGCACATGTTTTGCATTGTTCTGTTGTGGTTAGAGGATCAAAAGCAACTCTGTTTTAAAGTATTATTCCATTATCTCTACCTCAGTGTTTGGTAGAGTTAGACTTAAACCTTTAACTTTTGTAGATTTACGGACTGGAGGCAAGAGGAAACATTACCAATTTAAGGCCTAATAACAAGGAGAAACATATGGGCTTCTCCTGGAGCTATGAAAATATTTGGTGATAGAAAGGCAGTAGTGTAAGTTCCTGCCTGGTTGGAAGGTAGACAGGTCAGCAAATTAGTTAATCATGCATATGAACAATTTTTTCACCTTCTTGGCTTTAGCAACTGTTGAAATGGTAGGTATAATAAACAATTATATTTTGATAAAAACCTTCTAGTCTGAGCAGTTCTCTCTGAAATGTTCAACTTTCTAGGATCCCTTGTAACTATGAGTTGTTTTGTTCAAGTAAGACAATTTATGCTGTCAAGGTAAGATATTCTGGTTGATCCTACATGGAAGAAGGGTAAAGTGTCAGGTAGACATTTGTACAAATAAGACCTCATTTGGGAAAATTTCAGCTGCAGAAGTTTAGAAGGAGCTCTTAAGTAAGGCTAACTTTGAATCCATTAGCTCCGCAGAGCTAACTCAGTTGGATAAATAAGTACTTGAAAAAGCCATCCCCTTTGGACCTAGCTTAAAATGCTTCAAAGTATGATTAAATCTAAAATGAAAAAGATTTAAAATAGTCATTGACAAAAAATTGCAAACGTAAGCAATCGACTGAACAATATAATTATTTTCCACTATACACAGAATTTTAGGGAAATAAGATCAGTAGCATTGTTAGGAACATCAAGGTTTCCTTGTTACAAATAGGCACCCAAGGATATAATCCTCTATAAATATTGCATCATTAACTATCTAAATTTAGAAGACATTACATGCTTCAGCAGCATGTATACCCAAATTACAACAATACAGAGATTAACATGGCAATTGCACATGATGATATGAAAATCTGTGAATTATGCCATATTTTCCATTCTTCAGATGCAAGAAATGGAAAACAATTATTAAAAAGTTGATTACAAAATTACAAGTGTAACAATACATGTAATCCATATATATAAGTTAGTTTGACATCAGTGTATTAAATCTTCACCTTAGAAAGGCCTTTACATAGCATAATCTTAACAAAACGTTTAAAATTCGACAACATTGTCATTTTATTCCAAAGAAATATACTATAAGCACCTAGTAAAAAGGAATCTTAAACTGTTTCTGTATGGAATGCAATCTGAAAGGACACATTTATTAACGAACCTATATATTATAAAACAATGTAGTATTCAAAGTCATATCTAGGAAAGAATAAAGTAGATTATGGATATTATACAAACAGAATACAGAATATTTTAAAGTATAATTTTTCAGATAAACACCAGAAATATCTTTAGTTTCTTTAGTACTCTCTTCAACAGATAAATTAAAATTATTTCTGATTAAAAAAAGCAAAAACTCGAGGGGGGACCAAGATGGCTATGGGGAAGTAGCAGAATGCCACAGCTTTCCCCAACCAAAAAGAGAGTTCAATTTCTAACGTTTAGTCTCCCCAAGAGACCGACAACAACAAAAAGACCAACATCCATTGAAAAACAGGAGGCAGGAAAACAAAAAAATAAAGAGTTAAACAGAAGAATTTCACAACAGAGAAGCATGAAGACCCCTCCTCCAACGTTTATTGGCCACACAGCAGCGTGCCAAGCCATGGCCAGCCCACCTGGTGGGAGCTGCCGGTGTCCCAGAGACACAGGGGGCTGTTTGCACATCACCTGCACCAAAGCCCCCTGAGGTACCAGTGTCAGACCTGCTAATCATGACGACTGAAGAAACCTCTGAGCAGGGAACTTACACAAACATCCCACCCCTACCCCTCACTCTCCATTTGAGCAGAGAGGCTCCATGCCACCAAAGCAACTCTGCCCCATGGCAGGAACCCCAGAGATACACGAGATGCCCACAGAACACCAGAGCAGAAGAACTGAAAGGAACTGGTGTTGATCCGGAGAGCGCAAACAGAAACAAACCCCAGCGCTCAGAACCTGCACAGAGGCCCTTCCCCTACCCCTCGAGTGCAGGCCAGAGGCCCATCCCGTGTAGCGGACCTGAACAGCATCAATGGAGGCAGTGACAGAAGAGAAACACATAGAGCCACCACCTCTCAGCCCAGCCAAAACCACCTCAATGGAACTCTGACTGCAAGGCAACCAGCAACCTATATCACACAGAAACAACAACTAGCACCAGGGTGAGTACCCTTCAGGTGACAGTGTATTCCTCAAGGGAGACCAGAGCTAGTGGGAATCCCCAAACCCCCTACCCCAAAACCTGCACCACAGGACCCACTAAAACCAGAAACTGTTCAAGAGCTCCACTAGCCCATAGATCACACTCAGCTTGCCTCACTAGAACAAGAGAGACCCTGGAAGGGAGCTTAAACTCCCAAGACAGGAACAGCACCACTGGGTCAAGACACCCAACGGTGGAAGAAATTTGAACTGTGCACTCCAGGCTGTGTAATCTAGGTGGGATACACAGCAGCACAGGCCCAACCGGTGTGCCCCAGGCTGGGGGCCGGGGCCAGGCCTGGGGATCCGGTGCCTGAGCAACATAACCACCTCCTCCCAACTGAAATCAGAAGCTGAGCATACGCCTCAGCAAAGGGGAGAAAAACAGGGAACAGCAGCCCCTGGGAATCATGCCTGTGACAGCAAAAGACCGGGGGGGGGGGGAGGGGTGGTTCAGGACAAGAGGAGCCCAAACCCCACAAGAAACCTACCCATATGTTCTAGGCTGGGAATTGGAAAGCACAGGCCGCCAGCACCTGATAATAGTCAGGAGCTTAGTCTGGTAAGGTGACTCAGCAGTACAGTGCTTGTCTTAGGTGCAGGAGCCCCTGGATTTGATTCCTCAGCAACACATAAGCAGAAAGGGCCAGATGTGGTGCTATGGGTCAAATGGTAGGGTGTCAGCCTTGAGCTGAGGGACAGCACCCAAGCCCAGAGTTCAAGCCCACAACTAGCCATAAAAGTAAAACAAAACAAAACATCAGGAGCCCATAGCAGATTCCAGCATCTGGGAGAGTACATCCAGCACATTTGAACTTGCCAAGAGCACCTGCAGGAACAAATAGGAGCAGTCTAAGCTGCTCAACCCTTCTAAGGGCAGGAACTGCCAGTGATCTACAGCAGAGAGCCGAGAACCCTGTGTGGGTCAGACCAGCAGCTGGAGGTCCGCCCCCAACAGAACCGAGATCAGGTACAGATTATCTCTACCAGCACAGAAACAGTAACCAAGCAAAGACAGACACCTATTGACCAAGAAAAAAATTCAGATTAGTCTGAAAAAATCCCTGAATCCCCATGAGAAAATCACAGGGAAAGATTACAAGGTTTATCAACACCTAGGATAGCAACCTATCTCTAAATGCCAGCAGCAACCCAGGGGATAGCCCCAGTGGGAGCAAAGTAGGAATGGAAGACAAACACTACATTCAAGAGATGCTGGAGGCAATGACTCAAGAAATAAAGTGAGAAATAGACCAGAAATTGAAAGAAAAAAGGGTCGAAATATTGAAAGGCATGCAGGAGATCAAACAGGAGAAGCATACAAAAACAGAGGCAGCACACACCTCACTAAGCCATGCGATAAGTGACAAAATAGAGGCAATACACACCTCATTAAAAGGTGAGATTAGTATTTTGAAAATCAACATCGAATCCATAAATGAGTCCATTTCCTCCATGCAAAACACAATGGAAGCCACAGTTAACAGAGTGAACAAAATGGAATACAGAAGACAGAATACATCAACTGGACCAAAAAATGACAGATATGGAAAAATCACTTAAATTATGCCAAAGGGAAATTCAAGAGCAAGCAGATAGTGCCAAGAAATTTAACCTTCATATACGAAGGTGAAGAATATCAAAGCAAGGGAATGCAACACCTATTCCACAAGATAATTGGTGAAAATTTTCCCCATCTCAAAAAAAAAATCTTACCTACATAACAAAAGCATATAGAACACCTAACAAGCAGGATCCCAGGAGAAATACTTCCAGGCACATCATAGTATGAATGATAAGGAAACAATCTTGCATGCAGCAAAAATGAAGGAGCTATACTACAACAGGAAAAATATTAGAATCGCTACAGATCTCTCCACACAAACACTGAATGCAAGAAAGGCCTGGGAAAGTACCATATGAGCCCTGAGAGCCAATAACTGCCAACCCAGACTGATATACTCGGCAAAGCTAGCATTCACATTCCATGGAGACCTGAAAATTTGTAATAGCAAATTAAATTAATACATAAACATTAAGCCAGCATTAGAAAGACTAATAAGAGGTGGAACACAACCTGAGAAAAGAACCAGGAACAGGGACCTGCACCCAGACAGGCATTAATAGAAGTCTATCTGAGCAAGCACAGGAGGAAAGGAAAGAAGAAAAACAGTGACCATAATGCATCTCTCCATACTATCTCTTAAGATTAACAGGTTAATTCACCAAGAAAAAGAAAAAGAAGTGCAGATTGGATCCTAAAACATGACCCATCCATCTGTTGCCTTCAGGAGACCTACCTCTAAGCCAAACATGCAAACAAACTCAGAGTGAAGTGTTGGAAAAGGATCTACCAATCAAATGCCCCTAGTAAGAAAGCAGGTGTAGCAATCCTGATATCGGACAAAATAAACTTGTCATTAAAATCAATACAAAAAGATAAGGATGGACACTACATATTAATACAGGGAACAATACAAGAGGAGGATATTACCATCATCTACTTACATTCCCCAAACATTGGTGCACCCAAATATGTTAAGCAAATACTCTCAAACTTACGGAATAAAATAGATCCAATATGATAATACTAGGAGACTTTAACACCCCACTCTCACCAAAGGACTGGTCTACCAACCAGAGGATTGGCAAAGAAGCTACCGAATGAAGTGAGGCCATACTTCAAGCAGTACTGACATTTACCAAGTATTTCACCCTAAAAACAACACAGTACACATTCTTCTCAGCAGCTCGTGGTACTTTCTCCAAAATAGACTATATCATAATTCATGCAAGGAACTTAAGCAAATTCAAGGGGATTGACATAATCCCCTGTATCCTATCTGACCATAATGGAATCAAGCTAGTTCTCAATAACAAAGCATACTGCAGAAATTACTCAAATACATGGAAATTGAACAGCACACTTCTAAGCAATGTCTGGGCAATGGAAAACATTAAAGAAAAAATTAAAAATTTCTACAACTCAATGAAAATGAAAATACCTCATAAAGAAACTTGTGGGGCACAGGAAAAGCAGTCCTGAGGGCCAAAGTTATTGCCCTCTGGGCCCACATCAAGAAAATAGAGACAGACCAAGAAAATAATCTCATGTTGCAATTAAAACAGCTAGAAAAACATGAAAAAATGGAACCTAAAGTTACTAGACAGAGCCAGATAACCAAACTAAGAGCAGAGATTATTGAAATAAAGATTTGGAGAATCATAGCCAAAATTAACCAAACAAAACGCTGGTTGAAAAAAAAATAAAATTGATAGACATTTGGCAAGATTAAAAAAGAAGAGAGGAAACCCATATTAACAGGATGAGCGATGCCACGGGAAAAATCTCAACACGTACCCAAGATGTGCAAACAATTTTAACGGACTACTTTCAAAAGTTATACTCTCTAAAGAAAGAAAACCTGGCAGAAATGGATGCATTTTCAGAGAAATACCAATTGCCCAAATTGAGCAAAGAAGAAGTAAGTCAATTAAATTAGCCAATATCCTACAATGAGATACAGGAAACAATCAGAAGTCTTCTAACAAAAAAAAAAGCCCAGGACAAGATGGATTTACAACAGAATTCTATAAGAACTTAATAGAAGAACTAATACCTTTACTCCTCAAGCTCTTCAAAGAAACAGAAAAGGAGGGACCTATGCCAAACTCATTCTAAGATACCAATAACACACTCATCCCCAAACCAGGAAAAGACCGAACCAAAAAAGAACTACAGGCCAATTTCCTTGATGAACACAGATGCAAAGATCCTTAACAAAATTCTAGCTAACAGAATCCAGAAACACATTAACAAAATACACTAAAACCAAGTAGGCTTCATCTCAGAGATTCAGGGATGGTTTAACATATATAAGTCAATAAATGTAATCCAACACATCAATAGAGCCAAGGTCAAGAATCACATGATTATCTCCACAGATGCAGAAAAGGTTTTTGATAAAATTCAAAATTCATTCATGCTAAAAGCTCTGGAGCCAATAGGAATAGAAGGAACATTTCTTAAAACATTAACAGCCATTTACAACAGACCAATAGCTAATACTATACTTAATGGGGAAAAGCTACAACCAATTCTCTTAAAATCATGAACAGGATGCTCACTGTCTCTACTCCTGTTCAATATAGCCCTGGAATCCTTACCCAGGTCAATAAGGCAAGAAAAAACATTAAAAGTATCTGAATAGGGAAAGAAGAAATTAAACTATCCCTTTTTGCAGATGACATGATACTATACCTTCACGATCCCAAAAACTCCATCTCCAAACTCTTAGAAATCAAAAATCACTTCGGCAAAGTAGCAGGATACAAAAATCAATCCAATAAAATCAGTTGCCTTCTTGTACACTGACAATGTACCAACAGAGAGGGAAATAAAGGAAAGCAACCCCATTCACAATAACCTCCCCCAAAGTAAAATATTTAGGAATTAACCTAAGCAAAGATGTAAAAGAACTATTTAATTAAAACTATAAAAATTTATAGAAAAAAATTACAGAAAACACTAGGAAATGGAAAGACCTCCCATGCTCTGGGATAGGCAGACAATATAGTGAAAATGGCAATACTGCCCAAATTAATATACAAATTCAATGCAATTCCTATTAAAATCCCAAGGATGTACATCTCTGAAGTACAGAAAACAGGCCAAAAATTTCGTATGGAACCACAAAAGACTTAGAATATCCAAAACAATTCTAGCGAATAAAGACAACATGGGAGGGAAATCCATGCCTCACTTCAAACTCTACTATAGAGCGATAATAACAAAGACAGCATGGTACTGGCACAAAAACAGACCCGATGACCAATAGAATAGAATAGAAGATCCAGAAATAAATCCACATGCCTACAGTCAGCTGATATTTGACAAAGGAACCAAAGACCGACAATGGAAGAAACACAACCTCTTCAACCACTGGTGCTGGGAAAACTGGGCGGCCACATGCAGAAGAATAAAAGTGGACCCCAGCATATCACCATACACCAACATCAACTCAAAATGGATTAAAGACCTTAGCATTAAACCTGAATCTCTGAAACCACTGCAGGCAGAGTAGGAGAGACACTTGAACTTATAGGCATAGGAGAATTTCCTGAACAGAGACCCAGGGTCACAACAAATTGGAGTGAGACACGACAAATGGGACTAACTTAAATAAAAAGCTTCTGCATAGCTAAAGCAATGGCAACCAAGCTAGAAAGACAACCAATTAATTGGGAAAAAATATTTACCAGCAATATATCTGACAAGGGGTTAATATCCAGTATATACAGGGAACACAAGAAAATAGGCCCTCCCAAACCAAACAAACCAATTAGTAAATGGGCAAGGGAACTAAAGAGAGACTTCTCAGAAGAAGAAATAAAAATGGCAAAGAAACACATTAGGAAATGTTCACCATCCCTGGTTGTGAAGGAAATGTAAATAAAGACAACCATGAGATATGGCCTTACCCCAGTCAGAATGTCCCACATCCTCAAGTCAGCCAATGACAAATGCTGGAGGGGATGCGGAGAAAGAGGAACCCTACTACACTGCTGGTGGGAATATACACTTATACAACCACTCTGGAAAACAGTCTGGAGAGTCCTAAGAATGCTAAATATTGACCTCCCTTTATGACCCAGTCATACAACTTCTAGGCATCCATCCTGAACAACAGCAACCAGTATACAAGGACACATGTACCTCCATGTCTATTGCCGCACTGTTCGTAATAGCCAGGATATGGAAACAACCCAGATGTCCCACCACAGATGAATGGATCCCAAAATTGTGGTATCTATACACAATGGAATATTATGCAGCCATTAGAAATGACAAAATAATGGCATTTGCAGGGAAATGGATGTAGCTAGAAGGTGATCATGTTGAGCAAGGTAAGCCAAGAGCAAAGAGACAAACAGTACATGGTCTCCCTGATAAGTGGATGTTAAAACCAAAATGTTAGATAATATGACAAAATTAACAGGACTTAAGAAACAAAGGACTTCCACTCATCTGGTTGAATCTCTACTAAATTACCACGTGCTGCTGATCACATTTATGGTATATATGTGTACAATGGAGGGGAATCAGGAAGACGACATAGAACTAGAGGGAATCAGGGAAAAACCCATCAGCTGCACTAGACATTGACCAAAATGAACTAAGCAAGTTAATGGCAGGGATGGGAGGGATGGAACAAGTGGGAAAAAGGGAACAGCTGATGTTATGCAAAACAAAAGAAATGTACATACCAACCAGTGTAGAAGAAATAACTATATCGCAAAGCACATAGAACTCACAAATGTTATAGACTGTGATAGACAATTTGCTCCAGAAATGTTAGAATGTGTTTGTGACTTTAACTGAGTATCACTATCCCACAATACTGTGAAATTAGGGAAATTATGTAACCACTTAATTACAATAAAGAAAGCAAAAACTCTCCAGGAATCATTATAGATATATACAACTAACTCTGTAATACATTTTGACATCAAAGTCAGGCAATTCACTGGGAAGACTTCCATAGAATCCATGAATTGTTACAGTAAGCTATTGTAATTTGGATTGTGAAAATATTTTGTATGGAAACAAAGAATGTAATGGCATTTTTGAAATTTAAGAAACTTAACCGAATCATTATGACTTAGGAGAGCAATTTACACAGCCTTCCAAAACATAAAGAGGTAGTGATACATACTTATCCTTTTGGCAATATCAAATACAGTTTCTTCCAAGTTTTTCTTCAGACCTGATTTGACATAATGGTTCAACAGAAGCAGATCCAACATGCCTTTGCTATCTCTATTCCCAGCAGCAAGATGCAAGGTGGCCATTGGTATCTGCATCATGAAGAAGTAAGAAAAAAGCCACTCTAGTATTATTCCACATATAAGCACTGCGCAGGGTTGTCCAGCCATCTACAGTTATTGCATGAATATCTGCCACTTGATCCACCAACTCACGGACAGTGTCTAAGTGTCCACTGTAGGTTTCCTGATGAATATGTGTATACTCATCGTCATCCCTAGTATTCACATGAGTGGTCTTTTTGGAAAGTATTCTCCGCACTGTAATAACCTGATTATTTTCAGCAGCCCAAAGAAGAAATTTGCATGGATCCTTCTTTTTTTTCTTGCAATTGATACCATTCCTCACTTTTTCATCATGTTCCTCGTCTTCATCAGAATTGTCTAACCAGAGACTTTGAGTGACAGTGGGAATGAGGTGTCCATGTATTTCCTTAATAGTTCAGGTTATTTGAACTGTTCAGAAAAATCAAGTGAATTTTCTGCATCTGTTTTTTCACCATGATTTATTTTCCCTTTTTCCATTTTTACTATTTGAAATTATTCTAACTGGAGAGTAGGGAATTGATGGAGATCAGAGGAAAGATTTTCCTCCGTATTCAAAGATACAGACTGAAAATAAGGACCAGTGGTGTCTTCATGTGCATCTTATTCTAGGAATGAGAAAAGATGAAGTAATGCCAATAATGCCTTATATATAAATGATTTGGTAAATGGCAGAGTAGAAAGTAAAATAATGCAACTAAAAATATAAAAGCAAAATAAATTAGGATAATTATAGAGCAATCCTATTATCTATGAGAAACATTAAAGAGAGAGGAAGAGGGACAGATGTGCAATGACCTAGATAGCCACAAATGCATGCCTCTGATCAATTTGTAGAGCAAACAGAATTTTATTTTATGTTTAAAAAAGATGGAAATAGAATTTATATATTTATTTGAATTTGGTAAATACATTTTTAGCAGCCTACATGAAGAGACGTAGGTTTAATCATATTGCAGACTAGAATCTAAATCCTTGAAAATTCTAGGAACAGATCTGAATGAAATCAGTTGATTCACACTTTTCATGTACAATGAAGGAATAGGTCCAGTCTATGAAAGCAGCAAGAGAAGGCAGGCCGATTGTATCTGTGACAAAACTTTGTGTAAAATGGCATTGAGCATTACTTACTGTTGATCCACTTGCACTGGAAGCATGATTCTGAACAATTGCTTGCTGATTTTCAACTATTGCTTTGATCATTATATTCTCCAAAAAGAAAAAGTGAGATTTAATTGATAGCAAAAACTATTAATACATTTTGATTTCTCATTATGCATCTTCAATCATTGAAAGCACATGAAGACAATAGACAGGCCTACATTATTAGATGAAAACAAGTGTCTTTAAAAAAACAAGGAATGTAAGTAGTCATGTAAAGGACTTCTATTTTAGTACTACATTATACATTTTGTTTCTAATGTTGGGTATGAAAAAATAATGGATCTATTAGAAAGCTCTTTCTGGCTTTTTGTTGAAAATAACTTTCTTTGTAAGATCATATCTATTCACACTAAGAGGTAATCAACCCAATATTTATCAAGTTTGAATATCCTATCATATTGACTGTAAATAGGTATTGTTGTTATGCTTGTTAGATATTCCTTTCAAAAACAAGCAAACAAAAAGCATGTGTCATCTCCAGGTAGTGGATGTATCTGAAGTTGTTTTGTACATGCAAAGGGCTAATGGCTCTTTTGTGGGAGTAACTACGGCAACTTAACAAATAAGGCTTTTCGAATATTTTTTCCAACATAAATAACATCCCAAAGCGAGTCTTGCAATTTCTGAAAACCCTTTAGTATTATTTCAGTTAATTGACTATAGAGCTAAAGACATTTCTGAAATAAATATTAAGATCTGAAAATGTAAGTGGGTATATAGGCTTTTTTATGCATCATCTTATGAAAATCCAGTTTTTATGAAACTAAATGAAATAGAATAAAAGAATGTAAGTGAATTTGGTAAGCTAATTATTAGTATAACTGTTTTCTATTAACACAGTCCTTTGAATATAGATGATGCAGTTAAATTATTTCCTTTGTGTTTCTGTACTTCAGTTATTTTTCGTATCATTGTAGTTATGGGAGTGAATTTGTAGTATAAATAAAGGTCCTTTAAAATGTTTAGGATTAATCTTGTGCTTTGTGTCCTACTCCCAAGAAAATGAGTTATTTTCAAGTGTTAATAGTTTATAATTGAATCTTCATATCATAAGAAAATTTTAAAAATTTAGTAGTATGATGACTTTTTAAACCAATAGTATCGACAAGTTGGAGAGTCTTTAATCCATGCTTAGGTCTTGGTGTCTATGATTTTTAACTTCTTGTTCCTTAACATTAATGAGAGTTCAGACTGCATTTTGGGGTATATGAAAGGTAAAATATTTATCTGACATCAAAGGTGATTTTTATATGAGTCTTGCTTTAATAACATTTTAAAGTAGTACATTTCCCTCAGAATGTTGGGTATAAAAAGCAATCAAAATACTTCTAATGGTAAACAACCTAGGTGAGCTACAATGTGGAAATGATTGGTCCATAAGACCTGCAATTTGTTTCCATCAGGAATTGGGCAGGACACTCTTTCGTTATGACTGTGTTAAACAGAGATGGGGTCCCCAGGCAGTGCAGTGTTGAGTGAAGGGATAGAATATGATTTCTACTATTTTGAGCTAGAAATCAAGAATGTTATACTTTAGCAGTTCCTTTCAACAGGGAGGTATAAATTGATTACGAACTTGGAGTTTTCATATTACAGGTACCTATTTTCTAACAAAGATAAAGTCAAATATTAGAGTGTACACAGTAATTCTGGGAAATTTTCCTAGAATTAGTAGACGAAGTGCTGGCATTTTAGTCATAAAATAAAATGATTTGATACAGCGGAAGATGGGTCTCAGGCTAACACTTACCATGTGTGCAATGCTGTACTAGTAATTCCAATTCTGAAGACTTCAATAACATCATCTGAGAATTAAAAATGGAAGTAGTTCAAATAGTTGGGATTATTGTGAGGATTGAGTTAGATACAATAGGTAAAGTACTTGGAAAAACTATCATTCAGCATTTGATACTTTCTACCTGTTATTTTATCATGTGATGAATTCTAACATTTTTACTGTGATTTTTATATTGTGTCTATTTACAATATGCAATGTGATATATTGATATTCATTGCATTGGTCAGTTTGTTGACATTAAGAGGAAAATACATGCAAAGAAAATTTCTGAGGAGGAAACTATTATATTGATTCATGGTTTAAGAGAATGCAATTTAAGATCAGATGTCTCCATTGTTTTTAATTATGTTTTTATTAAATAGTTGTTCAAAGGAATTTCCATTCCACAAATCAGTTTATAAGTACAATGGATCTTTACATAACTTTCCCATACCCTCCCAAATCTCACCCCACTTTCATCTTTTCTAGTTTCATACTATCTGCATTGAATATTGTGCCTTCACTCCCTTCGTCCATAACTCTCTTTATTCCTTCCCTTTGACTTCCGCTCACATCATCCAAGTGATAGATTGCTGGTATTCATTTTGTTGGATTAAAAGTTCAATTTTATAAGAAATTACACCTTTTAAATACTCCTCTGCAAATAGCATGCTTTGGTTAATACTGTTGTGTAATTGTAACCCCTCTGTATGGTATTTTCACTATAAAAAAATCTCAGTTTTATGGTCAATAGATTTTGAAAAGGATGCCATGACTTTATGAAATAAAAATAGAATCTTAAATGGGTGTAGTACCACTATTGCCTCCCTAGATTTAAAAAACGTTCTTAAACTACTACCTCAATCCTTATACAAAAATTTAAAAAAATTTAAATAAAAATGATTATCAAACTATATGTGAGATGTAAAAACATATAAACATAAACATAAAAATTCATGGCATTGGATCAGTAAAGGTTTCTAAAATATGACATGGAAAGCATTAGTGGGTAAAGAAAAGCAAGAATAAACTGGATAATATCAACTTATAATCTTTCATAATTCAAAGGACAATATAACAGAAGTGAAAACATATCTAACAGATAGAGGACACATATTTGTTAATGCTACAATATTAATGCTACAATGATTCTGAGTCTAAGTATTTTTATATCTTCTAATTTTATATAACTTTATCCCAAATGGAATATTTCTTTAAAAAACATATGCAAATAGTAGGAGCATGTGAAATAAGTTCCTCTTTCTTATCCAAGAATAAATAAAGAGAAAACTCACTAGTAGGACCATAATATAAAAAGATGACACAAAATATAATAATGCACTTGTGGAGAAATTGATATACTACACATAGCGAATCAATTGTATAATACTTCAATCATTAAAGCAAGCAAGTATTCAAAAGGTCAAAGAGAATTGAATAGGTTCTATCCATTACACGTCTATGTATGTATTAAAGAGAAGTAAAAAACTTGTTTGGACAGGGAATGTAGTTATTAAGAATGCACTTAAATACTTTGCGTGAGATCCTGGAAATAATCCATAAAACAAATTTTGAAAAGGCTCACTATAGGGGATGTATGCTGGACAAATTCCTGTAAACGAATTTTATATCTACTTTAAATGTCCTAAAATTTACAGCATTTCTATTTGAAGAAAAGCAAATTTGTGAAAATTATGCTTGGAAAACCTATGATCGTAAATTCATTTCCAAAGCACTAAAATGCATACAATAAAAGGAGATAATATATTTCAAGTGAATTACATGTCAGCAATAAAAAACTATTGTTAAATTACTTCACACAAAATGCAGAATACCTAAAAAGATATTTTCTGTGTTTGCTTAAAAACTTTGTAAACTGCAACATTTAAAACAATAATATGATTTCTGTTCATTTTGAGGATTTTTGTCTGTTTAATTTGAGTTTATTCAGAGATACCTCAGTGAAAAAGTGTATGGGATAACTGGAATGCCTAGGAATTAAGCAATACTTATAAATAATTGATAACATTTTCTGGAGGAAACTTTTGGCAAATGACAGAAGACACAAATCTATGCATCTGCATCTTATGAAAGCCATATGTTACTTGGTCAATCCAATTGTTTTTCTTTACTTTGCTGGGGAAAAGGTATTCTCAAGATAAGAGCCAATAGCAGTGAAAAGAAACAAAATACACTATCATCTTGATTTGTGAAAGTAACAAATGAAATATAATAATTCCACTTAAATGACTCCAATATTAGTATTTATGAAGATGTTCCTGAATGCCAAAATCCATTGAATTTTTGGAATTTTAATTTCTATGAACATATGAAAACTAGAACAAGAAAAGAAATATAGACTTAGATCCAACCACCCTTGGAATAATTTTCTTAATTGCTTTGAAATTACATAAAAATTGATATTCCTTTCCATTGGAAACATTTTAAAATGTTTATCATTGATTATAATTCAAATATGAAGCAAGAGTAATTTTATATCATCATTATAAATATCATTCTATTACTATCATAAATTAGAATAACAAACCAGTCCCAATATATTACCTACCCATCATTATCCTTAATTCCTAATCATTACCTAAATATCTTAAACAATCTAAATAGTCATGTCTTTAACATAAACGTAAATATTCTATATTTTTACTTAACATTTTCCAGTGGCATGTATTCATTTTTCTAAGAAATGTTCAGAGCAGTTAAAAGATGCTTTTGTGAAATTAATGTGATACATTTGGTTGTTGTTGTTGTTGTTTTCTGAAAGGCCTGGGCATTATCCCTAAGCGTTTTTAGGCTCAAGGACAGCAATCTACAACTTGAGGCACAGAGCTAATTCATGTTTTTAGTGGTTAATTGGAGATAAGAAACTAACAAGTACTTTTCTGTCTGCACCACTTTCAAACATATTTCTAAGATCTCATTACCCAGAATAGGTCGAATTATAAGAGTGAGTCACTGGCACTTGTTTTGATGTATTTTTTTTATTTTAATTATGTTTTAAGACTTTGTTTCACTACAGTGTACATCATTCTGCACATAAATTTAGATATATGTATATATTTCTGATGACAATCTCTAAAAATGTATGTTATTCTACACATAACATTAATATATACATATATATGTATATATATATACACATATTTATACATAATATTTCTGAAGACAGACTCCATCTTAAATTTTTTGGTACTATTTTTTACCTTTTACATTTCAAAGATATACAGTCTATTTTGGTAAAAGTTTCCTAGAATAAAATAACTAATATTTCAATAGAAAGTAGAGCTTTTACTTTCAAGGGAATTTTATATATACATATGACATTGTAGTAACAATTACAGTATATTACTTGAAAAAGTTCTGTCCAAACTCTTACATATTTGTGTGTAATGAGGGGGAGAGAAGTTAATTCATAAAGGTTAGGAATTAGCAATGCTTCAAAAATTTATTCCATAATTTATTATAAGCACATAGTAAAGCTACCTGATATGGTTTAGTTTTTCTCTTTCTTTATTTGTTCAAATTTTTAATATGGATGCATGTACAGTGTTAACATTAAAAATATTAATCAAAAGACAAATAATAGCAAAATCATAGGCACATATAAGACTTTCATTAATTAGCACTTATGATGCTAATAATTTTGAAGAAGATGATGATGATGACGACAGTGTAGCCTGACAATGATAAGGTGATTGAAAAGGAAAAAAACTTCACACTTCTTTGAAGCTAGATTTCCCATATTGAATACATAGTTATAAACTGAATTTGATTACATACAATAATAACAAGGGGAGAGTTTCAATACCAAGAAATAAAATTACATTAGTAGGTAGAGACAGTAAAAACCCTAATGTTGTTCCTGCAGTCTCTCTAATGTATACTCACTTTTCTTGGTGGTATTGTGTTCTTATAAATAAAATCATTTACTTCCACATTTTGATGGACTAAGATATAGTTTTCAACTCAGTGTGATTAATTCAAATTACATTCTCTTATAGTATTCAATAACCAATGTTTCCAAATTATATTGAGTATGTCCTTCAGTACAGCTGTAAACACCTGACACAATTTACATAATACCACTTACATATCTGTAGTTACCATAAAAGGACAGAGACCATAGAGCCAGGAGTTAAAATTTATTTTTATTTCTTCATGAAACAACTTGTGACTTTATACCAACCAACAGAATTTGACTCTTTCCTTATTTGTAAGCTAAAGTGGAAAATGTGAGGAATCTTCACCTTTTTTTTTCTTGCTCTAGAATTCAACAAATATTCTTCAACATGTCTGGTAGATTACATCCATTTACAGATGAGAAATGTAAGGTCAACAGTCAATGTAGTGAATAAATAATGATACTAGAATTTTGTCTGAGCTCTTCACTCTGTATGCTTACAAAGAGAATAATTTGGTGATGGAGAGGACCAATATGAAAAGACTATGGGGAAAAAAAAGCATACTTTGTAAACGGTTGTTTTAGGACTAAGTTACCAATGATGAATACTTGAAACAGGCTGGTGTCATGGGCATAAACAGGAGTACATAGAAATTGTCTTAGTGACAGAAACTGAGAAAAATCTTAATTATTCATCTTATCTAAGGGGAGGGTAAGAAAGGTAAGAAGAAAGCTAAGAAGAAAGGTAAGAAGAAATCTAAAATGCATCCACATCTCTGGCTGTCAACTGTTAGTTATATTCTTGGTGAAAAGGACTACAGGTGGAAAATATGGACTTAAAGGAAAAAAACTCTCAGTTCTAAGGTTTATGTTAAAGAGATGCGAATATAGGTCTGTTTAGACATCATCAAAATATCCACGACCTTGAATATGCAAAAGAATAATAAAAGCGGGGGCATTATTAAAGGGAGGAGGAAAAGGAAAATTCTGACAAAAGTGTGAGCAACGTGAGCACCAGTGTGGACAATATTGGAAGAAAGAGATAAATAAGGAAACAAACAAGTAATAAACACAGATTTACAGAAGTAAAGGAAGGAAAGAATTTGCAGGAATATACTGAAGGATATATGGTATTTGGATTTGAAAAGTAAAAGGACATAGACAAGTTCAATAAGAACAGTATTTTGGTGAAAGTCATATTGATAAAATTTTGTGATATGAATGTGAAGCTATAAAATTCTGGATCCATGAATTCAACAGATCCTGTTGATTTTAAATGCTGGGAAAAAATGCTTTTATCCTGACCTTAGAAGAATTATACATATATAACTCTCATGAACTTTCCTTAGAGATATTTTGTGAATATTTTTCAAGACTGTTTAGACAGGAGATTAAAGATTGAACTACAGCACAGACAAGCCTAATTTGTCCTACATTTCCAATGAGTTACTCATGTATCCACATCCGTTTGGGATTTTATTGAAATAACTTTAGATTTGTTTGGATATCTTATCAGCCTAATCATCACAAATGTAGGACAAGTAACACCAAGTATTAGGTTAAACATACAGCTTTACTGATGTGACTGAAGACTGCTTATATTTATTCTTCTTTAGAACAGAAAATGCCTCAATAGATATTAACAAATCATAAGTCTCATATACTCTATTGAAATCTAATTCTTGTTAGGGATATCTCCATGCTTAAATAACCCTGTCAATCAACCTGACACAAATTCTTATATGTATGAAGTGCCACAATAAACTTCAAGCTTTTATGGAATGGAAGAGTTCACACATCACCCTCACCATTTAATCCAAATCTTTCATTTTCTCATGCACATTGTCAAATAGGGAAGAATTCTGATATAACAATAATACAATATTGGTTTGAATTAACACAACTTCTAGGATCTAGTGTTAATTTGGTTACTTACTAACTAGCTCCAAATTTTGTGGATATTTATATTTCTCCTGGGAAAACTAATGAGCTCCAAGCAAATGTCCCTAAGGAGGCTTTCACTTCTAATATCACTGTTTGTTTCAAAATGCTTTAAATTCTACATCCTCTAATGTGGGCATAGGGTTATACTGTGGAACTTTTCTCCTCAGAGAGTGAGTACTACCCTATTGTTTAACATAGACAAAGTACCTTGATACATACACTGGGTGTGTGCAAACAAGAAGTGGTAGTTGAACAATGTTCTTCGTAGTTTATAAAGATGAAATTGAAATAGAGCATCTATGAACTCAAAAGGAATGTGCAAAAAAGACAAAGGCACAAAGTAGAATGTGCCAAGGAAATGCTGAATTATAATTTCAAATTATGTACTCACGTTTAAGGGTATGTTCAAAGTACAGCTTCAGACAATGCAGTTGGATATCTTGGGGGAAAAACTGCTTTGAACTATTTTGGGATAATTCTAAAAGTAGAAGCCCCTAACTCTGACTCTAATTAGCCACAACATCATCAACTTAGGGAATATTTTCCAAGTGCAAATTGCAAAAAAGAGGGCTCATCACACTTAGTGTTCTGGTTGAAGTAATGGCAATCACATAACTTTTCTTATAAGCATTTATTTATTTTGGAGCATCAAAGTAGGAAAAAGCCAAGTAAATATTTTCCATGTACCTGAATTAAGTGGGACTTATTATATTGGTCTCTTTTTAACTGGGAAGTTATAGATTATGTCTTTTGATACTCTAACTTGGAACAATGATCTGCTGTCAGTTATTTCTTCTCTTCCTCTTCTATTGCCCTTCCACTTACATAATTTTTATTTAAAGAGACATACTTGAGCTTTCATTTCTAAATTCTTCAAAATTATCTGAATTTCATCATATTTGTGGAAGCCTTCTAAATCTTTCTCAAGAGAATACTTTGTCACTACCATTTTTATCTTATATGATGTCTTTCTGCCAAACTAAGTGCAAGAAATACATTAGACTTATCCAGAAATCTCAACCCTTGTACCACCATAAAAAACTATCTAACTTAGAAATCATGATTTTAGTATAACTGGGGAGGTGGCATCTGTCATTCTTGAATGACCCTAATGATACTTACATGCAATCATGATTTAAACCAATATGCCACTCAGAAGATAAACGAATCCATTAAACACACACACGGTGGAATTCTATGCTTCCAATTCATAAGGAAATAGAAAGACTTGGAAAAATCCTACTAAGAAAAATTAGCAAGACACAAAGAAACAGATTCCATGGTTTTCCTCATGTGTAATAATTAGGTAATGTCTAAGATAGTCCTAGCGAATGAGCAGAATGGCTCAATAGCTATGTATATATAACCATATAAGAGGATGCTGAGCAAAATGAACTCCTAGACATGGAAACAGGTTTTTCTTTGTGGTTGTTGTTTTTACTGTACTATGTGATTTCTTTTTTCTTTTGGGTTTTCCCCTATGGTTTATTCCCTGCTGTATTTGATTTCAGTATCCTGTGTATTATATACACATTTATCTTAATTTGGCAAGGGAAGAAGAACAACAAAATGGCAAGACAAAGGATAAAGGGCAAACCAATGCAATAGCAATACTCACAAAACAACATGTAGGAGATTCACATTACAACTTGTGAGGGGTATTGGGGTGAAATAAAAGTGTGAGAAAAATGAGGGAAGGAATACAGAGTTCGACTTGTTAGATATTCACTACCTTACAATTACTGCAACCCCTTCTATATATCACCTTGACAATAAAATTAAATTTAAAAATAAGCTACATAAAAATAATTTCACTGTATTTCTATAGTAAATTATATTCTATGTGTATTACATTTTTTAAAAAATGAACAATACTTGGCTTCTAATTTGAATTAATTGCCCCTTTCTTTTTCAGAGGGTCATCAACTTGAATGCTATCAAACTATACAAAATTTTCAGAATATACTTGCCATTATTTAAAAAAAAACATTATTTTAGGATTGTCTCATACTAAATAGAAAATAGTTCAATTCTCTGGAAACTCCTAATTTTTAAAACTGAATATTTGTTAAGAGGACAGAATATATGTGTTCTACTAACTACTCATTTTCAAATTCTGAGCATGCCAAACCAGAGACATTTACAACAGTGCCTGTATGCATTTTATTTACTTCTGCAATAGATGAAGTTTCCAATGAGACATTACATATTTAAAGGTCAAGAGAGAAACTAGCCACATTCTGGTAGAAGAAAAAACTATGAAGTATCTATAATAATTAATTCCTCTAGAGTAAACATTTGTTCATCATAGTAAGCTATTATTTCAATGACAATCAATCCCAACATTTTATGCAGTAAAGTCATTCTAGCCCAACAGTTTCCACCTTGTAAGGTGCATCTTAAAATTCCCTAAATTCACAGCATGGCTAGCTTATCACTATTGTGAACAAATTCTACACTTCTGTTAATGTTATGCCCTTTCTATTGTTGAAAGAACACTACACTAAACTTTGCTGCATCGTTTTCCCTCAAGTGGTATTCTTGAGATCAGAAAACCTGAAAATATTATTTATACATATCTTTTCGTCTACCACAGATAATCCGGAGGCAAAGATCTGTATATTATGGTTCAAAGCCCCCCCAGGCAGGAATGTTCCTTAGATTCTTATCTCCAATAAACTGCGCAGGAAAAGCCAGACACAAGTAGCACTGAGGTTCAATTGGTAGAGCAGTATCCTTGAGCAAAAAACAAGCTCAGGGTCAGTGCCCAGGCCCAGTCGTCAAGCCCTAGGACAAACAAAACAACAAAAACAAAATGAAAACAAACCCCAAACCTAGCATTTTTCTCATTGAATACAGAGGTATATAATTAAGGAAATTTCTTCC
This sequence comes from Dipodomys spectabilis, assembly GCF_019054845.1. Classification (NCBI taxonomy): domain Eukaryota; kingdom Metazoa; phylum Chordata; class Mammalia; order Rodentia; family Heteromyidae; genus Dipodomys; species Dipodomys spectabilis. The sequence goes on from NW_024870984.1 coordinate 1,220,683, forward strand.
TATGTTATGTACAGGTAGAAGAAAACAGATTTCAAACAGTAACTCCCTTCATACCATGTTACACAAATGTCTCAAAACATTGCTCTTTTTCTAAATTTATAAAATAATAGCATCCATTTATTCTGAACTCTTTCTAAATTATTCACATTATCATGTTATACATTACCTGTTGGAATTATCTATTAACTAAATCCTAATTACAACTCTCTTGAAAGAATATTCTAGACAAATAGAATGGCAGAATCATTTTTGAATTTGTAAATTAAACCTTCTACTTAAAAAGTATTTTGTAGTATCCTATAGAAATGAAATTACAAGCAAAAGGTACTTATTTTAAATCTAAATTCTATTTTAGTAAGGTCTACAAAGTCCTACATTAGATAACTTTGCTGTTTCTCCAGGCTTAAACTTTTGTAATATTTCATTATTTCTTTGGAATCCAACAGAATGATGCTAAATTTTTCAAATTTTTGGTTCAGAATCATGACCTATTTTGCATCTAGAAGTATTCTGTAATGAAGAGAGCATTTAAAACATGACTGAGGATGATATATGAGTTGCATTTCAATAGGAAACTTGACTTCTCAAAACGTAATGACAAAATTAGCCCAAACTTCCAAATGTGAATTCCTTTCTTGTTCTTTGGTTTGTTTTATTGAGGCAAAATTATACTACCTAGTCCAGGGAAGGTATTACTATTTAATCTACTCTCTAATCTACTGTATTAGTCTGAGTGCTAGAATGACAGACTTGTATCACATTGCCCTGCCATAGATTGTTGGCTTATTTAATCGAGAAACATACTAGTAATTCTGAACTTCTCCAATGATCTTATCCACTAGACCGACTGCTCAAACTGTTTCTGTACAATTTTCAAAGATGTTCTAACATTTGACACAGGACATGAACATTTTCAGATGCACCTGATTCATTCTTCCATGGATCCGATCACTTAAATAATTATTACTTGGCTCTTTTACTATCTCTGGTCACTACCTATGTAATAGTCTCAAGCTTTGGGGGGAAAGTTCACTTGACGACTTTCTCATGTTAAAAATTATCACTTGATTCTAGTCTTTCTCAGGACATATTTTCTATTATTTTCTAACTTTTCTACACATTGTGAGAGTTGTTTCATATGTGTGTTTGCACAAATTAGTGCTTCTGTGCGTATGTAAATGTTTGTATGTATGTATGCAAAAACCTCAGGTTATTATTCAGCACTCTTGCTCATAACTAGTATCTCATCTCTTGAGCCATTCATCCAATGCAGCTTTTGGCTGGTTAATTATAGGTAGTGTTGCAAAGACTGTTCTGCCGAGGCTGGATGAAAACTGAACTATCCAGACTCTTTTACATTCTTAGTTTTTATTTTTTCCAGGAGTATGGTTTTAAACTACAAACATTTTTGTGAATGTGAAGTGTAACCTGTAGCTTGGATTTTAACTCAAGAATTCATACAAAGATAGATGAACATACATATTACATATCCTGAGTGTACAGTGCTAGAAATGTGATCTTAAGCCTGGTACTGGTGGCTCAAACCTATAATTCTAGTTACTCAGGAGGTTGAGATCTGAGGATTGCAGTTCAGATCGAGCACCAGTACGAAAGGTTTCTGAGGCACTTATCTCCAATTAACCACCAGAAAACTGGAATTGACACTGTGGCTCAAATGGTAGAGCTCTAGCCTTGAGCTGAAGAGGGGAGGGACATCGCCCATGCCCAGAGTTCAAGACCCACACCATCAAAAATAAACTAAAATAGGAAAAGAAATGTGATCTTATCACCAGTTCATTGCAACTATATTTCCTGCTCTCTAAACATGGCCTTTTTTTCCAGTTGTCCATGGTCTTATATCTGACTTGTTTTGGAACCAGAATTACTCTTCTGTTCTACTTTTACAAATTCGCATGGTTATCTACCATGATTTAGATCTAGTAGAAAACAAGAGTGGCCTCGTCCTTCATGTTCCACTTAGTAGTAATGCTTTACCTATATCACTCCCATTGATCTACATACTGGCCTTGGATTTATTCTTTCAAGTTGTCTTATTTGAAGAGTCTTCTATAGTGTATTGAACCATTATACTTAAGCACAAAACTTCTTTTTCTCCTATTATTCCTATTGTTTCTCCTACTGCTAACTTATGTACACTTGGGAAAAAATGCACAACACACACACTCACAAAAAATGTTTCTGAGAACATTCTTCCCATATAAAATTGGTCTTAATTACAGAGCACTTAGGAAATTTGAACTTAAAGTAGTCCCGGATGTTTTTTCCATGCTTTTTTTTATTGTAAAAATGGTTTAAAGTGGGGTTAGAGTTACATAAAAAAGTTAATGAGTACATTATCTATCAAGTATTGTTACCTCCTCTTTTGTTTTTCTCCTACAATCCTTTTCCTCCCCACCAATCCAATTCCCTTCTACCCTCCTCAAGTTGTAAAGCTAATTTTCTACATAGTTCCTTGTACAACTCATTGTTACAATAGGTCATACTGTATACTTGTTTAAGCATTTTTTTATTTCCCTTCCTCTCCCCTCATTAGAAAAATGTATATGCAAGATGCAGGTAGCTGACAATAAATACAGTAAAAACAGGGGTTATATACCATAGAGGAAGAAAATAGAAGAAAAACAAAAAAATCACATACAACATGTTAGATACATTAAAAAAATAGCAAGAAAGAAAAAGCAAGTTGTGTCCCTATCTTGGGTTCCATTTCACTTAACATCATCTTATATGGCCATATGTACATGAATAAGGTTTTATAAGCCATGCAAATTCCGTATTTTCTCGTTATGAAGTTATCTCTGAAACACAAGTCCAAAGATATACATGTGCTATTTCAATGAAGCCAGAAAACATTTATTTTTACCTGGAGCAGCATCATAGATTATTACTGGAAGTAAGTGGAAGGAACTGTTATTGCAAGTGGAAACTGATCCCAAGAGAGGAATTGAACATAAAAAAATGACAAAGTTCAGGGTAATTTGTGCTATCCTTTTGAGGGTGCAAGAAAAGAATCCAAGGCCTGAAGGAAACTCTGTCCCTGACTTTTTCAAGTGTGTCCTTTACTTATATAAAACTTGTCTGTAAACTTCTAGTTGAGAGTATAACAAAAGGAAACAATATGCCATTTGAAGGCCTGCATAGAATAAATGGAAATAACTTTGTTTAAAAAGTGTTCTCCTGCAAAGAAACAAAGTTATGGGGGTTTTAAAGAAACTTATGCACGGATATTTAACTCCTGAGATGATTCTTCTCTTTCAGGAGTCAGTTACCCAATTCTTTAGTCTGATCCTGAGGTCTCCAAATAAGGATTCCAAAAAGATGGATCCAGTGAGTACGATCAGCAAAAGGAGCCTCTTCTCAAACCAGTGCTTTAAGGATGGTCACAAAGAAACACGTGGTTTTTTTCATTTGTTTGTTTGTTTGTTTAGTTTGTGCTGGTTTGGGGGCTTGAACCCAGAGGGTGGACACTGTCCCTATACAGTTGTCTTTCCTGCCCACCTGCCCCCAAAGCTAGTACTCTATTGCTTGAGCCTAAACTCTACTTCTGGCTTTTTTAGTGTTTAATTACAGATAAGAGTTAGACAGACTCTCATGCCTGGGTTGGCTTTGAACTGAGATAGTAATAAATCCAAGACACTTCAACTGTATGGATTTCTCTTTTGAACCAAAAAATATTAGATGAAGTTTATTGTAAAGCTAATATTTGACAATTTTTAATAGAAGAGAATATGTCCAGCAAAGAAACCATAGCTTAAATAACTCAACAAAAGTAGGTGCAATGAATCATTTTGGAATTATTTTTTCTACTTGGGAATATTACTATTGACTTTGTCGTTCCTTTTGGGGAAACTTAAAGTCATATTTGCACTTTTTTGTTGGTCGTGTGTCTTTAACTCTGATACTGGACCTTGTCCCTCAGTTCTTCAGCTCAAGTTGAGCACTCTGCTACATTTGGTACAGCACCACTTCTGGGTTTCATGTGGTTAATTAAAGAGAAGAGTCTCATGGACTTTCCTGACCAGGCTGGTTTTCAACCACAATCCTGTGGTCTCAACTTTCTGAATAGCTAGGATTACAGGTGTGAGCCCCAGCATCAGTCTTATATTTGCATTTATATGCACTTATTGACACTATGTAGACAAAGAATGGAAATATGAATCAAATGATGACATTGCAACTTTTCAGAAAAATCTATGTAGCAATAAATTTATCCTCCTATTCCATATTGTTACATAAATGATTCACTCTGCTGTCTGCATTTGTTGACTTGGTATCAGAAATTATTCATAGAGAAATATAAAAGACAGAGAATTTTAGAAAGCAAAGGAGTTCAGGTATGACAGTACAGCATAGAAGGGTATACAACTTATCACACAGAGATTAAGAATTAGCCTGATTACTAGAATGCTAAACGCAATGAGGAATAAGCCTAGTTGATGAATAGTTCTTTAATAACCAAGAATGGTTCCCTAGAACATTTTGTTGTATAATTTAGTTATTACCATTTATTCCTTCCATCTGGAGTTATTCCTTCTCTTCTGTAAAAACTATTAACTAGCCTCTGCCTTTTTGGTGCCATGACTTACCAAAAAGATTTCCAAATCTCACTTATACTACCCTTCTGTTTGTGATTAGCAGTGACCACTCAAAACCCTGGAATCTTGAATTTCCAGAATTAATCTTCACCTGACATCTAAGCACATTCCTGGCATTAATTGCTGTGACTTAATGAACAAAATTTTTGGTTTTTTTTCCCCCAAATTGTATACTAATATAGGTAAAGTACATGAATTAGGGACTACTGTCAGGTATCAGTATGGAAGGAGCAATTATATATTCCAAGTATGAGTTGTTTATTTTGCATTTACTAACTAAATATTTGTTGTTGTTGTTGTTGTTTTGCCAGTACTGGGGCTTAAACTCAGGGATAGGGAATTATTCCTCAGCTTTTTTTTTTTTGTTGTCGTTCAAGGCTAACATTCTACCACTTGAGACACAGCACCATTTCCAGTGATTCTTTTTCCGTTTATGTGGTACTGAGGAATTGAACCGAAGTTTTCGTGCATGCTAATCAATCACCGTACTGTGAAGCCACATTCCCAGAGCCCTAAATGACTGTCTTAAGATGGCATTACTTTTTCATTCCGTAACTACGTATCATAATTTTACCCAGAAATTTTTGCTAGAAAATGTCATTGAACACAATACTGAGTCCAGTAAGGCTAGATGGATAATGAATAACCGTCAGGGTCTAGTCAGAGCACAAAGGGGCTTACCTCATGGACCTGGAACAACAGACTGAGCGAGACAACTCCTGACCCACAGCCCACCTCCAGAATGAGAGGGCCACATTGGTTCCAGCCACATGGGGATGCTGGGCCACCTCCTCCAGCACCCATTAAATAAGTTCTTGAGAGAGAGAGAGAGAGAGAGAGTGAGAGAGAGAGAGAGAGAGAGAGAGAGAGAGAGAGAGAGATTCAGAATTACAATTAAGCCAGGTGCTGGTGGCTCAGGGCAATAACCCTAAGTACACAGGGGGCTGAGATATAAGGACCATGGTTTATAGACAGCCTGGGCAGGAACATCTGTGAGACTCTTATCTCCAAAGAACCACCAGAAAACCGGAAGTGGTGCTGTGACTCAAGTGGTAGAGGGCTAGCCTTGAGCTGAGGAGCTTGGGGACAGTGCCTAGGCCCAGAGTTCAAGCCCCACAACTGACAAGAAGTAGATTTCCCACCAGAAGAAGTGGACTGAATAGCACCCATTGTCCTAGGGAGCATGGCAGAGAAGTCAGGCCCAGCTTCCTGTCGGCTCTCTTATGTTTTTTTTTTAATTATGAAGGTGATATTCCAAGGGGTGGGTTACAGTTACATAAGTAATAAGTACTTTTTTTTGACAGTGTTACCACTTCCTCATTTTTTCCTGCTTCCCCCAACCCTGATATCCCATTTCCTCAAAGTTGTAAAGTTCATTTCTAACATAGTGTTTAGTGTATATCACTTTTGCTTTGGTTAATCTTTGTCCGACCATTTCTGTGATTTCCCTTCCCTTCCCCAAATCAGATAACCTTATGTATAAGACAAAAGGTACAGAAATCAAAAACAGTGACTACAGGGAATATACCAAAGGGGAAAAAGTAAATAGAAATAACTAAAAGCAGTTCACTATACAATCATCTTGTATCCATTTCTTGGAGCTCATTTCAATAAGCATCATTTTCTATGGTGACATTCATATAGCTATTGAGCTGTTGTGATCTTTTATAAGAATATCCTAGACATATTCTAGTTTTTTTAAATGAGTGAAAACATGTAGCCTATGATTCTTTGGGTGTGGCTTGTTTGTATTATGTTTTCCAAGTCTTTCCATTTCCTTACAAATGAGGCAATGTCATTCTTTCTGAAGGAAGCATAGAATTTTGTTGTGAATATATATGACATTTTCTTGATCGATTAATCTACTGAGGTGCATCTGTGTTGGTTCCATATCATAGCTGTGGTAAATAATGCTACAATTGACATAGTTGTGATGGTAACTTTAATGCGGCCTTGTCTGTGGTCATTTGGGTAAATGCCCAGGAGTGGGATTGCTGGGTCATAGTGAAGAACTTCTGAGGAACCTGTATACTTCTTTATAGAGTATTTGAACAAGTTTACTTTTCAACCACTAGTATAGTAACATTCCTTTTTGGCTATATTCCCACCAGACCAGCATCTGTTATTATTAGTGTTCTTCATAATGGTCATCAAACTAGGGGAGGTGGAATCTCAATATTGCTTTTATTTGTATTTCTATGGCCAGAAATGTTGCATATTTCTTCATGTTTCAGTTGGCCATTCATATTTCTTCTTCAGAGAGGTCTCTCTTTAAATCTTTAGCCCACTTATTAAGAGGGTTGTTTCTTTGAAGATTTGTTTTTTGGGGGAGTTAACTTTTGGGGCTCTAAATATATTTGAGATGTAAGGCCATTGCCTGTTGCAGAGCAAGTAACGAACTTCTCCCAATCTGTGGGCTTTCTATTTATCTATCTACGTAACTTCTCTTCTTAGATTTGGTAAGGGTCTGTCAAGTCTGTTAATTTATTGAAACAACCAATTCTGTTTTGTTGATCTTTTTATGTTTTAGTTTGTCTTTATTTAGTTATTTCTGATTTTTTTTATTTGTTTCTGTCTTCTGCTTTGGGTTTGGGTTTGATCCTGTTTTCAAGAATTTTGAGGTATATAATTAAAATACAGACCTCAGATTTCCCCAATTGCTTGATGTAGGCACTTAGAGCTATAAATTTTCCTCTAAGTACTGCATTTACTGTTTTCCAGAGGTGTTGGTATTGTGTCTGTTCAATTTGTTAAATTTCAGAAACTTTCAGATTTTCATTCTAATGTATTCAGTGCCTCACTGGTCATTCAGCAATGTATTGTTCAGTCTTCATGGGTTTGGGATTTTTTTTTTTTTTGCTTTAGCTTTTTAATTCTAAGTTTATTCTGCTGTGGTCTGACAAGATATGGGAATTCAAATAATTTTTCTTTCAATTTGGATAGAATTTCTATTGACATAGGATATGTTCTATTTTGGAGACTCTTCCATGAGCTGCTGCGAAGAATGTGTATACTGATGGTGAATGTATATTCTGTAGATGTCTGTTAGGGCTAGGTGTTCAAAGTAGTTATCTAAGTCTTCAGTTTCTTGGTTGAGTTTTTTTCTGGATGACCTATCCATGCATTTCAATGATGTGTTGAGATGTGTTTTTAGGTTAAGTAGTATTTGGTTGATGAAGTGGGGTGCTCCAGGATTCAGGGCATTGATATTTAGACTTTATATATCCACCTAATGGAGATGGGCCAATATCAATATATAATGTCTCTTCCTAGTAATTTTATTTTGAATTCTATTTTATCTTATGTTAGTAATTCTACTGCGGCCTGTTTATGGTGTTCATTTGCTTGAAAATTTTTCTTCCAGCCTTTCAGTTTGAGTATGTGTTTGTTTTTGTCAATAAAATGTGTCTCTTGTAGATACTGCAGGCATGCGTCTTGTTTTATTATACTACTATTTAGTCTGTTTTCTAATTGGAAAGTTAAGTCCATTGATATTGAGAGTTAAGACTGTGAAATATCTCATAAATCCTGCTATGTTATTCACCTACTGTTAGGCTCTGTGTCTCATCTACTCTTAATATATTTACCTTGTTCAATGGTAGGGAGCATTTTATATAACCAGTTCCTGTTCTTCATGATCTTCTCTATGTAGGATATATTTGATTAACTTCTATCCTGCTGATTTGGTGGAGATACATTGTTTCAAGATTTCTTTGTCATGAAATATTTTTATATATCCTTTTAATGTAAAGGAGAGTTTGGCTTGGGACCATATTCACGGTTGGTAGTTGTTTGCCTTTAATGTTTGTCATATATCATGCAAGGCTCCACGTTTTACCATATCAGCAAAGAAATTTGTATTTATTCTGACTCTATATCCTTTATAAATAATCAGTCTTTTCTCCTGACAGATTTAAGAATCCCTTCATTGATGTCTAATTATCCTCTAATGGATTATGATGTGATGATGGTTTATTCTGTTCTGGTATACTCTGTTTGGTGTTCTAAAGGCTTCTCTTATCTGTGAGAGCCTATCTCTTTGATTTCCCTGTCTTACAATTGGTTATTGTTTTAGCGCTTCTATCTCTGTATTAAAGCTTTATTTTAGGTCTTGTATGGATTTTCTTTACAACTTTTTATTGGGTGGGGGCTTGGGAGGTATGTGTTTTAGCTGTGTCTTCTCTCATATCTTTCAACTATGCATCCAATTTTCGCTTGGACTCTCTTGCCTTCTCAGAATATGTTTTTCTTTGTGTTTGGAGTCTCCATGAATTATTTTGCTGATCTTTGCTTGTTCTCATCTTGTTCACAAATTTCCTTGTAGAGATTTTGTATCTTTTCATTAATCACGTTTTTCAGCAGAATTTGTAATGTATTTTGAAAACTATCTTCTAGGTAATTGATTGTTCTAATGCCTGTTTATTTACTGTGTGAATTATATTAACTTGGCATGAGTTTTCTCATATTTTTCTGATTTGTTCTGTCCATTTGAAGTACTTCTTGGCTTTCATTTGGTGAAATTTATGATCTTAATAGGTGACTATCTATTTTCTTGGATGATTTGCCAGGTGTTGCATTGGTCTTCTGTTGTGATTTGTTTTTCTGGTATTAAGTTTTTGTCTAGACCATTAAGTGTAGGAGAAGTGATCAGTTGTGAGAGATGTTGTCAAATTAATACTAGTGGTTCCAACGACAGTTCCGACTATTCAGTGATAAGGTGAATTATGTCTGTGTTTATATGTGACTGTCTCTTGTTCATGATTTTTTTTCCCATGTGGCCCTTTCATTTCCACACTGCAGTTGTGTTTTTTAATATGTTGGCCAACACAGTCACAGCAGTCTCCTTCCTGGCTGGGTAACTTTTCATAGACTTCGGTTTTCTTGTGAAGACAGTATAATATCATCTTTTGAATTGTATATCTATATATAATTATACCTAAATTGGTGTGACACTCTAGAATGGAATACCTTCTAAGACTCTAAATCTCTGTTTCATTAGAGAAATCTAGGATAATTTTCTGTTGTTATTGTGCTACTGTTTTCCCTATTCCTCTGGGTCATTTTTTATATTGTGGATTTTTTCACATAATTGAGGATTTGTGATGGTTGTATCAAGTAATTTTTGTTTTTCTGTTTGTGTTACTTTGAAATAGTGATTTCAAAGTATGTATGATGAGACAGTAATAATATGAAATGTGAAGACCTTAAAGCTTAAAGAGGCACAATGAAGGCCTAAGTAACTCCATTACAGGCTAGCAACCATCTTGTGAGGTATGAATTATGAAAATAACCATGGGTTGGACCCAGAAATGACACAAAAAGTAAAACAATTCCTGTACAACTGAGACATAAACACTCCTTGGGAAAGCCACAGGAATTTTCTCCAAATGCATTGACCAAACATTGGGTGGACATGCAGGACACTGTGACGCACTGGCCAGACACTTCCTGTCAATAACACCTCAATAATATTAGCCAATCACCTATGTATAGCTTACCTTGCTTAAAATGTTAATCAATCATGTAATTTCTCATGTACAACTTCATTCAAGTTGTTTGCTCAATACTATAAAAACTGTGCTGTTTCTATGCTTGGGGTCTCTTAATGTCATGGGTTACCGATTGCACAGAGTACCAGCCTGGAGCTTGCAAATAAAAGATGCCTTTGTTATTTCCATTGGTCTAGGTCTCTGGTGGTCTTCGCGGGGTCTTGAGTCTATGTAAAACAAATGTAAGTTATTACATTGAAAGAAAGAGTGCAGACATTTTAAGCTATTCGCTACAAGTAAATTAATATTAAGCAAAGCTAATTAACTCTGATTTACTCTTCAGAGGATGAGTATAGTACTCTTGCACATCTTGGAGAAAAAGACTTTAGACTGATTACAACTGATGCCTTTCACTGAAATTACTGGCTAAACATTCTTCTTCAGAAAGGCAAATGCTCCATTTTTTCAAATTAGTATTATAAAATCATAACATCTGCATGTTGAATTGTTTTCCTCTGCTATTTTCAATACCATTGTTCATCCATTAGGTATCTAGGGCTTAGAATGACCCATTCCTTAATATACCTATATTGCTTATATTGTGATATAAATCTCAGTAATATTAATATGAATTTATCTCTGAATCTCATCTTGAGCTACATTCATATGTAATTGATTCAGTCTCAAGCAAGAAACCTATTTTACTCTTTTCTATTCTTTAAACAATAAATCTATTATCTTTAGAAATATGTTCTAAAGAAAATATGTTCTTTTATATTGTTCCAGTAAACATCATTTATTTCTAGTACTTTTACTGAAATAAATATAAAGTATGGAACATGGAGAAACCCCTCCCCCTTATCACTTTAAAGTATATCCTTAGGGACTATTTTATATATAAAAAATAAAAAAGTGCAATGCACATGTTTATACATGAATCATCTAATGGTTATGTCAATTAGACACAAGAAGTATCATAGTACATCAAGTCTCAATTTACTTAAAGGCACCAACATATTAGTGTTCATGAATATCACTCATCTTTAGAAAATGACTAGTCACAACAAAGTTTATATTTCAAATTAAAAAAATAAAAATTACACCCAGATTTGATGTGAATATCCTGTTTCCAGGAATACATTTATTCAGCAAACAAGGGAACAAAAAGTAAGGGCTTGTCATATAGAAAGAAAGATGTAAAAGCATACTGTATTTCCTTAAGATGATACATACATGCAAATCGTGTCATTTATTCAAAGACACTATAAAAATTCATGAATGGATTTGTGATCAGAAGTGATAGGGAAACAAAGTAACTGGAAAACTCTATTTGTAAATAGTGCTTTCAATATATGATAACGTTTTCAATAAATAAGCCTATAGATGATGATTTTATATCTGTAACACACATCCAGTATTTTACATTTTAGACATACTCCCATTCTCATACCTCAATTCTTGATCAATATTCTTCTATTTTCATGATGTCAATTGCTACTAAAGTAACAAGGTGGGTGTTCTCTTGGTTTCTACATCCAATAAATTTTAGTATTTTGCAACGGTGTATAAACTCATGGAGTTTGACTTGGATGTGAAGTTCGAGGATAGTGTATTCAGGGTATTAATTGCCCTGAAGCAGTCAGGAACCTATTGTGAATACACAGACACACGGTATACTAAGAATTAGGGACTTGATCTCAGGGAAAGATTAGGGTCCAGGCAATATCTTGAAGCTGAGATAAAGCAATGCAGCAAACATCTATCAACTATCATTACAAGGTAATGGAACATGTCTCTGATGTGTCTGGATGGCAGCGATGTGTGTGTGTGTGTGTGTGTGTGTGTGCTTGTTTGTGTGTGTGTGTTTGTGTGTGCGTGTTTGTGTGTGTGTGTGTGTGTGTAAAGAATTTTAGTGTGGCTTCTATATTTACAGTCCCTAGAACATTACTTGTTAAGGAGAAAGTGCCCTTACCAGAGCTCTGATACCCCTGTCATCACTTTTTACTGCAAAAAAACATTTGCTTAATCTCTAAATAAAAAGAGAAAAATAAACTAACAACTTACATGATTGTTTTGAAACTTAATTGGCAAATTGAAGGCCAAAGGGAGAAATTGGAGATTAATTGGAGATTAATACAATCTTTTTCCTCACTTCTGATTATTAAACAGCAACAGCTGTGATTTTCGGGAATCTCTTGTAATGTACTTACTGATGAATTACTAATATGTTTAATAATATGAAACATATGATAGAGAAACAGATCAACCAGCAAGCACAAAGAATTAGTGATAAGATCGAGCTTTTGAGCATGGTTGCCACATCTTTTAGTAATGCAATTCCTTCATAAGAATTTCAAATTTTATGGCTTTCCCTGTGTGATTAAAAGGTAAGAAAGTACTCTAGAAACAAAAATTCCTGTTCAGCCAAATAGAAAGTGCTCATGTTCCCATCCTCATGTTGCAAATTTCCATTCCATAAAGACTCTTTTTTAGAGTACTTTCATTTAATATACTTTCATTTAATATACATTTAATATACACCATCCTTCCCTGTTGGAGACAGGAAAAAAAGATAATTTTGTTTGAATATTATCTTACGTAAGTTAGTGTGTACTGGCATGATTTGTATAATTACAGAAGTTTTTAATAAATATAAGTAGGGATCATGTAACAACTATAAAATATAATGAAAATCACATAAGACTAGAAGTCACAGAATTTTGTGCATAAAAGCATACATTAGATTAGATGCAGAATTTCTATTTTGAGAGACTTTATATTAAAGTAGAAAGCACTTTACTAAGGGTTGAAACATTTTATTGAAAAAAATATATTTCTTAGAGATATTTTTGCTTCATATTTTAAGAAGAAAAATGGTCCCAAAATAATTATTTTTTAAAAGTTATTTTCCTGTTTCAATGTGATTAACCTCCAAATTAGAAATCCAGATATTTAACTTAATTTAAATTAACCAAAAATATTTATTGAGAATAAGAATCTTATGTGCTCTACATTCTTCACACTTACTTTACCAAATAGGATGAGTCTCAAATAATCCGTCTCTTTGTGAACTGTGTTGATATTATTTACAATGTGAGCAAAATGTTTTAAAAGTAGTATTTAGTTTAGCTTAATTGCTCTGAAGAGACAATAAATGATATAATAAAAGGCTAAAAATGATTGGATTTAAAATTTAGAATTCAGGAAATATTTTTGACCACACTGGTTACTGGAGCCTTTGCAACAACCTCATGAGATAATTTATATTAATGAAGCAAAAATCCAAGAATTTAGACATTTACGAATACAAAAATCGTGTCATTCTGAATATGTAGAGTTACGTACCAAACATAGAAATTTTAGATTTTAAATACCTGAATATACTGATACATTTAATTGCAGGGGACTTATTCTGAAAGGAGATAAAATTGCAATAATTTTGAAAAGTAAACCTAAGTATTCATTTGAATGAAAGACAATGTTTAAACATCACTCATTCAAGAAACAAGATGTACAGTTAGTTGTTTTTCATGCCAATTATGTTCTTTAAAATAACTAGATTAGTAAACTTAAATCATTGCTTCATAGGAAAATAGAAATTTAGTTTCCTAAAATTAATGTCTATAACTTTTTCTCAAACAATTACTAAAAAACTGTTTTTTGCTTTTTTCATGGAATCTTATTTAATATATTTTTATTCATTAAGTTTAAATATTTAACCAATAACAATATAAAATATGCATGAACACCTTAATAGTAACAATAAAATTAATATTATTACTATTATTATTTTTTGTCAGTTGTGGGGCTTGAACTCTAGGTCTGGGCATTGTCCCTCAACTCTTCAGCTCAAGACTTTCCTCTGGGGGTCAGGGAGTGTGATCCCATGGCATATGTGTCTGTTTGCTACACTGGAGGGCCCATGCCTCTTCTGAAAAATCTAAGGCTTGGGGATAAGAGATACTAAAACTCAAAACCCAGCTTCCTACATCAGTAGGATTATAGGTCTGAGTCTCATGGACTCAACTTTTTTATACATACTATAGCAGTTTCATTATATTCTCTTTCATTACATTCACCATATAGACAGATATGTACAAATATATGTATATAATATTTATTTATAATCAGTGTTATATCTAGAAACAAACAAATATATATTCATATAATTATAATCAAATTTTATCACTACTTTCTCCAATAACATTTACACTAATGTTTTGTTCAAAAAAACACTCAATTCTAAAACTTTAAATGCCTTTTTAGTTTGAAAAATCATATTTAATCTTATATATTAAATAATATACTATATATACATAAAGAATATAATATGTATTTACATATAACTGATTTAATTGTGGAAATATTTCCTGATTTTTTGTTAGTTCATCTATGTAAGCCTTCTTTCTTCTATTGATGATACCTTTTACTTTCAAGCATACATACCTCCAATATATTTTGTCAAATATTTTCAGCCCAAAGTAGACTTTTTATATTATTGGAGCCAAAATTTTCTTCCATATTTGCCCAAAGAAAATGAATACAATGAAAATGTATACAGATTTGAACTCATTGTTGGAAGAGAGTGACACATACCAGTATAAGTATTGTGGTATTTGTCCCAATTGACAGAATAGCTTTCTAGGACATCTGATCTGCTATGTCCTAGAGCTTTTTTAGCCACCTTATCACCCCATGCAGGCATGGCCTGGCTTCCTTACTACTCTTTTTGCATTTAACAGCTCCCATTATATCAAGTAAGCTCTCTTCTACAGCCCCCTGTCACTCTGCTTCCCCACCTCCAGAACAGGTATGCACTATGCTTCAGATTGTAGGTTTAAAAAGAAATATATTTAGGATTCATGAATTCTAGAATATGTTAAAAACATTGACATTTTAATAAAGTTAGAAAAATAAATAGAATGAACTTTTTACAAAAGTCAGGACAAAAAGAAATATAAGGATTTTCTCAGGAAGGGGAGAAGGAATCTCAAAATCTAGATTGGCCTCTAAGTTGCCTTCAGGCAGAAATTCTGCCTTAGAGTCTTCAAAGGGATCTACTTTCTCATTAAAGACAGGATTTTCTTCCTGAGTCCAGGGAGGGACAGATTCTAATTTATCCATTGGAAATTGGATCCCTTTCAAGAGGAGAGACTGATCTGGGTATTCTGTGAGGAAAGCTTCCCTTTCCTCAACTGAATCTAGATTTTGGACGCCACTTATTGGTTTTCCTAAACATATACTGGGGTCATTTTCCATTAGCACACATTTACCCTGCACACCAAGACTTGTTTTTGTTTTTGTTGTTGTTGTTTTTTTTTTACTGATTTAGAGCTGATCTAGCTGGATTGTGAACATCAATGGAAGACATTCTGTATCGTCTTCTTCCTTGGTGGTATGTGTAGATACACCTGCATCACATGTGGGGTTCAGAATCAGTGGGATGTCCACAGGACTGAAAACCGACTTGGGCCTTTCTACAAATTGAAAAAACCCCTCTACCTTCACATGATTTCTGGAGATCAGCAATGGCTTCTGATCTCCATCAGTCACCATAGACGACATCACTGATGGGTTCTTTATCTGGAGTTCTACAGGAGCTTCTCTACGGTGATGCAAACCTGAGAATGAAAATAGGTACAGGAGTCTTTGAGTAGACCCTAGTAGTTAAGGTGTCACTAAACTTCCAAGAGGATCTAATGGGAGAAGCAGTAGAATTTGAGTTGGGACTGAACACTGATTAGGAGGTAGGCTGTTTCTAACGAGTGGCTACTTCCAAGTTATTTCAAAAGGAGAACAGACATTACCTGGCAAAGAATATCCATAAAAGGACATTTTGCCAAGCTGGGGAGAACTAAGGGCTGTTGGCCAATCAGGCACATCCCTAAAGACTCAGGTTCCATCCCTACTCATAAGCTCTGAGGCATCTAAACAAGGACTTCTTCCTCTTTTTCTTGGTCTCATAGGTTCCTCCAGCTGGTCCAGAAAAATATGTAAGCAGAAGAGCAGGTCTGAAGAGGGCATGTTGAGCTTGACATACTGTGTAAGTTCTTTCAGGGTGTCATTGTTCTTGGGCTCATAGAAATCATCAGTGAAGAAGTCCATCCACATAGGGAGGATGAAACAAACAACGTTGTGGGCAGATTTATGACAAGGAAAATGAAAGCCCACCCTCCCTATCCCATGTTAGGAAGTGGAAAGAGACTCCTACAAGCAGGATGCTCCTCACAACCCACTTCTAGTAATTTCTCAAACATAATCCTCTAAAATTCTCCCTGTAATAGGAAGAGAAATTTGTTTCTCCACTGGATCTGACTTGCTATACACAGCCCTCCCTGTCATCCATGAGAGTCCAAAAGCACAACCAAAACCACAACTCTTTAATCTGCTATCCACTGAAGTGCCAAGCCTCAACCCCCCTGGTGAAAAATCACAACTGGTGTGCAAAGAAGAAAGTTGATTTTGATTCAGAAACCTCAAAGATACCAAGTTTTCAAGGATAGAACATCTCTTTGTGCCAGCGTCCACTTACTTCTTCACTTGTTCATCTTCCTCCCAGTTACGGTAGAAGGATCTGTACCAATGGGAGGAGAGAAGGAAGTTAAATCTATGCTTCTCCATTTCTGAACTAACAGGACACACATGGGACTCGTTAAGTCACACATGGTAATGTAAACATGACAGACAAAAGTGGAGATATGTCTATACAACTTTATGGTAATTCTGTGAAGATTCTTATGTGCATCTGTCCAAATAAATGCCCAATGTCTCATGCCTCTAATCCTACTAATCAGGAGGGTGAGATCTGATGATCACAGTTTGAATCCAGTCTAGTTTGTAAAAACCTAAATATACTTACCTTCAATTAACCAGCCAAAGGCCAGAATTGGACCTGGGGCTCAATTGGTAGTGTGCTAGAAATAGGACAGCACTCAAGCCCCCAATTAAAGTCAAAGTTGCCTCCTTTCTTCTGTCTATATTCCTTCAAAGGCCTCCAAGATAGTGATTTCCTAGGTGAGCATGAACATTGGGTGCCACTGGCTCCTTCCTTAAATCTTAGTCTCTCAGCAAGCAAATTGTTAAGGCTCCACTAGCTTATGAGGCAAATGAAATGTTCTGGCAGCCAAGTCCTAAGGAATTAGCCAAGGACTGAACTTCTTTGTCTCAAGCCAAGCTCCTTTGATAAGACCCAAGTGAAACTGTCTCAGAGATGTACTGAGTATTCCAATACTCTGCCAGGGGGTCTCATCAGCCCTGGGTTTGAAGGAGGAACACTCACTTTATTTGTTGGTCATGGGGCTTGAACTCTGGGCTTGGGTACTATCCCTCAGCCCTTCAGCTCAAGGCGAGCACTCTACTGCTTGAACCACAGCACCACTTCTGGTTTTCTAGTGGTTTATTGGAGATAAGAGTATCATAGCCCTGTATCATAGCTCTGCCAGGGCTGGCTTTGAACCGTGAACCTCAGATCTTTGCCTCCTGAGTATCTAGAATTACAGGCGTAATTTACTGGTGCCTGGCTTAGGAACACTCACTTTTTGTGTGTGTGTCCGGTCATGGGGCTTGAACTCTGAGCCTGGACCCTGTCCCTCAGCTCTTGAGCTCAATGCTAGCACTCTACAACTTAAGCCACAGCACAATTCCGGCTTGTTTTCTGCTTATGTGGTGCTCAGGAATCGAACCCAGGGCCTCATGCATGCAAGGCAAGCTCTCTACCACTGAGCCATCTTCCCAGCCCAGGAACAATCACTTTTTAAACAGAATATCCAGCAACTGCTCCATTGTCCTCCTATCTGTGTAGTGGTGGAGGAAGTTTCCAACATAGAAGGGATCACCTTTCTGGTAGGCAGGGACCAGGTCCATTACCAGAATTTCCAGAAAGCCTGAGTCCAGGCTCCATATATTATAAGGCACATTCAGGGTTTGGGCTGACTCATTGTCACACTGAGGTGGTAAAAAAGAATGGATCTATGAAACATGGAAATGGGAGTACACTTCAAACTGAGTAATTGTAATAGAGTGGATTGAAAAGTGCACAGCAAATATTTTCTGGATACACATATAAAAGCACATAAGAAGAAGTTTCTAGTATGGGCTAGGATGAGATTAAATAGGTTTTCTGTCATAGTTATTCCTGGCCTGAATTGCCTTGTGATTTCCTTGGTTTCTTCTTATTAAAAAGTCCTGAGACATTGGATTCGTGGTTTGACACTGATCCAATGTCTGCATCATCGAGTGAGGCACTCACATTTCTCATGCCTGAGACCTGAGTCTCTTGACTTGAAACAACACAGGAACATCTTTCTTGTTCCTGAGCCACAGGCCAAGTGAGCTGGCTTGAGCTGACTGTAGTTTACAGTTGCGTGGCTCTCAGACTTCTATATTCTATTCCATTGTGAGGGAGGTAGTATCATCTCTCAGAGCCCAATGATCTAAACTGCTTGCTCACATATGACCATGCCAAAGACAAACTGGAGGCTGAAATCTCCCCTCCCACATCACTTTATACACATGTGGACATTGTCAAATCCCAATATCCTCAGCTAGGCCTAGATACAGGCATGTTTCAGCCTTATGGAATACTTCCTAGGTCAGATCCAGGCCTTATTTGTCACTATTCCTCTCATCCTGCACAAATCATTTTCCTCTCAGGGCCCCCTCGGTCTGCCATGTGCTTATTGCATCTATTTTTGACAGCTACTTCCTAAGACAATTTAGGTTTTTGTTTCCTAATCTTATTTGCCCTTGAGGCCCCAGTGTGCTGTCATCTGGAAAAAAGACAAGTTCTTAGCGGTGGGAAAATCAAACAAGTATTGGAAAACAAACATTACACATATAGTCAGACATTTTACAGGTGTATTTTCTTGTAAGAAAAAAAAGTATTTTTGAATCTTTTGTCACATTTTATGACAGAGGGGAAGGGGAAAAGGAAAGAGATGCTGCATTTTTTTAATTCAATGATTATTTTTTTAAAAAATATTATAGTTGAAGGAATGTAAGAGTTAAAGATAAAAACTGTGCTCCTGCACTTTTTATAAGCTAGTCGTTTATAAACTATTCCTCACTAAAGTCTTGTCGTCTGTGTCCCATGAACTATCCTCCTCCATCAAAATAATCAAGGAAAAACCTTTACAAATAAGTAGGCTGTTGTCCAATCTCTGGATAAGAATTTAAGATAAAACATTGCCTGGGACTTTGTGCGTGTACATGTTTGTGTGTGTGTGTGTGTGTGTGTGTGTGTGTGTGTGTGTGTGTGTGTGTATGAATGTGTGTCTGTGCATATTTGTGTCTTAGGGCTTGAACTCAGGGGCTATAGGACAATCCCAAGCATCTTTCCCTTGACCTTAGTGCTCTACCAATTGTACTACAGTTTAACTGCAAGCTTTTTTTAGTGAACTGGAGAGGAGAGGCTCATAAAATTTCCTGCTCAGGCTGTCTGAACTACATATCAGGTATCAACCTCCTGATTAGCTAGAGTTATAATTATGAGCCTCCAGAACCTGGTGATAAAGCATTGTTACTGGAGGCAGTGGGGTTCCAAGTTTCAGTCCGGCTTCACAACACTCTATATCATAATACAGCAACAGCAAAACCCTATATCAAAATACAATAATAAGTTGTAATTACAATACAATTTAGTGATATAGTCTGCTAGCATAACTTTCTGGAAACCTTAGTTTTAAAGATTTAGCAACACATAACCAAACAAAATGAGCTAATTTTAGGAGACTCTACGAATTTGTTAATTCCATCTTAATAATTTCAAAACATTATAAGAAACAAGAAAAAATTCATACTTATGAGAATGTAAAAAGATAAAAAGATGGCAGATTATGAAATGGAAAATTCTACGCTGCAGGAAAATTATTGTCATGGTGAATATATGGTGGTATTGTTATGATGAATATATGACAATTTTCTTCAGAGCAGCAATAGATAAATATATATATTTACTAAACATAGTCTAACTTGTCTATATCTATCAACATCCAATCTTCCAGTGCACATTATCAATGTATTCATGTTTATGGTATATTCAAAAAAATGATTAGCAGAGTCAGGAGGTTACCAAAATATATTAGCTGCAATGTTTTAGGAGATAGACTTGCTAATTATATTGACTATTCTATATATTAAAGATGTAGTGTGTTATCATCTTATCTCTAAGTATGTACAAACACTACTTCAAAGTGAAACGGAATACAAAAAGGTTTTGAAGGCATATGCCAATAAAGCTAGCTATTTGGGACATCATTTCAAGACCAGTGAAGTTTTACCTGCAATGATCCCCAACCACTGGCTGTGTGTGATGGAATACTTCTATCACCCAGGTCCATGGGGACGTGAAATTAGGAGGATTTCAATTACATGACATACAAGGCAAGAATTTCCACATGGCTCCCTCTCAACCAAAGAAGGTTCAACACTGGCTAGCACCTATCTCCCCCACCTAGGTAAAAATAAAACTAAGAGCATTGTATTATAAGAAAAAAACAATATTAAAACATGCCAATGCAAAGCATCATGAACAATAAACACTCAGTGTTTGTTTCTTATACCTTTATTCCTAACTATAGTTTGGATTATATATGTGAGCCAGAGGCACTAAGCAGTTCATCATTATAAAATGACTATTTGAGTGTCTGCTTTGACTCCAAGGTCTTTGGTCCATTTGGAGTTGATTGTGGTGCAGGGTGATATATAAGGATCTAGCTTTAGTTTTCTACAAGTAGTTACCAAATTTTGCCAGAACCATTTACTGAAGAGGCTGTCTTTCTTCCATTCATTTTCTTAGCTACCTTATCGAAGTTTAGATGGCTATATGTCTGTAGTTCATTTCTGGGATTTCAGTTTTATTCCATTTGTCCTGCAGTCTGTTATTTTGCCAGTACCAAGCTGTTTGGATTACTATGGCTTTGTAGTAGAGTTTGAAATTTGATATTGATATTCCTCCAGCACTGTTCTTTCTGTTAAGGATAATTTTTGCTATTTGGGGTCTTCTATTGTTCCATATGAATTTTTAGATTATTTCTTCTATTTCCTTGAAGAATGAAGTTGGAATATTGATTGGTACCGCATTGAACTTGTAGATAGCCTTGGGAAGTATTCCCATTTTCATGATGTTGATCCTTCCAATTCAGGAGAATGGGAGGTTTTTCCAGTTTCTACGTTCTGTTTTGAATTCCATTAACAGGTTTTTTAAAGTTTTCATCATAGAGGTTCTTTACTTCTTTGGTTAGGTTAATTCCTAGGTATTTTATTTTTTGTGGGGCTATTATGAATGGAGTTGCTATCCTAATTTCAGCCACGCTTTTCTCATTGCTGGCATACAGAAAAGCCATTGATTTTTGAGGGTTAATTTTATACCCTGCTGCTTTGCCAAAGATTTGAATCACCATGAGTAATTTGGGAGTGGAGTCCGTGAATAAGAGACTACATATGTCTCCTTGGAACAGGACGAAACTTTCTCAAAAGACACCCAGAAACACAACGAATCAAAGAAAGGTTAGACAAATAGGATTGCATGAAATTGCAGAGCTTCTGCATGGCATAGGACATAGCTAGCAAGATCAATAGATCAACCACAGATTAGGAGAAGATCTTCACTAGCCATACAACGGACAAGGGTCACATATCTAAAATATGCCCGAAACTCAAAAAATTAAATCCCCCAACAACAAATCCTTAAAGAAACAACTGCCCAATAAATAAGTGGGCTAAAGCCTTAAAGACAAACTTCTCTGAAGAGGAAAGAAGGATGGCCAGTAAACACATGAAGAAATGCTCAACCTCCCTGGCCATGAAAGAAATGCAAATCAAAACAAAATTTAGGTGCCACCTCTCCCCAGACAGAATGGCTATAATCAAGAACTCTAATAACAACAGATGCTGGAGGGGATGTGGACAGAAGGGAACCTTACTTCATTGTTGGTGGGAGTGTAAACTTGTTCAACCACTTTGGAAAATAGTATGGAGGTTCATTAAAAGAGTCCACATAGAGCTTCCTATGACCCAGCAATCCCACTTTTGGGCATTTAACAAAATGATCACAAACAAAACCATACTAAAGCTACCAGCACAACTATGTTTATTACAACATAATTTACCATAGCTCAGATCTGAAACGAACCCAGATGCCCCTCAGAGATGAATGAATCAAGAAAATGTGGTCTTTATACACAATGGAATTCTATGCCTCCATCAGAAAGAATTGCATTGCCCCATTTGTTAGGAAATGGAAAACCTTGGAAAAAATTATATTAAGTGAAATAATCCAGGCCCAAAGAAACATAAGTCCCATGGTTTCCCTTATTTGAAATAACTGGTATATGTCTGAGACATGCAGAAAAGATCAGATAAGTTTATGTTGGATGAAATAAACCCTAAGAGAAGAATTCTAATATTTTTTTTCTTTCTTGCGATTGTTTCAAACATATTCATAAGATGATTTATTTGTTGTTTTGTATGTCCCTCCCACACAGTATAACCCCTGCTTTCACTGTATTTGATGTTGATATAATTTGTGGAAGGGAATGAAAAAACACATTTTTAAATAAGGATACAGGTGGACCCATTGCAACAATGAGATGTACAAGTCATTATGTCGAAAAACGAACTTTACAACTTTGGCCAGGAGGGGTGGAGAGTGGTGGTGGGGAGTGGGGAGGTGTGTGATGGAGATAACAAAGTATTGGAAGGGGAAACAAAGGATGGGACAACAATGCTTGATAAGAAATGTATTCAATACCTTGTCTATATAATTGTTAATTCTCTGTATATTATTTTCAAAATAAAAAAAGTCTATGTGAAACCAGGTGCCAGTGGCTCATGCGTGTAATCCTGGCTACTCACAAGGCTAAGACCTGAGAATTGCAGTTCAAAGCCAGCCCAGGAAGAAAAGTTCCCATAAGACTCTTATCCCCAATTAACAACTCAAAAACTTGAAGTGGCTCCATGGCTCAATTGACCA
The DNA here is from genome assembly GCF_019054845.1 of Dipodomys spectabilis. Lineage (NCBI taxonomy): Eukaryota > Metazoa > Chordata > Mammalia > Rodentia > Heteromyidae > Dipodomys > Dipodomys spectabilis. Next base: position 1,243,758 of record NW_024870984.1, read on the forward strand.
AGTGCTAACTAACATGAGCACAGAGTCTCAGAGTCAGTGCCCAGGCCCTGAATTCAAGCTCCACAACTGACAAAATAATAAACATATAAATGTTTGAATTTCTTGTGAATTAAAATGACAGCTCTGGTATACAATTCTACAGTCTACTACAGATTTCATTATATTTGTGGTTAGAAAAAGGAGCAGCAATTGAATAAAGGACATTTTTTCATAAACTAGGGCAGATTGGTCCCTAATTAGAGGAAATTGCTGGACTCATACATAATATTTTTGTTTGGTTTTTGTTTTGTTTTTAAGATAGGATGAGAAACCTTATTTCTGCCAATGGCTATGTGGATATGTATGACATCATTCACAGGTCATGCAGAATTAACAGTAAAGACAGGACACAGTCAACTTGCAGTAAACTTATTTGTCTTTATGCGATATTCCAAATTATTTGTTTAGCTTATATGTCCCTATGGCCTATAGTTTCCTACTCCTGCCTTCCTCAAATACAAGCATGTTCCACCAATTTAGATTTGAGCCAGGCAATATGTAGTAGTAGTGCCAAGAGGTGAGGAAAATTGTAACACAACCAGGAAAGCACGAAACCAACTCTTTATTAGCTGGACACTGGGGAGTCACGCCTAATCCTAGCTACTCTGGAGGCTGATGATCACAGTTCAAAGCCAGCTGGAGTGAGAAAATCTCTGAGACTCTTCTCTCCAATTAACAACCAAAAAGCAATAAATGGGGCTGGGGCTACAGACGTAGAGTAGCCTTGCTTACAAAAAGTCAGAGGTGGGGGCTGAGAAGGTACCTCATTGGTAGAGCGCTTGTCTTGCATGCATGAGGCTCTGGGTTAGATTCATCAGCACCTCATAAGCAAAAAGAAAAAACAAGAAGTGGTGCTGTGTCTCAAGTGGTAGAGCACTAGCCTTGAGCTGAAGAGTGAGGGAGAGTGCCCAGGCCCAGAGTTCAAGCCCCATGACTAGACCCCCCCCAAAAAAACATCAAGGGCAGCACCCAATCCTGAGTTCAAGTAGAAGGTCAAAAACAAAAACAATCAACAACAACAAAAAGCAGAAACTAGGAGAAAGCTCAGGAAAGTATGGAGTTGTCTACAAGACAAATATACACATTACATGAATTGTGAAATGGTAACCTCACTGTATAATTAGTAACAATTACATTTTTAAAAAGTCCGAGAGACTCGAGGTTCTGGGAAGATGGCAAAGGAGAAGCTAGAGGCTAAACAAGCTCTCGCATAGAAAGCAGGTTTAGAGTTCCAGTGAACAGTCCTAAGCCAGAGAATCACACAAAGTGTGCCATCACAGAACAGAGACTTAGGCCAGAGAGGGAAAATCCAGGCAAGGAGACAGATCTGAGCTCTCGCCATCAGCTGCCGCAGCAGCGTGAATGGTGGCAACAGTGGCCGTACCTCCATACCTGAAACAGAGAGAGCCTGAGCCAAAGGAGCCAGAAACAGCGGGCAAGTGGATTCTACACAACACCAGCAAAAACCAACAAGGAGCAAACATCTTCATCCTGAAGTTCACAGACCAGAGAAGACCCAGGAACCAAGACTCGGCATCAGTAGAAGCCTGACGTCCTCACTCCTTCTCAGGGAGCAGAGGAGGGAAGGCCACCCCTCCACGCCCCCCCCTACCAGAGATTACCATCTTGGATACCGACAAAGCTCGGCGGAGCTGCTAGCTCCAACTCAGGCCTGGGAATAAAACTAGAGTCATTTAGCAGGTCACAAGAGCCTAAAATGACCTGCCAGACTCAGCTACACTCAGGGAAAAGTCACCCAGCTCTGGCGCCAGCCCTAGCAGTGGCTTTCTTCACTGGATAATCAGAGCCAGAGGCTGCGCCTCCCTTTAGCAGTCTTGACAATCAATTGAAATTCAGTAAACAGAAACCCTGAGAGTGGCTCCAGCCTGGGATCTGTGAGTTTCTCACAAACTAGCCCCCGGGAAAAGCTACTGTTTGGTGAAAGGCCTCAACTCTACCCAGAACCTAGCCTCATTACAGCATCTCCAAACTTGAGTAAAAAGCCATCTCCCTCTTTTGTGATACTCAAAAGCAGACCTCCCTCCCATTGAACTAACCTGGGTGGAGGATTGCAAAATCCTGGGTAAAGCAGAGCATTTTTCTGCCTGTTCGAAAAAAAATGACTTAAGAAATCAACCAAACCATAGGACCACAAGCAGACGAGAGATTCCAACAAGAGGCTGGTTACAGACACAAGGGAGATACAGGATGTTTCCCACCCCTCCCAAAAAAATTAAAGAACTTTTTTTTTTCTTCTTCATTTTTTTGTTTTGTTTTTTGTTTTCTTGGTACCTTTTATTTAAAAAAGTTTTTTCTTCTCTAAAACTTTTTTTAATTTTTACCTTTTTTGAAAAAAATTGTTTTCTATTCCATGCCTCCATCAGGAAGAATGACATTGCCCCATTTGTTAGGAAATGGAAAAACTTGGAAAAAATTATATTAAGTGAAGTAAGC